>NC_044278.2:58425242-59777742 GCF_004027225.2 Strigops habroptila
TACAAGGTTAGCATAAAAGACAGTTGATTGTGAATAGCTGTTGACAGACTAGCAAGTTCAAATGGTTCTCTGCAGTTATGTTTATAGTAGAAGTAACCGGCTTCAAAGTTTTGGACTTAAGCTTCAGACTAACAAAATGATGTAAACGCAAAATTATTTTACTCTTCTGAATTAAGAAGGATATGCTATTTAAAAATGCACTATCATTACCATGTTTCAGATGGTGAAAAGTAGCTTCAGATCCAATGGAAGTATAATGGACAGTTTCCAGGCAATGTATTCTTCACACAAACACATGCAATTATAGAGACATTCTACTTTTAAAACTTTCTCAAATCAAGTTTTGCAATACAGCAGGATATCTGAGGAGAGAGATCAGGACCCACACTGAACAAAACCCAAAAGTCTTCAGCTCGACTTGTGCATGTTTAATCTACAGTTCCAATTCCCAAATCTTCACACATCACCTGTGAGAGAAAAGAACACATCTAGTAAAAGATCAGTCTCCAGGATGGAAATCGTGTTACAATTTTCACAGCCATGCTGGTTCGAAAATAAAAACGCTGTCATCTTCCATGTTAGAAATCATAATTCACCATGGTCCTATTATAAAACTGCATCTCTTCAGCTTGCTCAAGGGGAGAGTCTTGCTCTTCCCTCCTTCACCCCAGCTCCCCATCCCCTTAGCCCAGCTCTCCAACTCAATGAATTGCCCAGTAAGGATACTCAGTTTCCGAGCTTGTTAAAATACAGCTTTAACAGATTGAACTTTCTGTCACTTAAGCTGAATTAGCTCATCTCACACTCTTAAACTGAATGCAAAATAGAGCAAAGTAAATAGAGCAGAAAGGAAAAACCAGGAAGAACCAGTCTATCTCTTCCTGTAACAGCAAGCTATTAAATCAGTCCAAGCCATTGTGCAAAGTCTCACCCAGCCTGGTAGCTGAAGAGAGACATATAAAACACAACAGTCCCTTGTCAAGCTGCCAACACATTTGATTTACCCAGCAGCCCACACCAAGAACTCCATTCCCTCCAGGTTAGGCTGATGAGATACTGCCAGCTGACTCCTCTACTAGATTTCAGTTCTGCCTCTTAGTAGAGCTGCTGAGTCTGTACATTTTTATTGATCTCAGTATCTTTCTCCAGCACAAAACCAGTGCTCAGTGCCAAGTCCTTAGAATCAAACCAATGAAAACTACACGCACATAGCCTCTCCACTCAAAAACCCACCAAGAAAAAAGAAAAACCACCTGAAAAGCAAAGGCCCCTACAACCCACCTAACCATTGCCACAATATCATCATTACTGTCTTGATTCAGGGTGCTAAAGGCTCTGTTGAGGAAGAGTTCCTAGTTTTACCAACACTTGGGATGTCAAGGTGTAACAGAAACATGTTTTATCACAAATTGTAGCAACAACTGAAAAATGCTCCACAAATTTAGAAAGCCATTCTAAACCTACTGGTGTATACTTCAAAGTACAGTTGGTATTGCTAACAGTAGTTGCATGTCTAGACTTGTGTCTAGGCAGGACAAGCCTGCTTTTATGCGGCAGCTAAATAATCAGCCCAACCTGTTGCATCCTATCTGTTGCCATCATAATGTAATACCAACACCTTTTGCCTCTGATCAAGCTCATCACAACCTGCAAATGTAGACACTGCCTCTGCCTCAGATATCCCCGTCAGCATTCAAGGCCAGGTTGGACGGGGCTTTGAGCAACCTGATCTAGTGGAAGGTGTCCCTGCCCATGGCAGGGGGTTGGAACTAGATGGTCTTCAAGGTCCCTTCCAACCCAAGCCATTTTGTGATCCTATGAACACCACAGGGCATAGGAAGTGGGGTAACCATCACTGTAGGTTGCTGGGCTCCTCTCTGCACAACTACTACTGCCTAGTCTTAGGAAAAGCTTAGCAGGCCGGGCAGAAAACCTGGAAGACCATTCCTGAATCAAGAAGTGATTAAAATAAAGCTTTTGCATGTTTGACAAAGTCATTGCAATGGTGTTTCTCAGTGCCAGTTACACCCTGGCACAGAACCGGAATTCCCCAAGTGTAACAGCCCAGCTTTGGCAGAAATATACTGGTGCCAAATTTATTAAGTCAGGATGGATTAAAAGCATTCTCAATGTAGTTAAATTATCCTCCTCTGGCATACCTCCAGAATCTAGCACTAATTACTGGCAACAGGTTACTGGGCTACATTCACATACTTGGGGGGTAGGGAGGGTGCTAAGGGCAGGGGGAAGGAATTACTGCTATCTAATAAAATTTCTCTAGTACATGTGCAGAATCTCCTCCAGGCATTGCTTAGAGCCAAAGAAGAATCCAGATTAGTGGTCATTAGTAAAAGAAAACTCTAATTTTCTAGTTAAACTGGTACTGCAAGAAATTAAACCCACTGTTAATGTGCATTTACATTACATCTGAAATGTCTAGAGTTCATTTTTTCTTGCTAGTTTAAGCAGTTACTTATTATCAAATTTCTTTTCCCATTTGGCATTTGTCAACTACTAATAAACTAAAGTTTCTGAACAAAGAGGGGCCTCCAGTCTTCAATCACCAGCCCGTTTTAACATGTTCATTGCTCCTTTTTAAGAAAGCACTCAAACTTTATGAGTTTTCTCCCCTAAAAGTAAACATTAGAACTAACAAAGCCACACCAGTGAACACAACACTGACAAAACTTATTTTACAACAGTAACATCCCCTAGTCCTGTTATGGATATTCCCCAACTGACTTACCATCACGAGGGGCTGTCCATTTCATGTGGGCACTGTGCTTTAAGCTTTGTATAATCATACCATAAAAACGCCTCTAAGTGAGAAACCCTCTGCCCCATTACAGCAAAATCTGACAAAGACACAGAGGTCTCTGAAACAAGTCCCTGCATGTTTTATGAAAAGAAAACAGATCAGGACATGGGGGGGAGGGAGGGGGTGTGTGTGTGGGGGTAGACAACACAGAAGGAACCCAGAATGCACACAGCATCAGCTCCCACATGAAGCAGGACATCAGCTAAGCAGAAGAGGCAGATTAAAGATTCTCCAAAGTGTAGGGAAGGGAGTCACAAGGTGCCTACCCTGCAAAAACATTCATAGCGGGGGAAAATAAAGACTCATTAGTTCTGGCCTTCATATAAGCTTTTGGTAGGTGAAGTGCAAGAAACCAGAAATACCAGTTTGATCCAACATAGGAGGTCCAGACCAACAAAGTCTGGGAACCTGTATTTACCTACAGCTGCCCACACCTATTTACGCTAAAGTTACGTATTAGATGAGCTGTACCAGTAGGTCATGAGCTTCACGGTTTTAATCCTCTCCTGCTGCTGTTTCAAGCTCCCTAGATGGTCTTTTTCTTGTCCTGTACTTTTTGTCCTACCACTCTTTTTGCTAACACATGTCAGCTTTTTGAATGAGGTCAGACTAATGATTCGCTTCGGAAGACTTTTGTCATCGTGCTTCCAAGGAGAGCAAACTGCTTGCTGGAGGCACTGCAATTCGGCCTTTTATTGTCATCATTCCTCAGCTGACCTTCCGAGATCCAACTATAGCAAAGATGAACTACGCACAAACCAATGTGACTGAAACAACTGTATCTACTCTTGTGCAGGTTGAAATGAAACAGGTACAGCATCACCATTAGAAACATACCCTGGGAATCTTCATATTCAGGTATTTTTCTGTCAGTACACTTTACATTTTGTAAGCACACTTTTTTGGTTTGCAAAGAGCCTTCAGCTCTTCTTCCAGCTTTCTGACAGATCCCAGTTTTGATCCTTAAGAAAAGCTGTTGGTTTTATAGGTATTACATAAAAGTTGAAGTACTTACCACATTTCTCCTCTCCAGCATGAATACTGTGCTGCAGGTATCAGCAAGACACAATCCACAGACTGACAAGACTTCTCTTGGTAACGCCTTTTGGTTCCTTCTTGAGCTAGAGTTTAAACCCTCTCAACATTTACTACATCAATGTTCAGTTTTGTGTTAAGGAAGAGGGAGAAGACTTAGTTTCTTACTATTGAAGAGACAGTTAAAAAGGCAGTTCTGGAAATGTTGGTAAGCTTCTTTTGGAGACATATGTGTCCCTATACATTGTTTGGTCTAGTTGTGGGTTGTTTATTTGTTCAGTTTTGGAGATGGTTGGTCAGTCATATTCCATTCTCATGTGCTTCTAGTAAGATAAAGGCATCACAAAAACTTGCACCTGCTGGTGACATCAGAACTACAACCTGACAATTTTCTGGTAAACCTAAAAGTTACACCCCTACAGGGAAGAGGCAGATTTATCTTTCTTTAAAACAGGCGTTGATAGGAATTTTTGGAAGGAAATTTAGGACGAAACATCTGCTCTGCAAAGTAGAAGTTCAGATTGTATTTCCCCAGCTGAAACCTCTGACATTTCTGGAACATTCATTCTAAAATTAAAAAAGTTATTGCTTCTATTGAAGCTCAATATAAGTTAGAAAAAGAATTGCATATTTTCTTAAAAACATTCCAAATATACATTTTAAAAACAAAAAGCACTCTAAACCAAATGTCTAGTAAAAGACACCATTTCAAGCAACCTGTAGTAACAGCTTTACAAAAGAAAATTGAGGAATGTAGCATATTATTTATAACATGACAATGCTAAAATCCTAAACAATTCACTTAACACTCTTACTAAGTAGTGTTTTAAATATACATGTTTCTTTACAAAACAGCTTAGCAATTCCTTATACCACTTACAGTATATAAATATTTGAATAAGAGGTCATAGTGGGAGATGCCAGGGTTTATATTTACTCTCAGATGCTTCAGTTTTCTTAAGTGTTTTACTATAAGGCACAATACTGCTAATCTAAAAGAAAGGAATAAAAGCTAATGGCAAACCCAGCCAAAACTCCTGATGTGGAATACCCAAGAGAAGAATTCCAGCATCCTTATGCAAAGGAAAAGAAAACAAGGAAAAACCAAAACCAAACTTCGTAGAGCCTAAGAAACAGTTTCAATTGGTACATAACAAAGTGGGACAGGATGGGAACAAGAATAAGAAGGAATTAAGTAAATTCTTATAAATAGACTAATAAATATATTTTAGCCATAATTAGCCCTTTACCTCTGTTCTACTGAGTTTAAGATTGAAAGAGGTAACCAGTGTGCATATACCTAAATAAGTCTACATGCTCAGCACGTGAAGACCACCTAGCACAACCTATTACTGCCATATTCAGTATAAAAAGCTAGCAAGGTGGAGAAAGTCTCCTTTGCTCTCAGCATCCACTCACTGTAGAACACATTACAAGATCAAATTAGTATTTGTTACATGTACGGAAAATTGCAATTAGCAATTTTTTCATGACAAAAAAAGGATATGCAACACATCCATGAAGTTATTTGATTCCTTCAAGGTCGTATTATGTCTTTTCTAAGAATATTCATCTCTGATTACAACAGATCAGAACTTTCAGAAGATTTGAATGGTTGTAGTCTTGTAAGTGTTCTCCATGTGTACATACTGAATGTAAATAGTGCATCCAAAATATTTACCAGTTAAACATCCTATATTTTTTTTTCACTGCCTAGTCTTCATCTTTGTTACAGCCCTCTGGAACACAATGACATTGTAACAATGCTTACAGAAAAAGGGTTATTGCATCTTTTTTTAGGATGAGACATCCAGAGGAGATTTTATAAAATCCTCCTACGTACAAAATTCTTAGTTATTAGCCCTTTTGGAACACCAGCTAGAAAAGTTTGAAAGGTAAAATAATTTACATTGTTATTTTTTCCATTAACTAGACAAAAGTCCATACTATTTAAATAAAAAATAATAGTTCTTCAACAGTCTATTCAAGGTATCTTCCACAAAGCAGTTCAGTGGGAATTTCCATTAGATAGATGTTCTCCATGCCGGTTATTACTGACATCCACATCTAAAAGTCAGGAATTAGAAGAAAAATTGTTTGTCGATTTACCATTTTAGTATGTTTTAGCTGTTACACTAATCTAAACTCTGGCAACAAATTTCATATTCATATGTATCGAAGGTTCTCAAGATTCTCTGGGTAAGTAATCCTCCTATGACACTGTTGACATCTCTCCCCGCCTTGCCCTCTCAAGACCAGTTTTCTCCAGCTCAATAGAATTCTCTCAAAGTCTACCTCCTTGTACTTTTTGACCCGTAGTAACATCACCCAGTCTGGTCTGCACTGCAATACTAACACTATTAACATCAGATAGAAAGTGGCTTCTTCTAATGCAGAGAATGGCATTAAGGATTGTCAAGTGATAAACTAAATTATTACTTACCAAGTAACGCTGTAGTTTCACCTGCATCCTCTTTTAAACTGGTGCACTGCAATACAGACTCATTAGTGGAGGAAGCTGACAATTCGCTTACTTCATTTCTGTCATCATCTTGTAAAGCGATACTCAGACTTCCGACTGAAACACTGCCACTTATTGATTCAGGTATCGGAACTTCAAGTACATCTTCAGGGTCCCCCTTCAAAATTAAATATTTTTAACTGATACTTTCGTCTACCATTAGGCATCAACATTCCTCCACATTGCCACTTTGTAACCTCAACTTATTGGAAAAAAGATCTACATGCTCTGGGTATAGTGTTGAGCAGTTTCTACTTTCACTGTTATTGTCTGACTGCAAAGAAATGAAGCTGAGCAAAAGAAAAGCCACTTTTCCAAAACCACCCCAAAGCCAAGAGCAGCAACAGGAGTCGTCAATCCAGCCGGCTGTTTGGATAGAATATTTCAACACTCTAGCAACAGTATCGCTGCAGTCTGGGCAGAAGCAGGCTCAGCACATACGAAGTCTTCACTGAGTAAACCTACTGGTCCCTTATGAGTTTGTGGAAGCCCCTGTTTTTCATTACTGTAGGTGGGCAAACTTGGACTGATTTTTTTTTTTACTGGGGTGAGCAAACATTTGACATCAGAACAAACTTCCCTCCTCCTTACCTCCAGACCTAACTTTGATTCTGTTCCAAAAATGCAAATATGCTGGCTTCTCACTGCAGGAACAAAACATCTGCAGCACAGCCAAATTAATTTATTTCACCTATTGTATAGCATGAGCTATTTCTGATCCATTCTGAAAGTTAATTCAATGGCCTACACGCACAATTCTTTTCCTAAAATTAAACAGACCACCTTCACTAAGCCATTGCCATTGATATACAAACATTATTTATACCTAAGAAAGTATACTGCAGTACAAGTAGCTATTCTGTGGGCTTCATAATGAGGATTTTTCCCCTCCTCAAACAATTAACAAAGGCCCATCTTAAGATTTAAGAAATTCTCGGCTGGTTCGTTCTTTAGCACCAAAGCAGCGCATTTTAAGATGTACTGAATTTTAATAAGCTATAGAACTGCTACAATTGAACATAAGTTAAGACACATGTGAATCTCTAATCTCTATATGTGGGCAGGGGGCATTAATAATTTTAGTTTCCAAAACTTAGGCATTTAAATAAGCACTGAAACTGCAGGATTCAGCAGCGCTCTACCAAACCACTCAGACATGCTGAACTGCAGTTCTTATCTCATAAGAAATAGCATAATGGAGAACTAGATCAGTGATGTCCATCTTTACAAAACAAAAGCCACGTAACAGGACTTTGTGCATTCTTTCTACCTTAAGCCTTTAAAATTTTTGAAGCAGCTGAAGTGTTTTTCTCCATAAAACTGAACAGAGCCTTCAGCCTCTTTGCAGAAGGTTTAGCAGATTTCTCTAAGGCTGCACATTCTTGTCTGCAGTTATGTCACTCAGCGAGCACACTGCTGACAAGCTGCCTTGCTCTTCTCACTTTTTTCCCCTTCACATCACTAAAAAATTCACACAATCACTCTACATACTAGACTGGGCAACCTCGATCAGGCTGAAAGCTAAGCTAGAAAAAAAAATCCTGAATGATTTCCCACATTAGCTTCAGTGGAACATGAATGATTGATGCATAAGCAGGACACGCTTCCCCTATTCCATTAGAAAAAAGGACTAGGCTTCTGTATTTAATGTAATCCCACTTAACGTGCTTTCCAAAATTCATTCTGCCTTACAAGCAGAGGAAGTATTACTCCTCCCAGTTAGGTTTGACACCAGTATCCTCTGCCACAGCATGAATTTAGGGAATAAAATTGTTCTGAAGGTTCTAGTATTTCAGCTTCCAGCAGGTATACAAACGGATATATCCTTTTGCATGTAACACAAGTTACATCAATCCAAGAATTCAAAGTGAGCAAAAAATAAGCTGCTAACGTAACAATATTAAAGTAGTAATAGCTATTTCACATGCCAAGAAGATTGAAACTCTTAGGTATAGTATGACTCAACACACAAAAGTGCCACAATCTGGTATGTGTGTATATATATATATATATATATATACACATATTACATAGCACAAGTATTGTCACCTTTGACAAAAAAGTAATTCATATGTCTTCCATAGATCTGCTAAGTCTTTGGAACGAAGAGAAAAGCTAGTCAAAACACAGACCTAGTCTACAAATGGAAGGTCCCTGAAACCAAGGAACACCTCTATTTTCTAAAGATCTCTGTAGACGAGTAGAAGAGAGAGAGATTCATGCTTATAGCATTTTAGTGGAACTCAAGACTATTTACCAACAGTGACCAAGTAACCTACCGCCTGTGTCTTCATCTCTCTTTTCTGGTGTTGTGAGAAAGAAAAGAGAGCACATCATTTTCTCTACTTAACCAATGCCTGGTGAATGTCTTCAGCAAGGTTGTAAGTACTGGCTCACTTATAGGGATAACATACTGGGTGTATGTGGAAGTATGCAAACACTCAAGATAGAAAAACTTACTTTCTTCCTTTGAATCGCAGTTCTCAAGATCGAATATATGCTCTAGATCTATTGAATTAAGTTGTATTTTCACAGTTTGGGCTAATTGCCTCACCTTTGCTTCAACTTCCTTACTACCATCAGCTGGAGATAGAGGAAAAAAAATCACAGAAGAGTAGACAGAGGATTCAAAGGCTGCCTGGTACACTGTTTAAGCTCTCACCCATTTCCACTATTTTTCTGGTTTTCTCTCAATTATTCTTGCATCTTTGCCCAACTTCTTCGGTCTTACCAAGTAAGAACTGTTCTCACTCTTAACAGTTACATGAAGTCTTGCCTCCTGCACTGTACTTCTACATGAAGGTTAAAGTAAGTGTGCAACATACCCAGTATCCCAGAGCTTTGATAACATCCAATTTGCACATTGGACAAGTTCGGTGGTCCAAAAGCCAAGGGTCAATGCATGTTCTATGGAAGATGTGCCTGAAGAAAAGAAATTCCCTTTTAGAACTTACCATGAAAGCCACATACTATTCCTCCAAACAACATGCAAGTCACTACATTAAAAGAGAAACTCATTCCTTCAGAACCTTGACAATTAGTTACAGCTTAATTTACTAGGACAGACATGGCTCTGGAAGCATCTTCTTCCATGCTAGCCTTCTGAAAGAAGAGATACTAACCACAAGGACACCACAGTTACCAGTTCAACAGTGTACAGCTCTACCCTAAGAAAACTCTAATTCACCCCTACATTTCTCCTAATTGCTCTTTTTCCCTGCATAAACATGAAGTGCTACATGGTCTCCCAAGTGCCCTTCAAACATCTACAGGCCATACAGATGGCACAGCTTCAGCTCTGACACCAGAGTTTCAGAAGTGTTTACAGAAAGCTCATCACATATTTCTTAAGGAAAACATGTTAAAGAGGAAAGAATAGTTATGGCAACTTACTTGCAAGGCAGAATTCGGACAGTGTCTTTCAGTTTATAGTTCTCAATGCACACAGCACAGTTTTCCACATCAACATCTAAACCCTGAATATGACAACACATTTAAATGCATTACATCCATATTTCATTACAAAACAAGCTTTATGCAATAGCTAGC
Source organism: Strigops habroptila (assembly GCF_004027225.2). Lineage (NCBI taxonomy): Eukaryota > Metazoa > Chordata > Aves > Psittaciformes > Psittacidae > Strigops > Strigops habroptila. The sequence continues at coordinate 58,435,166 of NC_044278.2, forward strand.
TTCGCATAATGTAAAATGCATAAAATGGCTTAGCAAATTAAATTATCTCCCTCATTTAATTCAAGATTAAATCAAGAGGTGGCTTGATCAAGTGATATCAAATACTAAAAGCAACCAAACAGATTTTCTAATTTAAATAGCTGTACAAGGTACTTTAATTAATTTGTTAAGCCTTGAACATTGGCTTTGCTTATAGGAGCCCAGTAAAATTGCAGTTTAAAATAACTATAAAATGAAGACATTTTAAGAGGCCAGCACAGATAAAAGCGCACAACCTAATTCTTAACTGATGGTCCCAAAGACTTCCAAGTGCTTAAGTAGAAAGGTATTCTTGGGGTAAATACTGCAAACCCCTTCCCCACTTTCTTTTTTTTCCCTTTTTTTCTACCACATGCTAGCTAGAAGAGAACTGAAGTATGCAATTTGGGGTGGTTTAAAACTTCTCTCCAAGTTCACACCAGAGAGACAATCAAAATGCTGTATTTCCCCACCTCAATTTGTTTCTTGCTAAGGGTTAAATATCTTTCCTAACAGGTCTTGCTGTCATCTTGAAGACATGCTTATAGTTGCAGTGCAAATATGATGGATATTTCCAGATGCAAGCCTTCAGGTCGTATAAAAGTTAAGTATTAGAAGAACAGACAGAAGGCAAACTTCTTTCCTTTCATCCCCCACAAAATAAGTACTTTTTGTTTACTGCTTACTGAAGCACTTCACTTTGATTACCACAAACGCTCAAATGAATTAGTACTGCAAGCAACCTTTCAAGTTCAAGGCAAATTTTCCCTTCCTTTGAATGCTATCAATTTACATAATTAACATCTTAAATTCCCAAGTAAATCAAATTAAGACTTTTTTTTTTTTTTTAACACAAGCAAAGTTAAGACAAGTACTTGTTCTATAACAAATACTGGTTTTTATTCTGTACAAGAGGCAAAGTCCAAGCACACCATATGTACCACATACTCAAATGAGTGTCCATTTTACAATAATCACATAAGCTTCTCAGGAAAGATCTACTTGACAGCAAATACACTTTTAAAATATTGACCTATTTTTAGTTAAATACCTCAACCCCAAATGAAGTGATAATGAAAGACTGCACTGGGTCACAATCAAAGAAATATACTCTTTTAAATGGCTGAAAGGAAATATTTAAAGAAATGTACATTTACAAAGTAGACAGTACTTATTTCCTGATAAATTTACATTAGTTAATGAAAGTACCTCTGCATCAGTAAGTTATATAAATTTGCTGATTGGAGGCAGAGTCAAATCAAATTAGAAGACATGATTTACCAAGCAGAACTATATTAGTATTATTTAACATGCACTCATAGCTACAACCAGCACACTGTATAACAACTTAAATTTCCCCGTTTACTTTAGTTAAGGGTATATGGATGGGAAGGAACTACCTGGTACACTGCAAAAAAAAAAAAAAAAATCTTGTAATACAAATCCTTTTTAGAGGTTTACTGAACAGCAGCTTAACATCCTCCTTGTGGTTCTCACCATAGGTTTCATCATGGCTCTTTTACATCCATTTCTTCCTACATTACATCCATTTCCTCCTACATTACATCCATTTCTTCCTACACTGATGTTATGCTTTGATACTGCTTTACGCAACTTTTGATTCAACTCCATCTTTCTTGATCTCTCATCTCACCATTGTATGAACAGAAGGATGACTATACCTCTGTGCACAGCTTGAAATAGATTACTTTTTGATGGAATTTAGAATATAACTAAAAGTAACAAATACTTGTAAAGTGCTAAACATGCGGAATGCATAAGAGGAAAAAAGGCAAGTTCAAAGACAGTCTGCTGAACGAAGGACATACACTCTGCAGCATGTGACTTGAGCTGAGCAGCTTCTGCTCAAGTACAGCTTTTCCAGTTCTTACACTTAAAGTGTCCTTTCTCACTTCAATTTTATTCATGAATATAAAATACATAAATAAATAAATAAAATCCTTGTTTTTCATCTGAGCAAATCAGTCCTTAATTAAAACCATCTAAGTAAAAACTAACAAAATAAGACAAGGGTTTGGGAAAAAAATGCCTATGTAGTGGCACAAGTCTAGTTCAAAAGCTAACTTAGCATCTAGGATTAGAGCTGCCTGAAAACTCTAACTAAAATTACATTTTCTTTCAAAACCTTGGCTTTTTCTACTTCAGTTATTCTAATACAGCTATAAGTTTAGGCCACATGGTATCAAAGCTAACTTTTTGAAAGCCATTTTAATTTTTTAGAAGAGCTTTATTTCAACACATAGAAATGTACTTCTAAGAAATTTTCAAAAATATTTATGCTTTAAGTCTATACAGCTCCTTAATGTTTCACATGCCAAACAATGAAACACGTTTTTAATTTTCCAAAGCTTTTTAGATTTCTGAGGCCTTCTGATCAATAAAAAGATGGATGTTCTTTTTAGAAATAAAAATAATTACATCAGCTGTAACAACTGTGCAATCAATAGGTCCTGGGAAGTATTTTGCAATGCACTTGTTGATGTTTTCAAGTGCTGAAAAGATTCATTTCCTCATCTTTACTGTATCAGCCGTATAGTCTCCTGCAACATTTTGTATAATCAGATATTATTTGCAATAAACCAGCCTTACATTTGCTAAGTAATTCAAATTTGACTCTCCGATTTTAAATTCTGCCTTCTAAGCAAAGGCCATAAAATGAGTCTGAAATTGTAAGTCATACTCCAGTTATGTCATAAGAATTCTATAAAGACATTAAACCAGCTTTTAAATCACACAGCAATAATCAGAGCCACTGAATTACCTTTTCTCCACGTTTCACAGTATGCAGCTGAAGCTGGCTGATTGCTTTCTTGGTTTCTTTCCTATGTCCCTTGAATAAAGATTTTAAGTATTAGTACACAAGTTAGTTTTAAGAATTAGATTTCAAAGCTTTTAAATACTTTCCACGTGCATTACTAAGTCTTCTGAATGCATCTTCAAAAAAAATCTCTGCCTAACTACTTTGTTTACAAAATATTTCCAGTTCACAGATGTTGAAGAATGGCAAGTCTTGCATTCTCAAGGTACAGTGGCAAGCATTATCTGCAAGCATACTGCTTTTACAATGGACTCAACTGGTGCAGAACTATACAGACCAAGCTGAAATATGCGGCCTCATATCATGACTGCCTGCATTAAGGGCTTTCCAGCACAGGAAAACTGAAATTAATGTAGGCTTTGGAGGCAATCAGAGCCCAAACAAGAGCCATATAACCAGACTTTCTAGTTAGTCAAGCCCACGAGCAAGCACATGGTACGTTTTGCACCAGTTTAAGAGAATGTGGAATCCTGCTGGACAGCCTACAGCTGGCCACCAGGTCAAAAGGCTGCTTGTAGCTATTAATACTTCCCTTCAGTTAGACACTGTCTCACACATTATACAAAGCTTTGCACTGAAAGGACACATTATGCAAAGGAGATGACAAGAAAGGCTTAACAGACATAAGATACCACACTGGACTTCTATACAGTAACAGTCCTAATTATGCTTTGAGGGGAAGCAAGAAAAGAAAGCAGTACTGTATTCCAAGACAAAGTGCTAGCTGCTGCTAGGAATTGAGAAACTAAACACTCCCAATCAACAGATGTTGATCTGTCTAGCAGCAATCCTCACTGATGAAATACCATAAAGGAATAAAAAAACCCCATTATGGCAGCTTTTCTCTATAATGATAATTACAATGACTTATAGCATTTTACAAACTTACAGCATTGAAAACTGGGATTTGGTTGGGGTTTTTTTATGGTGTTAAAAAGAGTCTTAAAGTTCTCTCAGAAATGGACAATCAGCAGCAGCAGTCTATTCCACCTTTTGTGTCAGCTCAGGGTTTTTTGCACAGTCCTGTTTTATCTTCAGTAGCAAGGAGGTCTTCCAAAGTTTTATTGCTAAACTGATGTTAGAATAAATCTTAAGACACCCATCTTCACCTTCACTTCGCAGCTACACAGTAGCTTTCTCTAAAGCATGGCTTTAAAACTCCCAAGATCAAATTATACTGGAGTCAGTAAGACAAGCAAAATAAGATTTCGGTTAGAGAAGTGGGTTATTTTGTTTCCAAAATTCTTCTAGGACTCCTAATGATATATCTTGACCAAAATCTTCACAACATATTCAAACTTTATGCAAAGTTTTGTAAGCTTTTGTTTCCAATGGCCATTTTAGGAGGGAGAAGTGAGAAAGTGGCATAACCTCCTAATGCTAGGCAATTTCACTTAATTAAGCAGCATTTACCTGACAAGCCTAATGGCAAAATTTATTAAGAATCTGTGGTACATATTTCTGGGAAACATCACATTCATAAAAAAAAAAAAAAAAAGAAAAAAAAAGCTCTTAGAACTGTTACTGTTCATAAAGCATAATGTTCATAAAGCATGTGAACTTCCCTTAGCATGAATTATCCTGAAGTCAACAGGAAGAAGCAACTTTCTTCAAACTATTACAACACAAAACCACACCCCCTTTCTCTATAAACACTTCTCAAAAAACCTTGTTTTCTTGAAAGTATTCTCAGAATGTAAGTTTTAAAACTTAAAACCTAGTAAGAGAGACTCAAGGGAACCAACATTTCAAGGAGATTGCAAGTTTAACCAATACAGAAATCCCATGTGTTATCCTCAGCTACCGAAAAGAGAAATTAAGCATTTTCCCTGAGTCCTTTAAGTCTAAATCAAAGCTTAGAGCCCTGAAGGCAAATAAAAATTCCATTCCTTCCTCCCCAAAGCTAGAATCTGCATGTTCAAGCAGAAGGCAGGGGAAGTCCACATGACAACCAATCATTTGAAATTACTTTTTTTTGTTCTGAACTGAAGATTAAAAAAAGAAGGGAAAAAAAAAGAAAAAAGAAAAAAAAAAAAAAAAAAAAAAAAGAGAGAACTGCTTGCAAAGAAACAAGTGCAACTTTAGTAGAGAACGATGGTAGAAGAGCTGATGACCATAGAAGGAACCTAACCTGTTTGCAAGAGTTGAAAAGCACAGGGAAGTGCCATCCTAAGGTATTTTCAAAAATCCATGTAATTTGCTCTCTTGAGCATAAGGGTTTGAACCAGATAGCCTCCAGAGGTCCCATCCAACCTAAATTATTCTGTGAGGAAGTATTACCCCCAGGGGGGAGAAAGCAAAGCTTACTTTTTCTAACCTATCAAACAGCAGGAAGGTGGAAATGGCAAATATGGAGCCAAGTTACTCCTTCCTGATCTTCCCAGTACTCCCACCATGCTCAGCATTCCATGTAGCTTAAGAGCGCTGAATCTCACCACACATGCTGTTGCAATTCAGTACTCTATAGTGGAGTGGTAGGATTACAAGTATCAAAAGTAGTTTCTGTAAAGCTTTAGAACAAAAAAATCTAGCCGTTACTTGTGGGTCTTAAAAAGAAAAAAAACTACCATGGTCTCTTACCGTTAGAGAGTCTAGTTAGGGAAGTTAGTACTTTCATCATGAAAATTACTGAAGAATGAAAATATTTTTTACTGTCAAAAGGAAGGAAGTTAAGCTAGGTGACAAATCGCACAAGAAGCTGCCTTTACTCAGTTGTTGACAAGTGGCTAAATATATTTCCAAGAATTTACGAATATCTAATAATTATAACTAGCCAAACTCCCAATGTTAATTCGCACAGTGCTTATTAGCCTCAATAACCATTACTGAGTGGCATTCACAGATACTAAAGGAGCAAAAAAGCATAGATCTACAAGGATGCTTCAATAAATAAGCAAAGTCAGGCAACGGATTTGACATGAGAAGACAGTAAATACTCTGAAGCATTATCAACTCCAATTACCTGGTTTCCAAACTGTGATCCTGTATACAGGAAACGTTGTATATAGTAAAATATGAGCCAAGCGAGCGATATAATCATCATGGTGATGAAAGCGATGGCTACAAACACAACCGACTGACCACTAATATATTCCTGCACATGTCGTGTGCCAACACCAATAGTCATTTTTACTGGAATCCCTCTTCGTACTGGCTCCAATATCTCTATTCCTTTTGGATAGCCAACCATTATCACCACTGTATTTCCTGTTCCTGTTGGAGGAGAAAAAAACAGAAAAGTCATCACAGTAAAAATTTAGGCATTCTGGCTCGATGGTAATTTGAGCCTCTTCAGTTAAGATCAGCTAGCAAATTTATAGGAAAACCTCTGAAGTTTTTTTCAGCCATAGCAGACTTGATACAAAGGTTTCTTGCTAGTAAACCTACTTTATGAAACTCTCAAACACAAGATAAACTTCAACAGATGCATCTCTACTATCTAAGGCCCTATACTCATTCCCCACAGTGAGGTGGGATGTGGATGCCATGCAAAAAAAACCCAGACAGGTTATACACATCTCATCTTGAAGCTGCTGAAGTTCTAACATACAACTCCGGAACAGCTGGTCCCCTATTAGTCAGTGGGGAAACTTCAGCTGCAGACGGACACAGTATGTGAATACCATGAAGAGACATTAGATTACATTTGAATCTGAATCCATAGCACAATTACTCTGGATATGTGAACAAAATAAAAAGATTCAGGTATGTAATATTAATTACATTAAACATTGGTGAGACAATGGAATAGAGGCTGCAGATGCCCCATCCCTGGCAGTGTTCATGGCCAGGTTGCATGGGGCTTGGAGCAACTTGGTCTAGTAGAAGGTCTCCCTTTCCATGGCAGGGAGGGTTGGAACCAGATGATCTTTAAGGTCCCTTCCAACCCAAACCATTCTACGAGTCTATGACTGAAATACGCAACGATTCTTCAATAATAAATATTCAAACTGTAATGAGACATACGACAAGGACTTGTCAAGAAATACTTTAGGACTCTCTTGGGAGCATGGAACCAAAGAATTTTTCTATTACATTAGCACTCAAAAGCACTCAATCTATACGATAAAACACCGGCGGGGGGGGGGATAAAAATGACCAAACACTAAAAAAAAAAAAAACAAACCACACACCAAACACCCACCCCACACCCCCCGCCCCAAAAAAAAAAAAACAACCCGAAAAAAACCCTCCACAAAAACAAGTCACCTTTTCTGGTCTATGCTATTTTTATTTGAGTAGTTCTTACTTTGTACATACCAACACTGCTATATGTCCTTGGCAAGTCATGGCTTTTAGCTCACTTTGCACTCCTACCACTGAGAAAAAGTGAAACCAAGTTTTATTCAGAGAGAAAGCAGAGGAAGAAGAAAGAAGAAAGGGGTTTTCCTAGGCAGAAAGCTAAGCTGTCATGTCACAGCTACCTTTTTGAGATCCACAAGATTACCTACCTACAACAAGACCTCCCACTGAAGCTTTTTTTCCCTCCTGGCTGGATTAGATTCACTACCGAGAAGCTATGTCAAAAGAAATGGTTGCCTAACTAATAGCATTACATCAAGTGGGGATTTTCAAAACTCAGTGCAGCATTCCAGACTCACCCACCTCCCTTCCTACTAAGAAAGAGTTATTTGTCTGAAATATTTAAAACAAACTCCTTTAGTTGAGATGGTTCTGGCTGTGACACCTTACCAACCTGACCACTCCTCTACTATGCCAAGGGAAATTTTACAGAAGTTTCACTTCTGTATACAGCACAGTAAAGTGCAGACCATTTGTTGTGGATGAAACATTAAAGGTTCCAGTTATTAGTTGAATAACCCATCTTAATGCCAGTTGCCCTTTTTCAGCTTCATCTTACACAACCATCCCACTTCTGGTCACCTATTGTAAGAACCATTATACCTGGCTGCCAGATACAGACCCAGCAGAAGAGCAGATTTTCCAAATAGGTCCACATTTGTATACCAATGAGGATAGTGTACCAGTGAGGATAGAAAGGCAAATAAGCAGATGCTGCTGGGGCAAGGCCCAACTTGTGCCTCCTCTCAGGCACCTCACTCAGCTCATCAGCAGCCCCCAGCCAGCTTGCATTGCTTTGCCCTGTTGGTACATTAGGAGTCACAAAGCAGCAAAGGTGAAGACGAACAGGACACAAACAACTAGGCTTCACCAATTAGTTCTACTCACCAAAAATGTGCTGATCCACTTGACACCACAAGTCCAAGCATACTAAGAGACTGCTAATTAGTATTATTCTCCTCCCTGAACCAGCATGAAAGCATTACCAGAGAGACTCACGAATCTCAGCAGAGAGTGTGTGAAACACTCCTTGCTGTCTGACCCTGCACAATGCCAGAGGGAGTTAACAAGAAAAGAACTTAAGGCAGAAAGTTATCTCACATTGCTGAGAACTGTTAACCACATACCTAAATCAGGAAGTTAGGTCTTATGTCCTTAATCAACTGCAAGACTTACAAATAACAGGATGGGTGCCTAAGGATGGCTAGTGAACAGTACAGGAGGGCTGGAAAGATTTATGTGGTTTCACTCAGGCTCGGGGAAGAAAAGAAAGCTTCAAGATTTGAGGCAGCCTGGATTTTTCAATCAATAAAGGTTTTCTCCTCAATCCTGAGTCAGTTTAATCCTGCTATCTAGTTCTCTGCACAATTTCTAACAAAGAAGTATTCAAAAACCCCACAACAATCAGTAATGCCTTTCTTTGTTTTGTCACTAGCAAGTCCCACTATCATCTAGTTACTTCCTTGAAATGGAAGTCCGGCTACTTTTGTGCAATGGCTGCTACACACTCTGACACCTAGTTTTAGAACACGAGTATGCCATACATTTTTAAATAAATGTCCATTAAAAGCACTTTAACAGTTTTAAAGACTTGGTGATGAACCTGCCATTAAAAATACATGCAACTGAACACGGTGGCCTTGAAGGTCACAAGACAGAAGGAATAAAAAAATTGCAATCCACTATTACAAAGGGAACAAGAGCAGTCTCAGAGAAACAGTTGCCCTGAGCAGCCTGTAAGACTAAAGGCTTTAACTCATTCCTCACTAATTTTAGACTTCTGTTCTGAAACACATTATTCAAAGACTGAAATGCTGTTGAGTCATTCCATCAGCTTCAACTGCAACACAACTCAGAGACCTCAAATCCCATTTATAAAAGAACTTCAAGTGTCACATACGTGCATCTGCTGAGAGCATGTTTGGTTGGCTTTACCTTTCTATAGCCTTCTAATTTTGCAATAACTAACTCTCTAGAGTAAACTTGTTTTCTTTTCTAGATTTGATTAATGCTCCAGTGAAATAAGGTAGACTTGAAATCTGGTATGTGCCTCTTTTTTTTTTTTAATTAACATTATCATAACACTATCATCACAGATATACTCTAGCTTTTGTCCTTATGAGAAACACCAGAAAGCTCCCACAGTTTGAGCACCTTGGTAAAAATGTTTGAGGTCAGTTCCTTCCTAGACCTATTTAAGCATAAGCACCCTACTAATACTGCTACAATTAACACTGAATGTTCTATTTAGCTCCTGGTCCAAACAAACATCTCTGACCTTTACCAAAAACATAACAGTACACTAACAATCCGTTGACAAGCTTTGTCTCAACCATCTACTCCCACCTCATCTCACCAAATCCCTGGTGCACATTGTGTTTTCACCTGCCTCAAGAAGGAGAATGGGTAACCAGAAGAGTCAAGTAGTCACCACTGGTACACATTCCTCTTTCCATATGGGTTTCCAACACGTATGCACTCTTACCTATAAAATAGGTGTAAGCATCTGCTTCTTCAGAACAACATAGCAGATAAGCACCATGCAGTCACTGCCAGAGTTAAGCAAGCGATTTCAGTTCTACCCTTTCACTAGTACAGTACCTTTCAGTTCTACCCTTTCAGTACTGTACAATACCAGCTGTACAGTAGTACAGCTTTCTACAGAAAGCTTCAGTAATACAGAAGTTATGTACCACTTGAGAATCCCAGGTAGTGATGAAAGCAATGCAGCAAGGAGTTGAACATGCCAAGATAACCCTAACTTGGCCACTTTGGAGCTGACAAAGAGCTTATAGAGCCTTGAGTACAAAGTTGTTTGCATCTGTTTTGTTCAATTACCTGCATAAAAGAAATCATAACAATGAAGGAAAGAACTAGTTGGGTGTATTTTGGCAAAGCTCCAGCAAATCAAAGACCATTTTCTTAACACAGCTGAAGTAATGCACTCAAGTTAAGTCCCAAGCTTCACTTAAATCCACAAGCCATGCACCAGAGCTCTACTCCAGACCTATCTGAAACTACTGTAGCCAGTCCTCCTCCTTCTGTTCCCATGTATCAAGCACAACAGTATTTTATTTTGTAGTCTTCAAGGTATCTTGAAACTTATGTTCTGATCAGGATCCAAAGTCCTAGCTTGAGAGGGGATTCATAAATGGCTGGATGCCCAGCATAAAGCTTAATACAGAACCAGTAAGGCCCTTTTCTCTTACCACTACAATATATCTCTCCCTAATCTCTTAACCAACACTGAGCCTCACTCTCCTTAGCCTGCTCTCCACAATACTCCACACCTTGCCCCTCCAGGCTCCCCTCCAACCCACTCTCAGCTAATATTTACACTCAATATTTCTTACTTATTTTGGTTTTGGGAAGGAATTTGAAGCCTCTAAGTTCACCACCACCAAAAACGAGCAGTTAAAACTGCCTGCAAAGCCTATACTCCCATAAAAGTGAAGTCTGAGTTTATACTATTCATATTCGATAACTTTACTAAGCTCCTTGAGTCATTAGGGCAAAATGAGTATCTTCCACTGGAAAAAGCCTTCTCAGCCACACATGAAGTTGTTTCACTATTACTTCCTTTGGCAGGAGGCAGGGTGGGAACTCAAGGCCAGGGTTTGTTGGTTTTGGTTTTTTTTTCCAGAAGAATGAAAAAATGAAACATTGAGATCAGAGAAGTCACCCATTTATCATCCTTACATAATTCAGGCTGCACCTTTATCAGCCATAACCATTGTTCCATCTCACACCATTTTCAGTGCCACTAATTGCAAATCCATTAAGCGAATGTTCTTCATGCATATAACTCCACTCCTTAGTTACAGCACTGCAGATTTCCCAGAGTATTTATTCTCAGCACTCCTCCCTGAAGTAGGTTTTGTTCCTCATGTGTCAGTTCACAAATCCCTTCGCAGGAATGGCAAACTTGGCTCCTATAAAATGCAGTTTACCTTCCACAGTCTTCTTTGCCTTTCTCCTACAGACTCCCCTTTCCCCTTCAAACCATCCAAGATTTAAAATGACAACAGTAATTCTTCCCTGTATTTCAAATTCAAAGTGCACTGAAAAATATTAAACATTTACATGTTTGAAAGTTTCAACCATCAAACAAAAGATTTGTGACTCCACAGCTAGTGATTATGATATATAATTGTATTCTTGCCTGATCCAAACCATCCTGTGGTGAAACGTTCATTTGTAATGTCAGTATAAATAAGTAAAAATGTCTTCTTGTATACATACTACACTAAAATCGCAGACCTTACACAGGTAGAGCTTTTATCTGCCACATTCTGCCAGTTCAAGAAAAAAACAACCAACCAGCAGTGAGGGAGCAGTTCTTTTTATACCACTGATAGATGTAACTACACTAGCAAGTCCAAACCTAAGCATAAGCCCAAGAAGGTTTATATGTGCAACTGCTGTCAGCTTTATGCTGCAGAGATGACAGAAAAAAAACCCAACCCACCAAACACCACCAAAAAAACCCCCACAAAATTATAAAAATTTGATAAAATAAGGTGGGAAGAGAAAGAAGAGATTCCACCAAAAAGTAAATTAGATTTATGAGAGGCTATGATGGGGCATGGAGAGGAACGTGGGAAAATTCCCACAGGGATGAAGGAAAATTTTGTAGTTGCTGACCAATACAGAGTGACAGCAAGAAAAAGAAACTAACAGCTGGTAAAGAAGAAAGAAGTATTAACCAGCAAAGTACCTTAATTGCCATGTGGGCTCAAAATCAAAGGTACACCTTACCTAGCATCCCACCTCCACTTTCACAGCAGATTAAGAACACAAGAGATGGGCCAGGCTGATCCACCCAAGCAAGCAGCAGGCTAAGAGGGATGGTAATCACGCTTCCAACCCCCACAACGGTGCCACTTGGTATTCCAAGAAGAGGGACTTGTTTTTCACCCAATATACACATGCTACAAAGCAACAGCTCCCTGAGACTTTTCAGCTCATTATATTAAATAAGTTTGTTTTCTTTAGACATGCACTGTGTTCCTACTTTACCCAAGTCCCCTTCCCCTTCCTCAGGAGGTGGGAATGACAGTCTGGGCATTAACAAACTCATTGTACCAGGACCATCTGAAACAGGCATCTGCAGCATTTTTTACTAGTTTGCTCTGCATCCTCCTCTGAGGACCTTCCAGTTCCTCAGAAGTCTACACATACAAACAGATCTTTATAGAAGAGTTTTGAGGGGTTTTTTCCCCTTTAAGCATCTGACATTGTCACACTCAAAAAAACCCAGAAAGACTTTAGTGTCATAGCCCAAGCTGAGACTGCAGTGCCAGAACATCTGGGTTCTTATCTCTGCAAAAATCAAAGATCCCTTCTGTAGACCATAGATGATCACCATGCTCAGACAAGCCAAGCCAGCATCCTTGCCTAGGCTTCAGGTTTCCTACCGCATCTGCAAGCGTTTCAGTATTACCTGATGCTTATACCTCTCTCTCCCATCCTTTACAGACCTGCGCAGGAGACAACGATGAAGCTATTGCAATGAAGCCTGTACCAAATGCTACCTTCAAACAGCTTCTGAAGGCTGATGCCTTCAACGGTACCAGCAGGCACCTTCAGGATACCTGATGTGTTTCTGTACAGCCTGCGGAATGGGGCCTACCTGTCACCGCTGTAGCCGTTCTGTCAGAGGGTACAAAGCCAAAAGGTAGCTATGAATGAACCCGTGCCCGCACACATCCCCCCCCACCCCCCCGCGGTCTGTCACACGGCAACCCGCTTCGATGGCTTCAACACACCTTCTCCAGGACACCCGAGATGCAACTTGGAAGACAGAAGACAGTCCCGGCGTTTCCCCAGTGCGGTTTAAAGGAAAGGAAAGAAAAACCCGTCTCTCTGTACCATTTTTATGGGGATTTCCGCCTCCCAGCACCTCCATCCCTCCCCGCGCAGACCCACCGGCGTTAGACAAAGCCACCCCCCTCCCAACCTCCCTCCAAGGGCGGGGAGCGCCCGGTCCCGTCCCCGCTCACCCAGGTGGGACATGGATACGGTGCTGTTGCCGAAGCGGGCCTCATTATAGATGACCACGGCGGCCGCCCGCTTCCTCGCCGCGTTGGTGACCTTGTCCTTGAAGGTGCAGCCGCCGCGGGCCACCAAGGCGATCCAGGGCTGCGGGTCGCCCTCGGGGGTTCCTCGGCCGCCGGGCGGCAGCGGCACGTCGTAGTCTGTATCGGTGGCGCAGCCCTCCATGTGCCGCGGCGAGGCGCCGCGGGGGATGCCCACCAGGCCCTGGGCGCTCTCCTTGGGCGAGCTGTCGCCGTAGCGGCCACTCTCCGTGTTGCCCCGCACCGTGCGGTTGCTGAGCGGCTCCACGTAGGCCGTGCTCACCCACGCCGTGTACCACTCCAAGGCCCGCGCGCCCTGGACCACCGGCGCCAGCAGCGCCGCCAGCGCCGCCGCCGCCACCAGCGCCAGCCGGGCGCGGCGAACCATGGCCCGGCCGCCGCACCGACGCGGCCCGCCACCAAGCACCAGGGAGCGGGAGGGAACGACGCCGCGCCGCTCCGCCGCAGCTCTGCTCTACCCCGCGGCCGCCCCGCGCCGCGCAGGTAACCGCCGCTGCCCGCCCCGGGCGGAGCCCGCCCGCCGCCGCGGCTAATGGCGAGGCGGAGGCCGGGCCGCCCCGCCCTGCGCTACCGGCCGTGAATGCGCGGCTCCGCCCCGCGGCCCAGCCGGTCCTCTCCGCCTTCACCACCCCGAGGGATGCTGGGAAGCTCGAGCGCGGTCACGCTTTGGTGGGCTGTAGGTCTTCGGTCAGCCTCGGCTCCGGCGGCCGGTCCGGGTCTCAAGCTGAGGGGAGGGAGCCGGCCCTCTGCGCGCAGCCGGTGACCGCGGCCGGGATTAACTGAAACCGCCTCCGCGCAGCGGCCGCCCTGCGCAGAGGAGGCCTCGGAGGCTGCATGGCCATTAACCCGAGCCGTGGCCTGCGCCTCTAAGCCCAGTCCGTCCGTCCAGGCACGGACACGCGTGAATTTGAGTTAATGAGTTCAGTGCTGCACTCGCCGGGGCACGCCTCAGCCGCCCTCAGGGGTGCAGTGTATTTGGCGGTTGTGGGGAGTAGGGGTGGCTGGAGGCCGGCCAGGGGTAGAAAGGGGCACAGTAACACCGGGGACAGGGATCAGCAGCTCAAGCTAAGATAGAGAAGGTACCTGTACTGCTGTTGGGCTGGGGGGACCTCATTTCAGAAGGATGAAAAATGGTAAGGTGCTCAGTACCACGTAAAAAGTGGTAGAAAAAGTGTGTTGATATAAGAGGTGAACTCAATAATCATTGTTTTACAGATTTGTTTTCCATTAAAGATTTCATATATACCTCTACTAAAACATAAACGCATTTAAAGTCTTACCGATATTTTCACGCAAGACATCTCTACCTTCTTCCAGCTTCCAAAATGGATCGCTTGTTTTTACCAGCTACCAGTCTTCTTTTAATGGTCTCATACACCTTATACACCTTCCTTCGGCAGTCAACAGTGGTGTGATAATACATTGCTGCCTATGTTGCCAAGCAATGTTGTCAAACATAGGTAATGACCGTCCTAATAGTGATTATATATTGTGGCTGCTGATGCACGTGGAGTCTAACTAGAGCCTGGACTAGTTTGTACAAGAAGGTGTCATCAGACAAAAGCTGTGAGCTCAGTGAACTGCTCTATTCTGTGTCGGCACCAAGGCAAACATGTTCTAATTTGACACTGGAATATGTTGCTCTAAGAAGTTGTAGCTGCCCCATCCCTGGCAGTGTTCAAGGCCAGGTTGGATGGGGCTTTGAGCAACCTGGTCTGGTGGAAGGTGTCCCTGCCCATGGCAGGGGGGTTGGAACTGTATGAGCTTTAAGGTCCCTTCCAAACCAAACATTCTGTGATTCTGTGATTTCTGTTCCAGAGTCAGTGTTTAAATAAACAAGTAAACAAATATCTTCAGACCCGAGGTGTTCTTTAACTCTTCAGTATTCTCCCAAAACACTGAGCAATGCTAGGACTCTCTCCAAAGATGCCGAGCATTGTGAGAACAAGATTAAAATAGCAAAATCAAGAAGACAGCCAAGACTGAGCAAAGTAATGTGGAAGGGGCTGCAGAGAAGGAATTGGAAGTTGAAGAAAGAACACAATAAAACTAGAGTTAATGAAGAAAAAATTATGAAAAAGAGAATAAGGCAACAGAGGAGCAGGAGAATGTTAGATGGGAGAGAGCGTGTGGAGTAGTGGTGGACTGGAGGCAGGTAAAGGTGATCCGTGTTGAAGGACGCGAGACAGACAATTCAGAAGGAGCATGAATTTAGCGTTTGGCAAAAAGCAGATCAAAAAAAGTGACAGTACTTTAGTGAGTCCAAAAATGTTTTTCAAATGAGAATTTTTTGATAAAAAAGTGAAAGACACTCGGTGTAATCAGAATAGATATCACTCTGGAAACGGGATAAAAGTAAAAAGAGCCAGTACAAAGGAAAAGCACAGCTGCAGGAAATGTTCTTTTAAGAATGTAGGGTCACTGGAAATAGGAAACTGATGTTGGCTGTGGTTGGTACAGGTTAGGAAACACTGTCATGGTCCTCACAGTGAATGCAGTCCAACCAGTGGCAAGACAAAGACTGTAAGGTGTAAATAGGAAACACAGGCTCTTTCCTATAACCTTTATCAGATAGGAAGTGGGAATTTTAGTGGGAGAGCTTGAATTTTTTTGAAAGGAGGTGGTGTGGGAAAGCAAGATGAAAAGGTAAATTGTCAGCTTCAGCTTAAGGAAACGTGCCAGGAGAGAACGGACAGCAGAGAACAAGCTGTAACAAGAATCTGTAAGAGCAAGGAAAGAAATAGCACCGAGGAAACTTCCGAAACACCATTAATGCACACCTGATTGGTGAATGCTTAGTCCCCACCTGCAGAAAAGAAGAGCAAACGTTGCTAAGAGTGACATTTAACTGCCACGGTGAAAGCAGAAAGCAAAGCTGACAGTAATGAGAATATGAAGGAAAGATAAAGGCACTTGGCTAGGCTGTTCTCCTCAGATAAAAGCGAGGCTGTACCAAGACAGATGTTCAGATCAGATAGAAATTATAATCACTGTCAGCAAAAGGTCATTTACTCTGGCTAATGCTGTACTGCAGACTGAAGAATATTCCAACTGCAGTTTCCACTTTGAAATGTATTTTATTTGCATTTCTTCTCGATAGACATTTTGTTAACAACATTCAGTATCTTTAGAAGTCAAAATACATTGCAAATTGCAATACACATCCAGAAATGAGACATGTTGCATTTCATTTACTGGTGTGCTGAAAATTTCATCATAAATGGAGCATTCTTTGGTTAAATAAGAACAGCGGTTCAAACTGGCTGTGCTTAAATCCTGTTGATGGAATGCCTTTGCACAGATTAGCAAAAAGTGAGAACCCAACTTTAGAACTTTGTCTTCCTTTTTTTCAGCAAGTATACAGACATGACTAAATGCATCTCTTAAATATTGCAAAACCACAGTTAATGTTTTAAATAATACATATTGCACAACAAACTTTTTTGGGGAAGCTACAGAAATAACTATAATGCAGAACACATGGAAATAAATTACACATCAGCTAGTTGAAATGTTTAATAAATTCATAAGGGCTTATCAAGACCTTTTATTAAAATGCTTACTTTATCTAATAATTAAAGCACAGAAAATAAATAGGATTTTTGCTATTGACTTGAACTGAAGCAAGATCAGACCCTTTACAGTCTGAAAGGATTATGATTATTTTATGATATCTCAATAACATTCTTTGGGTTAAAAGCTTTAACAAAAATCACTTACCACACAATGACCAATATCACTTGAGACATCTGTCACTTTAAAGAAAAAATGGAACTAGTACATAATTAATAATGCAAAGCCCAGTTAAAACAAACTGCCATCTCCTGCCCTTTTCTGGTCCAGAAAATGCCGTTCAAAACCTACAGGTTTTTGATGAATTTCTACAGACTCTCAAGGACTTTTATGGTAGCTATTCTTTGGGAGAAGGAAGCATGAAATGAGAACAGGTGATTTAAGTATTTATTCTTGAAGCCCCTTTTGTCACTTTACATGCCATCACCATTTTGTGTTTTGAGGTACCGTCAAGAGCCTCATGGCAGGTCCATATAGAACAGCTTCTTGATGAATCACAGAAGCTACTCCAATTAATCTAGCTGTGCAGGGAGACAGCCCATAGCATGTGGGGTATTGTAAGTTCAAAACTTCTTAAACAGTTAAAGCTCTACTGAACATCGTTGCTACAATCCCTTACTGCTTTAAGGCAAGAGCATTAATAAGTTAATGGATAGGACATAGGACCATGTCACTGTTACCAGGCTGTCTAAGGATATAAGTGAAAATGAGAGTATAGTAACAACAGCATTTCTAAAATTCTTCCTCTCTTCTTCAGCTTTTTTAAACGTTAAGCTTGTACACTGGATTTGTTTAATCTGTGTGTGTCTGTGTGTGTTCAGGGGCAGGGGACAGAATAGACAGGTCAGGTTTCTCTAGGATTAGTAGTGAACTGGGATAACGAAACATGTAATTAATGTTGCACAGAAACATTGGACTGTGGAGATTCCCTTACAGGGTCTAGTACTCTGCCTGTTAATTTCTGATTTAAAAGTTCCATTAATCCTAATGGGCAAAGTATCAGATCCATAATGGACAAAGATCTCCATGGCAAAATGATGTGAATCAAGGAGGATTTCACTTGGTGGTATTCTATAAATCTGTACAGAATGGGCTGTTTTGCTTCAGTACTACACAGTGAAAGATTTGGGGCAAGCTCAAATGAGAAAATGCTGCTCATCTGCCAAGAAAAAAAAAAAGGGAAATAGAAGCAGGCAGGACGTTTCCTCCTTTTGCATAATTACCTCTGCAAATATCTGCACTGCTATCAGAGTCTCTGGCAACGAGACAAGAAAAAAAAGTGCTTAACGAGTGTCTAAATAAAGTTTTCCCCCCACATTTGTCTTCATTTCTTACAGAATATCAGGAATGGTCACAATGCCAAGAGCTCTGAGCCCGTCCAAGGGCTAAGTGGCCCCTGGTAAGTTAAACCAGCATGGTGCCCAGCTCCACTCCGGGAATGACTCCCTTTTTCCATGCCTGAACCAAAATAAGCTCAGCTACACTTAATTGGCTTCCAGCTGGTCATAGCTCATGCAGCTGCCTCTGAGCTTTACCCAGGGATTAACCTGTACAAGCTCAGGTCACTTGCCCAGGGACTCAGGCTCCTCCTCAGACCCACTTTGGTGTGCGCTGGTGTCCAAAGCTCAGGTGCCCTTCCAGGGATGCCGGCAAATCTTCCTTCCCCACAGGCACAGAAACCCCATCTCAATCTGTCTCTTTCTTAATGTACAGGGAGAACAGTCATGTAATTTTCAAACAGTGTAATGACTTGGCTGGTTAGCCATGGGAGCTTTCTTACTGTGATACCCTTAGGAACTGCAGTTTACCAGCACATCTAGAGAAAGGGCTGAAGGCAGATAAAATACCTTTAAACTCTTCTGGTATTATCACATGAGGTGCCTATTCATCATGTTTTTGCAACAAAGTTTGCACTTTCCACATGAGGAAAATTAGCTTTTCATGGTCTGAAATATATACCTATCTTTAGGCTTCTTTAAAAAATAAATTCAGGAAAAAGCCATTTAAAACTTGCTGAAGAAGTAGGGTTACGGGACTGGCTCCACCCTTAGATGAGTTAGCGATGATTTGCAAAAATCAGTTGCACAAATAGGTTAAAAATAAAGCAGTGGCTGGAAAAGGGATGCAAAAAAAAAAAAAAAAGATCAGGACTACAGGCCATTAAAAATACTTTTCCTGTCTCATAACAGGAACAGGCTAGCTGAGAACATTTACTTAAATTCCTCTTATGAGAATGTTTATACTTGTAATAGGATAATCCTTGTGGGGCTGATTTGGTTTTGGCCCTTAATGTGTTCAACCAGGTTTGTGTCAGTGAGAGACAAGGTATATTGGAGCCACGTTGTTTGAGCTGCTTGCATTTTTTCTACTAAAAGAATTTCTACTCAATTTCCAAGTGAAGTATCAAATTATCTAATTAGGGAAAAGCACATGTAGCAAATACAAGTTAGGAAATGAGGACAGCTTTAGCAAAGTATTTTTTTTAAACTTACATATCTAAATTTTCAGCTATTAAGTTTCTCTTAAAGTACTTACAAATAAAGGGAGACCAAGCAGCAGTTAATACCTCCACAATGCATAGAAGGTTCTGAGTAGGCAATTTGCTTTTTCTGTAAATCAGAACATTATATTTAGCACATACTGTAGTTTCCCTGTGGGTGCACAGCAATAGAAGTCAAAACAAACAGATACAAAGCATTTTTAAGCAGCATTTAAGATGATGCATTGCCTGTTTGAAATGACAAGTTTGTACATTGCAGGGTAGGGCTAGTATCCATTTCTCCTTTATAATTTGAAAGTCTGTGTTGATTTATTTTTCACTCTGCACTGTGTGAGACAGGGCTATTTTGAAGACTTTTTTTGGGGAAAAAAAAAAACCACTGAAGTAACCATCCAGCAACAGATTTTAAAAGTGTTTGGAAGGGAAACTCAGGAGAGCTCTATCTCAAAGCCCATTCAATCATCCTTTACTTGGAGCTGCTTTTAAATACTCTTCTACTGCAATGGCAGAAACCTCTCCATACCAGCTTTGAAGCCAGATGTGCTCAATGTTCATTTTCATGAAGAACCACTCATAGCTACGAGGCCACTTTCTTACCACAGGGTGCCTGGAAGGACAAAGAAAAGAAAAAACCCGAAAACCTTAAAAGATGTGCCAAGGCATATGCATAGTCTGCTTTTCTCTTCAGTCTACTGTGCTCAGCCAGTGAAACCTGAGAGCTGAGAACCACCACCATTCATCTTTTTTGCCCTCCCTTGCAGTAAGTTTTACGATCTTCCCCACCCCGATCTGGCAACAACTGCAATGAAGGCAGCCAGCAGACACCACCTTCCCCTGTTGCAGAACCACATCTCTAAAGGGAGATGTTGTTTGGTCTCTTCAGTAAGTGAAAAACAGTTAGAGGAGATTATTTGACTGTGTGTCAAGGTTGTGTTTGTATCTGTTCAAAGGAAGCAGTGTTCTGAAAATACAGCGTCTTTGGTAGCAGTTGCGGTATGGCAGGAAAGCTTATTAGCTGGCACAGAGCACAGCCTCTTCGAGCTGTTGCCTGCTAGAACCTTCTCGTCCTCTATTTCTGTCTTATTTCTTGAGCTAGCTCAAAGAGACCCTCCCCAGCAGCAATACTGGGTGCAGACATCTGGTCCCCAAGTCCCAGTAAGTGCATCTGCAGAGGTTGCTGTGGGATGCTCAGCAGCAGTGCCCAGAGCAGATATAACAGCTCAAGTTGCAGTGTTCATGGAAGCACAGGCGAAAGCGGTGCCAGTCCAGGCAGGGTTGGCCCAGTGCCCCTCTGCCCCTGCAGGGACTATGGCTGGTTTGGCAACCTCTGGGTTTAGCTGGGCTTTCCCACCATTTTCTGAGTCGTTCCTTTAAGCACACACAACTGTGGCATTGGGAAGTGGCTCCAGCTGCTGCCAGTGTTGGATGGCGTAAGCCCTGGCAACCTTCTCTGTGGTGTTCTGGCTTTTGTTCATCCCAGTTTCCCGGCAATTTTTGACTGACCAGGCAGGGCGTGCCTGGAGGACCATCCCTGGCAGCTGGTGTGAGAGGTGTGTCCCAGCTAAGGTTCCGGCTTTTCAGGCCTGTTATTCTGAAGACCCACTGGAGGGCATGGGGGCACACCCTGGGTGTGTGTGTGTGTGTCTGGGTTGTGCTTGCATCTGTTCAAAGGAGGCTGTTCTGTAGCGTAATGGCTTTGGTAGCAGTTATCATGGTCAGGAGAGGTAATAAAACCTGTAAGCTCCACCCTGCAATAGGTGTAAGCCCAGAGGCAACAGAGCTCTGCTCTGTCTCTGAGTAGGGGGCTGTAGCTGAAGAGCACTACCTGTCCTAAGGTGGGGAAGAATCATTAAAGGTAACAAACCCTGGGTTTATGGAATCTCTCGTTGGAGCCAGGTGAAGTATTTTCATAATCCTCAGATCACGTGCCTTACTGGAGTCCAACACTGACTAATTGCGTTTTCATATTTCATTACCTCTGGAGTTAAAAGGAGGACGCACAGCTCTGCCCGTCATTCCAAGCCACACAGGAGCCAACATGGTTCATGGCAAGTAAAGATTTGGCTTGTTAATTCTCAGATTTTCCATACCAAATGGCCACATCCATTTATTTGTCTCAAACCTGGGGGTGCACTCTACTACGTGCCTGTTACATACAGACCTGGAAAACATTGCTTGCTTGGCAAATTCCACTTCCTCTGGAGGCACCGTGACCATCTGTCCCATGAGAGTCAGCCTGGCGCACCTTGGATCCTCTGGATCAATTACATTTTTTCTGTGCACAGAGAAAAATGCTCATGTGTAATAGCTTGGTTTCTTTGTTAAGGTTTTTTGAGAAATACAAACTCCTGCTCACATACAAAAAAGATGGAATATTTTGTCAAGCCTTGCAGGTCTTTTCTACACCCAGCTGTAGCATTTGAGGAGGGTCTTGAAGGAATACTCACCTGAAACAGATCTCTGCTGTAGATATTTGCTTAATCTTAATCTATGTTCTCAAAAACTGGATTAATATATGCTAGATTGTAAAAAATGTGAAAATGGCAGCTTTCCCAGAATATGTACAGACCTGAATTCAGGATTCTAAAAAGAATTAGTGAGATGGTTAGTCTGTGCCTATGCCTACAAAGTAAGTGTTCATACCTGTATTTATGCATAAAAGATATGGCCTTTTCCTTGTGCCTATCCTAGAAACTCAATCCTTGTTCATTTTTACCCATTTTTCAATTGCTTTACACCAAAGAGACAAGTAAGATCTATTAAAAAAAAATCTCCAACTGCCTTCATCCTTCAGATGAAGACAGGGAAGACAGGGAGGGTACTTGTTGATTTTTGGCTTTCTATACAGTAACAATAAATAACTCCCATTAGTAGCTGCCAGGCAATTGCTGACTCTAGCATATACAATACAAGGATATAAATCATAAGTAAATTGACCAGTCACAAAAAAAAGTTTTACAAAATGACTGCAAAGGCCTGATCCTGGCAAGTGCTGAGCAGCCCCAAGTCCCATTGCTAGCATTTTGAGCCTGTTCAGCATCTCACTGGACTGTCTCCTCACGTAAGAACATAAGCCTGAAAAACTACATTAGGAAATGAAGACTGCATTTCTTCTTCTCTGTGTTTTAATCGGAAGCAGCAAATCACAGTAAATTACATCTTATCTGTGTGCAAGTTTACTTAAAGATCTTGGCTTGAGCCCTTTAGCCTTAACTGCATGCAATCTGCAGTGGCTTTTTTTTGGGGGGGGGGAGCAGTGTTATAATTCTCAATATATGTCTATTGCAGGAAACATATGGACATCATCCTGCAGCAATTTAACACCTGCAGATTCCCCACAGATGGTTATGAAAGACTGTAGCACACTGGATAAAGGAACTGCTTTTATGGATAGGGCTATGAACAGAGGTACGCAAGGAAGTATAGCGGGCTGATTGATACTCAGCTATGCCCAGTAAGCACTTGGCACCATCTGTAGCCTGAGCTCCAAAGAGCCATTTGCAGTCACATCATCTCTGGGATGATTTTTCAGCATCCTGTTCAGTCTGGAACAGCAGTTGTCTGAAGAGGGTGTTCAGCTCTCTGGACACTCCACTCATACTCTTTTTTTCCTTTACCACACTTTCTGCATGAGAGGAAGGGCAGCTGCCAAACACCAAGCTCAAACTTTCTGTTCACATCAGTTAATAATGGTGTAATTTCCTCAAGTACATTTTTTATTTTTTTTAAATGAAGTAGTAAATGAATGGTGTTCTGAGTACCTGAATATCTGCATTCCCTACCCTGGCACTGGGTTTATTTACACACCATTTCCTCCGCAGCCTAACAGTAACTTAAAACAACTGAAGAGCAGGGAAAAGCACGAGTATTTGCAAATGCCCTTCTTGGGTATAGCTTCTAGGTAAGATGTTGTTAATTACTTTCAGGAATTAGAAAGGGATTGTTACTAAAGGATGCCTGCATTTCACAGAGCAGATCAAGGTGATAGATTTGGGTGTGATCAGGAGCTGTGAGAGGTTCTGGTCTGACACCTTCTCAAATTACAATTATTTGATCTTTATGTGCAAGTACATGTTTGTTCTAAAAGTGTACTCATTGATTTGGAGTAGGCAATAAACCTGACATTGTTGTCGTTAAGCAGTGAATCCTGCCTGCCTTTGCTGAGACTGTTTTGCCTGATAGGACTAGTGTCAGATGTGACTTCTCCGATTTACAGGAAAAACTGCTCTCCACATATTTGGCTGACAGCAAAACCCACACACTGTACATCCATATCCGGAATGGTTTTATTTCTGTTTTTCACCCTGTCTCCTTCTTCTGTTTGCAGTTTTCTGTATGTTCTCATGAGTCAGGGTGTTACACTAAATGACACACACAATACTATCTTCCCAGTAAAAGTTATTTATGATGAATTTTGCACATTGGAATAATATTCTGGAGGGTCAGCTTGTTTTTCTGGGAAATGAGGCAAACAAATTATTTGTTGAAATCTTGTTAGATAAAGTTTTGGAAGAGTTGAACGGGACAATGATACATTTGAGCTCAGTATGCTGCGTTATTACTTTGCTGGCTTTGCTTTTAGTGCTGCCTCTTATCACAGGTTTTCTGTTTCAGAATAGGAACCTTGTTTTCTAATCTTCCATTAGTGTTAGTATTTTCTTTATCAAAGGAGCCCTTCATATTGTGAAGTAAATCTGTTTCTGCATCGGTTTTGGCACAGTACTTCCCTAATAATGTGTGATTACTTTTATACTTTTTAAACCATCAAAAACCACTAAACTTCCAGCTACCACTTCTGACTCCATTGTGAACAGGTCTTAAATTCTCAGTGGTATTACCAGTGCAACTAACGTAAATGCAGGCTTTGCTCCCTAGGAGTAAATGGATACAGCCAGGGATACATCTCATATTTTCACTAAAGATAATAGAGGGATACTAGGGATAAATAGGTATATTTACTAAGATATTCCTCCCTCCTATCTGTAGAGGCCTAGCCATGCATTCACTAGTCACTTCATGCCTTCTGTATAAACAAACACATATCCAGCTCTCAGTCCCTGTGTTCCTTTTATCTTTGCTGGCACAAGAACACGTAGGTGTGGAGAGTGACTTTATATAACATTTGTGTGCTGCTTACTGGGGGTGAGGGGGAGGCAGAGCTGGGGGACAGCATGCTGCTGACACTGTCTCTCTGTCGAGGAAACCTGGGGTGGCTTCTCAGGCCCTGACTTAATCAGAATCAGGTCTCTCTGGAGAGGATTTCATGAAGGCTATGATAAAATATTAACTGAGGAGGAGAGAAAGCAGGGAACTGTGAAAGGACACCAGGTCATAGGAAATACATTTTTTTATGCTGATTTAAAATACGTACACCTTGTTGCAGAAATTGAGGGAAGCCAGATTAAAATGGAAGAAGGTTCAGATTATACATTTTATAAGAACACAGTGCATTAAGAGAGATCATCTAAATTATTCATCTGATTTGTGAAGAGAGAAGAATTGATTGTCTCCATTCCCCTGCTTACGGTGAGCAAATTAGGTACGCAGAGTTTGACGCAGTACAGGCAGTTGTCTCTTCCAAGCATGTGAGATGAGATCATGAGCTACATTCACTTACAAAGGTGCCAGCTTTACTGAACTTAAGGAGAAATCTGTGTCCAAGTGAAATATGTTTCCTAACAGAGATGCAATGCTGTGAAGCTCACTGCTGATCAACACATCCCACTTGTTTTACTGCGTACCACTTCCGCACTTTCTGGGTCATGGTTCAAGACTGGTTCAGAGTAAAGAGTGCCACCTACTCATTAAATTGTTTACTACACTAGCCATCTCTCAGATTTTAATTAGAAGGTTCTTATACAACAATTAGCGAAGTCCAGATCTGGTGAACCCATAGTTCATGAAGACCAATGTGGTTATGTTGGCACACAAGGTGATTATGTTGGGACATTGTTGGAATTCCATTTCACAGTTGACATCTCTGCTTTGACTGGCAATGGTCTGTCTCCTGGTTTCTGATCAAAAGTATCCCAGAGTATTATGTTCATTCTTGGCCTCCGCAGTCCGTTAGTGAGGTGAAACAGATCTGGCACAGATGAGCAGTAAAGACAAAACAGGAGTTTGGGAGGCACTTAGGAAGGAATGCCAGTAGGAGGAACCAGTAGGAGGAAGGTAGGAGGGTTCAGTAATGCTCTAGGTACTGGGGAAGGAAGCAGGGTTCTATGAAGAGGAGTCTCTTTTTCTTCTTCCTGGGCTGCATCAGAAGAAGCATGACCAGCAGGTCAGGTGAGGCAATTCTCCCTGTCTACTCTGCTGTTGTAAAGACCCCATCTGCAGTACTGCATTCAGCTCTGAGTCCCCCAACATAATAAGGATGAGGACCTGTTGGGAGGAGTCCAGAGGAGGGCCATGAAGATCATCAGGGGCTGGAGCAGCTCTCTTGTGAAAACAGGCTGAGAGAGTTGGGGTTGTTTAGCCTGGAGAAAAGAAGGATCTGGGAGACCTTAGAGCAGCTTCCAGTACCTAAAGGGGGCCTACAAGAAATCTGGAGAGGGACTTTTTGCAAAAGCTTGTAGTGATAGGACAAGGGAGAATGGCTTTAAACTGACAGAGGGTAGATTTAGGTTAGATATTAGCAAGAAATTCTTTACTGTACGGGCAGTGAGGCACTGGAACAGGTTGCCCACAGAAGTTGTGGATGCCTATCCCTCATTCCATGATTCTATGATTCCCCAGCCTTCTTTTCGCACAGAGGAGCTACCATCCTCTTCCACCCCTCTGAAGAAACAGCAGGACCTTCCATCCTCCCTGTCACGATCCATTAATCCTCCCCATCTCCTCTGAATACAGTTCTCCCTGCCCTGTAAGAAAGCACTGTTTTTACCCCTCTCCTTCTTGAGCAAAATGGAAAAGAAGTTGGAAAAGAGCTTTCTCCTAATGCAGAAAAAGAGAGCCAGAGCACCAAGAAGAAAGCCCAAGACAAGAGTTTTCATATGTTTTTTCCTACTTAAGAAAGCTCATGTGTGGCATAAGGACAATGACTGTCTTCACACATCCTAACCTCTCCTATAGCAGCAGCAGCAGCTGCTGTACAAAACCATCTAATTAGGGAGGTGGGGACTGGCTGCTCGAACAGCTTGTCCCTGTCACCTCCCACAGATGCAAGGTAGGAACCCTGTCACCCCGCACAGGGCTCCTCTTCGCCTAGCCCCAAACTGAAGACTCAGGAGTTATTTTCTATTATACACAATACGTCATAGGATTTCTTGTCCCTTAAAATCTACAGAAAGGGAGGGATGAAATGCTGTGTCCTCAGAGATTTATTGTAAAGTGCTTATAATTTTGATTCATAAATGTGATTAATTTTGAAAAGCTAGTTATCCTCCTCATACATTTCATTTGCTCACCACTACCTACCAGAGTCTCTGAAGTAGAACAAATGTATTGGTGCTGCTAATCTGCGTGGCATGAACGTCAAACAAAATCTCTGCTGAAAGCAATTTCATAATCTCAAAAGCTGTTGCTGGCCTTCCGCTGGATACGGCTGGGCAGTTTTACCCTGCCCTGCTCTGATTTTGACAAGAATTTCTTTATCAGCCATGTTTGAGAGCCAGCAAAAATAGTTAAAAGACATCTTTGCTTTTGCTTTTGGAAGAACAGTCTTCTGTTCTGAATCTGAAATCAGACTTGGGAGCTGAAGAGTATTGGTACGATGGCTGTTCTGCATCTAAGTGAGCCTGTATCCACAGTATGCTTGTTTTCATGTTTTAAATAATTTCACTCTTTCTGGAAGATAATCCTTCCTGAAGTGTTTTAATTAGAATTTGTTAGGTGAAGTCAGCCTGTTTGTCTGTCTTTATTGACAGTAACAACTCATTTCTTTGGCTGAACTCTCTGTTTCAGACAGGAAACTTTTATATAGTTTAACCATAGACAATTCATGGGGGAGAAAAAAAGAATCACAGCATCAACTATTTCTGTAAACAGAGTCAGAGAAACACATACTACTTCACTAGAAAGGGACTTTGGGAAGTTGGTTATTTGAGAATACTGGAAAAAAATAGTAATTTAGAGCTATATTGTGCGCATTGGGTCATGATGATAGTAGGCTTTGTATTTGACTTTCTAATTTGGTATCTTCCTGATTTTTTTAAATATAGATTTTTGAGGAACAGTACTGACATAGTTATTTGTACATGACTAAAAAGGGCCAATATAAATACCAGAACTAGAAATGTGTCTGTGCCACAGAACCAGGAGGTGGATCTCAAAAATTGAGGGAAGTCTGAATTCAGCCTTTGTCTTCTCTGTGCGTCACTTCTCTTTGTGTGAAGGTGCAGTACCAAATTGCTTTGTTATATCCTCGTATTAACACACAGTGACTCTACAAACCCCGGGGTAGCTGCATGTTGGAGGGACAACTGACACCTCCAAGGTTGTGCCTGCCTCCTGTGGCAGGCTTATCGTCTCTCAGGATTGCCCAGGAATGAAATGGGCAGTTTACGCATGCTGCCGATCCACCATGCAGCAGGGACCCTAACCCACTGAATTACTTCTCCTCTTCCAGTGGCTTGGTAGTATCCAGAAGCACTGGACATGGTAAGCGCTTCCTGTCAGCCTTCTCAGTGCAGAGTTTCGGAAACCTAAGGAGCCAGCTTATATCCAGTGAAGACATCTGCCCGGTTGCACTAATCTGCTACTTCAAGCAGTACATGAGCATGGAGGGTAAAATGGCTGTGATGGAGCCACCCCTGATGCAGGTCATAAAACAGGAGAGGAACTCAAATCCCGCAGAATCACTCGCAGTCTGCGGTGTGGATTCAAAATACCATCCTCCAAACTAATAGCAAAAGAAAACAAACGGTGAACTGACCCCAAAGCTCATTGCTTTTCTTTCTTTTTCCCTTGTGTGAAAACCAGGTCATGGCAGCCGTGTAACTGCTCCGTCTCTAAGAAAGCTGCAGTTGGTCCCTACAAATGTGCTGAACCTGATGTCAAGGAGGCGACACACGTTTCAAATTAATTGCCTGTTTTCCAGACTGCAGCTGTAATGAGGCAGGCCCAGGAGCCTCCGTGGAAAGAGGGATCCTCTGAGCAGCCTGTGTGTTGAGAACTGCGCTTAGAACAATAGCTGCTCTATTCTTTAATGGCGGGCTCAGTCTTGCTCCCTCTGAAAGCTCTAAGAATGGGACTCAATCTTTTCAGCTTGTCTGTGGCACAGACATGCCAGCTTAGTCTATTTATAGCCCTGAACCATTTAATTTTTCTTGCCTCTATTATCCATTTACCAGCCCTCAGATAGGATGCAGTGTAGTTGCTAACAAATGCTTTCTCTAGCCCGGCCATCAGAGAGCCTTCTGAGTGAGGTGCAGCCCCTCTCCTTCTGGGAAACGGCAGTCTCTAGGTCAGAGATGAGGAATCCAGACTGTAGCTGCAACATTATAATGTCTTGCAATTAGTGCCTATTCAGATGCATAACAGCTCTCTTTCTTTCATTATTTAATGTTATCTCTCTTATTGGTTTAGGCTTTTCAATTTTTCTCTCCAGCTGATTAAATATTAAGGCTGGAGCATCAAAAAGGCCACTCTGTATTCCTCACATCCTTGAAACTGAAAATATTTATTGTCAAGGTTTGGAACTTGATCTGCTCTGAAACAAAACGAAATTCGCTACTAAATTAATTTAATATCAAATTGATGCACACACACACAAGTCACTTGAAACTCATTAGATAAAGAAGACTATTGAAATGTCAGCTATGTTTTCTTTCTAAAGGCCAGAGATTTCTTTTGTGTGCAATAGGTCAAAAGCATTTTTCAGGAGAGTGCCAAATACTCCCAGGAGCAGTGACTACAGGCATAGATCAGCTTCCACATTTATTTTAATACTTGCAACTCATGTTAATAATGAAATTCTAACTCAGGTTAATAATGAAATTCTAATAAAATTCCACATGAAAACAAGCTACAAACACATTGCTGGCGTACAAGGACATGAACTTTCTCACGTAGAACATTATTCATTTAGCTATTTTGTACAATTATTTTGAAGCCAAAACAATTAACAATGCTCTTGACCAAGAGAACTTCTGGTATTAAAACCATGTGTAAATGACAATTTCCTTTACAATAAAACCTCACAGATACTGTTTTAATACTAGCAGGACCTGAGGTCTTTCAGAGCAGAAAGTGTGTCTCTCACATAGTGTGAGTAAAAAAGAGGAAGAAACCTGCTATAGAGAACCTGGGGCACCACACAAAGCTCTGCACTGAGGATGCTATGAGCTGTTTGCATGGCCCAGCCTGGCTATTCTGGCAGGTAGAGTGCACCCCCAAGAGATGCTTTGGGTAGCAGCAGCAGAGGCAGCAAGCTGGCTGTGTCACCAGTGGTGGATCCAGTGCTGCAGACAGTGTTGGGGACAGGTCACCCCAAGCACTGCCAGCAGGGCCCGGACGCACTAGTTGTGAAGCCCTTTCTATGGGGTAATGGTAGCAGGGGGAGCATGGCTGCAGTTTAAGATGCTCCTAGTTTAAAATGTAAAAATCACTCACGGGTTGCTAGTTTAAAATGTAAATTCATTTCTGACCCTGGTTACAGAGGGAAGGGAAAGAAGAAGGTTAAAGTCCCAGTGGCCACATGTTTCCTGGCTGTAAGTCAGCCCCAAAGCTTGCTCACATTTTCCTAGCTATCATCAAGAACATGTACCGCAGCTCAACAAATGTCCCAGCTTTTCATTCTCTGTATTGCTTGTTCTTTGCCCTAATGCCAGCCAACATCTGTTCCAGATGAGAACTCCAGAAATAATGAAAAACAAACTGAATGTAAGAACAAAATAAATAATGCAAGGAGCACTGATCGGACTCTGAATCTGTGTACTCAATTCAGTAGTAAGCTCAATATTTAGAGTACGGTTACATGCTAAAATGATGCCCTATTTTCCTCTACCTTCTCCTTCCCCTCTCCTTTGCACTCCTATGGCTCTTGGGGAGCTGATGCAAGTTACAAACCCAGTAGAAATCTCATCCAGGAAAAATAAAATGGGATTTACTGAGCTAAAATAGGCCTGCCATATGGTCAGCTGAAGGGAGGGGGTATGATTATGTGGCTAGGAGCAGCCATGGGAAGAAAGGAAGAAGGCCTGGCAGAAAACCTTATTCTCATTGTGGGGTTAATTTTCTTCAGACTTATGTTTCAGCTCAGGGTCAGGCAAAGCTCAGAGCTGATGTGAGGGGGGCATGACCACATGACTGGTGGTAGGGAGGGAGAGTAGGGATGTGACAACTGCTAATTAGCTTGGCTTAAGCTGTCTTGGAAATCCAGGTTTAGCTCCATGGCAGCGCCCAGAGAGCTCTTCTCACCAGAGAGCATGGTCTCAGGCTGCGGTGGGTGCTAGAGTCGGGTGGTGGAATCCAGGTTGCCCTGGCTGCAAGACGAACAGCACCAAATATCTGGCACACGGAACAAAAGGGTAGTGGTTTGGTCTGGAAATTAATAGTTACTTAATAGAAAGGCAGAGAATAAATATTCTTGAAGGGTTGTGATGTATATGGATTTCATATTTCTATAAATCATGCAGCATTTCTCTTTTGTTGGTGAGTTGGCACTTCCCAAACAGGTAAATCGGGTAGTGACATTGCTGAAACATAAAAGGCAAAGACTTTCAAGAGTGGCTGTTTAAAGTCAGGGACGAAAGGCCACACTTAAGTGCCAAAAGGGTGTGTAGTTTTCAGAAGTGCTTAAGACCAGCAGTTACCATCAATGGAAGCTGCTCTGAGTCTTGAGCCTTTGAAAATAGGGCATTGGGTAGATGCTAGGACTTAACATACATTTTTAAGCACTTGGTCTAGATATCCAGCTCACTATTTGATTGAATGAAAAAGCTTAGCAAGCAGGAATAAGCTCCATTAGCCTGTTATGAAAGAACTGATAGATTTATTTACTAAATGATTAATTCAAAATATTTAATGAAATAATTTGAAGGAACAAGCAGAACCATTCCGGTGTTAACTTCACCAGTCCATTGACCTTCTCAAGCATGCAAAACTGAATTACCTTAACAAATGTTACCATAGAAGGTTCATATTAGGCGTTCGACGTTGCAAGGGGAAGCCATGATTTCTATTCCTTGGGAATAGGATGTCAGCCTGAAATCACTTGTACTGCTTAGGACTAAGAAACCTTTCATTTTGCCACCATATAACTTTCAGGAAAACAGTATATTCTGGAGACAAATACAGACAAGTGTAACAGCAATGTGCTTTATATTTGCCATTCACTGCTTTTTCCAGTGTTGTTCTCAACTACGGGCTTGAGTGGTGGGATGATGCCCAAGGTAACACCCAGCTGGGGAAATCTGTGACCCAGTTCTTAAGATAAACTTCTCCTCCTCCAAAAAGGACCTTAATTTGGGGTAAAAACCTTCAATGCCATTCTTTTCTGAAGCAGCCTGTGATTTCCAGTTCTTCTCTCTCTCTCCTTGGAATATCAGCTAAGATCCGCTTTGGTAACGGAGTCCTGTCTGACACAATTTCGGTGTCATGCACCTCCTCACGTAAAGAGGCCTTTGGAAATAACACTTCGCACGAGGCTCACTCAGCCAAGTTTGCCACATGTTTGACTGTGAACAAACATATGGCAGAGATACGTCTTTTTCAAGGAGACAAGAATAGAGGGGAAAACTGAATCATCTTTGAGTTTACATCCATACATCTTACGCACATACAGCTTCAGTAATCTGGATTTATTCACTGTACATATGATTAAGGAGAACTCACTGCTATCTCTGTGAGGGTGCTGAGGCACTGGCACAGGTTGCCCAGAGAAGCTGTGGCTGCCCCATCCCTGGCAGTGTTCAAGGCCAGGCTGGACGGGGCTTGGAGCAACCTGGTCTAGTGGAAGGTGTCCCTGCCCATGGCAGGGGGTTGGACTAGATGAGCTTTAAGGTCCCTCCCAACCCAACCCATCCTGTGATTCTATGACACATCTGCTTTTCTTTATCATGCTTTACTGGGGCAAAACAAACCTTAAGAGAAGCCTGTGACTGGTGGTGAGAGCCAAAAATAAAAGCAGGACATTGAAGGTGGGGACTGAGCATTTTGTTTTGAGGACTCTGTTCTCACTGAAAGTGGTACCAGACAGATAAACTCTGTTACCTGCAGAAATTTCCATCAACCTCTGGCAGGGTCAGAGAAGCCACAGGATTCTTCAGGAGATCCGCCACAGTGTTATCCTTTGGCGTCACGTAGAAGAAAGGGATTCCAGTGCTGTTGTTGACAGGACCATCACTGACAAGTAAACAGTTCCCATAGGGCATACCTTGGATCTGCAAAATCCAAATAAGCCACTGGTTACATCTTTGCACATAGACAGTTTACAATGTTGGGGATGCCTTCAAAGGCTCTAGCAGAGAGGACAGCAACCCCCAATTGCTCCCACTTTCTGCTGTCGTCATGAGACAGACCTTCTAAATTAGATCTGTCACGCTTCTATGAAAAGAGATCTCTCCTCTGTTTATTCCTTTCAGTCCTGTCCATGACACTATAGAGGACATTTTATCTTTCACTGAGCTTAAAAGAACTACCAAATTAAAAATGTTTAGAGTGCATTATAATCAATGCCATCAGTGTCAAGAAATGTTTACTCTGAAACAGTGCTGATGCCTTTTCGGAAACCCAAAAGGATACAGAGCCTAATTTAGCCTTGACTCAGCCTGCTTTTTACGCCAATTTTGCCTCCCCTTTTGGCCTTGATTTGCAATGTGATTGCATCAGTTTGCCAAGAGGAAGGCATTTTAGCCAGAGTTGTGTTTGAAGCCAAGCTGGACATCAGCTCATCTGCCTCAGCAAGAACCTCAGCTGTGGGGGGGGGTCTGACCAAGCCAGAGCAAACCTTCCCCCCATGTCAGAGGAGGGAACCAAGGGAACCAAGGGAACCAAGGAGCCAGGTTTTCCAAGTTTTCTCCCATACACTGACCTGTGTACACACACTGGATATAACACATGCAAAAATGTCTCTGCCAAATAGTGACACACATTAGTATTCTCCATAACGATTTAACCTCCTACTATGCTTTTCATCTCCTTATAAATTGCAATGACAGATACTCAATGAATTGTTACTTTTTCATGTCTTCAGATATTTCTTTCCTCACGGTCAATTAGACATTAAATAGTAAAATTACCAATTAATACATTAATTCACTGTAACTGGTAAATCCTTTATAGCAAAATCAAATTAAGTGGGAATAGTTAATAAGAAAACCCTGGATTATGTTGTTACCTGGATTGCATACTTTCTGATTTTTAATGTTTATATGCCTTTAAAATTTTCATGCTTATAGTGCTTATAAATGGTCCTTGTTAGCATTCCTCAGAAGGAATGCTTTAATCATAGAATACCAGGTATGAAGGGACCTCAAGGATCAAGCTTTAATGAAGCTACATAACTTAGAAACTAAAAATACCTGTTTATTATTAAGAGTTACAATGAAAATAAATATAGTAGCTGTCAGTAATATTGCAGGACAGGTTCCCATTGCCTGAAATCCTCAGTCTGTCACACATGGCTAAAGTCACAGTGGATTCTCATACAGAATTGTGATCACAAGCAGCATAACTCAGCATTCAGAGCAGCCCCCCATGAATTCTCAATTTTATTATGAATAAGATTTTTCTGTATTACTTCTGAGTAATACAGAAAGTAGAGACAGCTAACTGCAGACTATGCTATGGCTGTAATTCCACTGAGGGTTTCTGGCTAGAGCATAAACCAGAAGAGTTAAGATCATATGATTTAACAGGATTTCCGACAATCCAATGTGGAATTACAGGCCTCTTGTGTGTATGTATATATTTATTTAATGGTATCATTTTTTAACCTGATACTTTGTATTTCACAATAACGTAAACTGCCACTAACTCAGCCAAGCTTTCTGAAGATTAAGGTGCTTCTAACTTTGCCCGGTTTTTACTGTTGGTTTATTAATCTGTGAATATTTTCAAGAGAAAGTTAAAGCTGTCTTCTTTTTTTTCTTTTTCCTCTTTACCTTTTCTTTTTCCTTTCCTTTTGCCTGAGTGGCACTGGATGCTGTATCTCAGCCCAACCTCTCCTTTTAAAAAGGGAAATATTTTAAAGCTGGAAAAAACTATGACCCTGATCCTCCAGTGCAGCCCTATTTTGCTTCATGCTCCTGACAGATAAATCGTCCTTTAAGCTAGTATACCTTGGACGGCTGTGGGACGGGCAGATTTTATGGTACCCCAGCAGGGTCTTCTCCTCCTCCTCCTTCTCCTCCCTGTTCCTTTCCCCTGCTCACTGGGTGACAAGAGCAGGAGCTGGGGCAGAAGTAGGGGCAGGGGCAAGGGGCAGTGGCAGGGGCAGAAGCCGATTCAGGGGCAGGGACTGGGGCAGAAGTAGGAGCAGGAACAGGGGCAGGAGCAGGCTCGAGGATGCTGCAAGGGATGAAATATCCTCTCTCCAAACCCAACGTCGTAGCTCTGGTTCTGGCCTAAAGCTCTGGCTTTTCCCGAGCCTCTCTGGTGCGGTTTTTCAGCGTGCCTCTCTCGCTGTACTCCTCCAAACATGATTCCTATTACTAGAAAGAGTTTTTACTGTCTCCCCCAAGCATTCGGCGCCTGCCGGCGCGGGCGCTGCCCGCGGCGCAACAGACCGAGGCGCTCGGTGGCCGGCACCGCATGTCCGCGGCGGCCCGGGCCGGGCACCGGGGGGCACCGTACCTTTCCTTGCGCGGCCCGCGTCGCCACGAAGCCCCAGGTGTTGTGGCGGGCGAGGAAGCGGGCGGTCCCGGCGCGGCCCGCCGCCCCGCCGCCCTCCCGGCGGTAGGAGAACATCCTGGAGGGGACGGCCTCCTGCCCCGGCCGCCGGCCCGCCGGCCCGGAGCCCAGCGCCGCATCCTCACGGTAAGCCGAAGCCGGGTAGCTCTGCTTCCAGAGGCCGCCCGCCTCCTCCAGCAGCGCGGGGAGCGCCTCCTCGGTGGAGGAGCTGTGCAGCTCGTCCGCCGCCGCCTCCCCGCCCTCGGGCAGCGGCCAGGACACCGAGCTGACCACCACGTACCCCCCCGCGCCGCCCCACAGCAGCGTCGGCAGCCACCAGCACCACCACGGCCACCGCCGCCCCGCCGACATCTTCTGCGGCAGCGCCCGCACCGCGCCGCGCCGCGCCGCTCCCGCAGCACCCTCCTGCGGCCGCCGGCCGCTCGGCCCGCAGCAGCCTCGCGGTACTCAAGAGAGTCGCAGGGTGGTTTGGGTTGGAAGGGACCTTAAGATCATCTAGTTCCAAACCCCTGCCATGGGCAGGGATACCTTCCACTAGAGCAGA
The DNA here is from genome assembly GCF_004027225.2 of Strigops habroptila. Lineage (NCBI taxonomy): Eukaryota > Metazoa > Chordata > Aves > Psittaciformes > Psittacidae > Strigops > Strigops habroptila. The sequence goes on from NC_044278.2 coordinate 58,470,832, forward strand.
TTGCTCCAAGCCCCGTCCAGCCTGGCCTTGAACACTGCCAGGGATGGGGCAGCCACAGCTTCTCTGGGCAGCCTGTGCCAGTGCCTCACCACCCTCACAGCAAAGAACTTCCCACTTACATCTAACCTAAATCTCCGCCTTGTAAGTTTGAACCCATTACCCCTTGTCCTATTGCTACAGTCCCTGATGAAGAGTCTCTAGATGCTTGTAGCAGCCGGTTGTCATGCATTCATTTCCTGCCCCCTCCCCAGCCCCTTGCAGGTTGGGGAGGTGTAGTGCCAGTGACACGCGTGGGGCAGGGTGCAGCTGGGGCTCACTGCAGGTCTGCCTGGCATTTGCATGGTGTTTGCTGGGAGGTTGTGACGGTCCTGGTTGGTATGTGGCCAGGCAGGTGTTTCACGAAATAGAATCATAGAACCATAGAATGGTTTGGGTTGGAAAGGACCTTAAGATCATCTGGTTCCAACCCCCTGCCACGGGCAGGCACGCCTCACGCTAGAGTGTTCTCTACATGTGCTGCAGAAACTGGCAGGTGGAACCAGCCACCTGGGCAGAGGTGGTGGGGTCTCTGCAGTTATTGTAAAAGAGAGAATCCACGAGGGAGCATGCCCGTGTTGCAGGGAAAACTTCATTTGGACACCAGGGTCAAGCAACAGCAAGACTCCAAGTCCTAGAAGGCAGACATCATCAATCAGTCCTGGTGCTCATGGGATTCGTTTTGACATCTAAGTACACAGCACTGCTATTAAATGATATGTTTCCCAGGCAAGGATTTAATTAGGCAAAGATTTGAGTGTGTAGTTGAGTTTATATCAATGGCCCTATTTACTAAAGGTGCTTTTGCATCCTGCTCCTTTTCTGTTCTTGCAGCAGACCTCTTCAGAATGGCAATGCAAACTTAAAATTCCTTAGAATATATGCTTGTAAACTTCTGTTGCATCACTCATCTGTTCTGTAGCTTCCAGATAAGTTTACCAGAATGAAGGTAAGCCTTCAGCTTTGCTGATGACAAAAAATACAAGAAATAGATAGAGCTAAAGGGGAGTGCTAAATGGGACCTACAAGAAATCTGGAGAGGGACTTTTTACAAAGGCATGTCGTGACAGGACAACAGAATGGCTTTAAACTGAAAGAGGGGAGATTTAGACTAGATATTAGGAAGAAGTTCTTCATTATGAGGGTGGTGAGGCGCTGGCACAGGTTGCCCAGAGAAGCTGTGGCTGCCCCATCCCTGGCAGTGTTCAAGGCCAGGTTGGATGGGGCTTGGAGCAACCTGGTCTAGTGGAAGGTGTCCCTGCCTGTGGCAGGGGGTTGGAGCCATATGGTCTTTGAAAGTTCCTTACAACCCAAACCATTCTGGGGTTCGATGAAAAATAAACCACAAATATTTCACCTTTTTCTTCTGAAGATTTATTCAAACAACAAAATAACATGACGTCTGAAAAAACCAGTGTTGCTAGTACAGTTTGGCATTTAGTATTTCCAGAAAAAGTATCTTAAATTTAAGAGAAGGAAACCAGTATTTTCTTAAAGTTGTATCAGAAAGTAATACTGGTCTAGCATAAAGAATTTTCAAGTCAGGCTGGTTTTCTCTGAAAATCTGCTGTTCATCAAAGGCAAGAATTGTCTGTCCCGCTTTTTGAATAAGAAGTGCTTCCCTTCTGACTCAAAGATCCAACTTAGTAAAAGTTTTAGTAGTTCTCTCTTTTAAAATGACCTGCATGAGCTGAAAATTAGAAAAGAAACATGGAAATAGTTTGACTGTAGGAACTGTAAATCATTTGTTTCTGCCTTCATTGAATAAAAAAAGTCTTCTCTGTTCTTTGCTCTTGAATCTGAGATATTTTACAGATACCCAACCTTATTTTACATCAATTAACCCAACAAGAGGAGATGCACATTGGGTTTCCTCATAGGGCAGCAAAGGTCTGATAGGAGACCATATCCACTTTTTAATACATCATTCACACCTTATATCTCTGCTATAAGCCTTTCTATTCTTTTTCAAAACAAATAGTCTCAGCCTGTCTCTCCCCTGATGGGGACTGCCTTTTCATGCTGAAATCTGTGCTTTCTTAAAATCAGCAGAAGTTTTGCCACTGAATTTAAGCAGGGTCAGGATTTTGCTCTCATTTTTTAATTAATAATTTCACTTGTTCTCTGTATCCTGGATTATACAGACCACTCAGATGAACACTTGTAATTTCATTAAGTAATTAACTATGTCCTTATTTTTTCTCCCTTTTTAGCAAATCAAAGTGTTCTCTGCCAACAGAGCTATGAACAGTGTACCCTCGGTCTCTCCGCGCCCTGATTTGCAGTATATTGTATGTTACGAAGGTGTGGAATTGGATTAAAAGCTACAGCGCGGTGCTCTGCAGATAAACCCACTGCAGGTGTGCAGTTTAATAGGATTTTAATTTGGTAACAAGTGAACAAAGAGAGGAAGCCTAGAATGGGATTTTCTAGATGAAAAAATGCTATTTGTGCTGAGAGAAAGCAACTGCAAGCTCTGTGATAAGGAATAAAGATCATGCCAATGCTCTCTGAGCTGCACTTTTATAGATTATGGCTCACTCAGAGCATCTTCGTTACTGCCACCAGTTTCAGCAATTCTTAGTTCGTACTACGTGCTGTTGGCTGTATAACATTTCATCTGCCACACTCCCTGTTAAGCCAGTGTGTTCAAATCTTGTATTGTCTCACTCCCCACCCTCTACATTTTTTCATGTAAAACTAATGTTTTCCTCAGGAGATGTCACAAAATAGGAATGTATTCTGTTTTCAAGATTATTAGCAATTATTTCCATGCTTCAAATTACCTGTATATTAAAAAAGATTCAGAAGTGTGCTGCTCTGTTCAATATAAATGGGAAAAAATGGTCTCTCTGCTGAGGAGTGTAATTTATATTCAGCATGAACTAGGAATGGAGGACCAAAAACAGATGGGAAAGGAAGAGGAAGAATGAAGGTGACAACTAAAAGATCATGAAGGGATCTGCTAAGCCACAGACACACACTGATGCTGCTGATATCAGGGCAAGGTTGGGAGATTCTTTTCTGATTTCTGTTACCAGTCCTCCCTCTCATTTTTCCAGGGTTTCACTGCAAATCGGAGTGTTTAGCACTAATTTCAATGAGATGAGGGTGGAGGTGCGATGAACAGATTTTTTTCCTAAGCATAACAGGCTGTAGAGAAGGCACAGACATGCCTTGTGGGACAAGATTAAAAAGATATGGAGGTTGCTGTTGTTGGCAGTGGACGGAGTGGAGGATGGGAACTGACAAAAGGCACTGGGTCGCAGGGAGCTGCGGAGGCTGCATGGGATAAAGGAGTTAAAGGGAAAAATGATGAAATATACCCGTGATGTAGAGAGATATGTCAGGCAGCAGAAATGTGGTCTGGGAAACAGCAGTGTGGCTGGTGGGTGCCACTAGGGCTGCTGAGCCTTTAGATACCCCACAGAATGGATTGTGGCCGAAGTGGGATTAGTCAGGAGCAGGGACAGATGGTTGCTTGGGAGCACGATGATGATTTTTGGTGATCAAAAGTTGCAGAACACAAATCCTGATGCAGTGGAAATCTATTCAAAGGATCTGCAGAGATGGCGATACAAAGTGGTGGGTGACAAAGATGAGTTTTTCAGCATCCTGTGTTTTTCAGCAACCTGTGGAATTAGTATTGACACCCAAAAAGAAGGAGCCTGCAACAGTTGAGGTGGGAGCTACCACCCGTTTGAAGACATGAGTAGGCAGAAGTGCTCACTCACTCTGTCACAGCTCCTTTTGAGCTGCAGGTTCCAGTTTTTCAGCTCCCTCACAAACTGCAAACACTTGAACCATCAGCAGGTTCTTACTGGAATCTCTTTGTCAGCTCACCATTATCAGCATCTTGCATGTGGACTGATAGAACCCATCAACCTTTGAGATCTTTAAGCTCTTTCTACACTTTCCCAATCCTTCACTGTCTCCATACCTTCTCTCAAGTCCTCATACACCCTATTTCGTGTTTTATACCCTTCCTCTTTGACACCCCTCATCCCTCACTCTAATCAGCCTTGCTCTGTTCTTGAGATCATGCACAAAATATGAAAAACTGATAGACATATTTATAGGCATATCACTTACACAGACAAAACCTGGGTCAAACCCGTGTCTGCTGACACCCGCATCGCAATGGGCATAGTGGGCCATACAAAAGCCCCTATAGGCAGCCCAGTGAAAGAGCACGGGAAGGAGGGTAGATACTGGATAAGATTTCTACTGGTTTATCTCCTAGTTTCTGACCACCAGTGGTTTAGTGAGTCCTTGCTCTTAGCCTGCACCCAGCTCAGTTTGATTTTTGAAATTAAGGGGTTATGGCAGGATGGTTCATTGTATTACATTTGAACAATAACAAAAGCTGTCAAACATGCCCATCACACGTATAAATCTTTCTTGGTTTGTTCCCTTTGTACCTTCTCTCTCCCTTCCCATTTTCATTGCTGAGCTACTTTTGGCATATTTTGTATTTAAAAAACCCAAGAGTCCATGACAGGTCTGTATAACTAATAAAGATTTTTTAAAACAGTCCATTTCCAGTCCTGGTCCTAGTTTGTGGAAGCTGAATACATCTTGAGAGTAAAATAACTTCAGTAGGATCACCCTAAGAATGTAATTTTCTTCACAAGTCTTGGTGCCATTAGCATTTGTCCAGCACCATTTTCTGGAAAACACAATGTTCTCTGAGATTTAAGACAGTGCTGTTACTGCATGGAAGAGACTTCTGAAAACAGATGAATGTCTAATTCATCCTTTGTATGAAGCACAGAGGCTTGATCCATGTTCCCATATGTCCTTATATTTAGCCTTGTGCCCTAGGAAGACTTAGGGTCTCTCTTGTTTTCTACCTGTATGTCATCCCTTATGCTAGTAAGATTGAAGCAGCAGACTGACTGCAAGAAAGTCTGGTGGAGCAGAAAGATCTCAAGGATTTCATACTTCTGCATCTTTTGATGAAATTAACAGGTAGGTGGAGGGAATAGAGCCTCTCAATGCTTCTAGTAGTGAGAAAAGGCCACATCATGCACAGTAAGTGCATGTGGCCTGTTTGTCAGCTAGCCCACAGGCTGTTCCCAATCCACCAGAACAGCGCTGCTCTTGCTTAGACAATGGTCAGGGAATCTGGAGGAGTGCCAAAGGTCTGCTGGAAACCCAAGGAAAGAATCAGGGAACTGAGGTGATGGGGAGGTGGGTGGTGTGAAGATTACGGTCCCTTGCTAGGATCGTGGGATGGAGGTGGGTTTCGGTGTCATTGGGCATGGTTCCGTGCAAACCTAGATTTCATTTTTTTCTACTTTACACGCTTAAAATCCCCCAAACAATCACAGACTTCCTGAGATCCCTCCCAGTTTACCCTTTTTTTCTTTTCTTTTTTTTTGTTATTTTCTTTAAAGTTAGTGTTTATTTCACCTTGCTGCCCATGGCTGTGTCCACCGAACAACTCAGAACTCTGCAAAACCATGGCTCTTTCCAAAGTTATTCTGGCTCTGCATCGAAGTTGTGAAAGCTGGCTGTGGAGTATTGGCTTGATGTTGCTCCTCTGCATAACAGCCCCAGAGATGGCTGGGCTCGTAATGCCACAGAACAGGGAACTCATTTTGCTTTGCAACCCAGAAACTTTCATCTCCCTTCTCCTCTATATAGGACAGGAAAATGTGAGCCACAAAATCCATGAGTAGCAAATTAAGCAAATGCCAGGATCCTAGGTTTAAAGAAAAACAAAAATAATTTTAACAACTTCATCATTTCCTTATCTTCATGATGTGTTCTTCTTTGAAGGGCTTCATTATAGTAATGGGCTAGACAAAGTAGCAGACTAGCACTCATCAAGTAGTACTTACAAAATTATGTACTTCCAAATATCACAGCAAAATAGGCACCAGCAGCAGATTTGAAATGTAAGCAAAAGCCTTTCCCCCTTATTTTAGCTAGAGAGGAAAGTGTACTTCTGTTTATATGCTTTCCTGCTCAAGTTTTTCCCCCACATTCACTGCTGCTACAAGGCTTATCGTCAACCACATATCACCCCCAATTCTCCCCTCGGATAAATCTTCCCAAGAAAATCCTCCTACATGCATCTGTATGTCTTGTATCTGTGACATTAAATGGCCTACCTTGCAGCTTGGGACATAACTGCTAAAAGCCAAGAGAGGCTCACTGAGGCCATTGACTTTTGAATCTTACCTTGGTTGAAAGCCCTTACAGTAAAAGGTAGGTCTTCTTCCATGCCATAAACCTGCACAGGAATTCATCAAGCAATTCATAACCTCTGCATCCCACAAACATGTTTATATGGACATCAACAAGGAGATTCCACAATTTATATGAAAAACTAAGGTTTACAGAGCTTTAAAAATGAAAAATACTGCCTCTTTTGATGTTATATGGGTCTGAGAAGCTACTGCTTCTGCTGTTTGTCCTTTTGCGCATCTTTAAATTACAGCTAAGTAAGTGGAAGTGCTGGTTTATCTACGGGACAAGGAAAAGGGCTATTATACTTGGAGTTCAAACTATGCAGACCTGGCACTAGTAGTCCAAGAGTGCTTCTAACAGTCTTACAGGTGTTTTCAGTGTATTCAAGAAGGCTAAGCATGAAACAAAAGCTACCACTGCAGTTGTCCCTTGGGATGATACAGAGGGACACAGTTTTGAAGAGAGAGTAGGTTGAAAAAGCTTGCATGGAAAAAAAGAATGCACAGGTCACAATGTGCAGCCAGTGTGGCTCAGCAATAGATGACTGAATGCCTTGGAAGGCAGGCTGGTATGGAAATGGAGGCTTACCAGCTGACATTGAGCTTTGTGATAGAGGTATGTAAAGGCACATTTGTTGAGGAGGAGGCGGAGCTGAAAGAGCTGTAGAGGTCCCCTTAGCCCTGACTGCTGTAGCACACTTGCTCCTTGCTGCCTTGCAATGGGGGTAGCTGAACGCTTCCTCTGATCGCACTTGGGCATCACCCATGTGGAGGCTGGGCTGGAAAAAGGTAAAAGTAAATCCTAAAAGTCAATTCTGAATTCAGAGGTGTGAGTATGCCAGTGTATTAGATGTGCCAGATGTGCCAAGCTCCAAGGTGGAAGTAAGCTTGATTTTGATTACTGGTATGAGGTGTAGTTCGGGAGGGGGAGGCATACTCCATTAACATGATGCTCACACATTTCCTTTAGTAATTGAGTTTCCTTAGTGTGGATGTTACATACTTCAACTTCCAAGATGCCCACCATTCCTGCAAGAAATGCTGAAATTTAAGAGATTCCTGAAAAGCAGTGACCCTGAGTACAGAACTTCTACACCAGATGGCTTGTTAACAGCACAGCGTCAGCCTTGTCCACTGAAAGTCAATATCCTACCAGAACAGAAACATGGGAAAGAGGGGACATTGTTAGATGATATAACCCAACATCTTTAAGAACAAGGGCATTAAGAAAGGAAATAATGACCAAATCAATTGGAGCATCACGGCAGAAGATTAAAAAATATTTTTAACTCTCTCATATGTGAGAATAAATTCAATATTAGTGGTAGTGAAGTATAGTAGGAAGACTGTCATAAGTGGGATGAAAATATTATTTGTAACTAGTTTAAGGAAGGCTCAGCAGACAAAGGGATGATCTCCACCGTTTATGTCTCTAGCCACTGACAACTACAGAACAGGGAAGCAGTTCATTGAACTCTTCTTGTGGTGGAAAAAAGGAAGAGTATTTCGCCATCATGGGGAATTTCAATAAACATTATGCTTCCAGTGCTGTTCTTGGAATTCATTCCAAATTCCCTCATTGCCCAAAATATTGCATGCAGCATTGGAGAGTGTTGTGCAGAACTCCTCTGGAGAAGGAGGAAGGACTGATTATTTTACTATTACTGTAATGCAACTGATGTTGTAATGTAATGTAATGAAACTGATGTTGTAATGTAATGTAATGCAGCTGATGGGCAAGGTACTCTACTGTGCCGTGTTCATTACTCACAGATCCTGCTCCAGCCAGTTTGCAGGCAAAAGATAGCAGCCATATGCAGAAAAGGGGTGCGCATATACATGCACAAACACAAGTATTAATGGGGGAAGAATACTGAAGAATACGAAAGGCAACAACCTTAATGTACCACTTTCTTATGTCTTTGTAAGAAATACATGAAAGTACAGTTTTGAAGGGGAATTTTAAAGAAGATAATGAGGTTTTCTTTGGCTGTTTGTGTGAAGCCGCATCCAACAAAAGAGGAAAAAATAGGAAGGTGCTCCACTGAAAATCTAAAGAGAAGTTCATACAGTTTGGGATCAGATGCTACTCACAGGAGATTAAACCTCTCTGCAGAATGAATAATAGAGAGAGAACCTCTGAAAGGTTTTACAATTGAAAAGAGAGAGAGGTAGGGTTGATGCAATACTGAAATGGAAAAGACTGAACTTATTCAAGACATGGTTGCACCAATTCAAGCCGCTTGGAGTGAATGTGACTGCACACTCCCTTCACTTTTCCTGCCTTGCACTGATATATGATGGATTTGATGCTTGACAGCTCAGAACCTTAAATCAGAGACAAAACTAACCTAACTAAAGGAGTGACTAGTTTTCAGTCAGTTTAACACCTTAAACAGGCTTGCTGCTGGCTAGGCAAGCACTTAAGTCACTGAAAGGTGTAAGGAAAAGGAGCAGATAGCTATTGTCAAAGGAACTAACTGCCTTTTTGGCAAGCTGTTATCGCAGTGGCTTTACTCTGGCTGCATTATACAGAAAGAACCCGAAGGACTTGGACCCATCACTTGATATATCTGTAATGTTTATGGTTTGGGATATTAGTGGCTCCAGCTGTCCATCGCACCCTTCTGCTGGGGTGTGCAGCTCTTGTAGGGAGGGAGAGCAGAGGCTCACACCTCAGGCTACTGTTCCCCATTTCCCCACAGACAAATGATGCCTTCTGCTGAAAGAGGGAGGGAGTCCTGCCCCTCCTGCCATCTTCTGCTGCGTGCTCCTAGTCTCCTCCCTTCTGCTCATCCTGAGGTTTGGCTCAGAGAACTAATCTGGTCAAAACCAAATAATTTTATTTCCCTGACCTGCCTAGCCACATCACCAGGTGAATGGTGCTTGTTGCAAGGAAGGGAGTAAGGAAGTGATGCCCTATTGACTGTAGTGTGTATTTATGTCAGTTAAAATAGTCTGGTGCCTCTGTCATCTCAGGTCAGAAAGGGGCATACTGGTCAAGAGTCACAAAGATCCTACTTACCAAAACTCTCTGTGTTGTTGAGGGTCATAGCCTTGCTTACTGTTCTCAGTAGGAAGTTCCATCTCAACTGGAAATCTGATGCCAGTTCTCTAAACTCCTCTTTATTCCTGCTTGGCTGCAGATAGGGAAAAAAATTGCTTTACAACGAAGTTGTTTAAAAGAATTCAGTATTGTGTTGCGGACCATTTCCCTGTACAGACTGCATACAAAGGTGGAACAAGAAGGTGGTGGTTTTTTGGTTTGCTTTTTTGTCAGAATCCTAAAATAACTTAGGTTGAAAGGGACTTTTGAACATCATCTACTCCAATCTCTTGTCCAAAGCATGGCCAGCTTAGTTCAGGCCTTGTCCACGAAAGTTCTGAATACCTCCGGGATGGAGGTTCCACAGCCTTTCCAGGTTACCTCTTCAAATGCTTAACTACTCTCATGGTAATTGGTTTGGTTTTTTAATTTTTATCTATTGGGAGCTTTCTTTGCTGCAACTTGTGTCTATTGCCTTATTCCCCATGACTGTGAACCCCCAGGAGAAGTCCCATTCCATCTCCTCTAGACCTTCTATGAGGTAGCTGAGGGTTCTATGATTTGAAGGCACCACAGAACTGCAAAGTACTAGTCTTAAGTAAAAATAAAAATAAAAAAAAAAAAGGAAATAATCAAGCTAAAGAAGTACAATTTACCCTACTCCTTCAGAAAGGGAAAAAATCCCCAAACCCAAAGAAACCTTTAACCACCACCCAGATCCAAGTTAATTGGGTTGTCAACTAACAGAATGCAGCAGTACCATTAAGCTACCACTAATTCTGAATCAGTTACGGAACAGGGGTGGTAGAAGTGGTAAGGTATGGAAAGGTGCATATACGAGGATGGTCATACTTGAATCTTTCACAGAAGCTAGAGACATTGTACTAGAAATTATCGCTTTTCTGCCACCTGCTAGAAGTCAACAGTTCTATGAATCAACGTTTTCAAGAATCATGAAGTGTTCTCTTCATTTTTACTAACATTTTTCTTCTGAATTTTGGTTTATTAGGAACTATTAGAATATGTGGCTATGAAATGAGAACAGATACTGAAACTGCCCAAGTGGATATATGCACAGAAATATGCTTGTAGTTGTTTGCACAGATGGAAATTTTGTATGCCAATTAATTCTCCCTTTTTCTGCAGCATGCATAAATTGTGTTTATGCAAATCTGCAGTCTGGTCAGGTTGCTAGTGCACAATGTAGCTCCTGCAGACTAGTGACAGCGTGTAGCTGGATAATTTATATGATCACTCTTTCTCTTCTGAAATTATTAATTTTATACCTGAATGACAAAAGCATGAAGATTCGAAGACACACAGTTCAGGAGAACCCGAATATCTGTGGAAGGTGTCAGCAAAGACACTAAGTCGTTCAAACCTATGAAATATAGAAGGGAGACCATTACTTCAAGTGATTGATTGGTTTGCTTTTTGGTTTGTTACTGCAGTTTTTAGCCTTTTTTTTCTCTTTTATCTTTAGCTTGGGACATAGTAAGACATCTGTTTATAGCATTTTGATTAATATAATTATACTATTCATTTACTGAGGAATAGTACACAGCTTTGAAATCAGTCAGAATTCACGTTTATGTCCAGTTCCACTATATCTGCATTGACCTAGTCATCATGGCAAAGGTGGCAAGAATAAACACTTTCAATGTAGAAGCTGGAATTTGGTTATATGCAATACCAACTTACTTATCTGAGATTTTATCTGGTTGAGAAAAGAAAATACTGGTTTATCTGTCAAGGGGGAGAAAACGGTTTCAAAACAATAACAGAAAATGCAGAATGTTCTGTAGACCAACAGAAATATAGATAATACTGCTACATATCAGGCAGCTGTTTCCCCAAAAGACTGGAACCTACCACCCAGTGCCAAAAGGTACATTACTATGGCTCCTCTCTAAATTTATACCCTTCTAATGAGACCTCTTCCTTCAGGAAGACATATGGATAGGGTCTGTGAAACCTTGCTTATTATAAATAATGGTTTGGAAAAGCAAAGAAAACAGAGAATGCAATAAATCTTCCTTGGAGAGAGTAAGATCATCATTAATATAATGAGAAAATGTAATAAGAGCATTGCACACAGTGATTTTGATTTCAAGATGTATATAAATATTTTTTAAATGGTTCTCCGGATGGTTCTGTGAAGAAACAAAATCATTATTCCTACTGAAAGAAGTGATAGAAAGACTGTGGCACATCCCTTGTCAGTGAGAAAGTTGGTGGCAGAGCAGGAACAAAGAGCTGAGGTTTCCTTGCATCAGTTCTGTGCACAGCCTAGTTCAACTTGCCAGTCTCTTGCTAATAATTTAAATGGCAGCCCACTAATCTAAAAATTAACTTGCCATTATGTTCCTATCTCTTTTCATTAAGCTGGCAAATGCATTATGGCATGGCCGCATACAAACTGTATTTTATTGTTTACAGCAGAACGTGATTCCCGCAGGCTGCAATACAGCTAAAGGACATGAAAGTGAAAAGGCTTTGTCCAGTTCAGCATAAAATATTTTAAAATCTGGCTACAAGAAATTATTCAGTGCACTTCAATTAATAACAGAGGAAAATGTGAAATGCAATGCTTAAAAACTTCTTTTTTGTCAAAGAAAACGATAAAAAAATAATATCCTTGCCTGTCAACCTTCTAGAAGAAGCACAATTCCCACTGCTGCTGGCCACAGGAAAAGCTTTAAGAGAGAGTCAGAATAGAAAGCTTTTCATTCTTAACCTTTAAAGTTAGAAGGATAATATTACATACTCCATTCTCACTTGTATTTGCTCTTTTCCAGCACTTCGGGTTACGGCAAGTCTGTAATTCCCATTAGGGCAGATGCCATGAAAAAACAAGAGGAAATGCTGGAGTTTTAACAATGGCAAGCAAGGGCTTAAGTGAATAGACAAAATATAGAAAAAAAAATTACATTTGAGTTCTGTGTCATTCTGCGGCTCCTCCGGACTCCTAAACGCCTTTTGAACGAGGTTTCCAGGAATGTCCAGAAATCCCTGTTTGATGACAGCATGCAAGTCTGCTCGCAAAACGGTGACTTTGCTGTGGCTGTTCAAGACTGTTCTCATTGTCTATAAAGAATAAGAAAACAGTTAATGGCTTTCATTTTCTCAAGCCCTTAGGTCAGTCAAAAAGCTTCCTTTATTCAATACTAGACTTTATATAACCAGTTTCCAAACTGGGGGGAGAAAAAAAAATCAAAGGAGATGAATCTTAAGCTGTCTTCAAGAGTTTTTTGTTCTGGGAGATATTCTTTTCAATAGCACTCTATAATGTTGTCTGTGATGAAGCAGACAAGCTAACATAATTGAAGTATCTGGGCAATTGCCTGGGCAATTGGTTCTGCCTACAGTTATTATAGTAACGCCAAATAATGCTATTTTGTCTAAAACATTGAATGGTGTATCAAGGCCGACTTTCCCATTGATGTTATCTGTCCTTAGCACATGTTTCAATTAAATTCAAAGACAAGTTTTCTCAAGTTGCTCAAACCTTTGAGAAAGTAAAAATAACATTAGAAATATGGGATTAGTTAAAATAGTATTAGTTGGGGTTTTATCGCATTTATCTGCTTATGAGTCATTTGTGAATGAATCTGGCCTCATATTTGTCCCCAAATGTATTACTCACATAGACAGTGCAAACAGTTTTCAGCTTAACATTTGATCCTAATCTCTTCACTTTTTTTTTCTTACTAATTGCTAATATCGCACAGTATTCCTTCAGATTCTTGATGAAATGATGAAAACAGGAAGGAAATTAAACCTGAATCTGCTAAAATTTGTTAATCCATACATTTAGTCTCTCACTTCCATACTGAAATCAGTAAGATCCTAAAGCCTTTGTTGAATTTTGTGCATTTATATGAATAATCCATGTCCAGTTGGGCCTTCCAGAGGAAAAATAATTTTTGTAAAATTCAGAAAAACTTCAGGATTCATAAACATTTTAATAAATCCCGTTCACCAGGTGCTTGCCCTGACCCCAAAATCAGCAGTGAATGCAGCTGACTGTTTGTTTGCAAATGTAATTCCCAATCTAGCAATTTTTCATCATTCTGATAGCTTTACTGAAACACCAAAAGCACTCTGATTCTCACTTCGCAATCCCCTTCAGCTAAGTTAAAGACAAAGTCTGTTTTCTTATTTTACTTGGAGTTTCCAGTGTCAGAAATGCTGCTGCTTGTAACAAGAACACACAACCCAAAGGCTGGGAACTACCAGGGGCAGTATCGTCAGTGTGTCGCTAGCACCCGACTCCATGCTCCAATATTTTAGACTGCTCCTTTCAGACATTGCTCTTTACTATATTAACTATAATTCTCTAGGTGACTGAGCGCCAGCTCTGACAATACTTAAATACAGCTTACCAGAGGCAGCAGGAATCACCCCCAGGAAATGACAAGCATCATATTCGCATTCTTTTCTTGCAGAGAATTTGCACCTTTTTATGCTCTAATTACTTGTGCATGTCCAGGTAGTAGCAGCTGTCAGCCTGCTTTATCTACACATGATGGGAAAGTTACTTTTTTTCCTTCTTTTGAATGCTGAGCCTGCCAAAATTTTTCCCATTTTCTCACCAGGTGGCTAAATTATTGCAAAGTACTCTACAAGGGATGGTTTGGTTACACCATTCAGAGGCTACAGCTGCACAGCTCCTTTGTAGTACTTCTCCTTAGGAGCACTGTCACCTGCTTTGACCATCAGTCTGCAGTTGAAATTCCAGGTGTGTTTTAGACAGGGAAAACTGAGAAGGATGATTAGAAATATCAAACGACTCCTATGTGAGAAAATGAGATAAACCTCAGCTTTGGATAGAAATAACTGAGGAAGGATGTGATGGAGGTTTGCAGGGAGAATTGCATGAAGAAGAGCAGAAATTTTAAAGTAATAAAAGAAAGTATTTTTTTTCATGCAACAAATAATCAAACCGTAGATCTCACCACCTCAAGATGTTGTGGATGCAAAATCAAGCTATTAAGTACCAAGATGTGGTTATAGCCTTCATCTCAGATTGCTGGAAGCCAGGTGAGTACAATGGATGAGGACTGAGGCGTCACTTGCTCTGGAGCAATGGAGCATCTCATAAATAGTCCAAACTGCTTGAGCGAATGAGATGCCCAGGTCTTTTATTTCATAGATTCTGGAACATACCTTAACCATGTTAGAAAGGTCTGTCTTTCTCCTGAGCCTTTTTATAAATGCTGTAACTTCTGTTAAAGAAGAAGAGGCAGATGTTTTATATAATTAATATTTTACAGTCTAAACAACATTAATGAAGACAGTTTTTTTAAGCTAGAAAGTAGATCCCATGCGGAGCTATGGAGGTTAGTGGAGGGCGCAGCGGGGCCATGGAGCCAGCATTATGGGCTGGGCTGGGGACCCTCACAGTTTAAAGCTTTAAAGCTTGACCTGGAAGCTACCCGGGTCACCACTCTTCCTTCACCACAAATCTGTTAACCCATGACACACAGGAAAAATACTTTCAATATTTTTTTACATTAAATACTTCGTAATCAAGACTACTACTCTTTTACCTGTATGGTTTAAGGTGAATGATAGTAAAGCAACGTTAATTCTAAACCTCTTGTATTTTGTTTAGAGGGTTTTCATTTGCACCTTTGCATCTATAATTCTGCAGAACTGTTAATATAAGTTGGTTTCTTTGGTTCTATTTTTCTCCTGTATATAATGTGTTGTAATTATGACAAGCATCACTCAAGAATATCCTTTTTAAGAATGAAATGTAAAATCACTGATAATTACAGGAAAACCGAGTATAAAGCTATTTGCAAACTTCTGTAAACAGGCAATGGTTTTCAAGTGAAAATTTCTGTTTTCTGAAGTTAGTAAAAACCAGAAAGACCAGGATGTATATACAAAGGGTTGCAGCTGATTAATTACATATACTTCCATACACACGCATCTTAAAAGCACATTACTGAGTCTGCTCTGTCAAGCGCTCAAATGTAAGAAATGCCAGAATTAAGACTGTCTGCAAGTCCTCTTTGAGCATATGAATGCTAATACAATCTTTTGTCTACACAGGAGCCCTGCTTTGCCACTGTGGAGTTGGTCTTCACCCATTGAACAACTGAGCAACATTTTGTGTTAGTCAGAATCTTCAGCATCATATATAAATATGTGTATATATGTACATACGTATTTACAAATACATACATATAGACACAGCTTTGAATAGTACAGACTTTTTCAAATCCTTTAATGACACAGTCATGGTTTCCTTATGGGACTATGGCTTTTTTCGCCTTTATATTGAACTGTGCTATAGCCATTCATTAATTTATCTGCATAAAAGCACTTGCAAGGCAAAGAGACACAACAATACCTAAATTTCAGAGGGCAGATTGCATATTATTCAGTTTTCTATACAGCCAAGAGACAGGTCTTTAAAAAGATCCAGGTACATTTTAATTTACCATGAATTGGGAATAATTTTGGCTTAAATTTGTTCTCACACGTTATCTGAGACTATTTGTTTTTAACTGTATCCCAATTAACTTTAGTCCTCACTAATATGAAAGTTACCTCAGCTAAAAAGATTTTAAAAATAATTTCTCTGACTCTCATAACACAGTCTTCTCTGCAGTTTAAGCAAGGATTATTTTATGAAAATCTCTGTATTACTCAAACATACCTTTAGATTTGGATGTTTGGAGCAGTAATGGAAAGTCTTCCAAAGCATTAACCATCCAAAGTTCAATATTTTTACTGAACAATCTGATTGACTTAATGTGTTGCAGCGGCACCTCCTCCAGAAAATCATGAAGTAGGATGTTCTCCATTTCCTAGAATACAAATTGATGAATCTACATATGATTGGTGTACTACGGGTATTTTACAGCAGCATGAAACAAAATCATGTTGATAGTTTAAATGTAAATGTAAAGAAGCCCATTTTTTCTTCCAATTAAGCAATAGCTAAGCTACATTTATTAACATAAGGAAAAAGATACTAACAATAAATGCTGTTTCCTAAATTAATTACTAGACACTACTTAATAAGTAGCAAATTATTTTGATCAGAATACTGCATATTTCTATGTGGAATGTCACCAAAAAATGCAATAGTGTTCTCGAAGGAAAAATAACTCTCGTAATTCGGAAAACAATTATCAGTTGAAATTTCAGTCATATAATCTCATGCCAGAACCACAGACCACATTTATAACAGCATACTCCATTGGTATTATGGCCTTTCAAAGGAACATATAGCAGCAAAATGGAAGTAATCTCAAATTCCACTGGCTTCTTTCAAAATCCATACTGTGCTGCCTCTGAAGAAGCCAGAACCAGACTTCAGGTACGAACAAAAATCCCATTGCACAGCACACAAGAAACAGCTGTACTTTTTCCTCAGGTAGAACTACCAAAAAGACAGAAATACATAATAACGTAATTACAACAAACAAATGTATCCACAGTACCTTGAATAGCTGCCTGTCATAGCTTTCCAACAGTTGGCATACATCTGGCAAGGACATCAGTGCTATTTTTTCAGGCTGCAGAGACTTCCAGAATGACATGATACAGCCTTCCACCTATCACACAAAGTCCTTTATGAATTTTCACTCATTTTACACTTATGAAATACAAAATGTAATTCAATAAAGCAACAAACAGAAACACAGAAGCAAAAGAATGACCGGGGAACTGGGCTCTTTGCCTAGCCCCATCTTGGCCGGGCTCTAGCATAAGTGGAAGCATCCTGGGGATGAACCTCACAAGGAAGGATAAGGAGGAGAGAAAGAAGAAATTATGCCATGGATATGCGGATATAATGAAAGATATGTGTCCATGGCTTTGTGTTTTGTGCTGGGCTCAGACCTGTTGATGTGCCAGGAGTGCTCAGGATTCCCAAATAATTTAACTGAGTGCTCCTTTTGTCTATAAATTATCATCTACATTAAATCATACCATAGAGTAAATAAGCTACACAGAAACAATTTTATCCTTACAGTTGTTTGCTGTCCTCAGAGTGAGTGTTATTAAAGTAAAGGCATACCTTGTCAAGCTCCCTCGTTCTCACCATATGTAAAATAACTTGACAATGGCTGTAGTACTCATTGGCAAGCAGTACAACCTATGACCGAAAAGAGGGTACAAAAAGATCTCACAGGCAAAGAGCTAACTCGCTTGATGACCGAATACACGAACATACCATTTCATAGGGGTATTTCTTCGCTAGCTCTTGTTGCTCCCAAAGACAGAATCTGCTGGATTCAGGCCAAGGATACTGAAATCTCTCTTGGTCAGTCTTAAGATAAATGACAGATGGAGAACAGTGCAAATTCTTGCTCTCAATGTATCAGAATTTATTTTGAACAATAATAATAATAATAAAAAGATCACAATTATCTTGTCAGTTCTGTTAAAAATACTAAGTACTTTATTGAAATTGTACAACATGGTTTTTTAAGATGTATTTCTTCAGAGGAATACTTGTCTTTTTTTTTTTAGCAAGTAGGGGTGATTGAAAGAAACAATCATGGCTGACTAAATATTTAAATCCTAAACAGTACATGAATTTCTTTTCAAAACCAGTGAATATTTAATGCTATACATATCTTCCACATATATGTTCTATAGCACTCAGGTCACAGTTGTAACCTTCTAAACAAGGCTGCAGATAGTTGGCTCTGCTATCGGGGTGACAGCACATTTCTCATCAGCTGTCATTACATCCACTTCAGAGCACTCATTACTGCACCCGAGTGCTCTATAAAAATAAGATAGGCATCCAGTCTCTCATTTTTCCCTCACTTTGGTCCACATAAGTTGTTGCTCATGCTCTGCTGGCTGAATTCCAACAACCTCAGTGTCAAGCCATCCTGTGACAGCACGTGTATGGGAGACCTGCC
Organism: Strigops habroptila; assembly: GCF_004027225.2. Lineage (NCBI taxonomy): Eukaryota > Metazoa > Chordata > Aves > Psittaciformes > Psittacidae > Strigops > Strigops habroptila. Next base: position 58,489,008 of record NC_044278.2, read on the forward strand.
ACTGGCTAGGCTCGCATCTGCCCTTTTCAGTGAGCAGGGTTTGCGCTCTTTTGTCTTAATCACTTCCCAGTATTTAAATACTTATCGTGCCAATAAACTCTAGAACACATTGAAAAGACACTGCCTCAGCAGCATGAGGGTCTATTACCATGGGCCTCAGACAAGGAAGGCTATGCTCCACTAACTCTCCTAATATTCAAAACCTGGGCTGTCAGCCACAATTTCCACTCTCAGCACACATGAAAGTATTTGAGCTGACATTAAGACAACACAAATATTTTGTTACCAGGTGAAATAGGAAGGGGAAATAAGTATTTAGTGAGATTACTCAGACAGATTATTTTGAAGAAGATGGGTTAACAGTATTTCATCAGAACATATTGTATGGCAGTTGTAATTAAGCACACAGACATTTTACTGTAAGTCTAATGTATCTGAAACTCACCGTTCTTGTTCTTTGGCTATTGCTCATGTAACCAGGTGAATCTCCATAATTGCAGGTGTCTCCACTGTGGTAAAATATAAAAAACAAAATAAAAATTAAAACCTTTAAAAAGCTCACCAATTTATTCTGTATTTAGTAAGAAAATGAGCTCAAACTGGACAGAGTGCAGTAGGTTGGAGCATTGTTTGAGAAACAAACGCTGCTCTCTTTCCTGTCAATCAGCAGTCCCATGGTTTTCTAATAAGTCTAAAAACCAACTTCTTAATTTTAATAAGAAACTGAACCATTCATTATAAAGACAGCAAGGTATTAGCCATTTAACAGTGCAATGTCTTCCAATCTCTTGCACCAAAATCATGGCTTTGTGTTTGTAGTTGCAGTTAATTTGGAATGATAATATTCATAAACATGCAAATAATGAAAACATAATCACCTTTGTGCTTTGATTTCACAGTAATTACATTTTCTGCACCCTGTGTTAGTTTAGATAGCATTTTGTTTCTGACTTTCTTCCATTTACTTTGCATGGTCAGAAGTCACCAGGACCTGCAAAGGCTTGACCATTGGCTTTTGGCTGAAAAGCCAGGGATGCAGGCACAATAAGCTGCTTTCTTGCTTTACCATATCCTACCTTTCTCCCTGCCTGTTTGGCTGAAGCTAATCCTACAGGAGGGAGAGGCAATGTGGCTAGTAAAAGGGACGAGCTGTGAGAGTTGGATTCTTCCAGTCAAGCCCCCATCTGCTGCTGACACCTGCTTGCTGTCTGTGAAGGCATTTCAAATGCCAGGGTCCTTCTGGACTCGGCTATTTTGAAGGGTGACAGGCAGGGGCTTTGTAGAAAATGTGCTTCCACTGATGACTGCCAACACTCGGGCTACCTAATCAAATCCTGACTGCTGGGTTTCACTGCTGTGATGTATTATAAACCAGGGTACCACCATACGTCCTGAGGGACAGAGGAGAAAATGTAACAGCTTATCTGCTTGGAAACTGAAAACACCTCCTCTTGCTCCTCTGCTGTCCCCAGGACTGACCCTTGGCACCTGAAAAATTGCCTTTCCCTCTGCCACTTCTCTCTGCCATGAAGGCAGTGCTCCAGCGAAACAACCAAACTGGCTGCCCAAGACAGGGCATCACATTGATGTTGGGTATATTTGGTAAGGATATTGACTCTTTCTCCCAGACATTTTAGAGCTGGTGGCTGGACAAAGGGAAGAATGTGTAAGTAGAGATGTTTCATAACGCTTCTTTCATATGGGTCCTTCCTGCAGATTCCTAAAGCCTGTGAAACAAAATTAATGAATATTTTCCAGTTCCTGCTCTCCCTGAGAAGGCGGCCAGCTGTATCTTCTGCTGCTGCTACTATGGCAACACATACCAGCATCACTCTCCTCTGACGGGCTGGCTCCCACGGCAGGCTGGCTCCCCTCTACCCCCACCATGGGAACAGTGAACTGGGAGAAGGGGAGCTGCATGAGTGCTCCTGTGCCCCAGCAGCTAGGTGGGAGCTCGGTGATGATTAAGTGCAAATACCAATGGAAAGCTAACATCTCTGTGCTCCCACTGTTAGAAAATGGGGTTCAGACTCACCTGGTGCCCCCAGAGGTGCTCGGCTGCCAGGCAGAGCTGCTCGCTTTCCGTGGAGAGCGGTACCTGGGTAAAGATAGGACACACAAAAGAGAAGGTGGGTGGGAGAAGCAGAAAATGGGTGACAGCAAAATCACAAGGAGTTTCACTGTATGTCTTGCAGAGTTTGGATGATGCTGTGGGGTGGGAACTGGAGCTAAAATGGGAAATACAATGGTGGGGATGACAAAAAGACTAACAGAGGAGGCGAACGGGAAGGACAAAGGGAAAATGAAAGGAAGGAGGGTGGTAAATGTGCATGCTATTGACTGTCAGATTACACTGAGATTAGAAAAGCTAATTTGCTAGAATCATATCAGATTTTCTTTATTAAAAAATCACGGGTTTGCCTCACTAGAAAATCAGAAGCCCAAACCTTGCGTATGACAAGAATCATAAAGCAACTCTTAAGAAACCAAAATTTGCTGGCATTTTTTTAACATTGCTGTATTCTGAGCCAGAGCAAGCACCGTTTTAGGGAGAGGTTGTCCTCAAAGCTCCCATTCCCTAGAGGGCACCCTATTGTAACGCAGATCAGTAAACACTGTATTCCCTTAAATCTCCATAATACATCTGGAGACCTCATTGATTACAGTTGTGTTAATTTACACTACTTTCATAACATCATCATCAGAACTGTGGTACACGTATCTTCAAAAAATCCAAGATTTCTAAACAAGCAAGCTCACGAGTGCTGTGTAAGAGCACTGTCATCGCTCCTCAGCCAACACAATACATCCGAGGCCCTGCTGACTACCAAAAAGCGAATGCCTTCTTTGTAGTCAGAGGCAAACTGTTATAATCTTACTGCCATTTCTACGACACCAACAAGCACAACTCCCAACCTGCCATCCTACATGGGCCTAGTTCCTCACTACCAGCACCATGTCGATTGCCAGCTTTCTCAATATGGTCAAGAAATATTCTTTTCAGTAATTAGAGACCAGCATTTGGACTGCACTGAAATGATATATTAAAAATCTTCTTCACTAAAATTTGGAAATTTCCACACCAACACACTCTCAAAAATTGAGATGCTATGGGTCAAATACCCCTGCTGCAATTACTCAGTTATCTCTGTGAGATCATTTATTCTTGCAGGTAGAAAAGTCTTCAAGTTTTCATTACTCTTCTTCTAAATTTCCATTTTCTAATTAAAAAAAAAAAAAAAAGAATTTGCCATTGCTTGTTTAATTGACTTCATTGGATCATGAAAAATTAATTCTGATTTCAGAAAGTACTGAACCCTACTGAGAGGACAGTAAAGATGAGGTATTTCTGTGATGTGATTCCTATTAATTTGCAGAGAATATACAAATCTCAATACAGATGGAAACAAACTCACTTATTCAGTTGAAGCTGCTGCTTATTTTGTAAGTGACCTAATTATTTCTTTCATAGTTGTGCTACTCGTGCTTCTCTGGTTTGTTTTGTGCTTTTTTACTGCTTTCTCTGTTTTTTCCCCGCTGTCCTTTATCAGACACTAGTAGTTATTGTGGCACTCAGCTGACAAAGTGTTGCGGGCCTGCAGATTGGCTTAGGACAGGAAAGCGTGGCTGCATTTAGAGTGGAAGGTGTTTTAATTTCAGCTGTCTAGCTTCACACAACAGCTTAGTGACTTTTTGTAACTGTCTTAAATGAAGGAAGCATCAGAAAAGATAATTTTGTAGTTCAGAAACTTTTCAATTGCAACTAGAAAAATTATATTTGTCTGAATATGATCTTGAGATACATATATATTTAATCTGAAAAGCTATCCTTAAGAAAAGAAACTATAAAAGAAACTATATCAAGCTCACTAGATGCTGTGTAAATGCCAGCCATTTTCCTGGAATACACCTCCTTTTCCTTGTTTTGACCAAATGAAATATAGTATTTTTAGGAGTAGGTGTCCAGGCAGGCACCTGGCAGCTGGTGGAGAAGGTGAGGGAGGCCTGCACTGCCTCCCCTACGGTTAACCATGGGCTACAGCATGTTCCCCAGTCCATCAGAGAGCATGGCTCCATTCCATGGGGAATGCCAAGGACACAAGCTATGCTGGCATACGTGGTGCTTTGGGCTCCCAGTAGTGGGTAAAGTCCTTGTTTCTGCACCTGGCCTGGACTTGGCCAACATCGCTTCTTTGGTTCCTCTTAATTTTCGTAATTTTTCCTCATGTTTCTATGCTGGGAGGAAAAATGAAATTTCAAATTGTTCTCATCTCTTCTATGACCAGAACTAGCAGCTTTCCTGCTATGCACAAGCAAGATTTCTGTTTTCAAGAGACGCTGCAGGGAAACACCTTTCTTTCTCTGAAAAAGAAAGACCAGCAGAGGCACAGCCAGGGACCTGCAATGCTCTTGGAAGAACGGCCAAGAACTTTTTCATTATGGATATCAAATCTTAGGCCTGTCCTGGTTATACTGGGTGCATGGGTTGCAAGTGATATCACTTCAGTAAGGGTCTTATGGGGAACAAGCCTTGAGTTGCCTATGAATAATTTGTTTGGTCTCGCAACAAATCTGTTGACCAACAAATCAAGACTGTCACTTGATCATCTGCAGAACCTGATCCTCTACCTGTCCCATTCTTTACTGTTGTCATTCTATGGACTTCTGCAACCTTACTCTGCTGTAAAACCCATGGAGAAACACAATAAACCTATTGGTATAATTTTTTCATGCTCTTGTAGAGCATGCGTTCAATTAACTGATTATAATATATCACAGACACTAAAACAGTTTCATTATCACCAGAATGTTTGGGTGCTTAGTAGGCTGACTTGTACCCCTCTAAAATTCATGTTATAGAAAAATACTCCATATTAAAGAATGGAAAACAAAAAACCAGAATTTATCCATATACATATTAAAGTAATGTGCAAGTCTGTAAGAGAGTAAGGATATGAGCCTGGTCTCCAAAGTCTAAGGCGCAGTCTGCACCTATTTTAATTCTCCTGGGCATTTAAAAGGAGTGTAAAACTTTACAGAATGTCAGCATTTCCTTTACATTTTTCTGTGGAGAAATGTGAGCCCGTGGTTTCTTTATCTCAACTATGAACTTAACTATGAGAACTCCTCATCACCTGCCCACAACTGGACCATGCTCACGTCTACACTTTAGTCCACCGAAGTATCTTACATTCATCAGTTATTTTTAGACTTCTGATTTTTGCAATCAATTTATACTCATCTTACACATTTTCTCATTGTTGTTCCCTTACAAGAGTTGATTTTAAAATCTGAAATTTTAAAACAAAGTCAGGTGAATATTTTCAAAGTTTTATGCCTCATTGTTTCAAGTAGTAAAAAATCCCAGATGAAATGATTGCATGTAGGACTCTTCAAGACAGTGCAGTCATGCACATTTTAATACATGTCTCTTCAGCCTACTGTTTAATAAGGAAGGTGCTACAATGTCATGAAACAATTTCAATTCATTTATTTGAGCTTCCATTTAGAGTCTCAATATATCAAGCTCTTTTAGGTTTGGCACGAGTTCCTGCTCTTAGGATCTACATGGATAAAATGTCCAATTCAAGGAAGACTGATCAGGCAGGGCACATATTCAAAGTAGAGCTTCTCATCTAGGAGAAGCATTTAATGGCACAGTACTTCTATAGTGTGTATAATAATAAGAAAAAGAGCCTTGGGTGACATGGTCTAGTGTGAGACATCCCTGCCCATGGCAGGGGGGTTGGACCTAGGAGATCTTAAGGTTCTTTCCAACCCTAACCATTCTATGATTCTACAATTCTATGTTGTCAGTGTTCAACAGATGACTTACAGACTTATATACAGACAATATATAGACCATCATGTGACATTTTATGTTAAAACGTTTAAAAAAAACAAACCTGTGATAATTTTTTTTAGACAGAAGAGTGCAATAACTTGCATAAAAGGAAGAGTCCTTCTTGATAGCTATTCCATCATAATGATATCTAGGGAAAAAAAAAAGATGAACTGACAACCATAAAATTTTCAACAAGTCAGCAAATAATTCATACTCCTCCTTTGAAAGCAAATGAGAATTCTATTTAAACAAGAAAAGACCAACTAAAAATGCTACTTTTTTTTTTTTTTTAATCCTGTTGAAAATTTTTTGTCTCCAGCAGAAGATAATTACACAAACTCTTTACAAGCTCTTTTTAACAATTTTTGCCCTGGAATTATAATTTTTTCCAAACAAACAAAAAAAAACCAAACCTTAGGCCACTGAATAGGGTGCAACAGGTTTGTACAGGAGAGTTAGTGAAGTCAGGGACTAGAGCCTCGCCTGACAGAGGTCCCCATATCCCCACTGAAGTTGGAGGATTTAGTGCAGTTGTTCTGCAGCCATTCATAGTATCTTAGGGACTGGGTGTCCATCAGTGGTCACAGCAAACTAAAACCCAAGGAACTCACCAGACCTTCTCTAAGCTTTATCCCAACCTCGGTGAGCAACAGAATCACTATCCCTGCTACTGAGGTGCTGCTACCAGCTGGCTCTTCCCGGGCTGGGTCACTGGGAAGGCAGGAGAGCAGCACAGTGGTTTTGGAATATCAGCAGCCAGCAGAGGGTAACCTTCCGCTGATGGGAAGAGCCAGCATGGAGGCGGGGGGCTATCACACACCCTCCTAAATCCTGCCAGCTACAGCGAGAAGCTTGGGAGTGTCTGTGGTGAGGCACTCCCAAAATAAAGGATCTCGCTGGATCAAGCTGATAGCAAGTCCAGACTAGTGGAGAAAAGTTGCAGATCAAGTAAGGGCATGTCATTCTCAAACCCAGTGCTTGACAGCTACTCAAAATGCTTGTAAAATTACTGTGTCTCAATGCCTTGGCAATATCCCTTTTTCCACCCTGGATGTTCAGATCGTGATTATAAATTTGGACATTGAACCAATGAAAGACTATAGAACTCTCTGTGCTCTCGAAGAAGAGAGGGAAGGGAACAGAAAGGGCATGTAGGAGGAGGATCTGAGGTGGTCTGATTTAAATGTTTTGAAACTGTTTACAACATTTCCACTGACCACCAGTTCACACTGGGTCACTCCACAGATACGTGCGAGGATGAAAAGCACAACACAGACATTAATCATAGCTGCCACCCCCATGCATCCCAGAGCCAGGCTTTCCTGACCCAGTGTCTCAAGAGCTCTCAGTAAGGTTGTGATGTCTCACAGATGCTTCACGCAAGCCATACTGTAATAGCCAGTACAAATCAGAGCACTATTTTTTTAGAAACCAGTCTGATTTGGAATCCATGCCCCACCAAAGCAGCCCCAAAGCGGTGGTTTTCGTGGAATTAACTATTTTAACGTACATCATTAATCACTCTGAATCCTGCAATGTATTACAGACTTGCAACCAACAATTCAGCTGCTATATTAGTTCTGGAGCTGAAAATTCACCTATTTTTAGGTTTTATTAGAACAGTTATAAATAACATTTTTAAACAAAAGATGCAAAGGCAATACCTGGTACTCCCTCTTGTGCCCAACCTTCTTGTCCCCAGACCTGGGAATACTAACCGAATAAGCTGAAAAATACAAACAGAAAATTAGAGGTGACTTGGTAAATTCATTCTAAACTGCAAAAACATATCTGCTACATTTTTTTTTCTCCTTAATAATTTCTTTTGCTTTCCATCATTTGCAGGCCGATACCTGTTCTTATATATCTCTCAAATGGTGACTGTGGAACTGAACTCAATCAGGCTTTTGTGGATTGAAAGCTAAGTAATTTAAGGGATTACCTCCCCCAGACAGGAATTTTTTTAGACTAGTCTGGTTTACCTTGCACTGAAACACAGTCAGTGCACACACCAGGAGACCACCCGCAGTGAGATGGGGTGTATCAGTTTGGGGAACTTGAAGGTGCTGTGATTCTCCAATACTCTGCCAGACCTGCAAGCCTTACTCATTCGAGCAGGACTTACTTACTCAGACAAGGGACTTCACCTACTCACTCACTCTTGCAAGGAGTATTTGCAGGATAGGGCCTGACTTATCTATTTTAAAAGGACCTGAATCATCAAGCTGCAAAGCAACCTTTTGACCACTGTAGTGGTAAATACAAACTGAGGTCACGCAGCATCTGTCAAGGTTAGGCCCTACACAGTAATAAGATACTTCACCATGATTATTCTGTATGAGCTGTCCTGTGAAGACAGAGACTAACCCAGGGCAGCTGGAGCTAACATTCCCTATATAGCAGGGACAGAGGATTGAGTACTCAATACTAGCAAGGGGTGAGGATAGTCTCCACTCAGCAGCACAAAGGTTGGACTCTGTGTGAAATGCACTGTGCTGGTCCAAAGGCCTGCTAAAGGACAAATTTCCCTATCTCACACTAACATGGACCTCCAGTTTTAATGGTGATGTAGTAGTCCTGTTCTCTGCACATTTCTGCGTGCACCCACCCCAGCTGCTCCCTTTCTCAAGCTGCTATTTTAGCACAATCCCATTTTCCTAAAAGGGCAGCCTATGCAACTGGGGCTCCTGTGGCATACATACTTCTTCCCACTGCCTCTTCTATAGAGACAGTGGCGTATTTGGGCATCGGGATAGGTCAGATGAGATTAGTTGTGTCTTAAATCACAATGGTTTGATTCACATGGGACTTGACTGCAAAAGTCCTTATAGTCCACACACATGTAATGCAGTCATGTTACTACAGCTTGATGAATTATTAATAGCTCAGACCATCAGCTAGGCTGTGGTAACTGATTACATGTGCACATTTAGTTTAAACTAGGATTGCTGCAGTGCCTGCCTTCTTCAGCCTCTTGCTGCACGGTCCCACCTCCTGCTGTGGAAGGACAAACCATTCCAAGCCACTGGGGAGCTGCACTCCAATTTGCTCAGTTGGAATGCGTTAACTCATACCGCAATGCACTGGGGCAGTTAAACCTGTGAGCAAACAGTTGCAAGCACCAACCTATAGCAGCTATGGCTCATCAGCTAAGCTCTTCTGCGTGACCAGACTCATGCTTCATCCGTGCCTCTCACAACTTTAAAGTAAAATGCATTAACTTAAACCACAAGATGGCTTAGCTTATAGGTGGTAACTCAATCATGCTGGAGCACCTGAAAGTGTACAGACAGGATGGGATTAATCTTACCTACGTGGCTACGAAGCAGAGATGTCTAAACTAGTCACTGCAGACTTTGTAGTCAATGAGAAAAACAGGCAGTTTGAGGCATATTTAGAATCATAGAATCATTTACATTGCAAAAGACCTTTAAGATCATCAAGTCCATCCGTACATCATCTGAGCTGCCTGAGATGACTGATTTAGGGTGAGATGAATCTTAAGTAACTACTTATTTCTCTCCATTGGCTACCAAGAGATTTTAAGGTAACTAGCTTTGTGGCAGACATCTACACTGAGCCAGGCAAATTCTACTCATGGGCTTAGATCATCAATGGATCATGGTAGGTGATGATCCATTAAGCTATGGTAATAAATCACACTAGATCACTCACTCAAATCTTAATTTTAAGTAAGAGTGATTTAAGTTACCTTAAGTTAAAATATTAGATTCAACTGAACTGAGATAAGTGATTCCTAAAATGATGTTATCCACACAAGTGAAATCAATTTCAGGTACAAGTTTTACTTAAATTATTTTGGGTTTGTATTAAATTATTTTGGGTTTGTGTTAAAACAATGCTTAGTATTATTATTTATATGCTGTTGGGCACTAATAGCAGTAAAAATAGGAAATTCTGAAAAAAAAGACTTGAGCAACAAATAATCACAAGGCATTCTATCTTCCTTAATTTGTTAAATAAGGTTGAATAGCTATGAGTGTTCATTGCAATTGGGATTTCTAAGTGGTAATTGCTCTGTAGGTTGTATCAACCTCCTTGTATTAGAAGAGTAGAACTGTTTAAATGAGATTGGGTTTTACATCTGCATTTGTTTTGCTTGGATGGTTCTATAATAACCTTTTTAGGGTGTGTTTGAGCAAAATCTCTCCAAGTATACTTAAAAAGGAAAGTATGAAATTATGTAACAACTAACGGGGTCTTTTAAGGACAGGAGATTCAGTTCCTCAGGATGAGTTTATTAACTTTGCGCTGTTTACCACGCTAAAGCTTTCTAAAATATTTTGGCAAAAGAAATTTTTGCTAGTGTAACATACACCAGTTCCTTGGAGAAAATAAGCTCCACCACAGATAATGCTCTTTTCTCTAGTATAACTGCATCTACATGAGGGCTTACCAGAAATACATTAGAAAAGACACAAACATAATACTTATTCTTCTCTATTACTTCATCTCTTTTGATATCCAGTGTGTACATTTGATCATCAGATTTCCTGTTTAGGTATCTCTGCTTCTTATCTTACATATCATATCTACTCTGTACCTTTCCAAAGGTGGCTGAATTTACTTGACACTTGGAATATGGACTGCAGCTTTCCACATACAATTCATATAGTAGCCAACGGGGTACGGTGCTTCCTTTGCACAAATAGAAATTATCAGCTATCCTTTAAAACAAAAACAGCAATTGGTTTATGTCAGAAGAAAGAATTGTTAGCTTGTGATTTTAGTAGCTCATATTAAAATCACATATTGAAGTATGTATTAAATTAATCACATATTAATATGTATTCGTATATAATTCTATGGGGGGGGGTGTTCACTTATAAATTTCTACTTTCCTTGTTTCCAAAGTGTAAGAGAGATCATGTGAGACTCTGATAAGGAAGTAACTAAACCTCGTAATTTTTAATTAAAACCCCCAACTTAATAAATATCCTTATAACATTAACACCAATACAGAAAGTATTGGCATCTGTCCTATGATAATTGTTGTTATATCAAAGGATGTAACTGTGATCTTCTAATCAGAAAGGTCTCCACTATACAAAAGGTAATAATATTAGCATTTTTCCATCTAAAATGCCAATATGGTGTTTTGGGACTGAGAGTGCACAAACTATGAAGGACCAAATTCTGTTCTCATACAACCTCACTAATTTTAGCACAAGTTTAATAAGAGAATAGAAATTTAATTTTAGTTACTATGTAACAGAACTTCCAGGATTGAAACTGGTTTAGGTGCTTAAATACTCATCCTGTGGCCGAATCCCTTACTCATGCTACTTACTGGAGTGGCCATAATCAAGTAAACGCAACTACTTACATGAATAAGGTGAGGAAGATGTAAACTTAGTTACTTATTAGCCTAAGTTATTCTCTTTACCAGGAAAAAAAAACCAAAAAAACCTTTAATTATGAGATAATGCCAATGGTTTCAATGACAGAAGATAATAGCCTCCTGCAGTACAAATACACGAGCAAAGCTGGAGCAAAGACACAGAGAGATTAATTTCCAAAGCATGATACACTGATCGTATGACAGTGTTTTCTTATTCTGACTCTGCTTCCATTATACCAAATGATTTATGCCTATTTAATTAAATTATCAGCTGAATGCTAGTGCAGCACAGTGCCAGTTACTCACTGTGTCTTTACTGATAATCAAGTCGGTTGGGAAAGCAGACTTTTCATAATCGCCAGGTGAGATAAGCCAGCTGGATTTTAAATCAGCATCCTCTCTTTTATTAGTAGCCTGACTTCAGGTGACCCAGTGTTTATCTCTCTGTATTAGCTGTTTTGGCAGTAGATAGTGGATAAGGTCTCCAGCAAACTGGCTTGCTAGAACAGACTGAAAAAGAAGGTGGTCACTCTGCAGCCTGATGATGTTTACCTCACCTTTTATTCACTCCTCTTTCCCTTTCTCCAGGGAAGAAGCCTGACAGCCTCCCCCAGAAAAAGGCCCCAGATGCTTTACTTTTGCCTCCTCAGAGCCCATCTTCTCAACCGCCAACCCAAGAGGCTGGTGCTGCCAAGCACCAGGGCTGAGCTGGGCTGGGCTCCTGCCAGCTCCTCACCACTACCAGCCCAACCACCTGGCAGCAAAGGATTCACAGCTAGGCATGAGCAAGAACCTGCACCAAAGAGAGAAGATCTGCTGCCCTAATGGTGTATTTCCCATCATGAGGCTGGAAGGTAAATGAAATTTATTCTAGATAAGAGTCCTGACTGAGCTCTGCCTCTCAGCAGGCAGGAATGCTTGTTTCTTCTACAGCGACCATCTCAAAACCCTCCGTAATTGAGCAGTCCCAGAGGAGATTAAACCGAAGTCCAAATTCATCCTTAATATAACACCACAAGAGTCACTGGAAATGCAGAAGAAATTAATTCATGCTTCGGTAGCTGGTTTCTGCCTGTAGTTTAGCTTCAGCACTTAACTATTTAGTGACAAAATATTTGGGAATTTCATTTTGTTGATTTATTGTATATTAAACTGCCATCCTTTTTCAAATAACACATTCTCAGTGCTGACGAATGATACAAAAATACTGTTTATCAGGACAAAAAATCCACACATAAAAAAAGCAAAGTGCTCATCTTCTTGCCTATTAGCCCCGAGGTTTTCAAAACCTGAGTTTTCATGGCATGCGTTGAAACAAAACTGTTAGTAAAGACAACAAAATCAAAAGGAAAGAGTGGTAAAGCAGAAAGATGGAGGTTAAGAAAAAGCACCTGGGGAAAGACCTCCTTCATTTATCCACTACCTTCTATCCACACTTTCTGTAGGGTTTGTTATTTGGTCAGTTCTAGGACCTCACATGGACTCCAGCTTTTGGAGGTTTGCCATCTGTTATATGTGAACCCTTGGCAGCCAGGCCATTATACAGGCTTGCAAATCTGCTGTTAAACCATTTCTGGACCAAAATCTGGTCTGCTACTGTTAATGCACCAACCATAAAGTGAAACTGAGTATTCAGAAATTTTCAAAATATGAAAAGGTGATTCAGAAGGTTGTTGTGACGAAAAAAGAAAAAATCAGTTCGTCCTTTCAAGAATTGTTATGATTCAGTTTTATGAAGTGTCTCAAACTTGTTGGATGGCCTCGAGTGAATCTCTTCCTTCAGTCCTTTTAAAATGGGAGTAGTGTTATCTATATCACAGCAAAAGCACAGGCTAACTCCCGCTGCTCAGGTATTACTGAGAGGGGGAATAAAAAGATATAGATTACTTGCTGTCAAGTTAAAAGTTCACGTGTATGTTTTGTTAGTGTTTCACACAAAGCTTCAACGCTGTTTGCTAGCTGGACTCATCTGTGCTTGGGGAAAGAAGGAAAGTAACCCTGGTTTCCCTTCGGCTGCCACATGTCAGATGACACACATCTCAAAGCTCAAGAAAATGATGGTGGTAACCTTACTCCACCCCAGCAAGTAACTCACTGAGAAGCTCAACCATTACCTTCACCCTGAGGAAACATAACCTTGGAGAACATCAAACACAGCATCACTTTGCATGCTGGCATGCCTCCAGCTGTGCAGCCTTGCAGCAACCTGTGGTGCACTGTCAAAGCACACCGGCCAGGGATGGTCACATCAGGGGTCCAGCCAGGGCCAGTCCCACCAGTGGTCCAGCCAGGGGCAGCCATTGCCAGCTGCACTGCACCATCACATCAAGTGGATGGCAGCTCAGGGGCCAGATCCCTGTTGGTGAGTAGGCTGAGACAAAAATCTCATTTTGCCATGTAAAATCCCCTCCATGTCAATGAGACTTGTATTAGGAGATGGACTTTCAGGGACATTTCCCTGCTTTTGTGGCACCGTTCATACACCACTGTGATGATGGAGCCTTTGCAGCAAACCAGACTTGTCCTATGAAACTGTGGTAGGGGTTAGAAGCGGGACTCCTTTCTTCCCTGTAGCAAGCCCACTGGGCAGGTCCTGTGAGTCCCCAGGCATGGGGGGGGGGACACATAAACTACTCCCTCCCCCCTGGTGCTCCCCCTCCCCTCCCAGCCAGGTTCCCCCCAGCTGTCCCACCAGCCCCATACCCATGGGGGAAGGCAGCCGCACGCACCAGTGGATGATGGAGAGATGCAGGAGGGAGGTGGGGCTGCCCTGGGACATCCTGGTGATGGCCGGGCAGGGCCAGGCAGGGCCGGGCCGTTGGGTACCGGCCGTTGGGGCGGCGGGTGGCCCATTCCCCACCCAGCCCCCACCCACCGCCCCGCCTGCCCGGGGCCCAGGCCTGGGGTGCTCTGCATCCAGACATGAATGGTATAGGAACTGCAGGTGGGAAAATGGGAAAATACATAAACCAGGAGGTGCAAAGACACTGGGAAGAGGCCTAAATGTGTGTGAGTGCCGTCTTAATAGGCCTCGCACGCCTTCAAAACATTGTTTTCAGAGTTTTCTACAAGAATGCTGTGAACTCCCATAATTGTTTAATTTCTCTTTGATATAGGCAGATGAAAGGGCTGTCTGCTCCGCTGAAACCCTGTAAGCGCTTTTCCATTGCAAGCATCCATTGTGCAAAATGAGCTTTACGGCCATGTGACTGTTGGAAATAAATTATGTATGGCTGGAGCGTCTAAAAGCTTCCTAGTGGATGGCATTGGGTTACATCAGAGCTCAGCTTCGCAGAAACTCCCGTGGCTTCCTCATGGTAATTAGCTGCTGAAAGCCCAGGTATTACACAGGCTGGCTTCCTTGCCTTCTTATGACAGCACGACCAAAGTGTCTGTAGACAGCAACATTAAAGGGGGTTGAAAGGGACCAGGAAAGGGATATTGGTGGCAGGAGGTTGCTGGTTTTGTAGTCCCTCAATGTAGCTTGCTTCTGAGGAGCAGTGTGCACAGATGTCATGTATAATACATGTTGCTTTTAATCTGTAAAGCCTCGTGCTGGGTTGAGAAGCCCATGGGAAGACGCTATTCACTCACAGGCCCCTGCACCAGAGCCTTGAAAACGTTTGCCCAAAACACAGGTTAGTATACACATTGTAACCAGTACAATCTGTCATCAGTAACTGTGCTTACAAACCTATTGTGGAAGCTTCCCTCAGTTTTTGGTCTTGATTTTCTATGTCTGCAGTCTACTGTCCTTCTCTGTGGGACATTCAGCTTACACTGCAAATACTCCTGCAAATACCAGAGAGTGAAAGCTTTCTCAAGTTACTTTATACTAGCTGTTGTAAGAACCAGCAGCAATGATATTGCAGCAACTATAAGACTTGGGTGGTTTTGCCATGATTGTTGCAGCCTGTTGATTTTCCTAGAGTCTCAGCACTACATCTGGAGAGGGACTTTTTACAAGGGTATGTAGTGACAGGACAAGGGGAATGGCTTTAAACTGAAAGAGGGGAGATTCAGAATAGACATTAGGAAATAATGCTTCCCTGTGAGGGTGGTGAGGCGCTGGCACAGGTTGCCCAGAGAAGCTGTGGCTGCCCCATCCCTGGCAGTGTTCAAGCCCAGGTTGGATGGGGCTTGGAGCACCCTGGTCTAGTGGAAGGTGTCCCTGCCCATGGCAGGGGGGTTGGAACTAGATGATCTTTAAGGTCCCTTCCAACCCAAAACATTCTATGGTTCTATGATTCTATGTAAGCGCTCAGAGAGCTTCCGAGGTGGATTTTGCAGCAGATGCTGCCTGGCACACTCACTGCTGACTCAGGTGTGCCTGTCCACACTCCAGTTGGAGCAGTGCCTTCCACTTAATGTATCGGAGGAAGAGGAAGCCTCAATTCCAGTTTCCAGCAACTGGCTTGCTTACATGTTTGCATGTGTCTTGGTTGTAGTTCTCAAGGTTCATGAACAACAATTGACTTTTTGGGACTACGTGAAACTCCACAAAGTCCGTGAAACTCCCTAGGCCTAAAGATGCCTTAGCAGAAAAAAAACCAAACCCAAAACATTTACAACTTACCTAAAGCTTAAAAATGATAAATGGGCTATTTATCTGCTGACAGACTGAAACAAAGGGAGTCACGCAGATCAGAAAGTCCCTGGACAACTCCTAATAGTCAGAAAAGTTTTTATGAGAAGCAGCAAATGCTGCACAAAGAAACTGTCCAATTATTGTCCAAGGGTTGAGAGATACAAAGTAGGTCACAGAATTTCTCTTGCCCAATTTCCAGATCAGAATAACAAGATTGATGGACCTGTGTGCTGTTCAACTCTTGACACTAGTATTATTTGATTAGAGTTTTTCAGAAAATGCCTCTTTATCCTTTCAAATAAATCTAACACTTTTAAGGGATGGGAGGGAAGGAGGACTTTGATTTTAAATACCAGGCTGCTAGTAGAATCTGATTGAAAACCTGAAAACTGCTTCTTCAATTTAATCCAGTCAGATAGGACTGGGTGGATGTATACTAGGTCAAGCTGTAGTAAGTCTTTATCCTTGCATAAACTGAAAGTTGCAAAGCTCTTTATTGCTGTCATGGATCTCCTCCTGGCATAAAATGAAAGAGTATTTAATGAACATGAGCTTTGGCTGAACAAAATTTTGACCTAAAATTAGGAGTATGGTTGTACTGATTAAAAGGTGTGCGAAAGAACCTCTTTTCCTTTGACTTTCACCCATAACTAGGACAGATTTAAATCAAATTTGAGGTAACAGGCATCTCAAAAGTGTTGCAATTAGTGTATTTTGCACAGAATTGCCTCTTCAGATTACTGTGTCCCCCTGTCCCATGTTGCCCTCCCACCATGTTCAGGAGAAGATTTGGATACCTTGTGAGGTAAATAGACCATGTAAGAGCTCTTGCTGGTGACTGCGGTCTTGTAAAGGAACAGTAAAGTACTAACATCTCTCAAATACTTAAAATATTTAAAATAAATACTTTACAAGATTTTTAAGCACTTAAGCTAAAGTATGCATAAAACAGTAATGAAAGCAAATGAATCCACTGCTGCTTCCACTACTGCCAGCAGCAATGAAAATATGTGACCGTAATAAGTTGTATGTTCCCTTGGAGTTGAAAAGACTTCTAATGATACTTATTTCATTCATTCTCATGTAGAAAGAAATGGGTAAAAGAGGTCAAAAAGTAAAAAGAAAACCCCAAATCCCTCCTTGCCACCCACCAAACCAAGGCCTTGGAGCAACGTACTATCACATTTTCAGTATATAAAGTCAAAAGAATTTGGTCAGTGTTGGCATATGAGTCCCAGTGGACAAAGGTAAATATCCTGCTTTGAGAAATCAATCAGTACATTTTGTTGGGGGTTTTTGGGTTTGGGCTTTTTTTTGTTTGCTTGTTGTTTATATCTACTAGTTGACCTACCAGGGATGAAATGACATCTGTGCAAAGATTTACTTCTTTTAACTTTGAGATCTAAATAATGCCATTGAACATGCGTTACCTTGAACTGATCAGTTTGCAGTGAACAGAGATCTTCAAAGTCATAGCTATCTTTCAAACTTGAGCTTAAAATAAATCACTTGACAGAATTCAGAAAATACAAAAGATTATATCTGTTTGTGTCCTGACATCTGGAGCAGCAGCTAAACCGAAACAGGGCTGCAAACACCTTCCCCTTCAACATAACGCTTTGACATTATAGAAAACTCTGTGTCCCTCACAAGCCACACATTTCAACACAAATGCACATGAGGAAGAGGAAGGCTCCTCTCCTAAGTTCCTATGGCAAATGAACTCTTTAGTGCATGAAAACCCAGTTCAGCAAAGCATGTCAGCATGTGTGTGAGACTGCTTCATTTCAGCAAAGCATTTAAGAATGTGCGTAACTTTAAATATGTACTCAGCTGAATCGTTTTGCTGAGTGGGGATTGATGACTGAATTAAGGCATTAAACATTAATGACAGAGCTGGGAAACATAAAATAGTATGTAAATTGGGATGTGTTGGGACTAGAATGAACTGATTCAAACAATGCAATCATTGCATGATTAAGATCTCTTGAAAGATGTGAAGCTATTAGAAAGTCTTAGGGTCTGGTGACTTGAGACAGGGGGACAATCTCTGACAATGGCTCCAGTACTCACACCTTCTCAAATCACCTGGTTTTGGAGTATCTGGTGGGCAGACTGGTGGAAATATCTTCCATTCAGTAACCGAAACACTTAAGTCTCAGTTGGTACAACATTAATCCTAGATGTTGCCCAGGGCAGTGTTGGCTATTGATCTCCTTTTGACTAGGATGAAGAATGAGGGTACCATGACAGCATTTCCAGGTGTCTCCAAGTTCTTTGACTGCTTTTGGTCCTGCCCTGAGTGCTAGCAGGGTCTATCTGAGTAGCTCTGCCCCTCTTGTCCTGAGGCTCTCCAATGTGAATACTTCCCACAGGGCTCTGCCAGTGGACCTCTGTACTCCCTGTATATGGTATGCCCCTAGGAGGGTGACTATGGAGCTGAGGACTGTGGTTTCCACCATGTGCTGATGACACCAGCTCTTTATATTTCTCCCTCTTTAGACCTGCTCAGGGCAGCCAAACGATTTATATGGTGACTCATGAAGATGGAGATAGGGATAAAAGCCTATCCAGAAGTGGCTGAGGTAATGCTTGCAGGAGAAAGCAACTGCTTCATTTGTGCTTGGCAGAAGATGCTGTGTTTGCTCCTCAAAGTTTAAGTAGCATTTTATTATGCTTCACTCGTTCATTCCTTTTGTGCTTTTTGTTTTGTTTTCTACATTATGGATGCATACTGGAGTTAGCTTTCTGTTTAATAGGACAATCTATTACTAACAGCTGTGCTATAATCTCTGAAATGGTGATGATGGTTTGTGTGTTACAAAATTTGAACAGAAACAAAATATTTTTTTCTTTACAATAAAAGCAGCTGTGAGTCATACAGAAAAAGCTCAATCTACCTCAGAGGCTACTGGATCAAACAGCAGCTCTGCCATTAGCTCCTGTGTCTGATTTGCAGACACATGCAGACAACCCTTGACTGTACTTGTGCATCAGAAATGTTTACTCAGTGAATCAATTAGTTTTGACGGAAGGAATGGCATTAAGGGTAGCTTTGAAATATGTTCAAGTAAAGTGCAGCTACATGAGTTTTGAAACGAGAGGAAACATCTCCCTCCTCCACCAGAATAAATACAGACTCTACTGTGAAAAGAGATTTTTATATTTTAATTAAAAATGACAGGTAAAAGTGTTTCACTTAAATAGCTAGATTAAGCAATAATTTTCTTGAAAGTATTTGTTGAAAGCTTCAGCATAATATGTTTGACATAAATGACGATGGAGTTAACAGTTAATCTCCTCTGAGAATGACTTTTATTATAACAAACAAAAATCCTGCCTCAATAGTTGTTTGAAGGTAAAGCATGTATTACATGACTGATGTAGTTTTATCTTCTTGCCATTTGAATGTCTTAGACCAAAGTGGCATATCAAAGAAATATTGTGTGTATGTGGTGTCAGAGGTGGTGCAGTTAAAACTGCATACAGCTGTGTAACTTATCCAAATTTAACATTTGCAAGCCCTGTATTCCTATTATTCTTTTACAACTCTCGTTTTATCCTTCAGACTAGAAAATATAGCAGGATATAGCATGATTTATGCCTTGCTTATAGTTACGTAATTGATATTTTTATTTAATACTTGTGTCTGAGACTGCCAATAAATTCAAGAGAAAAAACACCCTAACAGACTTAAGCATTGCCAAATAACCACTGTAGGAACAATGAAACCTGAACGTCCCAGGACCAATTCGAGTTGCCCAGGTCCACCAGGACCCCACTTTGAGGAGAGAGGTAGACTAGGCAACCTCCAGACACCCCTGGCAACCTAGTTTATTCCATGATTGCTGCACGGTCTCTTTCTTAATTGCCTCTGAAGCATTTGTGACTTGTCTATGTTTGGCTTTTGTTCAAATAAGCAGAATGTTCATTTACATTGCTAGCAGTAGCATTGCTGTAGATGCAGCAGTGTAAAGATATGGCCATGACAAACTTATAAGGAGAAATAGTGTATTTTTCTTAGGCCAGTTGATGAAGCTAGTGTAGATATAGGTATTGCATTGGATCTGAAGCAAGGAGCAAACATGAGTCTGAATAAAGGTTGGGAACAATTGCTCTGATAGAATGAGAGTGTGTTTGTTTCTTTTTCCGAATTTAGCAAATTAGATTATACTAATACGGGTTAGGACGAGAAGATGCCTTCTATATTAATTTATATTCTCTGTTTCCATTGGAATAAATTACAGAATCAACCTTTGTGAAACATTTGATACAAAATCCCTCTTTAAGTAGCTTCTGCATTTATACTCTGACCCCAAAGCTTTGCATTGACATGAAAGCGGGGAGGGATGCAGGGAGGGCGGTGGTGGGGTTGGAGTGTGAGCAGCCATGGTGGGTTTCTGGACCAGCCAACATCCTTGATTTATGGTCCTGGTTTGTGATCCTGATTTTGAACTACACTCCATCATTCCTGACACTTACAAATACATTCCTTACTACTAAGTGTTCCTCAGGTGGCTTACATTAAACATTCTCATCACTGTGAACTTTTTTATTTCACCTGTGTGCGATTTGTAACATGGGTCTGACTCTCTGGTTGGTACTGTTGGAGTTTTGCATGAGTAACGACCAGAGCTGGGTGAATACGTACTCTAAATATTCATTTGCATTCAAAAGGTAACTTCTATTTAACTGTGGTTGTAATCCTTTCATATATTTTTTCTATGAATATGTGATCATGTGAGCTTTACCAACATAATACTTGCCTGTGAGAATTCCCATGTGACTTACTCATGGCAAGCAAATGTTTAATTCAAATGTAGGGTCACCAAAAGGCAGTTCAGGATTTTCTATTGACTTTGTTTTGATTACTTATTCAAATTAAATGTTATGATCCTTGGGGATAAAACAAAACAAAACTGGGCAATATTATAGTCAGTGAGACAAATAACATTCACATTCTACTTGTCAATTTAAAAAGCTTTATCAATATAGACCAAAAGATGCATGTGGCATAAATTAATGTTACTTATTTTATTACAGAAGATACATCCTCAGTTGAAAAATTCAATCTGGATTACAAATTCCTATATGAGATGATAGGCAGACCTACAATTATTCACTGAAGTAATTAATTCACAATGTTATAACAAGCACATTTGAGAGATGAATTTCTGATCTACAAGTGATTCAAGGTAAAATTTGCCGAAGAAAATCCTCTGGTAAGATCAGTGCATGTGAGTTAGGGATGCAGGATGTGGTTGCTTAGTTACTAAGCAGGAGTCCACCTGGAGAGCACAGTGCCTCTGCGCTTCAGAGTATGGGGATGAGTTTTGCACTTTACTTTTGAATGACATTACTGATGAATGTTAAAATCTAAAATGTGGAACCAGACAGCATTAATGAACAGTCACTCTGCTCTTGCAGCCTCATTGCAACTGCAGCCGGTGGTAGTATGATCATCCTTCCACCACAGAAGATAGAACCACGGGCAAAATAATAGACAAAACTTCATTTTAAGAGGCATTTTAGAGAATGTACCTCATATTTTTCTTGCAAAGGCACTCCTACTGCCCTCACACAGACAATTCACAGTGCTTTGTTACCTGTTTTAATATTTTCAATGTATCCTTGGATTATTTTGGAATAAATTCATTATAAGTTTTTAAAATTTAAAAAAATTATAAAATTATTAACCTGTAGTAGTTGAAGTTCATTTTCCTTTGAAGCTCAGCTTGACAGAAATTGTATTTAAAAAGTTTCTGCAATTTGCCAGAATTTGTTTATGAAAGAAAATATTCTTTCTACTGCTGCTTTTGAGTTCAGACCAGGCTTAGTAACTTCCAGAAGATGTGAAAAATGGGAAAAAGCTTGGATGTGAGGATGTGATGTCAGACTAATCTTGATAAAATCTTTCAGGGAATGTGAGATGGCTCTTCAAAATTTCTCAGTCTACTGTATTCCTCACGCAGGTGACAGAAGGTCAGCCTTGCAGCATGTTTCAAGCTTGCAGTAATGCTGTTTCCCCAAAAGGTAGCCTTTTTCATCTGAGAAAATAACTGAACCATGTTTGCTGAAATAAAAATGTGGAGATACATATTTAAGAACAAAAGCATACCACTGATTTTTTTTTTTTTTTCTGTTTTGCCAAAATAAGTTTTTATACAACTATACTTATGGTCAAATATTTGCTCTCGTTACTGGTTGTAATTTACCTTTTCCAGAAGAAAGAAATGCTGTAAACTTCAATCCATACAAAAGAATTTCATTTCTGAATTTAAAACTTTTGAAATTTTGAAACTTTTAGAACTGATTATAACAAACTTTTAGGGTACAGTGCAAGACAAGTCATTCCTCTTCATCATCCTCATATTTGTCAATTTTAACAAGTTTAAAATTGCAAATGGGGTATCCTAACCTGCTGTACAAAAGAAATTTCTTTTTCCAAATGTGTTGTATAGAAAAGAAAACTGAGTGAATATTTAATGATTTTTGCACTTTCAAGGTACAGAGGCCAGTATCTTGTGGATACAGGCCACATAATTCCAGAGAATTACTATATGATAAAATAAAGTCTTTCTTATAATTCTGAAATGTTTCTGACAGATGAGGAAAATCAATTCAAAAACATCAGCTATACAACTTTCAAGATGAAGCGATAATTTATCTGTGAAGTTTAATTTATCTGTGAAGTTCTTTTGTATGTTATGCAATAACTTAGGGTTTCCTATTATTGGATAAAATAACTTCCAAATTAAATTTAATAAACTATATAATATTTTAAAAACTCAAATATCAATTTTAGTATATTTTTTAAATTTCAAATGTTTATAATATATTTTCACTGCTGTTTTGAAAATAATAAAGAAGACAATGGATTATTCTCCTTTCAACTGTGCAACAGTAAGTTAGAATCAGAAGTATTTTCAATCATTTGAAGCCTTAGGGGACACAGAGAAAAATATTTTTAAATCAAATCTTTGTTTTCTTTATTGAAAGAGAAGCTAAAATGTTGTAGAGAATACCTGAAGTTTTTGTTTTGGAAGAGACACAATTTTGACTATGAGTGACTTTCCGAAAACAGCATGATGTGATTAGCGAACACAGATCACAAATGATCTATATCAATGACTTCATAGAATTGTAGAATGGTTTGGGTTGGAAATGACCTTAAAGATGATCTAGTTCCAATACCCCTGCTATGAACATGGAACCTTCCACTAGACCAGGTTGTTCAAAGCCCCGTCCAACCCGGCCTTGAGCACTGCCAGGGATGGGGCAGCCACAGCTTCTCTGGGCAACCAGTATCCATGTCTCACCACCCTCATAGTGAAGAATTTTTTCCTAATATCTGATCTAAATCTCTCCTCTTTCAGTTTAAAGCCATTGCCCCTTGTCCTGTCACTACATGTCCTTGTAAAAAGTCCCTCTCCAGATTTCTTGTAGGTCCCCTTTAGGTATTGGAAGGTTGATATAAGGTCTACCGGAGCCTTCTCTTCTCCTGGCTGAACAAGCCCAACTCTCTCAGCCTGTCTCCATAGCAAAGGTGCTCCAGCCCTCTTATCATCTTCATGACCCTCCTCTGGACTTGCTCCAACAGGTCCACCTCCTCCTTATGTTGGGGGCCCCAGAGCTGAATGCAGTACTGCAGGTGGGGTCTAACAAGGGCAAAGTAGAGGGGGAAAATCACCTCCTTCAACCTGCTGGTCATGCTCCTTCTGATGCAGCCCAGGATATGGTTGGCTTTCTGGGCTGCAAGCACACACTAAAGCCAGCTCATGTTCTGTTTCTCATCGACGAACACCCCCAAGTCCTTCTCCACAGGGCTGCTCTGAATCTCTTCTCTGCCCAACCTGTAGCTGTGCCTGGCATTGCCCCAACAAAGGTGTAGGACCTTGCACTTCGCTTGGTTAAACTTCATAAGGTTGGCATCAGCCCACCTCACAAGCATGTCAAGGTCCCTCTGAATGGCATCCCTTCCCTCCAGCATATCAACCGAACCACACAGCTTGGTGTCGTTGGCATACTTGCTGAGGGCGCACTCAATCCCACTGTCCATGTTGCCAACAAAGATGTTAAATAGTGCTAATATCTGAAGAACACTTGGACATCAAGCTGTTAACCGCAATTCTTTGAGTATGAACATCCAGCCAATTCCTTATCCACCCAGTGGTCCACCTACCAAATCCATGCCTCTCCAGTTTAGAGACAAGGATGTCATGCAGGACAGTTTCAAATGCTTTGTACAAGTCCAGGTAGATGGTGTCAGTTGGTCTTCCCTTATGCTGTAGCCCCATCATAGGAGACCACCAAATTTGTCAGCCACAATTTGCCCTTAGCGAAGCCATGTTGACTGTCACCAATCACCTCCTATTTTCCATGTGTCTTATCATAGTTTCCAGGAGGACCTGCTCCATAATCTTGCTGGGCATGCAGTGAGACTGGTTGGCCTGTAGTTCCCAGACCTTCTTTTTTTCCCCTCCTTTTTAAAAATGAGGGTTATGTTTCCCCTTTTCCACCCAGTGGGAACTTCACTGGACTGCCACGACTTCTGAAATAGGATGGGTAGCTGCTTAGCTACTTCATCTGCTAGTTCCCTCAAGACCTACAGATGCATCTCATCAGGTCCTAAATGATCTTCAGATCATCTTATGGCACACCTTTTTATGCTTCTACAGCTATCATCTTTTTCTAATTTTCATATTTCTTAGCTACAAAACAGATTTCAAACACTTTATTTGTAGAAGTTACCCTGGAATTATTTTATCACTCACACGATTTATATGCATTAGTGTATTTAAGGATTTAAGTAGTTAAGAAACTTTTGCATAAACTGCCGCAAATGTTGTATTGATCTGTGCACAGTCATTTCTGAACAAATTCAAGAAAGTTCAGAACATCTTTTTAGAGGTAGCATCTTAATGGCAGTTTACCATCACAGTTATGGCCACAGCCTGTGTAGAAATGTAGCTTGACCAATGTAGCTTGACCAAGTGAAAATATGTAAATAATACACAAAGCCAACCTTACTGTGGGATTACTTACCTACACAATACACATTTCATACCTAAAATGCAGACGCTGTTATCCATACAGCTAATATTTACCCATGTAAAATGTATGGGAAGGACCTCTGGCCATAATCTGACTCCCTGCTGGAATGAGACCTGGTGGGCAATGTATCAGCATCCCCTTGTTTTCTTCCCCACTCTCTGAGGAGGAAGAGCAGGCAGAGACTGGCAGGAGCAGTGCGCTCCAGCAGCTGAATGATTAAGGGACCACGAAGTCTCTTGTAGGTGAGCTTCAAATGCTCCAGGTGGGTAAATATTCACAAGTTTTAGTTCTCTGACCTTTGGCTCATTCTCATGGGTTCTTCTATTTCAACTGGAGCCCTCAGTGAAGGGTGATATCCCCAATTTTTCTGAAGGAATTTCCCACCTCTGAAATCCTCAACCACCCCTTGCCATTCAAATTATTTTTCCCCCTCCTCCCATATTGAGGCTTCCTTCAGCTGCCCTCCTTCATGAACAGTTCCTAGCACACAAGCAGTGTAATACAACAAAACCATATCAAGATGAAGCCTACTTTCCCACAGACTGCTGAAGCCTGTCTGTTAGTATTCACTGTCTGCTAGTTTGAAAGACAGAAAGAAAGATCATTTGACAAAGCTTTTCAGAAGCTCAATTTGTTATCCATTAGTGCATGCTAAAAATCCTTAGCCTTTTGATAAAAGGTTGGGAAACAAGATGTACATGGTTAAATCTAAAGTAATTTTTCATTATTAGTAGTATTATTAAATGTGGTATTTTGCTCTGTCCGTTTTTGTTGGGTAGGTAGCCAGTTCTGTTCTGCCAGTTAATCCTGTTCTTTTGTGTATTTTAATTATAAAACACCTAATAATGTGGATGACTGCTTCTAATAAAAATATCTGGATAAATAGAGAGGTGGTGGTGTCTATTAGGTGCAATATCCACATTTGGTTAAAACCAGGAAAGTCAGCTTGAGCTCTTAAAGTAGAAAGACTTTTCTGCAGCTTAACACAGACGTAAAAGACATGCTCTAAACTTTAGCAGAGATGCCTGAAGCATAAGGACCTAGGAAGTTTTGTTCAGGAGCAGAAATAGCTAGCACACAGAACATCAGATTTTGACTGTTCAGCACTCATAAATACTGTTGCTAATTCTACATGTGACAGTGAAAAGTATTTTGCAGGCTTGTGAGATTTTTACATTTTCAGCTCAGTGTGATTTAACCACAAGCTTTGTAGCTCTGCGAAAAACAACCTATTTGTGCATTTCCCCAAAAGCAATCGTTCATATGCTTCTGAAGCAGAGGATAAAGTGCCTATGCTGTGGCCACTTTCAATGGTTGCCTCACCAGTGGTGCTGCTAGTCATCCTGCAAAGACAATGCAGCTTTCAGTCACAGCTCCTTACACTAACTTCCGATAGTCTGAAACAACTGAGACTTGCCATGTTTTTTTAATCAGGCCCTTAGAGTTGTCCTTTTGCTCATACACAGAACTCAGCAACTGGGTTTAGCCAGGATTTCTGCGTGAGGTCTCAGCAAAACTTCGTTCGTTTGGTGTACGAGCCCACACAGAAACTGAGCTCTTTGGAAAGCCTCATCATCATTATCTAAGTGTGACTTTATTATTCCACATCAGCGTAACCTTTCTGGGGACCCAATCATGGGTGAAAGTACTGAGCTGAGGAGAAAAAAAGATGGGAGAAAATGTACTACAGCAACCCCACAGTAACCTTATTAATGAATGAGTGCATACTCATGCATACTTCAGCTATCTGCTTTGATATCCAAGCACAATGGAGCTATAGACTAGGCTCAGAATTTGACCTTCAGGATCTTACCACCAGGGCATTTATTCGTCAACTGGTTTCTTTAGTCTTAGGTTGTTTTCCTAATCTGTGCTAAGTAGTGAAGAAGCCTGGTAACCCCTCTGTGCCGGAGGAGATTGGGCCCATCCAGTGACGATGGTTTGAGACTTGAGTTCAACATGTAATGATGTTTCCTGCCAATCCTTCTTCATCAACAGAAGCTAAGCTTTACTAAAGAACTTTAGTGATGGGATAAAGTTTACTTCTGTCTGTCAAGGCTTTCTTTTCAGTGGAGGTACAGGAGTGATCTAAATAAAATCTACCCCCTCTTGGTCATGAAATATTATGTTATGTTGTGAAGCACAGGTTGTCTTGTGAGACCATAGAGGAAAAATACAGAATACAAACAGAAAATCAAGAAGCAAGAAGTATTTTTTTTTCTTTGATCAAATATTATACTGACTTCTATTCCTCTGCTATATGTTGAAAGCTCATCCACCTACAGAATATGATACTGCAGCTCTGAGTAGGGGAAATTAATTCAGTAAACACGAGGCCCTGATGACTATAAACAGCTCTCAGAACTTCCCCTTTGATAGTAGGGATAATATGAGGATCTATTTTGGGAATCTCCATAGGTCTGTGACAGATATCCAGGGTTTTAGGAAGAGAAAAGAGCACTTCCCTTTTAGGAAGGGTAGTTACGGGCTTTCCCATAGGAAAGGATGTACCCAGAGCTGACTGCGCTACTATGTGCTTGAAGGGCAAAGGCAAGATTTCTTCTCCAGTACTGCATTGCCAGTCCCAGTTGTCAGTAATACCAGTTCTCCTTCACCCATGGGAAAAAGAGACAGGGAGAAGTATCAAAGCTTTGCAAAACTATCAGGCTTCACTATTGCTTCCAGTGGGGCTGGTTGTGTTCAATCCTGGCCAGAATCAGTTCTGTAGCTCCAGTACCCCAAGGAGCAGAGAAAAAGATGGCCCTAAAACCCAGTCACACAAAGAGAGCAAATCAGTTGGAGCCACACGATGCCTGCTACTATGGAGTGAAAGAAAACTTCTTGTTTTCTTGAAAGCAGACTTCCTTGTGCCTGGAAGCCATCCTTGAGGAAAAAAATGCATTGACACATCATATTGGACATTTTCAAGCTGGATTTGTCACTGCACCCATGAAGAGGCACTACTTGTCTAACATGTCCCTCCCCTTCCCCACAGATAAGAAATATAACGGACAATCAAAACTCGTGCAGCATACAGAAAAATGCATTCAGAAACTTCAGAAACTGTGCTTTCTGAAGGAATCAAATGAACACGTGGTTATCACTCAAGTGTGTAACAATGATGTTACTACCACATAGCCATCTTCAAAGAGAGCTTTTTTGGCTGGGATTTCAACCTCAGTCTCAACTTGTTATTTCTTCCCAAAAGGGATGACAACTAGTAGCAGCACTGGAGAATGCTGAGTGATCTCCTGTGACCATCAGATGACATTATTTTTTCTGATAGTTATCATAAATTTACATTTACTATTAAAACGCATGACAGAAATGCAATTACATTTTTTTGTTCTGCTGTACAAGAAATGCATTTCTATAATTCATTATCAAATCTGGCCAGAAGAGTCTGAAATGGAGCTCTTTTTTTTGCTGTAAATTGGAAAAGAAAAAAGAAAAAAAAAAGTATATTCTTTGTCAAGGGGGTTTAAAGTTGCCGCAATTAAAAATCAAAACTTCCACGTAAATTGATTGACCAAGAACATTTTTTAAATCCCACTGTCTTTAGTTTGACCAGCAGGTCTTGGTTCATCCATGCCTGTCTTTTGCCTTCTTTTCCTGATTTTTTACAGCTGGGGATCAAGAGCTCTTGCGCTCTATGGAAAACATCCTTAAAGATCTGCCAGCTCTGTTCTGCTCCCTTGTCCCTGAGGGAAGTTTTCCAGGGGGTCCTACTGACTAGCTCCCTGAAGAGCTGGAATTTCTCTTTCCTAAAATTTAGAGTCCTGATGTAGAGGGCAACACGTCCTCCTTCCTTGCCTGTCCCTTCTGAACAGCCTGTAGCCACCAATAGTCACACTCCAGTCATGGAATTCATCCCACCAAGTTTCAGTCATAGCAACTAGATCGCAGCTTTCTAGCAGTATGGTGGCTTCCAGCTCCTCCTGTTTGTTGCCCATGCTGTGTGCACTGGTGTAGAGGCACCTTCTAAGAGGAATACCCCCTAATTCCTTTGAGGTATTTCACTGTTGTTTCCCTGTTGGCTCCTACTACCTCAGAAGGCTTTGGCTCATCTCTGTAAGGTGTTAAGTTTGCTGCAGTGTAGTCAGCATGTTTCAAGACAACAGGCTGAGGGCCCTCGCTAGCATCCCATCCCTCTAAACTTGGTGTGTCATCCCACAGCTTGTCATGGCCAAGACTGATAGTACCCCTCTCCCCCTTCAAGTCTAGTTTAAAGCTCTGTCAATAAGCTAGCTTGTGAGTAAAGACTCTCTTCCCCCTTAATTAAGAGGGGGAAAAAACAAGGCTTAAATTTGGTTGCTCTTCAGCATCAGGCTGAATTTGACCTTCAGCCATTGAATGCAATTGAAATGGAAGCTTCAAAAGAATCAGTTTTGGGGCTGGGAAAATGATTTTTTTGGGCAGCGTTTCTGAATAATTTTGATGTGGTATAGCCATCTTAGTTAATACTTCTTTTAGCAATGAAACTGCTTTGCTTTGGGTAGAACTCAGAACTTCTCTCATTTCTTAGAAAAACAAAATTGTGCTGATTTGTATTTTTTCCTTATGCAGGCTGCATTTGTTTGCACACAAGATGTGAGTAATGAAGGAGTCTACAAAATTCAGTTGGCAAAATTCTATCAGAGTTTGCAAGAAACAAAACAAACACAAAAACAGCCCATCAAGTTAAAATGGCTGATTGATGCAAAAGGCAACACAGATGGAGGTAATAGGGTTTCAAAAGAGGAATTAGAGAAGATGTGCAGCAATTCAGCTTTGCCAGGAACTGCAGTGGGAAATCCTCATTACGGGAGATATCTGTGTGCTGTAGTCACCCATGGGAGCTTTGCTAGAGCAACCACAAGGAAAGCATGATCTAGTGGTGACTGCAAGACGCAGCAATCAGCATTCCTGAGCCCTGCCAGGCTGTGCTGCTGACTCATGCAGCAGCCTTGAGTTAGTCATTGCTGGGTGCTTCGACCTGACCTTGTCAAAGTGCCGCAAACGAGGAAGCAAAACAGACTTAGCTTTGGCAACTCTGGCAAACAAGTTTTATCATGTTGTGCTTCAGTTTCCCCCATGCCACCAGACAAGCAGCATGAGCAAGGAAGAAGCTTTGGGCCGTGACAGGCAATTCTGGGGACTGAGGGCTGTTGCCTTGAAGTGGCAGAGCCGCACAGGAGTTGTTTGTAGCAGAGGAGGGAAGGGATACTCGACTGTCGCAAAAGAAACATGAGGAATGGTTCAGCTCAGCTGAAGGACTTGTCTCCCTCTGAAGAGAGGCTCGCTTTAAGTCTTCCACCAAATGGGAAGAATGTCCTAACAGTGGGGTGATGAATCTGGGAGGGCTACAAACCAGGGGATTGATCTGGTTTATTCCACCAGTTTCTCACCAGAGGGCACATTGCATTGCTGGCCTGGGAAGGGCTGTCCTTGGTGTGACAGTCTCTCTGTCTCAAGGCAATTGCTGTGACATTCTTTCTCTGCTATGAGATCAGACGTGAGGAGCCTGATCTATGTTCGAAAAAGATCATCAGGAGTTTCTGAGACACTTTCACTTGGGACTGGGTTTTTCATGAGAGTTTCTCTCCGTAGTGCCTCTCCACAGCATCTCTTGTACCACCACTATGCTGGGCTGGACTAACAGAGATTTGGCTTAAACCGACAGGCAAAGCCTACAAGAAGAGCTGAGACCTGAGCGGTGTTTGGTCAGATCTGCAAACTCAGGGGAGAAGGAGCTGTAATTGCCCTTCTTCCTGTCAGAGCTTCAGCTCCCCTTGCCTCCCAGTGCTGGCTGTGAACCAAATCTCCTGTTTCATTACAGGAGATAACTTTGTCATTAATCACATTGCTGCATCCACTATTTATACATAGAAAATTCAACCTGTATTCCAGAATATTGAAAATCCCTCCTACGTGCCAATGGAAGGTTAGTTTTTGGCTGCAGCTGCCCAGATCCCATTACCGGTAAGGATCCTTACCTATCAGCTAGGAGCGGTGTTTTTCAAGGAGAGGCAAATAACACGCTACACTGCAAAGCTGTAATCTGGAGTTTGGAGTCAGCTCCTGCTGCAGTAGGCAGCTTAGACATAAACACAGGTGACAGAATGTGTCCTGAGCCCTTTTCCATGGCTCCTTATGGGCTCTGTGAGGGCTGTGAAATGCTGATGGGTTTGGGGAGGGTTTCAGCTCTTCTGGGCTGAGGTGGATAAGGTGTTGTAAGCCATACAGTCCCTATTTTCTGTTGCTATAACCCTTCAGTGACACCCAAAACACTTCAAGGAGTGATTCATAAAACTGCATTTACCACGTTAGCTGCGCTAATGGGGCTGTAGGAAAAGGTGGCTAGAAATCTTCATAGGTGTGGGCTAAGCCCAGCTGCATACCAAAGGCAACACAGAAAGCTGTCCTGAACTGTTTGTACTAACCACAAGTCAGGTTTTATTTTAGGAGGTAGGTCTCTACCAGACCATAGAGCCTCCTCGGTACTCCAGCAGTCGCCCGAGGAGGCCGTGGACATCCCTCTACGTAAGGTCTCACCCTGACACCATGAAACACTCTGTAAGGAACAAGCCTTCATTCAGAGAGGAGGAGATCTCAATGCAGTAAGTGCCACTGTTGTTTCTGCTCTGTGACTCTGTTGGAAAACCAGGCTAGTGAAACACGTTTGCCAGTTTGAATCCCCGGAGAGCGCAGTGAAGTCTTATGTCCTTTGTGAGGCTTCCAGCTACAGCATTGCTTTCCTAAATGTATGAAGTGTTAGGATTTTTGTACTCCTTTGGTACAAACAGATAAAAGTAACACTTAGCTGGAGCTGGCCCATTTGAGCTAGCGAAAAGTTGAAAACTCCCAGTTGTCTTTGAATAGATACATTTCAAAGTATTACCCAAATGCTTTGGAAAAATACTCAAACTCTATTTTTTTTTTTTTTTTTTTGAAATATTTTATTTGATGTTTGCAAAATATTTGATATCTGCAAGCTATTGGATTCGACTCTCAGCTCATGTTGAGTATTAAGCAACGTGCTTTATGACTGCAGGACTAAAGCTTCCCTCCCGACAACGAGTGGCTTGCACACCACTCTGCTTCTTTTTTGACTTTTCTGCAGGTAATTCATGCTGAACTCATGAAGCATTTGCAGAATGGCTTCTAACCACCAGTAGTTAAACCATTATGTTATCTCAGAAGCTGCAGTAAATGAAATTATACAGGTTTTATTTGCTGCGCACCTAAATGTTTTATTTACTCTTTGAAAAGAGCTATAAGCTAAATTCCTCTTTCTGAAACTATTAATGGGCATATTTTCTGTCACAGTTGGAGTTGCATATGTATTATGTGACAAGCTGTCTTGTTAAATTCCTTTGAGCAGATCTTCATTTAGTATCACATGTGCAAATTATTCTGGAGCCAGTAGGAGCAGCGAGTGTGAATCTGAGAGCTGCGTTTTGTCTATTGAATCAAATTGCCCAGCCCATCAGATGACCAAAAGGGGATGAGGAGAAAGATGCGAGCGATAAATTCAGGTACCATTAATACACTGGTATGCTGGAAGGATATAGAGAGACATGCCTTTCTGGACACATATCCACTTTCCAGTGATGAGGAAAGCTGGGGAAAGTGGGGACATTTGAGAAGCTAGGGAAGAGATGTAGCAACTGAAGCTAGTGGGAGAGCATGACTGTACCCACTGTCAGAGTTTCAGTGCACCAAAGCCAGGGTGCCTCACCCCATAATGACACAGCTAAATGGAAAGATTTTGTTTCTTTTATGTCTCCACCCAGTTAGATAAAGGTACAGCTAACGAAAGCCAGGTCACACCTGTCTGTCTACTGGCACCTTTTACTCTCTCATTATGTGTGTTACCTTCACGGATAGATTTATCTCGGAATAAGGATAAAGGGGGTTCTTTTTATTTGTTTTTTGTTTTCTTTTTCATTTTAGAGGAAGTGTCTCACACCTGAAAGGTACAGATTACAGTTGATTTTACTTTCTCTAAGATTAACTGTGGTGGCAGGATGGAAGCTGCTGAATCTGTTATGGTGATCCACTAAAGAATAAAATACATATCCTTTCAGTAAATAAAAAGTTGGGGATGCAGATATTATAGCCCTCTGACAATAGTCAACTACAATCCATGAAATAAAACCAGGGATATCTTAAGCCATCTCATGGAATGAAAAATATTTATGATTTTCACATATATTTTTACCTTTTCGAATATTATGGTTTGATTCACCTCAAAATGCTTGCTAATGCAATGGAAATGCTTCACTATCTAGTACAATTGGTTCTAGACCAGCATCTTTCATCAATACCTTCTCAAAGGAAATCCTCCTCATTTCTAACAGACAACCCAAATCAGGATAACAGAACTTGACCTACAATGAATTGGAGATGCAGACATGGCTCGGCTGAGAAAGCACAGGTTTCAGTTGGTCGTGGTATTATCTGTCCTGAAGCAAAAATCCTTCTTGAATGTATTGTGTGTTCAGATGATAGAATATTTCTTTCAACTTGAAGCCTCTAGCAGAATGAAAAACTCCTCATGTTGAAACTTTTACAGGTGCTTCATGCAACAATGAGTAAATTACTCTGGAGTGAGTTTGGCTAGCGAGAAGTGACAGTACTTTTATTCATTACACAAGCACCTCAGTCAGTCTGTCTGCTCAGGTTTCTGGAAACCTCTGTGGTCTGATTCACTATTTCACTATTTCCTTACTGTTTGTTCTGGGACTGGGAGTAACTATGCAAACATGATGTTGATGCAATATTGTAGGGAGTATCTAGGCTAATCCCTACATTCAGCTTCTGAACATGTTTGTTGAGAACAAGGGGTTGGATTCCTTACTGTCTCCTATTCGGTACTGTCTGTAAGCCTGTGGAGCTATAGCCACACACAAAGAGTTTTACACTTATTTTCTAACTGTAAATCACCACGCACAAGCCAGTGAAAGACATAATTTCTAGTATACAGTGGACACATTCTGACAGTTGGCGTAAGGACATAGCTAGCACAAGAAATGTATTATCACACTCAAAATGTTTTTACAAGTTGTCAGTTTCTGAGAAATCATCTTTGTCTTCAAAATCATCTAAGGTAGTCAAGCTGACGCCTTAGTTTTGGTATTGATGTCTAGGCACTTGCAGGGAAGAATCACAATTTGCTTCCCTCCAGATTTGCTTTAATACGTCCACAGACTTAGTTGTTCTACCAGGACTCTTCAGTTTAGTTGGAGGGCCAGTATAGGAGTCAGGGACATGCTTTTAGAGATCTGAGACACTTTTTAATATGCATTTCAGGCAGCATTTTTCTCAACTAACACTGAGCACTTTCAGTGTAGACATCTACATCTGAGCTGGTCCTGTATGTCCCATTCCAGTAACTGTGAGAAACACCTGACCTGTTTTAGATATTTACCTTACGAGAAAAGGTGGGAAAGCCTGCTTCCCTCCATCAATTGTGAGGGGATCCATGCACTGCACTCAGATGTGGAAGTCTGCAGCCAGTCTAGCCACAGGACATCCTGTCCTTTGCAACTGAGCAAGAAGCAGGATTTGATACAAGAAGTAGCTTATTTACAGTAGCAGAATGTGTGAAGAAAGAAAACCCAGCAGACCTTCCAGACCTGCTTTCCAGTTCCTGGTTCTGCAGAGGGTGTTGTATTGGTTTTGGAGACATTTATGAGGGAGGAGGATTTAATTTTACGTTTAAGGATTGTGAAGTTTTTAAGAGCAAGGTGGATGGTGGTTGCAAGCCTTTTTAGGAAAGATCAACCTCTGTCTCTCTGCAGACACTGCCACTTTTAGTTGCAAAGCAGTGGTATGGAGATCAGAAAGGCTTTCTGTTTAATCTCCCAGTAAGAACTATAAAGATATGAACAATTCTCCAAAAGAACACAGTTAGAAGATTGCATTTCCTGGCACTGGCTATGTAAAATTGAATTGTAGGTGGGTGTGGTGTTTTGATATTGGGAAGTGTACATGGCCTGCAGACGGGCAGGACCGAAGTCCGTGGTACTTGGGGTGCATCCAAAGGTGCTGAGGGAGACAGCTAAGGCTTTCTGCCATCTTTGAAATGCTATGGTCATCGGAGAAGGTCTCCAATGACTGGAAAACTTGGTCACATCTGAAGGGTGAGAAAGGATTCAAAGAACTGCAGGCTGGTTGGCCTAACCTGGAAAGATGATGAGCATATCTTCTGGAAGCTGTGACAGGACACATGAAGAACAGGCAGGCAACTGGGAACAGGCAGCATGGGCTTAGCTAGGACAAATCAAGCCTAGCCACCCTACCTGCCTTCTGTGCTGGCTCTGTGAACAAGGGGAGAGCAATGATCATTAACAAAGATGTTAAACAGTACCAGCCCCAGTGCTGACCTCTGAGGGAGGCTACTGACAACCAGCTGCCAGTGGGAATTCATTCCCCTGACCACGAACCTTTAAGCGCAGCGATCCAGCCAGCTTTCCACTCACCATACAGTCCACTCAACCATTCCAGCAATTTAGCTCCAAGAATGCGATGAGAGGTTACAGTAAAGGCCAAGATCAAGTTAAGACTCAGCTGGCACATGTTGCAACAAAGGAAATCCTGATCAGACAGAAGGAAAACTCAACCTCACAGTGGGTTGCACAGTGAGACTCTGGAACATCCTGTCCTTGGAGATGCCCACAACACAGTGACCCAAGGCCCTGAGCAACCTGATCTGCGAGAGCCCTGTTCCAGTGAAGGGATGGATCAGATGGATGAGAGGCACCCAGACAGGTTCCTTCCAAACTGAATTATTCTATGATCTATTCTGTGGTGTATGTGTTAATACATAGGTGTGCAGGAGACTTTCAGCACCATCTCTGGCCTTGTGTGGAAGGCTGTTTTGTACCTTAACTCAAAACAGCTATGTTTAGCTTTCTCCAAGAGAAAAGACAACCTTCTGAGAGCTGATGTTTTTGTTTCCACATCTGGATCACCAAAGTTACCACTGTGTGCAGGACTAATTACCACCTATTTGAGAAAAGGAATATGGGGCTGTGTTGCGCTCTTACAAAGTCAGGTGTGGAAGCTGTCTGGGCAATGGGAGGGAGCCTGTGCTATCCAACAGAGCAAGGGCTCCAGGACAGAGCTGTCAGTCTACTATTTATCACTTCCAATACACATCTCCGTTTTGTGTGTGCGTTTGTTGTTTGTTCCCCCATACCCCTGGTCTAAAATGGGAGATATTAGAAATCTGTAACAATATTTCAAGATGGCCTTGCCAAGCAGAGCCAGCTAAAGAGAATTAACAGCAAGGATAGATCCATGGGGAACAGGAGCGGGGGGCAGTACATACCTCCTCTCTCCTCCAGATGGGAAACAGAATAATCTTTGAGGGTTCAGCCAACAGTAAACATTTTCATGACATCATTAGTATTTAATCTAAGAAATTTATGTGAATATTGCCTCCAGTATCATGATAGAGATAATGCCTGTGAATGGATAGGAAGGCTCCACATTATGGGGCTGCATCTCTCTTGGTACAGTCAGTAAGGATCTAGACCATACAGTTAGCATAGTCTGCAAACCAGTTCGAATGACCAAGTGTTGGGGTCTACCTCAGGAGGAGGAAAGTAGATTGCTAGGCTCCACTGACCATGGGGGCTCAGTCTTCCTTGGCTGCCGTGGGAATTTAGGCTGTATCTCACATACAGGCACTATAATTTCGGCAAGCTAAATCCCACCCATGGTGACTAAAAAGAGAAGAAATAAATACATTTATGAGAAAAATATGAAAATTATCACTTTGTGTTAAACATTATGATTTTCATCCGATAAGTATAGAAAGGCAAATGCTTTGTGGATATTTAAGGTTCAGTAGCTGTGTCTGAACATGCAATCACGCACTCCCAGTATATTGTATTATATGATATACACTCTCACAAAACATATCCTTTGTTTATAGTCACATGGATTTACAAACACTCCCTGGAAGAACAAGAATACACTCATTGTATACAATATACTTTCGTTTCTGTAAACTATAAATGTGGAATTATAAATAAGAGTTCTGGATATTTTGCATATGGTTTCCTGCATTTTCTGATTACTATCTCTACAAGGAGTAAATGAAAATATTGGTAGTGTATAATGATGATCTCTTTTTGCCCAGTCTCTTCTGCTCAGTTCTACAGTATTGTTATATCCTCCTCTGTTGCCATAGAAATGATTGATATGTCCAATCACAGCATTCTTGCCATACCTTTGCCTCTACATATTATGTATCTTGCTCTTTAAACCAGACTCTCGCTTGGCTTCTTGATACTTTGGGTTAAGTTCTAAAAAAAAAAAAAAAAAAAGGGGGAATCTTTGGCTTTCAGAAAAGTGAAATTAATCCAAAAGACAAAGTTGCATATACTAATATTGTGAACCTCCATGATTTTACCGTAGCCCTGTCACATTTGGTGTTTTTAATAATCCTGGACTCTGTCAAGCAATGACTTTGTAAGAATCTTAACATGTTCTCATGCAAAGCAAGTATATGCATTGTTTGAAGCCTCCCAGCAATGGAACTTGAAAACACAAAAGCAAATTTAAAGAGCTGCCTTTTGGGGGGCGTGCTGATTTCAGGGGGAATGAATTATGATTTTTGCAGATTTGGGTTTCCCTCTTGAGAAAGCAGGAAAGAAAAATAACTACTCACACTACTCTTTGACATGACACAACGAGTAGCGGTCAGATTGACCAGTTTAATTTTGCTTCACATGTTTCAAAACTTAGTAATGCCGGCTGGCTACTTCCAGACATGGATGTCCATTCCACAGCAGTTTATCACACTAAGAAATACCCTGGGGCTGCCTGGGCTTCCTTTCTGCTGACTTCCCCTTTCCCCCACCAGTGCCTGGAGGAATATGGCACCAGACAAACCTCTCCTTCCCCTGCATCTGGACAACAAGCCTTTTTTTTAGTTATTATTATTATTATTGTTATTCTCATTCCTTTGCATGAAGGCCCCTATGCATACATCCCCTATATAGGAGAGAGGGCTTTCTGTTCATCCAAGTCATTTGCAACACGTGAGTGCTTTCAGCCTGGAGCGAAGGAAACCAATGCAGAGGAAACCAGCACAAGCTGGGTCAGGAAACCAACAGAAGCTAGGTCTTAGGAAAGGGGTCTGCGTGGCTTTGCATCCCCTACCTCTCATCGAAACACTCAGCATGTTGTCCGTGCCCCAGAGCATCCTTTAGGAACAGCCCGGCCCAGCCAGCAACAAAAAGAGCTTTCAGTGCAACTTGGGCAAGGCATGGATGGATTATAGAGCTGCCACTAAACCTCTTTCTCAGTCTCCAGCGTTTTTGGCAGGGGGTCGGTAGCCTGATGCTGGCTATAATACCGATTTCTAGCCAATGCCACTAGGCGGCTCAAGATTGAACACGCTGCAGGCAGCAGCTTTCAGGTGGGATGTGGGTGGGTGGTGGGGGGAGGAATTCGGGAATTATCCTTGGGCGGTGAGCACCACCCTCATCGCTTCTGTAATTTTCAGATCTTGGTTGTAGATGGAAGATGTAGAGGAGGGAAAGGGCCATCCCAGCAAACCCTCTGAAATGGGAACGAGCTCATCCCTATTTCTCATGTGAAATGAAACACCAGGAGTTTTCTTTTGATTTATTCCCTGAGAATCAGGACAAATGATAGCCTGGAGCCTAGTAGTGCTCCCTGGAATACCAGTCACGCTTTCCCCCCCCCGCTAAATAAAAATATGTGTTATTCTTCTCTTTTAAGCTTTATCAAAGGCAATTGTTATCATCATCAAGGGCTTATTTTGACCTGAGTTTGCCTTGAGAACACACCATGCATGGGAGGTCTGAGTCCAATGTACTGGAGGAGAGGAGGGCTTTCACACGCTCAGCACATGACAAGGGTGGTCTCCACAAGGATCACTTTTATGACTGCCCCCTTCTGACCTCTTTCACAGAAGTGCCCTGAAGGAATTGATTACTCCCCGTTTCTTGCTTCCCTCCATACCAAACCTCTGTGTTTTCTGCCCATTTCTATTCACTCTTATTCTAGGCTGCTCCTTGAGTTGCCCTTCTCTCTATGCATGGGGCTTTACGTGTTGTCCTGTAGCAGGAGCTCTGCAGGCATCTCTTTCCCTCCTCTTCCAGAGAGTGCAATTCCACATCCCAGGAGGACTCTGTCCCTCTCCCCTTTTCCTCATTAATATTTGTCCGGGCATCAAACCTGAGGGGTTTTTTGCACACCCGCTGTGATGGTGGTGGTGGCATCTCTCACCACTCTGTCCTACCTCCTGCCCCGAGCTTCTCCAGCTGCCTTGGAGGAGGTGTGAGAGGATGCTGTGGGCAAGGGCTGGGAGGAACAGGGAAGCTGGGGTGCAGAGCTCAGCCTTCCCTGGAAAACCTCGCC
The DNA here is from genome assembly GCF_004027225.2 of Strigops habroptila. NCBI lineage: Eukaryota > Metazoa > Chordata > Aves > Psittaciformes > Psittacidae > Strigops > Strigops habroptila. The sequence goes on from NC_044278.2 coordinate 58,528,242, forward strand.
CTGCTCCCTGGAGAGGCCAGGGCTGAGCTTGTCAGGGTGTCAACACCTCAAAGGCAAGGAGGGGGGGGGGGGGAAGAGGAGATAAAGGCATTGTTGAGCAAGAAGGTGCAAGTGGGTGCCATCAGCCAGTTGTTTGAACTATAAACAATTGCAGAGATGCTGGAAGCTGTAGCTATGCTAAACAGTCGGCCCATCCCCCTCCTGTGGTGTTTCCATTCCCCTTTCCCTCCCTCCCCCACAGTCAACAAGGTTTTGGCCAGAGATACCTTCCCTGACATTTCAGATTTGATTAGAAAGCAACATATACCCTACGACATGCAGGTGGGCAAGCATAGAAACGCCAGTAAGTCAAGCGTGTGGTCTCACAAGCCCTGACAGCAAGTCAAATATCCCCCCCCCGCCCCCTGAAAAATTCCTCATTTAGGGCCTGAGACAGCAAAGGTGAGCAACACCAAGGAGCTCTGTGGTTGAGTGTGGGGAAGATTTCATTTGGCTTCTGCACGGCAACTACTAGAGCTCCCGCTAACCATCAACAAATTAGGTGCTTGTTTTAAAGTGTAAAAATATACTTCTTCTGAACTTTGCTTTTATTGAGAGAAAAGGGATGGAAAATGAATTCATAAGCCTCACCTAAAGCCTCTTCCCCAGAGTTGGCTCAGCCTCAGCTCCTCTCCCCACAAATACTACCTGCCTCCCCCCCAGAGGGCTCCTCCTGTCTTCCTTATTTTTAGGGTGGAGGCTAATAAGCCTCCCCAGCCCTGGTAAGTCAGGATTAATTAACCTGCAGATCCCTGCAGGCTTCCAACACCTGCTAGCTGCGAGAATCCAGCCAGGCTCTCACGGTGCACACAGTGAGCTTTAGCACCTGGAATAAGGGAAGGTTGCAAGCTCTGGCTTTGCCTGGGTGCTTTACAATGCAAGGGGAAAAAAGCAGGGAAAGAAAAAAAGAAGAAGAAAAGAAAAGAATAATAATAATAATAATAGACTATTTTGTAGGGTCTGTGCTCTTTTTTTCTTCTTTTTCTTTCTTCTTTTTTTCCTTTTTTTTTAGGCCAGCAAGCTCTTTTGCATGGGAGGGGCATCTGCTAGCAAGCAGCTCTGTTTCATGCCATTACCACCTTTCTGAGGCTGGGGGAGGCACTCTTAGCTGAGTTCTGCCGCTCTGCTAATGGGCACCCCTCTCTCCTGGCTGGTGGCTGCCATCTGCGGCAAATGCTGTAGAGTGGGTAGTCAGTCACTGCGGGATGCAGTTATCTGATGCAACGGCTCTCCAGAGACTGATTTAGGACCACTATAGTAAGGACAGTTGGAGCTAATTGGATTTTTTTTTCCCCCTCCAACCTGTGTTTCCAGATGTTACAGGGCAGCATTGCTTTATTAACCCAGCCGTGTTCACCCATGCTCCCTGTTAAAGAGGAAAAGATCTTTTTTCCTCTCTTAGTGTTGAATCACATTTTAGTGGGGGTTGTTTCCTGCTTGTTCCTGAACAAGAGCCAAGCGGCCTTGCTTGCCTGCTGGAATTTTACAGTACGCACTGAGCAGGGGTGCCACCCTGCTGAATGCTGGCATTTTTTATTGCAGTGAACACTTCTTGTTACCTCCGCTAGTAACTGACTCATTTCAGTGCACTGGGCAAACCAGGAAAAGAAGAAAAAAAATTCCCAGCAGCGTTCTTCAGAGACTCATTCAGGTGGATAAAGCTTTTACAAATGTCCCCTCATAGCTAATAGGACACTGGCAAACAGCTTGTGTGCAGAAGAATTAACACGGTGTTTTGCCGAGGCTCTTCTGCAAGGGCCTCGGGTACTCCGTGTGCGAGTTGCCACCACCCAGCCCTTCCCTACCCAGGTGCTCAGCTCTGCCTTGGTGCCAGCTTTGGTGCTCCCCAGGTACTCCTGCAGCCATTTCATCACTGTAACTGGGTGGAAACACAGAGCTGTTTTCTGCTAGTGCTTTGGCCCAACACCTACGAGACCATAAGGGAGGGGATGGGCCTACCTGGTTGGAAAGACGTTGGATCAGTGTGGAGCACAGCAGCCTGGGTTCATCTGCCAGTGCCGCTCGCCAGCCACGTGTTTTCTTTTACAGTGCCATTCTGAGAGAGATGAGAAATAAAGGCCCAAGGCAAGATGAAACGACCTGCCAAAGGTCGTAATACAACAAACCTAGCCTCTCTCACAAGTTTTGCTAGTGTGTTGTACCAAAACATTCAAAAAATTACTTGTATGCTGTATTTGTTTAGATAATCCTATGCCTTAGATAATGGACAGCTTGGCCCCTGTGCCCTGTGATCCACTCATAGGGCAAAGGAGTGTGTTTCAGAGAGCAGAAATTATTTTCTGTCATGGCCATCGATCCTTTGTATTCTGCAGTTTTTCCCTGAGGATCTCTGCAGGAATAAGTGCTCTGTCTTTATCTGTCCTGGAGGTCTTTAAGAGAGGCTGAAGGTTTGCTAGTACTGTGCGCAGTATTATTTCAAAGCCAGAATGGAGAACACCCTTTAGATCAGTATGGTAAATTTGTATTCCTCACAGTCTTGGCAAGGGGGAAGGGGCCTTCCAACACAAGTGGTTCCGTCAGGATCCTATGCTTAAAAAGATGCTCCATCCACCTGCGAACAGGCATGGCAATGGCCTTGAGAAATGCAGCTCTGGGGCAAGAAGGACCACATGCAATGCCATCTGCATAAATGTCAGAGGCTTCATTCCCTTGGAGACCCTATAACTGTGGACACATCTGCTTGTGCGTGGCCACTGCTTTCTCCTCTCTTCATACCTAACCTCTCTTCTTTTTTTCTTTTACACCATCTGCCAGCAAAAGGGCTAATCTTCTTTTGAAGGCTGGTACCAGGACAGTGGTTGTCCCTACGAACTCCCTACCTGCCCTCCCCACATACAGTTTCGCTATGAAGCATCCTCCCTAAGCATGCTGTTCTTGGCTTGCCTAAAGGCTGCAGCCCTTTAACTAGAAGACAGGCTTCTGGCATTCTTGGAAAGTGAAATTACAGTCATGCTGGCAGCTGCCCTCTGCCCCTGTCTATTGCAATAGCTCAAGATGATGCCAGCAGCCCCCAGGCTGCATTAGGAAAAGGCTTGCCAGCGGTCAAGTGAGATGATTACTCACATTTGTTCAGTACTGGTAGATATACCAGGGGTGCTGGGTCCAGTTCTGGGATCCCCAGTACAACACAGACAGGAACTTACTGCAGCAAGTCAGCGAAGGGCCATGAGGATGATGAAGGTACTGGAGCATTTGACACATGAGGAGAGGCTGAGAGAGCTGGGATTGTTCAGCCTGGAGAAGAGAAGGCTCCAGGGGGAACTGATCCAGGTGTATGAACATCCAATGGGACAACTAAAGAAGATGAAGTCAGACTCTAAGTGGTGGCCATTAAAAGGTCAAGAGGCAACTGGCATGAATGGAAATATAAGAATATAATTTCAACACAAAAAACCCCCATACTTCTCTACTAAAAGGGTGACCACCCAGACAGGATGTGGAGTCTCCAACCTTGGAGATACTCAAAATCCAACTGTATGGTGATCCTGAGCAACCTGCACTAGCTGACCCTGCTCTGAGCAGGGGTCAGACTAGACAATTTCCAGCCGCAACCATTCTGTGATCCTGCTTGCTGATCCTCATGTCCTGCAGTCAAGTCTCACTACCCTTACTCGTATTTTCCATCAACCACTTTGGTGGAGTAATGTTTGGCACTCCTAGGTGAAGGGACAAGTTAGCTCTTCTGCAGCAGATACTCAGAGACACCTGAGCAGCTGACAAATGCACACCTGATAGGGCAGTAGATGAGGAAAAAAGTCTTTCTATATGGTGTTAAGTCCAGACAAGCATGAGGGATTTATCCCATCTAAATCTACACATTTGCAGTGAAACCATTTATGCCTGAGTTATACATCTAAACTCCCTTTCGAATCAATACAGAGAAATAGCCATTTCTAGAAAGTGATTCATGTGACCTATTTTACATGAGATGAATCATGCCCAAAAACTGCCTTTCTTTCTCTGCTGACTATGATGAAGAGAGAGAGATGTGAAGAGGTCAGGTTTGGACTTCTACACTGTAGACATCTTATGGTATTTAGAATTATTCCCACCCTGATACTTGTGCAGAAGTCTATCTGTTATTGCCTGGAGTAAATTTTTACACAGCATAAAATGCAGTCACAATTGATAAATGTCTCTTCACCTACAAATAGGACTGAACAAACAGACAAATGAAAAGGACAGGCAAACCCCAGAGCATTGTAGATTAAAAATTCATACAAGAAATCTAGGGGCAGGCAGGAACCCTGCTTTATTCTTCCAAGAATGAGTATTTTAGGGGACTTTGAGTAATGTGACCTTATCTACTACACTGGGCCAAAGTCAAGGGCCCCAAACCCAATCCTAGAGATTCCTTGTGTGTGTGGGCTCCTCAGCCTTTAGTCCAGGGGAGCCTAGAGAACTGGTTACTTGATCAGTCCATGTTATCGTCTCTGGAGTGAACAGAGGAGAGCTGTGGACACGATGGCTCAGTAGATACCTTAGACCCTCTTTTGCAATTGTTAGTCCAGATTCCTTTGCATACATCCATCAAGAGAATCTTACTGGGGCAGAAGATCTTAACCTCATCATACTACTGATAGAACTTTCTTACTCAGAAACTATCCTTGGCCTGCAATGACAAGCAGCAAAGAGGTAACATACACCCTTAGCATGATAAGCCCTATGCTGGAGCATTAAATGTTTGAAGGGCACTGCAAGATGACACAACGTGTCTTGTTTTGTCTTTTGAAATATGATGAAGCAACATAGCATAAAACTGTTGTCCCTTTTTGCATTGGCTGGCATGCATCTGGGTAGCATCTGGACAGCATCTGGACAGAAGACTGGTCAAACTTGGCAGAGGTGTTATGGCTATGCAGAATGATGCCTGCACATGCTATAGGAAGCCAGACTGCATAAACACACTATGGTGGTATGGGTGCTGGAGTGCATTGTGGTCCTGGGTGCCTTGGACAGTCAATTTAGGAGCTTGACCTTCATGTTGCTGCAAGGGTTCTGTGAAAAGGCAATATAGCTCCAGATTTCACCAGGCAGGTAATCTTTGGGCAAGATGCTTAGCCCAGGGATTTTTCAAGGCAAGCCACAACTTTCAGAGATCTGCATGCTTTTTTTGAATGTTAGAATTGTAGAAAAAGAAAGGATTGAGAAAGAGTACATAAAGTCAACTGCCAAGAAGAATGACATGCAAAATGTGAATGAAAATAGTTCATCTTTGCTGTGTGACGCAGGGATAAGGTTGATATTTAAACATAATCTTACACCTTACCAGTGTAAAATTTCATCATCAAAAAATCATAAAGTGTTTCCATCCTACGTTACTTTCGTGGTGAAATTGACTAACTTAAAAAATGCTTAGAATACCCCACACTAATGTATCTGGCCCTTGTTTAAAACTCAGTAATTTCACCCACTTGGTATTGCATTTTCAATGGTATGAAAATATACCTAGATGTTATTTCCCAGCAGAGCTGGGTAAACAACACCAGGACAGGGCCTTTTTTTGTCCTGCTGCACAAGTGTCCACCTTGTTGGAAATGCATGATCTCCACCACTTCTTGCACCGGTATGATTCCATGGAGGTCGAGAACATTCCAGCTGCAGAGGTTTTTACGCCCCAACCTTGTCAAGATTTAAGTGCGAGGAGAAACAATTTTGGTGAGCTCACATTCATGCTCAATGAGCAGAATTTCAGATCCTGACACAGTGTAAAGATAGCCTTTTCCTCCTGGAGGAAATTAAGGACTTGATAAGCAAGGGAACTGCAGGCAGGGTTTGAGTACATCTGGCAGTGTCCTGGGGAACTCTGCAAAGTGCTTTTGCCAAGTACTTAGGATCTGATCTGGGGGAACGCCCTTATTCAGAAGCACACATTTGCATGCCATTAACATCCAACCACCTGTAGTACTTAAGCTGTCTCCTGAACTGGGACTTCCTCCTGTGGAGTACGCCTTCATCTCATCACTTGTCCCTATGTATTTATACCTAGCTCAAATAACGGCACCAGTCTGGGCTTGTGAGAGGAGGGAACAATAATGATCAAAGCAGCAGCAGAAGTTTTCAAGTGGTGTTGGGAAATCATGTGCTGTTTTTCTATTCTTTGTATAATTTTTCCTGCTTTTTCCGTTTCAGAGCTAATTGAGCTAAGGGAAAATTGCCTATTCACCACTGCCTAACAACATATTGTTTCTGATGATGACTACTTATAGTAAGTACCGCAGTCTTAAACGGGAGAAGTTGGTCAACAGAGCTTCCCTGCAGTTTCACAAGAAGAGCTATGCTAATCCACAGCAGTTAAATATCTGTCCCCCCTGACTTCACTTTGCTAGTGGAATGGGTAAATATCTTCCAAAATATGCAGGACTGCACAGCTGAAAATCTTAAAAGCTAGCATGGCAAGAAAGAACATTGACCCGCTGCACAGGATTCATTGCACCAGCCTCTGATGCCTTCATCACTGGCTTCTGCACCCAAATTCACCATGCCTTCTTTGAAGTCACTGCTAAGATACCGTTTCGCTGAGCTACTTTATCTGTCTGTTTCAGGATGAGATAAACTGTACCCTGGAGGTGCTTACTTCTTTCAGTCAACTGTTAAAGGAAGCTTAGGTGATCATCTTAGACATAGCCATGCAAAATAGACAGGTGAATCCCATGTGTTTTGTCTGGAGATGATAGCCCTCTGTAGACCCTCTTTATTCAGAGTTTCTGTTATGACCAGAAGACCCCTAAAAGCCTCCACATTCCAGAAGGCAAAATAATTCTATTGATTAGGAAGTTCTTCACTAAAAGTTACACTGAGGAGCTTTACCAAACTGCTGTGTCACAGCAGCCCTGATATTTGGTTTACTTAAAACCAGATTGCAGAGGGTAAATGTGTCATACTGAAGAGCCACCCAGTAAATCAACAAGACCTAGAAGAAAAGAAAATGACACAAAATGCCCTTTCAAGCCAAACCGTAGCTAGAATACTTTGCTTCGCATCAAAACCCAGCAATGCCCCATAAATTCAACCTTTTGCTATGTTTTAATGACAACATTTTGTTTAAAAAAACCCAAAACCCAACAAAACCAGCAGTACCTGAAAGATTACATTGTGCCAATCACTGGCCCAAGGGTGACTAATACTTTTATTTTCAACCATCTATTACGACCAGTGGGTGTCTTTTGTTAAATTATATGCTGCATGGTGATGCCTAAAGGCTTTGTCTCTTCCCACGGACCTTTCTCTGGCATTTCTATTGACATGTCAGCAGCAGCTCCATGAGATTTTGGCTTTGCTGTTGGAGCTAACTTCAGAAGCTGCCAACGCCATTTCACCATTTCAGTATCCCATGTGCTCCTCTTTGCTGTCACGGCCTCCTTGGCGATGCCACTGCCAGAAATAAGAACTGATTCACTTCCTCTGGGACAGTGTTATTCTTGCTGCTTGGCCCTGCAAACTCTGGTTCTGGCAATAGAAGCTGCCCACAGACAGGGCAGTGCTCTGCGGTGTGAAGACAGGTACGAGGCGCCAGGGAAGGGAGGAGAGGGAACATTTTAAACTAGCTTCACTAACAAAGCCAGAGTTTCCTGAAATTACGGCCTCTGCGGCCCTCATGCTGTATAAACAGAAAGGGAAACTTAAACCAATTAAGCCTATGTATTAATTGTGGAAATCCTTACATTTCCTTCAACAGCACTGGGGTTTTATTTTTCCATTTGAACGGACAGTTAATTCTCACCTATGCTTTTATCTCCCTTTTTTTTGCATTTTGGTGATAATTCACTCTTCATTTTTAGATTGTCTTTCAAAACATAACTCCCTACTCAGTGTAAAATATAACACAAAATGAAAATCCCTTCAATATTCAAATAAAAGTCACTTGGAAACTGAAGAAGAAAGCTTTCAAAGGGCAGACGTCAGTAGCCTTAATGTTTGTTTAAAATGTATACTTTACACTTTAATTTTGATTTCTATAATTTACCTTGCTTAAGCCACAGTCCTCAAAGATTTATGAATTCTCAGGGAGTTTGCACCATTCGTGAAGTTCAACGTGAGGATAAATTTGCAGGATTAAAGGCAGCTGTACTCAGACCAGGGGCACTGTGGGAATTTATGCTCTCACAGCCTCCTTGCAGCCCACTGCTGGAAGAAGTGCATTGGCTTCATTCTGGTAATGCGGTAACTTCTCTACCAGCTCTGGCCATGGTTACAGACCAGTTATTACTGGATCTATGGGCTTTTTGGGATCAGCTTGCTCTGGATCAGATATAAGCACACAATAATATTCTTTCTGTTCAGGTAGCCCAAGTATACAGAAATATTTTTATGTCAGCTTTATGCTTTTATACCAGGTTTAAGCTGGCTATAGTACCTGCTCCATCAGAAGATGTTCTGGGATAAAATTACTTCTTCAGAAGTTTTTGAACAAATGTGAATTGATGAGTATGTCTATACGGGTTCAGTGCTTTGCATCATGTTGTTGTGGCATTTCTGACTCAGTATGTGGCACATCAAGACTATGTTCAGGGCCATGTCAAAACCAGGCTGAAGTTCTTGAGAAGTAATCCCCACCGATCCCCTCAGGAGCCTGTTAGGCTTGCAGACTCAATTTGAACTGTGTTTATGCAAGCTGGTTGCCTATGAAAGAGCAACCCAGCCACCTCCATGCTCACTGCTTTGCTTGTTTCTGCTCTTTCCCCATACTGTGAGCAAAATGAAATCTGAAAACAAGGGTTATTTCCAATGATGATCTATTTGATCACATAGCTCTGCAAGTAAATGCACTGGCACAAAAAGGACAGTGCAGTGACAGGAACCAAAGAGCAGGAGGAAAAGTGCAGGATACATGCCTATGTGCTTGGTGGAGAAGGCTTGGGAAATCCTTACACAAGCACTGCCAGTAGAGAAATGCCTGCAGAGCCACAGCCGCCATCACGCCGGTAGAGCAGCTTTTCTTATGCTAGGGCACGAATGTGGCATGAGCAGGTTGTCTCTCTGCCTTGTTCATCATTCTGAAGCACGGATCTCAAAAACTCTGGGTGAGCATCCGCAGGTGCCCCTGGGTGAGATAAGGCACATCAAGATGAACATGAGGAGGGACAATTCGCCCAGAGGAGTTCTGACACAGACAGGGAGGAAAAAAGTTTGCTCATAGCAGCTACAGATATGGCTCAGGGCCCTGTATAAGAAGTGAAATAAGTGCCACAGTTGGGTCACGGGAAGATAACTACAAGCCAGCTTAGCTATAAGCAGAGATAGCCTGTGACAGCCAGCCACATTTGGTAATTGCGCGCTTTGTGCGATAGATAGCAGGACCAGAAACAGCTAACTTCTTAAAACTTGGGGTACGAGCAGTGACTGAAAATACACCCAGGATCTTCTCAATTACCCCAAGCATGCAACAGTATTTTTATGCCAGGTTTATGCATTTTTGCCAGCTTTAAGCCTGGCTGCAGTACTGACGGTTCCCAGTGTGATATGAAGTGCAAGATCCCGGCCTGTGCTGCGAATTCAGTCTGGGTAGATCAGTTGGGGATGTGGAGCCAGTGAAGGACTGTGGCAGTATGAAATCACCCCTCCTTGTCCTGTTCTGCTCCAGGGACGGAAGCAGCTTCCTCGTGGAGGCTGTGGCTCTGCGGAGGTAAATCCTGTGCAGGCACGTTCAGAACCAGATTAAAAATACCCCAGCTAGGTGATGCAAATTGCTGAACTTTACTCTGCTGGTTTGAGTTTGTTCACAGATTTTTCTGGGAGCACATTGTCCGGGCCAACCTCATACCATTTCAGCTATCAGCTTCTCATATCCTAAGGCTTTAGATGGAGCAGGTACCATGTTTCTTCACCACATCCAGTGTAAAAACATAAGGAAGATATAAACACCCTGCAACATTATTTTCATAAGAACACTGTCATATGTTCATTTGAGATCTGGATCAAGTTAGAACTGCTCAGTGTTCCAGTACTGCACATGTGTGATATAACAGGACTAAAGTTAACTTGTCTCCCTAGGCTATACTGCAATGCCATTTGAGGTAACTCACCCCAAAATGACTTTTAGGACATAGGTGTGTGGTACCTAGATCTCTGTGCAACAACTTGAGGAATTCCTGCTTTCACGTTACTGCCCCCCACTCCTTCAAAGCAAAGCCTGCAAAAAATGAAGAAAAAATGTATTTTGTTTTTTGCTGAGATCAGCCCAGCTACCTGGCCACAGCACAGGCGAGCTGTACTGGCACAGCTGAAAGAACAGCACAGATGTGGAGCCTGGCAGGGGATGGGGACAGGTGGGTACCTCAGAATTCTTGACAGCGCTGACAGTGCTGTGCCTTCCTGCCCGGCACCAAGCAGCAGCGGGAAGTGCTCTGCCTCGGTTTGCCACTCTTCCGTGCTAGCAGGAGTGCTATATTTAGGCAGCTCCTGTGTTTCAGCAGTCCTGTCAATCCAGTCCCTGAAATGCTAACAGAGGAAGCCAGGGGGTGGACAGGAAGCTGGTGGATGGCCTCAAAGCATACAGCTGGTGGAAAGCTGCTCCTTTTGGGCCCTGTGCAGCTCGGTGTCAGCCACAGTGCAATCTACATGTGCTTCCCTGTGCTTGGGTCCAGCTACATGCCTGAGCCTTGCCTGCATGTCAGTATGACGGTAACCCATCAGTCTGGGAGGCAGGGAAGTGTCATGGGGAAGGGGGAAGCGGCAGGATGTCATCACCAGCAGTGTGTGCACAACTGGGCAACCATAGCTGCAGGGACACATCCAGATGCAGCATGTAAGAACCTGGGTGTGCCAGCAGTGCTCACACAGAGCAGCCCACACATGGAGATGTGAGATGGTGGTGGTGGAAGCAGCAGAGGAGCGTAAGCTGGAGGAAGGCTGATTGTGTGGCACCCTTCTGTATGTGCTCTGCTCCCAGTGTGTGTTGTAATCACCAGCATGAGGAGAACTCACCCAGCATGAGGAGAACAGGCAGTCTTTAAAGCCTCCCAACCTCCCTCTGGTCTTGGGAGTCCACTTGCAGCAGGAGAGCTGGACTGTGCAAAGTCTCACTCAGGCTCGCCTGCTAATCTGTCTTCTGCTATTCCTCACCCTAGCCTAAGCCTTCCTCATGGACTTCCCTGGCCAAGGCAAGAACCATTTCCCTAGACAGTACAATGGGGCACATGCCTAACACTTCACACTATGAAGGAGGTCAAAGTCACTCCCATTTTCCATGCAGGGAACAGGAGTGGAGGCAGGAAATGAGATGCCCCAAGGCTACGGGATGAATCAGTAGCAGAAGCAAAATGAAAACTCAGAACTTCCTGTCTCTTTACTCATCTCCTTGAACACTGTGATGATTAAGCTTTTAAAAAGTTAGTGCAGTTGATGACCTCCTTATCTCTGGTCAGTGATTAGGGCCCCAGTGTATTAAATGTGGAAAAGAACAAGCACAATTTCAAAGAACTGGGGGGAAAAAAAAAATAGAGAACAAGGACTTTCTTTTGTGGCTACGACATAAACGTTGGGTTCCCATTATTCCCACAGTGCTTCTTCCAGTAAGGAAGGAAGTTGCTCTAGTTCTACCCCTGTGGGTCCACAGAGATTTGAAATTGGCTTAAGCCACAGCTACCATGAAGTGGCAATGCTATGGTTACACTTCCTCCCCTGCACACAGTTTTTGCTCCTCTTTCCCTCTCATCAACACAACCACTCCAGCAGGCATATGAGGAACCAGCCTGGGGAACTGATCAATCGTAACATTAAAAAGTCTTTTCCTTTCTCCTGGGCTAGCTTTGCTAGGAGTCCCAGCTCACTGCACAGCTGTATGAAAGCTTATGCTGACACAAGAGATGAGGTGCCGGAGGAGAGGAACAAATGGCTGGAGAAAGGGAGGCTCAGCCTCCCTCCTTCAGGGATCCTGGAACTGCTCAGGAAAGTTCATCTCCTCTGTTCCATTGGCTGCTGCGAGCCCAGGGAGCAGGAACGGGTGCAACTGTGTCCGAGGGTGACAGAAAGCAGCACGCTGGTCCCGCAGCTTTCTCTTGCTTTGTTCCCAAACAGATGGAGCTGACTCAGATTTTTTGATGCTTCTACTTAGTTTGTCATTAGAAGACAGAGTCATTTACTGCTCTGTGTGTGGGGTGACTATCCACAGGGCTGAAATTGCCTTTCCTTGCATTTCATCTGCATTATGATTTTCAATGGCTGTCTCACTCTGTCTCCTTCGGGGGTGCTGGTTTCACTCCATGAGGAGGTTAAAACAGACCGCCCATCTTCTTTCCAGTGGTTTTAGGTTTGGGCTTTTAACCTTTAGACTTTCCAAACTTGGGTAAATACGCTGTGCTGGTGAAGAGCATGATGAACGTGTGAACCGAGTGGTTTTGGCCGCAGCCAGAGAGACTTCTTCCTGAAGAAAGCAACCCTTTCATCCCTCTGCTTGTGTAGGAAGGAAAACGAAGGTGAGGTGGCACGGTGCTTCACCCTGGGAACTAGCAGGAAGCTCTCCTGTGGCATTTATTTCTTTATGAAAACTGTTTTTTCCCTTAAAATTAGGGGACATACCAATTTTCAAGGATTCACAATCCTGTTGTTAGCACTTTTGCTTCTTCAGTGGTCTTCTGATACGATATTAAAACAAACCAAAGAATGAAACTCACTGTAGTAAAATATAAGCTCAAAGCTGAGCTGGGACGCTATGGTGGAGCCACATCAGAGCGACAATGGTGAAAATGTGTATTTTGGCTCAGAGCCTCAGCTCTAAAAAACCTCAGACTGTATTTTCAGGGGCACAAGAAAGGTGTTACATACTGAGTACGGAAAACTTGCAGTTCAGAGCCTAGGCTTGAAAATCCTTGTAGCATCCAGAATACACAGCAACAGTCTCTGAGGTAGTATGGAAAGGGATTGTGGCGTTATAATAGACATGTTCCACAGGAATGTCATTTTTATACTCAGCAACAGTGAGAAAAGGGAGTATCAGGAGAGGACTGGAAACCAGGACATCACCCTGATGCTGCATGGGGAACCCATCATGAACACGATATGGAAAATTGTTATCTTAAAAAGAAGGCATTAGAAGCAGAAATGGTCCAATGAAGGGCAAGTATGGAATGGCTTCCATTTGTGGTACCACTAAAAAGACCAGAACTTGTAAGCTGGCAAAAAACAGAGGGGGAACACAAAGAAGTCTATTAAAAAAAAAGAATGTAATGGAAAAAATAAATAGGAAATGACTGTTATTCCTTCTAACACAAGAGCCAGCCGGAGGGGATTCTTGCAACCCAGCAGATGATGGTTAAAAGCCAACGAACAAAGGTGGTCTCCACATAACAAGCAGCTAGTTCATCTTTGGAACTCCCTGCCAGGGGACACTTTAAGAGTCAGAACCATGTATGAATCTACAAAGTAAACAGGCAATCTAATGGAAGGCAAAAATCATCAGAGACTATGAAATGCCGTGACACCAAACACTGCTAAAGAACTCCCTGGGCTGCAGAGAGCTGGGAGGATGCCTCAGAGAACTGGCATACGTTAACTGGATGGTTAATGTATCCCTCAGCATCCACCACTGGCTACATCTGGAGACAGGACGCTGGGCTAGACAGGGAACGGGGCTAACCTAGCAAGGCTGCTCTTATGCATAAGAAAACAGAGTTAAACTACCCGTGCACTGCAAACCAGGCCGATGATAACAAATCTTTGTGGAAATCCACTTTTCAAAGCTTACTGCATATCTAGACCTGATCCTATTGTGTGCATGCACTCAGATGGACCCAGCACCGAGCCCATTGCAAATCACTTGCCTTCTTATGCCTATAGGTTGCTGTACAGAGGAAAACAGATGCCTAGTGCATGCCTGGGTTTCCTTTCTTTGTAGCTACACTTCAAGTGAAAATGAAGTACACCATTAAACTGTTATGGTAATTTATCCTTACACTTTCTGCTCGACAGGTTTGCTTTGTTTTAAAAGTATGTTTCTGCGATACTTATAGCTATGTATATGTAAGTTTGTGGTTAAAGCAGAAGAGACAGGAAAACCTTGGTTCCCACAGGAAACGTAACTCGACCTCTTGCAAGCAGGTAACACTTTTGCCATATCGGTGTGATAAAGAACTTCAATGAGAGACAAATCCTGCCAAGGTTTACACCTGCGTGCAACTGCCTGATGTGACTAGCTCAAGAGCGGTTAATGAGATTTTTCCATGATTCAGATGCTGCTGGAGGATGCTTTTGGGTGGGAATGGGGCCTGAGACAATTCTGGCTGCCAGTAATGGTGTGTTAAAATGCCATCTTTGGCATTTAAAATGCCATAACTATTGGATCTAGTTCTGAAGGCTATGGTTTGCCTGTGTCTGTGGAGGTCTCTGATGGAGGAGGAACGTTTTCCCTGTGGGCCTGGGGTCCCGGGGTGGGGGCAGAAAATGAGAGATACGGCTGTGTGTGGGAAGAGACGGGAATGAAAAATACCCCCACGCCCCCCACCACGGGCAACGCCTGTCGCGACAGCCTAACATTGACCCTGCTGTGCCCCTCCAAAAACGCCGGGGGGCGGCTGGCAGGGCGCCGCACACGGGCCCCTTCCTTGGCCAGGCTGCGGGGCAGCGGCAGGCTGGGGTGCCCACAGCACCCGGCCCGGCCGAGCCCTCCCCGCCCCGTCCTGCCGCCTCGCCCGGCAGCCCTGCCGCGGACACGCGTGTTCCCCGCCACCCCCCCCATCCGCCCCGCCGGGGCTATTGTTGGACGGCGGACAGCGGCGCTGGTGGGGGCAGCGCTGCCGCGGCCGCTCCCCTGCCAGTCCTCCTTCTCTCTTTCTCTCCCCGCGAGTTTACCCAGCAGTGCTTTGGTGCGGGCGCGTTTCCGCCGGTTTTTCCTGTTGGAGAAGGGAAGGGGGAGCTGTTTTCTCTCTCTCCCTCCCTCCCCGCTCGCAGTATATTTTGTATCCCTTTTCTCCTCCTCCTCCTCCTCCCTCTCCTCCTCCTCCTCCTCCCCGGCTATCTTTGTCTGGCTCACAGCACCCCACTCCAGCCCCGCGCCCGTGCCCCGCCGCCGCCGGGACGCGCAGCCGCTGCCCTTCGGTGCCCGGCGCCGTTTCATGCGAGGGCAGCGCCGCGGGAAGGGCTCGGAGGCGGCGGGGGCTCCGCCGCGGCGCTGGGCGTGAGCTCTCCCCAATCGCCCCATGCAAGAGCGGGGCCGCGGCTGCCGCTGCCGGCTCCCGGCGTGAGCGCCGCCGCCCCGGCCGGGCCGAGCCGAGCCGTGCCATGCCCGGGCGAGGGGTGCACCGTGAAGCTGCCAGAGGCTGCCGGCCCCGGCGCCGCTCCTGCCGCCGCCGCCGCGACATGGTGTGAGCCCGCTGCCGCCCGGCACCCACCGACCGACACATCGAGCAACCGAGCGACCGACCGGCCCGGTGCACCGCCGCCCGCCTCGGAGGGACCCAGCCCCGCAGTGCACCGCGGGGAGACAGACGGAGCGCAGCACCCCCTCTCCTTCCTTCCTTCCTTCCTTCCTTCCTTCCTTCCTTCCTTCCTTCCTTCCTTCCTTCCTTCCTTCCTTCCTCCCTCCTTCCCTTCCTTCACCTCCCTCTCCCCCCTCCTCCTCCCACCAACCATCTATCTATCCATCATCCCCCCCGCCAACCCCTCCCAATGCTGAAGAGTTTCAACCCGGCGGGGCTGGAGTGAAGAAGGGAAGGGCGGAAGGGAGGAGAGGAGCTCCGCGCAATTCACAGCTGCTCCGGGGAGGGGGGAGCGGCGGCCTCGCTATTATTTAACAGAGAAGAAAAAAATCAGAAGGAAAAAAAATAGATATAAAGGAAGAGACGGGAAAATGGCGAACGATTCTCCTGCAAAAAGTCTGGTGGATATCGACCTTTCCTCCCTGCGGGTGAGTGCCGGGGTGGGGACCCCCCCGGGGCCGGCGCTCCCCTGGCCGGGGCTGCCGGGCCGGCGGTGGTGGTGGTGGGAGCGGCCGGGTCCGGGGCTGGGTGCGGGGCCGGTGTCGGGGCGCGGGGGGCCGGCGGCGGCGTGCGGGGAGCCCCGCGGGGGGAGCGCGGCCCTGGGCTGCTTTTCCTTTGTTTGCATGTATTGGCATGTGCGTGGAAAAACAGGGCGCAACAGCTGCACGCCGCCAGCAGCCGGGCTCGCTCGCCGGGCTCTGCCAGCAGCCATCGCCTGACAAAGTATAACCCTGCTTCTCTTCTCCCCCCCTCACCCCCACCCCTCTCTGCCCCTTCTGCCCCCCAGGACCCCGCTGGGATTTTTGAGCTGGTGGAAGTGGTTGGCAATGGCACGTACGGGCAAGTCTACAAGGTTTGTGGCAGCATTTCTTCTCCTTTTATTATTGCCGTTTGTCTAGAGGGTACCCGGTGGCTGTGCCTCGCTGAGCGCTCGGCGGAAGACGAGCCACCCGCTGTGGTTGGGGGTGATAAAAATGTTGTCCTTGTCATTGTTGCTGCCCGTGACAAGTTTGGCAGCCTCTTGGCTTCAGCTTTTACAGCGGGGCAGGAATTAGTCTCCCGAGCACCCATCCTGAAATGGTGAAATAGTCCTTTGTTGTCCTTATTTCCCCCCCCCGCCTTCTCCCCAAAGAAATAACCAAACGGGATGGACACTGTCGGAGTGTGTTCTGGCTGTATAAATAGGTCCATGGGCTTATTTAAAATTGCTGCTGGAAGTCCTCGTGGAAGTTGCTGGTGCCACTGCTACGGTGACTTTAGACAAAGGCATTGGCCTTCATTAAGATTGTCACCCGGTTTCCTTGTTGGAAAACCTTCAGAGTGCTGAAGCTGTGGCCACATCCAACCCTGCATGGTATTGGGGGGTCAGGGTAACAATATTAGTGATTGAAGCAGGGAAGCTTATTTTGTGAAAATCAGAATTCCCAGAATAACCTGTTTGACAAGTGTATTATTTTAAAAAATAGAAATCAGAGGGTGCCCATATGGGTGTGAAACGAGCCTCCTCTTTTTTTCTTCCCCGCCATTGTGCCGTCAGTGGAACAAACAAATCTTGAGATTGCATGACTTTGCAGTGAGTGCTGGCTACCAGGATGACTAATTATTCACACAGTCCTAATACTTGGCGAAAGGCTGAAGGCACCGGCCTTAAACTGTGTAGAAGCGCAAGGCACATTTGCAGGGGGAAGGAGAGATAACTGAAAGTAACCGACTGTGCCTGTCTGCTTTGTTTTTATTTTATTTTCTATTATATTTTTTTTTTTTGCTTGTAAACAAGGCAGTATAATTGGTGATGGCAAGATACTGCTGCTTGCAGCTCCAGTAACTAAATAAAGCACTTTGGTGCCTCTTCGGCAAACAAAACACATGTCAGTTTGTTTTGAGGGCGTGAACCTCAGCCTTAGTACTGATGGAGAGGTAGTCTGCCTGCGCAGCGCGCGAGTTGCATTTGAACACTGGAGGTGGAATAACCAGGCTGCTGCTGTTGGCAGAAAGCTGTGGAAAAGGATGCAGCTCAGAAGGCCGGAGAGGAAGGGGGAGATAGGAGATGAGTGAGAAGCTGCACTTCATAGAACCATAGAATGGTTTGGATTGGAAGGAACCTTAAAGCTCATCTAGTTCCAACCCCCTGCCATGCGCAGGGACACCTTCCACTAGACCAGGTTGCTCAAACCTGACCATCCTTTTTTTTTTTTTTTCCTCTAGCATTTAATTTCTGACAAATTAAATGGCACCATCTATGTATTTTTCTGTAGTTCTCCTGCTCCCGGAGCTTGCATCACCTGAACGCTTCTTACATAAAGGAACAAAAAAAAGTAGGGCGTGAATATGTGACTTGAAACTCTCCTGTTAATTATTGCAATTTGGTGCATTGTTTCTCGGCTTACTTGTTAATACTTTGACTTAATGAGCGAAGTCCTCAGTGGTTTAACAGTCTTGACAATAGAAATTTTAAATTTCATTTTCCTTGGGTGTGCTAGGACCCTCCTGGAATAGTGTTAGAAACAAAACTCAGCATATGCGTTTATTGACTTGGAAGAGTGAATGACACCTGAGGTCTTGGGGCATCCGTGTCGCTCTGACAACAGGGGAAGCAGGAGGCGGTTTCTGTCAGGGCACTAGTTTTAGTGTGTGTCTGAGGTTTTCACTGCCATTCCTTACAGTTTCCTCTTGCCTAGTGACTGAGGGCATGGTGCTTTGGGTGCCAGGGATAAAATAAATAGGTAAATACTGCTTTGCTGTGGAGCCTGTCGGACAGTAATGTATTGACAGGTGTGTAAGTTTGGATTGGCACTGCTGCTTCTTAGGCATTTGTCCACCTTTGTGTACAGAGTCTTAAAATGTGGACACCTAACAGGGTTGTATGTAAACAAAAAACACCAAAACAAAAAACTTCCTTGTTGTGATTAAACCTGGGCTTTCTTCTTAAAATAATGCAGTTATGTAAAAAACCATAGATCAGTGCAGTAGGATTTAGCTTTTCTCAGCCACTCTTTTGTTAGGAAGAATGCTCCAGGGACACCCAGAGAGGAAACTCTGTGTGTATGTGGTGAGGGCTTTCAGAGGAACTGCATAACCGAGGGAAAAACGTGGTTACGCTGTGTTTGCTTGTTGCCTTCCGCTTTCCTCCTACCCAGCAACCTCTCCTCGGAATCCCTCTTCCCAGATGGTTTTATTTCCCTTTCCAGCAGGCTATCATCCCAAGAGACAGGCAGGGGGGTGGGGAAGTTAGGTTGTGTCTGTGGGGCTGTGCGTGCCCCCAGATGTGCGGGGCAGTGCTAGTTTGATGTACTTCCACGTTGGTGTATCGGCATCGGCGATGATGTCACCCGGGAGTGGGATTGGCTGGCTACCTGCCACTGCGGGAGGACGGAGGGAGCGGGAGAGGGCATGACGTTATCTCTTTGTCTAGCTCATACACCCCGGCGATGATACCGAAGGTCGTGTGCCATGCTGGGGAGTCTGCTTTCCAGGCCGGGTGGGAAGGACACTGCGGCGACCTGTTGAAAAGCAGAAAATAGTCTTGTTCTCCTCTTTGCCTCGGCTGGGCTTGCTGGAAATAGCTCAGCTCTGCCAAGCTAGAAATATTTCTATATATAGTTCTACCATAGTTATTTATTTAGCTATATATAGGTGTATCGATGTATATTGGCACATGAAATGGAAGGGCATCTAAATGCAAGTGGAGTTACTCCCTGTCATGGAGCAGTGTGGATCCTCCTGGGATTTTATGCCACTAAATGTGTTGGTTTACATGGAGTGTACTGTAGACCTGGGACCTCAGCGATGAGGTTTTAAAAATACTAAGTTTTCAGCTGCTGTGCTTGAAGTCTCTAGAGTTTACGTTATTTTCATCTTCATAACCTGGCTTACATCTCTCCTTTGTGATGGAGCCTTGTGTTTCAAGAGGAGCTTGTTACACAGCGGTGAAGGGGGGAAGCCTGAGCTGCCCAGCCCCGGGTGCCCAAAAGAAATGGGGTGTTTTGGGGAAGTCTTTGTACATGGGAAAGGGCTGTAGCAGGAGTGTTTTATGCATCCTGGGACAAAGCAGAGGTCCTCTGCCTCTCATCTGAAATCCTAGGGAATGAAAGGCCAGCCTGGAAGTTGTTTGCCCTTGCGTAGTCAGTTCAAAATCTGGGAATGATGGCACAGAAGAAAGAAGGAATCTTCTGCAAGTTGCATCGCTTGTAAGTTAGAAAGCAAAGGGTTAAGTGTTGCAAAGCAGAGTTCCCTCCGAAAACCCTGACCGACTGCAGAACCCCCTGAGCACTGCCCTTGAACACTTTTAAGGAGCCCCATGCCTCTGGTGGAGTTTGGAGAGGAGAAATTGCCCTTCAACAGGTTAGTATCAGCTGATGGGAGCGAGAGGCATGTGTGGGCTTGTCCCTGCCTGCCTGCTGGCAGCAGGCAGAGCTGGCAGCGGAGCATACCTGCCTGGGGCTCGGAGCCACTGAGCCCTCTTTTAACCAGCAGAGTAGTGATGTGCCACCTTTAAGCGGTGAGGTGCAAGCAGGGGATGGTGCCAGTGGCACAGAATTCAGCAGAAAAACGGTGATAGCCTGTAATCGTGCTTTTTTTGTGCATGCTGCTGTCTTGTGGGGTGGCTGTGCCTCCAGTCCCCTTCCCCTCCTGGGCTCTGTCCTGCTTCACCTGAGCTCTTCGGTGTAGCTGGAACTTGTAGCCAGCTTCCTGAATGATCAGCTGCCTTCAGGACTTTATTTTTGATCTTTTGCAAATAGTGGAGGAGCATTTTTAGCATTGCTGTGGTCAGATTTTAGTTTTTCACATCCAGTAGTAAGCTTAATTGGAAGTTTGGCTTGCACAAAATGAAAACACTCCCGAAATTTGCCTCGAGATAAGATTCAAACTGGGTGTTTGCCTCCCTTCTATTTTTTCTAAAGGGATTGGTTAATAACTTTGCACATTTTAAAATCTCAACCATCTGATTGTTCATAGAGGCACAAGTCTTAATTTTGCTATTGAGACTGAACTGTGTGAAGCCGCTCAGTCACTTTATTTATTTTGGGGTGTGCGTATGCGTTTTTAAAGACAGTTAACACTTTGAAATAGCTGTTGTGAGTGTGCTGATGTATCTTGCAGATAGACGTCCTAATTCTCTTGTAGCAGCAATGACTGGGGGGAAGGCTGGTTTTGTGTGAGTTCTAAGGCATCACAGGAGTGCACCAGGAAGAGGAGAATTAGGGATGATATTCCTAATTGCCCTCAGCACAGGTTGATGTGGCTTTCGAAGAGCCTTGTAATAGTTAATTCATAGTGAAGGCTTCTTTTGTTGATTTATGTTGCAGCCTTCCAAAACTGCATGTAAATGATGTGTATTGTCTAACTGCTGGCTTGTAAAAGGAAATGATGTAAGATGTGATCGTTTAAATGCTGATTTGAAAAGAAATTAAAACTTGGATAAATGTTTTCCCACGCTGAGGGTACTCTATTTTTGTATTAATGGACTTTATCTTACAAGGTGACTGTGTTGGGGGGTAGGAAAAGAAGACAGTGCTTGGTATTCTCTATTAACTCAGTTGAATTTATTTTTTAACCCTCCCCCCCCTTTTCCTTCTCTCACTGCTAAAGGGACATCATTGTGGATTCAAATGATTTTGTTAAACACGAATACAATTCCAGTCTTATCACTATAAAGACAAACTGTGCTGAGGATCAGTGAGGTCACTGGCTTCCAGGAACTGGTTCAGACCAGCTCTCTTAAGTATGAACTGCCCTTCTTCCCTTCCTCCTCAGTCTTTTTGTGGGTTGTATTGCAGTGGGAGAGTTTGCTGTTGGAGAAACCAGGAAGGACCAGGCAGCGGCTGGAATACTGGCATTTCTCTGGGTTCTGCAGCTAGATGTTTGCGCCCCTGTTCTCCCCCAAATTGGCTGAACTTTTGAGCAGTTCCCCATCACCCAAATCCTTCTTAATTAAATATACAAAAGCTAGGCAGGTGGCCAGTGGGGATTACTGATATTTATTTTTATTAAAAAAAAAAAAAAAAGGAGAAAACAAAAAAAAAAAGCAACTTGCTAGTTGTGGGTAACCACATGTCCCTCTTGTTCTTCCTCCCCCAGTCCATCTGTCTGTTTGTCAAAACATCTTTTCTTTTGTATCTTGTCTTAAATCAAATTGCAGACTCCTGGGCAGGGGCTCCTTATTCCTGGAGTAATTGTAACAGGCGCTCTGGGACCTGGGTGTGTGCAGGGCTTTGGGGTGGTGGATGTGACAGAACACAGTCTTATGCTGACTCCTAGGAAATTTTCTCAGTTCTCTGTAGGGAGATTTTTTCTATTGATGAGGATAAAATTTCAGCTGAAATTGTCTCATACTCTCTCCTTGCTTTTTATGTGTGTGTGCTTGCTCACTGCTGGCAATGTTAGGGGTCATTTCCCCAGGCCTGCAAAGGTGGATTGTTTTTCCCGTAAAGCTCTCTGCACCTTGCTTTGGGCGTGGAGGGAGTGAGCTTTGTTCATAAAGGCCCAGGATAGGGTTTTTTTTTTTTTTTTTAGTTTAGGGGTATTGAAGAAAGAAGGGGAGGAAGAACAGAACGTACACCTCCTGTTCCTTGCTTTAGTTTTGCTCTCTCCTGGTAATGGAAGTTTTAGTGACATGTGTCAACTTGCAGGCACCAGAGCCTCAGCGGTAGCGTGCAGAAATGCTTTTTTTGGCCTCTGTGATGATGGCAGGTCTGTGCCTCCCACCCTAGGGGATGGTGTAGAGGAATGGCCCCAAAGGGAATCCAGCATTACTAGAGGTGTTTGCCCTTTGCATTTCCCTGCCTTCAGTGTATACATTTTTTAGTATAAATTTTTGGACTAGAATGCTAGCTGACTTTTCTCATGTGGTCTAAGCGTGTGTTTGTGTATACACATTATGTTCTAGTCATCCTCTTTTCAAGTGGTACTTTCTGTTGCAAGAGTGATTTCAGCCGGGTAGGTTATGTAGCTGCCTTCTTGAGATCTATTTTCCTTGGAGGAAAGTGGTATTTTTGTTTTTCCCATTTTACATTTCTGACTGTACACTGGCTCCACCAGAAGTGTTTCTCCCTACCTTTCGATGACGTTCATATTTAAGCTCAATAGCCTTGACTTGCACAATGCAAGCTTGACTGTAGTCAAAAGTTACAGTCAGATCCTTATCTGCGGCGTTATTTTAGGTCCCAGTCCAAAGAAAGTGGTGGAAAGAATTTGGCTTGCTTGAACGAGAGGTGGATTTGGGAGGGGATCTTATAGCTTTGCACAAGAGTTTTCTTATCAAATACCTTACGTTTGTAGCATTATGGGTCCCTGATTGTTTCTCAGGCCGGCACAGGCTCAAGGAAAGATACTGTTGGCTCTAAAATCAGGCAGCTATGGGAAGGAGGAGGAAAAAACCCACAACTGTGCATACTTCTTGGGAACTTTGAGGTAGCTTTGAATGTCGAGGACTTTGAGATCTTGACGTTACATCTCTGTATTACTTCCAAAGTGTGTTTTCTGCCTTGGATGCGGCATGAAACACTTGTGCAGAGATACAAAATACAACACTGATTACAAACTGCACAGTGCTGCCAAATGGTCAGTATGCTGTTGTGAGTTTCATAATGCCTCCATGTAACCCTTGTTCCTAGCCCCCTGTCCTGTCCTATCCTGAGCAAGGCTTGCTGTATCTCCTCCTGGGTGGCTGGGGGCTCAGCAGTCCTAACATCTGTGGTATTGATTTCAGTGTTAGAAAAAGGACAGAGCAGTTTTCTGAAAGAGAAGCGAGTACAGACAGGAGACATGATAGTCCTGCAGGCAAAGCAGTCCCTTGCTCTCCTGGGCTTTGCTGTCCTTCAGCAGAGTGAAATCTGCTCCTCCGAATGTAATGAATAACTACTATTTGACCTCAGTGGTGTTGGTTTTAATTTGCTGCTGAGGAAGGATGAAATCACAGAGACTGGGGAATGCAGATGCTCACCCTTGCAGAAGACTTTCACTTCTGAGGCACATAGGGGCCAAATAGATGTATGGATAGAGTAGGCTTTTGGCCACTTCATTTGGAAATTGGTGCAACTAACTCCTATCTCGAGTACCCTGTAGCAGGCATGAAGGGTGTTGACACCTCCCTGGGGTTCTCCCATGTCCTCCTCTTGCTTGATCTTGCATCATACTGACAAGCAAAGGAGCAATTCTATGGGAAGATGTAGAGTTAGGAAGAGACAGTGGGATAGCTTGGAGAGAAGCAGCCTACTGAAGGTGAATTTACAGAGGAAAGAAGAGGGAGCAGAAGGAGAAGCTAGCTTAGATGATAAAAGTGACTTGATGGACTATTCATATTTGTGGGAAACAAAAAGTAGTATAGAGTCAGGGGAGTTCTTGATATAGGAAAAAGCAAGGGACAGCTTAATTGTCAGTAATAATAACTACATTAGCATATATAATTCATATTAAAAACCATATATATTATGAAAGAGATTAGCTTTTACCCATGGCAGGTCACTAACCACCAGGCTTTGGGCTTATGCAAACCAGGGGAATGTTTATTGACACAGGTTTTTGTGCTGATTTCAGCATGGCCCAGGCCGAGGAGACCTCCCTCAGCCCACCTAGCCATGTTGTGGCCATGTGCCAGAATAATTGATGTCTTCTGGGGAAGATTGTTTAACACTCCTGGCAAAATCCTTCTTTTCCACTGAAGCTGCACCTCCCTGGGCTGCTCTGCCACTATAGCTGTCATTATTGCTATACAAACAGGACACTGCAAGTGCCAACAGGCGCTGATCAGCCTGTCTAGTAATAAAACAGCTAATGTGGTAAAACTCCTAACATGGATGCAGTTATACTGGTATTGTAGTGCTTATCTGCTATGTCTCCGTCACCTCCCTTTGGAGCTGTCCCATGGCACGTTGATAATCCCTGCTCTGTGTGCAGGGATCATAGTGACTCATGGGTTTGTACCTGCGGCTAAAGGAGCTGCATGGGCTGTAGGCACATGCTTCCTGGAGCAAGGCAGCACTGCCCCTGGAGAAGGTCTGCTGTGGGCTGGGGTCAGCAGTGTGGCTGCTGGGGCTGTTGGTGGTGCATTGTGGCCGCTCGTCTGCTTCCTCCCCTGCTCCCTGGCTTTGGGCCTGCTGGGGTGGTCCACTTGCTTAATGCTCTTTCCACCACTCTGGCCAGGGAAGTCCGAAAAGATCCAGGTTGGATGGGGCTTTGAGCAACCTGGTCAAGGTGTCCCTGCCCATGGTAGATGCTCTTTAAGGTCTCTTCCAGCCCCAACCATTCTGTGGGTCTATGATTCCTCTGGGCATCTTGCATTGGCAGCTTTGGAGGCATGGGTGCAGCCCTGCTCCTCACCTGCCTCTGAAGGCTTTCCTTCTAGTGCCGCTTTCCACATGGAAATGCTGGTCTTCATGTCCATGCATAACACCCGTCTGCTTGGTCTTTGGCTCCTCTGCTTGGTCTTTGGCTCTACTATCCCAAATGTGGCTTTGGTTTTCAGTATGCTTGTGGAGTCCCCTTCATTTCACTGGACATTTTAGGGCTCTGAAGATCAGACTGGTTTAGGTTTGAATGTTTGAGTTACCATCTTTTTATGTTGTACCAGTCCATGGTACGGACTTGTTGGCTCTGGTTCCTGCACCTGGCAGCTTCACCAGAGGGCAGAAGTGAAATGGGAGGGCTTGACTTAGGCAGGTAAAGGAACGGCAGCGGCTTGAAATACTCGGTTGCACCAAATCTGAGTTTTATTAACTTCCAGAGGACTCCCAAGCAATAGTTCACTCCTGCTGGTTTACCTCAAAGCGGATGCGCTTTGTTTGGAATTTTTTGCAACAGCTAAAAATTACTTGAAGTCTTAAAAACACAACAGTCAATTTCAGTTAAGCTCTGGTAGGTTTCAATGGTTTCTTCCCAGGATTTTGTGAAAGTAGCTGTAGGGGATGGCAGTGGGCAAGAGTTCATGATTCCAATTTAAACAGTAAGCTCAAACCAAAATAAACTTGTCTTAAAACTTGCCCTCTGCAGTTCAAGCTATCTAATGGTATTGGGTTGTTTTGTTTTCAAACCCAGGAAATAAAAGCTTAAGGTCAATGGGCCTTAATGTGTTATAGTAAAGTATGCTATGATGTACTTGGATTTATGTGTCTTAAAGTCCAGGACCCCCCAGTGTTATTGCAGTTCATCATTTTTCTTCATTTTTATGCTTCACAAGGAAAATTCAATAGAATAGCTAAAAGGAAACACAACTGTACCCATCTGACAAGGCTGTTGTCAAGAGGGAATACTTGTGCACCAGTTCCCCCAAGAATTATTTTGACTACTGCAGTAGCACATGTTAGTGGACTACAGGTAAGGGTCCATCAGCATTTCAGTTTTCTTTATGCACCCCTTACCTGCAAGGGTTTATAACTTGGGTGCAAGTATTCTTTGCATTTCATAGTGAGAGCTGCAGATAGAACATCTGCTCAGTAATTTACAGCTTGTTTCTGTGCAGTGAGGTTGGATGGTAGTTTTGAAAGGTGCTTAAATAGGGTCTGCTATAGGCCTGTTGTCCCTCTGCTGTCTAAATCTGAGCTGGGTGGAGAGAAAGAGGACAGGGGAATAGCCTCTGGAAATAACTACGCTAGGATGAGTTCAATTGCCCTTTACCTGAGTCTTTGTCTGTTAATTATAATGGGAGCTTATGGTGAATGTCTCAGTTGTATGTCTTCTAGATGTCTAAGTTTGGGCAGGTTGACCCCCCACCCCCCGTACCATGCATGTAGTAGCTCCTATAGTCTGTTGTCTTTGTGGGATATATAGTAGGAGTGAAGATACCTCTATGCATGAATATGCAAAAGTGAATAACATATAAAACCCCTCTTGCCCATCACTGGGAAGAGAAGCATCCCTTTTCCCAGAAGACTCATAAATAAGTGACTGGCTTTTGCATGCATTTACCAAGAGGTGAATGTGCTTGCGCTCAGTATCTCCGCACCTTTATGTGAAGGCTGGGAACTTAAATAGAGACAGGTTTATTTCTGCAGAACTTCCGAGGAATCCAGTTGAGAAGAACTATCAGTGTGAGAAGTCAATGCCTCATGTCTCCTCTCTTGTGCTCTCTGCAATAAGTGCTGAGGTCTTTCCTGTTGAGATAAATTATGCTTCTACAGAGAATGCATTTATTCTAGGTTAGTGTTTTTCAGGAGAGAATTATAGAAATACTTTTAAAGTCCTGATGATCTTGATAGGGGTTGTAATTAAGTATCTGACATTCAAGCTGTTTTTTTCAAAGGTGTGCTTCTCTACAAGGTATCCTTTGCCAGCAAACCTGTTTGGGTTTTTGTTTTCTATTTTTCCCCAGCCATGTCACTGTGTTGCTTCTCTGTAGCTGTAAGCTCAGCTAATAAATTCAGCCTGGTTGTGAATCTTATTTTAAAATTTCAATCTGTTGTAAATCCAACTCTATAATTTTTCTCTAATTAACACTTGGTTTTTTTTTTTTTTTTTTTTTTTTTGAGGCAATATAATGTGTGTTCCTTCAGTAGCTACAGTGGACATTCCTGAAGTACGTGAAGTTTCATATTCCGCACCGTTTGTTAAACCGAACTATCAGTTGCATGGTAATCTCTCATAAACACAGAAGGAAGTGGAGCTCTTGTGTGCTTCTCATCTGATACTCAAGTTATCCACTGTGCTTTACTTCAGGGTGAGGATGTGAGAGGGAAGTAAAGCGGGTAACTGATGTAATTTATTCCCAGCCACCCAGGAAATATGTGACAGAGGGACAGTCCAAATCTCTGGATGCAAAGTTCTGTGCTTTAATCAAAAGAGATCCCTTCGTTGCCTTAGTGATAGCTGGGATCAGCTTTCACGCTTATCCATGCCAAAGAGAGGGAACACTTTGCGTGTTGACCCTCTGGTCTCATAAGAGCCGCTCGGAGAAAGGGACTAAATGTTCTTGGGCAGCTGAGCGAGCCTCATGGTGCCCTTGCTTGTATTGCTTGTGTTTGCAGTGGAATTATGTGCCATCTTGCAGTTGGTGAGGTTTCTGTTTATAAATGGGTTTTGCAGAAAGGCCTGAACTGAATTGTTCGCATTGAACTGTATTGCTGTCTGTAACGGAGGTGAGGCGGGCATTAGGATATTTTACCATGACTAAACAGCAGCGTTAATACCTTTAAAATTGGTGTATTGATGTTTATGAGCAGATACCACATTGCAGTGATAGCTTCAGGGGCCTTCTGCTGTGTACGAGTGCTCTTGGTTGGTTTAGAAAGCAAATAAATAAAATTTTAAAAGCCACCCTAACACAATGGAGCACGTTAAACCAAAAATGCGAAGTGATGCTGTATCCTTAGCTTATCCTGCAATCCGCTGTTATTTCAGCAGATTAAGTTAATGATGTACTGTCACAGGAGAAGGAATAAAAGGTGCAGCATTGAGAGCTGCGGGGAAGTCTCGCAGGTCAAGGGCCCCCCTGATTTCATGGCTGGTTTTTGGTACACCAGCACTGATCCTCACTCCTGATGCTCTCGTCCCGGGGCACGTTTGGAGGAGTCCCTGCGCCACAGGGGTTGGGGCTTTGGCAGAGCTGACACACCTCCACGCTCCCTTAAATTGTCGCCTTCGCCTGTGTTTCTGGTGTGGTCTTGCGGGGGAAGAAAGAATGTCAGCCTATTAATAGTGATGGCGCAGGCTTTCTCCTCTTCATCTGTTAAAAATCACTGGAATGCTTTGAATAACAAATTACCAAAAATCCTTTTTTTTCCTTTTTTCAATCTGAGCGATGGGAGGTGTGCTTTGCTCCTTACTTTCCCCCACGTGAAGCGCAATGAAATTCTCTGATCTGACTTGTCCTCAGGGGCTATGGAAAACGCTTTACACGGCTCCCTCTGTGTGTTTTAGGTTCTTGCCAAAAGTTAAATTCTGGAGCGATGACAAGTGAATACGGAGAAAATGTTTCAAGTCATGTGAAAGAAATGTTACTTGCTAAATAACTTGGGTGTTAAAAAAAAGGATGGGAAAAGCTTTTCTTAGGCCTTGTGGAAGTCTTATATGGCAAGGAATGAAAATCTTTAATATTGACCTAATTTTATTTGTATTTAAGATCAAAGAGCTGTTGTGAATGAGTTGCTTGTCTTATATGTCACTGGCTTTATGGTTTTCTGAATGGCTTGAGGCAGTAAATCAGTCCTGAGTAATGCTACCTTTCCTTACATTTCCTCTGAGGTAGTGGAAGAGGTCTCTGGTTTCCTCTTCAGGAATAAAAATATATTTGTTATTCAGCAGACTTCTTTCTGGTTCAGTTGCTGAGTTTGGAGGTGCCTCCTCGTGGACCAGGTGTTGTGGCAGCGCTTGCATTGGGTTTTGGGAGAGGAAGAGATGGGCAATGAAACCACTGTCATTGACACTGCCTCTTCAGTAGCAGATCAAGTCGTTGCTGTGATTCGGGTTTGACTTTGGAGCATCCCCTTCTGATGCTGCTCTGCACCTCTTATGTTTTTGATAACATAGCGTGTAGTCTGTGTGTGCTGTTGTTGTGAGGCAATATGTTTTGTATACATATGGTGTGTTTGCACTGGGCTGTGTGGGAAGGGGGAAGGTTTTCCTTTGTGCTCCCCACCAGTAGGATTTCCTATTGTGGGAAGGAGAAGGGAAGGTTAAGCAGACATCTGAAACGCCCTGGGTGGTATCTTGTTACTTTATTCCAGCAGGGAGAGGAATCCCACTTGCTGACATGGTAGAGAGCTGTGCTGAAAGTGCTGGGTCTTGGAGATAACTTGTTCTCACTGGAGAATATACTGACCCAGTAGTACTGTAATGTGGGTTTTAGTCTTTCTCTGTAACTCAGATAGGAGAAGATAGGAAAAGGGAACGTGAACAGCATTTCAGATCTGTAAAGATGGCATCAACTTAGTTTGTAGATCCTTGGGAATTTGGAAACAAAGCCAGTAGGCTTGGGTATTAAAGGGTCACGTTACTGTTAATACCCATTCACCCTGCAGGATCAATACGCTTCAGCGAAGAGATGAAATCTTTTTTGTGGGTGCCATTGTCTGAACTGTTGACAGATGTGAAACGGCACGTGTACATGAAAACCCACTGAAGAGGGTGTGGGTGGTACAGTACCGCTGAGGTGGGGGTTTGGTCTGCTGAACTTTGACTGCTCGTGGGTCTGTCTGTGGTGGTGGATAGCGCTGATGTGGCAGAGACTCTCCTCATCTCCTCTGCTCAGAGCTGGAGCTCCCTGTGAGAGTGAGAGGAGCCCAAGAAATGGGGATTCTCATAAAGCCACTTGTGTTGCTGAGCTTCACCATGCCTGGCTTTTTGTCAAGGTTAGCTGAAAAGTTGGGAGTGCGGTTTCCTTCTGAGAACTCTTGTTTTAAAGCACCATTAATTGTGTGTCAGTTACCATATGTGTTATGATAATAACCAAGAGTGGAAAGGACTAGATTTATTTCAGTAAACATTTCACCTAGTAAAAATTTAATAGCTTGTCCGCGTTCAAAGGCCATTCCCTTTTTATCCTGTGCAGACTGTGCACCCAGCAGCAGTACAGAGTGTTTCCCAGAGAGCCGTGTTTATAACCTGACCTTGAGATGCAGCTTTTCCCAAGAAATGGGCCTGTTCAAGGATGCTCAGTCCTGAGTTTCTTTGCAAGGCGCAGACTGGGTTTGCCTCTGCTGTGCTGAATTCTGTGGGTTTCTTTTAATAGTGACTACGGACAGCTTTGAAAGATGATAAAACCAACACGCTGAAATGACTAGGGACTTGCGTCTGAATCACAGCCGTCAGCAAAACCACCTAGTTTCGGGAACTGCTCTGCGTGACGGCAGAAAGTCTTGTGAGCGCTCAAGCCAAAGTTCTTTTCAACAAATATGTGGTTTCATGATTTGAATGTTTTGAGGGAAAAGTTTTTGAATGTCTTTGCTATTTTAGGGCGGCAGGAATAATATCCTTAACGGATTATGTAGACTACCTGTATATTTATAATTCAAGAGGCATCAATGTCATTTGAGAGAAAAAGAAGTGTGGTGGAATAAGAGGATTGGTAGAGGTAGCCTTTCTTCTGCAGATTCAGGTGTATATTGGGTTGGTTTAGATTATTTTTCTAAAGCTGTAAGTACTTCAGCTGTCCAGGGTCAGGCCCCATCTGCTGAAGTCAGTGGAACTATACTGGGTATCAGCCTCATTGCAGCTTGGGGATAGAGCTGTGTGGGCAAAGGCTTGTGCATTTTGGTTCGAGACAGCGTTCCCTCATCAGGCTTGAGAGAAAAAGGTATTCTTTTTAGAAATCTTTTCGGAACATGAGGCATTTTTCAGAAGTGCCTCATGACTTAGACTTCTCGGACTCGTTCTTTAATCTTTTCCCATAGAATGAATTTTCTATTTTTGCCCTTTTTTTAGCAGTGGCAGGTTTCTCTCCCTTTCTGTGGTTTGGTTTGTCCTTCTCGCTCTCTTCCCTCATACTCATCTGATGTGGGTGAATTCCTCCTGCTGCTCTCCTTTCCTCTAAACTTGACACTCATCATCCTTTGCATTTCTTCCCCTAGGCTTGTCTGTGGCTTTTTTTTTTTTCTTTTTTTGGTATAAAAGTAACTAGCAAATAGAAAGGATATGGTTAAATCCGCATGACCTCTGGTATTGGCTGTAGTTCTGCCAAGATGAGTGAGGTTTGTTTGTATTTTCATTAATGTGTTTCTCCACATGCATTCTGTACCTTCTTTAGATCTTCTTTTATCTTTTGTGGTCTCTTTTTACCCTGGCTTTCCAAAGAAATGAGTCTCCATCTGTTTCACCCTGTCCTCAATGCTTTCCAACCTCAGGGCTGACTTCAGCTGTGTTTTGGTTTGGGTTATGAGTCTAAAATCCTCACAAGTTTCATGAAAAATAGATGACTAGGTAGATGGGAGTGAGAGAGCCTGTTCTCTCTTCTCCTACCCCCTTCTTCCCTGTGGAGAAAGCCTGTTAACCCCCCTCTTTATGAGGGGGGAAGATGTGTGCCTGAAGATGAAGGCTTCAGGCTTATCTCTGCTTGCAGCAATGGCTGTTTGCAAGGTGGAGGCTGAGAGGTCACAGTTATTACCTGTTGGCTGAGCAAAAAAAGAGAAGGAAAAAGGTCTCAGGTCTGTCTTTTGTTCCACTGGGGTAATTTATTCTTTCCCCCACACTGTCTTTTGGACAAAACTCTGGTGCCATCTCCTGAGGTTGGATGGGGGACCCTGCTGGTGGAGGCGGCAGTCGGAGGAGCTCTGGGGGGATGCTGTCTCCCAAGGGCTCCTCTCTCTGCCGGGATTGAAGGTGTGAGGTTTGTATATGCTAACTAAAGTGCATTGAAAGTCTTTGTCTAGACAAGGCACACTGCCCTTGACACATGCTAAGTCCCTGTAGTTAAAGCCTCGGGTACTTAGCGTGTGTGCTAACCTCGGGTGGTAAATCCAGGGCTAGACAAGCCCCCTGAGGAGGTGGTGGACAAGGTGGGGATTTCTTTGCATTAGTCTTTGGTTCAATCTCAGCTGGTGCCTCAATGCAGAACTGCAAATAAACAGCTGTAAACCCTGGATGCTTTTGCTCTTGTCAGCTCTTGTCTGAATAGGGTTTTTTCCATGACACATACTTGTTTTCTCATGTTTCTTTTTTAAGGAAAGCAGTTAAACTAGGCAATAACCACCAGTAATTCAGTGCTCTGTTAAGCATGTAATAAACCAAGCCCCAGATCCCTTGCTCTCAAACCATTAGAGACTGCTGCCCTTTGTTTCTCCCTGTGGGGGAAGAAGGGAATAAATGGGGCACAACCAACTTGTTTGATATAGGAAGGACAAAAGGGTGGCCAGAGAGGGGAGCGGTGCTATGTTGCGGTGCTTCCAGGACAGGCATTGCTATCCTTCCCAAAAAGCAC
This sequence comes from Strigops habroptila, assembly GCF_004027225.2. Classification (NCBI taxonomy): domain Eukaryota; kingdom Metazoa; phylum Chordata; class Aves; order Psittaciformes; family Psittacidae; genus Strigops; species Strigops habroptila. The sequence continues at coordinate 58,560,558 of NC_044278.2, forward strand.
AGGATCAAAACCTGGCCTTTGCTCTGTGCCTGTGATGGCAAACTATCCTGCAAATTTGTTGAAAGAAGGGCTTGCAGCTCCTCATGGCTGGGGATGGACGAAGTGCTGGGACGCAGCTCACCCCCCTGAGCAAAGCTTTTTGATGCCACTGTGGGTGCAGAGCGGAAATAAAGCAGAGGCTTTAACCAGTGTGTGGATGTGTTCAGGACAAGTGTCTTACAGAGCTCTGGGAAACTCTTAATGTAAGAACAAAATTAAGTGCCTTCTTACCTCTGAATTGCCCTTTTAAGCCCCAAACCCAACCTCTGCAAATCAGTTTGCTCTTTTACAAGGACAATGGTTTCATGCTATTTCAGTGATTTTGCAAACTGCATTTCCAGAGGGGAGCTTTCTTACACATACGCAGAACAAATTTTAGCAGAACATTTCTCTTTCTTCTAGCTTCAGACTTAGGAAAATGAACTCCTTCATGACTTTTCAAAGTGTGGGTTTAAGCAAAAGCTCTCGAGGCATTTCAGAGCTGCTTCTGATGCAGCTGTTTAACGAATTTCTTTTTAAAGTGAAGGTGGCTGGTAAATATATTCAGAAGAGGAAAATGCAACACTGAGCTGGATAAACTGTAGTTTAGCTGATACTTACTCTGAGGTTGGTGGCAGGTAAAAAAAGACATCCTGTCAGAAAGATAAAAGGAGAAGGACTAGTTTAGATTTAAATACATCTAATTTTTAACAACCTTTCCTAAAATTTTCTCCTTCTGCAACTTATTTTACCAGCATTGCCATCCAGGAGAGAACCGTTGTTCCCTGCCGCCCCACTTCAGCTGCTTTGTTGTAATGCTTCTGGCTGTTCAAAATTTGATGTGACTTTTAGTGCAATTCACTGTAGGACATTTAGTATACATGAATTTTGTTTCCCTGTGTTTTAAGTATAAGGAGGTACCCAGTGGCTCTGTAAATGGTGAATGGCAGTGTGTAAGACTATGCATGAGGCAACTGGTAGAGGGGGGCAGGGGAGCTGAGGGAGGAGAGCAGGTCATCCCCATGGGTCTGAGTTCAGCTTCTTGGCTTGCAGCTTCCACGTGGACTGTCACCGCATCCCGTCTCTGTTTCTGCGGGTTAGCCAATGTGATCATCCCCGAGACTGTGTGGGCATCACGGCCTTAAGAAATGGTTCATTTAATTCATCAGGATGCTAATAACGTTTGGTGGGGGAAGCTTTAAATATGGAGTGGCTGCCCTTGAAACCTGGAGCTTAGTCACTGTTCTCCTTGCTGGTTGTGCTTCTCCTTCCTGAATGTGGCTGGGGCTATCCACTCCCTGTGCTGGAGTGATGCTCTCCCCTTGGGAGCTGCCTGCCCCTCTGCTTTGATTCAGACCGTACTGCCCAGGAACCGCTTTCCAGAGAAACTGAGTGTGTGGGAGAGCTGTGGCACACGTCAGGCTTAATATACCCACAGATTCCCAGCCTGCCAGGTTCACCAGGTGACGTAAAATTGGTTATCTATTCAGATTTTTCTCACCTTGTGAATGAATTGAGGCATGTGTAAGGGTGTCTGTGGCCTTGTGCCATATTGTGAGCAGCGGGGGATGAAGAAGAAGCTGATGTGCATCTCCTCTCCAGCGTTATGCACTCTGATTGCCACTGTATCCTTATTCAGTCTTTCAGGTGCTGGGTAATAATGCAGTGGTCCCTCTGGTAGCAGCAGGCAACAAATTCTAAAGATCAAAACTCTCTCGGGTAGCTGCAATTTTGAATGTACTTGCATAGCCTCTTTTTTATTCCCCCAGGAAAACTATGATCGCATCTATTGCTCAAGCTGTTTTTTAAGATTCCCTCCTCCCCTCCCACCCCTTGATCTGCAAGGAGGTGACAGTTGTGGGAGGATTGAGCCAAGTCTGTTTTTCAGGTATTAGGAGGTATTTAGGGGAGTTTCTGTTGAGCCCACCATCTGGCCAGAGATTCGTTTGCTGAGGAGCTGCACTGGTTCCAGGGAAAAACTGTTCAGATGTGGTGTGTACAATAGTAGCAGGCTGAAAAGGCAGTAAGGGGAAGGTATGGGCTGCTGTATGGTTACTTGAAGACAGTTTCTTAAAGATTTAACTGGATGAAAAACAGCAGGTAGGCCAGGCAAATGGACAGATCTCTTTCTTGGAGGAACCTCTGTAATGCACTGGGTGGGCAGAAGGCTCTAATCATTGTTAATCGCTCCTACATGGCAAATTCAATGTAGGTGCCTGAGTACTTAGGAATCACTTCCCTCCATTGATCTGGGCACATCCCATGCAGGAATTGCTGAAAGCGGTTATGGTCATGGGAAGAGTTTAAATTGCAGCAGATTTCCAGCTTGACCCCTTGAAGTGTTTGGTTTGCTAGAACAAACTCAGGAGAGAAACACTCTTGCCCTCGGACACAGATCCTGTTTGTCCTGCTCTGCTGAATTTAACCTGCTGCCTTTCATGCTCTCCATGCTGGAACTGATTGAAGATTAGAGCTGGGGGGACACAACACACACGTCCTGCTCTGGGGGCAGTGCACTGGGGGGGCTTCATGTTTAGGCACCAGAAGGATGAAAGGGTGCACTTTGAAAAGATACTCCTCACTGATAAGTGGCACTAAACAGGCAGAGGGACAGAAGGTTAATGCCCCATTTACCCGGGTCTGTTTAATGAAAGGCCGTCGTTTAGCTGAAATATACATCTACAGTTCATTTGTGTTTAAACTGAAATTACTGAGTAAAGAAATGCATCCTGGGAACAGATTAAGCCATATGTTAGGAAAGGAGCACATTTCTCTCAAGCTGAGTTGACAGCAGCACGCTTAAGGGTTTTCTGTATTAAATATTTGATAAATCTCTAGTAGACTTGAATTCTGTGTGGTTTTAATTACTTTTGATTTTTGAAGCCTGCGGGATTCTGACATTTTTCTTCATCATTATCCTCTTTCATTGTGGAATGAGTGCTTGGGTATAATTGGCCATAGCCACGTCCTGGTGATGGGCAAAGCGGTACCTGCAGAGCTGGCCATAAGGCTACGTTTCCAACTCTTGGAGGTCCAGAAAGCTCTGGTCCTGAAATTTGTTGCCTCGGAAATACTTGCTTAACTTTATTGTGTTACTGTGAGGTTGGGTTTATTGCTACTTCCTATACTTTATTAAAAACCTATTATTAAAAGTGGAAGCATGCATATTTGGTTCTAATGAACCCCTCCTTTCTGTGCTATTGGCAGCAATTTGATGTAGTGTTGTTAGCAGCCAGTGCTTCCAGGGGTGGTGTGGTGGGGAAGGAGGAGTGGTAGGGAGACATTTGCTCCTCCTGTTCTCTTTGAGATTTTGTTCTATTTTGTTTTATTATATATAAAAATATTTAGAGTTGGTTGTTTTTTTTCAGGCTGGAGAGAGGCTGATTCTCCCTGTGCATTTTAAAGCAGGGTTCTGGATCTTCCTTTCCCATTGAGTTGTATTTGGAGGGTATTTGCCTTTCTGTGGGCAGTAAGCATGTAGGTGCCACTGGCTGCTTTGCCTGTTTGCTTTTTTCCCCCAACTATCAGCTGAGCAAAGGTCAGACCTTTCACCTGCTCCCCTTTTTGCATTGCCAGTGTTTGAATAAACTTGTCTTGCTAGGGAGCCACGGGCACAGGCAATTTCTGCGGAGCAGATGCACTCGCATTATCTCCTGGTGCGATTTATGTTGGGTAGTATGGTGGTGTTCTCGAAACACTGAACGCACACGGAGGTCAAGGGGAAAAGAAACCCAACCAAAACTAGGCATAAACAGTTGCTTGTAGCTGTTTCAGACAGTCTATTCTTGCTGCTGCTTTATCACTCACGTGTTTTGGGCTGGCAGACTCTGGACTGCAGAGGGTAAGAAAACAATAAATCAGTCCACCCCTGAGAGAACTTGATTTGCTTATTCATGGTGCAGGTATCTTTCTTAGCAAGAACATAAATTTTTAAGGGAAAAGCACTGGTCCCATGTGAGCAGCTGTGATATTTTGTTGTGAGGAATCAACACATTCCTGTGCAAAGCAGAGCTGTTAAAAATACTTTCACCTGGCTAGGGGTTCAGGCTGGGGGGTAAGTTGACAGTCTCCCTGTTTCTCCTTATTTTGACCAGGTCTGCAGCTGTTTGTCTCTTGAGAAACCCTTTCTGGAGATGTTTTTTGTGATCCTCCCTGTGGTATCTTCTTGGTCTCTCATTCTTCATCCTTCAGAATATTAAATACTTGGGAGATTAATCTTTCTTTGGTATGTTTTCCAGAAGGTTGTAGGTATTAAAGAAATGCTGGAGACAGCTAAAACAAAAGATCTTCCCAGACAAAAAATGTAATACAAGCCACCTTAATAGCTTGGTCTCCTCCATCCCTCTGCAAGCAACCCTCAGCCTCAGGGCCTCCCTGAAGTCTCTCCCCTCCAGATTTGCCAAGTGCTCAGTTGCGTGTTAATCACCAGTAATAAAAAGCATGCTCAAGATCAGATGAGTGTCTAAAGATACTTGTCCAGCTATGTGTCTCCTCAGTCTCTGCAGTTCTTTCCAACAGTGTGTGGATGGAGTGATTCATCCCACTTTGCTGCAGTGCTCACTTGCGGGCACTGGCTCGGCCATTTCGCTCTTACCTCCTCACAGGTATCAGTGGGATGCACATTTCTCAGGAAAGATCTGGCGGGTTGTGTATGATTGGGTAGAGGATGTGTTTGCTGCATGTAAAACAGTGGTGAAACTCCAGCTGAAGGGCTCTGGCTCACTTCACCCCCTGCTCTGAGACCAGAGGTGTTCTAAGAGGACTCTGCTGCTATGGACACCCATGGTAAAGATGCTCCCAGCGTGGGTACGGTCATAGGGGCATGGTCAAATAACTGATTAGGGTGGATCTGCATCAGGGCTTATGTTAGCCCTGGGTGACCCTCTGGCTGACTGCAAATTTGAAAGCTTAAGCTCAGATGGGAGAGCCCGGTGGTGCCATCCTTTCCTCCGTCACCTGCCTCTGCCAGTGCTTGTCAGCACCTTGGCATTGCTCAGTGCCAGTTTAACTCCTTGTCAATTCATCTCTGTTATACAAGTCATCTGCTGACAAAACAAAGATCTGGGTCACTGCTCTTAAAATAAATTCAGCATTAGGCAAATTGTTCAAGCAAGCTCTCCTTTCCTCTGAGAAGGCAATGTCAACCCAACCTCATAGGGATACCCCTGACAAGCACAGCATCCTTCCGCGGAGTCCCCATCAATTTAGCGACACTTGCCTAATGCACTTTTAAAATGCAGTCTCCAGCTGTTGGCACAATGTCTGACTTGTGCTTGAGGGAGTAAGTTGGATTTTTTCTTTTTATTAATGCAGATATGTGCATCAATATGAACTGCTTTTTTTGAGGTGGTCTTTGGAAATCTTCTCTTTCTTTGTGCTTTGGTGCCTGGAAGTGTAATTGGCATATTTAACTTTAATCCATAAAAGCAATGATAAATGATATCTGTGCAAGCTGATTGTTGCCCTTGCTTATAGGCAGAGTTTATGGTGCCAATTTCATCTTGATAATAGTCACCCAGTAACTGCTTTGAACGCTCTGTGCCAAGCCCATGTATGGGTGTGCAACCAGTCAAGGTTAATTTACTCTTTAAATCCAGTTTTAAGGTCACAGCTGGGCCTCTACAGACTCTGATCCTGAGTTTATAGGACTTACTGCACCACATGCCCTTCTGCCAAAGTCGTGCGGACTTTCTGGGCCTGGGCTGCAAAATGTGCTACCTGGTTGGTTTATTCTGCTTGTCTAGGGGATTTGTACTCTGCAGAGGGCTACCGTCACTGGGAGCAGGGCTGGAAAACACACCGATTGAAAAAGGGGAACTGGAAAGTAGGATGTTGGTTCTTCTTGCTCATCATCTGTCTGCGTGTACTGATGTCATTGTGGGCATGGAAAGCATGGTAGCCAGTCATTTGATAAATTGGGAAGTCTGAGTGGAATTTCCAGTTGTGAGGCAAATGGAGTGAAATATGGTTTGGTGTCCCATGAATGGGTTCCTTGCTTGATCCCATCCCAACCTGGGCTGGCAGTAGTAGAAAAGTCCCTCTAATGGTAGGAGAGGTGACAGTTTTCTACTAATTATGGAGTATTAGAGTCGTTGAGGTTGGAAAAGACCTTTAATATCGAGTCCAACTGTTAACTTAGCACTACCAAATCATACCATAGAAAACATGGCGTGTTTTTGACGGGGAGTGGTTGGGCAGCATGGGCCCTCATAATTCTCCCCCTGCCCTTTTTCTATTGTTATATTCATAATATCTGCTTTGTGTTTGGGTTATACCCCAAGGAGACTCTGGACAAAGATTGTGGATGGGGCCTTGCTATAATTTGAAATCATCAGCACAAATTGTGTACCCCCTCAAGGCTCTGGGGGGGAGCACATGCCTTAAAGATGGATCTAGCAAAACCAGACTGCTGACCAGAGAGCCATGTATGCAGGCGAGTAAAATACTGAAAATACCGGTGAGAGTTGTGTGCACAGGATCGTAACTGGAGTTTAAGATGTACCTTTTGGCAACAGGAAATCACTCTCTGTGAGGACTCTGCAGCCATGAAAACAGCAATGTGAGACATAGATTCCCTATATCTCACAAGATAGAGGGAATGCTGGTGGTGTTTCTGTAGTATGTTAGTAAGAGCACTTGGCTAGCTGGGGACTGGGATTCAAGCTCTTTCTCTGTGGTGTCATTCCTTGTCTCCCACCCCCGAAGGCTAATCCAGCTGCTGTGCTGTAGGAAAGTCTTGGTAGAATTGATCCCACTCTCTTATTGAAATTGTAATACTTTGCATGAATAAATCATTGGTTTGGGAAGGAGATGATACAATTCATGTGGCTTTCCGTCATATGCTATCACATAGAGTGTTTTCTGAGAAGTCCCAAATTGGCATGTCTAAATTATTGGAATACTGTGTGCGTGAAAAACAGGATGCCCCTTCCCCATGATGTACTTGGCAGGAAAAAAGAGTGCCTCAGCACTGCTGAGAGGTGAGAGGGGAGGCCAGGCTGAACTGAGGAGTTGCTGTTGATAGGTACCAGTTTTACCCCCACTGAGGAACAGAGGAAGTCAAATACTTCTCAGTGGGAACAGAAAGCTCCCTCCTTTATCAGGCCTGTACGTCCCCAGTGGTTTGTGAGTCCAAGCCATCTCTTGCCTATCAGCTAAGAACAAACCATTTCCTTTCACAGACTAGAGGAAAAATCAAGGAACAGTGTGGTAACTATTAATAATGTTTCTCTACTTTCCTGTGATAAAGTATTGGCTTTGTTTCTTTTTTCCTTGATGATGAGAAAGCAGAAGTGCCAGGCAGTGATTTTAAACCGCCTGCTCCAAGGAACACCGCTACTTTGGAAATTAACTCTTTCCCCTTGCCATGCTGCCATTTGAGTTAATCCTGACATGGAGCCTAGCATTTGCCTTTTCATTTTGGATTTTTCCCACTCCCAAATCACAAATCTAATCAACTTAAACAGAAATTAAAGATGCTAACTGGGAGAAGGCTTTGTAACTGCTTTCCTAAGGAGGCTGGTGCTCGTCCTGGTGTAGCCTTTTGTCAGTGATGCATTGAGAGCACAAAACTGTTAGTTGTTGTTTGCCTCAGATCATTGTCAGGAAGCTGGACTGAATGAGGATCAAAAATTGTTTCAGGTGTTTGTCACCCTTTTAATTTCAGCTCTCTTTCAAGTTTTGCTGTACTGAGCCCAGCACTAAACCAGAATGACCTTCAGCTGCTGCTGAACCTTCATTTGGGAGCCAGGCTCTGGGCTTGACTTCATTATGCTTGAATGTTTGGTTCAGAAAGGTTAAGGGTTGGGACAGAGAAAGATTTGATGGCATGTGAGTGTACTTATGAGATCAGGCCCAAAGTAATTCACTTGACAATACTGAAGTACTGCAGTGCACAGAGTGGGATTTTTCAGCAGGGCCATGCTGTACACTTCAGTTACTTGCTGTATCTTTAGAAAATAGTTATCTCTGTGTCTCTCTCTGTTCAGTATTCCTTTAAAAAATTTAAATTGGCCCCAGAATGGTTACTTTTTAGATCTGGGGTGAAATATTCATGTAGGCTAGAAAAAAAGCAAAAAGCAAATAGATGTTTGCTGGAATGGTCTTGTTGCTTGTGCTCTGCTTTTAGCTATTCTTCTCTTTACTGGAAGCATTGAGCTAAATCTTAACCAGGGTTCGAACGGTGAAATCACATGAAGTGCTAATTTTGACTCAAAAGGTAAGATAACAAAAGGAAGATGAATAGAAGGGTGGACGTAGTGCAAAGAGGTTGAATTAGTAAATTGAGTTAAAGCCATGTGTGGAATATTCTTAGTCAAGTGTTTCATGCAACTTCTGACCAAGAGCTCTCACTGCTGTTGTTTCTTGTTCTCCTCTGTGTTGTTACCATGAATTTTTCAGTGTGTGAGAGAACTGTGTGTGTACTGCACATCAGGATAGTATAAATCATGCATGTTAACATACTAAAGAGATAGTGCTGACTGCTCTAGCTGGCTGCTAGCGTCTTGAAAATCAGGACTTCTAGATCAATGCCCTCCCCTCAATGTATGGAGCTGTGACAGCTGTCCCTTGGACATACATGTGTGTGTATTCATTTTTAGTTCCTATATCAATTAGTAGCTTTATGCAAGGCTTGATCAGGCTGATAAAAGGCAAAAAAGGATCCTGTCTAATACAGCTTACGGTGAAAATCGCACAGTAAGTTCCTCCTGCATGAACAGCAGTCCCCTGATGCATCAAGGAGACCTGATTATACAGCAGGACTAATCAGCTCTGAATGCTGCCATGAATTATGGGTTGGCTTAAGTGCCACAATACACATTTCTGCCTTAAATTGACGGCAGAAGCAAAACAGAAAACCAGAAAAGAAAGCCCAAATGTCGACAAGGCTTATCTTCTTTACGTCTCTATCAGGGTTAAAGAAGAGGTTTCCTAATGTAATTACAACCTGTCTCTTCGATGCAGGCTAGCAAGAATAAACCAGGTTATATTGGAACTTTACAGCATAATGTTACACAACCGTGCTTATTTAAATGTGGCTATTTTCATAATATGCACTGTGCCTTAATGGGAGCCGTGGATAGAGTGTTGACCCACTGAAACATGGCTGAATAGAGGAACAATGTTTGTGGAAGTCACAGTGAAATTCGGAAATTTTCCAATGTGTTTGCACTTAGGGCAGAAAGAAGGGGGAAAACAATGAATGTTGGAAAAAAAAAAATCCTGTCTGCCTTGTATATTTGTGGCTTACCTTGATTGCATCTATGGTTGAAAGAGGAATAGGTGCTTCCTGGTGATTCATGTGACCCGTCTGAGACCCTCAACAAAAAGTGACTAGCTGAAACCAGCAGTTAGGTGCCCTGAATTAGGACAGATGTGTTCCCTCCCTCCACCCCCATAATTTCCCAAACTCAGATTGCTTTGTGAGAAGATAAGAAGGGTGACTTTGGTCTACCCCGATAATGACCGAACCAAGTCCACAGCTGTTCGGTGAGTTCGGAGGGGAACTGTGCTTGCGAGGTGATGGTTCAGACCAAGTGGCTTTCAGAAGTATGGTACAATACTGGCTCTCGAGTACTCAGCTGTTTCTTAGATATGCAAATCTGCTCCCTCTGATTTGGCTGGGAGAGCTGGGTGTCTGCATGTCCTCATGATGAGATTGTTTGTTTGTTTATCTGTATGGGGTTTTCAACATTATAAATTCCCAGTATAATTACAATAATAAATGGCATGGTTATTTCACAAACAGTGTGCCCTCTGCTGTGATCACCTACTGCACTCAACAGCCTACGTGGCCGTCCACAGCTTCCTGCCCTCTTGCTATCTTTGTGTTCCAGTTGTTCCAGCTTTCCCTTCCTTGGAAACAGCAGAAGTTTTCACCCATTTAAAAATGATAATAAAGGGACGCGAAGAACATGATCTAGTAAGGAGGAAATTATTGACGCATTTGTAAGAAGCAGCGCTCTACTGCCTTATGTCTGGGAGCAGTGGGTGACACAGCCCTGTGACGTGCTAGGTGTGTCTGTGGAGGAGAGCTGGCGCTTACCTTGCAAATAATTACAGCCTAAGCAAGCTTAGAGAAGGGGCGGAGTGCCGGGAATAATAACTCAGTTTGTGAGGGATTTATTGTACGATGAGGTTGGCTTTACTTGGGCTCACATTTAGTTTTTCTTCCAGGGTTTTACCCTTGCAGGCTTCAAGTCATGAAGTAAGGGGACACTGCCACCCTTATTCTGTTCTTGGGGTGGGAATCTCAAACTTTAACCCCCAAAATTTAAATGTGGCTGTTTCTCAGGCATTTCCTTCAGCAGAGGCAACAGCTGGGAGAGCTTGGCTCTTCACCTCTGCCATGCTGGTACTCACTATGGCTCTGGGTCAGCTGAAAGCTGTTGGCTTTGGAGTTGGAACCCTTGCAAACACACAAAACCTGGATTAAAAATGTCGGGCTGGAGCATTGAAGGGAGGTCCCTCAAGTCTCACCTGCACTGTGAAGATAATCATGTAGGTCTCTTTCCCCAGAGCACGACTCAGCCCGAATAAATGGTTGTAATATTGCTGATCACAAACACCCCACAGCCTCTTGTTTCCCATGAACAGGCCCACTGGGCTATGCTTACAGATGCTTTCAGCTTTGTCTTGCGAAGTTTCAGTTGTATGCTACTGCTGCTGAAGAAACATCACAGGGGCCCCAAAAGCTGTAGGGAAACCTGTGCCCTTTCTCTATCCTCCTCCTCCCAGCCCCTGTTTCTGTGGGATAGCAGATGTACTGGCCAGTGTAATACCAAATTTCCTTTTGGTTTGGTTATTGTTGTTGTTTCTTGATGGGAGGTTAAATCAAGATGCAAAAACCCCACATCAGAAAACTGATATATCATTTATTTTCACCTGGAGGCTGTAGTAAAGATGTGCAAATTTCTTGATAGGTTTTCCCCTGAGATTGCATTTTGGCTGTGCAGCCCTTTTATTTGTTTGAACCAGGGATGCTCTCTCCTTATGTTTACTGTTTTTTCCCTTTGCAAGCCAAACATCCCTCAGGTGCGCAGCTGAGCCAGCCTTGGGTGGGTGGGACTGAAGGCAAGAGGAGGACAAGTGTATGCAGGAAAAGACATATTCTAGATTCCTGCTGGGGAGATGAGTAATCGCTGGAGGATAAAGCAAAACAGGAGAGTTACAGACACAGTTTTTCCTCACATCCCTTTTCCCACCTGAGAGCTACGTGCCTTTCTGTTATTAAGGTCTAAACAGCTGAGCCATGGGGTTGCAGAAAAAATTGTGGACTGTTTTTTGATGGTATTGGAAAAAACTTTGCAGATTACCCTACAATTTTTCTCTTTTTGAAAAGGTGATGTGTAGCCAAATGGCAAATACAGGATTATCTGTGAAAGGGATTCTATCATCGTTACACAGGAGGTGAGGGTACTTGTGTACTGTCTGGGTATGAGGATATCAAAAAATCATAATGTGGTTTTGTAGGTCTAAGTTTAACTATGTAGTGTTTTGGGAACACAAGGCAGAACTGGAACCTACTGGCACAGTTGCCCAGCCTGGCAGTGTTAAAGGTTTTGTGTATGAGGCTGTGAACAACGGCTGTAAATGCGATGCTATTGATTTTCTTCCCTGCAGTGTTTCATAAATACTGTGCAGTTTAACTCGACTTTTAACCTTGCACACAGGTTGAAGCGTGAGTCTTCTCACCTTGCATCAGGTTGCTCACTCAGTGAAAAAAAAAACCCAACAAAAATCAAAACCCAACTGCTTTACAGCCCAAATCCCATCGGTACACAAAAACATGCCCATTCTGCTGTCAAAAGGGGTGGAAGCCCTCCAGGGTGGTCCCTGTGAGGTCTTGCGCCATACTGTGCTGCCTGGAGCCTCAGGCTGCAATTTTATATGGCTTCATTTCTCATCTGGATCAGTACAGCGTCTGTTTGGACCTAACAGGGCTTTGTAGTACAGCCTGGCTCTGCTTGTTGAGTTGTAGACTGCATGAGGTACTCGGTGCTCGCCTTGAAAGGTGGCCATAGAGTGCTATGAATAGAAATCTTACAGCTAACAGAGACTTGTTTTCCACCACAAGGTTACTATTTCACTGAATATCGCATTGCATATTCATTAAAAAACCGTAAAGTCCAGTGTGGGAGGTTCATACATTCTCCATACTTTTGTAATGTTCCGATTTTTCTGGGTGCGCAGGTGTCTCATTTACATTCCTAGAAACACAGCCTTCATGTTTCCTTTAAAGTCAGGGTTTCTGATCTGTTGTACTTAGTTAGCTTAAGGCAGCCTTGGCACCGCTCAGGAACACCTTTGAGAGGGGATTGTTTCACAACTGCAGGAGCTGATGTCATGGCAGTACAAGCAAAAGAAAAACCATCAGAAGTGTCACCGTGTGAGCTGGGTTTCTCCTGTGCTGTCATTGTGAGTGTGGTTTTTTGTCTGTTGAGTTTCTGTCACTGTGTGTCTCGACTTGCATCCCCGTGTTGTACTGTGCCTCTTGTGCAGGTTATGGTGCAGTTTCTGCTCCCAGTTGCACAGATCTGGATTTAGTTGGTGCTACACTCCCTGATCTGACTTACTAATTGCTGTTTCAAATGGATCAGCAAATACTGAGGAGCATCCTGGCTGCTTCTTGCCTGTGCCTTGCCTACTTAGCCATCTGGCAGCTGGAAATGTTGTGTGTATCTGTGCAGATAAATGCTCTGAAGTTACCCCCAAACTGAACTACAGGCTGGACAAGCAGTGGAAATATAAACATGGTTTTTGTTTCCCGGAGCAGCCCCCTTTGAACCTTGATGAAGAAGAGAGAGTAGTGGTAAAGGGACTGGAGGGTTTCACAGGGGTAGCACAAGAGGTCTGACCCATAGCTGGTTGAAATGAGTGTTGACTAAAATTAATGGCTGGAGGTTTGCCTTGCTGTGTTTGTCACAAGTAACTCTACCCAGTGCAGCACTGGAAGAGATAGCATGTTTTAAAGAAAGGTTTTGGGTTGCTGAATCCTCAGCTTATCTGTAATTAGAAGTATCTCAGAATGGTACACCTCAAAGTGCAATCAGTGTGTGTGTGTAGGGGGCAGTTGGGACACGTGGGACCTGTGCTCTCTGCAGGTTGACCCACATAAATCAGAACTACAAAAAAAAATCCACAGTGTGCAAGTTTCTGTCTTTGTATTTTACACCTCTGCATGCTTATACGTCTGCTTAAGCTCCAGTTATCAGCACAGGTGTCAATTGGAAGCATTGCTAAAAGATTCTAATGAATGTGCCTTTCTAAAATTCTAATATTGAAGTTGAGCTCCTACAGGAACCAAATTCTTTCATTTTGCAATGGAAAGATTTTAAACAAGGGCAAGTGCTAGGTAAGTTTGTGTCTTTTTAACATTAAAAAAAAAAAAAAAAATTAGTTCTATGTAAGTTAGTTGCAGCCAGTAAGATGCTGGTAGGTTGTTCCCGTGCTTCCAGACAGCATAGCCACGGTACAGCCATTGCACTTGGATCTTTGCATTCTGGCAGCACTTGCAGTTTAGCTGTTGGGATCCTTCGGTGTGCAGAAACCCTGTGGTGGGAAGGCATAAACATGGGTTCTCTGCTGAAAAATCATTTGATTGACCTTTCCTTCTTCCCCCCCACCCTGCCTTGGAAAAGTACAGACATGCACTTCTGGTGGCTATTTGTTTGCCTTGCAGAGGTTCAACTGCAAAACCCTTTCTGAAAGTATGTTCCTTGAAAGCCTCCTGAAGAATGGTGTGCTCAAGCCAGAAGGGTCTTGTTTTACAGCCCTGCTTCCGTGAAAGAATCAAAGTATAGAAAAAATACAGCTTAAATGCTTCAGATATTTATTTTGCCCTTTCATTCCACAAGCCTCCCCTCCCTTCTTTGGCTGGGAGGTCAGAGCATGTTTGTGTGTGCGTGGCTGTGCTTTAGGGGAGAACCTTGCTGCACAGGCACTTGTGGGCCACCTCTGGGCTCTGGCCCTCTTATTGTTTTAACAATTAATCTTTCACCATTTATAATGGTGAAATAATATATATTAATGTACAACATAATTAATGTACAATAATAAATACACCCTCCTTTCTTCCTTCTCCCTTCCCCCCCCCAAAAAAAAATATCTCAGGAATCTCTGCAGTCTCTTGCTCGATCACATATCTCCAAGCTTGCACAAATAAGTCCTCCAGGGGTATCTAGCCAAATGAAACCTTGGAGGGATGTGCTTGACCTTGGTTTGTGCAGTCACTGTACCTCACCCACTTGTCCTGAAGACAGAAAAGAATGTTGACATTCACAATGTGAAAATAAATATTTGAAGGTAGGTTTTGGTCTGTCAGCATAAACAAAATCCTTCTTTTGTGTGCATTTTAAGGGTCTGTATTGTAACCTTCACAATACTAGCCTGTATAATCGAAAGTCTTTCATAGGACACATTTTAAATTGAAAGTTAAAATCAGAAAACAAACTAGTAGTGAAAATCCTGTGCTCCGATAATTGCTTATATTCCTTTCTTCCTCCTAAATTCCATATATATTTTTTCCTTTTATGTTTTTGCATATCCCCCAATGAACGGGACGTTTGCTACCCCACTCGGTAGCTTAAACCCATGCCCCAGCCCTTTGCTTTCTTGGGGTCCCTTAGTTTGAAATAAAATTTGAGAACTTCTGTAGACTGCTAAAGGAGAATTGGAAGGCTTGCTTCATGTTAGAGCTTCCACCTTCCTTCTTAGCTGTGGAAATAAGTGGAAGACTTGTTTTGGTGACCTGACATGTTTGCCTGAATGCCTTCCTTTTCACTGATGGATGGAGGGACAGGCTTGTAGCTCTGTGTAACAGTGGGCCATGGGAACACTACTTCCGAGAGCAGGACTTGGCAGGAAAGGAATAAAATCCAAAATACCTACTTTTAATTCCATGTGTCTGCATCTGCTCCAGGAAGCTTCAAGATGGGAAAAATGTAAGATTCAAGGGTACGTGGTTGGTAGCTTAGTTCTTGCATGTTCCTAGGTATTGTTCAGCTTTCCTTTCTTTCTCTGCCTTGTTGAACGAGTGTAAGCCCTTGTCTTGACCATTCACTAGCCATTATAACCACCTAAGAAAGTAAGAAATGACACGGTGAGTTTGGAGTGGTCCAGGTTTGTTTGCCTGAGGCTGAACAGGGAATTGTGTAGTGGGCTCTAGGGGAGAAACCTCTTGCAAAGAAAATGGTTCCTCAGGGGGTGGTGCTAATTTCTCTAAATGAAGTTTGCACCAGGCATCTGTACTGCTGATGTGCAGTGCCTCCCAGGCACCCAGGAGAGGTGTGCCAATGGGCATGGGCTTTTATGGATAGAGATGTGAGAATGCCTCCCACAACTCTCCAACTAATAGTGCAAAATTTCTTCTGGAGTTTTGCTTTAAAGACTGAAGGGGGCCAGAAACGTTTGGCATTGGGTCAGAATGCTGAGGTTATTGTTCTACTTGCTGTGCTTTTATTTTATTTCTAAAGCCAAGGTGAGATTGGTACTGATCTGTAGTATGTTTTCAGTTGTTTTCTATGTCCTTCTGATGCTACTGTGGCTGCCAGTACTGTTGCAGACCATCAGGATTCTGTTAGCTCCAGAGAAGACTATAAAAGAGCAATTGTTGGTATTGATTTCTGCACTGAGAGTTCTCTGTCAGCCTGTGTTGCATGCAACGACCAGATCTGGTTTTGATCTGATTAGCTTGATTATAGCTTGAGGTAGAAGAGCTGAAAACTGCCTGGAAGCCTCTTTGCCATCCTTTGTTTTCCCTGATTGCTTCAAAATACTATTGCTTTTTTTTTTGGAGTTTTCCTCCTTATTGGGCACCCTTTCCCTGCCCCCTTTAAAAGGGACTGCTGTGTTTGGTGCAGTGTTTGTAGAAAATCTAACGTTGACAGGCAGTAATATATTTAAACAACTTTCCTTGAAACCTCTTTGTCATCGTTGGCCTTTCTGGCAGGCTGATTGTATTCTGCAGTGCAGAGGCCTGGAGTCAGATTTCATGTTTTGGTTAATTTGCAGGTCATTTAGAGCTAAGGGTATTGCAGGGAGAAGACAGCAGAACTGTGTGAAAAACATGGGCTTTAATCACTTGCTTTTTTTTTTTTTTTTTTTTTTTGCTTATCCAGAGGAATTAGTTTTCCTGCCTTTCCAGTTCATGCCCAAAAATGACTGAGCTTTCAATGAAGAGGTATATGTGAAGTCAACAGATCGGCTTCTTTGTGTTTGTTTGAAAGAAAGTTTTAACTTTTTAAGGTTTGAGAGGCGAAAGTGTAACCAACGCTCTCCGATGGTACTTCCACCTCCTCACTGGTGGCCTGTGCCAGCTCCTCACTGGTGGCCTGTGCCAGCTTCTCACTGGTGGTCTGTGCCTGGTGGTGTCCTCCCTGGAGGTGGTCCCCTCATGGGACTGAAGCCTTGGCGGTGGTCGTTCAGAAGCGGAACACTCCATGTAGGGCTACATATGTCCTATAGCTTTGCTCTAGTCTCTGCTCTAGCAATAGTAAATAACAAGTGTGATTCTTGATGGTGTGGGAGGCCAAAGAAGGCACCAGCTACTTTTTCAGAGTACAGATCACCCAACTCCTGAGGCATATGCACTTTCAAATGGTAAGCGCCTTAAACTCACGCCATGTCTTTTTTGCTTATTCTGCTCGCTATTAAGGTGGAAGTAAGGCACAACAAGTAAGCACCGAATAAAGCTAAGAGCTGTGATTCAGTGAGGTTCTCTGTTCCTTCCGGTGCAATATTAACCTTATAATGGTCTTTTGGGTAAACAATTGCTGGGAACGGTTCAGGAGTCTGATCGCTTTAGCCAAATCCGTGGTTGGAAAGAATGACAGACAAGAGGACAGAGCTGGGGTTTGCTAAGCTGCTTTGCTTTCCTGAAGAACGATGCCTGGTTAATCTGTCGCTGCTGTGGGGTGCCTGGGTGTCCCTCGGTGGGACTGCAGATGGGGTACAGAGATTTTGCATGGATCGCCAGGCAGCAGGGCTAGAGCAGAATGGGTCTGAAGCAGGAAAGCCCCTGCTCAGCACAGATAGCTTCTGAAACAGTGGCATCAGGGTGGCAGTGCCCGGTCAGAGCTGCATCAGTATATTACTGATGTAGAACATGCTCCTTTTGAGAAGGGGCAAGGGGAGGCTTATGCGACAGCACTAGAGGAAGCTGTTAGGAAGGAAAGACTAACAAATTTGCCTTCAGTCGGCCAGAGTGGGGAAAAGTCCTAATTAACTAGCAAAGAGAAAAGCAACTGGTACTGAGCTGCATCCATGGCATGTAGACCTTTTCTCAGGTACTGGCAGCTCAGTCTGCTGGCACTAGGGGATTGCATCTCACTGAAGGGGTACAATCCGTTTTCCTATTGCTCTCAGGGTTTTTCTGTATTGGGGTAATGGGCAGAACCTGGGATACGTTGAAAACCAGTTGTTTGCCTGTGAGATCTTGCTGGTGCCATGTGTGCTTGTGACTCTTGTCTGCATGGGTTTTGGGGCTCTGATTAGACCTAGGGAAGAAAAATTGAATCAGCCTGTGTGCTGCTTAAAGCACTTCTGTGTGTGGTTGTAATTTGCTTTACCAAAAGAATAAGTATTGGTCCATTTTAGCCTGCTAATTTTGTTTTCTTTTACTATAGTGATGGCCCGAGTTTTTCAGAACAAGTCCACTGAGAGGAAAAAAAAATGGAAGTGTTTAGGCAAATGAAGGCTTCAGCAGCTTAGTGCTTGTCTACATGGGGAAGTTAGTGCGCAGTAAGCTAGGGTGTGAATTTACAGCACGCTAGCTGCTCTGCACTAACTCCCCCTGTGGATGCTGAGTGTGCACTAAGAGCGCCTATTGTGCAGGTTGATTTAGTCCGCTGAGAGAAAGTGTGCTGAAAATTCACACTGTCACTTCCTCCACCCTGACTTTCCCATGTAGACAAGCCCTTAGTAAGTGTAGGCTAAAAAGTCCTTGTTCAGAGGTCTGATTTAAATTCTTTTTTCTTTCATTCCTTTTTCTTTTTGCCTCTCTTCCCTTTTTCTTTCTTTCTTCATCTCCTCCCTTTTTCTTTTCTCTCTTTTCTCTCATCAGTGCAGATTAAATGTTACTGGGGCTTTGTCATCCTGGTGAAGACTCTCTGTACATATAAGTTTGGGGGGAAGGAGGGAGGCCTGAAGGTGTATCACATGCAAGTGTAAACTGTTTCTGGACCAGATGCAGAAAGGGGCATGTCCTCCAAAGCGTAAGGTGGGTTTGACTCAGCCAAAACAGCATAAGCAAAAGCTAGAAAGCATCGTGATTTGGAGGAATGTACTTCCCCTTGCTTAGAAGATGAGGAGGTATTTATGCATGAAACTGTAGGTTTTGTAGATTTATTATTAAATATGTTTAATCTTCAGCAGTTAGAGATCCCATAAAAAAATTCTTAAACAAGTAGAGGCAGTAATTCTCTTACTGATTCCTGAGATACCGGGGTAGATTAGTGTTGTGGAAACAAATTAATTTTTTTATAGGTTGTACTCACTGATGGTTGTTTCCCGCATCACATCTCACTGCCTATTATCTCAGTTCATTTCCTCTTGGGAGGTAGGAAACATGAGAAGGAAAATTGTATGATCTGGTACAAAATGTAGAGCCCTCAGACATTTTGGTTTTTAGATACAGGATAGCATATGAAATTTTGGCTGTGTCTTACTGATTTTTTCCAATCTAGATTTTGGAGAAATAGGTGTTTCTGGTCACCTAAGCGATGGAATGAAAATTTGTGTTTCTTCCTCTTAGTTGGGAGGTTGAGAAGGTATGGTTACACACATGTGAAAACAAGTCACTCTTTTTCAGCTCATCTCGTGCTAAAATAAGCTCAGTCAAATGAGTGAAATGGGTCAGGTACGGTGTTATGCCGTACTGGCTCTTTGGATGTGTATGCCGGTTCACAGTGGAGTTTCATAGAAAACTCTTCCAACTTGTCTGCCCCAGCCGTGATGAGATGAGGTACAGGCTCTTATCTCTTCAGAACGTGTGCACTCACACAGAATTCACGCACATGTTGTCATACTGAATGCAGTCTCTTTCATCCAGTGTTTCCAAATGTGAAGGAGAATGAGCAGTTGGGAGGTAAAAGAGAAATGGCAGGGCTGTCTTGATTAGGAGATCTTGTTTTAAGGATGCTCACAAATAATCACTGAACTATAGGAAACACAGGCTAGGTTCAGGGTTTGGTTGAGTGTTGCAAATCCTCACCACAGGTCCCATCGATGCTGTCTTAGTGGTCCACCACTGTCTTAATGGTCTACCGTTGTAATAGCCTAGAGGCACTGCCACAAGGGATGGAGGATTTGTGTCGCTCATCTTCCCCATCCATATTTGTGCAGCGCTTAAAATCAAAGCAATTATGTCAACCTCTTTACAGCGGAGTGTGTGTTGTTATTGATGTAGTTTGTCTTTAAAGCACAGAAATGACAGTGGTGGCTTCTGCTTGGTGTCCTGGCTGATGCAGCCCTGAGTTTCTGAAACTTGCATTGGCCTCTAGTAGCAGAGATCATGAGCTGTAAACTTGGGTATACTGCCCCTTTGGGGTGTTTTGACTTAATTCTTCCCAGCACTGTTTCTTGTCTGCTGCAGTATATCAGCTGGTGGTTTGTCAGCCTGTAAACATGTATTTCTTTATGTTATAGAGAGATTATAAAACACTGGAAAAAGTTCCTGTCGGTTTCAGGAAGAATAAATAAAACCCCAATGTATCTCTGCGTAAGAGCAGGAGTCATGGCTTATATTGTAATTGTAGCATATTGTTGATGGATTTTATTTAAATAAGCTAACCCCCCCCCCCCCAAAAAAAAAAAAAGCATTGCAAGCTGGTAGGTGCTGCAGTTTCCCTTCCAAATTAAGCTGATGTATGCCCTTTTCCCTTGCCTGATGTAACCTCGCTTAAATTGCTTTGAGCAATTTTTTTTTCTCTTTTTTTAAATCTGTCTGGTCATTTCCTTTCTTTTCTGGCATCTGCGATGGGAATATGTCTCTATTTAGCCCCTCCTCCCCTCCTTTCCATTTTTGGGAGACCCTTCTCCTATAAGTGTTCCCAGTGCTGGCTTCCCTGGACCGCCACTCCTGGCCGTGCCAAGCAGCGAACAAAGCTGAACTTTAGCAGTCTCTTGGCTTTCCAGTCGCCTGCCAGCTTCTGAATAGTGGCTGGGGAGACTGACGAGGCACTGTTCACCTCCCTCCTGCTTTGCTGCTCTTTGGCAAGGCAAGACTGCCCACTGGGACTGTGCCCTCCTGCGCTTATAGAGACATTACTTGCATTCTTTTATCCTGGGCTTGGGTTTGAGTGACTCCCTTTATAGCTAGTGGGGCACAGAGGTGGGATTGTACCATGGCTGAAAGCTCAGGCTCTGCTGAGGTTGGGGTGCTTGCACTGGGGTCCTTCCTGGTTTTTATGGGTGGGAAGAGTCATTCAGAGCATTGCTTCTTCCCTTTGAGCATCAAACACCTGAACACAAGTAAGCAGGGCAAGACAAGGAAGATGGGAACCTCCACTTCCATGGTTTTCTTACATGGAGCTGGGAGGTGCAGGAGATGTGGAGCAGCAGGAGCAATGGAAAAGCCTCACTGTGTGGGGGACGGGCAGCTCTGCTTGGAGGGAGGACTTGAAGGTGACAGAGATAAGGCTTGGATCCTAGTAACCCGACTAATAAAGGAATTATTCTAGCCTTAATAAGCTCCTTGGACAGATGGATTCTGTTGGACAGATGGATTTAATCTGGGAAAATGATTACATGGCTTTTGTACTCATTAGTATTTCTGGTCTTGGTATTTATACAGTAATATTCTTGCAGTAGGTTGGTGAAAATAGGGTTGTGTAAACCTGAACTGCTTTCTGCTTGCAGTAGTGGGGCAAGATGCTTTTGTGCTCCCTTTCCTACCCAGTACATGGTGAATACGTGTGCTCATCTAAATAGACTCTATATATTCCTGGGATTCTTGCATGACTGAGGTGCACACTCTTATTTTGATATGGCTGTGAAACCCTGTGTCCCCTGAAGGTGCAGCTGTAAGTGATTTTCCAAGCAGGAATATTCTGCCTGTGCTCGTGTGCAGCCGCCTTTTTGAAGGAGACTTGGCAGCTCTTTGAGTTAGTGAGGGAGATCAAAGTTGGGACTTCTGGTTGTCCTTATGTTCCCGATAACATCGTAGGCAGCAGGGTGGACCAGAGGGTAGCTAAATAGCTTCACAGTGTTCATATAATAGAGGAAGGCACTTGCACCAAAGGGGGTGTGTAATAGGAGAATAATTAATGTTAGGACAGAGGGTGCTAATAAACATCAATCTCTCCATAAGTTTCATTGAAAGCAAGAAGCTGTAGAAGCACAGAGTGAGAAAGAACATGCCAAACTGTTGGGACTTCTTATTTTCATTGCCCTAAGTGAGAGATACTTAATTTTAAGCACTTAATTTTCCCATTATGGATGGGTGTCATTTGCAGCTCTGGACTGGCTGGGGATGTTTGAAATAGCTGGGGCATGATGAAATTTTAAATGAAGGCAGAAACCAAAACTTACAGTGGAAACTTTCTTCATATATTTCATTTTTTACCTCCAGAGCTAGTGGAAAAGGGCTGGAGGCAGAGGGAAAGGGAAGAAGAATGATATTCATGGATTGTTCTGTGAATGTGTGAGTGGGTGTTTTAATGGGGAAAAAAACAAACAAAAAAGTTTGTTTCACAAGGTTTATAAACCTTCTCTGCTATAAACTGGAGTGGTGTTTGCCAAATATTTATTTTCTTCCTCCTCAGCACTTCATTTTCCTTTAAGTGCTTTACCAGCGCTACCTCTCACAGAGGATTAGCTCGGTGGTTGTGATCCCAGTTTTGCAGGCTTTGGAGGAACAGCCGTTGGTGGCGGGAGGCCGTGGTGTGACCTGCTGTGGAAGTCTGGGCTGAGCTGCTGGCAGTGTAGGGCCGGGTGATGCCCACCCTGTAGCCTCGCTGATGCAGGGTTACCCTATGGGATGGGCAGCTTCCTGCTTCTGTGGCTGCCCAGGAGGGATCCCCTTCGAAATACCTCTTTCCCTGTGAAGGCGTCCGTGCTTTTGGTTTTCATAGGGAGGGTGTTAAGGCTAAAGTATTAGTGTTTAAAATGTTTTTGTGCTTTCTCTGATGTAGTGTGTCCCTTCTCTTTTTCCCACTAGTAGGTAGGAATAGGTGAGCTAGCTTCTGCTTCTGCCAGTGCCTGGAAACACCAGGTAGGGGTGTCAGGGGTCCCTCATTCAGCCCTTTCGTTGTGCTTGCTGTGGGGTGCCCCGGTAGAGCCGGGGACTCTGCGACTGAAGCGCAGGGTCCAGGTTGTGCTGGTGCTTGGGTGTCTTCCCTGCCTCTCCTTGCCATACTGCAGCCTGTTAGTATTAAAATAACACAGACTTTTGAGTGGAAGGTGTGCATATTTGATGTTCTGATTTTTTTTTTTTTTTTTGGGTGTCTCTCATGACTTGTTCAGTGCTTATATGTCTAGACTTTCTTGATGCTGGAAAAAACCCAGGGTAAAAGACTCCAGAAATTATGTACTCGTGTTTCAGGGACCTGAGGGCTGTTGTGGTGAGATGCTCAAGACCTGGTTGCTTTGAAAGGGGGATGGGGTTGTCAGGCAAAGAGCAATTAAAGAGTTCTTCAGGGAGCAGATGATCCCAGTTGTGTAATTAAAAATAGTAGCCTGCTGCTGTCAGTGCTGTTCAGGTTTGCCATTAGAAGTAGAGCTAAGGAGGGCAGTAGGCTGCTGCCCCTACCAAAGCCCGGCTGCGGGATGCAAAGGCCTGGCTGCTCAGTCGTTCTGCCCTCTGGTACCCGCTTTCCACCCTGTTTTCCAAGCATACCCACAGGAAAGCCCCTGATCAAGGGTGCAAAAGCTGGTGCAAGTTGCTGGGCACGTGCTAGGATGCTTGTTTCTGAGCAGCCTGCGTCAAAGCGCTGAGCATCCCAGTGCATAGAAGACTTGTTCTCTTCATGTTTGACTAGGTGCTTCATGGATTTCCTCTGGAAAAAAAAAAAAAAAAAAAGGGGCTAATGGAAGTCTTTAGTTACAAACAAACAACAGTAAATCAAGGGCTGTGGAGCAGCATCATTTTTACTGGCTGGCAGTGGGTCTTAGAAATTGATTCTCCCCAGGTTGTGGAGTTTACTTTTCTTTTTTGCCTTTTTTGTTCACTGCTGTGGGACTGTCCACCATGCAAATGGTTTTCCAGTGTAGTGTCATGTACTGCATTATATTACTTGGAAGTGTTGGATGGGGCTTTGAGCAGCCTGGTCTAGTGGAAGGTGTCCTGCCCATGGCAGGGGGGTTGGAACTAGATGGTCTTTAAGGTCCCTTCCAACCCAAACCATTCTGTGATTCTGTGATTATAAATTCTATTAATAAAGCACCTCCTAAATAAATCCCCTTTTTTTTAGGGAACTCAGCTTGTCTACTTTATCTTTTTAACGATGGTTTCACTCTGCTTTCTGACTGGTGCCATGAATCATGTGGGTGTTAATAGGTCTCTGTCAAGGTCTGCTTGCTTACAGAATTCAGAAGGGGAACAAATGATTAGATGCCTTGTAGATGAAGAACTGCTGTAGCTGTATTACAGGTTGAAAACCAACAAAAAAATAAAATCTCAAACCTGCTAGCGTGAAGTTGTTTTCTGTGAGGAAACATGATTGAAAAGACAATGGAAAAGCAGGTCAGCATAACCGTGACCCTCCAATTCTTTGTCTTATCCAAGTATGTGAAAGAGTGCAGATGGCATTGGCCTTTCTGGCCAATCTTTTCTTTGCTTGCCCGTTATGGTTCTTTAAGGATACTTTTGCATCCTTTGCCTGCAGCAAACCAGAATTTGCTTTATCTGGTGAGATTTGAATGACACGAGAATTTCTGTCGTAGTTTTATTTAAATTCAAAACACCTCCTGATTAATTGCATGAAAAGGGATCATGTGGCCAGCATCCTCTGTTTTGGTAGGAAAGTTCGTGTGCTTCCCATATTCAACTTGAAACAAGCAGTTGCTGGCGTGCTGAGCTGCTGGTACTCTGCTGTGATGGATGGTCCAGGGTTGAGGATAAAGACCTTTGGACTCCTGACTAAATTCCTGCGCTCAACTCGTTGGCAAAGCAACTAACTGAGCTAGCATTTGTGATTGCCTTTTTAATTCACTTACGATGCACAAGCTAACGGAGATATAAGGGGGCAGCCAGGCACCTCCATGAGTGCTTGCAGATGAGCTGTGAGCAGACACCTGGGACAAGGCAGACCTTTAGCTACCACAGAACAACCAGCCACAGCTCATCTGTCTTGGCTCCGTTAATAACTGTGTTTGGGTCATGTTGACAGAAATGAGATATTATCCTCCACCCCACAAAAATACACAAACCCCAAGTTACTATGTTGAGTATCTTTGCTCAGAAGTAACGAATTGGTAGATGCACAGCTATTCTTGCAACAGCTCCTTTTTTACATCCCTGCTTTGTGTAGCTAAAACACGGACAACTGGAGTGTGATGGTACTTTGTCACAATGCCAATTTGTAGGGATAAAAAAATAGTCTCAGAGGGGCCAGAAATTGGGTCCAAATATTGGGTAGCTCTAGCACAAAGAAAAAGGTTTCTGCTGTAGGTTTAGGTTTAGGAAAGGGGATGGTAAGGGTTTTTCATCTTTCAGCAATTGTAAATCTGTCTGGCTTTGGCACTCCTTGAAAAGTACTGTTTTTTCACAGCATAGCTGTCATACACTTCAGTTTTCTTCTGGGTCTTTTAGAAAGAATAATTCTTTAGGCTAATCTTGTTCTCCGAAGGATAGGTATGCATTTACTATCCAACTCGGCTCTGGATTGTACTGGCCAAATTCTAAATAATTCCCAGATTGAATGAGATCAGAATCCTAGCCCTGGGATTCAGCAGTGGGTTACAGGTCATGTGTGAACATGCCATATATTGGATGGAGCTGGAAGCTGCTCTTTTTGAGATGCTTGTGCTTAATGTTGGTAAGCTGTTTGCCCCCCGACCCCTGCTCGCTGTTTTGGAGATGACTTTACATTATTGCTCTCCTTGGAGATTATTTATAGCAGTTTAAGCTATTCTGATTGCCACAAGTTAAGGCTGTCAGTAAAATGTATTATTTGGGGTGCCTTTGTAGCTTAAAAGTAAATAAAAATGAATATTTTTATCCTAGCCTGTATTCTTGGGAACTGCATGCACACATTAACCAGTTTTTGGAAACACGTTCTTGTGGCAGGCACTACTCAGTAAATACTATAATCTCTGTTAAAAAGTGGCAATTTTAGTCTCTTATTCCATCTCCCTTATATTTCTCCTCCCAATGTTTGTTCAGCTTGATTGCTTGGAAGCATGCCTTTAGACTCATGTATGTGGAAGGCTGCTATATAAAGAGTTATCTTTAGTTTTGGATGGATGTGCTAGGGCATTGATACAGAGGAAAACACAGGCATGCTCTCAAGTTTAGGTTCACAAATAATGTCATTGAGTAGGGGCCTAAAGGGGAAAATTATTCCAATTTATTCATTAAATTTTTGTAATCCTAGATTTGAAAAGTTTCCTGTTTGAATTAGATGTGTCACAAATGGGAGAAACCTGCATCTACTTTATTTTACATTTCGAAGAACTACAAACAGTTGGGTTTGGGTTAATTAGAGCTAGCAGTAATAAGTTGTTTTACCCATAGCTCTCAGGCTTCATCTTGAAGAGCAGATTCGCCACTGTGATTGAAGGTGACATGAAAACTGAGTCATACACTCAGCCCAATCCAACACTGGCATATAATACATTTTAATTACTTTTAAATTTGGAATAAAAGTCCATCTCATGAAGGTCTTTACTTTTATGCTAACAGCACGTTTTCTGTTTTTATGGCAATACTGCGTTTTGGCTGATTGCTGCGTGGCATTTTAGGATAGTTTTTAATGAGGATTTATTCCTATAGAATCTGCGTTATATTTTTACAAAAAACCAAATAGAGTCTTATACTTGTAGTCTAACGTAAGAAATAATAAACTGAGAGGTAATTTGCCTTGTCTTTTTTTATGTGGTGTTCTTATTCCCTATCTCAGTTTTGAACAATGTTACCTTTGGGTATGTGATGAAGTTGATGACAGGTCGATGAAGTATGACCACAAAGTCAGGCTTAATTTTAGTGTATTTCATACTCAGAAAGTTCACTAAGTTCTTTTTTACAGTCTGATTCAAATGCGTCTGTTAGTTGCTTAACCCATGTTTGAAGTGGAAGGAGAAACTTCTGCGCAGGGCAGAATGTGTAATCATAGAAAGTGAATAACAGCTTGTGATTATGGAATTGAAACTACTGGTGAGAATTTTTGTAGTGGCATGTAGTTTATATAACTAACCAAATTAAAATTTAACCATATGTGAATATCTTTCCTCTTATGGAATATGTTTACTTTAAAAAAACCCCAAGAAAACAAACCCCAAAGGAATCCAGCCATTACAAGGGGGGCATTACATTTGCAATTGCAATCTTTTGGTAATAGTATTTTAAAATATGAATTTAGTCTTAATGCATACATAATTCCCTCCTATTTCCACTTGTTTGATTTGGACTGTGAGAACAGACCAAATATCCAGCTAATATTAACAGCAGCTAATATCCATGTTTATCAATACCCTCTTCCACACCACCACCTGCTCGGGGGAGAGCTTTTGCTTTCAGAGCAGTGTTTTAAAAGAACTTCTCTAAGCTCTGCTCCCAGAAGCTCCCAGGCTGGCTGGTCCTGAGGGAAGCGCAGGGCCATTTTAATTTTACCTGCTGCTTCTTCCGTAAGGAAGAAGATATCAAAAAAATGGAGAGGAGTAGGGAAAAAGAAACCATCTGCTTTTTCCATTGAGCTTTACAACTCCACTTAGCCAACTTGATATTAAATCGCGATAAAGAGAAAACAGGAACTTTCTCCTTCACTTATTACTTTATGTCAGCATTACATCTTCTCAGCTGCACTTAGTCCTGGATCCTACTTCTTGAGATGCCAATGAGCTGCCACTCTCGATGTAAAAGCCTGTTTCCAAGAACTTAAGCTTTTTCTACACAAAAATCTAAGTATATTTGGACTAGCCTAAGAGCTTCCGTGTGAGATCAGACTACAGGTCTGTAATGTGTAGGCTGCTGTCTCTAATACTTGCCAGTGATGGAGAAAAGGATTAAAAATACATATACAGAGAAAGAGAGAGAACTCCCATAGGCTATATCAACCTTTGGCAGCTGATGGTGGGGGTTCAGGGTGGGTGCTTTCTTTTTTTTCTGACCAAGGTTGCACCCAGTTCGTTCATACTTAATAGCCCTTATGGTATAAACCATGTTTCCACCTTTGGCTTCAGTGGCATCCTGTGGGAGGGATTCCGGCTGTGTGAAAAAGTACTGGTTGAACTCACTGCTCTATAAACAGTGGTAGAAGCATGATGGCATGGCTCTTCTGGGTGGATTTCTCTGCCTGGGGAGGAACACCCAAGAGCCGTCTGCAGCTGGCACAGCCTCATCTTTCTGCTGTTCATCTCCCCTCGTTTCGAGATAGCAGAGTTACACCTACACCTCGGCAGCTTGATGACCTGTGGGTTGCGTTGCAGGCGCTCGCAGCCCGCTTCCATCTGCCAGGCGTTATTAATGATACATGTGTGTCTGTCTATTAGAGTATCAGGCTCGTGTAAACAGTCCTTTTTCCGTTGGAAACACGGCTGCTCAGAAGTGTGCTATCGCCAAATTGGTATTTGTTTTAATCTACAAGTGGGAAAAATATGTTTTTCTGATTTATTAGGCTGTCAGGAGAGCTCCGTAAGTCAGGCCTGAAGCTTGCTGTCTCCTGCAATCTCAGCTGGGACTCCCTTTCAAAACTGCTACGAATCCCATTTTTGCTGAAACACTTAGATGTGTTCTGCAGTTAGAAAAAGAGTACTTTGGATGAAAATTTGTCTGTTAGCAGTGAATTTGAGACTTAAATAAATAAGTTATTTCAGCTTTGAAAATGTTCTTTTTAGCTGTGAAAGAGATCTTGTTCCTGAATTTCTGCAGTTCCTTTCACACTTCTCAACAACGTACAGGATGAGTTTTATGAAGAATCAAAGCAAGTTTTAGGCATTGCTTGCCACATGGTATTTGTTGGCTATAGTTTCTCAGCTGTAGGGTTTATCTGCTGTAATTTTCTAATTTGGCTCTCCAGCCTGTGTTCTAAATTTATGGATTTACTCATAGATACACATTCAAATTTTCACGTGTGCAGTTTGGTGCTTTAAACTGTTCTTACCCTTTGTGTTACATGTAGAAGGAGGAAAGAACAAAGCAAAAATTGCACAAATAAACATTTCATGGTATATTCTTATGTTCACAAACTCGGATGTTCATCAGATCAGTAGGGAGCAGGACCTTTTCTAATTATGGTGTCCACTCAGAAATAGCTCAGCAAATTTGAACAGCCTAGGAAGACAGGAACAAAAGGATGTGACTCATGCAGTGTATGTCTTCCAGGGAGACCAATGAAAATGTGAAGAAAGACTGTGAAATTTTGTGTACATTTTTTTGGCATCTGTTTGGACCTGCAAAACCCTCTCGTTTTTATAAGGAAAAATGCTTTCGGGTATCTGCTTCTGGTCCTCTAAATATTTTCAGCAGCCTCAGAAACCAGCATTTTGCTGGAAAAAAAAAGTTTGGATTATGACTTCTTTGCTCTTTGTTAGCAAAGAGTGAGAATTATTATGTTTTACTGTAATAAATATTTTCAGGATATAATAATCTGAAATGAAATATGGAATGCATTGAAGGTTTCCCAAAATATGGAATACATTTTTCATATTCTTCAGAGAGTACGTAATATTTTTTTTTTTCCAGGATGGAGATTATTAAAAAAAGGCTTTTTTTTTTTTTTTTCCACACCAGCAGTTGGTGACATAGTTTGCCGAGCATGCAGTATATAAACAGATGAAAGCTATTTTTGATGTGTCATTGTCTCAGCAAGATGGGAATTGGCAGCACCGATGAAATGACAAGTACTTGGCGATGTCGACTTCACCACATGGCTGTCAGTCTAGCGATTAAAAAGAACTGGCAGGCGAGGATTGCTGTGGTTGAAGCAGAGGAGCTGATTTTTTTATGTTAGAGCCTGATTCTGCACATTTTGACTCATTTTGTAGTTCTGAAATCAGGTGACTTGGCTCAAGTGAGGCAGGGGTTGCTCAAGCATCTTGCAGGGTTGAGCTCCTCAGGACTAGGTTGGCTGCTGTGCAGACCCTCCTGTTGTGCTGCAGGGGTTGCTAGCACACATGGATGCACGGATGCACGGACAGACATGTGCATGATCACCGTCAGGGTGTTGCATTTTGAGCCAGAAGCCTTCAGGCCTTGTACTGATCCTTGGGCAAAAATCCTCCATGCACCTCTTGGCTCTCAACTCTGGGCTGAGGTTGTATTTGCCTTTTAGAGCATTGCTTCTGGTTAGTATTGGGCTAAGGAGAATAAGCTGGTTTTCACTGAAATGGGGATGTAAAGTAACTAACTGTCCTCTTCCAGGTACCACGCAGGAGAGATTTCATCGCTCAAACTAGCAAGTTAGCTGAACACTTGAAGAATGAAGATTTTGATCTTCATGTGGATTGATACAGGGGGGTCAGACGGCATGCCTAAATTTAGGAATTTTCTCCCCAGGGGGGTGGGGATGCATGTGCCCTAGCCATGTCACTTTGTGTGGCATGGTGAAGGGGTAACATTGTTGCATAAAAGGGTTTTTTTTTTTTTCACTTTGGTGTCACAGTTTAAAGGCTAATTGGAAGGATACTTGTAGACTGTGCAGAAATGCTTAAAGGGCTCCTTGTGGATAGCCCAGCAAAGGCCCTTTGTTCCGTGTGCAGGCTCACGTGATGGCAGCAAAGGGATAAATAATGACAAGACATGTGCAAAGCAAAGGATTTACTTATCTTTACAGCCCCCACCCTCCCCATCTCCCCCATCCTTAACCCTGCTGCAGGCCCTTGGCTGATTTTTTGTTGTTGAGCATGATCCAGTTCTCTCTTGTGCAGTTAAATTCGGCGTGGAGGAGAGGGAAATCTCCATCTCAGTTAAGACGAAGTTGCCAGTGACTTAATGCTGCAGAGAGGGCAGTTCTCCAGACGTCTTTAGGGTTTTAATGAGCGTAGCTGATGGTTCGGTTGGGGCTTTTCTTTCCTTTTATTTTTGGCAGATTGCTGATACCCATCCAGGAAACCCAGATGCAATAATCATTCATGGCCGCACTGTTGTCATTGTCCTCTGTCTCCCTGGGTCTAGCCGTGCTCGCTGGGGCTGCAGGCAGAGGTTGGTGGGAGCTGGGTTTTCTGTCCTGACAAGATGCTGCACACCAGTCCTGCTCACTGCCCCGCTTGCTGCTGATGGGGATCTACCCCTGCCAGCAGATACCTGGGTGATTGATGCTGGTGCCTGTGTTTCAGAGGAGCATGCACTACCAACCCTCTGCATGAGCCATCTGTCTTTAATGACCTCTCCAGCAGGGTTGGGGTTTTTGTGTGGTTTTTTCCCTTCTCGGCAGACAGGAAAATTTTCAGTATTGTGCCTGTTGGTTTCACGTTACAAATCCTCTCAGCTGGCTTCTCCTTTTATTGGCCTTTTTTCTGACCACCTTGTGCCGGCTGTAAGGAAGGGGGTGAAACCGCTCTCCGGCACTAAGTCTCAACTGCTGCCTCTGCATTTTTAGCCTTTTCTACTTCTCCTTTTGTTTTTCCAAGCTCAGTTTTAAGTCTCAGGTGCCAAATGCATGACACGAGGTGGCCAGACCTATTCAAACCTGAACTCAAACATTTTAAACTTACCAGAACTGTTTTAAGGGGTTTAAAGCCACATGGCCGTTTCAGAAGTGGAGCAGGTATTAATTCTCTGAGCTCCATCATTAATCTTTATGGAGGGAGCTGGACAACTGCACATTTTTGACCTTTGTTCCATGTATCTGGTGAAAGCAAGAGGAGGTAAAATACAACTTAACTGTTGTTTAGTGCAGGCGTCTTTGCTTTGCTTTGTGGGGGCATCAGGAAAGAAATGGGGGATGGTGCATAGTTACCTGAAGCTTTTGAACTCTTT
Organism: Strigops habroptila; assembly: GCF_004027225.2. NCBI lineage: Eukaryota > Metazoa > Chordata > Aves > Psittaciformes > Psittacidae > Strigops > Strigops habroptila. Next base: position 58,591,648 of record NC_044278.2, read on the forward strand.
TGGAGGCTGGAACAGTACTTAGGTGAAGGGTATGTGAATTCTTGGCATTGCTGGTCTCAGGCTGGCGATTGGCAGAGCGTACATCAGCTTCAAAAAGCTACAGAAATACATGCTTTAGGTTATGCATGGGGGTTTTTTTAATCCCTTTTCTAGGAGATTAGGACCTTGCTTTGCTTTGTTTTAAGGAAAAATGAGTAGGCATCAGTGATTAGTCTTTCCTGTGTTGCATACTTAACCAGATATTATGTAAAGCTCCGAGTTACTGTCCTTTTTATTCAAACGCGAGATCTAACCTCTCATATCCCTGGCCTACAAGTTTTCCAGACATTTGAAAGGTAGCACTATTTCAGGTATGAGTTGAACTTACTGCTGTGCTGCCTTGTGGATTATCGTGGTTATTTTGCTCAGTGCATCCATCTCCTTTTCAGGGTGACTAGGCTTCAGGGAGATCCTGAACTTGCATGGCTCTGCATATCCTCACAGCCCTGCCATGTATTTTGAAGAAAACAGGCCCCTTTCAGAGCTTAATATACTGCAGTTTAGTCAGAACTTAGTATGCTTTCAAAGCTTTTAGTTCTTATGGGAAGGTTTTTTATGCCTTGGGGGAGAAAGCAGGCGACCGCCCCTGGATGTTTTGTAAGAGTGCCATCAGAATATCCTCTATGTAATCATTAGCATCTGATATTGCCAGTTGTTAAAAACATTGCACGTTATTATCCCTTGCTAGATAAAATACCTGGGTTTGGAGGGGTGTGAAGGAGACAGACTGAAGGAAAGGGCTTTTTGCGCATGTATGCATGGCTTGGACAAGAAATCTTTGAGTCTCTCACATAGGTTTCTTAATTAATTCCCAGGGGTTGTGGGGCCCACAGCTCAAACTTTCACATGTGAGAAGTGTGACTATTCACGTGCCCTCGTTTTTTGGGAGGGCTTAAAGAAACTTGCATTTTACAGTGCACATAGTATCTGTCTTCCAAAAATCACTGACTGCTTCTTGTTCCTTTTTTTGTTTTATTGTATTTAACTTTTTACTTTTTAAGTCACATAGCCATTGCTATCGTGATACCCTTTGCACTGCTGGGTGCAGAGGTAGTGAGGTTTTGGGGGGTGCTCGAGGTGAGGGCAGCAGCTTGCTCCCTTGGCTTCCCACCCTTCCTGCTGTCCTCTTGCTGGGGGACATGGCTTGTCTTTCTGGGCTTTATCCCTCCTGCCATGGAGAGGCCCCTTTGGTCCAGGCCCTTAAGAAGGTGGCAGAGGTTTGGGGGTGCCCTGAAGGGCAGCAGAGGTCTGGAGGGGTAGGTAGCCCAAAGCAGATACACAGGATTTGCCCCTGGGTAACTGCCTAGTAGTCGCAGGGCCCTGGTGCCCCATGATGCTGTGGTATTGCCCTCAGCAAGGTTACTGATGCTGTGGTGTATCAACACATCTCCCATTGCACTCGCAGTCACAGCTCCTTGAAAATACCAGACTTCCTCTCCTGACTTGAGCAAATGTCAGGCCTTGTTCCTAATCAGTTTTTATTTCTTTTTTTTCCTCCTACTCTTCCTGTGAGAAGTCCCTGTGCTAGCCTTAAGAAGTAGATCAGCGCTTGAATTCTCATTCCTGTAAACATTGTACTCCCATGCACTGACTTAGAAATCCCATTGAAGCTCCTTATGCTGTTATTTGGTTTTGAAATATTTCAGATAGGCTCTCATTGTCTGTGGCAGGATGTTTATTTATTTTCTTACTTATCCAGGGTGCCCTTTGGCCAGCTGAAGGACTTCAGTCATTTTTGGCTGCACTTTGGTAGGTCTTTCAAGTGTGGTTAGCAAGCATGCTTAAGCACGGTTTAAAATTCTTACGGCTGAGCAAAATTACAGTGTGCTCCTGCCAGCATTGTGGTGGGAGCCAACTGGTGTCGGGGCTGTCTGAATAAACACGCTTTGAGATGAGGGAGAGCTGTGGCAGAGACAGGGACGCTTGGCCGGACTGACCTGTGTTACAACCTGGGTTGGCCACAGCCACATCTGAGCCTCGCTTGAGCCTGCTGGGCTCCTGCACCATCGAAAGCTCCAAGAGATGCCCTGCCTCCCTTCAGAGAGGAGGCTTTGGAGATGAGGCATGAGGTGATGGAGAAGAGGCAGGAAGAAGGAGGAGAGGGGCTTTGGCATCACAGAGTGGTGTGTGATTCACAGCGCTGGGCGCAAGCTGGGGCAGGAATAATCTGTATTCATCTGTGTCATCCTGAGCTTTCAGTAGGCACTTTCCATAAGTGTTTTTTATAATAGCAGGTTAACCTTCCTGATGGAAAAAAAATTGCCTAGTGGTTTAGGAGTAAAAGTCTGGCTATTCTAAAAGAAAATATGTTTGTAGCACAAATGGGTAATTATCTCCCAGAGTGTGGTCTTATCTGTTCCTTATTCTCAAAAGGATCTGATGATACCATCTCAGTGGCATTTCCTCAGGAAAGTTTGTAGCTCAGATCCCCGACGCCACCCTGGCCCTGCTGGTAACGAAAGCCCCGGATCTCCGCTGGGAAGGGAAGGGGGAGAAGGGAGCGCAAAACAGGCATGTTTTCCAAGGGAGGCAGGAGACAAAACAGGATTCACTGCCCCCTTTGCCTCCACCTCGCTCCCGAGCCCCATGGAGCCCGTCAAGTGTAGTAGGGTATAAGGGAGGTTTGAGCACACGTCCCCCCGGCACCTTTGCCCAGGCAGCGCGAGCAGTCGTGTCCATGTGTATGCAGCGTGCTAATCTAATGCATGTGATCCCATCTCCTTTCGGTGTCTGGCCTAAGTTACTTAACAACCAGCAGATTAACCTTAGGAAGATTTCCTTAGGCTTGAGGGGGAAGCCTGTTCTTTTTTGTCTGAACAGGGGGCTCAAGCCTTATGTAAGAGACCAAAGGTGTTGGTTGACCACAGTCCTTGGGTATGAGATGCCTGGCACTGTCTTGTGTTGCTGGGACTTTTTAAATTGTAAATCATTTGAAGGGGTTTTGGGCTTTTTTTCCTTTTCTTCCCAGGAAAGATCAGTCACACCTGCAAGCTGTATTAAGGAAATTAAGTATGATATCTTCCCATGCCCCCAGATCAATAATTTATATGTACGTTTTTATATATCATAGAATCATAGAATGGTTCGGGTTGGAACAGAGCTTAAAGCTCATCTAGTTCCAACCGCTCGCCATGGGCAGGGACACCTTCCACTAGACCAGGTTGCTCAAAGCCCTGTCCAACCTGGTCTTGAACATTTCCAGGTATGTGAAGTATATATATATATGTATGTATGTATATATACATACATGTAGGTATATATGTACGCATATATGCAAGTACAGATACATAATCCATTCACATAATCTATTCATATAAAAGAGTCTCCAGTCCTGTGTCTCAAGGCTGGTCTGTCAGGCATTTTGTGTAGCCTATAGTCTCATGGTGCTGCATTCTCAGGCAACCTATTTCCGTGTCCCACTAGTTCTTATTGTTGAGGGCTTTCCTTGTGTCAAACCTGAATCTTTCCTGGTCAGTCCCTGATTTCTGGAGTTACCTCTCATCAGTAAGGAGGACCCTGTAGCCTGTAGCAGCAGGCCCTCCGATTTCCAGCTGATAAGTGAAAATCAGCAGGAGTGTGTGTCTTATCCTCATAAGAGACACTGGTTTTGGTAGGAATGCTACCCTCTTTTCAGAAAGCTGTGCCCGCTTGCTTGCTGATGGCAGGCAATCGGCCTCCCAGTGCAGCAGCACCAGTTTTGCCTCCGAGCAATGCTCCTGGCGGTAGCAGCTCACCCTTAGGTTGTTTTTTAGCCATATCCCCAAGTCAGACCCACAGGCACCTGCTCAGGTCTCTGCTGAGTGAGGTGTTAAACTACTGGCACACTGGTGTCGAGGCGATATGTAGGTATGAGCTGTGGCTTGTAGCAGTATGCTCTGCCTAAGGTATTTGGGCTTATTTCAACAGCAAAGGACTTGCAAGGTATTGGTGCACATACGTGAGCTTCCTGCCCCACTGCTTCCACACTCTGCTTTCTACTTACATTCTCAGATGCTTTCTTACTCTTGGCTTTTGCCCACTTTTTGCCTGTTCCCTCTTGCTCATATAGCGGCTTCCCTGCTTTGCCTCCTTTACCTCCAAACAAGGACGGGAGCTAACTTCATGCAGCTCAGCTGAAGCTGCAAACAAAACAGCCGTCTTCTGAACACCCACTTTTTTCTGATGGGCAGGCAGTAAACCTCTTTGAAAGAGCATTTTCACCACTCTTGCTTTCCTCTCTGAGGATCGATACCTCTTCTTCCAAATCTGCTTTCGATAATTACTGAAAGTGATCAAATCACCCATGACTTTTTGCAAGTGATTCTGTACATTTAGAGCTGTAACTCCTGGCAAATTAGACCTTTTGGTTTCCTTATGCGTTAAAAAGAGGTGCCTTGCTCTTCCCGTAGACAGCACCAACCTTTCTATTTCCCCAGCTTTAGCTGAAAGGATGAAGTCAAGCTAGGAAAAAGAGTCCTGCATTCATGTGGCTAGCGTGAGAGATCCTGCTTTCATAGAGGCGTGTTTTGAAAAGGCTTAAGTTACTCTTATGTTGTTCTCAGAAAACTAAATTTGTTTTCATAGCTGAGGACAGAATAAATGGATTTCTTTAAATGACAGTATTTTTAGTAAACGTGGGGAGTAGAGTAGTAATAAAATTGTCTGCAGCTGAGATAACTTTTTTTTTTTTTTTTTTTTTTTTACTGGTTGAGAGGTAGCGTAAGGCATTGTCATTGCAGGAGCACAGCAAAGAAGCGAAGTGCGTATTGCATGTTCTCTAAGAAAGGGACAAGAGCTGCAGGAGCTCCACTTTTCTGGTGAGCTCCTGGTCTTTATTAGCAGCCTGTGTGTGCTCGCTGTTCTTGGTGACATGGTTTTCTTCTTCCTTACCGTATTACAAGACTATCCATCCAGCCGTCCATGCATCCCTCCATCCATCTTTGGATGTAGTAACAGAAGCAAAAGTCATGGGGCCAGGAGTCTGCCTCAGCCTTTACAAATTACTTCTCAGTTCCTTAGCACCTCACTGAATACCCCGAGACATGCCTGGGTAGATGTTTTTCTCCTCCTGATAGGGTTCATCACAGCTCCAGTCACACAGCACAGTGGTATTTAATTGTGAAGCTGTGCTGAACGTGAAGTCTTTGGCAGCGATAAGTTTTTCTTGTTGGACTTTTTGGCACGGAAATGGCTTTTAGCAATCAGTTCTTATGATCCTACTTCCTTAATTTATAAATATTAAATTAGATGAATTAAATGTCTTCTGATTTTAGTCTTTAAGCTAATGAAAGTGAAGTAAATCATGGTTATGGATGAACTGCTATGTAAACTTGCTGCTGTAAAATACCCTGCCAGATAGAATACTATAACAAAGTAAATCCTATAAGCCCAAAGCTTAATTATTGATTCGATTTAAGCATATATACAAATGCTAAGAAAATACTATAAATTCAGGGTCTAGTGTAAGTTGTAATTCAAGTTGTAAAACAGTTTCCGTTACAAGCCTCAGATCGGAGACCCTCAAACTAACGCATTTGTTTCTTTTCTTTCCTGTTTTGGCTGAAAGTTTGTATCTGGCTTGTTCTCTCTAGAGATTGCTTTGGATGTTTGTGCTCTAGTTTTGTTTGGGCCTTGGAAATCTGAAGGGTGATGGGAGGAGTTAGTTCCCTTCATCTGATTAAATTCTAACCTTTGTTTTAAAGTGAACTATAGGAGATGTTTTAAACTAGAGAAGAGATTGGCATTAGGGAGATTTTGATGGCTCTTGAGACAGGGAAATGTTCTGTATTTGTACAACAGTCTTTCAGTGAAAGAGTGCCCTGAGAAACTGCCTCCTTCAGGTTCTCACTATATTTTCTTAAAACCAAGAGTGGTCCTCACTATATTTTCTTAAAACCAAGAGTGTGAATAGTATGACAAACCCTATAGGTTAGAACTATGGTAATTCGGACAAAATCAGTTTTATAGGGAGACATTTCATAGTTGATAAACACAGTCAAAATTTGGGCACAGAAAACCTCCTTTAAGCCCTAAAACAGGAGGAGCAAACTTTAAGGTAAATGCAGGTTGAGTTGTTTCAATTTCGATTTCTGTGTTAAGAAGTGATTTTTTGGGGGGGTTTGTTATACTTTGGGTGTGTGTATTTTGTGGTTTTTAGTATGTTTTCTTAATTGCATATCCTCTCTTTGAATACTACGGCTGCATTTCAACCACTCTAGAGAACTGTTTAGAAATCCTCAGCAGCACCCCAGGGTTTTCCCTTCCATCTTACCAAGCATCTGAGATCTTGAAGGGCCTGAGCATTAGACACAGCATGGCCAGGCAAAAGAGCTGAATTTGCTGCAACAGTTGCTCAGGCCAGGCCTTTTCCAGACTGGCATTTCTGCCATAACTGGGACAGGATTAAACTCTTGGAGTATTTGCTGTCTGGGATAGCTTGGGTGCACATGCTTTCCTGAATGAGGACATTGGCTTGTGAGCCGTTTGGGCTAAGCGCTTTGCTGATGTGGGTGGTTGAACAGTATCTAACACAATGCTGCTTTGGTCATGATTTGAGGCCACCGAGTGGTACTGCAGTATAAATAAGAAATAAATTGTCACTGAGCCGCACTCCCACGCTGAGCCTGTGTAAATCCATTCAGTCCCAAGAGGTTGTTGTTCCAACTTTAATTAGCGTTTGGCATGAGCTTCTCCCAGTACCCAGACCACGTCAGTAGCTGGTGGAGAGGCTGCAGACTTATCTCTTCCCACTTTCTTTGCAGAATTAGCTCTCTGGTTCCCTGGTGCTCCTAACTGAAGAGTTCCCCTTGAGTTTCATTGTGCTTGGTCCCTGTGTGCTGCCCCCCAACGCATCAGTGTATGCCTGCCTGAGCTCTGGGGATGCTGCGAGCTCCTTTCATCTGCCTGGAGAATGGCTCCTTAGGCAAGGGCTTCGTCTTCCTGTGCTTCACGCCGGATCGAGTCCTCAGGACATGACTGGTGGGGAAGTCGTGTGGGCTGCAGGCTTCCTTCTTCCCCATTGTCTGGATAGCACCATCACTGTCTGGTTTCAGCTGTTTCTCCTTGGGAGTTGCTGGTATCACGTATAGTTTTGGTGATACAGAAGAACTGCCTGACAAACCCAGCCTTGTTCATTTATTCCCATGGACGGCTTGTACCTTGGAAATAACCTGCAGAACATCTGCGTGCAGGGGTGTATTTACTCATGGTTGAGACACCAGCTATGAAGTTTCTCCCATCTGTGTCTCTGCCTAGACAGCTTAATTTAATTTTTTTAAATAGCTTTATTTTGCCATGAACTTCCCCCTTGCTCTGCTTTAACTGTTGGTGTTTGGACACACTAATATCAAACAGATGACCTGGGGGGGTATAAAATAGGTATTTATAAATACTGCACGCGCAACTTCTTCATTCCCCACAACATCTTGCTGTAAGATCGGTCTTCAAATGCAAGAAACCTGATAGTTTAAGAGAAATGGGATAAAGCAGGTTGTTGGTATCAAACCCAGCTTTGGAAAGAGACAAGGGGAGGAGCGTGGGGAGGAATTGCACTTGGTCTTCACATTTGCATGCGATGAGAGGTCAGCTATGCATTTGCACTCGATGGTGCTTTGGTGACCTTCGCCGTTCTGTTGAATGACTAATCAAATAGATAGTTAAATGCCTTCCAGTCTAAGTTGTTAGTCCTCCTTTTCCAACAAAGAAAAGAATAACACAATTTTAGCCCACTGTGCTGCTCCCTACTGTGCTATAGTGTTGGCCTCACAGAGGGCTTTATTTGAAACTTGGCATAGGGAGAAGATAATTGGACTGTTGCTCTTTTTGTTTTTTTTATTTTTTTACTGTTCTGTTAAATTCATGATGCACTTCCCTCTAACTGATGCTCATTATATGTAATCTTGTAAACTGCCCTGCTAATGCTGCTAGCAGCATGATTATCTCCGATTGTACCTTAGTAATATTCTAATGAATTAGAGGCACACAAAAGCACCAGGCAGAGGGTGAGTTTAGGACCTAATTAATGATGAACTGAATGTCAGCCTCCCCTAGAGGAGGTGGGTGACAAGTCCTCAGTGTTGGATGTGTGGTGCAGTTTCTTTAAATAGCTGTAACTCCTGCAGCTGAGCGAGGAAGGAGGATGAGCATGTGTTCCTACTGATGGGTCACAGGAGTGGTCAGCTACACCAAGGTGCTTTGTGCTCCTCCATCACAACATCGAATCATGATGCTGGGGGTTTGAGGATCTTTTGCTTTGGAGGAGTTCTTTGGGGGTGCCACCTTGCCATGCAAAAATTGTCATTTAAGGGGAGGGTTTAAACCAGCATTGAAGGCCGGTTGGGTTGAGGGGCTCAGGAGAGTGTCCCTGTGGGTGGAGGGTGCTGCATAGCCCTGGGCTGCTCCTCATTTCTGGAACCTTCTTCCTTGGATTTGCAGAATTTTAACATAATTTGGCATAGAGTGAGCCATCAGTTGAGAAGTGTGGGAGGAGTTGGCCTGCGTTAAAGACAGTCTTTTCTCACCACCCCTGAAACATAGAGCCTTTGGAGGATCCAGTGACTTTTTAATTTTGGAAACAAGAACACCTTAGATTCGAGAATACACCAGCAGCTCCGAGCCGGGCAAGGTGCAGAAGTGACAGCACTGAAGCAGTGGAGTTTTGTCCTGAAGGACAAAATGTCTCTACAAAGAGGGAATTCAGAAATTTATTACATTTTGCTTTGCTTTAAGGCTTATAGATAAAGATCTGCATTTCCTCTACATCAGCAGATCTCAGATTTACAGTCTCTTGAAGATATCCAAATGATGCTGTTAATGTTTGTTCAACAGATCTTTCTTTAATAAAATAGCTACTTCTTCTAGACACTGCCTAAACCTGCTCATTCCCTTTTGCTGTACTGAAGAGCAGTGAAAGAATTAAGAATAATCCTTCCCATAACCCCTTTCTTCCTTTCCAAATTTAACATGGAAAGCTTCTAATACTCAGAAGCCGAAAGTTATAATGCGTATACTGCTTGAACAAATCACACCACCTTTTCAGGAATAGTAAACTAGCCTTTTTGAATATGCACTCCTCTTTTTCTCATCCTACCTGTGTTGTTTGCAGCATGCCTTTTTGTGAAGGCTGGGAAGGCTCTGCCTGCTGTTAAGTGGCTCATGTGCGCTTTGTTCCAGCCGTGTCAAAGTCAAAGGGATTCCTCCCACTTCTAGGGGCCACTGAAGCCCAGCTACCTTCAAAACTTGGGATGAGGGATAATGGTTTTAAACTAAAAGAGGAGAGATTCAGGCTGGACGTGAGGAAGAAATGTTTTACAATAAGGGTGGTGAAATACTGGAGCAGGTTGCCCAGAGAGGTACTGGATGCGCCATCCCTGCAGACGTTCAAGGCCAGGCTGGATGTGGTTCTGGGCAACCTGATCTAGTTGAAAATGCCCCTGCTCATTGCAGGGGGTTGGACTAGATGACCTTTGAAGGTCCCTTCCAACCCAAACTATTCTATGATTTTATGACACAGATCTCTCATAGGTCTCTTGCTGTTTTCTGCCTGCCCTGGGATGTCCCACAAGGTGTGAATCACCCATATTTAGACTGCACAAATGGAACCACAGGATGCTGGCAGTCCGGGCTCAGCTGCTTGCTGGAGGAAGGGGAAGTCTGACTCTGTTTCCTCAGTTTTCTCTCAGCACCCATGATCTTGTTGCTTTGCTTTTATGGTGTCGGCCGCTCTCCTCCGGATCCGGCGAAGCACCGAATGTGCCTGGCACTTCTGCTGGAAGTGTCGGCTGCCGTTTCCTGGTCTCAGATGGCTGCTCGGTACAGGGGAACTGCAAATACTTTTGTAAGGCACCAGTCCTGGTAATATTTAGCTGTTCTTTAATATGTGATCTATCTGTAGCAGCTTTTACCCAGGAACATCAAAGCACTTTTAAAAATAAACATTAATGAATTATGCCTGACAACATGACTATAAAGTTAGTTAGAATTTTTATGGATTAAAAAACCCGCCAAAACAAAACCCAGAGGAAATTGAGTTACACGTTAAAAATTGCACAGGAGGTCTATGGCTCGAGTGGAAATGTGTTACTTCCTTCCAGACGTCTCTTCTTGACATGCGTTTTCCCATCTCACACTATCTCGTGGTAACAAGTGCCTCAGATTTGTGTGTATTCATGAGTCACCTTCAGTGTGCCTCAAGTTGCTCAAGATAATAATCCCATTGTAAACTTAGTTTTGAAGCTTTGGTAGTTTTCATGGCAAACCTGGAAAACTAGAGCTGGGCGGATTGGGGGATAAACGTCTGGAGTTTATCCTGGGAATTGTCTCTCTCTTGGATCCTGGCATGTTCCCATCTCCGCACTGTTTTCCAATCCCAAACCCATGGTCAATGTGAGGACCTTTCTCATATTTCCATGTCCTCTTGTAAGAGGGTTAGAGCTATGTACTAGAGGGTTTAACAGGAAAAAGAGATGGTTGGCACGTTTTTATCTTTCAGAACAAAGACAAGAGGCAAGTGCATGCTCTTTATCTACTGAATGCTAAGGCTGTTTCCTCTGAGGAAGTGGAATGTGATACAAGAAAACCACTGCTTAGTTTCTGTAGTAGTAGACTTTGCAGGATGTGGCTTGAAAAGAGTAGAAAGAAACATATGCAAACTGAGAAGATTTAGGGAAGTGTTCATAAGGTTAGAAATACAAGTGCTGTTTGGGTCAGGCTGTCACTGCATGCATGAATTGAAGGAAAAAGGGTAGCAATGCTAACATCTAAATGCAAATAGAAGTTTCTCCACAAATAATTTGTATTGAGGTCCTCAGGCACAGCTGCTCGTTTCAGAAGTGCTTTGGCTGAGAGCTTATGGTCTGCTAGACAGTTTTGCAAAAACATTCAGAAGATACTTGTTTCTTAAGTTTTAGAATTTATGTTATTGTACCTCTTCATTTCAGGGGTCTTAACTGTCTTGGTTTTGTAGGTTTGGGAGGCACCTTGCATGTTTTGGCTGTTGCAGCAGACAAACAGTACAGAATGTTGGTGGTTTTTTCCCTTTTTTCCTGTCTTTGAACATCAGGCCGTTTTATTTTCACCACAGTGAAATTGAGGTACCTGTATTTGAATGTTGACTTTTTAGTCACTGCTGAAGTGGTGGGAAGGACAAGTAGAGTCCAGTCCACACCTGCGACTAGCTGTGGTGAAAAGAAGCATCGTTAACTCTCATTAACAGCATCATTAAATGGATAAGCCTTCTTTAAATCTACCTTGAAGGAACCAAAGTCTCTTAACCTCGTATTGTCAATAAATCACTGTTCAGGGAACTCTTTTTTTTGCTTTAGGAATGAAATTTGGTGCTCTGAAGAGAGGCTTCTGTGTAAAGAGCACATAGGCAGGTTGCAGTGGTGATAGCTGGGATTGCTAAATGCTGGAATTCCCTCACCCTTATAATCTCTTGCGTGCACACTTGTTTCCTGGGCTTGTCTGCTCTAATGGCTTGCCATCACGAGTTGTCTTCTTAGTAATGGGTAGGCAGGGATCCTTTGTGAGCTTAATGGTGTGAGCTTAGTGGTCCTTTCTCATTCTCTTCATTTCCCTTACTTTTTCTGTTCCTTCCAGCTGTCTGGAGTGGGTGCCACCTCTTTATGTCGTGGTATATCCGTGAGACGGGTTTCTTTGACTGAGTTTGGATGTGTAAAGCAAGCGGAGATGTTAGGAAAGAAGCTCTATTGGTGTCCCGTCCCTGTCCTGTCCTCCCTGCCCCCAGCTGATTTTTGATTGCTTGTCTCTCTTGCCTGTGCATTGCCATTTGTGTCACATGTGATCCAATATCAGGTAATCTTGATTGAAGAAAGAAAGGCTTTGCTCATCATTCGTGAGGTGATTGTAGCTGGGGGAAATTAAATCCTAAGAATACTTGAATTTATTAGGTATTCTCGCTTTGAGATCCTGTTCTTTGAAATGAATGGAATCGTCATCCCTGGGAGTGCTGAAGATCTGATGAGGAGGAAGAGATGAAAGATAAGGCCATACTTGCACCTACATGCCGTATCTTTCAGCTTCCTTGCCATTGAGCCATCCAGTAAAAATATTCTGTCTTGTTTGTTTGCAGTTGTTACCTCCTATCTCCCAGGGCTCCGCCAAAGCTGTAGCATGGCATGGTTCCCCAGGGCAGCTGTGCCAAGCTGGACATGCAGACCTTCATCCTGGTTCCTCACTGGGGCTCTGCCTGCTCTTGGGCGTCTTCCGTAGGGCAGTCTGGAGAAATGTAGCCCGAGGGCCCTCCTTTTTAAGTGGATTTCCTTGAAGAAAACAGACTTGATTTAAGCATATCATGTAACATACTGGCACAGACTCGCCTGTGCTTTGAATGATTTCTGTCTCTAGGCAGAGCTAAAACTTGTCATTAGTAAGTGTGTACTTATTGAGTGTGTGACACATTCATGGGAATCGTAAAGGTAAACCAAATTAACTTCTGCCTGCAATGAACATGAAAATGAAGACGGAAAGGCTGGGGTGATCTACTTAGAATTCGCACTAGTAGGTTTTCCTGATAATTTCCAATTGCTTTTACTGAGGCTAATAATAATTCTTGAAGATTTCAATGAAGCAGTCAACTAGACTGTTCAGTTTTTCTCGCCACTTCTTGTTGAATTTCACCCACTGATTTCAATGCTAACTATAAATGCAAGTGGCAAACAGTATAATTAAGTAGATTAAATCTCTCTTAGCTACAGGCTTATTCACATAATGGAGAAATGTTGGTTTTCTTTTTTTTTTTTCTTGCTTTGGAATAGTGTCTCCTGAAATTCTTAAAGTAATGAACAGACTAAATGGAAGCTGTGCATTATCCATTCTTCAGTGTGTACAGAAGATGGCTTGTAAGCATTAGTAAAAAAAGAAAATAAAAAGCAGAGTCATCAAAATCAATTAAAATAAAATCAAGCACTTGCTAATTTTGTTAAAATGGAGTGCTGCCAGTAACTTGCATTTGCTTGCTTGCTCTGCCCCAACCATTCAGTTACATATTGAGGAACCTTTGCTCTCTGCTTCCTGCAGAAACTTGGCTGTTACAGCTCCTCAGTTTTAATTTTTCAGATCTTGAATGATTTTAACTCTGATCCTCTTAGCTCTGCTTCTTTCTTGGTTGCCTGTAGAGTTTGTGGCCAAAGTCAGAAAAAGAAGCCCCTGTAGCTTTCCACTGGTGGAAGGTACAAGCTCCTTCCCTTCTTTCTCTAGTACTGGGCATCTTTCACACTTCGAGCTTCGAATTCTTGTGTGTATTTGAACTCAAGCCCAGCGTATTCAAATCATCAAAATATCAAATTAAACTTTTGGGGTTTTCTTGATGTTTCAGATGAAATTCGTTGGAGGCTTTGAGCCTAGTTTTGGTTATTTTCTTTCCAGGCATCTCTGTTTGAGATGTGCTGTGGCTAGACAAGGAGTAAGAGTAGCACAAGAACCCTGTGTTTTTCACTTGGTTTTGACTAAAGCATTCTCCCAGGCCCTTGATCTAGGTAGAATAAGACCTTTGGGACAGACCTGTGTGTCTGTAGGGATCTGATTACCCTCCATCGGGCTGTCTGTAGCTGCAGTGGTACCTTTGGGAGGATCAGAAAGCCCTCAGCTTTCCCTTGAAAAAGCCAGGTGTAGGGACCTACCTCCCTGCTATAGGCAGAGGTGAGTACCAATGGAAAATGTTTTTTGGGTTATATGCGTGTGTGTCTGTGTTTTTCTCCTTTGGTGATAGTGGAGCAGCATTTCAGCACACGGTTGCCAAAGCTAGGGCTGCACCTTGGTGGCTGCCCTCAACTGTCCTTCCTTTGATGTCCTGTAGTTTCTGAATGTGGGTAGTTCCCCTGGGTGACAAAGCACCCTCGCCTGCTGGGCTGGTGGCTGGGATGGGATTCTGACTTCTGTTAGGGTCTTGTCACCCGAGGTAGGTGATACGGGTGGTGGAGCAGTTATTAGTGCTCAGGTTTACAGCATCGTGCCATAGCCAGCCCTTAATTCAGTCGTGTGTTTGATGGGGCTCCCTCACACTTGACATAAATATGAATCTGTGCTTGTGAGTGTCTTCAGGCACGGCCCATAATTGACAGCACGTTGCGCTAAATCTTGTCTTACATGTGCTTCTACTGGTGATCCATTGGTTCAGTGAAATTGCATCAAGTGTTAAGCATTACTCTTGCTCGTGTTTTGAAAGACAAGCCCTTGGACTTGTTATGAATTCTACTTTGACAGCAGTTGCAATAGCTGTGCATTGTATAATTGAGCAATCAATTCCAGCATACTATCTTGATGTTTTCAGTGCAGACACATGATTATAAGAAACTGTAATGCTCTTTCAGTAATTAGACAAGTGGCTGTAAATTTAAAAGGCAAACTTTAAAAGCATTGGGACTTTCAGAAATCCAGTTTTATTACAATTTAAAAAATAATTACTTTGTTTTAGCTCTCCTCAGAGTGCTGTAATTTGGGACAGGCACAGCTGGCGAATTCAGACCCCTCCCCAGCATCTCAGAAATCCAGACTTGCTGGTGATACAGCATTCAGGCTGGTGGAAAGGATTTTGTTTTCTTTCCCTGATGTGGAGAGAAAGAAGTAGTAGGGCAGCATCACAGCTGATTTAATTTTGTTTTCAGTGCATGACACTTAATTGGAAGATTGCTTAATTCTGGGAACTGCTGTTCTGCACCACCATACCACATAATGTATTTAGGTCATGGCTGTAGCGTTTGGTCGGAGTACCTGACTGTGTTTAACGCAACTGTTTTCCAGATTCAAATGGTGATTTATGTAAGTGGTAGGTAGCTTCTGAGGCAGCGTTGCTCAAACTTTCCTCTGTAGGTAGGTTTGCATACATCCTAGGAGACCGTGACTGAGAAAATACCTTAAAGTGAGTGAAAGGCTTCTGCTTTTAAAAAAATTTATTTCCAGCTCCCCTCTCTCCTCCTCTTAGTAAGGTTGGAAGTAGTGGAAAGGAATGGTAAGAGATTAAATTTGGGTACAGCTTTAGCATTATGTATATCTGTGTTTGCAGACTACAAATTTAAACTTCAAAATTCTGTGTGGGATTAAGTGGTGTTTTCATTTGTGAATTCTTGGCCAGAAACTGCTCCCTCTTACTGGGGGTTTCTGGACTGTTCCCCACCTGGGTCTGCCTCTGAGCCGCAGTGGCAGAGGCAACTGGTTATTTTGCAAAGATCCACGCGGCAGGAGGCAGTGTGCTGGCTCCAGCTGTGCTGCGATCCAGATGTGGCTGGGTGCATCCCTCACAGTCAGCAGTGTCAGCTCTTGGATACACCAGAGTATGGGCAGATACGTGGGATCTTTCAGAACTGCCTCTTTGGAAACCACACAGCCGAGGATGGAAACTTTGGGTATGTAGGGCGCTCCTGAGTTGGGGCTGAATGATTGCTTTTTTGGTTTGCCAGGGGCTGGGACTTCAGTCCAGAATGTTTACAGACTCTCATTTCCATATCTGTATTTAGGGGAGATGAGCTGATAGGCCAGGAGATGGTCAGCCTTGCTGTAGTCATTGACAGGGCTGGTCCATTGCCTGCTTCCGTTGTGTTGTGCATCTGTCCTCAGTGAGACAGAACCCTGGCCAGGCTCATGCCGTGTCCCTGCTGCCTCTTCCCTTCATGTCTGCTTGGCTGCCATAATGCTTGCAGGGTCAGAGGGATGCCTTGCTGCCTGTACCGAGGGATTGATTGGGGTTGAAACACCCACCACCCCATTCTCTCTTCCCCTTTGCCACCTGGGAAGCTGTGCAGTGTTGGGGAGGTTTCAGGATGGTGGTGCTGCGGTTAGCTGCCTGACTGTAAGTGGTTACAAAACCTATTAGTTGTCCTCCAAAGCTGAATTCTGGTCCTCGCTCATTTTTTGCAGTCCTGGGGAATACTGCGTTGTCCTATTTGTTCCAGTTTGCTGAATGATTTACAACCAAAAGCTTGGTCTTTCCAACCAACAATTTTTATATTACGTCTAATGACAGTTGTGCTCCAGAGTCATGACTTGTGGTATGCAGGAATAACTGGTGTTGGATCATAAGCAGGGTAATAATACTTTTGTGTAGTGTCATGAGAAAATAGTGCAGGTTTTTGTTTTGTTTTCCCCAAGTGCAGTTGTTAGTAGAAAGCCTTAAAAAAAAAAAAGTCTGCAGTGTATATCCTACCTATAGTTACAGAAGGTGTGTATTGGGGACTAAAATCATAGAATCAAGAGAATTGTTAAGGCTGGAAAAGACCTATAAGATCACTGAGTCCAACCATTAACCTAGCACTGCCAAGTCCACCATTAAACCATGTCCCTAAGTGCCACATTTACAAGTCTTTTAAATACCTCCAGGGACAGTTTTTCTGCTGCTTCCCTGGGCAGCCTGGTCAAATTCCTGACAAGCGTTCCAGTGAAAAAATTTTTCCTAATATCCAACCTCAAGCTCCTCTGGTGCAACTTGAGGCTATTTCCTCTTGTCCTATCACTTGTTACTTGGGAGAAGAGACTCCCAAGTCTACCCACTCACTACATCCTCCTTTCAGGTAGCCGTAGAGAGCGATAAGGTCCCCCCGGAGCCTTCTCTTCTCCGGACTAAACAACCCCAGTTCCCTCAGCCGCTCCTCATGGGAGCTGTGCCCTAAAACCCTTCACCAGCTTCATTGCCTTTCTCTGGACATGCTCCAGCAGCTCAATGCCCCTTCTTCCAAAGGTCATAAGCTCTCTTCTTTTTACTGAGTTCCAGCCAAAGCTCTCTGTTCAGTCAGGCCAGTCTTCCCCACCGGCTCGTCTTTCAGCACACAGTGACAGCAACAGCCTGCTCCTGTGCCTTTAAGATTTCCTTCTTGAAGAATGTCCAGCCGTCCTGGACTCCTTTGCCGTTCAGGACTGCTTCCCAAGGGACTCTGTCAACCAGGATCCTCAACAGGCCAAAGCCTTCTCTCCGGAAGCCCAGGGTAACAGTTCTACTGACACTCTCCTTACTTCTCCAAGAATCAAAACTCTGTGATAGCTGTGGCCAAGACGGCCTCCAGCCATCACATCACCCACTAGTGCTTCTCTGTTCACAAACAACAGGTCCAGTGGGTGCCTTCCCTAGTTGGCTCCCACACCAGTGGTGTCAGGAAGTTATCTTACACACACTCCAGGAATGTCCTGGACTGTTTCCTCTCTGCTGTGTTGTATTTCCAGCAGACGTCTGGTAAGTTGAAGTCCCCCTGAGAGCAAGGACTAGTGATTGCGAGACTTCTATGCTTATAGAATATTTTATCTGTCTCTTCATCCTGGTTGGGTGGTCTGTAACAGATTCCCACCATGATGTCTGTCTTGTTGGCCTTCCCCCTGGTTCTTATCCATAAACACTCAACCCTACCATCACCATCATTAAGCTGTAGACAGTCAAAATAGTCCCTAACATACATGGCAGCCTCACTGTCTCTCCCTCCTTGCCTGTCCCTTCTGAAGAGTTTATAGCCATCCATAGCAGCACTCCAGCTGTGCAAGTTATCCCACCATGTTTCTGTGATGGCATCTATGCCCTACTTTTCCGCAGCTGCACAGTGACTTCCAGCTCCTCCTGTTTGTTGCCCATGCTGTGTGCATTGGCATAGATGTACTTCATTTGGGGGGGGGAAACTGCAATTCCCATGTGAGCATTCTCAGGCACTTCCATGGTTTCTGACACATCAATAACTCTTGTGTCTTTGCTGTCGCATGGCTCTTCATCCCCTACCTCCATGGAGACAGCAGACCAAAGGACCTCAGTAGCACGTTGTCCCTCCAGCATTGGTGTCGTGCACCCTGGCTTGTCTCTAGTGAGCCTGGTTTTATCCCTTTCCCCCTTCAAATGTAGTTTAAAGCTCCTTCCATGAGCCCCGCAAACTCCTGTGCAAAGATCCTGTCCCCCTTTGAGGCAGGTGTACCCCATCCTTCACCAGGCCTGGTGTCACATAGACTGACCCGTGATCAAAACCCCCCAAATCCTGCCGGTAACACAAGGCTCGGAGCCAGGTATTGATCTGATGGCTCTTCCTGTAGAAAGATATCTCACAAATCCTTTGCACCAAAATAACTTTTGCTAAATCTACATTATATCTGTACACTGAGCACGCAGCAGCGCAGGTGGGGACCAGCAGCAATGGCAGCAACACCATGGGCTTGCTTTACAAGTCCTCCAAAAGAATTTCTTTCCTTTTTTGTTTGCCACAACTTGGTCCGTGAAAGCCCGTAGTGTGTTATTGAAGACTGGTGAATGTGTTTTGACTAGCTTTTGTGAGGCACTTGGTGTGTTCTTGAGTACTTGGTAAAAAGTAATAATTGGAGAATGCACAGGCTCCATTTCCTTAATGAATGCTGTCCTTTTCCATGGATTAACCTGCGAGTTGAGTAAGTTGCATAATGGCTTTTCTGTCGTGTGGCCCTTTCACATAATAAACACGTTGGCTACAAGGTTTGGGAACACAGCTTAAATACTACCCAGGTACAACTGAGAGGAAATGGTGTTCAGTTTGGTCCTTCTTCTGCTAAGTTAAAAAATTAAGGGCCCAGCGACCTCTGAGGTTGGGGTTTTGTTGCTGGTGAGGAAAGGGTTGTTAGTACAGGCTTGGATTTCTGAGTCAGGCTCCTGTGCTGACGAAGCAGAAATAGTTTGAGGTCTGAAAATACTGCCTCAGTATTTGAAAATAGTTTTGTGTGGACACAAAGCTGTTTGCGGATCACTCGCTGGCCACGTGCCAGTTTCTCAAGGACAAGGTGGGGTTTTTTTTCTTCAGAATCACAGATGTACTTGGCAGGGTATCAGAAGATAAAAATGCTGGAAAGATTCTCCTGTTGCGAGTCCTTGTATAATTAAAATACATACAACTTCAGGCTAAATGTGTGTTTTGCATCTTGCAAACAAGTTGGTAAAGTATTTCTTAATTTGCTTTTACATATGGGGCACAGTATAAAACATGATCCCCATTCTTTGTAAGAATGTGTCCTCTTGTAGCACCCTTTCAGCATATCTGGTGCTCCAGAAGTTGCATTTTAGTTTCAGCTGTTGCTGCCTGTTAAATTATAGCTCCCTAGTCCATAATGGTGAGAAGATGTGACTAACTGAAAGCGTCACTGATGATGTTTGTAAAGAAAGAGGTTGTCAGTCAGTGTCTGCCCTCAGTAGGAAAAGCAAAAAGCCATAAACCACACAGTTCCAGCCCTTTGTTGTGTGTTGTAGCACTGGAGAAGTGCTGACAGTTGGACTGGAATGTATATATTTGTTTTTATACATATATATGCATATATAAAATGTATATTTAACACTTCCTTAACTTTTCTTTACTACTGATGTTCTATAATTTTTTTAAAGGTTGTGGATGTGATATCTTTGATTTTAACCATGTTGAAATAAAACTTATTGCGCCGCCTGACTTCCCTGCTCTGCTTGGCTGTATTGTTCTGGTGGGATGGTACAAATGAAAATAGCTCTCCTTCCACTTGCCCCTTGTTAATATTAAGCTGTCCAATGATAGCTTCAGGTCCTCCCCACACAGTGGGTTTGTTAGTGTCTCACGGTGCAGCTAGACAAAAGGTGAGACTCTGTTGGTGGGGTCAACTGAACGTAGTAGTGTGTGTGTTGGGCTTCTTCTTGTCCAGTGGGTTGAATCAACAACAGCAAACCCCAAAACATATCAAAAAGGGAAATAAAAGCAGTGGAGCCAATTGTTCTCCTTTTCCCCTTCCGCTCCCACCAGGTCTTTTGCATTTACAGTGAGGTTTTGCACCTTCTAAAATGGTTCCCCCATCAGTTTAGTATACTTGAAATTAAGGAAGTTGCTGATTTCTATTTAATACCCCTCCTGGTGCTCTCTGGGAGGCTGGTGGACATTTGGGATGGTTCCTAGGGCAGCCGGGCTCCCGAAGCAGTGTAGCTGAATGCATGCTGTCTGTACCTGCTGGATGCCACCCTTGCTGCCTTGGGGTAGGCGTTGCTGTCTTTCAGAGCTGTGCATTTTGGCAGTAGGTCGAATGCAACAAGGCTGGTAGGGTATATGGTGGGCTTGATTTTCCTTCTCTTGAGGTGTATGACCTCTGACAGCATCTTCCAAGAGAGTGCAAGCTGCTTACAACAGCATTGTTGCATGGAGGGGCATGGACTAACTATGGTTTTGATTTTATTTTATTTCCCCCAAAGGGAACTATGCGTTTTGTGGCACTTCTACGTACCCAATGCTTAAATTTGCCAGGGGCAACTCTCCTCCTCTTTCAGAAAGCACTGAGGTGGTTTCTCAGCAGCTCCTTGGCAGTGAGTGGAGTGAAATGGGTCCAGGCTTGCCTGGGTTTGCAAAGGGCCTTGGTCACAAGGTGTAAATTGCTTCTTTCGGTCGGAGAGCTCAGATTTGCACATCTGTGGGTGATGAGTTAAATGTCAATATGAATTCATTTAAAAAGCAAACAAACAAAGAGAAGCAGCACTGGGCTTCTTTCATCCAGGTTTATTTCAATGTCACTCTGTCGAAGCAACTGGGAGACTCCGCCCTTTGTCTGCTGTCTCTCCCAGCTGAGGAGGCACCTGTGTTGTTTCAAAGCCCTTACCCACCATGGCAGGTCAGTTTGGGCTGCACTTGGTCTGAGGTAGAAGCATCTGCAGTGGCACTGTGTGGTTGTGGTGGTGGGGTGGCATCTGATGAGCATAGGGCTTGCTTGCACTGGAGACTTTTGGTGGCCCTTTCAACCTGATAAATACTGGGATTTGCAATGGCCATGCCACCAAACCAGACCTTCCTCTCCTTCAGTCAGTGGCCGAGATCTGATGGAGGGTGTTTGGCGGCTGCTGAGGTGTACAATAAGAAGTCATCTGTATCTGTAGCCCGTGTCATTTTGTATCTGCAAGTATATGTTTTATCATTTTGATATAAATTCTTCTCTTGATGTTCTCCATCTGGCTTGTTTTTATTTATAGTTGCCAGAAAGAAATTGTTCTGCATAAGAGACCATTGCAGGAGGTCCGAAGAGACAAATCATTGTTATGAGGGGTGGATTTAGTGACTGGTAAAGCCATTATGGTAGGGCGAAGAACTGATTTAAATGAGAATTGGAAACAGCAGATTTTAGCTGATGTTTCCAGAGGAAGCAAAATGTATTCTGAGCCAACTGTGTCCACATGGAAGGTATGCCTCTAATCTGGTTTCATTCTTTTGTTTTGTTTTAGTTTGGGTTTTTTTTGGAGTCTTTCCATAGTGTCCCAACTAAATCTCCTATGTATGTTTAAAAACAGAAAAAAGTACAAACAATAATAAGGTTAGAGGCCCTTCTCTTTTCGGAGAGGGCTGAAGGTGGGCACTCATTAATAAAAGAAAATTAGTGACTATGTGTTTAGTAAAAAATTACTAAATGTGAGCATAGCCAGGTGATGGCTGGAAGGATTGGTCCTGAAGAGGGTATTTTCCAGGCTGGGGACTCAAGCCAGTTAGGTTGAGGGTTCTTGTAGAAGAAACATTGAATCTGGGGCAGGAAGCTCTTGGTGACTGCTTGCAGGGCAGCAAAGCTTGATGCAGCAGCCAAGTGATGGCTAGGGTGTCTGATGGAGGGGCAGATCTCAGCAAGATGTAACTTTAAAAAAACTTTCAGTGGTTTAAAGTTGAGGCCTTGTGGAAAAACACACTGCAGCCTTGCTGCCAGGGTTGCCAGCAGACCTTTCCCTCTCCGTATTTGGGAGCAAGAAGAGAGAAATCTGTGAGTTCCACTTGACAAGGGAATGTTTTGTGCCATTTGAGCCAGGAAATGTGTAGCCTTGGGGAATCCCAGTTGGCTGAATGGACTGGTATTGGGATGACTGGGTAACGAAGGGCCAGTCATAGTCTTAAACTGTACCACTGCTAGACCTCTTACCCTCCCCTTTCCCTCCAACATTCCCTTCTTTTGCCAGTCTTTTCTCGTCTTTTGCCCAGTCAAATATCTCAGTGGCTGTGAACTGAAATGGGCGTAACTGTCAGGCCTCACTTAAGTAAATCTGTCAAAGGTCTTACAGGAGATTGGCACTGTTTTCCAGGTGAAGTGGAGAGAGAACTGTCTGCCATTGCAGTTCTCTTCCTGTCCTCTCCCATCAGGCAAAAACATCTGCTAATCGGTGGGGTGAAGTGGACTGCTGGGTAGGGTGCTGGGAGTTGGCAGAAATGCCTCCTCGCTCTTGAGTTCTGCCATTGACCTATTGCGATCCTGGGAAACTTAGACTGTGGCTTTCTGCCATGTTTTTCCTACCATCCTTTTTTTTTTTTTTTTTTTCCTTCTTTTCCTTTCCTTTTTCCTATTTAGGCAATGAGCTGTTTGGGAGAAGGAAATTCCTCTGATAATGTATATCCAGCATCTTTCGTAGTGGGAAGGCTACCACAAAACTAGCAATTGAAGTAAAAAAATGAGTGCATGGAACTCTTTTTCCGTACTAGCGGGTAACATCTTTTCACTTTGTCCCTGGAAGTACGGGACTGATGATAACTGTGTCTTTCATACTTCACAGAATTCAGTACTATGCATGAGTAAATTGTCATTATTATTTCTTCAATAGACAGCTAGTGAGCCTGTGGATATCTAAAGCAGGATAGAGAGTATGTTGTTTTCTGTTCTGCTTTCCAGGCATTTGATGTCAAGAGTTGAGACAGAGGGAAAACACAGAATCCTGTCCTGTCTTTGTCTTAAACAGTGGGAGTCTTTAATAGCTTCTGGTTGGTTTGGGTTTAGAAAATCATCTAGCAGGAAGAAAGAACATTAATGTTGACCTTTTTTCTTCTCATGTGTTTCTGCGGTGATTTGCCAGGCTTTTGTACTGAGGTTGTTTGCTGATTTTTATTCTAGAAGAGCTTCCATTCCAGATAAACATTATCTCTCTTTTTACAAATTTATCTCCGTCACTGGAGCCTATGATTTAGCTTACAGAACGCTTTATCAGTGGGAACAGCATTATTTTGGCTACAAATGCAACTAGGTAGACTTTTTACTTAAGAACATTTTATATTTTATTATTTGTTTTTAACTGGGGAGGTTGCTTTCACTTTGCCCCATTCTGTCTTTTTGCCTGTCAAAAAGGTATGTTCCGTTTCCTCCATAAGCACTACTTCCATTGTTTTTCATAGGGTAGACCTAGTCTTTCTGGGGAGTTGGAAGAAATGTCTTGTAGAGTCCAAGTATTCACAATGCAAAGTTGGTTGGTCTGCAACTTTCTGTGTTGGTGAGTGACAAAAAGAGCTGATGGTAAACATGCATTGGAATAATAAGGTATCATTTATTGCATTGGTGTGTGCAACCTAATAGCAGAGTATTGCTCCATGGCCTATTGCCTCAGGCTGGTAGGAGTTTAGAGTCAACTAAATAAGAAGCAAACTGAAAAGTGAGTTTTGGCATGGGGGCACTGTACAGCACTATTAAGTGGTGGTACCGTGGTGAGTTTTCAGGCCATAGCATGTTTAAATGTAGCCTGCTGCTTCTTTGTACATTGTAGAAACTGAAATGTGACTTTGTAGATTATTTTTTTAACTTAGTTGCTCTTCTTTCCACAACTGTCAGCACAGGATTTTGGGAGGTTGGAGAAATTTTTCCAAAGACTTAATTGTGTACAGTGCACAGCATAATCCAAGCTTGCAAGTCATGAGTCATGCAGGCTGCCTTCCTTCCTTAATGTGTGATGTTGCCCCATGTTCTACTTCCATGGCATTTAGCTGGAGAGCAAGCTTCCAGGAACAATCCCCCAAAAGGCACGTTAATACACAGGCCGGAAACTGTGCTGGTAGGAGAATTACATTACTGTGGAATACGTACCTTGGGTAATCAGGGGGGTAGGAGGTAAATGAGCTGATAGGATTTCTTTTGCACTTAATTTGCATAGTTCTTTGATAACATTAAGGCATCTTAGGGGAAGAAAAAGCACTGTGAAAAACAGCACATAACACCGCTTGCCTTTGAACCTTTCCAAAACAAAAATTTTACAGTAATAATGTGTGCAGAGAAAGAAAGAGGCAAGAAGTAGGTGTATTAACTGACTTAGAGAGTGTGGGTAGGTTTGAAATTTATAATGTTCTGCAGATCTTGGCAGTCTACCAAGGATTCCCCTTGTCCCTCTGCTTTTCAACATGCTTAAAGCCCACTGAGATGAGAAATAAACAGCATATTGCTTTCAGACATGACTGGGAATATGCTTAAGTAGTGGATTCAGTTTAAGATCCAGTTAAATGCTGCAGTGTTGCTGTGTTGATGAGAAGAGCTGTATTTTAAACCCCTCCGTATGTACATGAACTTTCTGTCATCCTCATGAGAAGAAACAGGACACAATTTGGGGTCAGCAGGCTCAACTGCATTGACATGCTCATCCCAACAGACCATTTAAAAATAGAATGTTGCAGTAGCAGTCTTAAAAATATTCTTATGTTGCTTCCTTGGGAGGATTAACAAGTGCTTTAATATGAATAGATCAATGAAAAGAGGGAAAGAAAGGCAGGGAAGATGCATAAGAAACGACAAGTAGTTTGGAAATCTTGACTGATAAGATCTTAACGTGGTCTAAATGAAGGGAGTGTGTTGGTGGGCTCTTTTTCATGGTGGTGGGAGCCAGGCTTAGCTGACAGTAGCAATGGTTTGTTGTGGCCCCTACCCTGAGATTTGATAAGGGGCAAACTCTTGATCTCTGGATGACGAAGCCTTTACTACCTGTTGTTGCTACTATGCAGCACAATCTCTGCAGCCTCCTCAGTCCATTGGCTCTGGAGACAGTCATCTTAAGCTTAACAAGATGCATCTAGGTTGCTATCAACTTCGTTGAATATTTCATATCCACGTTTAACTTTCTGGCCAGGGAACACTTACCTTGTGATCCGCAGCCTCTGGTATTTGGTATCTAGCAATATTTTAAGAAACTGCTGTTTTCAGTTAGCGTGGGTCGTGTTTTGCAACCTGGTGGTGACATTGTTCAGATACTCTGATGGTAATTGCCAGAAACAAAGCTGCAAGAACCACTGCAGTGCCCTGGGGATGGGTGAGCCCAGGACACCCCAAGGGGCCGCGACTCCAGACAGTGCTAAAGCAGAGGCTTCATTCTGCAAGAAAAATGCTGTCCTGCTGGAGTGTTAGCTGATGGTGCTGCTGTGATGGTGTCTGAATGGGGCCTTAATGGTTACCACATTTATAAAGTGTCCTGGGAGTTGGGTTTGAATAAATCTTTATCCCAGGAGACCGAGTTCAGAGGGTTTCTCCTATCTCCAACTCCTGTAGTTCTTTTGTTACATTCAACCACTTTGTGTTTTTATTATTGTTTTTAATGCAGACAGATTTTTCCAAGGCAAAAGCTGGCTAAGAAAATCTGAAGATCAGCTTCTGAAATGGGAATGCTTAGCCATTTCATGTTGCAAGCAAAATTATAGCAGCATGCTAATAGTTTGACAAGTCTGTTCTTGAGCTGTTAAGCAGATAAACAAACAAAATCTCTGCTCATGCTTATGTTATGCTTGTGATATTTGCTTTCTCCCTCCCTCTAAAAATGTTTTTAATGAAAAGAATGTGGCTTCAAAATGTCCTCTTACTTCTCTCATAAATGAATGTCATGCAACCCCCCATATACACGTTGTAGATGCTTAGAGTATGAATGCTCCATACATTATGAAAAGGGTATTTGGAATAATTTTAAACAATATTCTGAAATGACCGGTGTTTAAATTTGGCCTGGGATACTGAGCAGCCCACACTTCCCACAGTCTGCAGTTCCCTTGCTTTCCAGTCCCTTAGGAGGGTTATGGAGAAGCTTTTCCCATCCCTGCTGCAGAAACAGCAAAGTGAAACAAGAGCAATCGCTGAGCTCTGCCATAGCTGTCGTGGCCCAGGTTTTCACAGGGGCTAGTGGAGGCACCAGCAGGATCTCATAAAGCTGCAGGGGAAGCATGGTTGGGCTGATGCACGTTAGTCATCTTGAGTGGGCCAGTCTCACAGGGAGGAACATCGTCTTGAGAATAGCTGTGAAGCTGAGCCCTGGGAAACTTCAGGCTTCTCTCTGGAAATAGCAAGCCCACCAGTAGTTCGTAGATTTAAAAAGACAAATAGAGCAAACTTTCCATAAAATATGTGGCATCCTGTGGATGTCTTGCTACTTCGTTCTTCCGTGTACCACTTTTTTTTGCTTGGAGTATGTTCTGCCACCATTTTAGCACCCCCGCTTTGCTGCAGAATGAATGGTGAACCATATTTTACTGTTTTTTAAAATGGTTTTTCTCCCTCAGTCCTCCTTAGTGTTGCAAGCTTTTTACCTCTGAGATGTCCTTATTCCTCACTTATCTTTAGCATATTCTTCTTGTACCTCGGACTGTGCTTCCCTATGTCCTTGGGCCTTTTAGTTCCTTCCACAGGGCTGTGGAAAATCAAATAGGGGCAGAGCTGAGAGGAGGCGCTTTTTCCGCGTTGGTGTAAAACATTTTCCCCTCCTCCCTTGGTGGGATGTTAAGTCCTGAGGGGAAGACCACAGGCTTTTGTCATTAGGCAGAGGTCCAGGGTGGGAAATTGGAGTTGCATCTCTCCTGGGCTTGCTGAAAGGCTTTGGTTCAAGAAGTAGTAAGGTCAAGGTGAGGTCTGTCTTGGCTACTGCACAAATGTTACGACCCTAACTTTGTTTCAGAATCGAAACCAGCTTGAGACCAAGCTGTAAAAAGAAATGCATGCAATAAAGAGAGTTTACAGAGCCGGCAGAAGCCTGAGTACAGTAATTTATTTATAGAAAGCATGTGGATTGGTTAATAAGGGGAGAGAGAAGCGCAGTGAGAGTTGTGAAAGAAAGCGGAGGCTGTGAATTCTGCAGCATTCCATCCTTTCTACTGCACCAGCAGTATGCCTGGCCATTGCCTTCATGGAGGGCATCATAACGTGTGAAGGTGCCAAGATTTTTCCGAAGAGGCTACTGGTTTGGGGTGCTTCAGTTCTGGGGTGCCAGTCTTGAAAGAATCTGTAAAGAGATAAAGCACATAGTCCAAGAAAAAAATATATTGTTGATGTCCATCAGCTATACTGGATGCTATGTGTAAGTTTCTGCCTAGGAAACTTAAAAATTGGTGAGAAGGTAGAAGAACTGTGACTTTAGTGGAAATGTTTTGTTGTGTTTTTTATCATTATTTGTGATAAAAGTGAAGAAGTGTAGTGGGCACACCTCTTGCTGGAGAGCATGACTGGTTCAGAGAGGAGCCTTTGGGGGTGATGCTTGGGAAAGGTGTTGCGAGACCAGGCTGTTTGCCTGGCAGTCTTGCGGCAGCCTGCTGGGTGTTAGTGGAGAACAGGGTAACACCAATACTAGGGCCATTTCTAAGTGCATGTTTGGAATAAAAATACAGCACAGCTAATTGATATGGCCCCACCTCGTGTAAAAATATACTGGAGAAAGAAAGGGTTTTGTCAGAGTCAGCTGAGGCGAGTTAGAGCCTGACCATGGCTGGAGCTGGAGGGGCCTGTGGTGCTGCCTGCCTCCCAGCCGTGCATTCTGCCTCCTGCCAGCTCTGGCTCTGCTCTGACTGCAGAGCAAACCAGTTTAATTTCCTGATCTGCAGTCCCCCACCCCACCCTGCAGTTTGCTTTTTCTGTGTTAACTTTCTGCCATTTTAGTGATCTCAATCAGCTTATCATATGATCTGATGAGTGCCAGAAGGAGCTCAGTGCTCCCAGGAGAAATATGTGACAGGAGGCTGGAGGGAGGCAGGGAAAGGAAGGGTTGGAGCTCCCCGCCGCAGGAGCTGGGATCTATTAATTCAGCTCCAGCTGTACTGAGAAACCATACCCTTATGGTGGCGTAGCTGAAAGGAGACAACGTCTTGTTCTTGTCTAGCTATTGTGAGACAGGCGAAGAGAGCTATTGCAGGTCTGATGCATTACTTGAAGAAAACTCACTTTTTTTCACTAGTGAAGACCAAAACAAAGAGAAATGTCCTTTTGCAACCCCCTAAGCATGCTTGCATTTACCTAGTAATATGTCACCCAGGTACCAGGCGCTGGTGCATGGCAATAAAAGATGCAATATGGGGAGTTTAACTATTCTAGCATGTTAATAAACTATCATTACTGACTATGAGCTCTGCCGAAGTAAACAGAAGGGAAACTGTGAATGTAATCTGTCTGTGCTTAATCTTGGTAATCATCCTTTCAATGTGGAGAAAAATAAATGGGTTCTAAGATTTGTATAAGAACATTTTAAAAAGAAACTTCTTTTTTTAATCCTTCCAGAGTGGTGTTTTTCATATGAAGTATCAGAAGGGTCCAGTGCAGCTGGGGAAAACCCAGTGTCTGGACCTCTCATCTGAATGTTTTGCTCTGTATATGCTGAAGAGATGGGTGAGATGCTGGTGCTGACTTTTCTCTCTCTTACTCAGGGTCGGCATGTCAAGACAGGTCAGCTGGCAGCCATCAAAGTCATGGACGTTACTGAGGTGAGTAGAAGAACAATCTACTTTATTAACAATATGGGTAAAATTTAACAATAAGAGATGGCATATGGCTTACCTCTATTTATTTTGAAGGGCATAGTCCTTGAATGTGGATGTTTGCTTTCTGTTTGCAGGACCTGAACTCTCCAGCCTATCTGCCCTTTATGAGATTTCTGTGCAGGGGCCTGTGGTCTTCTTCACAGATTGCTTTGGCTGGTCCCAGGACATATGAGCAGACATAATACTCCCCTTTCAGACACTTCTCAGAAGAAGGGAAAAAAGTCAGATTCCCTGCTTTCCACTTTTTTCTCTTAAATGTAGCATCTTGCTTGTACCCAAAAAGAAGGTGAGGAGGCTGCTTGACGTAGAGGACAGTAGTTTCACAGCTACATTTGCAGCCTGCAAAGGGTATATGTTTATTCAAAGGAGTGGGTCCAGTAAAGTTCCAAGAAGTCTGAAAGCAGAAACATCTGCAGGAACAATGAGCAGATTGCTGGCAGAATTCAGCAGTGTAAAGTAGTAGTTGTAACTGACCCAGGGGGATTTACTGTAGAGATTTAGATGGGAAAGACGGGAAATTAACCCAGCCAAAGGAATAAAAAATATATGCCTATACTTGAATCCTTAGATGTCTTGCAGTTTATGCTGTTCAAAAAGCAGTCAGTTTAAATTAAGTCTTCAAAACAGATCAGGAAAAGCATGGGTTTTTCCCTATGATTCCATTTGTGTTTTCTAGAGTTACATCCACAAATTAACAACAGCTTCAGATTTAAAATCAAATGGGATCCTCCTGTGTGATATCTGCAATGCTTGACTGATATTGCACTGCTGAAGAGAGATTGTGCCTCTTCAAACCAAGTATCTTATTTTTCTGAACTCTCAATCCTATATAGGTATTAGGGGAAAAATTATGTTGATGCATGCGCATTGTACGGAGCAGGAGGGCTTTGGCAAGCTGGTTATATCAAGCAAAACTCCTACAAGGGTGTTGCTGCAAAACGTTTTACAGTTTGGTGTGTGTATAGGTGCCAGCAAGTAAAAATGGCCTTGGACACAAGCTTTTAGGCAAGTGGCTGAAGAGTAGTGGGTAAACAGGCAGGAGAGGGAGGAGAACAAAAAGGCAGAGTTAGGTCAACTGGTAGGACTTCAGTCATATCTCTGAATCTCCTTGTGATCGATGGGCAGTGTGACTGCTGCTGTCTAACTTAAGCTGTTGTGTCTGCCAAGAGCTAGACATTCTTGCTTTGTAAGATGGCCTGATAAAAATCAATTTTCAGCTGGAGATTTTCAAAGGCTGCCTTCATGAGGAGGCAGTGCTCTTTTGCTGCAGTTAACAGGCAGGCAAACCAGAGAAGAATGAAGGTGTGTTGACACACAGTGATTTGCACAGCAAATGTTTCCATTTGTGCAGTGGTTTTACATAGGGCAGCTTGCTGGATGGTGCACGGTGAAGGCTTCTTCCATAACATTAAGATTGGCTGTTCTGTATATTCTCTCTGTTTTTAATAGCTTATATTAATCACAAACAGTTGTAATGGAGAGGTTGCACAGCAAAAGGAAAACAATTGAAAAATGCTGTCTATAGTATGGCTGAGCTCATGTTGTGAGAGATGGCTTATGTTTTGAAACTCTTAATTTTTGGCTGGTTTTGAAAAGCCAGTTGTATATTGGCACTCTCTGACTTTTATCTCAGAAGCTCATGCTTTTTTAGGGGCTGAAGGGCAATCAGAGGGAGGAGTTTGGAGATGTTAGCCCCATGCAGCTTGAAAGTGGTGTCGTTCCTACCAGTGGAGCTCATGTGTTTTTGCTTCTAAGCAATGAGCCTGCGGAGGCTAAAAATGTGGTGTAAATTCTTCCAAGTCGTGTTAAGTCAGCTCCAGTTTTTAACACCAGGCACGGATGATACTGTTCCTAACACCAGGCATGGGTGGTACCATTGCATGTACCATTTTCTCAGTGGCAGATGTGGCCATAGGATATTCCCATCCACTCTTGCTTGCTGGTTCCTTGCCTGTTTCCCAACACTTGTGCCAGCACAACTGCCCTGGGGCCAGATGGTGACCTGGATCAGTGAACAGGCCCTGGTTCCAGGTTAAAAATACCCTTGCTCTTCTCTTTCCCCTGGTTATTTATAACCTGTATTGGTTTGCTGATCTAGTTCAGCACATGACATTACAAACAGTTGTGCTGTCGCTATGAAGAAGGTGGTGTGAGGCTGGAAAAGGGCTGTTGCCAGCTATGGGGGAGAAGGGGCAGTAGCTCAGACTGACGTTGCTGACAGAGATGGCCATATCATGAAGTTTCATCATCAGTTTCTCAAGGGATGGTGTCATGAGGACCTCCTTTTGCCGGCAGACCGTGCATCTCCATCCTGGAGATGGAGGCTTATGGGTGGTGGAGAGAACATGAGGGACAGAAAGGGCAGTGACTGCCACCCTCAGCACTGCCCCGAAAGAAATGCTGAAGGGACCACAGCCTCAAATTTACCTTTCCCACCTGCTTAGGGAGCTACAGTTAGGTGAACTGCTCTTGTAGGCCAGTGATAACACTGACTGTGTCCATGCCCATGGGGAAAGAGGCTTCAGTGGAAACTTCCATGAAACTGAAATTGTGATTTTTTTTTTTTTTTTTTTTTTTTTTTTTTTTTTTTTTTTTTTTTTTTCTTTTTTTGGAGAGCAGCTACGGAAGCTCTGGGTGATTTGTGCCTCTGTGCGTGGTTTACTGGCAATGTTATGCTTTTCTGCTTAAATACAAGCAGTGCCATGAAGGGTATCAGATTGTTTTGTCTAACCTGCATTGAGAACAGACCCAAGACTTTCTTCTGGGATACCTCTGGTCCAGTGCTTGTTTTGCCAAACGCTTGACAAATTAGAAAGCTTAATGTGTTGGCATGCTCTGTGGGCACACCCCAAGTTTTCAGTTTTCAAAGCCCCAATTCTGCAATTCACACATTGCTCAGGATCGGCAAGGTTACATCAGTTCTGGGCTGTACAGCTTTGATCACTCGAATGAGAGGGATGTCAAAATCAGAGCGACGACTTTCCTGAAAACGTTTTGGTTGGCATGAAGAAAACAAGGTAGTATAACCTCCGACTAGAGACATTGGAAGAAACGTTACAGCTCTGTAATGTACATGGCGCTGTGGAAATGCTGTTCATCCTTCCCAGCTTTTCTTGTGGTTTTCTCTTCAGATTTTAATTTTGAAAAGAATGGTGGTAAGGATGAGAAAAGAGGAGGTGGGCTGAAGATATCAGCTTGATCTTTGAATATATTATGACTAGTTAGTACTGCTGCCTGAAACGTTAGGGGGGTGTTGATGTGCATAAAACTTTCCTGTCTCTTCCACTTTCCTCCTCTCTAAACAAATTAAGAAAAGGCTTAGAAGATTGTGTGGATCTTTATAGATCTTTACATCTACAGCACTAAAGGAAGCACTGGGGGATCTGTAAGATCTAAAGATCTGTAAGTCTTCCTACAGAATGGTGCATATGTAGGTCCTATTTTCACTTTCTGAGGGCGAAGCTAGAGAGCATGTAGGGTGAAAAAAATTTCACTGGAGCATAGAACAAATAAAAACCCCACAAGTCCTCATCGATTGAAAGCTATTCTGTTGTTGGAATGAGCCCAATGACCGTAAAAGGGGAACAGTATGAACTATCAGTGTATACATGCTTCAGAAATTATTCTCTGAAATGTACATATGTAGGGTGAAGCTCAGGCTGCATGCATGTTATGGAGGGAGACATTATTTGAGTGATTGCTGTAGTCTGTCTTTAGTCTTTTTATTGTCTCTGTTCCATTTGGGGCACTGTTTTGGAGAAGGTGGTGTTCAGTCTGTGTTGACCTCTTCCACTCATTTGACCATGTGCTCCCTTGCGGCATTCTGGTGTGCAAGCCCTATGAGCACACCAACTGAGCTGTGACCGATGTTATCAGATGCAACACAAGTACACTGCAAGATTTGGTAGTCACTGTTTAGTTAGAGGAATCCATTTTCTTGTAAAACAAATAACATTTAAAACCTTAGCAAAGCTTACTTGGCAAATCTGCCTGCATCTAAGCTGTTAACTTGCATTACACCCGAAACAAGCGGTTCAACCCTGCTTAACTCTTTTGGAGGCTTTTTGTGCAGGTGCACAGTTGTTTCCAGCGTCACTCCTGTGTTTCCCTTCCAGCGATGCTTTTCTCTTTGAAAGGTTTGGTAACTGATTTTGAGGGAAAAACACAATCGCTTCTTTTCTGTTTGTTATAACCCCTGACGCTGCTGCTTCTTCCTCCTACCTCTTCCCACACGCACGCTTGGCATCCCTTGGGAAAGTTTTCCGCATGCCTTTTTTAATAGCAGCATTTCTCAGCTCTTGTGCCCAGTGTTTCATGACTTGTCCAGTCTAGTCTGTGTAAAAATTATGCTAAGTAAACAACTGGATACTGTATCCTGCTGATTTATGAAAGACAGACAAGCTTTTAGTGCTTGCCTGTCTTGCCCTTTCTGTACGTGCTCTGCACAAAAATTAACAACCTCAAACCAAAACCTCCAGGCCTGCAGAGAAATGTGGCACATCTCCCATACCTAGACAGGAAAGGTTACCCGAATTATTCATTGCTGTCTTCCCAACTCTGCTGACTGCTTTTTTTCTGTTGCAGTAGGCAAGTCACTTTGATTCTTATGAGTCTGTATCTTATGGCCTACGTGGTGTTATAAACTGCGATCATGTGGATGATCTATCCATAGTCTGTAACACATCCAGTACCAATCTGCAGAAAGACTGCAGATAAATAAAAATGTGTGCATTCCCACACATGCAGGCAGACAAAATGAGGGGAAAACAAGAATAATAACCACCAGAAGTTTACCCTAACTTATGTATATGTTGTGTGTTTTTGTTGGGGTTTTTTGGGTTTTGTTTTTTGTTTTTTTCCCCTATGAGAACCCAGAGAGAGTCTGTGGATTTTGATCTCTTTGAAGGGAAAAACATTAAGAAGTTCATGGCTCATGCTAAAAGACTGGGAAATACAGATCCTCACAGCATTGTGCAACAGAACTGGGTCAAGCCAGTCCAAAGAAGCTAAATATGGGCTGGCCTTTTATTGTGGAGACATGAATGCACTGCTTTACCTGGCTTAGTTCAGCTGCCTGATGAAGTACTTCTTTACCGGTCCATGCCTGTACTTACTGCAAAGTTAGCCAAAGCAAACCTGAAGCCAGTAGAATTACCAGAAGAATTACCAAAAGCCCTTGCCGTATCTCTTGATATGATATGAATTGGGGAGAATGGATCAGGGTACTAAAAATCTAGATTGTTCCTATGGGGAGGACTGGCATCCTGCTTGCTTGTCCCTTAAATGTGAGTTTGCCTGCTACTCGTCATACCAAATTTTATAGTCTTCGGTTAAACAGTTACCTGGCAAAACAAAGAGTTGTTCTGTGGAAAAGGAGTAAATAGGAAAGGTATTTACAATGTGGACAGCCCTGCTGTCCAGTTCCTGCTGAAGCTGATTAACCTCTGATCTCTTCCAGGGATTAGGTCAAAAAGAAAAAAGGAAAAAAAGAAGAAGTCTTCTGGGAACTTTCTATTACGGTTCAGAGGAAAACAGAGCTGGACAGAGTGGTCCCTTAAGCTATAACATCTGGTTTGAGGGGAGGTCAAAAAGAGCTACAATACTCTAGCAGCCAGCGGGGCAGCCTTTCTTGAGCTGCAGAGCATTTGTATAATTGGCTGTTTCCCTCCCTAATTTGAGCTCCCACACCTACCTCTGCTGCATGCCCTTGCCCAGGAGCTTGGCACAGTTCTTCCCGTGCTTTATCATGACCCTGATGCTGGGAGGCTCAACCCTGTGGTGCTGGCTGATGTCCTTGTGGAATCAGGCTCTCCTGCAGACACATCAGCTCCATGCTGCCCGGGTTGGTCAGAACGGGTCCTGTCCATCTTCATGGTGAAGGCTCTGCACGGGGGATCATGGCATCAGACACATCGCAACACCCCTGTCCTTGGGTGGCAGGGCAGTGCTTAGCCTGCCAGCTCATAGTCCTGACAGAGCAGAGCAACATTTAACTCTGGAGAGCCTTTTGTCCTTACAGTCATACTTTATCTCCCAGCAAGGCAAATACATCTGACACCCAGCTTGAGTCAGATCTGCAGTTTTTGGATGTGATCCAATAAACTTTCCTGGAGCAGTGCTAGCACCAGTTGGGATAAAGGGCAGACTTCTACTCTCTTCATCTGAGTCCTGGGGTGGTTAGCAAGACTATCCGTGGAAGAGCCTGTTCGGGAAGGGGAGGATGCCAGGTTTGATGCAGCTGCAAGAGGGAGGTTGATTAGGGAGCTCTGCATGCAGTTTGAGGTTGGCAGAAAGCTGTGGCTGTTATCAAGCACAGCAGTTTGGGAATGATGCACAACATGGATTGACTGGAGAGAGCTGGTGCTGAGCACCAAGGCTCTGCATTACTGAGTCCCAGCAAAGAGCAACTTCACACTGATACTGTGTGGTTGGTGGGAAAAATTGACAATGGGGAGAGAAAAATACATGCTTGTTTCTATATCTGCTTTTTTCAGCATATAGTTTCTTCTCAGTGCATTTTTCACCTGAGTGGAAGACTGACTGCATTGCATGCACTGCCTATTGTCAGTTGTCCTTGCAGGTGTACTGCTCTATATATTTTAACATGCCTGTTTTGGAACCTGGCTGTTTCAAGTCTAGAAGAAACAGATGTTTTCCTTTTGCCTTTAAGATCCTTGAATGCACCATTGCTACCTCACCAGCATCTATTACCTATCAGCAGCAGAAGAGCTTTAACTGTGACAGCTTCATGGTACTCTTTTAGTAGTACTCCTGTTGCATGGCTTTTTAGCTGAGGCCAGGAGGTGGCTTCATACTCAAGGTTGGTCGTGGATCACTGTGTTAGGAAAGCCTGAAGAAAGCTGTGTTGCCTCTGCCTTCTCCTCATCTGTGTGCTTATGCCAGGTCTGATGTGCAAGGTTTCTGTCCAGTCTAGCAGAAAATATGCTTTGCCAGTGCTCTGCAAAGTATAAGGTAGTTTAGATTACTCAAACTGAATTTATGGCCACATAAAGGGAACTTTGCTGTAGTTCAGAGCGCCAAAGAATCTCCTTGTTTTAGGGAGACGGCTTTAAAATTTTGCCTACCTGGCTGTCAGAGAACCAGATAACAATGCTGTAGCACAACAGATGATGCTCAGGTTATACTCCTCAGCTGTGGCGCTGGGATCTGTTACCGCTCATCACTATGTGAGAGCACATGTTTTGTACTAGAGCATAATGGAAACTAGGAGCCTGTGTAGGCTACAGCTGACTTCCATTAGTGGAAGGGCAGGATTGTGTATTAAGAAGATTTCTCTGCAAGCCTTGAGCTCTTTGGACAAGTCTGGACTTTTTCTTTAAAAACTTCTTTCCTTTGGTCTGATGGTGCAACTGCATTGACACGCTCAAAGGAAAGGATAAGTCATCTAGATGAGCTACTGACGTCTGTTACCATCCTTGTAATGAGTAGGACAAGTGCTTGAATTCCAGCACTTTTGGGCACTGTTTATCAGTCCAAGTGGGCAGTATTCATGCATTTAACTGTAATCCTGTGCCTGTTTTCCTTCAGTCTTAGGCTTGGTACCTGCATTCATCTGGAGACCTGCTGTTAGCACTGACAAGGCAGTCACTAATGACAATGTGATTTCATATGTATATGAATGACTGCTGACATCTGTCTTTGTTAGAGAATTCTAGACCCTAGTACTGGCAGTGGTGAAGGCTCAGTGTGGGCAGCATGAGGATGCTTTCACAATCGTGATATTTAATCTACAGGTCATACCTGCACTGACACGAATTTGAGCAACAGTAGCCTGCGCAAGTTCTAGTGATGGAACATTTCTTCTGAGCCGAGGGGAGCGTTCATGCAGGTGGCCTTAACACAGGCAATTTGCTGCTGCTTTCCCGACCACTGAGCTCTGTTTGTTTGAGCTGTCTGAGGAGATTTGAGTTCTGATGGGAAACAGAAATGTTTTGTGTGCAGATAATAGCAAGAAGTACAGGGCTGCGTTTTGTATCATTTCTGTCAGACACGCAGCACAGCTCAATTTACCCCTGGTGAATCAGACATATTGTCTACTCGAGGAAAACAAGGCAACCCTGTCAATGTGGTGTTAGAGCATGTGTGCTCTTGCCAGTTTGGGTAGAGTAAAACCAATGAGGATTGTGACAGCGCATTGTGCTTTGATTTTAGCAAGTATCTGGGCTGAACTTGAGTCTGCGGTGTGTTCCTCCTGCCTGTGAATAGGCAAGCAAGAGATCCCTGGTCCAGCATTAGCTCCTGTCTTTCAGAAGTGCATTTTAAAATGTGGCTTGGGCGTTAGGATCAAAGACAGAAGAATTAGTTTTCTGTTTATGTTAAAGGGGATATATCTGCTTGAAATATAATCTTTCTTGACTGTGTTTAATTGTAGTTTCATAAACTGCACCTGCCTTTGGGCTCCTCCTGTTTTTGCTGTGACATTCCACATTTTTATCTTGACTTCCTAAGGAAATGAGGCTTCTTGGCAACAGTGTATGTGTCCTGCCTTCTTTTCCACCAGATATCTTTTGGATCTGCTGGCCAGCTTCAGCCAAGTTTAATGAAGAGGGGAGGAGAAATTCCGAAGATGCAAAGTCCCAACAAATTATGTTTAAGCTGGCAAGCTGTGTGGAGAAGGGAGAGGCTGAAATTTATAGCGTCTGCTTTGGGAATGGTAGGCAGACCTTAGCCACTGTCCGTTATCAGTCAGCTGGCCACTGTTCTGCAGTAAATCAGGAGGGGAAAGTAGATGTTTGGGTTTTTTTTTTTAAAGAAGTAGTTCTGATGCTTGACTTTCAAGTGAGTGATGCAGTGCTAGGAACGTGTGCAGGGTAGCACATGCAAACTAATTCTGAGCATTTTAAAATCTCCCCTTGGTTCTTTCTTTAGCTTACCGGCCCACAAATTTTACTGTATATTTGAGATTATCCTGTGTGATCCCTCTCCCTCTCTTTCTCTTTCTTAATGCGTGCATATGTAGATATAAATGTAAAATAGCAGTGTTACTCTCCAACATTTAATGAGACAAAAAATGTTTGTCACTTGACAGTGCTCCTTTTGCAAGATGCAGTTTGAGTGATTGTGTAGGGAGTTGGCTAAAGTACAGTCTTAAAAACCCATCTCCTAAATCTAGAGATAAAGGCAGCAAGTGCTAATGCTGAAGGACCTGGGAATTCATTGTACTCTAAGCTGACTTTTAACCATGACGAATGCTCCCCTTGTGCCTAACAGGAAAGTGTTCTTCTCCCCCTGTGCCCTATCTATTGCATATGCAATGGGAAGCACACGGCTGAGCCAAGCATTAAAAGAACGTTGAAGATGCTGTGCAAAGCAGTTCAGTTGGTCAGTGTAGAAGATGCTGTTTGTCTCCTGACCCTAGAAGCATTGCAGGTCTTTCTGACAAGAGGCCTGTGAACATTCCTCTAGGTAGGTTTAATCCAAAAGGGATTAAAGCCGCTGACTCTGCTTTGTGTAACTCCTCTGGCAGAGAACATTTTCTACTGATAAATAAAAGTGCAAAGGTGTTGTTATTAAATTGCAAAGATTGGTGCTTCATAAAAAGCACAAGTTTTAGTTTTGCTTTCCTGTCCTTGCTGTCTCTTCTTAGTAAGACCTGCTTCAAGCATGATTAGACCGATGGGAGTCTAGCCAAGGAGTTATCTTTTTGTTCTGATGATTCCCTGCTGACTTTTTTTGTGTCAAGCC
This sequence comes from Strigops habroptila, assembly GCF_004027225.2. NCBI lineage: Eukaryota > Metazoa > Chordata > Aves > Psittaciformes > Psittacidae > Strigops > Strigops habroptila. The sequence continues at coordinate 58,629,822 of NC_044278.2, forward strand.
TTTATTTCTCCAGCGTTTGGATCTGAAAGTTGTGCCTGTGAGAAGTGAGTGAGTTAGCAGCATAAGCAGCTACTGTTCCTGCGTGGAGAGCAAGCACATTGGTGGTGTGTTTTGCCTCACATCCACCTCGTAAAACAGTAGCTTCTTTACCCAGCACATCACTGGTGCAGAAGATGTGATGAGAGTTCAACAGCCTGCTCTCTTTTGCACCCAGATCTCCAGGATGATGGAGGTCTTCACAAATGTCTCTCTCTGTTTAGTAGAGGAGACTGTTCCAGAAATGAACTTCCAGCTTTTTTTCATGTCAGTTGGTGTACGAGGTGTTTCTGCAGCGTTTCACTAAGGCAGGGATATTTTCCACTGTCGCTCCTTCTTCCTGAACTGAATGTTAGTGTTTCATTCCAGAGCTGGTAAGAACTTAGTGGAAATCCTAGTGTAAATGCAGCAGCCCATAGACCTTCGGATAACTGTTACCGGCCTGGCAAAACACCTTGGCTTTGCATCCGAGAGCAAGAAAGGAGAGTGTCCGTGATTCCTGAAAACCATGTTATTAATGTGGAATGTTCTACCAAATGGAAATGTAATTGAGCAAAGAGACCAGAGGTAGCAGGGAGATGGAGCATCCCTGTGGCTGGCTGCTGGGTTCCCCCAGCACTAACCTGTCCTCCCAGCCAGGGCTGCGGGTGGCTAGGCAGCCATGAGTCACCGCTGTGGAAACACTGATGCAAAGGCAGCACCATTAGGGAGGGGTTTATTTGTCTCTTGCATATTTTACCTCAGCAGCCTTTTCTGTAGCATTTATTTGTGTTTCCTCTCCTCGAGCCTGTGAGGCAAACCCGTTATTTATAAATGAGTTAGTTGTTTTTCACTCCGAATTTTTCTTTTTATTCTCTTCTCTCGCTATGCTCCTTCACAACAATTTGTTTAAGTGTAAAGCCTTGAGTCAGTTATAAAATGATAGAGTTGCACTGATTTATAGATCAGAGGGGGCTGCATCATCAGACAAAGTCTCCATTCAAATTTGAGGCCCTGAGGGTGATGTCGGTTCCTATTTCAGAATTGCTGCTGCTCCTCAATTCTGGTTAAAAGAGTTTGGGAAATATACCTAACCTTGTCTTCATTTGCAACACGAATTGTTGGAGTTTGCACTGTTCTTGTAAAAATGGATGGACCAGCTTGTAAATGCAAACTCATTCTCTTTCCCATGCCTACAAATGTAAACAAATAAACACCCATGTCAATTCAGGAAAGGATTTCCCCTACTGGCAGGAAAGAAAGGAGGATCAGTTGCGTTTTCTATTTGTAAATGTTCAGATGGCATCCTGTTGTGATAGTAATGATTTCTCATTACATAGGTGTCTATGGGTTTTCCTCATTTTCTATTTCCTTCTCCTTCGCGATGTGATTTTACAATACACCAAAGCCAATTTGATGTCTGGCTGCTCTTGCAGGGGCAATCCTGCCTCTCTTCCTCCCCTTTCCCAGCTCCCCTAGTACCACCATCTATCTGGTTCCACCCTTCAGAGAGCTCCACTGGCAAAAAAGTGTGTGTGTGTATTAATATATATATATTAATATATATACACATACACTTTTATTACTATATCTATAAATATATATAATAATACAGATTAGCTTTGTGTTGTTTTCACCCTAGCAAAAGCTGGCCAGGGGGTGGGAGAGAGGGGCCAGGCAGGGCAGGGAGTGGGAGAGGCAGCGGCTGGGAGCTGGCCCACAGCAGCATGAGCATCTCCTTTGGGTTACAGCCATGAGACTGCCTGGGGAACGCTAGCCCCAAAGCCATCTCTTTGCAGCATGAATCCGAGAGGGAAGCCAGCTGTGATGTGTTCCTGACAGCCTGGCCGCTGAGGGACTGTTTGTAGTGCTCCACACCTGCAGATTTAGGAATAAAGAATGGAGTGTAAAGGTCTTCTGCAGGGATTCCCCCACCCTCTGATTCTTTCCACTGCACAACAGGCTATTTTTAGTCCACTTGCTTGCCTCAGAAATTACTTCACTTTCTGCTTTGGACCATTTCCATAACATTTGTTGTGATTCTGAATTCCAGTCTTCAGGATAATGTCAGAGCAAAGAATTCCTGGGTGGCAAGCTCAGTTCCAGTGGTATATACAAAAAACCTGTGCTGAGGAAGCCTGATCTGGTCACCCGTGGGAGACTGGCTTAGGTGAACCACGTTTTGGACCATGCCCTGTATTTGCAGGCAAAGAATCCTATTAATTCCGAGTTTAATGGTGCTTTGGTTAGTGAATGGCAAAAGAAAACAAACTTTGAGTGGGCTAATCCAGGTAGCCAAAGTAGATCTACCTCTGAAAGACATCTGTTTGCTTTAAGTGAAGTCCAGAATCAAAAGCCCAGCCTGCATAGGATAAATATAATAGTGGAACCTCAAGTATTCAGGAGCTGTATATTCAGTGAAGAGAAGAAATTATGTCTATTGCTGAGGCACAATATAGATTGAAAGTTGGATTTGTTTGGGATAGGAAGGAAAAAAACCAAAAAAAGACGTTTAGTATCACACCTACATTCTTGTGAATTTTCCACACAGAATCACAAAATGGTTTCGGTTGGAGAGGACCTTAAGATCATCTAGTTCCAACCCTCCTGCCATGGGTTTTAATTAAGAACCACTCATGATGGATTGATGCTGGTTGTGGATCAGGGTCTAATCCATTATTGTTCACAAAATACCCATATTCATCAACCTTTGGAGGACAAATAGCTACTTAGAGTGTGGATAAATGGTCACAAACGCTCTGCTTAGTGTGGCTCCGTGAGCTGTTATGTACTCCTTGAGACATGGCCATCTTAACCTGGTGTGGCTGGTGAGCAGTGATTTTTTTGTGCAAGTGTTTGTCTACATTTTTCCTTCTGGTTGCACTTAACGTGAGTACTTGTGTGACTGCTGCACCATTGGCCGTCACTAGAGGGCTTTGAAGCTAGAAACCTGCTTGCCTTCCACATGATGTCAAGAGCCAGAAGTTTGTTCTGGAACCTGATACACAGCAACATGACAGAGACCTTTGAGTTAAGCTAGCAGGAGCTTACTGGCGTTCAGTGTTTTTCAGCATCTTCCACTCAGAGAACTTGTTTCGTCATCATTTTTTTCCTCTTTAGCCTTCTCTTTTAAGCTTCTTTACAAGAGGAATGGTAAAAGAGGGCCTCCAGGTGTGAGGCAAGTAGGGCTTGTGCACAGCTAACAGCAGATAATGGGTTTTTGGGTGTCCAGTACTTATCTGAAGGGAAGAGGCCAGGATGTACAGGTTGTTGGTGTGCATGGGCGTATGCCTGCCTCCAGGCCAAAACTGGGTTGTAACTGTTGCATGGCTGTACGTGCTCTGGCTTCTGGGGGAAAGTGTCTGCTCATGAACCAAAGGCGTGAGGGAAGAAGGGCTCTATTGTATGAAAGACAACCTTAGCTGGATGTCTTGCTTTGAAGAGGTTTGCCAATGCGTTGGAGAGCTGCCTTCAGCCAAGCCCGCTTTCAGTGGGGAAGTTTTATAGGTCATGAAAAGCAGCAATGTCCGTTTCTTCCACTGTGCCTTGCCTTTATATGCAGCAGCGCACATGCACTGCTGTCATCCCTTGCGCTTTGGATCAGCAGCTCAGCGTTAGTCCAGGGAGAATTGTGAGCGCCTCCAATTTCTCTCTGTGGTGTGGGAACGTTGGAGCACATAATGGCTGCGATTCAAAGACAAATGCTAGCTCTTTGCTACCAATCACTTTGGCAGAAACCCCTAGATGTTCAGACTACAGATGGAGCTGCTTTGGGGTAACTTCTAAGAAATAAAAAAGCACCTACAACCTTACGACTTTCCTTTTTTTTTTTTTTTTTTTTTAATTATTCTGTTTGCTATCTAATAGCCTCCCTGTTCTTCTTTTTCCTATTCGACATCCCTCACCCCTCTCTTTTTAATTCATGCCAGCCAAAGTGCAGCTAAAGGCTTTTCCTAGCGGAGCGTCATTTGTTAGTAAAGCAGCAAAGACAAGCTTAGCCAATTTAACCAGCAATTTCTGAGGCTTTCCTTTTTGACTGTGCTTTGGGATTTCTCCATGCGCTTGTTGGAGGGATGAGGCTGCAGGAAACCGCAGGAGAGGAGCCTCCATCCGTGATGGCCTTTGTTCAGATGCCTGTAGTCTGGCAGAAGCTGACCTCCGCAACACATGGTCTTTCACTTAGCTGCCTCTCTCCAGCTATTGGAGAGGTCCGATTTGCTGTGTGTGGGATTTCTGCTGCTTCCATGCTGCTTGGTAATGTTTCCAAACCAACCAGCGGGTCCTTGCCTTGGCGATGGAGCTGTAGCTGGCAGGGTTGCTGCAGCCTGTTCGTTTGTGCAGGGCTTCATTGTCACACAGCTCTGCTCTAGGCAAATCCGGTGCCTTAAAGCATATCCTCCTGAATTTTGAAGCTCTCCAAACAATCCAGGTTTCCTCCTTCGGATGTAAATGCCTCCCCCTCCCTTCACTCCCCATGCTTTGGCTGGGCTAATTGCTCTTTGTTTAGTTTCAAATCAGTGTGATTAAGGGAAGATTTTTTTTCAGACTGTCACTTCATCATGTTACGGGACTAGCATAGTAAAAAGTTATAGTATCTGTTGGGGTGAATACCCTGAGCACAGAGTTACAGGCATTTACCTTCTCATGAACCATCTTCCCCTGAGACCCTGTAGTGATAGCATTACTTTTGTTTTAAGGGAAAAGTCCCTGAGAAGACAGCCATTTATTTAACTGGACAAGAGAGGCCATCTGGTCTTTTTTTAAACGTGTAACTGTAGAATTTATCCTTGAAGACACTGCTCCGGGTGTTCAAGGTGGGCACAGCTCCCATGCAGATTCTGGGTGTTGGGTGTATTGAGGTGGGCTGGGGCCATGTTTGGGACAGGAGATGGGGTCGTTACTAGTCGCTGGGAAACCAAAATGATACTCCTCGTGAGGGAGATCAGATTATTCCCCTATAGGAGGATTTCAGTAGAACACGTTATGCCTGCGTTTATTTTACAGTCAAGTTGCTGAGTGTTGCTTTTTGACAGTGGCTTGCAGTACGGGAGTGGGCTGTGCCTGTCTGAGAAAAGAGACCCCAAAGCAGCTCCCAGAAGGCTCACAACACACATACACACGTCCTCTTTCTGCCACCTTTCACTTTGAACGCATGCAATGCCCAGTGAGTGAAATAAGCAAAGAAGTGAAAAGAAGTGACCCCCTCATCACAAACCTGAAGGAGTGGCATTGCCCTTCGCCACCCTAGGGAGGATGGACAGGGCTTTGAGCAACCTGGGCTAGCAGAAGGTGTCCCTGCCCATGGCAGGGCGTTGGAACTCGATGATCTTTAAGGTCCCTTCCAACCCAAACCATTCTATCAATTATTATTTCTACCTTGTAGCTGTGTGGGTCCCCTCTGCTAGTCATGGTGCAGTTGGGAAAGGCAGGGCAAAGCCTGACAGGTTGGGGCTGGCAGGAGCCCCAGCTTTGCAGCACGGAGGCATCAGAGCAAAGAGAATCTGAGCCTGGCCAGGAGCTGGTGGTGGGCTTGGGAAGTGGATTCATGTCCCCACACTCCTGCCAGTGCTCTCAGGCTTTCAGCTCAAAGAGGGAGAGACTTGTGCTGAGATCTGAGCTGTTTGTTTTTAAACTGGAGACTGAGATGCCATGGCGCTGTGATTTTTGAGGTGAAATACTGTTTAATAAATGCAAGCCTGTTCACAGCCCAGCAGCAAAAACAAACATGTACTGTACTATTAGGACCATTTAGATTTTTTCCAGTCCTATTTTCTTGGCTGTTAATCATGATCTCTTTGTCACCTGCCCAGCTAGGGTACATGCAGCTGGGGTGTAACATTTTCTGTAAGTATTTGTTGCTTTTCTTTATCCTGATGGGAGCAGAAGGCCTTTTCTTCTCAAGCAGGTAAATAATTAGCTGGCTATCAGCAGCTTCCTTGCTCAGAGAGGTGGAGGAATGGAGAGAGGGGACCGTGACACCCTGTCTCATAGATGGACATGAGCATCTTGTAGCTCTGTTCATTGTTAATTCACTCCTTCAGTGCTGCTCAGCTGTGAGGTTTCCAGGCGTGCTTGGCAGCACTGACAACAAAAACATCTGGTCCAAGAATATAGTTCCCTTTTGCTGGCAGCTGCATGAAAATGATTTTGTACATAGTGGCGTAACGCCAAATGCACTTACTTGTACACTAAAGTGCACAGCCTTTATTAAGCTTTGGCAGTGCAGGCCTATTTTAAATGCTGTGCGTAAGTCAGCATTAATCTACCAAAGAAAATCAAAATCTCAGCAACCGATTTTATGAAGAACTCGCTTATCATGTGTGCCCAGACGTGGCCATACCTTTGTACCTGTGTAACAGCTGTTCCTGTCTGAATGCAAAGGAAAAGCCTTTTTGGTTGCAGCCCTGGTTGTCATCTGTCCTCCGGAAGGGTTTGGCACAAACACAAAGGGAAATTTGCCCCTCGCAGACATCCCTAAATTGCTCTCGTCAGCAGCTGCATTTGTCTGTTACTGATAGAGGTTGTCTGTCTCCCCTCTTGTTTTAAGAAGGACCTAGTGTGTGTGTGCTGAAGAAAATGTTAGCTGTGAATCAAATAGTTCGTGTGTCTGCTGGTAAATTGTAATTGGAGTGATTGGACCTGATAATTACAGAGTCATCATCATCATCTTGTCAGTCAGTTGTAAATCGTTCCATAATGAATTTCCTTTTTAAAAAAGAGCTGTATTTCTGAGTGCAAGTGTATTTTAGAGGTAAAATGTAATATCTGTATTCCTTTCTGCTTTGGAACTCGTGTGAACAAGCACATTGAAGAGAGGTCTATGCTCCAGCAAAGCTGCTCTCAGTCCATATATTTCTAGTTATTTCCTTTCTGTTTATTCCCACAGATTAGCTGAGCTCGGTGGTGCTTTTTCACCGCCAAAGCTGCTGTTCGGTTGTAGGTTTCAGGCATGCTGCAGAAGAGCATGGAGGAGCCTGGGTCTGGTCTGGCATCAGTCATGGGCCTTGGTTTGCCCTTTGCAGGAGGAGCTCATTCCTCCCCAGGAAGAAGCAGGTGGTTGGAGAGCTTGGACAGGTTATTTCAGTGGGTGTGTGTAGGGCTGACTGCCTCACATCTACCAACCTGATGTTAATCCTCTCTGTCACTGCTGGGAGGAGCAGTTCTCACCTCAACCAGAGAGAGAAGGAGGAGAAGGTGGAGATGGTGGCAAAGGGAGGAGGAGCAAGCCTCCTCTTGCTGGCTTTTGAGACACTGTTTGCTTGCAATGCCAGTGAAGAAAAATCAAGGTATTTTGGGCGGTATTTTTACAGTTTAAAATGGAATTTGACAAGCCTGGAGGGTTGGTCAGGTCGCTTCTGCTCATCCCAGTCATCCACGGTCTGCACAGACAATATATATTCAGCCTGCTTCTCAAACACGTGACAGTGGGCTGGTGTTGCAGCTTTATGTGCAATCCCTTCTGCCCCTCATCTGGTGAGAGGAATGGGCCTTTGAACCTCTTGGGTCCTCCTTGTTCGTGCCCAGTGTTTTGCATTTGCAGTACTTTCTCTGCGTAAAGCGGGGGAGAAGGTTGCAGATTACCAACAGAGGTTGAGCAATGACTAATATTGGACCAGAGGAGCTAAAGTATTTAACCTTTAAGCAGAGATTACCTGAAATTAAAACTTGTAAGGGCTTGTGCACTCTCACTGTGTCATTCAATCATGTTTGTAAGACACATGTACAGATCGGACGATTCCTTTTATTCCTGGGTAATTTACATATTTTGGCTGCTTCACAAAAGAAACCTTGTGTTGAATAAGTCAGATCATGATCTCACACTAGTCCTTGCTTACAAGGAGTTTTTTGGAGGCTGTAACATAGCCCCAGATTTGAAGTTTTCCTTTTGTGGGTGTTAAACAGAGCATAGGTTACCGGCAGCATATACGACGAGTGTTAAACGTGGGTATTAGCTCATAAACCAGCATATTACCTTCGAGGTTTGGGGGTGTGATGGCTGTTTGTTGGATGTTGTTTCACCTGGCAGGTGTACCTCAGACAGAGGCACACCACTTCAGAAAAAAGTGTTAAATCTGTTTTTTCTTAGTAATGGGCTACGTGAAATATGTCACTTTACAGAAGTGGATTGGTGGGCTGCAAAAGAAAATGCATTGATTTTGTTTTCAGGGCTTTCTTGGTACTCATTTTCTGACAAAATACAAGGGTTCGTTAGTGTTGCAGACGGAGTTTTAAATATTTGGAAGGGAAAATTGCAGCACTCGCATCATTTTAATGAAGAAGGTTTGCTTAATTAAAGCCTGGAAGATGTAGGGAATGTGGACAGCTGAGGGATTAGCAATGTGTTACAAAGTTGTTCTTCCACCTACCAGTTGATTTGAGTTCAGAAGCCAAAGTCCATAATAAAACTTGTAGCCTTCCACTAGCTGTTCGCTGGCCGTAACTGTTGATGCTCCTGGTGACCAAACCTTGAATTCTTTCTGCCTAATTTTAGTCATGTATTAGTTGTGCTGAAGCCTGGAGTGTAGCTGCTCTGGGCACCCACAATTTCCGTTGGGGGAAACGTTTGCAAGGGGCTGGAGCACCTCTCACTGGGAGAGTTGAGGTTGTTCAGCCTGGAGAAGAGAAGGCTCCGAGGAGACCTTATAACAATCTTCCAATACCTAAAAGGGGCCTGAAAGAAGTCTGGAAAGGGGCTTTTTGCAGGGGCCTGTCATGACAGGACAAGGGGGAATGGCTTTAAACTGAAAGAGGGGAGATTCAGATTAGACATTAGGAAGAAGTTCTTCACTGTGCACTGTGAGGGTGGTGAGGCGCTGGCACAGGTTGCCCAGAGAAGCTGTGGCTGCCCCATCCCTGGCAGTGTTCAAGGCCAGGTTGGATGGGGCTTGGAGCAACCTGGTCTAGTGGAAGGTGTCCCTGCCCACGGCAGGGGGATTGGAACTAGATGGTCTTTAAGGTCTCTTCCAACCCAAACCATTCTATGATTCTGTGAAAGATGTCCATAAAGGAACAGGCCTGTCCACCTGAGATGGGTCTTGTCCCATAGAAAGGTGAAGGTCGCTGGGGGGCCTGTGTCTGTTGGAAGTGTGAGGTATTTGCTTTGTGGCTGCCAGCTGCTCAGTGCTGGTGATTGTGGCGGTGCTTGTTTGTCCCCCCCCATTTTTATTTATTTATTTTTTAAATTTGATTTTTAATGTATGATTTATTTTGGAGTACCATTGCCAGTTTGCTCTCTCTGCTTCACAAATCTGTGTATTTGCTTTTGGCCCAAATAATATTATGTACAAAGAAGTGCCAAGCTCTCCATCACTGTCAGGTGAAGAAATGGCAGCATGTGATGGAGCTTCTGAATTTCTTTTGTCAGCTACTTCTCCAGCCCCATCTCTTTTTAATAAAGGATCCTATATGAAACAGCCCTGAGGAAATGCCAAAGTGGGATTATCTTTCCTTCCTTTCCTTTGTTCTGTTCCTGTTTGGGTGTTTGTGGTTACAGCATTTGGGTTTGTGATTGTGAAGTACTGGGGTATTTTGTTTGATTTTTAGCATTTGGGTTTCATTCAATGTACAAAATGTAAGAGGGGTTGTAAATAAATCCCTCTTCATTTACAGTGTTGTTGGTCAGTGTGGATGTGAAGCTGTATACTGAATCTGTCCTCTAAGGGAATCAGTGTTTTCATGTAATCATAGATTTTCATGATGTATATAGTAGAACATTCACGTTATGCCAGAACTGCTGGTTTTTAATGTATTTTACCTTCCCAGCTTAAATTTCTGGTAATGTAGCTTCTGTGTGGCATTTGGTACATAGGAAATCCGCTTTTAGTCATTCCAGCCTTTTGTTTTCTCTCCTGTCTCAGATGCTTGCTTTCTGCCTCACCCTCCTCAAAGACAAAGCTTAGTTTCAAACTAGAATGGTAGTTTCTTGCTGAATCTCTCCAGCTGCATCAAACCTGCAGGACTCAGGAGCCTTTTCCATCTCCCAGGTGCAAACTGTGTCCCAGCAGCATCTGGACTGCACATGCAGGGAGGGACCCATTTGGGAAGGAGATCTGCCCTCCAGGAGGGAATGGCAAAGCTTCATGCTGCCTGGGGAGAGCAGGGGCCAAGCAGTGGGCAAACACCTCCCCTGGCTCTGTTGCCCCCAAAGGTGCTGCTTTCCTTGGCATCAAATGCACAGTGAGATTGGAAGTAGAAAAGATGTGCAACTTGCTGCCTTTGTGCTTAGAGCCTGCTTTCTCTCCAGCATCTACATCTCTTATTGTTTGAGCCTGGAGCTTTGCATAAAGGAAATTGTTTTAATTTCTTTACTTCACACACAGGCTTATTTTTCATATCTGCTAGCAAGGGCTTGTTCTGAGCACAGAAAAAAGCCCTGCGACTGGATGTAGAATTGTATAGCAACAGGCATTTTTAGTGTGAATAGTAGTAATGAAAGCAGGGTACTAAACCTTCCTGCTTTTATGAGAGCTCTGAAGATGTCAGTACAAGGCTAGCTTGTTGCATAACTTGTAAGTAATTTAGGCTTGATGAGGGTGGACAGTTGAATTGTATAGCTGGGATAAACATGCAATCTGAGCAGGAAACTCTTTGAAGTTATCATGACCAGAATCAAGGGACTAGCCTTGGAAATGGTTGAAGGGATTTACCCTTAGGAGGTTTCTCTCTTGGTTGTGTTAGGAAAAGCCCATGGCATCCTGGGGTTTTACTGGGGGAGGTCAGCGGTGGTGCAGTCTCTGTGCTTTCACTGCAGCTCATTCAGTGACCAGTGGAGGCACCGGGGGCACATCAGGCCAGAAAGAAAATGCTGTTGTCGGAGTGATTGGCAAAGGAGGTGGTTTGGAGGGAGACAACAGACAAGTATTGTCTTCACATGGTTTTTGGCTTCTTCCTGCCTGCACGTGATTCCATCTTCTGTGCTTGCACAATGGTGCTACACAGGCTCCTTCAGGCAGCGCTGGGACCCTGCTGAAGAGCTAAGCCCTCCCTCTTGCTTTTTTGTCTGCTTAATTTGATTGTTGCTTTATGGCTGCAGCCTCAGAGATGGCACTGTTGCGAGCAATTTGGCTCGTTTTCTCTCTTGTTTCAAATGGTGCCTTTAGCATGTAGTAGAGAGGGTGTTGTGCCAGGGAGAGACAAAGCAGCCTCTGTTCTTTGCGTGTGTTGGGGAGTGTGTTTCTAACCTGCTTGATGATATCTTGCCACTGAAGGTAACCAAACGTGGTCATAAGGACAGCACTGTTCTGCCATCCAGTTCTCACGGAACTAGGATTTTTTGTGACCGTTGAAAAAGCATCACAGCCGTCTTCTGCAATCAGTGCAGTGCTGCCAGTCTGCTGCTTCTGGCAGCGTGGCTCTGTGCCGGCGGTGGAAACTGCTTGGAGTCTGGTGGGCAGCTCACAGTGGTGAGATGGGCTCCAGAAAGCTTGCAGATGGTAAAGCCCATGAAGGGCTTGCTCTGCATGGGCTGCATGTGTAGACAAGGGGCAAAGTCTGAGAGGGACCCTCACAGTGATGGTGGGGTGATGGTCACCACGCATGCTGCTGCTTGATGGACATTTAAGTGCTCCTTCAGTGGCACTGAGTGTGTGGTATGATGGATGCATTTTCTTGAGGGAGAACAATCTGGAAGCCTCTGAAGAAGTGCGTGTTTGGGAAGGACTTGAAAGACGGTGCAGAGAAATGAACATGCTGATGCCAAGGTGGGAGTAGTCTGGTGGGTAAGAGGTCTGTGAAAGAGAGACCTTGCACATGAAGTGGGACAGGGCCAGTGAATGCTGGGGGTGAGAAGGTAATGGAGGAGAGAGACAGAAGGGAAATAAAGTTGCATGGGGTCTTTAGCTTCAGGGTAACAAAGCTCAAAGGCTTCATAAAAGACCCTGAAGAAAGACGGGATGTAATAAGAAAGTTGGAGGCCTTGTATGTTAAGATTTAGGAGGGACTGTATATGGACTTGTTAAATGTTTACTGCATGTCTTGATTAAAGTCTTTTAAACAGTTTAGGCTTTCCCTCCCAAGAAGCCCGAGTTTGGTATTATTTTTTAAGAACTATTTTATGTCATATTCCCAATTCCAACACTCCCCTGTGGCGCTGGAGAGGATCGCATTTCTCCATGTTGTGCTCTCTGCTCTGCAAGCTGCTCTGCTTTACACCAACTTCTTACCTTGGCAGTCTCTGGCAGGGACTTGCCTGGTGCTCAGTGTCTCATTGCTCTTGTGGTTAGGTTCCTCCCAAAACTAAAATCTCTTTCCCGGCTTGGAGGCAGCGCCACAGCTCCCAGTTCTGTGTGCAATACTGCCCCAGCTCTTCTCTCCAAAACATCTCCCTCGTGTGTGAGAACTTTATTAACGAGTGTATATATTATGGATTCCAGCACCAGAAAAGGTCACCTATTGTGCTAGGCACTATTCAGACTTTCCTTGGCCTAGACATATTCTGCTCTGAATGGATGCCGGCCAGGTCTGGGCTGCAGGGAGGAGGGAGAAGGGAGGATGTGACACACAAGCAGAGTGGTGGTTTGTAAAAGTTGGTGTCGTGATTTACCCAGGGAGATTTTTTGGTTGTGTTTGGTGCCTTTTAGGACTTTTTGCTTTTTCTAAATGTAGGTGGAGAACAGAAATTGAAAGTGAGAGGGAGCGGAAAGAAAAATAAGCTGGATTTCTTGTGGGCTTCTCCTGTTTTTCTTGAACTTGTATGTCAGGTGGAGATGGTGAAAGAAGGGCCAAGTCATCATCATTTTACTGCCTCTGAAGGCAAACTAATTTCCACCACTCTGGGTATCTGGGTTAGTAATCTCCTTCCCCTCCCAGCAGTGTGCTGAGGCTGTTGCCTGCCCCTCCATGTAGATCCCAACTCTCCCATGATTTAAAGATTCCTGAATCCCATTAGCCACCACTGGAGCTTGTGATCCTCAGCAGCTCAGTTTACTGTGGGACCCCAGGCAGAGCACTGCCAGCTGCCGTTCTCCAGGCAGTGCAGCTCCCTGAGTATTGGGCAGGCAGAGCTTTGTAAGCAGCATTGGGAAAGCAAAGGAAAGGAGGCTTGAAGGCTTTCCTTTCCCCATCTTCTTTTGCCTGTGTGTTTGGCTTTCCTGTGTGTTGGGGAGTGGTGTTAATTCTGAAAGCGCTTGGTTGTAGCTTAAAATGACTGGACGCGTTTGTGTGGGGACAGCTGAGATTTCTCACCATTACATTTCTTAAATCCAGAAGGAAAGTTACTGAAGGGACCAATCTGTATGCTTCTGCAAGTTGTTTTAGGGCAGCGTAGAAATCATCTGGTGAGATAGGTAAATTTGCTCTTACCTTCATCACGGAACATTGTCTTGCTTTATCCTTGCTTGGCTGTATTTTCCCATTTATGTTTCCTGTCGTCATAGTACTAGGGTAAGTAAAAGCTTCTGAAATTGTCCTGAGTTTCTCCTCCCTGAGCTGTGCCATCCCTTGAGGGATTATTTTAATTCATTTATTTATTTTAAATTCAGCTCATATAATTTCCTTGTGCAATAAAGCTTGGGGAAACAGTGTTATTCCCCCCTTACTCCCTAGGTGTGTTTCTGAAAGACAGATTCTCGTAGGGGTCCCGTACCAGTTGCAGTGCTGGGGCAGGTCAGGACTCTTTTGCTTGGTGTCCTGAGGCACTAGACAGTGATGATTACGTAAGTATATTAAAACAGGGCAGGCATGAAGTGATTTTTCTTTTCCTTTGGTTGCGTCCTCCCTGTTTGTGGCACTTCTAAAGCTATAGTTCCCTTCTTCTCTCTCCCTACCACCACATCCAGCAAAGTGCTTCTGAATTCCTCATCTTCTAAGATGTATTGTATAAGTAAGCAGGATTATCTTGCAATAATGATGCAGGGGGGGTTACCTTTGGAAAATGGGCTAAAATGATCGAGCTGTTCGGATTAATATTCTTTACATGGATTTGCTCTAGTAGCTTTTGTTTGGGAGTTCCTCCACTGACAACAGTGGTCTTAAATCATTCAGATACTTAAATCATTACAGTTTTGTAAATGGTGATGTAATGAAAATGACAAGTCATTGAGTTGCTATCTGCATGCAGGAAAAATAATCTGATATTTAGCGTGCAGCAATGAATGGAAGGGCAAGCGGAGTTGGGATTTTGTGCTATAGCCGTAAGCGAGCTGATGGGGTGCCGCTAGGTGGCAAGCTGAGAGGTAACACGCCTGGTTTTATTTTTAATGTGCTAATTCAAATGGTTAGAAACAATCTCCGTGTACACAGGCTGGTTTCTGTGCTGCCGTCGTGTGCGGTTTTTAGTCTTACAGGCAAAGTCGTTCTGATAAAACAGCGTTGTGGTTAGGAATCCCTAGAGATGCTGACAAGTCCATTTAATCTCTGAAGGGAAATGCACGGAAAGGGAGAGGAAAGCTGCTTCAAGCTTGATTTAACCACGTGAGTCTTGCAAAAGTATAGCTTACTGCAGAAATTACTGGTAATCAGACGTGCTGTCACAAACAGGCAGCGAATGTATAAGTATAAAACACTTACACCAGCCCCATCACAGGCCAGACAAAGAAGGTTTCAAGGGGAGTTTGTATCCACAGATAATGGCTTAAAGTGGTAATTGATGCCAGCTGCATAAAATCACTAGGAAGGGCTCACCAGCTGCCTCTCTCCTCCAAGAAAAAAGGATGTACTTTTGTATTACTTCATGAGAATGACAATCTCTCGCCTCAGTCATTTTTAATTTTCTCTTTTTGTGATCCTGGCACCTCTGCAAAAGGAGGGACTGTTAGTGGTGGTGCAGGGCGTGTGTTGTCGGGAGGACGTGAGGGACCTTCTGTCTCTGAGGCTGGCTCACATGCCCAAATCCTGGGATGGCCACCAACACACCTCTGCGCAGTAGGATCCCTGCTGCAGGCTGCAGCCTGTCCTCTCTGCGGCACATGTGTCCATAAGGAGACCTATGCGGAAACGGTCTTATCCGGTGAGATTTTTGGGTGGGATTCATCTCACCCTGATGTGAGACATCTGCAAGATTGGTGTCTGGATCTTGGCTAATGACCTCATCCTCCTTTTGTAGTTAGTGGGGGAGAAGTAAACACCAGTAGGGCGTGCATTGTTTGGTCTCTTTCAGATGTCCGCATTGGGATGAAATCAATTGGACCCTTGGAAAAAAAAAAACCCATTCCTGAATCTGGAACAGAACAATTTTGGTCTGGTCACATTTGTTGTTTTTTTTTTTTTTTTATTTCTTTTATTTGTTTTTAATCTTACACCAGTTGCTGTACCACAGTGGTACTGCAGACCTCCATGCCGATTAATCCTCATGATAGTTCCTGTTGCCACAAAGTCTTCAGGGCTCAGTGCCAGAGAGATATTGATCCACACTAAGTAAGTGGAGTCCTCCAAAGGCCTGGCAAGAATTACTGAATCCATTTATTTTTGTAGGCTGGAATTTGGACTGGCTTGAACTGTAGGCGAAACGGTGTTTGCATTGTGGACAAATGCTCAATGACAGCTGAAGTAGGAGTTTGGGACCATTATTAGCCTTAGTTAAGGGAGATGCTTGGGGTTGCTGCAGGCCATTGAACAGGTGCTTTGACACAGCCATAAGGAAAAACTGGAAGAGCAGTAACTGCCTGCAGTCTGCTGGGTCTGTGTGCACCTTTTTTTGTTGTTGTTTGTTCTTTGGGGAAGTGTTTATTTTATTATCTTATATTTCAGAAATAGATCCTGTCTAAGCATTGTCATTTTGGCTGTTGTTACAATACATAAACATGAAGAACCTTTAGGATATCCTGCCGATTGTATTGTAAATGCTATTGTGTCCATGTGCTGAGGGTAGGAAATCACTTTCATATAAAAATCTCTGCACAAAGTAGCAGATTAATCCAGTTATGCATATTAACCTATCACCAATTAAATCCCAAACCATTAAGTTTAACAAAGCTCCGCTGACACGTTTTTTTCCTAAATTCGAAGTTCAGTGTGGTAGTTTCTAGCATAAGCATGTATTCACATGGTCTAAATAAATAACAGAATCACACGACAGCAAGGACACCAGAAGCAGCTGAGGAAGCACTGAGTTAGCTTTTGGCTCAAAAAGCTGTTCTGATAATGGTTTCTCCCAGGGCTGCTGTTCACTGGGAACTTTGATTTACAAGATTATTTTACTGTTTTGTTCAGTGTTCCAGAAATACACAGTATTTTACTTTAAAAATGCGTCATGAGAAGATTTAAGAATAGTTCATCCCTGGTGCATTTTGGGAATTCTCTCATAATAATTTACGAGTAAGCACTGCATCCCACTGTTAGTGTATTTGAAATAATTGTTTGCTTTGTGTTATAGGGTGGTTTCTTCTGCTAAAGCCAGGGATACCAGTGTGTATAAATAGTTAATATGTACTTAGTACTAACATCTGCATAAGTCGTGAATAGGATATTTGATTGCTAGCATGGTACAAATTGCAAGGAAGTTTAAGGCTCAAAATTTTCTCATGTAATCAGCTTTGACGTTACAGGATAATCAAAATATTGATGCTACCGTTTCCATCAGCCAGCCACCCTAGGGAAGAGGGGTTTCGGTTTCTTCCTGGAATCAGTTTAAGGTAGACATTTTCCCCCTGCATATCTAAGCCTAGAAAACTGTGGAGCGAATAAAGATTGTGCCTAAAGGGGTAAACCCAGCTGCCTTTTCATTCATTGCCTTAAGAGGTGCTAGATGAAGGCTCCCACTGTCTAGGTGTGGTAAGAGCTGAGAGTGCGATGATGTCGTCTTCTTCTGTATCCACTGGCAGCCTGCTTAGACATGACCTCAAAGCATCTGTGGGTCCTTCCATGCAATACATCCTACCGTCACTTCAAAACCAGATTGTAGGTGTTTTTAAGGAGTGGTTGCATGGTGTTGCCCATTTCAGCTCTTTGAAGGTGTGACCTCCTTTCACCCGAGCTGCTCTCTGCTTGGCACCTCTCTGAGGTGGGGGGAGCCGGGGGAAATTCTTCCTCTGCCTTTGTGTCCCAGCATCCTGTTTACTGCCCTGGCTCCTGGCCCTCTCTTCCCGATGCACTTGCTCTTCCTCCATGGAGACAGATGGAGGAGGAGGAAACCTGTGCACAAGGCAAATGCCTTGTCCATGCGGGGAGGGGAATTCCTGTTCTCCACCTCTGCTTTCCTGTGCCAGCCTCATGCTGGCACCAAGGGAGGACCCTGCGGTCCCCACCATGGGGGGACTGCACTCAGAAGGCCTACTTTGGTGTCCAGCTGCATTAAGCCACTATCTGGCATTTAAATAGAAATGGTTGCAATTTTAAAAATCTAAGGAGAAAAAAATGAGGAAGATGGAAATAATACTCCTCTATCGTAAATTCACAGATTTTTCCGGTTTCCTAGTTCTCTGGATTACGTAGAGTAAAAGCCTGCTAGCTATATGTTTGCTTAAGGTATTACAGACGTAGGGGTTTTAGACAGATCCTGTCTTGCTCCATTATTGGATGAAGTCCAGTGCATCCTTCAGTTGCTTTTTTGCACTATTAAAAACTCGGGAAAGTGAAGGTCTGTTTTAGACCATCTCAATAAACAGGATTTTGCTGGCACAAACGTCTGCTGAGCATGATGCTGGCACAAATTGAACTTTCAGAAAATCTACTTTTGTGAAAGAGAAGAGGAAATAAATCATGCGTGTGGTGTGTTAAACATTTTTTTTTGTGGTTTGTTTTTTTTCCCCGAAGGACGAAGAAGAAGAAATCAAACTGGAGATTAATATGCTAAAGAAATATTCTCATCATCGAAATATTGCAACTTATTATGGTGCTTTCATTAAGAAAAGTCCTCCAGGACATGATGACCAACTGTGGGTAAGCAGATATTTCTCAAGCGTCTCAATCATAATTTTTTCCCTTTTGGATATAGTTTGAGGATGACAGATATATCACATTATGGAAAGACAAACTAATAGAATTTGGTGCTTGCCTGAATGCATAGATAACTGAATCACATAGGCTAATTATGCATCCTTAAGAGGATGGCTGAACCAAGATTCCTTGCTGTTAGCAATGGATTTGCTCTTTAAGTAACTTTTTCCCCCATTTCGCAGATGAATAGTAGCATGTTTCATGGGGAAGAATGTGTGGCTGTTAAAAAAGGGCTGCACTTGAGAACTGTACCCATTACGTTTCTCATCCCACTTCATCTACACCCTCTAGAGTATTGAAGTTTGGGCTTGAAGTGGCAGGGTACAGACATCAGTGTATGTTCTTCCATAAATAAATGTAAGTTAAAGGATAAGATGTGTTGCAATGGTGTGATCAGTTTGATTCCTTCAGCATTGGATGTGCTCTTACTGCTGTTGCTGCTAATGCATTTTGCATAGCTGAGCAAATCCAGATTCCCAGCATTAAATTACAGTGATTAAATCAGTCCTTGAAAATGTGGTAACTAATGTGAGACATATTCCATATACGTCTGACACACACTGGAGACATTTGATTTGAATCTGTTTTCCAGGCAGAGATGTAAAATAAATGATATTCTCTGCTTCACGAGGGTTTCCCAAATCAGTGCTGCAACCTGATCGTTTTGCTTTGCTAGACAGCTGGGAACTGTGTTTGATGTTGGTTGCATGCTGATATTTGTTTTGCAGCTTGTTATGGAGTTTTGTGGAGCTGGCTCTATCACAGACCTTGTGAAGAACACGAAAGGGAATACTCTGAAAGAAGACTGGATAGCATATATCTCCAGAGAGATTCTCCGGGTAAGGAAAATAGTCTGTTCCACTTGAAAACACAGAAGCACTCTTACAGAGATGTAGCCTAGCTTGAGGTTCTGCAAGAAGCTGTTTCTGATCAATCCGGTTAGCTTGGAGAGTGCTTGGGAGCAGATAGATGTCTGCTCCACATCATTTAACTCAGTGTGAGGGGTACTGTGTTGTAACGGCAGCCTTGCAGAAAGTAACAATTTTTAGTCAAGAGAAGTCAAGGGGAAGAACCAGTGACCTTACCTATCGTAGAAGCTGTCCATAAGACACTGTTTTTGAGAAGCTTAAGGCTGTAACAGCATTGTAACACAATAGGGTGTGGAATGGTCTTTTCCAAATGTGCTTTCAGCCATAAATCACTGCTCCTGATCAAGTCTGTGGAGGAAGGGGGTTGTTGGCCCAGGCCAGTAATCGGTATTTCTGTATTGCCATGAGCTCTCATACTGTGTATTCCTGCAGTCTATCTAGAGCAAGCAGCTACGCTGTATGTGGCTGTGCGCTGTGTAGTGCTAGCAGACGGCGCTGTAGAAGTTTCTCAGGAAGAGGGTTGCCACTTACCAGTTTTTCTAAAACTGAAGCTTTAACTAATTACTCTTTGTGTTTAATTTCCAGTTGGTAGCCTTTAAGTGCTTTTTGAATAGTCATTTGTTTGCTGCCCTAAGTAAATCTGGTATGGTTTTCCTCGTGCTTCTTTGTAAAACAAATTGCCTCCTACCCCATACCACTACACAGTTATGTTTGTTCAGTTGCCTCATCATAAACGAAGTTCTGAAGAGCTTTATGTTAAAGCTGGCTCTTGCATAAATCAGTGCTGCTGTTGTCTGTGTTGCACATTTGCTCTGCCTTGGCAATTTTTAAGATGGTGAGGGGGGGAGATGTATGATTCTGGTCTCTTGCTCCAATTCCAAATGCTAGGAGAGTCCAGCTGCTGGTGTTCGGGCTGGCATGTTGTAAGTTTTTTATGAGGGAGAAGAAGAGTTGAATACCTACTGATGGTTGTATTTCAAATCAAATAGATAGCATGCTTTAATACAAGGAAAGCTAACTTCTACAGGACTGATCTTATGCTTAATTTGAGAACTGTGTCACCTTGGAAGTATTGCATGCTATGTTGCATTCGTCCTGGGTTCGCCTTATGTAAAGTAGTTAATGCTTACTGAGAAGAGGAAAAAAATTATTTACCTCAGAGAAGAGTTAGGTGAAAGCTATTTTCTCATTCCTGTGAGAGATTAGCAAAAGCAGCCTTCATTGCTTGCCAGAAGGAACTGGAATATCTGGAAAGAAGGAATGTTAAACTCACATTGCTACGAGACATTGCAAAACCTGATTCGACACTGAATTTGTCATAGACAGAGGAGAGGGGTTGTGTAACAGAAAGTTAAAATGAGTTAAAGTGCCAAAGATCATTGCAGGTAAAGTCACAGGTGAGGGTCGACCCAGTTGGAGGGGCCTGTGGGCTGCAGGAGTATGGAGACATGCTCCTCTGTCTCCTGCCAGTGCTTTGCAAACCCAGATGTGTTTTTTCAGTAGGGCTAGATGGTCCTCTGGAGAGAACAGACGATTATCTCTTTGGCTGGGTCGGCGTAGCACAAGGCTTAAAAAAGTATCCTGTGTGAAGCTGTGGAAAAGCCTGCATTCCTGTGAAAAATAAGACCACGCTTAGCATTAGCAGCCAGCGAAGGGTCTTGGGGACATGAGCCGTTCACTTGATTTGCTCGTGACATGTGTGGGGAGGAGCTGAGCACGGTGGGGTTTTTTGTCATGCTCATTAACTGTTTTAAAAAAAGAAAATAGCCCAATGGTTGTGTAGGCAAACTGGTAAATGATCATTTAATGAAGAACATGTGTTAGGAAATATTTCTCTACAGCAACCACTACTCTTTAACCTCTTGCAGCTGTAAAGGTTCTATTTCTTTATTTTTCATAAAACATTAAAAGCCTATGAGGGCAACACGAACAGGCAAGACGATCCCACTGGAGACTACAATTTTCTGAGCAGAGAGCTGAGGAGAAACCAAAATACAGGCAGTTGCTAAGAGGATTGCCTGTTGTTCTCCCAATTACATTAGAGAGTAAAATGCAACATATGTCTTCCTCAGCCCTCCCTCCACATGGCTAACGCTCTGGGGCATGCATCCAGGTGCTGTCTCAACAAAAAGCACCGTATGCCAGGAGGTTTTGTTTCCTTTGGAAAGTATAAAGCTCATACTTTTTTTTTTTTTTTCTTTTGCATGTGTTTTGGAACAGTTATCTGGCTTCATGGCCAGAGAACTGCAGCTTTGCATCAGAGCTTTTGTTTGTTGTCCGTTGTCCCTTGTCCTCAAGCATAATTGCCAGTCCATTACCCCCCCTACCCCCCACCCTTCTTGGGGTTGCATATATGCATGTTCGTGCTGCCTCCTTTCTCCCTCCACTCCCCTTCCCTGGACTAAATTCTGGGTGACCCTGTGTGTGCCGGGTGTCAGTGACGTACACTGATGCTGGTGCCATTTACAGTGTCAATGTGTGGAGACCTTCTGGGAGCTGAACTTTTCTTCACGCGGCAACTGAGAGGTGTTTGCACAGTGCAGATGTTGGGCTGTATTTAGTTACAGCATGTGTATGACTGGAGCCTGTGTCTCTGCTCCATTACCAAAAGCTGTGCGGGTGGTGTGCTACTTACTGCAAAGGTTCCCGTGGGTTCCATTGCATCCAACCACTGAGCAAGAGCCCAAGACCCCGTGCTATGGACTTTGGGGGTGCTGGGAACAGGTAGACTGTTGCTAAGCAAAGAGCCTAATTCTGAACATCCGCTCCTTCCCTTCTTGTCTTTAATGCAGGGGTTGGCACATCTTCATGCCCATCATGTGATTCACAGGGATATCAAAGGGCAAAATGTGTTGTTAACAGAGAATGCAGAAGTGAAACTTGGTAAGTACGCATGCACGTCCACTTCCTCATTCTTTCGGCCTTTGCTTTTATCATGTTTCCAAAGTAAGTTTGTCTTTTAAAAGCCCTGCAACATGTTCTGTAGCATGAGTGCTGTGTCGCTGCTCCCATGTAGATTGAGGCCCTGCATGTATTTCCTCCTGCTTCAGGAAGATGAAGTACAGGTTGCTGTTGTGTTTCATTAAATGAGGTTGGCCTTCATGCCAGAATCAGTGAGGGGATCATTTTGTTTCCCCCACCAAGCTGTGTGTGACTTGTGTTCATTCTGATTCCCTTTATTCTGGACTTGGGAAGTCATGGGAGAGTCTGTTCTATTTGGCTTTAATTATAGTAGCACCTACTGTTCAGATTCTAGACACAAAAATACAATTGGGCCAGCACTCTCAAGGGGCATCAAGCCTAAAATGCGGTTCCAGCTCTGACATGCCTGCCGAAAACCATGCTCATCCCTGGCCTCCTCCTCTTTCCTTTCCAAGTGGACATACTCTTTTTTCTTCCTCTGTAATCTGTCTCTTCCAGTTACTGCACACTTTAACCTTCTGAGTTTGTATCACACTGCACTCGCCACCTTTTTTTGGTTAAATATAGAGCCATGCTGAAGCCCTCCCACCCAGCCCACATTCCTTCTGTTTTGCATTACACCTTCCTGCAGCACGAGGCATGGGAAGATGTCCCGGCTGCTGGAGGAGGAAGCTCTCAGGAGAGCTTTTCTCCTTTTGGTCCGAAGTGGAGCACAGTAGCTCCCAAACCGTTGCTCCCACTGAACTCATCTACGCAAGTTTGTCAGTGTTGCCCAGCTTGTGGATGCAGTGAAGCTGACACAGCCCTCATAGAGCAGATGCAGTTACTGCTATAGAAAGATACGTGTCACTGTGGTTGTGAGCAGGAAGAAAACACCCTTGTAATGTAATTGCCTTGTAATGAAATGGGCATCTCTTCTGCAACCTATGTGTGTGTGTGTGGTTAAAGTTATCACCTCTTGAATAAGCCTCACCTTTTGCTCTGTGCATTAGAGCGGAGAGCAATTCCCTGAGCAATAGATTATTTTTCTGTCCAATTTTAGAGCAGAAAAGGTGGACAGCCAAAAGGGAGATATGTTCATGCATATTGTTTTCCCATAGCATGAGAGGTACCTTTGGGAAGCAGCTCCTTCTGTATAGGTAAAGGTGCTTGGCTTCACCATTTGGGAAGGGAATAGCCCTTCCTCAGCCTCCCAGGCAGTATTTTTGCAGCTGTACGCTTCCTTCTGCACAGGCAGGCTGGTGAGAGGTGCAGGAGAGGTGGTTGTATGCTACTGCGTCCCTTGATGCTTGTGGCCCTGGCACATTGCATGTGAACCACAAGGGTTTGGCTGCCTCACTATTAGTCATCATATTTCTCCTCAGCATGGTTCTCCTGTGTGGCACATCCACAGTGTTTTATTTCCAAATCACCTTACAGAAGTAATCATTGCATTATTTTTCCCTTCTTATTTTATTTTATTTTACTCTTTTCCCACCCGCAGTGGATTTCGGTGTGAGCGCTCAGCTGGACAGAACAGTTGGCAGGAGAAACACTTTTATTGGAACTCCGTACTGGATGGCTCCAGAAGTTATTGCCTGTGATGAAAATCCAGATGCTACGTATGATTACAGAGTAAGAGAGGCCTGTTCACAGGGAAAAAAACCAAACCAACAAACCAACATACAAAAACTATGCAGTTGCAGTATGAACATCCATGAATGATAGCAGTTTTGAAGACTTCTTATGCTTGGTAGGAGTAACACTGTTTTGTGTAGGTACATTCTTTATACAGGAGTACAAGGTATGGGTAGTGTCAAACTGCGACCTTTAACAGTTGGTGTTACTTGTATTATCATAGCTTTGAGACATAAGGAGTATAGGACTTCAGTGTGCTGTAGGTACTCAGAGAAGGCAAAAAAGAGTTTAACTGGAAACGCTCGTGTTCTCAATTGGTATAATGATTGTACCTTAAATTGTGTTAGACTATGTCCCACATATTGTAGTAACCCAGAACAATGTGTTTTAGGTGTTGCCATGAATAGAACCACCGTCTGGAGAGCCAGTGAAGTACAGAAGGACCTTTTTAAACTGTGCCTATTCCTGATTTCAAGATACATATACATGTTGATAAAAAATTATCCATCGCAGCATTTATCAGCAAATAATTTTTTACATAGTTTGCTGCAAACCAAAGATTTAATTACTGCAAAGCCGTAATTGGCTTGATGGTATTTGTACTACCATTAAGAATGTTATATGTGTGTATCTAAAGTTAGATTTCTCTAGTGAAAGCATATTGTAATCTTAAAAGTTCTTCTCAGCTTGCTTTAATGAAAGCACAAGGAAAGAAAAAATGTGAAAATACACTTCTAAAAAAGACCTTGGACTAATGCAGTTGTTCCAACTTCTAACCAAGGGCAACTAAGATACCAGCCTCTGATTAAGGCCTTACAATGAATTTTAGAGATGAAAATCAAATGAATTTACTGAGATCGATAGTGCTGTTAGTTATCAGTATGTTTGTGTATGTCTATTTAAAAAAGCCAGATTATTTAAATTGGTGTGTTTGTACCTTTTGACTAAAATTGATCAGATTGATCCTATTTCTCTTGATTTAATCACTTTTTACATCCATCAGCTCATTGTACTAAAGATAATGCTTTATATCTTTGCAGATGGAGGAAGGAAGGGTGGCTATTAAATTATCTAGTAAAGGAGAAAAACTTTCTTCAGTATTTGTTAATGCAGTAGTGATGTGAAAAATAACTCCCTGTGCCTCTGAAGACACCTGTTTATTGTTTCTGGTGGAGCCTGTAGGGCTCTCTCCCCTAAAAACCTCATGATTGAAAGATTTTGCAAGATCATGAGGCTGTGCAGTTTAGCTTAAATGGCTGGATTGGACCAAGAGGAAAGTGCCTTACTGGATCTGAAAACGCTATCATTAGAAATACTTCTCTGCTTGTAGTAAAAGAAGAGCTTATTTGCTCATTAGTTCTGAGTAATTTTTAAAAAAATCACTATTATGACCAGAAATGAAGACTGTTTTGCTCAACAACAGTTCTCTTTCAGCAGCAGCTTTCCTGGGGAGATTGTTCCAACGGCTGATTGTTCTCATCATGGAAAATTTTCCTCTTGTGTCTAGTCGGAATCTCCCCTGGAGTAACTTGTGCCCATTACCCCTCATCATGTCTATGTGACTCTTGTAAAAAGGAGTCTTTAAATACTGGAACTTGGTGATAAGGTCTCCCTGAGCGTTCTTTTATCAAGGCTGAACAAACCCAGCTCTCTCAGCCTTTTCTCACACAGCAGGCTCCCAGTCCTTTGATCATCTTTGTGGTCCTTCTCTGAACTCTCTCCAGCCTGTCCACATCTATTTTTGTATAGCAGGGACCAAAACTGAATGCAATATTCCAGGTGTGGCCTGACAAACACTGAGTAGAGTGGGATAATGACTTCTTTATCTCCGCTGGTGATGCCTTTGTTGATGTCACCCAGCACCCTGTTGGCTTTCTTTGCCAAAGCAGCACACTGTTCACTCATATGGAGCTTGTTGTCCACCAGGACCCCCAGGTCTCTTTCCACAGACCTGCTCCCCAGCCAGGGAGATCACAGCCTGGGCTGCATTCTTGGATTGTGTTTATCCAGGTGCAAGACCTTACATTTGTCCTTTTTGAACTTCGTAAAATTCTTGTTAGCCCAGTCCTCCAGCCTATCCAGGTCATCCTGCAGGGTGGATCTCCCTCCCAGAGTGTCCACTTCCCTGCTCAGTTTGGTATTATTGGCAAACTTCATTGGGATACATTTGATCCCATAATCCAGATCACTTATGAAGATACTAAGCAGCATTGGGCTCAGTACCAATCACTGGGGGACCTCACTGGTGATGGGTTGCCAGCTGGGAAAGGAGCTATTCACCACCCCACTCTGGGTGCAGCCTGTTAGCCAGTTCCCCACTAACCACACTGACCATTTGTCAAGACTGTAACGTGTCAATTTCTCTAGTAGGAGGTTGTGGGAAACCATATAGAAAGCCTTGGAGAAATCCAGGTAGACAATGTTCACCACTTGCCCCACATCAACTGAGTAGAATACTTTGTCGTAGAAGGCAATCAGGTTTGTCAAGCATGATTTGCCCCTGGTGAATCCATGCTGGCTTTTCCCAGTCATGTGCTTCCTTTGACTTGTGATAGCCCCTAGGAGGTTTCTCTCCATCACTTTCCTGGAGACTGAAATAAGACTGATGGGCCTGTAATTTCCTGGATCCTCCTTTAAGCCATTCTGGTAGATGGGCGTGACATTTGCTTTCCTCCAGTCTTCTGGGATGTCCCCCAGTCTCCACAACTTCTCAAAGATTATGGGAGAGTGGCCTTGCAACAAGAGCCAGTTCTCTTAACACTCTCGGATGGACATTGTCAGAGCCCCCCTCTGTGTAGGGGTCAAGCTCCTGAAATAGTTCACATACCAACTCTTCCTTCACTGATGGTGGATCTGTGTGCATCAACCTGGAGTTTAGTTCCCAAGGCCTGGGGCCCAACAGTGCTGATAAACACAGAGGTGAAGAAAGTGTTGAGAACCTCTGCTTTTAAAGTGTTATTGACGACTGATTCACCTTGCCTGTTTAACAGCAGGCCAATATTTTCCTTCTGCTTCTGCTTGTTGTTTATGTACCTGAATCATAGAATCAGCTAGGTTGGAAAGATATTAAGATCATCAAGTCCAACATTTCTTGTAGTTTTTGGCATCTCTGACCAATTTCAATTCTAGCTGAGCTTGTGTTTTTCAAACCACACCCTGGCAATGCCCTTGTTCAATCCTTTGTAAGCAAGGGAATATTGAAAAATGTTGTTTCATAGACTTACATTTCAGGCAAATGTATTTTTCGTTGTCATAATGTGAAAATATTTTCATGTGTTATTCAAAAGGATTGTTTGCTTACTCTTTATGGATACACGCGTGCATTTCTGCATATATATATATGTATTATATGAAAAGTATGACACTGTTACAAGAAAAAAGTAGCTTGTATTGTTTAAATAGCTGTGGTATTTGGTTTCAGTCTCACCTACAGGGCCTCCGTAAATAGTGCTGTCTGAATGGGTAAATCCACCTACTAACATATGGTGTCTCTCTTTTTATGCAGAGTGACCTTTGGTCATGCGGCATTACAGCCATAGAGATGGCAGAAGGAGCTCCCCGTAAGTGATACATGTGCTGCTCCAGTGGGCTGATTAAGACTGAAACGTATACTTGGGAGATGCTGGTTGTAATCTAAGCCTAGTTTTGAGGTTTCCGAAAGTATCCTCATGTTATTTCTGTTCTCTTTGGTTTTGCCTGCCATGTAAAAATAAAATCCCATAAATAGCAATGCTCTCGATAAAGATAGGATTGTTTTAAGCACTTACAGTGCAGACTGCAGTAATTTAATTTCTGTAGCAGGAATATTTGGAAGCTAATCGAGTATCAGACTTCCTTCCTATGGGTAGTATATTGTGTTTTGGAGTTGTGTTCCAATTTTTGTATGGCCTGGCCTGGGATGCTGAAACGTCAGCCAGGGAGAGGGGCAGTGGGGCCTTGAAAAAAACCGACCTTAATGAAAAAAGCATCTGTAGCAATTGTTTCTGTGTCGGCTTTCTGTTGGTCTGGGTAATGCTAACATTGTTTCTCCTTTTGTTCCCACTTGTCAGTGGGTGGTGTTGATCTTCAGTGACACGACTTAAAGTGTAAATCCGCCTTCAATGCAAAGTGTTGAACTTATTGCTCCCTGCTTGAGAATCCTTATCTGTTGTTAGGGGTATTTTTGAGAGAGAAACCTAAAAAACAAAAAATGCACAACTCCTAGTAGCTTATTTTCTGAATAATATAGCTTATTCTTTCTCAATATCAAGACAGACAGCAGATATGTGCAAGGAGGGCAGAAAGATTTAAAAAGAAAAGAAATTAGGCATGATGTTTTGACTTTTAATGATAATTTTTATGGAAATCCTTATTGAACTATTGCTACCCTCACTCCCAACCGGAGCTTTGTATTTAAAAATAACAAGCTAACGAACGTAAGATTGAATTAATTAATTTTTTTCTACACATAAACAACTACCACCACCAGACAACAGCCCAGCTTGAAACCTCTGACTTTGAAATAATCAAGTTGAAATGAAGTATTGATATTTTCCCGGCTAAAATATGGACATTTCATTACAGCTGCTGCCTGATTTTTTTTGTTGTTGTTTTTAATGTAAAATTGATAAATCAAATCACAACGCTCTTGTTCTCATTCATGTTTTAGGAGGTCTAATGGTTTGGTTTGTTTTTTTTAATCCCTAATTGCACATTTGCGTGAATGCCCATGTGAGAGCTGCTCCCTGGACACCTCAGCCAGCACTGTATTAACAGTGTTTGAGCTACCACTTGACCTCCTTTTTGCTATACCTTTTTGTTCAGTGCATTTGGTTGCCTGGGTGGCTTTCAATTAAAAGCTGTGTCCGTGGGTTTTGTAAGCCTGGAATTGGACAATGATATTTTTTCATTTCCAAACCAAAGCAGAGCTTGGCCCCAATTTGTGTAAAAGCACAAGACGGGCATTTGAGAAGTCAGCAAAGATCCAGTGTGAATGCTGAACAGCTCTTGCCTTGGTCTGTCCTCTGGCATGTGGGCTCTTCTTCCTTCTCCAGTGGCAGCTGAAGAGTCCATCTCTAAGCTTGGTGGTCTAAGGGGATCCACAGGCATCCAAGGGGCTTCTCTGCCAAGGTTGTGTCCCCTTATTTCTGAATTCGGAATCCTCTTCACATCAGTCTTTTTCTCCTGAATTTCTGTTGTGTGGAAAACATTACCTCTTTCTCCAGTGATCATTCAGGCTGAGACTGATGGTGCAAGAGGTCAAGCATGGGAAAATGGTAAAACCAGAGGACTTGCTTCTAGTGACTTTTCTTGGGCAGCCTCTCCCTGCTCTCTTGTTTCCCTGTCTTGGCTCTGCCATGGTGCTTTGCTATGGAACAGAAGAATCCTTAAGGCAGAGATCCCAGACTCCCACTAAGTGTCTACTGAAGCCAATGTGACTTTTTTTTAACAAAAGTAATGGGTTTATATTTCAGTTCTGTAGGGAATCCTTTTTTTGATACAGACCCTCCCATGCTTCAAAACTGTCAGACCTCAGAGTAAAGAAAATCTTCCAAGTCTGGAGAGTAAAAAACAAGGCATCGTCCATGATGGGAGAGAAGGGAAGTTTATATGAAACAGTAACTGTGTCATTCTTTCCTTCTGCCATCATCATCTCCCAGTATTTTATTGACCGGAACGTAAGTTAGATTACTTGGGGCTGGAGGAGGGCCATGCACAGATGTTCCCATCATGGTCGATTCTGAAGGTTAATCCGTGCCTCGATCTCTTTCTCTTTTTGGGGCCACTCTTGTCACGTTGAGCTGTGGAATTGTTATTTTGGGCTAATTCCATTTAGCTGTATTGCTGTCTGTGTCTGCTGCATGTGTGGTCAGGGTAGTGGGAATGGTTGTGGAAGCTAAAGCCATGGTATTGAGAGAGCAACTAAGCCAACATTTGTATGTTCTGTTTGGTTTTATTTTCTTTCCTTCAGCTCTTTGTGATATGCATCCCATGAGGGCACTCTTTCTGATACCCAGGAACCCTCCGCCGCGGTTAAAATCCAAGAAATGGTATGTGTTAGTTATATCTTGTTCGTAGCCCTTTTTTGTAGCGTGATGTTTTCTTGTGTCTCATCGCATGCTGTTTTGTTCCCACTTCCAGAGAACTGTAAAGCAATTTAAGTTATCAAAAATCACTCTGTTATCTTCTGTGCCACGGAATCAAAGCATGAAATAAAAAGCATGCATTGCTTATTTAGTTCTGTTTGTCCCAGAGAAATTTTTTCTTGAATTGTGTGAAAATAAAAACCAAGCTTTTTTTCTTGACAGAGCAGCATCTGTATTAAGGTGACAAATGGATCCATATTTTACAAGATAAACTCCCACAGCACTCTTAATATGCAGTATGTTTTCTCAGATGTATTGTAACACAGAAACAGAACAGTACTATAGTGTTCTAGTTGCTAAGTTGAAAGGAGCTATTAAAACTAATGAAGGCTTTTACTATAATTATTGTAAACTACTGGAATTGAGTGTGTGCTTCTTGCCAGCTGAGAAAAATCTATTAGTATCAGAGGATTTCCTCCCATTTAATGGTTACAACTGGCACATACGAAATAGAAATACTCCCTAGAAAGAGATTTCATACAGAATCAATGTGATCACAGGCTGCTGTGATCCTGTCAAAATAATGAAGTGATTTGACTACCTATTCAATATCAACATAACATAAACTTGGCTTGCTTGCTGGGCTTGGTCTTGCCCGGATTGACTTATTTATCCACTTGCACTTTCAAGGCATCCCTCTCTCATGCTTGCTTTCTGCATATGTTAAAGTAATAGAGATGCATATACAGTATTTGCATAAGCCTTTCATTAACCTTTTTATTTAGAATAATAACACTTAAGGTGTGAGGAATAAAAAGAAAGCAAAACAAACAACAGAGTTACCTTGAATCCAGCCTCTTAGATTACAGTAGGAAAGTGGTGGATGAAAACTGTTGTTTTTACACTTAACCATGGTAGTGGAAGTGTTCGCTGCCTAAGCACATGAGCAGGTTGGGAGCACCTAGCAATCAAAAAGTGACTCTGGCCAAAGCCCGTGCTGCACTGACTCAACTACTGTGATAGCATGCTTGTGGCAGGTTATGAGAAAATACGCCCAATGATGAAAAATGTGGGTTTGAATATTTCCATTATTGGCATTTTGCAAGGTGACTTGTTTGGTGACTTCTATTAGGAGAGGTCTTCTTTCAAGAGCTCAGATGAAGTGCTGGTGGTGCTTCAGCTTAGCTAACTCCCATACCCCGTCACTTTATGTGGCACGTGGTTCGGTTCAGTTCATGCCCTTAAAGTGTGTTGGTGAGAATTTGTCCCCAAGTGCCTTTGTTGAAAAGACAACATTGTTAACACCCGCCTATTGTTCCAGAGGATTTTATGCGTTGCTTTTCGGGTAAAAGATAAAATAATCTTAAATTCTTGTAGTCCTATCTCAGTGAGCCTAAGCATGTACTAAAGCAGTGCAGCGCTGCTTGAGCCAGGGGAAATGTTGGACACAGTTCTTGCGGCTTTTGGTACGGCTGCTCTGAAACAGACGTGCCCTTAGATAGCATGGGCAGGTGGAGACACATCAGAGCTGCCCTGCCTGTGCTCTGAGCAAGCTGGATGCTGCCCAACAGAGCTGGTTTTGCATGATTTGCCTTCACTAATAGATCCTGCCTTTCAGGGCAATTATGCCTGTGAAAGAAGGCACATCACTGTGAGGCTATGCCTAAGCACTGCAGGTATGTTTGCATCACCCTGTGTCCATCCAGCCCAGTGCTCAGCTGGAGCACACTCAGCTCTGTTTGGAGGCACACTTGCAGACAGAACTTGTACCATCCTCTGGGATACAATGCTTTTTGAGGAAAGGAATTAGACTTTGAGAAAGAACAGAAAAAAATGTTTGGGCTGAGTTTTACCTCTGATGTTGTTTTATTTTGTTTTCCTCCCTGCATTCTCAGGTCAAAAAAGTTTTTCAGCTTTATAGAAGGTTGTCTAGTGAAGAATTACATGCAGCGACCTTCTACAGAACAACTCTTGAAGCATCCCTTTATACGTGACCAACCAAATGAAAGGCAAGTCCGAATCCAGCTAAAGGACCATATAGACAGAACCAGGAAGAAGAGAGGAGAGAAAGGTATGCAGCTTCTAAAAATCAAATATTGTGCTTGTTAAAAATACATATTTTTGTTCTACTTTGCATTCTAAATTCCCACCCCTAGAAAAGCTCCTAACAACCCAAACCCTTGAAAGGTTCTTTTTTAATTCATGTTTTGACTATCAGCAGGCTTTTAGTTTTTGTTCTGTCCTCTACAGAGAAAGTATCAATTCAAGAGTCCTGTTTTCAGATAAGTTAAATTTATTCACTTCTGGGCCTCTTCCATACAAGCTTTAAGCAGTATTTAGGAAGATATTGGCATATATGACCTTTCCCTTTTTGGTCTATGGTAGGCTCATTCCTGAAATGGTGCCATAAATCAGACTCGCAGGAAATAACCCATCACAAGAGCTATGAAGCAGATGTTCAGCCTGTTCTCTTTATTCAGGTGGTGCCGAGGTTCTCCAGGTGTCTTGTCTTACATATACAACCTGGTATCATTCAGGGAATTTGCTGAAAGTCTGCCGCAAAGCGCTGTGCTGCTTTACAAGTGTGGGAGGATGGGCTTGTATATGTAGGATGAGTCCTAGGGTCTGCAATAGATCTTCTCACTGAACGGGATGGGAACTGGTTCACTAAGGCACTACTGCAACTCCCTGCTGTCCTAAAACTAAAGATAAGCACTATCTACGCCTTTGTTTCTTTCTCGGTAGATGAGACAGAGTATGAATATAGTGGAAGTGAGGAAGAAGAGGAGGAAGTGCCTGAACAAGAAGGAGAGCCAAGGTAATAATGGGTTTTGGGAGGGCTCTGAGCACTCATGCCAAGTAAGTCCAAAGGTCTGTGACTATAAATCAGGAGCATGCTAAATTTCTGTCTCTTATTAAATGCACGCGTAAGCCACACAAACCACTCTTAGGGTTTGAATACCTATTCTGTGATGCTAAAGGTTTTAAATCTCCCTCTTACATGGCTTAGAGCTCTGGATGGAGGGAGATTTATGGCAAATGTGATTGGTCAGGGGCTCCACAGTGTCAGAATTGGTCCTTATTTTGCTTGGCCTCATTTCACGCCTTCCACTGAGAGCATGTATTTGATATGCATCCAGTGTCTCTGCTCTGAAAAAAACAAGATTAAAATTTAACATCATGCTATATTTTATTAATGTTCCCCTGCCTTTGGAAAAGGTATTTAATGGCCCATCAGGCTTTATTGTACAGGAGCCTTTAACTTCCTCTTGTTGCAGTTCCATTGTCAATGTGCCTGGAGAATCAACCCTCCGACGTGATTTCCTGAGACTGCAGCAGGAAAACAAGGAACGGTCCGAGGCCCTTCGGAGACAGCAGCTGCTGCAGGAGCAGCAGCTCCGCGAGCAGGAGGAGTACAAGAGGCAGCTGTTGGCAGAGAGGCAGAAGCGCATTGAGCAGCAGAAGGAGCAGAGGAGACGGCTAGAAGAGGTAGAGACAGGAGGCTGTGTTCAGAAGCCCCTCTTCCACTTACATTTCCCATTCCCATGCCCATTTGTAAAGAGTTCCCTGTAGCCTGAGGACATGTTGGGAAAGGAGACGTGCAAATCCACTGGCAAACGTAGAGCAAAGCACTTAAATCCATGTCTAGCTACTTGAGTAAAAAACACCTTCCAAAGCATTTGAATATCCAGCAGTTCCTATGAAGGCAACAGGAGCCAGAGCTGAGCTGTTTGAAGCTATCTGGGGGGAGGCTCTGTCTTGGTCTCTGTTCCAAAGAAGAGGCAACATGTCTAGACTTCAGGTAGCTGTAGAGAAGGGAAGACAATAATTATTCCCAGGTGGATTTTTCTCAAGATTACTTTTTTTGGGGGCCATGACATGCTTTAAATTTCCCTTTAAAGATTTCTCCAGCATCTGTGTTTGGCACTCATTCATGGGTAGGTAAAAGCCTAATTTTTAATGTATTACTCTCTCATGCATAGTAGCATGATGACTATAAAAGCCACCTAGATTTCTAAATATGATATATAAATCAGCATTAAAATTATAATTCTGCAAAACTTACAAATATGTAAATGAGGCTTCTGTGATATGGTAAGTATGCAATTTGCATACACTACTGAAGATAAAAGAAAATGAACCTACATGTCCAATATTGTTCTGTCATACTTTTCACCTCCTCAGATCTCGTGTGCATTTATATATATGTAGATGGAATATGCAGTGTGAGCTTCAGAGGTAGGAGGATTTGAAAACAGTTCTTCAGGCCAGAGCTGGGTATGACACAGAGCTGAAGTGAAACCAATCCTCTGGTTCCTCAGGAAGTGCAGGGTCAAATTCCAGTTGTCCTTAAATGACCTTTTGCTTGAGTCTCTGTTTCAGCTCTTCACTTAGTAATGATGGAAAAACTACACTCAGTCTGGTTTTCCAAATCCTGGTAATGTTTAATGAGGATGCAACCAGGACCAAATGTTGATTTGCATCCCGTGACGTGTTTACATAACAAATGATACAAAGTTCCAAATAGCTTTCCAGTTCACATCGTGCTCCTTACCCCTCTTTTTCAATGTGCAAGGAAGTTTAGTGCTGCTATAAGGAGGGACTGGTAGCAAAGACTCAGCCACACGTGAAGCCAGGAGGAGGGACAAGGGGGAGGCATATAACTCCGTTTCTCTTCTGTTTCTTTTCCACCCTTCTGAGGTTGCCAAGATTAACATCATAGTGCTTCCAACTGTTTTTAGACTCTGGCTCTGTAGCAATTTTGTAGGGGGAGCACATAATAAAAAGAGGCTAGGAAAATATGAAAATTAAACATTGATATTGTCAAAGGGAGGCAAAAGTTGAGATACTCCTTAGCCTGTGAATTTTTTTCTTGGTATGAGAGTCAATGGTTTCTTTTAAATGCCCATTTAATCTCTGGGGTTCTGCAGGCAGTACTTTTATGGTGAGGAAGGGGATTACAATTAAGTTATCTAGGTCATTTGACTTTTTAATAATCAGTGCAACTCTTAAAATCTGGAATTTCTTTTGAAAATAAAGGAGATGCTGCTGCTGGCAGTGGAAACAAAGCAATGCACCTTTTTCTGCACAGGGTTGAACTTTTGGGGATGTTGCAGAAATCATAATTTAATGAACAATTAAAAAGAAAGGGCAGTTACCTGAAAGTTATGTTTGAATAGTCCTGCTTTTGAAAATACAAAACAAAACGAACAACTTCCACAACCACAAGACAGCATGTAATGTAGGTTGATGCATTACTGAATAAGGTTGCACAGTGAACCATGTAAAGTTTCTAAGAGAAACGCTTTTACCTTTTATTGAGTCTGTAACCTTAGCCTGGTTCCCTTGGAGACATGAATATGACTGATGAGCTATAAAGTTTTCCTTTTGCAGGTGGTGGGGCGGTCATACTGTTTTTAAAGCGAATTAAAAAAAAGGCTCACACATAGCTTTCAGAAAACCCTACTTACTTAGTTCATTGGATCTTGTGTTGGAAAAATGTATGATCCCAAGTGATTTTTAACAAAACAACAGCCAAAACGAGCTCTTTAATATGGGGGAAGGGTGGTAGACAGATATTTAGATAAACATCAGTGTTGTGACACAATTGAAGGCCAAAATATTGAAATGTTGTCACTTTGTCCTTAACTCACCCCCCCCTGTTTTGATGAAGCCAGTAAACAATGAAGAGCTTGGTAATGTGAGTTAAGATTAGTGTCAGATATTGAATCTCTGGGTTTCTATCACTTTGTTGATATTTTTACCAAGCCTTGCTTTCTTGTAATGTTTCCTTGTCTTAAGTGTGTGTTTGGATATACCTGTTTAACATTCTTTGGGAAGAATTTTATGCATTAGATAATCTCCCTGGACAAGTTGCTTATACTTCCCTCCCTTCTTCCCCACCTCCCCCACCACTTCCTAAATTAAAATTGAGGGCTTGTTCTTACAATGCTGGCACAGAGCCTAGACAGTTTTGACCGAGACTGCAACAGGAACGGTGTTTAGGACATCTGCCAAAATCTGTATTTCTCAGCAGTATTAGAGAAAAGATTGTTTTTTAAAAGGCATATAGGTGACTTCTAAAACTCTGTGTTGCAGGAACCTTATAATTTGTGTATTACTGAGGAGGTGGAAATAGTACATGGTCGAAGTATAGAAAATGACCTGAAACGTTTCAGTAAGGGGATTATTTGTCTTCCCTCTGACACCCCAACCCCTCCCTTTAAAAATCGTACAAAGACTAGCTGTATAAATATCAGCTATATGGCACATAAATGTTTAGGTAGTTAAAACAAGAAATCTGGTTGTTCTAAGATGTGTCTGTGTTTCTGTTCAGCAACATGGAGACTAGTGTGATGGGTATTGAAAGGCATTTGAATTTATACTCTGCAAACCTGAGCCTGGTTAGGGAAATTCAGAATGAGCTGTGGTGGAATCCCATTCTCTCTGGACCTCCACAGTTCAGGATAACTTCATTAAATGGTGTGCCTGTCCCTGGTTATGAGAACCTAAGATGGATGTTTTTGAAGTGGTAGGTTATAGTTCCATTGGCAAGTAGTACAGTCCTGTAGAAGCAGATTTATGGAGCACAGTAATTAAAGTGCTGAGGACCCAAGGATTTCACTCCACGTGTTTAAAGACAGGAGGAGTTCCTTTGGACTAGCTGAGGTCTAGACTGCATGCCTGCTTGTGGTTGGAGGGCATCTGCCTTTTTAATTTCATCCAAAAGGAGTGGTTGGCACACCAAGACATATTCAAAATATGAAACAGAACTGGGTAAGTGGAGATGATTGGATGATTCACTTCAAAAGAGCACTCCTGATCTGAACCAAGATGCTAATGTAGGTGTACCCGCAGGCGATTTTTTACCAGAGCTTTGTTTCTTTTACAGAAAGGGGGATTATTCATATCTACTTCATTTGAATTGCTTGCAGTTTGGATTGGTACTGAGTAAGAAGTTCTGCTTCTGGTTTATCTCTAGTGTGGGCAAAGCAAAAGTCTCTTTATTAATCTTTCCAATCCTCTTCATAAGCTGCTACCAGGTTACCTAATTCTTTGTGAAAGAAATAATTAATATATGTATTTATCAACCTTCATCTGGATATAAAATAGAGTAATAAAATTTTATTAATATAAAATTAGAGGATCTATATTTATCTTCAGCATTTCACTGTATGAACAAGGTCCTGAATTCGTTGGTATACACCAACTGCATGTGTAGTTGCATTGCCCCCTCCTGGTAAATCATGCTCTGCTGCATGGTCTTCCAGGTGGAGATGTTGGATTCCATTATGAGATCATCATTAATGCGCCCTAAAACAAAGACAAGGAGCCAGTGTATTGACACTGTATTTTCTGTATGGGTTTTTGGTTGTTGGCGTAGTAAATGACCGTTTTGTGAAATGCAGTAGTTTGAAGCAGTGTGGGCTCCGTCAAAATTCTGTTTTGGCAGCTCTGAAATTTCTTTGAAGAGTTCTTGCCCTCACCTTCTGGTTAACAGTTAGCTCCTTGAAAATAAGCTTTTCATCTGACATGTGAAAGAAAATTGGTAATACCAGATCCAACAAAAGAAAATGTGGATATGCATCCATGATTTCAGTGAATCTAGATCCATACCCGCTGTGTATTGGGCAACAGTGTTTTATGTCAGGCCTTTTTTGTAGTGTATGATAAAAATTGTAATATCTAACAATCACACTTACTAAATTCAGAAGCCCAGGTTTTACAAACAGAATTGACGTTTGTTTTAACTAATGGTTTTCCCTGTCCCGTTCCCCTCCTTTGGGCAAGCCTAAGGAACATGGTGACCAGAGCTTTGGTGTGTCCTTGTGGAAGACTTGCTAAAGCAGTCAGGAACGCAACCTTGTGCCAGCAGAAGGATGGTAGGAAGTCAGCTAAAGGGCTGCTTCTAAAGCCGGCTTGGGTCAATGTCAGCTTGTCATCTACCAGTTTTGCCATTGCTTTGACAAGATGTAGACAAGGACCCAAGAGATGCTTGTAGGTTTCCTTTCCCTGGGCTTGTTAAAGGTAAATTCCACTTTGTTAGCAGCCACTAGTTCAATGCTCAGGTTCCAAAGCACAGAGGAAGTGAAACCTTTCTCTTTTGGCTGGGGCTCGGATAAGTGGATTGTATGGGATGTCTGTGCAGGCTTCTGTAATGCCAAGTGCCTCTGTTCCCACCTGCTTGGTGAGGGGCTAAGACGGTGTCTGACACGAAGGTGAAAGCAATGCTGAGAAATCCCATCTCTCTGTGTACTTTGGCACATAGACAATAGCACGTTTGTGCTTTGGAGATTTCACTTAAATGCACATCGGTGGCAGAGAATCCTTTTTTTAAATTTCTTTTGCTGGGCAATAAATATTTACTGTCGGTGCTGAGCTGGCAATCTGGCTCAAGGTTTGCTTAAAAATCTCATCTTTTAACAACTGGTTTTGTTTATTTCATGATGCCGTGGGAAATCAGCTCTCTTGGTCAATTTGTAACTTACTTTTCTCATATTAAGTTCAGTTATATATAATTAATACTGAATACTTCTGTGTTGATTCAAGAAGCGATGAATTTGTTTCATCCAAAAGACCTAAACTCTGCCCATCTTCCTTATAGTGAGAATGATGCCATCCCAAGATCTGCAATATATCCACTTAACAATGTCATCACAGTATTGTTAAACAGACAGGCTTCATATGTTTAAGAAGTGTTAAGAGTTGATAAATGTGCATATTAACCAGCAGTGTGCTGTCTCTTGCATCTTCAAGGCAACAGAATTACTGTACTTCACATCTTAGTTTTCTTAAACAAAGAGCCTGTCAGACTTGATTAGCCAAGCAGCACCTGAATATATTGACTTAAATATAGAAATTGTTTGACACAGATGTGTATATTCGGAAATAAAAGTGCCTACTTAATCCTTTTACGGCGCTTAAGAAATGAAGGAATGAAACCTATGAAATGCATTGCGTGTCGTAGCTGCCTTGCGGCACTTTTACTATTTTTGTATCTACATTCATTGAAGAGAGCTTGTTCAAGCAAGAGAGAAAAGGCTGGTAGATGGATTTGATTGGGAGAGGAGGCACAGGAGCAAGGGAGCTGTTTCTGAGAAGATACAGAAAATGTGGTGCAGCTAGTTAAACAGAATCGGAATGCAGCCTCTTTTATTTAAGTACTACTAATTCTTAACCATCTTTCTTTTTTCCGCCCAATGTTTCTTTTCCACTGTAGTGTCATGTCAGTATTGATTCCAGAAGATGGAAAAGGCTGTTGAGCTTTCAGTTACTTCATAGTCATGCAGGGTAATGTGCCAAGCAGAGAAAGCTCATCCTGTGAAGTAGTACAGGGAGTGTAGATTGGCCTTTGCTTGTTCAGCTGAGCACAACTATGAAATGCACACTAGTAACTGGATTTGTGAACCCAAATAAAAGCTTAGTCTGAGTGCTCTTGCAAGTCTACTTGGAGTGCCATAAGGCTGACAAATCTATGGCAGCTTTTCTTCAACAGAAATTGATGATTGTATTAACCTTAACCTGAATGGGAAAAGGAATAACCAATGTAGGTTTGCATTTTCTTGGGATTAAATTTGAGTGTGCTTCTTTTTGTTTAAATTTATTCTGTGATTTTTTAGCATATTATAGAAACCTATCATGGAAGTAAATATTCCCAGTAGATGGTTGAGCAGGAGACAGCTGGGTCTTTTGACACTTAGGCAGTTGTGGGAGGCTGCCTGGGATTTCGAGGTAGGTGGAGTAACTGGATGTTTCTGTAGAAGTGCAGGAAGAGTTGGTCACGACTGTATGGGCATTTAAAATGTCTCCACCGAAGTAATTCGTGGTGCTCTATAGACATAAATGAGTCAGTTCATGGTTTCTAGAGCTGTTCTCCAGGTTCTTTTCAGACTTGAGCAGACTTATCAGCACCAGTTGGTATTTGGGTCATGCATGGAAGCTTATCTGTGTAAGTGTAAAACCTAGCTCAGCTGTTTTTCCTCTTTTACATATAGGTGCTTTTGATGTTTGGGGAGGGGCTGAGGTGCTGTTGGTCAGCCTGCCTTTTCTCTTAGTCAAAGTTTTGGGCAGTGCATTAAATTGAACTTGGTTGTTGGGCCAACACCACCAAATTCTTATCAGACCATGGATTGTGTTAAGAGAGAAGCTGCTTACCAAAAGCTCAGATAGTTGTCATTTGAGTTTTAGCAGTTTTCAATGGGACTGATGATTCCCTTTTGGCAACATTTAGATAATGTGTTGAAGTCAAGAAAATTGTCACTCTGTTTAAGATTTGAGTTCAACAGTTGATCAAAGATTGAGATTTCAGTATAAGCCTCTCTTGAAGAGCAACAGTGAACTTCCACACCTCAGTTGTCAGGAATATGGTACGTGACTTTGTGTGTGTGCACAAAGAAACCAGAAAGAATAAGCGAGGCTGCTTTTAGGGGGATAGTCGTGTGCTGGGTATGAGTTACTTTCCTGGTGGAACACTTGCATATACTGTTTTGTCACTCAGTTGCAGAGCTTGCCAGTCCTGGTAAATCCTTCTCTTCACAGTAGAAAACAACCCCACCTCTTTCTTTGATAACAACAAAAGTAAAACTTTGTGGTTTCTTTTCCCCTTTGTAGCAACAAAGGAGAGAACGGGAAGCTCGAAGGCAACAAGAGCGTGAGCAAAGGCGGAGAGAACAGGAGGAAAAAAGACGTCTGGAAGAAATGGAGAGGAGGCGTAAGGAAGAGGAAGAGAGAAGAAGAGCAGAGGAGGAAAAAAGGAGAGTAGAAAGGGAGCAGGTGAGTCCATGATACAGATATACGTGTAATAGGTTTGTTTCTTCTAAATTCTAATATAATTTTTTAAAAATTAGTAAGCTTAAATCTTAAATCTTGGGCAGCCTAACTCTGACCCTTTCATCTTTGTTGTCTCTGACAGCAAACGCACTAACATAGATCATAGGGCTTTATGGAAAATTCTGGCAGCCTCAATATTCCTTCAAAAAAGAAGCCTTGTTGCAGTCCTCATTCTAAATTCAGCTCGTGCCCCTGGGCTTGGCTAAAACCATCAGAATTGGTGAAATCATCACTGGGGCTGAAAATTGTTTCTAGGCTTGTCTTGCTGGATCAGTGGTTCTTGCAGGACATGCCCCTGTTCAGAAGGCCTCCCAGAGAATGGCAGCTCTGTTGCGTGTCAGCTTCTGGCACCCAGAATTGGTCAGAGGCTCGTCATAAACTTCTGAATATTCTGAATTTGAGGTGGAACCTTTGAGCTGCCAAGGGTTTTCCTTCCTAAAACTTAAATATGCAATCTCCCTCTCTTGCTCTATTTAAAATCAGCTCTAATAATGTATGCCAGTTCAGGCAGCAAGTATATCTTCGTGTCAGTGTGTCTTTAGTACATTGAAAGTACAGGTGAGAAACCTTTTAAACTGTGAAATTCAGCTGCTATATTTATGCATGAAATCTGCATGTTTTAAAATCCTTTAAAAACTTGAATCAGGGTGATAATCAGGGTAATAATTACTGTGCATGTACTGCAAAATGATGATCCCAAATAAAGGGCCAAGACTACTGTCGTAGAGGCTGATTGTAAATTTCTCATTAACTTCAGGAATGCTGGTTTTGGCCTGATACACCTTAATTTTTTTCTTATATAAAGTAACTCTATTTTCAATCATTGGTGGTTGTGTTACTGGGGAATTTTATTGTGTTTGTGTATATTCCAAAAAAATTTTTGAGTCAAAAGGAGAGAAGACTAACCAATGGGAATAAATGTATGGAAAAATCTGTAATTACAGCGCAGCAATTTGCTTTTGGGCAGACACCGGGTATTCCCCCAGCTGCTTTTTAAACTGTTGAAATACTAATTACGCACAGTGCCAATAATGACAAATGGTTAATTGATGCGGCCAAACTGAACCACTCTGGATTTTCAAATTTGTTTATTTTTCAGAAGAAAAGACATGCCCCTCTTAGAATTTTTGTTAACCCGAACTATGGCACAGCCAATGTGCGTAACAACAGTACAGTGTATCTCATCAGTCTGTCACAAGACTTTCTATAGCTCCCATCACTGTATCACTGATCCATTAATTTCTTTATGCATACACTGTAAATGTGTGTGTGCGTGTGTGTGCTTGTGTGTGTGCGCATGCACATGTTACGTACTTCCATTAATTGCATGATAGGATGTTACCAGCTTGGGTTTGGTACTTCAGAGTTTGAGTTCTTCCAGGGGGTCAGGCGAAGCAGTGGTTAAACCTCTTGACCTGTTGAGGCTGCAGGTGAAGAAATGCCTAGATCTCAGGTTTGGTCTAATATCTGTTTC
Source organism: Strigops habroptila (assembly GCF_004027225.2). Taxonomy (NCBI): domain Eukaryota; kingdom Metazoa; phylum Chordata; class Aves; order Psittaciformes; family Psittacidae; genus Strigops; species Strigops habroptila. Next base: position 58,671,485 of record NC_044278.2, read on the forward strand.
CTGGTGGATGTTTGTTTGTGTCATAACCATTGCATAATTCAGCAAGGCTGGCAGTGTCTGCTAAGGAGAAGCTTCTGGTGAGGGCAGCAGGGGAGATGGCAGGGCAGGTCCCAACTGCACTTGGCGGAGCCCCTCTCGGGGAGCTTGCTCCAGGTCTGCCTACACTATGCCTGGCTCTAGCTGTTGCTAACAGTTCATCGCACCAGTGCAACAAACTAATGTTTAATACAACTTGCATGTGACTTTGTATTGGCTGTGTTGAGTTAAGACTCGCTGTGTTTTAACTTTCCAAAGCCTTCAAGTGCATTTTGCTGCTTCTTGAAACCACTTCCAAAATATGGAAACGAGCTCTGGCCCGTGCCAGCAACATTTGCAGGAGTGCAAATTTCAGAACAGAAGGGGCCGAAAGCCAATGCTCAGGAGGCAGGGCTTCCTAAATTGTTCTGCAGGCACTAATCCATCCTGAAGTGCGTTTCTCGTTAAAGCTGAACTGGGGAAGTAGCGTGTGGTGTTCCACCCAGGGGGTTCTGATGCATTCCTTTTGAATAAATTTATTGCTGGGTAATTTCTATGTGACAGGAGTATATCAGGCGACAGCTAGAAGAGGAGCAGCGGCACTTGGAAATTCTACAGCAGCAGCTGCTCCAGGAGCAGGCCATGTTACTGGTAAAGCACTGTATCTGTTTTGTTCAGTAGCTATAGGATCCATTTATCCGGCCAGTCCTAGGCTTTCCTCAGTCGGGCACAGCTGCACTGACAGTATGACAACAAAGGAGCTTGATTAAAAGGCCGTTTATGCTAGCATCGTGGGCTGACAGGCACATATGAGAAGTGCTGTATGATCACACTGCTTTCTGGGTTGTAAGAGGAGGCTTTATGTTAAAGTGGAACAGTTCTGGTGTGGTGGTCGAGTTTCTGAACAGACCTTGGCATTCAGTGAAGAACTAGAGTGCTTATGTTGCAGATCAAAAGCACACATGATATGTAAATCCACCCCAGGATACAATGGCCTAGTGTTGGTCTAAATCATTGTTTTATGAACTTTACACTGGATTTAGTATAAATAACTCTTCTTTTTTTTTTTTCTTTTTTTTTTTCTTTAATAAATATCAGTTTTGGCATAACTCTCCAATCATGTCAAGCTTAGCAGTACACACTCAACTTTCCCAGTGTGAGGCACATGCCATATTGGTCTAACTTAGCTCTCGGGCATACTTTAACAATGATATAAGCAAAAAAAGAAGAAAAAAAGGCAACAACAACCAGAAAGATGCATTTTTAATGGGATGGTAGGGACGCATCTACCGTATGGTCAACGTCATGTCTTGAATTACATGTTCTTTCAAAGGAATACAGATGGCGAGAGATGGAGGAACACCGACAGGCGGAGCGACTCCAGCGCCAGTTGCAGCAGGAGCAAGCCTACCTCCTGTCGCTGCAGCATGATCACAGGCGACAGCAGCAGCAGCAGCAACAACAGCAGCAGCAACAGCAGCAGCAGCAGCAAGAAAGAAATAAGCAAAGCTATCATACTCCTGAGCCAAAATCCCACTATGAGCCTGCTGAAAGAGCGCGTGAGGTAAGTCCTGTTTGTGGGCAGGAATCTGCTGCCTACTTCTCTGCCCCTGCCTGTTGCCATCATTGTGACTGCAGTTCTGCTGTAGTACAGTTGGAAGCCAAAGCGTCACTCATAAGAGGCAGGGTATTTTAAAATGTAGCCCCCTCGCTTCCAAACCTGAGGGCTATTTCTGAGTACTTCTGCTGCGATCATTGGAGTTCAGAGTTTTGAGGGTGGAAAGAAATACTGGAAGGCTGCAGTCTAAGGGGACCCAGTTTTGAAAGCATCACATCAGGCGTTTAATCCCATGTGCACTTCATCAGACATGTTTTCATAGGAAGCATTGGTGCAGGTGGCAGTCTGTGTCTCTGGCAAGTACTGACAATTGGAAATTGGGAGGCAACTGGAAAGCACGAACCTATGAGGGATGCTTGCGCACAGTACCTGTTTACACATTTGGTGCTTTAGTTCATGCTCTTGGAAATTTCCTTCTCATGAACACAAACCTGAATTTCATTAGTTTAATTTTGAAATGTTAAGTATTCTCTTCTGAGATCACTCCCTGCTTTTATGAAACTCAGTGGTGTTGCCTTCTTGGACTTTGGGCACTAACAAGTCGATCTGAGATCATCAGAGTACTGTTTGTTTCAATGAGTGGTGTCCTGTCTTCATTGGTCCACGGGTAGCTTTGCTAAGCACATAATTGCCTCTTTGATGCATACTTGGCTCTCTTTCAGTGGTCTTATTCGTACGTTTCCCTTGAGCACCATACTACCCACAAACCGCCAGACTGGGCAATACTGGTCAGAGCTCTTAATGGCATTCGTCACTAGCATGTGGGAACTAGGTAAATACATTTTGGAACAAGAACAAAAAAAATCCTTGGGGCTGTTGAACATGATAAAATAGCTTTCAGTCCACCTTTGTCCAGTAGCACTTCATTGCCTTTGAAGTATTGCTGTTTGGGCTTGGTGAACACAAGCTCATTTTCTTGTAGATACTGTTGTCCAAGTTCTTCAAAAACCATGTTTATGCTATCTCATCCATTCTGCTTGGTGGTTGAAGTATCTGGTACGTCTCTCTCTCTCTCGGAAGAAGTTCGGACTTGTCTGGTATGTGGCGGTACAGCCATGGAACCAGCCTTCCTGTCCTTGTTGCGCATTCCTGGCCCACCTCAGTGAAAGCACAGTGCCAGTCCAGTGCTCCTGTCTAGCCTGAAGGCTGGCTTCGGAGGGATGCAGAACTGTATTTACTCCTTGTCTCCCATTTTTGTTTCAGAGTTGAAAAGGAGAGAAACTCCTGAATAGTCAAAGTGTTACATCCTTCAGCAGAATTACTGATTCAGCTGTTTTTTGTCATATTCTTTTTCTTTTGTGATTGCTCTAGCTAGAAGGAGTAAAGTGAAGGTGCAGAAATATTGTGTCAGTAGTCAGATCTTCCCAGAGATTGCTGTGTAATATTCTTCTTAAAAACTGTGGTAAAAGTATAGCCATAGTATCTGGTTTTTTTCCCCATTGCAGTAGCAGTGATGATATAAGAAAGAGGACTTCAAAGATTGGCTCTGGGAAACAGCAGGGAGTTTAGAGCAAGGAGTGAGGTTTAATGCCATTTTCTAGCTTGAACAGTCAGATGACTGGAGTGGGGCCTGTTTCTGTGCAGGGATGTGCTCACTATCTTCTTCCCACTTCTTGCCTGGTTCTCAGGACATGTGGTTTGTGCAGTTTCTGTGCTTTGTGGAAGAAACCTCCTATCATCTACAGCTAGCAACATGAAGGCCTGTTCCTTCAGACAGAAGGACTTAGGGCTTTTCCTTGTTCTATTCATGGCAAGGAGTCTGGCCTGTTTTTTGAAGGATGGCTCTGTGAAGTTGAACACAGTAGTGAAAATGACTGTATGGTGAAGATGCGTGCCTCCATTATTGTCCCAAGACATGCTGTAGTTTGTGTAGACCTGGCAGAAGCTTGTCTGCTTGTTCCCACAGGCGAACTGTTAACTGTCCTCAAATTTTGTGAAGCAAAGGCAGGTTGGGTTTGTGAAGCAGCCCAGCTGAGGAGTCTTGGGAACTTGCCTTTGTCTTCTGACATAGCTATATGAACAGCCGGTCTCTCCAGACCATCACTGCTAGGGATCGATTAGGAAAGCACCCCAATACTGGGTTTGTGCTCCAGGCACAAGGGTTAAAGCAAATATTGTGAGCAAAATTTCATCAAATGAAGTCAGCCCAAGCTGCTAATACGGTTTTTCTTTGACGATGTGATAAAGTGCTGGGAGTTTAATGTTCCTCAGAGGCAGCTGCCCTGGCAGAAATGTGCACACTGCCCTGGTTCCAGCAACAGACCATCTTAGGAAACAGGACGATATTTCCTTTCTGCCTGGAGCCTCCCTCAGTCTCTTGCTCTTCGTACCTCTCACTTTGTTCACAATGCTGCAGTCTTGGAAGGGGTGATGTTTCTGCACGGGGACCTCACTTGGTGGTCTGTCGAGGACTGAGCACTTTCCAACTTAGTCTTCTTGACAGACTCTCAAAGTCCATGTACAATCAATTCTACACCTCCTTGAGAACAAGAGACAAGCTGCTGGGGCTGTTCTCTGCAGCCTGTGAGGTTGTGTTGGGACTGTCTGATAAGAGACAGGATGACCAGCCCTACCATTTCATATCTGAAACTGAACAGCCGTCAGTATTACTGGGTAGAGAAGCATATCCTATCTCTTCTTGTGTTGCCAAAGAAACAAGCACAAGAAAGCAGATATCAAATACCATTGGTTGAGTGAGGCAGGTAACTACAGTAAGGGAAATACACTTTTGTATTGAAAAGTTGTTTCTATTTTCATCTATCCTTTTTATTGTCTGGAGGAAAATACTAATGGATAATAACTAGTGTAAGCAGAAAGAGGCTTTATAATGGTCTTTAATTGTATCACTTCACATCTTGCTATGTGCTCTATCCACTCTTCCTAGTATGGATTTTCCCTATTCCTTTGGTATAGTTCACTCGGTGTTTTTGTAGTTACGGTTAAAGTGGTAGGGAAAAAGTCCTGCCAAATGTGTTTGGTTTCTTTATGGTAAAGTAAAAGTGGTAATCACCTTCATATTTCTACTGTAGTTGGTTTTATTGAATCCAGGCTTAACCTCCATTTCTTTTGGCTTAGGTGGAGGAGAGATTTAGAAAAACTAATCAGGGCTCCCCTGAAGCACAGTCTAAACAGATGGGCAAAGTGTTGGAGCCACCAGTGCCTTCAAGATCAGAGTCCTTTTCTAATGGAAACTCAGAACCTGCTCAGCCTGCCCTGCAGAGGCCAATGGAGCCTCAGGTAGGTGCCCGAGAAAATCTTGGTGAGCCTAGAGGAAATGCAGAAGTCCCAACATGTTTCTTTCAGATTTGCAGATCTTGGCACTTAGAAAATCTTATGTAAAGGGTAGCACTGTTACACAAAGCAGCTTAATCAATACATTTGCTCTTTGTCTATTTTTGCTTATTGATAAACTGATAGATTTGTGGTTTGGTAGTGGGGTTTTTTTAGTTTGGGTTTAGGGGTTTTTTTGTGTGGTTTTTTTTTTATATAATATTAGAGCTAGATTAGAACCATTGCATTTCATTATTATCTGTGCAACAGCAGAATGGTGGGCTAAACACTGGCAAAAGTTGCAGTATACTCTTACAATTCAGTTTGATCTGTGCAAAATATTTACTACCAAAAAGGGTGCTCGGGAAAGAAATAAGCTTGCTTTGTTTTTTCAGTTCTTGCAGAAAAAGCTAACTAAACAAGTGGGTTTTAATAGTATAAGCACTGCTTCAGAGAGATTTACAAAACATGACTAAGAAAAGCAAGTTTATTGTCAGTAGGCCTACAGTTGCTAAATAGAGCTCTGTACCACTCCTGGAAAAATCAAAAAGAGGTTGAAACCACTGAGCTGTGTGGCTGCTGTCGTTCTGTTGTTTTCTAATGAAAAACCTCCAGATCTTGTTATCTGCATTTCGTAGGAATTACAGCATGAATTTAAAAAGCAACCTTTGTGTAAAACTTAGATACAGCCCATAAATTCAGAGGAATCTAGATATGCTAAATTAAACTGTATAGTTCTGCATTCAGTTCCTCTGTTTCCATGCAGAATTTTCTTTTCCCAAATTAAGTCTGTTGATGACGGTGCAAGCTAAACCCGTCCCTGACTGTGACTAGGTATTGCAACTCTTTTAGGCAACAAGAGAATTTGAACAGACGGGAGAGTGGGAGAAATCAGGACAGAACTTCATCTCTTACTCATTAATTCCTGGCTTTTATTCAAACCTCTATGACTATTTCAAAATATTGGACTTGTATCTTCATGCTCTCTGTGCCAGTTACTTTTAAAGTCTGGGTCTTCCTCTTATATTAAGGATAATCAGGCTCTCAACAGCTGTGTGTATTAAAATTGAGGAAATAATAATCACATAAAAACAAATACAACCAGCCTACTGAAACTGGGATTGAAGGCAAAGTTTTGCTTAATTATGAAGTGTGAAAACAGTGTGTTCCTCAGTTATGACCTTTTCTTCTCCTTAGTTTCAGAAATTAACTCTGAAACACAGTTTTTTGCACAAGGAGGGAGTAGGCTGAAGGGTCAATATGGATTTCAGTGGAAATCCCAGTAGGGTTTTAACTCTGGAGTCACTGTTGTGCCTTCTTAGTCTGTGTAACTGAATACGTGTTCGTGTACATGTGTTCTTAGTTTTCGTATAAATATGTATATATGTACAGTATATGGTACATATATGGTGTAAGTATAATATACATTGTACATACATATACTATATACAATATATATTATGGGGTTTTTTGTATATATTTCAATGACTGTAAAGGAATAAAGGCTTTTGTGTTATGGTCTTTGTCCAAAAGTTTGGAACTGTATCTAGTTCCTAAATTTATTAGGTAATGTAAATGTCTGTCAGTTTGCACATTTTACAGCATTCTTTAATTTTGTACATTTCTTCAATTGGATATTGCTTCAAATTTCCCAGCCCACCAGTGCTGCCATGAGACCTGACCAAAGCCCACTGAAGACCAAGGAATGGAAGGCAACTTCTGTCTTGAGTGGCCTTTGGACTCAGGCTCAGGGTGCAGATATTAGGTCCCCTTTTCTTCTGGGCACCAGTGTATGTGTATGTGGAGAGCGTACCTCACCAAAAATGCGTATGTGCTGTATTTTCAGTCTGTTACGTTCTTTGGGCGCTTGCCTTGCTTTTAAATGCATTGATTCCACCCCACGCTTACCTAATGCCATAACCAATTTGTCTATGCCCTCCCCACCTGCCTTTATTCTGTGTTAATTGGAAAGCCAGTTAAACTGAGCGCATTGAATGTTTTATGTTTTGTTTTCTTGTAAGGTACAGTGGTCCCATCTGGCATCTCTCAAGAACAATGTTTCCCCTGTCTCGCGATCCCATTCCTTCAGTGACCCTTCTCCCAAATTTGCTCATCACCATCTTCGTTCCCAGGACCCATATCCACCTTCACGCAGTGAAGTGCTAAATCAGAGTTCTGACTCTAAGTCGGAGGTACCCGACCCCACCCAAAAGGCTTGGGCTAGATCAGACAGTGACGAGGTGCCTCCAAGGGTAAGGAGTAGAAAGACAGATGTGTGCTATTTTTCTTTATTATTAATTATTATTTTCTTAAGGATGTGATACCCTGGGCACTGGGAAGACTGTGCCCTTGTGCCAGCATTGGTAACAGTATTTTCGAAGGCAGATCATAACGTAGGTGTTCAGTCAATGGGTTAATGATAATCAACCTTAAGTACAATATTGAAGCTTCATATAAAATTGGCAATTATTTATAGAATGCAGCTATTTCAGAGACAATTTATTATGCAAAGTTAACAAATCATTACCATACTCAGGAAAGAATTTAAAATATCCCTGAGGTTATTGCTCAGAGTTAATTTTCCTCTTCATCTGTTAGCAACCCAAACTATGATTCATACACATATTTAAAATTGAGATGGAGCTGAACAAAAAGGAAACATTCAATATATTTCCTCCTCCTCTCCTTTTCCCAACCCCCCTCCCATCCACTGGGATTTGCTGCTTCTGAGTATATTCTTGCTCCCCCCACCAGTCTTTGCCTTCTGCTGATCCATTCCTAGGCATTTGTTTGGTTCCCCTGAGCTTATTCTCCTAATTCTCATGCTGTTTCAGCAAATTGCTTTGTGCCTCCCCTGCTTCAGTCAAAGTGCCATATTCTTTTAGAGTGTCTCAGTAGTTTGAGGGTAGTGGGGTGTGTATGTGTTCATGTGGTAACTATTAAACACTGCTTAATGTTAAGACTAAACTTTTGAGATCTCTTCAAAATCTGAACAGCATTCCAACTAAGGTCCTTGGTTTTATGGGTGTTTGTTTATTGCTTTTGGTCAGTGATGTTAGCTTGGACTTAGAATTAAGTGTTGTTAAAATCTTAAGAATGTGTTCTGTAGCAAGAGAGGTTTAATCTTCCTCTTCTCTCCCTCCTCTTCATGGATTTAACACAACAATTTTTTCCCCAAGGTCCCTGTGAGAACAACGTCCCGATCACCAGTCCTGTCCCGCCGCGATTCTCCGCTGCAGGGTAGCGGGCAGCAAAATAACCAAGCAGGTCAAAGAAACTCCACGAGGTTTGTAAGCCAGCATGTCATTGCTTTTCTTGAATTGGAAGGAAAAGACTCATGGGAAGCCAGGCATTTCCAGAGAGCCTTTGGCATTGTGCGTTGGACGTGAAAGGAAGATGAATTTGAATCCCTTTTCAGTCATGATTAATATAAATTTCCCTTCGTGTAGCACATGTGCCAACAAACACTGGCAGAATTTCTTCTTTCCTCTCCTCCTTCAAGTTGCCTGCCCTGTAACTTTAGCAATAATTTCAAAATATCCTTAGTATTTCTGAAATAATGTGGCCATTCATGAACATCTTGCCTTTTGATGCAACAGGTCATCTTGGGCGTACAGTGGGGATTACTGGCAGCAAAAGTGTTTGTAACATCTGAAGTGAAACGATCTCAGAAACTTTCTGGCCTCTCGGCCAGAACCAGACTTTCAGAGGGGTAGAAATGTCCAGGAGCTGTGACACAGCGTCTGAGGTCAGGAAGGGAATGGAAGGGGCTGCCTCCAGAGCTCAGCAGAGCAACATGAATAGGCCACCCTGGAACTGGCTCACTGGCACTGGCTCACAGGGGTGAGGGTGTTCTGAGAGGGACAGGCAGTTACGTCGTTTTCGGCATATGTTTGGCTGGCCAGGGCACTTCTGAGCCAATTTTAAACCTGCTGCAGGCAGGCTGAGAGAACTTCAGGTTCACTTTAGATTAGATATGTAAGAATGGCAGGCAGCCAGTTCCAAATAAAAAAAATAGCTTACACACACCTTAGCTTTTTCTTTCTTTCCACCCTAAATAAGGTGATAGGTATTTTGAAGAAATCCACTGCCTGGGTTGTGAAGCATCACTGATGCTCTCAGCTCAGTGTTAAGTGCTCTTTCAGATAAGTTATTAGCAAAACACTGAGGAAGAGTGATATTTGAGTTTAGAAATGGGATCTGAAACTGAAATGTGTGTCTTTCCTTTCATGACACAGCAATATAGAGCCTCGTCTGCTGTGGGAAAGGGTGGAGAAGCTCGTACCAAGGCCAGGCAGTGGCAGTTCTTCAGGTTCAAGCAACTCCGGCTCACAGCCTGGCTCCCACCCCGGCTCTCAGAGTGGGTCTGGAGAGCGGTTCCGGATGAGATGTAAGTCCTTTCCTCACCCTCTGTAACACTGTGTTTCTAAATTTGTTAAGTTGTGAAACACTCAATAATGAAGGTTGTTAACCCTCACTGGGAAAGACCTTTAAGCATGCAGTACCAAAGGTGGGTTAGCTTCCAGTACTCCCCTTGATTGTATGTCCTTACTTGGGGAAGATGGTAGGCACAGAAGTCGTCGTGAAAATGTTTCACTGTTTTTTGATTCGCATCCAGTCACTGCTGCATTTTCCTATATACAAACAGCCCAGTCTCCATGCTCTCACAGCTCCCTTCCTCATGTGTGCAAGGGCACATGATGCGTGTTGCTGGTCACCTTGGTGGTGGCTGATGGAGTGCAAACTGCTATGGATACATCTCAGCTGGACTATGTTGGATGCTGATGCAGGTTCTCGAGCTTGTGGCTACACTCCAGTTACCCTCTTTGATCTACAACTGTGTGAGAGTTTACTTTGGCTTCAGTCATAAGCCAGCTGCACCTATACAGATCACAGCTTATGATGGCTTTTTGTATAGTCCTTCAGGGATAATGTAGTAGTGAACCAGTGAAACTTAGGTCTTCCTGTCAGGCACAGCCTGATCACTTTCTCATCTCTCTTCCCAACTTCAAAGTGAAGTAAGAAAATATACTTTAGCTTCCTGCTTAATCTTTTTTGTTCTGTGTTCCTTTTGGGGTCTTGACACATGCAGCATCATCCAAATCAGAGGGTTCTCCATCACAGCGTCATGAAAGTGCACCTAAAAAGCCTGAAGAGAAAAAGGAAGTCTTCAGACCTGTCAAGCCTGCTGTAAGTTGCATCCACTTTCCCTTGTCTCCTCTCTCTTTTAGGTAGGCTCACAGAATGTACAGTGTGAGCTTACATTCATGGTGCCATTGGGGGTGAACTTCAGCTGGAGTTTCTATCTGTGAGCCTAGCAGCATGTCCTGGGTCTGCCATTGTCTGCACACATCACAGTACTTGAAACATTAGAATTTGCTCTGCTGCTGGAATTGATTTCTGCTCTCTAGTCTTCTTCCTTCCTAATCTTTTTCTTTCTCTCTTTCAATCCTGTGCTTCCTTCCCGGGGCTGGACCAATGATGGTGCTTTTGACCTGAATGTGCCAATTCTGGGCTGAATGGTGCAGGGAGAAGTGGTAAGACCTTAAACTGGTGCTATTTTCTGTGAAAGATTTCTGACATTTTCTTTATCTGGCTGATGTTACAATTGATTACAGCTCGATGTCCAGTTGTATCTGGGGGATCACAGTGGGTTTTCACAGTATTTCCAACTTTCCTTAAAACTTTTTTGCTCTTGCCATTGTGATACTGCACTAGCATCCAAATCTGTCAGTTAAAGCTGCTTTCTTAAAGAAACATAGAGCTTGGTCTTTCACTTTGGATAGTATAATGTGTGAAGTATTGGCTGAATTTGTATTCAACTAAGTAAAGCATAGCTGCACAATTGAGAGCAGACTGCACTGACTGCCAGCTTGGTTTACCCACTCTCCAAGCTGCAGACAGCAAAGCAGCTTATATCTCACACTGACAGTTCTGTGTGACTGAGCTGGTGCTAATGAACCTGTCTTCTCAGGTGAACTCTGAAGTGTGGATCCATGCGACTGGAAATGGATCAAAAGGTTTCAAGGAGATCAGCTCTCTGTGACTGTGCCTTGGGTGGCTCAATAAGTCTTAGGATCTTTCTGCTGCCTTGCTGCTTGGATTTCTTATGGTCGTTGCTATTAAGCTGCAGAGTTTAGGGAAATTAAAAGTGGCAGTCAACCGCTGGGTGAGAGTGGGTCCAGGTGCTTGTATATGTCCTTCAGATGGTATCATGGGATAAACTGAAGTCTGAATCAGGATTCAGAATATACATTTTTCTGTAATACGGCAAGGCCTCCTTAGGTTGACTTTCTTGGTGCTTTAATTTATCAGAAAGTGAGTTTTAGTAACTCACTATCAAGAATGAGTAAATCAAAAGAAACAATACTGCTGGGTTATGAAAATACAGTAATGAACAAGTGAGCAAACTGGGCACTGATTCTGCAGGTTTGGTTTGCAAACTCTTCTCTCTTCCTTACAACATGAGTTTTTCCCTCCCTCTCCCATCAGGATTTAACTGCATTGGCAAAGGAATTGCGAGCAGTAGAGGATGTGCGACCTCCACATAAAGTAACGGATTATTCATCCTCAAGTGAGGAGTCAGGGACAACAGATGAGGAAGATGATGATATGGAACAAGAAGGAGCAGATGAATCTACTTCTGGACCAGATGATGTCCGAGCAGTGTTAGTTCTTCTAACAGTGTTCTGATTTCCCTCTTAGGGGGTTGAAGGAAAAGGATGTTGGGTATTATGGCTTGTATGTTAGTTCCTTCAGCTTAGAACAATCAATGAGCAAGACATAGTAGTATGTTCACATTTTCAAACACTTGAGGGTAATCTTTTCAGAAAGTAGGCTTCTGTACAGTATGTCTTTCCCTCTTCTTCCTTTATTTTTTATAAAGCAAGACGTGGTGTTTAACAAACTCCCGACTCTTTTTCCTTTTTAATAGAGCAGCTTTCCTAGGCAGGTTATGTAAATACTCCACTCTGGGCACAATATAAATTAATTTTGAGTGTGCCTTGGTGCAGGGCAGTGAAAGCTAGGGCGTAAGTGTTGTTATCTCACTCCAGTTATTTCTTGTCTGGCAAATAGGTCAACGTTGAATCTGAGCAATGGTGAAACAGAGTCAGTGAAAACCATGATTGTCCATGACGATGTGGAGAGTGAACCTGCCTTGACTCCTTCTAAGGAGGGCACCTTAATTGTCCGACAGGTATTGCTTTTCCTTCCCTGTGCAGTGCTGCACCTTTTCTGTGCTCATTAACCCACTCGCTCATTCACCCATGCTGTTTCTACATTATATTTGTTGTTCGTATTATCAAGACACAGCTGTAGTGAATTTCAGATGAGCAAGATGTTTGATGCATGCAAACAGGAGAGTAGCCCTTCACCCCTTGCTTCTGTTTTGCATGCTTTCCAGTGACACCATGGCAGCACCATGCAGAATACCTCAAAGTCTGTGGGAGAGAAGGGTAGAAAAGCTTCAGGTGTTTGGATCAAGTACCTGGAGCAAGAACTTACTTTAGTTTCACCATAGAACCAAACGTAGCTCTCAGGAGTGGGGCTGGGAGGGAGGCTGGGGAGAGCATTCAAGGGTTTTTTAAGTAGTTCTGAACCTGTAGCTGAGAGCATACACCTAGATAACATACACACACACAAGTACATACAAATTCATGTAACAGTTACTGTGGGGGAGCGGAGAAGCAAAATAGGTGGCAAGGCAGAGAATGTGGACAGAGCTAGAGTGCTGTGTTGTTGCCTTTGATTCTGAAAATATTGCATTCTTGTGCCTCTGAAAGATAATGATTCCCTGCTTTCAAATGAGCTCGTGTGTTAATGAGGGTGCTAGCTTATAGGAGTTTCCTCAGTAATCGCATTTCTGAATTTCACAACTGAATGCCAATATCTTAATTGAGCCCTCTGGTTTGAAAATTAAGATTTCATGCTTATTGTTTTAAATAGTTAGCTGAAGGCATTTGCCAGACAGTCCAAGCTCATATGTGTATAGGATTTAAGTTATTTTTAAACAAAACAATAGGGAAAGAAATCCTCCCTCCACCCCCAAAAATGTGCTTGTCCGTGTTGTGGTGGAAGACTTCCCGGCACAGTTACTCTTCTTTTAATTAGTAAAACTGGCTGTGCAAGTCAGCCACATGAACTAAGCTTTTGCCTGCCAGAAGAGGTAGGAATTTGCTGAATTCTAGTAGCTCTGCCCACTTTCCCTTTCCATTCAGGCATCAAGGCATGGATTATCAGCTTATTTTTGAAAAATAAATTAAAAACTAAATGTAAAAAGGTAGGAAGTGAGGGAGAGAAGGAGAGAGGTTGTTAGGGCTGTAGACCTTTAAGCAGCACTTGAGCAAGACAAGTGTGCCTGTTTTTTCTACAGAGTACAGTTGACAAAAAGCGTGCCAGCCATCATGAGAGCAATGGCTTTGCCGGTCGCATTCACCTCTTGCCAGATCTCTTACAGCAAAGCCATTCCTCCTCCACTTCCTCCACCTCCTCCTCCCCATCCTCCAGCCAGCCGACACCCACCATGTCCCCACAGACACCCCAGGACAAGCTAACTACTAATGAGGTATGTCTTACACCACAGCTGGCTGCTTTCGTAGGGTTATAGCAGCATTGCCTAGTAGCTAGTTTGCAAAGGAACTCCAGCCAATCTCCCCTGCTTTTTTTTCTGTCACCTTTGTTCCCACCCCCCAAATAACACATTTCAGTTCTGTGTAAGAAGCCCTTAACTCTAGAGCAGTCCCACGCCAAACTTGCCAGTTTACTATTTTTGCTTCCTCTTAGTCAGTCATTAATTGCATGGCGTTCGTTTTAAACTAAACTTGACTACTGCATTTCCAAGCCAATACTATTATATTTTTAATTCTGTTTTATTCTGGGAGCAGGCTAATTGCAAGCAGTGTGCCTCCTAAAAATTAGTGGTTAATTTTGGCTTTGACAGTAAAGGCTAATCTGGTAACTCCGCACGTATGAGGAGCTGCTTGTGGAAACTCACCCTTTGGGAGAGGAAGCGGCTGTGGAGGGATTTTGCTCTTTAAAGCTTGCCACATGGGCTGGGTGAACAAATCAGGTTGTTGCCCGGGAGGGTTGTAAAAGCCTGGGGTATTGTTGTTTTGGAATAGTGAATTGGGGAGAATCTTTGTGTTTTTTCCAAGTATGTGTGTACTCTGAAAAGCAGCTGTGTAAAAATGACTGTTCTCCACCAGTGCTGCTTGTGTCCAGGTGGAGAAGCAAGGCTTTGCTGCAAGGGAAGCTCCCTCTTGCTGTCCTGGGCTGATCCTGGAATGGTGCCTTCCCTTACCAAGTGCTGGTGGGCAAGCCCGGTCCTTCACATGTGCATAACCCCTTCAGCAGAGGAGATGCACACATGTGAATGATGGGCATCATTCACCCCTTACCAACCTTAGCAAGAAGTGAGGAGCTTGACGTGGTGATTCCACTCCCACCTGGGTGGCCAGCTTGGCTTTTGGGTAGAACTTCTTTCTGTGTGCAAGCAGGGGTGGTACAGGGGGAGCAAAACTTGGTGAAAATAAGCTGCTGCTTCTCAGGGTAGAGCTGTACTGCCACGTAGGCGTGCAAGTGCTATGACGAGGGAAGGTTGCGGTGAGCTGGGTAGGCTGATGGCAATGCACGTGTTCACCACAGGATCAAAAAGACTTCTGAACCACATAGCAGTAGGGTGGGTGGGAGGGTTTCCTCCTGGAAATTTGGTTAGCATAATATTAATTTTCAGTTACGCTTCATTGGTCTTTGATCTTTCTAAAAGCACGCTCTTGTAGGTTATAGAGATCAGTTGATTGATCCGGAGGTATGATTGCTCATTACTTTGATCTAAGCAATAAATAAGCAGGGTTCAGTTAACTCAGCTTGGGAAGTGGAGGCTGTGGCAGTGGCTGGGGGCGAAGGAGCCTTTTGGTATTGAGCTGTGCAGGGGAGTGATATACTTCTAAGACCCATTGCTATTTTTTCTGCAGAGTAGAGTCTTTAGAAAAGTCAGAGGTGGAAGATTAGTTGATGATAAAGAAGTGTCTCTGTGTTTGCATAAAGCTGAGCAAAATCTCAGTACTGCTTGATATAACTTACCCACATGCACGCCCTTTACATATATACTTTTTTTTTTTCACTTGCCCCATTCTGCTTCAGTATGCAGTGTTGTCACTATAATACTAAACTGGCAAGGGTTTTAAAGTTGTTCCATTTCCACTTTTAACAGTCCATTGTTTCACTTGTCTTCTTCCTTTCTTTATGTTTTTTCATGTTTAGACCACATAACTCAGCAAGCACCAGTGATTTTATCTACTACATATTCATAGCTTCATGTCACCGTTTGCTACACCTTCCACACTAATGAGCCCCTTTGTTCGATACAGGTTTAATATGTTGCTTTGTCAAATAAAGGTGGAAGAACCTGCTGCAGCTTTCTGGCAAGAGGCTCAGGTTAAACAAAATAGGGAGAAAGAATGGTAGTGGACATTGAAAGAAACATAATCCATCGTAGAAGTGAACGCTTGATCCTAGATGGTTTTGACTTTGTTGCACAAGCCAAGAGATCAAACTTCATAATTTATTAAACTAGCTCGCTTTAGGAGATGCTTCATAAATTCAGAAGTCATAGGTAGTGGACAGCTTGCAGATCAGATAGTATACATACATTTAAGCAGATTTTTTAAAAAGGAGACATTCCCTCGCTTTGTGCCTGATTGTAGTGGCCAGTCCTAAAAATCTTCACTATCAGCTGAGGTGACAGGGACGTCGATTTAGCTAATTGCATTTCGCTGTAACGTGCAGTGTGCATATGTGTCTAGTTCAGGTGTGGTGCCTGCAGTGCTTTGTGTATCTATAAAGGAAGTATAAAAGCTTGGGGAGGCTCTGTAGCATAATTCTGTAGTGACTTAAAAATGTTGGTTGTTGTTATCCGTGCTTTTTATTGTCATTAATATTAATAAAGTTGAAATTTACATTGCAGACTCAGTCCGCTAGTAACACACTCCAGAAACACAAATCTTCCTCCTCCTTTACACCTTTTATAGACCCCAGATTACTACAGATTTCTCCATCTAGTGGGACAACCGTGACTTCTGTGGGTAAGTAAAGTAGCTGGAGACGACAATTGAAAAAGGGTTCAGTGACTTCAGTGGCTCTTTAACATACTTACGAATGTTACCATCATGCTTTTTATTTCATTTGCAATGGAGTGCATAGTTTTATTTCTTTTTCCATTTACATTTCTTACAAAAAGAAAGACTTGCTCAGTATTCTCAGTTACTGATTTGGGTAGTATGGCATAAAGAGTATATGGCCAGAATTTAGCACTTGACCGGTATTACATGCGCTTTACTTTTCTTTTTTTCCAGTAGGATTTTCTAGTGAAGCAATGAGATCAGAGGCAATAAGGCAAGACCCTACGCGGAAAGGATCAGTTGTCAATGTGAATCCCACGAATACACGGCCACAGAGTGATACCCCAGAGATTCGCAAATACAAGAAGAGATTCAATTCTGAGATACTGTGTGCTGCCTTATGGGGTAATGCAAACCTGTTCCTCCCTTGCCTCCTGCACTTCTGAAGTGCAGACGTGCCAGTATGAGCTTACAGGCTTTGAGAATGTATCTCCGAAACCTTAGCTGTTTCTCTGCATTTACACAATGCTTGTTCACCTCTTTTTGTTGCAGGAGCTGCTTATTATTATGTTTTTCACAGTATGTTGCTTCTACTTTGCTATAATTTCCTGCTGCTGTATATACGCTTCTGATGGCACAATTTAGACTTCATTCAGCTGATCATGATGTCCTTTTCAGCTCTCTCTAACCCTTCCTAGTACATCTCTTGCAGCTTTTGGGAGCTTGTAGTCATCCTTGCATTGTACACCTTGTGCTCACGGGTATTTCTTTTGAAAAATAATCATCTTTTTGAGCCTCTCGCTAATGTATTGTTGCAGAGCTTTATTAAGATGTGTTTCATAAGATGACTTTCCACTTCAGTCATCAGTTTATGTAGGAAGGAAGCAGGGAGAGAGAAGGGTAGGAGTGTAATTTTCCAGTGTGAGGCTTTGGCTTAGTTTCGTTAAGAGTGGTTAGTGCAGGGAGAAGCTGGGCATGGGGTGTCAGCTGGCCAAGTGTGTCTGACCTTCTTGTCACAAGGGATAATTTATGTCAGTGTCAGACAGTTAGGATCCTATGTGGGTGAAAGTCTTAGAGCAGTGCTTGTTGCCTGCTACAGTGTGGAATCACTGCTGCAACACCCAGCGAAAGGTTTTCTCTGCTGTGTCATTTCTTTCTTGGCCAGAACCCCTGGGGCCACCTGATCGTTTTTTCATTATCTAGATATTAATAGACAATGCTGTATATATTACGTACATATTTATCTAGTATACCGAAACTTAACAGGCTATAAATGCACATGCGTGTCATCTTAAAAACTATGAAGAAGAGAGTTGGCCATTCCCCTGAGTCACATGATGATTGCATAGGTAACACAGTGCACTGCTCTTGTCTGCATTTTCACAGCTCTTTCGGAGGCTTTAGTTCTCTTTTGGGGTTATTTCCAGTATTTCTTGTTTCTCAGAAGAGTACTGTTGCCCTGTCCTTCTTGCCTGCAAAGCCATGTCAATTAAATGACTCTCCCAACACCTTATCTTCCTATTTGCTGTTGCCTTTATTTCCAGAATTCACTGGTAAGAATTTTTAGCCTAATGCTATTTCTGCCTGTATTCATATGAATAATTCTCTGATAAAATCAAGACTTGTGCAAATGTAAACTTTCAGGCTGAGAGAGGGAGAAGGCAAAGAGAAATCATATGGGATCAGTAAAGATGACTCATAATTTCTCTGATCTGCCTTGTTTTGCCAGTAGCAATTCGTGTTAATGGTTTTATATTTCTTTCATCTATGTATCTGACTGTTACAGTGATTTAAAGTACAGGTGCAAAATCCTAGAGGTGTTTTACAGCTGTAATAAAGAATTTCCTTGTTGAACATTTAAGGCCAAACTGATGGTGATGGAAGCTGGTACACATGCTTATTTCTTGATAAGGTTTAGGTTCCTTTACCCCTAAGTAAATTAAGGCATTTAATGGTGATATTTCTTATTCAAAAAGAGGGGGACTTGCTTTCCTTCGTTTTGCCTTGGCCTTACAAGTGGTAATGCCATAGTATCTGGCAGGTTGCTGATTGCATTAGGTCTGTGATGCTGTTTCTTCTAGTTCTGGGTGGTGAAAGTCAATGTCATGGATGCAGTAGAGTAGATTTGTACACCCAGCCTCCATAGAGAGCCCATACTTTTTCAGGAAGCATTTCCGTTTGTTTGAAGAACCGGAACTGGCTAATTGTAGGGTGGTGGCAGAAGAGCTCTGCTGGCCATGAACAGCCACAGTGCCTGCGCTGCTTGCCGCCAGCATAGTACCTCATTAGTTTAATCTCAAAATGCATATAGCTAAGGGAGGGGTCGTGGACGGGTGCACATGTAAACTTGAAGCAGAAACAGCTGCACCACAAAGGCAGCAGAGGAAGAGATGAGGGCGGAGGTGAGACCGATTGAGCCCTGATGTGCAAAGAGGGGAAGGGACCCTGAGGAAACAGTCTGCATGTGGCTTGCCTTGAATTGTAGGCCATGATGGAAAAAATACTTGTTGAAGCTGAATTACAACTTCAGTCAGTGGATCCTGGAGCTGCAGGAATGAGACCAACTGCTGGGCACTTCCTTGGCTGGTTTGGTGATGCTGCAGCCTGTGTTGAACCCTAACTCTGTGCCTTGCTCTCCCTGCTTCCTTCCACTGCTTCCCAGTTTAAGGATGTCTCCCATTAAGGGAGACAGCAGGTGTGAAATGGCCCTGGGGGCTGTGGGGTGGGATCCAGCAAGTGCTGGCCCAGTGCGAGGTGCAGAGGCAGGAGGAGGGCAGGAAGGGGGATGGAGGAGGTGCCCGCAGCTGAAGGAGAGCCTGGGAGGGGTGGCCGGACCTCTCCCAAGGCAGGTGCTGTGCCTGCCAGCATCCATGTGCTCTCCTGCCTGGAGGAGGCAGAGGAGAAGCAGAGCAGCAAATCTGAGCAAAGAGATGTGATGGTTTCTGGGGACTGCTGGGGCTGCTGAAGTTTCCTTAGTGAAAAGGCGAGAGAGAGGAAAAGGAAGAGGTATGATCGTTTCCAACCTCTCCATAGACTACATCTGGTTTTTTGTCCAACCAGAGGCTTTTCAGAGTGCACTAGCGCCTGCAGGTGAGGCCCCTTCCCCATCATTACCTTCTTCTGGCTGCCACTTATGCTTAAGGATGACAAGTTTTACATTGTGATTGCAACACAGGAGTTTAATAAAGCAAGTCATGCAATTGCTTTTATTTCCATTCCCTATATCTGACCTGTCAGCACAATTTGTGAGCTCCTGGACTGAAACAATATTGCAAATAAATAGTTAAGAAATTTAAGAGTGATAATATATTAACAGACTTTTAAAATCTATTCTCATACATATACACTCATATATTTATTTCTAAAAAAAAAATAAATATTAAATTGATTTTAAATACTAAGGTGTTGTGGACTCTTGGAAAGTGTTCCATTGCATGTTCGGACCTTTGTATAAAGAAACAGGCCTACTGACTTTTCTCATCTGCGATTGCTTGACCTTTAGGAGCAATCTGTGGAAACACAAGATTAGTGTAACTCCTCTAGTTATAACATTCAGATGGAAAAGGTTGTTGGGAAGCTGAGGACCAACCCTGGGTCTATCGTTTTACAGGAGGGTGTCCTGGGTTCAGCAGTAGCAGTCATTTTTCTCCTCTTTAGTAGCTGATGCAGTGCTGTGGTTTTTTCGACTTTAGTCTGGAAGCAGTGCTGATAACATACTGATGTTTTTAGTTCTTGCTAAGTAATGTTTACTCCGATCAAGGACTTTCTCAGTCTCATGCTCGGCTACAGTCTGTTTCTCCAGTGGGGGACCAAGCACCTACCACTGCTTTTTTGCAAGATTCTTGTCAAGAGCCTCCTGTTACCAACCCCCTTACTGGCAGTTAATACATCTTCGGAATACATGAGCTTGGGTACCACTTTGTGCTTTGCCCCCTCCTCCAACATTAATGTGCCTTTTTGTTTGGGAACTGGTGCTCCAGATAGCTCTTACTCTCTTGTACACTGCAATTTGGTGTCAGTAGTCACTACAGGCAGGTAATGTAGAAAGCCTCTACATCATGAGATCTTGAAGGCTGCAGGCAGCTGAGACCCAACCAGCATTGTGGTTAGACCTGCTTGAAACAAGACAGTTGCTATACCAAGCATTAGTTCGTCAGAATATGTGGAAAATCTGCCTACTAACTTGGATCTTTGGTTTTGTTTCTTCTAGGAGTGAACTTGTTAGTGGGCACTGAAAGTGGTCTGATGCTGCTAGACAGAAGTGGTCAGGGGAAGGTTTATCCGCTCATCAATCGAAGAAGATTCCAGCAAATGGATGTACTTGAAGGGCTGAATGTCTTGGTGACAATTTCTGGTAAGGTTAACTGTTCAAGATGATTTTTCCCCCCATCTAGTATGGCATGGCAGAAAGCTTTTCTTGGCAGCCTGTGTGTTGAGAGGGAAGTCCTGAAGTTGAAGTCAGTGGGTTTTCCATCATTTCACCTCTCTGAGTCTACAGTTTGTTTCTGCAAGTGAATCATTTTCCACACAACACCCTGTGCCTGCTTTCCCCCTGTTATTCCTCCTGTGGAGTGGCCTTTAAAAGTCCTGCATGGGTTTGGGGGAAACATCCAGCTTAGTTTATTCAGTGTTTGGGAGCTGTAAGTTACCGCTTTGTGAAGTTTGTAAAAATGACGTTCTTTCTCTCTGTCATGATTACTTTCAACCTGACCTCTTTCTAACCAAAACATGATTTGCCACTTGGGTTTAAAGACATCTTGTGTGTTAAAATCTGTAGGGGGGAAATGCTTTCATGAAGTCAGGAAATAGGAATGGTGTGCAGTGAGTGTGTGTGTGTGTTGATGAGGGAGGAGTACATAGTGTAGGTGATATGGAAATTACCAGTGTGAGAAGGCAGATCGGTGCAGCGTTTGGCTTTACTCTCACTGGGTGCAACTGCAGATGGCAAAGCAACGGGAGATGAAGGGTGATGGTGATTGTTTGTGTGCACTGATGGAAAAATGTGTTTTATGAAGCTGGAGGTTCCAGACTCTTTGGCTCCAGAGTTTTATTGCATAAGATTATCCTGCTGTTAAGCAACCTGATGTGGTACGCTGTTAATCTTTCTTCACAGGTGTCATTCAGCCATTTGCCTTCCTTTTGTTTTGGATTGTTTGTGAAATCAGCCTTTGCTATGCTGCGTGTGTTTGACAGGGAGAGAATGTTAAATGAGGTTTCTCAAAGTGGCCCCTGTGGTGTTGTTCAGAGCCACCCAAAATTTTGTTGAGGCTCCAGAACTCCTCTGACTCCAGTGGAGGAGCTCTCCAGGTCTCCCTTGTGCAAAAGGATACACACCTAGAAAATTTAATGCAATTTAATGCATTAGTGGTATTATGCTACTGCAGGTTCAAAGAACTGTGCCCGTGCTGGTATTGTCAACAGAGGGCTTCATTTCTGTCTAGAACAACTGTACTTTATTGGTTCGTTGCTTGCTGCATTCTCAGCTACTGTTATGCTGTGAAATCTTTAAAAAGAAAGGATGAATCAAGAGGGATTAAAAAAACCCCCACAACCTGATGTGTGTCCTTTTAATGTTTATTGCTGTATGTTAAAATGTAAGCTTTTTGTAAAGCACCATTTGATACAGTTTATTCTATAGTAGACCTTGTAAACAAAAATATTGTATAATCCAACTTGTGTAAAATCTGTTGGTTTGAAGCATACCCTATGCAGACAAGCATCTGTGGTTCAATCTTGATTCAGTTGTTTTAGGTTTATTTACGTTTGTGTCAGTCACAATCCGAGTACCCTGACACATCCATTTTCTTTGCTTCCTTCAAAACTATTGCTTTCTCTATGGAGACACACTACATGAACCGTTAAGAATCAGCTGATCTTTGGCTGGATTATGCCTTGATCTCTGCTCCGTTTCCTGGGTTTCATAGGAGGTTACTGGAGTACAAGGCAGAAAAGAGGCATCCCAGCCCACCAAGAGGCAGGGCTGGGGGAGCATACTTGGTGAAACTGTCATGCTGTTATGCCCAGGCTCCCCTTTATATCCCTCTTTTGGCTTCTGCACTGCAGTTCTTAATTGAAGCTTCCCTCATGCTGGATTTCCTTTGGTGACTTTTTATTTGCAATGAGTTGCTCCACCTCTTCAGGCAAACTGGGAACCCTGAAGTGAGGTTGTATTTCTGCAGATATTCTATTCTGGCAGGCTGGTTATGGAGCTACCTCTGAGCTTTGTCCCAGGACTGCTACTGCTTCTCTGGGAGCGGTGTTCAGCTCCCTACCGTGCACTCAGCTGTATAGGTTTTTTGGGGAGTGACGTGCTGACGGTGGTGAGTTTTGAAAGGTGTCACCACATGGTACAAAGAAGTTTCAGTGTGTTAGGAATTTGAGGGGATGGTCACATAAAATTGTTTTTAATATACACACTTGAGTCTGGAAACCTGAAATCAATTCTTTCCCCAATTTATATGTGAATTACAAACCTTTCTGACAACAAAGCTTTTGATACTGAGATACTGAGCTGCTATGAGAAAGCTTTGCAGGTCAAAGCAGAGTAGTTGATCGGTTCTTCAGTACATACTGTTGGGAGGTGAAAGCAGAGTTCCTGCTGCTCGGGTAATACTACAGTGCTAAGAGTCATAAAAATGCTGGAGGAGAGAGCAGCGACGTGTACACAGAACATGCTCCACTTGTGGCTCCCTGAGGATTTTGCCAGCCCAACTGGCTGATGGTGGCACTTGGGAAGGTAGGAAGGGATGACAGAGTAGAAGAACCGGTTGGAATGTGCCTGCTTAATAATTAGAAACCACAGTGGCAATAAAAACCAAAACTCAATATGGGAAAAGGGAGTTTGCATTTGAAATTATGTCTGTGGGAGAATCAGAGCCGGGAGTTCTCATAGAAATCACTGGCTGATCAGTTCATTTGATGGCTGGAGCAGATTTTTCTTTCTTATTTCCATAAAAAATACCATAAAAATCAGACAAAGATAAAAAAAAAAAACAAAACCAAAAACATAAAAACCAGAAAAATCCCACAAAACAAAAAAAACTAAAAAACAAACGAACACCCAGATTTTTGAGAGCTGTTTAAACTGGCTGGTAGTTACAAGCAGAAGGCTCTAATTCCCCCACTCCCAATATGAACATTAAGAGCAGCAGAACTTGTTTATATCAGCATATAGTGATACAAACATATCTATCACATAGCCATGTTTTTATCACTAACTGGTCCTTCTCTTTTCATGCCAGGCTGCTGAAAGGCAGCGGGATTTCCTGTCTTGTGACTTTCCTTGTGGTCTAGACACTAAAACACAATGGGAACACACATGAGATATTTCTCTGTTGTTGTTTTGAAAATGTTTCTGGTTGGAGAGAAATACCCTGGTGCAAATCATGTGACCCACCCCCCCCCCCAACCAGCAACTAAGCCATGTGCTGTGAAATTCCTGTGTATATTGTTTGTTCTGAGTCTTCAAGTTTGTCTAAACTACTGAGAAAGCTAAAGCCATGGAAATATCTGAGAGACAATTTGTTTCCCGGTGAACAGGGACTTGTCATGGTTTTAAAAACATTTCGCACATTGTACTGACCTGAAGCCCTCTGAGCTCTTCCTTGCCCAAAACTGCAGTGCCTTCTGGTCTGGACTGTGTTCCCTGTTTTTCAGTGTTCCTAAAAGGGCCCTTGTGGCTATTGTTTGCAGTATTTTCAGGGGAGGACCTCTCCTTGGTCAGATGTGGGGCTCCTGGGAATATTGTTTCCTGCTCTAGTCCTTTTTCCAAATCTGTAGAAAGCTACAGGATTGGTGGGGCTTTATCCCTTTGTGAAACATGGCTTAATAAATATGAAGTCAGGCAATAAATCAGGGTGCTCATTTACTGCCAAATCTGCTGTCACTTTTGTAGTGGGGATAAACAAAGGACAACGCAATGTTACTTCACATTTCATTAGTGCCATGAGAACAGAGGGGCTTTTAAAATTAAATAGCAGGTCCAGTAGTTGAAAATGGGTCCCCAATTCCACTTTAAATTTAAGCTCAGTGAACAGATTTTTGACTTCAAAAGTACCTCCTCTTTTCCTCCTGCCCTTCCCCATCCAAGTAATCATAAAAAGCTCTTTCAGACTGTGCATCTTTGTAGTGGGATGGCTTGTGGCAGTGGAGCCCATGGAGCAGCCTGTTTGCAAGCTGTGCTTCCCCATTTGCTGCCCCTGCGGTTGCTTTTCCCAAGGATCCCAGCTCTGTTAGGGGATCTCCTGCCATCAGGGTGGAGGCTCTGCGCCACCTCCAGGACCCCAGTGTGGAGTTGGTTGGGCACAGCAGGATGGTCTCAATGCTTGGGCTTCATCTCCTGCTGCAACGGTATTGCCTGATGCTGTGCGCCCATCCCTGTCTGAAATGAGCAGCCAGCTGTGAATTGATCCATCGGAGGCATCATGTGAAAACTTAAAAGACAAATTAAAGACATCAGCTGGATTGGACTGGCTGGCTGCCGGGTGGACCATCCTGACAGCTCATGGCTTTCTGCAGTGTAGGAAGTACAGTGTCACTTGGCCAGCCCGGCACTGGCTGCTCTACAGGTCAGCTGTCTTCCTCTCAGCTCCAAGGGCTGTGAAACACTGTCCACATTCACCTTGTTGCCTCATAGTGGCTGGAGAAGCAGTAGCATGAAGCTACGCCACTGGCAAGTTGGGTCCCTGAGAGCATCTCCTGTTTCATATAATCGTAGAATGTTTTGGGTTGGAAGGGACCTTAAAGACCATCTAGTTCCAACCCCCTGCCATGGGCAGGGACACCTTCCACTAGACCAGGTTGCTCAAAGCCCCGTCCAACCTGGCCTTGAACACTGCCAGGGATGGGGCAGCCACAGCTTCTCTGGGCAACCTATTCAGTGCCTCACCACCCTCACAGTAAAGAATTTCTTCCTAATGTCTAATCTAAATCTCTCCTCTTTCAGCTTAAAGCCATTCCCGCTTGTCCTGTCACTACTGGCCCTCATAAAAAGTCCCTCTCCAGATTTTCTGTAGGCCCCCTTTAGGTACTGGAAGGCTGCTAGAAGGTCTTCCTGGAGCCTTCTCTTCTCCAGGATGAACAACCCCAACTCTCTCAGGCTGTCTTCACAGGAGAGGCGCTCCAGCCCCTGATCATCTTCATGGCTCTTCTCTGGACTTGCTCAAGCAGGTCCACGTCCCTCTTGTGTTGGGAGCCCCTTCCCTTCCTTGTGCAGAAACCTCACGCAGCCTTATGAAATGGCTCCTAGTCAAAGCAGGACTGATCTCTCTTCCTCACCTCCGGCTCCATCTATGGCACTGTAGTGGTTTCGGGCAGCAAAGCAGCTGGATGAAGGAGGATGCAAGCTTTGAGTATGTGTATTTAGAGCCACCTTCTTGCTAGTTCAGCAAATGCTTCGTAGGCCATTAGTTGTTAAAGAATCACTGATAAAGTTTATCATGAAACTTGCTCTGCATTCAAAGAGGACTTCTCATATTAAGACTTAAGAGTCTGAGCTGTATTTTGATGACTGTGGCAGATGCATTGTCAGTTGAAGATAGGGCAGCCTGGGCAGGTAGATTCTCTCACCTGTGGAGAAGAAACACCTCTTGGAGTTTCTGTGTGCAGCGTGATAGGTATTACACCCCTTGCAGCACAAGGGAAGGGCTGCTGATGAAGCAGGCATCAGCTTTTAGCAAGAGGGTGAAGTTTGTATGGGCTGTGTGAAATTCTCCCGCTGCATTTTCAAATATTGTGTATTTTTCCTTACAACAGAACTGGTGTAAAGTGGTTCAGTGATGAAATTTTTAGCGCTGCTGTTAGGTAATTCACTGTTCCACCAGGGAAATAGTGAACAATTTTAATAAAACTTGACCAGTTTGTGTTAGGATGATAGAAGGAATGGAAATGTCCTGGTCGCTAACTGGGAAGAATTTATAAAATACATTTCATCCCTATATTCTTCTTTACTTTGGCTTCCTCCCTTCAAACCAGTCCTATTCTCTTCTGATAGCTGTGTACCTAATTTCGAGCCTCAAATTCCATCCGGCTGCTCTCCTACAGTTTTGTGTGAGAAAGAGCCATTCTGACTCAGCTATATATTTTTTTTTAATCTCAGTGCATGACTTTTTGGTGGTTTTGGTGTGGTTCTAATAGAAGTTTTTTGGGTCCTAAGAACCAAACAACTGACAAGCTGTTCCCTTGTCATCTTACATTCATGTGGCATTGCCATGTGTTTCTGTCATTGATCATAAGGAAAGTGTGTATTTGGGTGGAGTCTGGAGTAAAGCTGTTGTGGACATAAAAACTGAAGGAGATCTCTGTGGTTGCAGCAGTTTCTCCTTCAGTGTTATTTTGGTTTGCTCTGCAGGGCTTTCTGTTAGCTTGGGCAGGGTTTTCGTGCTTCTCTTCCTATGGAGATAAACCGATCTTTCTCATTTTGTGGCCAGGTAAGAAGAACAAGTTGCGAGTTTACTATTTGTCCTGGTTAAGAAATAAAATCCTTCACAACGACCCTGAAGTAGAAAAGAAACAGGGCTGGACAACGGTGGGCGACTTGGAAGGCTGTGTGCACTATAAAGTTGGTGAGTAGTGAATGCAGTAATCAAATTGTCGGGATAAAAGCTGGCTGGAAAGGGAACTGCAGCATGTGTGGCTGCTGGCTTTAAGGTTTGGTTTTATTTCCAGCCGTGTTGCCTATCCCTCGGGGTGAACTTTTCTGGCAAAGCACCAGAATAGACGGCAGGTTATTGAATTAAACTGAATATGAGAGAAGTTGCACAGTGGGATCCTGGGCTGTGAATTGGAGCAGGCGCAAATCCCCATCTGTCTCCTTCGCGTAGTAGATGCGGCTTCCAGGAGAGTGCTGATATGGACAGTGAGGGCTAGTAATGTTTCACCACCTCTGTTAGACCTTTTAGGTAAGAGAGGGACTCTTGTCAACCAGCAGCTGTTCTCTTTACCGGTAGGTTTCCCTGATCTTTTACCGTGATGAAGTCACATGCTGGCACGGAGTGAAAAAAGTCTTTCTTTTAATGTGGATTTTAAAGATTGGGGGGAGGAGGGGAGACGATAGAAAAGGGGAAAAAAAGGGAGGAGAAAGCAAACCCAGCTAGTGCATGAGCTTTGGGGAGGCATCTGGGAACGGAAACATATGTTTAACTTCAAGATGATTCATTGATTCCCCTTAGCTCACAAAATTTCCTAACGCCATCTCAGATCCACTGCAGTACACTTATGGGATGAAGTGTGTTTTCATTAGGCAGGTGGCTTTTGAGTGGTTTTAAGTAATTTAAATGGATTTGGCTGTAGAAACTTCCACCAAAACTAGTGAAAGACATGTAGCATTCAGTCAGCAGAATATGCAGTGAGCCTGCTGCCCTGCAGGTGGGGATATGAACCAAGAGCTCTTTCTCCTCCTCCTGTTTCATGATGCATATTAATGGGCAGTGGATGTTGCCTTTGATTTGGTTTTCTCCTAAGAGCCAGCTCAGTTCCTTTCCAGCTGTGTCAGTCAATGTGTGGCAGCAGCAATCGAGCTGAGCTCAAGTCTCCTTCTGTCATGCACGTACTCTTGGAAAAACCTGCTAGTGGGGTGTAATCAATAACGATGGCAGTAACGACTGCTGAACCAGGAGCTTGACCCCGAAAACAATTAATAATGTACTCCTCTGGTCTCATACCCCGGGCTGTCAGCAGCATAATGAAGTGGCCTGTTAACAATACATTAACAGCTGTTGAAAGGAGGCTTTCCAGCAGGGAAGCATCTGAAACAAAGAGCATTCTCTTCCAGATGAAGAGGGGTTTGTTACTCTGGGCTGCAGCCTGGCACTGAACTTCCCTCTGAACCACAGATGTACAGTAGACTTCTTCAGGTAGTGAGAAGCCTCTTTGACAGCTGCACTGCCGTTCCCAAGAAGGATGAGCTGCCAATAGTTGGACTTGTGGTCTGGAGGCTGCCGCCGAGGCAGCTGGCACTGATCACTTCCTTGTCTCTTTGATGCAACAGGGGTCTTGGACGTCAGGGTGAAGTGGTATTTATGGGTCTCAGTTGCTTCAGGCAACTTTTGGCTCCTCTAAATGATAAATTGCTCTTTTGAAACTTCACATTTGGGTGAATTCCCAGATAGCACCCAGCACAAAGAATGAGGATTATCAAAGGTCCTTTTTGACAGA
Organism: Strigops habroptila; assembly: GCF_004027225.2. Taxonomy (NCBI): domain Eukaryota; kingdom Metazoa; phylum Chordata; class Aves; order Psittaciformes; family Psittacidae; genus Strigops; species Strigops habroptila. The sequence goes on from NC_044278.2 coordinate 58,699,661, forward strand.
TAAGGTGGTTTTGTTCAACACCCCCCTCTTCCCTGAGAAAAAATTCCAAGAAGTCTTGTGAAGTAGACAAGACTGAACAAAAGCTCTGTTTTTTAGTCAGTACAGCTGTGGAGGTTGAGAGGCTTTTTGTCTGTTGAAAAAGCGTCAAGTCCTTTAATGCTTATAGTTCAGTAGTCTTGCTTTCTTGCAGAGTAGAAGGAGAGCAAGTAGTAGCTTTGTTTCCCTTACACAACAACTGCAGGCTTGTACAGTAGTAAAATATCTAAAAGACATTAAAATAGTATTTATTAAAGAAGTCTTCTTCTCACAAGTCTGAGATTCTCACTCTTGCCATGTTTCAAAATCAGTTTTGGTTTAGAGATACAACGGCAGAAGGTGAAGGTGCGCGGAGTTATAAATTGTTTTGAAAAAGTGGCATAGTCCCCTAAGACTCAGGGTAAAGAGGTTGCAGAAACCTCCAAAGGTTTCTCAGTGTCAGCTAAATGATGGGTTGGTTTTTTTTTTTCCTCCCCTTAAAATAGTGCTAGAAACAGTTAACAAACCTCAACATTTGGAAGTCCCATGATCTGCTCCTTCCCAAATCCATATGGCAGCTGGAAATGCAGATCCAGCAATGCTTCTGGAATGGCCATTTCTAGATTTCATCAGTCCCCTCCTGAGAGCAGTAGCTTTTTCTGATGGTTAATTTAGCCAGCTGTTTGAATGTGGCAACAGACACACATTCGAGCATTTGTGGATCAGCTGTGTAATGACACTTTGTTTCTGATAAATTCAGTGGACTTTGTTGTTTTGTTTTCAGATGAGTTATCTCAGGCTAACAAAGGAAGGTGCTCTGCTGTCAAATCTGCCTTTTGCTTTTGAAATGGACTTGTTTCTTTTTATTTCAGTTCCCTTTTTTCCTCCATCCCTGGGGAATTTTGCCATCAGCTCAAAATGCCACTGCCAGTGCTGTGACTGAAACTGTCAATACACTCTGCCACAGTCATAGCCTTCTTTTATTGGAAATGTCCCTGTCTGAAAACTGATTTTCTTGTTGTGATGAGTAAGTGCTCTCTAATGTGGAAAAACCCCCAAGTGTAAGTAAGTGTGTACTGACTGGGTAATTTGAAACATGGTGACAAGTTCAGTTACTGGAAAGGGTCTTTTGGTGGCATGAATGTGTCAAAATACTTAACTGCAAAGAATTAGAAATCCTAAAATGTAGTATTACTAAAACCAAATGTAAGTATGTAGTATGTAGGTATGTAAGTATGGAGAAATATTGTAATTTTCTGCTTTCCTAAAGTAATTGGAATGACTTTGGAATTACTGCTGAATTCTCTTTTGTTCTCTTTAATTTCAGTAAAATATGAAAGAATCAAGTTCTTGGTAATTGCATTGAAGAGTTCTGTGGAAGTCTATGCATGGGCACCAAAGCCATACCATAAATTTATGGCCTTTAAGGTAACAGTATATTTCAGCCATACATAGGATTTTCTCATAGCCACTTGCAATTACCCCTTTACAAAAATGTTCTGACATTCTGTCGTAGCCGTATTACAAGTTATTCAGTAAATCTCCATGAACATTGTATTATATTTTAATTTAGGAGAGTTTTTAGCTCTAGAGGCAGTACACTTAAATTTCTAAATTGTAACTGAGCATAAACTAATAATCAAAATAACACAATATCACAACTGTTTGTTTCATCTCTCTATAAATAAAACATGAGGCAGAGAGAAGCGAACTGACTCTAAACATCTTCATCTGAGCAGAACAAGTCATTAAGTGATACTTGGCATTGCTATTTTTTTTGAACACTGCAAGAATGAAGTTAGTTGGCTTGGTATAATTACCAGACTGATTTACAGACAATCAATTACTGTTGGTTGTGCAGATTGAAGTAAACACTAGTATCAAATTGCCCTGAACTTTGAGGAAAACAGTTCTTACTAAAAAAACAAACAGACCAACTAAAGGAAACCTCACAGAAAACAGCTTACAATGTTAAGTGATTGAAATGCAAGAGGTTGCAGAGCAGTCTGTCCTTGTGCATGAGAAACATGTGAGCTTCACTAGTCTGGTGGATGGGGAGCCAGAGGGATGTGGGAGGAATAAACTCATAATATTATGTGCATTAGAGCATGTTTATAATACCTACTGTCGTTTATAATACCTACTGTCTAAAGTAAATCTCACTCATGGTTGTCTCACAGTCATTTGGAGAATTGGTACATAAGCCATTGCTGGTGGATCTCACCGTAGAAGAGGGTCAGAGACTAAAAGTGATCTATGGCTCCTGCGCTGGCTTCCATGCTGTTGATGTCGATTCAGGATCGGTCTATGATATTTATCTACCAACCCATGTAAGAGCTACTGCTGAGGTTGGGGGTTTCTCCTTCTTTCTGGTTCCCCACACCCTCTCCTGCCCCTTCCTCCCCTCAGATGACCAACATGTCAGGCTGTCCCTGTGGATCACTGCCAGTGGTGAATTGGGTGGAGGGGTCCAAGCAGATGTAGTCACCTGTGCTTAGGGGCTTGTGCCTCTGCCCTCTCCTAGTGGTATGTCTCCATGGTTGGGAGCTGCCTGTTCAGGTCTGTTTCAGGGGTAGCAGTTAAGTGGCCGAGGGCATTACAAATGCCTGGCAGAAGCTGCAGGGAAGGTGGCAGTACAAAAATGACACAACAGCCCCCTGACAAGATTCAACAGGTTGGCAAATGCCAAGGTGGCCTTAGATACCAAGGTTTCCACTGTTCATTATACACAGAGGTGTCAGGTGGGCCTGCAGTGTGCAATGCACCTCCCTAAACACTGTTCACTGCAGTGCACGTTTCTGAGGTCTGCATCTGGGCTGCTTGCCCCAGGCTCCCTTTCTGCCCATGGAAAGAAATGGGCACTCCTACAGAGAAGTTAATCTTTCCTGGTTTTAGATGTCTGCCTTAAGACAAGAAGATTTCTGCTCCAAGAGTTTACAGGTCTTTGTTGTCACTGTGTAGCATGTCTAGCTTGTGGGGGAGCAGAGCTAGTGCTTCTAAAGTGAGTGAATCCCCAATGTGCTGTCAGCCAAAATCAAAAATCACTCAGCCCTTTCTCCCAGCACAGGCATTAAAACAAAAGGCTTCCTCTCGTCTTTTTTCTCTGTAGATCCAGAGCAGTATCCAACCTCACGCAATCATCATTCTCCCAAACACGGATGGGATGGAGCTGTTGGTCTGCTACGAGGATGAAGGAGTTTACGTCAACACGTACGGAAGGATAACCAAGGATGTAGTTCTGCAGTGGGGAGAAATGCCAACTTCAGTTGGTAAGTGCCTCTGGTGAATCATACACAGCGTGCTGTTAGGGAGCATGACTGTGTGCATGTGGGCAGAAGGGACGCACATTGGGTGTAACTTCATATTCAGAAACAGTGATGCTGTAGTAGTCCTCAAAAACAGCTGTGCAAGGTGGAGAGTAATAATATGGATCTGTTTTGTGCTGAGTTTTTAAGAACCAAATCCAAACAAGCAAGATGTGAAGTTCAGAAGTGAAAAACTCACCAGAGCCTCTGTAGGTTGCTGCAGAATATTTGCTAGACAGCCACAAAGTTGTGAAAACCTTTCAGTATAAAGTCATTACCTGCAGTACCGCTTCCAGCTCTGGAGTCCTCAGTACATGAAAGACATGGGCCTGTTGGAGAGGCTCCAGAGAAGGACCACAAAAATGATCGAGGGATGGAGCACCTCTCCTATGAGGAAAGGCTGAGAGAGTTGGGGTTGTTCAGCCTAGAGAAGATAAGACTCTGAGGAGACCTTATTACAGCTTTTCAATACTTAAAAGGGCGTTACAAGAAAGATGGGGACAGACTTTTTAGCAGGGCCTGTTGCGATTGCACATGGGGCAATGGTTTTAAACTAAACAAAGGTAAATTTAGACTAGATATAAGGAAGAAACTTTTCACAATCAGGGAGATTAAACACTGGCACAGGTTGCCCAGAGAGGTGGTGGATGCGTCATCCCTGGAGACATTCAAGGCCAGGCTGGATGTGGTTCTGGGCAACCTGATCTAGTTGAAGATGTCCCTGCTCATTTCAGGGTGGTTGGACTAGATGACCTTCAAAGGTCCCTTCCAACCCAAACTATTCTATGATTCTATGTAAGGTGTCAGATGGGTAAGATACTATTAAGAGTAGTTCTTTATAGATAATAACTTCTGTATCTGATTTGAGGTGTTTAAATTCACCTGCAGATTGCTTATCTATCCTAGCATGCTAATTCTCCCACATTTTCCCCTTTTCAAAATAAGGCCCTTCTGAAAGTGGGAGCAATGAGTGTAGTAAAATGGGCACTGATTTGTTACGGACACAAGTACACACCAGGACTCCTCTTGCCGCCTGTGCTGCCATATTGCAGTGCTGAGCATAGCATGGGCTGCGGTCACACCTTCCTTTTGTTGGGCCAAGCACATTGCATGGTATGTGCTTTGGAATGGACACACGTATTGGGAGGTGGCTGCTGATACGTGTTCAAGCAATGCAAACAATAATGGAAGAGGAAATTTAAAGAAGTCTCATGCACAGCATGTTCACTTCTGCGGAGACTAACTTTTGACTAGATATAAAAGTAAGCAGGGTTTATCAGCTGGCAAATGGCAGAGTCTTTTGGGTCTGGAGTGCCTGTGAAGTAGATGACACTGAGGCAGCTGACACCATCTGAACATCTCATCTGACAATTTTTAGAAGCTATTTGGCCCAGTTACCACTAGTGGCATTTTTAAAAATAAATAAATTTCCAGTATGATGGCAAATGCTGTGTTGTAGGTGTATGTTATACTGCAGTAGATCATTTGATTTAATTTCACAGAAAATTAATAGGGAAAAAAAATCTATAAAAAGGAAGTACTGCAAAATTAAATGTGTTTTAATTTTGCTTGCTAAGAGCTATTGCTCTTATTTTTATGTTAAGTATGCATGCAAATCAGAGGCAACAGCTTATTCTTCATTAAGGTCCCATATGTTATTTCTGGCAGCGTTCCTAAGACTATCCATCAAAATGCTTTTTTGAATATACCTTTTCATAATGCTGGTGACTTTCCCCTTTATTTGGTTTTTTTACTGCTATCAAGAACAGATTTTTTCCCTCATGCTGCTACTAATCTGTTTTTCCTCAGTGACACTCTAAGGAAAAATGCTTGATTTTTTGCTTTATTTGTGCACAAAGGAAAGCATTATGACAAATAATAGTATTTCCACTTGGACAGCTTAACGAGAACCTCTTTTGAGATGTACAGAATACTTTTCAGACCAATTGGCTTTCTCAAGGAGATCAAGTTTTTGAAGTATTACTTCTGTTAAAGGAGGCTAGCTCATTTTTTCTTAATTTTTTTACTTTCCCATTCCTCTTTCTCTGTTTTTGCTGACAAGCTCCTTCAAGGAAGGGAAGTAACACCATAAGACACAGAGCTAGTGCTGGGGGCATATTGGAGTGGTTTGGTTTAGTCTATTTAAACCTCGAGTTCTGCTTTCTCCTTGTCAACACCTAATTAGCTTGTCTCTTTGCCAAACTCGATGTTCCTTCCATTTAATTGAAGGTTGTAAAGTTCCCTTTGTGTCATGAATGCTCAGGGAAGAAGTATATAACTAACAAAGAAAAGCCACAGGGATTTTTTTCTAAAAAAGAAGGTATTTTTAGGCATCATGAAGGTGCTGAGGACAAAAATAGCACCCTGAACATATGTGTAGTTAGAATATGCACATGCATATTTTTAACTAGAGTGTGTCAGGATATTCCTCTGCTTTTTCAATTCCTCCACGTTGCCCTCTACCTGTCCTAATGGACTGTGTGCTGTGTTTTCTTTCCAAAGCGTACATCCGATCCAACCAGATTATGGGCTGGGGAGAAAAAGCTATCGAAATACGATCAGTGGAAACTGGACACTTGGATGGTGTGTTCATGCACAAAAGGGCACAAAGACTCAAGTTCTTGTGTGAACGCAATGACAAGGTATAATTCCCCCTTCCTCACCTCCCCCTAGTTTGTTGCCAAGATGATGAACGTGTACTTCACCTGGTTACTTGGGTTGGGTTGACCCTGACCAGCAGCCAAACACCCACCCAGCCTCTCTCTTACTTCCCTTTCCCATGGGATGAGGAGAAAATAGAAGGAAGGTGAAAAGCCTCATAGATCAAGATAAAGCAGATTAATAAGGACAACAAAAGCTGTACATGTAAGCCAAGCAAAATACGAAATTCATTCACAACCTCCCCTTGGCAGGCAGATGTCCAGCTGCTTCCCAGGAAGCAGTACTTCTGCACACGTAGCACTTACTTGGGAAGACAGATTTCAGCAGCACTATGATCCCCCTGTCCTCTCCCTTTCCCTGAGCTTTTATTGCTGAGGGAACAAAAGCTCAGGGAAACGATGGTATATGTCATGGGACATCCCTTTGGTCAGTTTGGGTCGGCTGCCTCAGCCTCTTAACCATCCCCAGCCCACTGGCCTTTGAGGGGCGAGGGGCTGGAGAGACAGCCTTCATGCTGTGCAAGCATTGTTCAGCAGTGGCCAAAACACTGGTGTGTTGACCACACTGTTCAGCTACATACAGGCTGCTGTGCAGAACATCAACTCCATCCCCACCTGAACCAGCACAGCACTGCAACTGCACTGTATCAGGGACAGTGAAGGCAAATCAGAGCCGCTGCTTTCCTACGTGTTGAATTTACCAGTGTCTCTTCTTTGCAGGTTTTCTTTGCCTCCGTACGGTCTGGTGGAAGCAGTCAAGTGTATTTCATGACCCTTGGCAGGACTTCTCTTCTGAGCTGGTAGAAGCAGTGGGATTTGGCGAGGAATTGCTGACATCCAGAGTCTGAGATCTTCATAACTCGGAATTACTTTCAACTGGAGTACAGACCTGCACGAATGCAGCACTCTGTGTAAATGTGTGTGCAGGCATCACTGGTGTTAGGTTTCTTTTTGTTTTTCAACTGAGGCTGCGACGCAGCTGGTGCTGTAAAGATATTGCCATCAGGTGCTACAATGTCTTTGAGATTTGGGATCATGCTAGAAAGCTACAGGTCTTCTTTTCCCTTCAGCTCCAGGATTCCTAGGCTTTGAAGGACTCTGTCTGTTAGTGTTGAAACAGAGAGGGGGGGAAATAAAAGGAAAATAAAACAGACTACCATGAACATGCTGTTGAGTGGGCAGGAGGTAGGCAAGAGAAGGTGAGAAGTGGTGTAGAGAGTCAGACTGGCTGAAACAGAGGGCAGATCTAGTCTAGTAATGTTAACAGTGTATTTAATTGACATTTCTTTTTTGTAATGTGACAATATGTGGTCAAAGAGGAAGGTGCAGGTTTTAAGAAGTTAATATTTATAAAATGTGAAAGACAGTGACTAGGATAACTTCTTCTTGGGACAGGGAGGGTGGGAAGGGGCTCGGGGTGGAATTCTTGGGTTTTTTTGTTTCTGCAGTTTTATTTTGGCCTGGCCAATAACTTTAGTCATTTTCTGTGTACCAGGTATTGCCTGAAACATGTGCAGATGATAAAAAAAAAAGAAAAAGGGGGGGAGGGGGGGAGAAAAAAGAAAAAAAAAAAGGAAAAAAAAATTTCATTTTCTATAATGATTCTGTGTTAGGCCAGAACTTGGTTATGTCACAGTATTAGCACTGCCTCAGTTAAAGGTTTAATTTTTGTTTAAACCTAGAAGTGCAACAACAGTTTTACCACAGTCTGCACTCGCAGAACTAAAAAAAAAAAAAAAGGAAAAAAAAAATAGAAATAAAATCCAAACTACATATGTTTATTTTTTGTGCCTACCTCATTGTTTTTAATGCATAAAATAAAAGAGGTGGTTTAGTTTATACGTTTTTAGATGAAAACCATTAATGTCTAATTTAATCTTAATACCAAAACTACCAGATTGAAAGGTTTCCGACTGTTATTGCATAGCAAGTTTCAGCAGGAGGAGAGAGTGGTCCGTCGGGGCAATAGTGGTAGCGGTATGGCAGTGAGACACTGATTAATGTAATTTGCTTACAAAATTTGGTGAAGCAAGCATTTTTTTAAACCAGTTTCATCCTTAATAGAAGTCTGAATTTAGCCTAAAACCGGAGGCTTCACTCTGCTAACACGTTGGGCTTAGTAACAGGCAGGTAAAAATAACTAGGCTAGTTCTATAAACTGTTAAATGTTGTAGGAAACATTTTGGGGCGGTGATGTTTTTCTTTTTTAAGAATGCAATGCACTAAAACTCTTTTAAGAATGTAGTTAATACTGCTTATTCATAAAGACAGCGTATACCTGTGTTTAGATGTAAGATCCCAGCTCTGGCTTTTTTTTTTTCTTTCTTCTTTTTTTTTTTTAAGTCAGTTTTATTTTATGAATAAGTTTCTGACATTTGTAATAAATGTCTTGAGAGTAATAATTTGTTTAATGGCTACATGTTCATTACTTGAGAAACCTTGAGTGTATAATAATCTGTTGGTGTTGTAATAATGCACAGTGTCACGATTCAGCCACTTTCCTTTTTGTTTTCACTTTTTTTTTTTAATTCCTTTAATTCACAATTCAGCCACTTTCCTTTTTGTTCTCACTTCTTTTTTGGTTTTTTTTAATTCCTTTGGTGGGGTACTTTGTTGACAGCTGCCTTAAGCTGTTCATTCAGTGAACAGGCTCTCAGTGTTTCATGGGCTTTGTCTTCTGCTGCGGTTAACTTTCCTTCACGGCATGACAGGTAGGGCTTTTTAAACACGTATTCTTCAATTCAGTCAAGCCGATGGCTCGAGCGACTGGTCACACAATCAATTTAAGAGCCACAAGCACCAAGTGTGCAAAGCTCAGACTCGACAGACCCTTCTTTTGGTGTCAAATCTGACTGCTGTAAATCCTTCAACCCCAATCAGCATTGCTGCTGAAGACTCTCCTTCGAACATCGTAGACGGTTGAAAAGCGAGCGGTAAATGCGCACCGCCAGCGTGTGTGTGTTTGCACACAACACCCTATCCCACCCCCCAAAAAAAGAATCACAACTCAAGGAAGCCTTACATTTGCTGGCGGAGGAATACCTAGAACTATTTTTTTTTTAATTGTATGACTTTTGGATAGCGTTGAAGGTGAAGGATGTGTTCTTTTCGGGCCCGGTGCGGTCAACCAGAAGAACGATCAACCTTTTGTACTATAATGAACTAAAGGGGACTCAGAAACGCAATGTGATGGTAGACATGGGTGTAATCACACAGCTGCCCTATAGTGTAGTTTGCCAAAGCTGATTCGATCGAATGTCAGTCTGCGTGATTTAAATCTTCCAGCGGTCAAAATTTAATCTAGTCCTTGAAAGCTGATGCTATTCACCTAGAAGATGCTCCTAGCTGATGCTATTCACCTAGAAGATGCTCCAGTACTGTAGGGATGCCCAAGTCATGGATATGTGATGTTGAAGTTTGGAGGCTCTGGGGAGGCGGGGGGGAATCTCCTTCCTGTGGTGGGCTGCCTGCCTGGCAGCTTCTGCCTCCCCGGAAGTGCCAACATGGCAAGGTAAAAACAGTATTACAAAACCACTACGTATACCGACACCGAACACTTCAAACAGTGCTTTTGTAAGCAAAGAAGAAAAGAAAAGCTCCTAGGTTTAGTTTTAAGCTTTAATAAGTAATAATTTTCTGTATCTTTAAGTCAAAGTAACCCTAACTTGTATGACTGCAGTGTTTTTATTTTTTATCTTATGCACATGTTATGTTGGAGAAAATGTTTACAAAAATGGTTTTGTTACACTAATGTGCATCACATATTTATGGTTTATTTGAAAGTGATTTTTGTGGGTTTTTTAGTTTTTCATAGTAGTAGTAGTACACTTTTTGTGATTTATAACCCCAAACTCTGCTGATTATAAAGATGCTAAACAATAATACAAAATGACAAACTGCATTAAAATTACTAATCGTAGAGCTGCAAAGCAGACTGGTGACAAGTAAAACACTCAGCCTTTTTTTTGCAGTGCTATCTAACTTGTCTTCTGTGTATTATGGAAATTACTGTTTTTTCCCCGTTTTTCCTTAAATAAAGTCAAATTGACACCTATTGTATGTGGAAAGTATTTTGAATATCCCCTGGCTGCAGAAATTAAGCTGCATGTTGCCTAGTTGCATGTATCACACGAACAAAAGCCTTATTGTCAAATCTCGTAATTCTAGAGACTTTGACAATAAACGTGGGCTTTTGAGGGCTTTATTGTTGTTCTATTTTTTTCCTTAAAGCCCTATCTCCTGGTTCAGTTGCTTTTTTGAGAATTACAGTTTTCCTCTTAAAGAAAAAGAAGCGAAAAGCTGAGAAACATTAGTGAGTATCTGGTGGTTCGGAAAGAAGAAGTTGCACAAAGGAAAGCTTGGGTCCGTTGCGAACGTGCCCTCCCGCCACACTGCTTTCAGGCATGTGGTTTTTGAGAGATGGCATTTCTTATTGCCAAGAGAGTTTGATGAATGGGAGTCCTGAGCCAGATTCTTGCATGGCATAAAAGCATGGCTCCAAAAACCTCAGGCTTTCCAAGTCATAAATTGTGAGCACGGAGCAGGCTTGATGCAAAGCTGCTGTTTGTGCACCTCAGGTTCTCACTGGCCTTTGCCCGTGTTTTTCCACCACGGGCTGTGTCTGTTTTCTGAAGGGGAGATAAGCAGTAGACATTTCCTTCCGACCAGGCTGGTCTCTGCAAGAAGAAGAGGAAGTCTGCGTTCCCGGGCTCCTGCCTTTCCTCGCACTTGCATCTGCAGAAGGCATGGGATGTGGTGTAAGTTGAAAAATGTTTCAGGGTTTCACTTGCTTCCTATCTGAAATCCTTGAGCCCCACAGGTTTTCCGCTTCTGCAAGCATAGATACTGAGCTTGAACTAGCAGCCAACTACTGGTCAGGCTCCTGCTGGCTCCCCTCCCATTTGCTGCTCCAGAGCAGCTCGTTTTCTTCAGTCATTCTGGACCAGTTGAAGATTTCCCTCAGTTAAATATGTGTAGCATAGGTGAGCACATTAGCTAGTCATGGAGACAGAATCAAGCCATTGCTCATTACAGTATGCGATAAGTAACTGAAGGCAGCAACCCAAGGTATGAGCTTTGTGGTGGGCGCTGGCAGAGGCAATGGAGAACATGCAAAACCTTCACACTCCTGTGAAGAAGGACACGACTGCAGTGGTTCACAGGAAGAAGGAAATTAAAAAAATTGGAGCATTAAAAGCTGAGCAGCAGATCTCTTTCCTCTGTGGGACTTCTGCAGGCAGCAGTGATGAGAAAGGACCAAATTTGTACCTTGGGAGGATAGAAGGGATGTGCGCAGGACAGAAGAGAACAAATAGTGCAGCAAAAGAACATGTGCGTCTTCAAAATTAACAACTGCAGTAGTTAAACCAGAGAAAGAAATGATCAAAAGGAGCATTTGAAACTTTTTTTTTCAAAGCTTTTAAATATGCAAGTTAAATATTAGTAATAACACCAATGAGATTAAAGTAAAAAAATACAAATTAGGAAAGATCCAAGTGCCACCCCTTTTGGGGGGTTGCTTTACTGAAAAGGACATGGTGGAACATTAGGATTGTGTAGGACCTTATACGAACAAGGAAAAGCCTAATTTTGTGGGCTGCCACCTTTTTTGCAGAGACTTCGTTAATCCTACTCGTACCTGTATCGTGGTCTGGGATGAGGACTGTAATGTTGCTAAAAAGACACTGAAGTTGTTATGAGAAACAACTTCAAATGCAAGAAGAGAGCCTGTGGTGGAGAGGGGACTTGGCATGGCATTTTCAGGACAGGACTCTGCTGCATCAAAATGGTCCAAGGCAATAAATTTGCTAATATTAGCTTTTAGGCGGAAAAGCGATTAGTTTGCTTTTCCACCTCAATGTCCAGTGCCTTGTTCCCCACCTGCAAGCTCCAGCATCTCAGTCCAAAGCTGCTTCTCTCTTCTTCCAATGTCACCAAAGACATATCTGCATAGAGTTGTGCCATGTTGATTGTGCAATATTCCATCAGCACTTGCTGCAGGCTTTTACTTTGCCCTTAAATCCCAAGCAGTACAGCGGGGAAGCAATCCTGGGAACTTAACTGTGAGAAGACTTCTTTTGCCCAATGAGGAGCATACTTTGTGGTCAGGATTTCAGCTGCAGAGGAGGGTTGTCCCTTTGGATGCATGTAAGGGATGCAGGCTCAAGGAGCTGTGCACCCATCAGCTGTAAAAATGTTGGCTGCAGCTCTCTTCCAGTATGAGTAAACTCACCACTGAGCTCCAGCACCCAGCTGTTGGCCTAGTCCCAACCCATTAACGGCAGGAATGCTGGTAACAACTGTCTTCCTTTGACTTTTCTTCCTTTTTTTAAGAGGGTTTTTTAAACACACTGTGGTGTCGGTACTGCTCGGTGAGGTGTGAAAAGGCAGGGTCAGGCACCAGTATTGCTGTGTGAGCTGCTGTGGAGGTTACTGGTTGGTGGAATTAAAGGAGAACATCAGGTAACTGCAGTCACTTAGTTTTCACTCTGTGATCATGTGGCTCCATGCAGCATATAGAATCATAGAATAGTTAGGGTTGGAAAGGACCTTAAGATCATCTAGTTCCAACCCACCTGCCATGGGCAGGGACATCTCGCACTAAACCATGTCATCACCCAAGGCTCTGTCCAACCTGGCCTTGAACACCGCCAGGGGTGGAGCATTCACAACTTCCTTGGGCAACCTGTTCCAGTGCTTCACCACCCTCACTGTAAAGAACTTCTTCCTTATATCTAATCTAAACTTCCCCTGTTTAAGTTTGAACCCATTACCCCTTGTCCTACCACTACAGTCCCTAATGAAGAGTCCCTCCCCAGCATCCTTGTAGGCCCCCTTCAGATACTGGAAGGCTGCTATGAGGTCTCCACGCAGCCTTCTCTTCTCCAGGCTGAACAGCCCCAACTCTCTCAGCCTGTCTTCATACGGGAGGTGCTCCAGCCCTCTTATCATCCTTGTGGCCCTCCTCTGGGCTCGCTCCAACAGCTCCATGTCCTTTTTATGTTGAGGACATCAGAACTGTACACAGTACTCCAAGTGAGGTCTCACAAGAGCAGAGTAGAGGGGCAGGATCACCTCCTTTGACCTGCTGGTCTGCTCTAGAAATAACTGACCATCTTGCTCCTTCTCCTTGTCTCTGGTTTATCCCAGTCTTCTTTTAAACAACAATAAACTAGCGGGAGAAGGAGGGAGGAAGGTGTTTTGTTGTTTAAGAAAATAAATCCCTGACTCAATAGAAGTATGCTCATTCCAACTGAGGAAATGACAGGGTTTTTTCCTTTGTTAAATTATAACAGGAAATTCACTTTAATGTTTCATTCTCAGGCTCTTGTGGTTCTATGGGGTAAATATGTAGCATGGGAAAGTCAGATAAATTTGTTCCAACTGCTCAAATTTTACTTATCCTCTGTGTGAAATTTTTATTGCACAACCTTGTATTTGTCATTCAGCGTAATTTGTTCATTAAAAGGCATTGCCACACTTCCATTTTAATATTTGCATCTTCTAAGCAATTTTGCCCATGCCATGTTAGCCATGGAAAAAATGGTTTTTTGGCTGTGAAATAACTGTTAGAATGAAGGGATTGTAAAATGCTGTTTGCCTTGGCTCTTGTCACAGAGACATGACAGACAATTTTTGGTGGAGTCCTGTTGATATAGTCAGCAAGGCTCTAGTCTTACAAACGAGCAATGCTGAAAGATAGAAGAGGGTAAATGATGTGTTTGGGATCTTTTAGTGAGTCAGAGAGATAGTAAGGAAACGGGATTTAGTTTGGGATCTTTCACCTCAAGCATTAAACCATCTTAGCCATGTTGGGGTACTGGTGTCTCCCTTGGGATTTGATGAAGGCATGACCATGTTTAATGGACTGTAACTCATACAGTCCCCTTCCTGGGCCATATACTGATACTTAACCTTTAGCAGTCTGGACAGAAAGCTGTTAACAAGGCTAGACTTGTGAGAATGCAAAGCATAGAGGGAATTCACATTTTCTTCTGTTCTGTTGCAATGATTTTACCAGATTTTCAACCAGTGCCAAACACACATGTGCATGTAGATGGCATAGAGCATGCTTACTTGCAGCAAGGAAGGGTTCTGGCTTTTGGCAACCCTGTGTCTCCTAGTGGTGGTGCCATGAGGCAGAAAGTGGACCTGGGTTATCCTAGAAGAGCCTTGTCAAGAGTCTTGTTGATCCCACTGCAGGCTCAAGCATTCGTTTAACTTCAAACATAACAGACATAATCTAACCTCCATTGTCCCAAGCACTTACTTATGTCCTAATCTCCACCTAATGCTTAATGTAGTCCCAAATCTGAAGCAGACTCCCTATCCATGGATCCTACCATAGTGCAGGCTACACAGTGCAGCTGGCAGAACCAGACTTGCATGCCCATACAGAAGCTCTGGCCTAAGAACTGGCTCCCTGGGCTTCATTAAGTCTCAAACCTACCCCAATAAAATCACAAGAACTTCTGGAAAATTCATATGGAAATTTTCTTGATGTTTCAGTAATGAAATTAATGAAAGATAAGAAGAAAGCACAAACTGGCATAGAATGTGAAAATGCAAAGTATGTAATTATAGACTCACAGTTGTAATGACTCTAATGGATATCAGAGACAAGTATAAAAGGAGAATAAATTATTTCAGGGCATAAAGAATCAGTTATGGGTAATTAAGCTGCAATTATCATTACTGTGCTGCTATGATAGGTTTTTTTAAACTAATTTTTCAAAAATGGAACAATGCAAGTTAAGCTTGAGTTCATCTGTTATCTGCCATTCAGATAAAAACATTTTTCTAGTGCTTTTCAAAATGTGCCAGTGGGACAGATCTCAGTTTTACACTAGTGAAAACACCAGGGATTTGTATGAAGTGATTTATTTCACATTCATGTTCAGTGAAGTGCATAAACCCATGCTTACTGCCAATTACATAAGACAGCAATTAGGTTCAGCAGACTTCTTCACATGCTCAAGATGAGGTGATTTGGTAAGTTGGTAATCTGTGGCTCTCATGCAGAACAAGGGTGGCACAGTGCGTTCTCAGTTCAATCCACAGTCCTGAGCTGGCTGAACCTGGAAATCAGCTGTTGAAAAGTTTCAGTTTACGATATTGAGATGAATGGTCATTGATGTCACCTTGCCTTGAAAGGGCCCTTGTAAAATGTGTCAGGGAGCAGTTGATCCATGAGCGGGTGTGATGTGTGAAGGACCGGTAGTAGGTCTGCTCGTGAAATCGGAGACAGGAGACAGAGGTGGCATTACAAACGATGAGCCAGGAAGGCAGTGGGACACCTTCTTTCCATCTTAAGGCCCTGAAGACTTTGCAAAAAAGTCCCACACAAAGGAGCAAGGAAATGGATTCTGGGTGTGCTCCTAGCACTGTCTCTCTATGGATGACCCAAGGTAGATAGGGGTATTTGCAGAGAGAGTAGTACAAGTCCTTAGAACCTGGATGTCCTTTGGTACCCTGGCTGGCTTCCAGAAGTGCTGGGGTTCCCAGGGCAATGGGGGTGTCTCAGATACCTTGGACATCTGGAAGGGAACTGCATGCTTGGGTTTAGGTACTTAAATCCCATCAGAGGTTTTCACACATTTGTCATGACGCTGAACTCCTCGGTGCAGGGCTTGTCATCCATTGCATGTGTTTGTGTACTGCCTTGCGTAACTTAACCAGTTGATGCTGTAATACAAACCTTCAACCTTCAGAAAAAGGATAAAAAAAAAAAAAAGCAAGCTGAAAAATTGGAAAATAGCAGGGTTTAATGTTCCTGACTTAAACTTCACCCAGACACCTCTTACTACTGCTCAGCATTTAACTACATTTATAGACTTCTCTCGAAGTGCCATACTCCCTCTACAACAGATGGTCCTCATGGGAGTGCTCGAAAACTCTCTTTAGCCTCATTAATTAGTTCTGAGCCTTATGTATATCTTGCTTGGTGTCATCCAAAGTGCTCATTTTCTCATAAATTAAAACAACTTAGCACAGTTCACAAATACTAATGAACTTCTCTACATTCCTGTAAAGTGAGGGAGGGTTACATTAGAAGCAATCTTTTTTTCCTGCTATCCTAACTTGAAGTAAGGAACAAAAAGTTGGACTTTTTTAATGAAGAGAATTTAAAAAGCATTTTGTTTCAGAAAAGTCAAAGTGAAACATTGCAGTATTTGGTCAAAACGAATTCCTTCACTTCTAATAACTGTAATATTTTGCTTGCTGTAGCAACCACCGAGATGTCAGCATGTTAACTGTAATTTGAATTTTAAAGGTATTTTCATGTTGCTCCCCATATCCATCATCCCTATATGTGGTGATTATTGAACAGACAACTTCTTTCATGGTCCAGCTCATAAAGTTTGTCTCCGAAGGAAATGTGTTGCATCGGGTTACATTTATGTTTTCTGAGGAGTTGGGTGTATCTATAAAACCACATGCGCTGAGTGAGAGAAGCTGCTGACAGATAAATGCTTTATAAACTTTATGGCACTGATGAAGTATTTCAGAGTGTATCAACTAAACTAAGTACTCTGTCTTCATGCCACAGCACCCACAGGTCTCAGCAGTAGACTCATGGACAAACAAGTGCCAGTTGCACATGTTTTGGGTAGGTGCCTCAGAGCGATAGTTTTTGTTAAGATTTGGGTTGGAAGCAATAGCAACTCAGAGACTCTGCCAAGCACACAAACCCTTCCTCAAGTGCACTAAACACAAGCAGAGAACAAGTCCTTTCAGTTCAACCAGCCATGTTTCTAAGTCACTGAGGGAAAAGAGGGCTTGTGGTAGGTGACTGTAAATTAGAGAGGAGATAAGCTGGTTGTTTCCTAAGGGAAAACATGTGCCTAGAAGGACAAAGGGAGGTTTAGGCTGAAAACGAGGAAAAAGGGGTGATTGCACCATACTATAAATCCAGCGTCTACAATGGGGCCCTGATTTCTGTTGCCTGTTTCTCTAGCTTGTATTTGGAAGATGATTTATTTGCTGCCTGTAAACATGTGTCTTCTGTCTGAAAGGGCAAGGTGCATACCTTGACCTTTCTTTTGTGAAAAAAAGTGCAAAATAGATTTTTCCATCTATTCTGCTTGGGGGCTTTTCAAGAGCCATTCATTGGAGCTACTTCCAAACCCATCTGTGAGCTCCTGTATGCACCTAGGCAAGAGAGCAGACAACCCCAGAGACATCCCCGGCTGGCTGTTCCCCCTGGCAGCTCCACCACAGAGAGCAGGAAAAAAGAGCAAGAGGTCAAGAAAATTAACAAAGTGAAACTGTCGATCTCTTTTTGCCCCACTTCTAAAAATACAACCAACTGTTTTGGCTTCGGTTTTATTTCTAGTCATAGAGAGTGTTTTGTTCTCATTTCTGTTGCTGAAATGGCTAAAATGGCTCCAAGGTCTTCTTTCTTCCCATTCCTTTGTGATAACAGCACTTGGTGGAGAAAGACGTGATTTCCCAGTGTCTGGAGATGTTTGCATGCTGAGGCCAAATATGCAAGAGCTCAAGTTCCAATGTTAACATCCCATGAAGAGGGAGCAGAGACACCAGGGACTGCATGTCAGTGGAGCTGCGGTTGGATGCTGGCCCATAGCCAGAGGACGCAGAGTCTGGGGAGGCTGGTGAGGCTTTACACACAGTGGTGCACCTTGGGGCTTGCCAAGCTGTGTGCCACCAGCTGGGGGAAGCTCCCTGCAGCAGATCCCACTGCTCAGTGAGACCTGTTCTTTAGGATCATCCCACACCTGGCTGCATCTGCTGCAGGAAAAGCAGCTTTCTTCCCTCTGGCGACCATGCCCTTAGGGCCTACAGGACTCATTAACTTCTCAGAAGTTTGAAAGGCTTGTATTGCTGCAGCAGCTTTAAATTCAATCTTATTTGGGGATGTGTTATTAGTCTCATTCCCTCATCCTTTTTTCTGCTTCTTTTTTCTGCTATCTGTCCTTCCTTCCTTTCCTATGTAGCTATAATACATCTGTTTCTGCCCAAAGCAATGTTTCTCTTGCAACGTAATGGCTTAAAGCAACATCCTGGAGATTTTTGAAGTGGATTTCAGCAGCTATTGTTACTTATAGCAAAGACGTGACTGAGTGGTACTGGAATCGCTTTTCTGCACTGCAGCATGTAACTAACTATGCATACATCCCTGTGCAAACTGTCCAAGATGGGAAGACACTCTACTTTTTAATTAAGCAGCTTTGGGCTAATATGGAAATTTGTGCAAATAACAGAGTATTTTCATGAAGGGATGAAGCTGCAGAATACGTTTCCCTCTTGCCTGTGGGAGTTTTGTTGTTACTCTGTAGGTTAAATACCAGACTGCATTCAAACCTGTCCTTTTAGGAAGATACTTTTTGCAAGAGGCAGAGACTGGATGGACCAGATAATACAAATATGGATGTATTTGGTTTTATGTGGATTGATTAGTTTCACATTGTGGTCACTCTTCCAAATCCAGGTCAAAGACATACCAGCTGGAGGCAGAATGTTTACATGCAGCATTGTCTTGGCAGGCACCTTGCAGATGCCAGCAGACATTAAGCGCTGCAGAAACAGGAGGACCCATCCAACAAACTGCAGCTGGAGTATTTGCTCAGCATCAGACATCTATACATGGTGATTAGGGACATGGTTTACTGTTGGACTTGGCAGTATGAGGCTTACAGTTGAACTTGATGCTCTTAAGGGTCTTTTCCACTCTAAATGATTCCACGATTCTAAGAGGTTTTGAATCCAAATCTTGCTTCTAAATTGGCCATCTGCTTGCAAAATGTGTATCAGCAAATGCTATAATTTCACATACATGACTTGGTTTCAAGTTGACTGTGGTAACTCTGAGGCTTGACTAATGAAGTTTTGTAATAGCTGTCTTCAGCTACTTTGGAAAGAGTTGTCAGTGCCAACATTTCTCTAACACCAAATGCAAAGGCCTAGAACTTCCTTTGGATTTGAAATACGATGCTATCAAGCAAGCTCATTTTGCACGTTCCAATCTCACTCCAGGAACCACCATTCTCAAGAAGAGGTGACCATCAGAAAAGTGCGTCAAGTTGCCTTCCATTAAGATCTGGATTGAACTCATACCACTGAGCACGGATGCTAACTGCTTGCTGGCACACAGGATACGTTCTTGTGGGAGTTTTGTGCAATGAGAATAGGTTGGAAGATGCTCAAAAATCTAAAGTTTGCAGAAGCAGTGGCAGTAAATATTGTTTTTGAGGTTATAATGGGTCAGAGATTAAAAACCTAAAAAGCCTGTATCTTTGTCAGGTGTGTAACATTGATGCTGTTCATGTAAATACTTCTAATCATGACACACAAATTCTGCTTCTTGCAGGATCTTGATCTCTCTGCCTGTTGCAAATATTTCACATTATTTTTTTTTCCACTTTTTTTTTTTTGTTTGTTTGTTTTTGATGAGCACATTAAGACAGCCAACTTCATGCCACAGTCTAGAGAGGTTCACGTCTCAGGTAAAGAAAGTTTCATTGCTATTTCACACTAAGAGTTTTCACACAGGCCATGGAGATTGAGAGTTGCTTGGGGCTGGTGGCTTTGTTATCGGTGTGTATGGTGTTCATAGGATGCAGGTATATATGAAGAGGCTGTCAATCTCATCTTGGAAAGATTTTATGTTGATTGTATTTATTCTCACAGTCATAAAACTTTAACATTTAAGCCTACTCTAAAAAGGCCTCCAAGAAAAACAAAATTTCATTTACCCTCAGGTAAAAAGTAGTTCAATTAACTCTAGCACTTGGCATTTCTGTTGTGGTTTTCCTAAAGTAGGAAGGGTTTTCCTGGAAGGATCTTAGAAGTACTGTACTGCTGTACTGCTGCTTTGATCATTAGTTCAGGTAAATTCCTACTAATGGATAGAAGGGAACAATCCTTTTCCCGTAGAAATACAGTACATTTTAAATTTACAGTCTTAGCCCCTTAGATGGAATGTCGTTATCTCCTTACTGTATGTTTTTAAGATGTATCATGGCAGAAAATTTCCAGAGAGAGAGAGCTGTTAACCACGCAAACTCACTTGTGGCTCCTTATTTTCCCCTTCATGCTTGTCTGAGATTGGTGGGTTAATATTGCCTGCAGAAGCTGGTGGGGAACAGCCTCTAAAATAGACATTGAGTGATACCGGAGACATCCTCTTAATTGCTCCTTTAGATTCTTCTTTCTGTTTCTTCAGAAAAACCCAAAGATTTTGTATAAGTGCTATCATTTAAATGTGTTAGGAACCTATTTTGGTGTCTCCTTCTGTGAAGAGATTAAAATTCTCACTTCAATATACTTAGAAGCTTCATCCTACTTCAGTTGAGTACAATTTGAGTGTCAGATCCATCCAGTTGGGAAAGGCATGGTGCCTAATTTTGCTGAGGAGAGCAGGCAAGCTCTTGACGTATTGACTTGATGTGCTGTTCACACCATGCTACGGCACCCAAACACTGGCCAATTATAGAATCATAGAACAGTTAGGTTTGGAAAGGACCTTAATATTATCCTTCCTGCTTTGGGCAGAATGCATTGGTAGTTGGATTTCTTCATGATTTGAAGCAGATTGTTTGTAGTCCATTTTGCTATCATTTACCAGACGGGTCCCCTTGAGCTACAATGATCTTGCATTTTGTTGCCTGTTGAGTCTTTGATCTCTAGGTGTAGTAATTAGCATGACATTTCTCAACTAATGTAAAAATGTGAGTGTATAATTTCACAGGTTAATCTTAAAATAGCACAAGTGTAAATGTCAGTAGCTTTTCACATAGATACATTGCACTTTTAACATTGCTTTACTTTTTATAGCTTTAGACTGCCTTTTTTCTTGCAAGAAAACTTATATTAAGCTTACTTATGATATTTAAAAGATATTGCAGGGAAATGAAAATGCTGCCAAAATAAACCCTGTCTAGAGACCTAGACTCTTCCTCATTGAGAGAATGAGTCTGAATTGTTTAGGCTGCACATCAAGAGCTGGACTTGAACAAACTGGTTTGGCCATGATTGACTGAGATTTCCCCCTTTGACTAGTGCAATACTGAGACAGTTTGTCCTAAGTCAGGGTCAGATTCAGATTTTGTCAGTTCTTAGGTTTGAGGTTATTTAGGCCATATCTTCCCATTTGGGTCATGTCTATTTAAGAGATTTTTTTTGCAGAAGGTTGTGTGAGTGTGTGGTTACGTGAATGGACTTATTTCACCCCCAAGTCTGTGCTGGTGTGTTGGGAATTAAACTGATGGACTGAAACTTATTTATTTCATCACTGTTGGGAATAATTTTTTAAAAGTGATGTATTTGAGATATATTTAAAGAAAGTATGGCATCCTTGAAGTGAACAGTGTGTGATGTGTGAAAGGAGAGGAGAGAACAAGCAGCTAAAAACAGAGCTACTTAAGTTAGCAGTGTAAAAGTGCCATTGTGCATAGGCAGATGGGTACCAGCTGTCTTTTTGGTAGATACTAAGATATTCTGTAGGAGCTGAGGGAGAAGAATGTACTTTAACTGAGCACTACTAACCTTGTAGAATAAAAAAAGATCAGTGAAAACCTTTAGGAAACCTAGATTATTTTTTGTTGTTTCTGAAATAGCTAGTGCCATGTTTGGTGTAAAATGTGTGTTTTTTCTTTAATATTCAAATGGGAAAATATTTCAAATTGTTTCAGTCTCTAGTGCTGCTGTGAAACCTCTGGATACATGATAAAATGAATATTTATTGTGTATCACAGATGGGGAAGGGAACTGTTATTTTTGGAGCCAGGCAAAAATTATACATGGGTTCTTCTTGCTGAAATGTTGATTAAATCTTTCACTAAAAGAAAACTGGCAGCGGACCAAAAAAGTACAAGAACATGCATTAGAAAACATTAATTTTGTATCACATATTCAAACTTGACAAAGCAGAGGGAACAGTCCATTTAAAAAATAGCAAAAAGCCCCACAAAGAAACAAAAGAAGAGTGAAGAGTCAGGGCTGAAAGGAGAGGTAAGTGAAATATTGATGTGACAAATCGCACCGTGTGTCCACTTCTGCAGCTGCCTTCCCTGCTGTACTGGCGTTCATAACACAGGTTCGGTATTCACTGATTCAATATTCACAACCTTACCAACAGGAATCACAGAATATTATATTCCTTCAACTGCTGGAAAGAAATGTTTTATAGGAAACTCACTGTATAACTTTTGTAAAAGCCCACAACATTCAGCTTTGATACCTTGTTATGTTGAGCAGGTCATGCTTCCCACCAGCCTAGCTAACAAGAGCTCTTGGTCATATTTAGGACAATATTGATGTGCCTGCCATTCACATGAACTGCCATGTTGTATCTCTCAGTACTTTGGTGCAGAGGGCAGTGACAACTAAGGCCATCAAAAGGAAACACCTCCCACATCCAACAAAATCAGAGAAATATAGCTTGGGAGCATCCCACAATGTGGAACAAAATCCTTGACTTATTTATTAGGAATAAAAACATGTAGGTAACATTAGTCATAACTGATGTCCTGCAAGCCACATCAACCGGCCATATTAAACTGTAAGATGTCAGTGATTACAATGGCCATTTATCTTGGCATGTTCCAGGACATATATCCAGAAGCAAATTCTACTTGTTCGCGTGTGCCTTCCTCTCGTTTGGTTCCCCAGCACTGCTGACTTGCTCCAGCTGAAAACCGGACTAGTTCAACCAGGGTGAGTTTTTTGTTGTCAAGTGAGCAGCAAACTTATCAAAATCAAACTCATAAAGAGGAAGCAAGACAAAGCCTCTCGATGTGTGGCAATTCTTCCGGAACAGGGCAGGCCACACGCAATCTGGGACAGCCCCCGGGGACAACAGATCAATGAACACTTGCACGGAGATGTTGCTTAAGTAAACACAGTCACAGGGTCTTATTTCACAAGCATGTCTTCCTATTACTTGAGTAGTAATAGGTTGCTTTTTGTACAGTGAACTCTGGGTACCTTGCAGCTACCTCACTCACCTGGAAATCCTGACATCTACAACTTCATGAGCCACAGTGCAAAGCATGAGTTTTGGCATGAAATGGATGCAAGGGCTGAATTGTCTTCAAACATGAGGTTGATCTCAGGGGCATATCTACATTTTCAGCTCCACATTTGTGCTGGAGGTCCATATGGTTGCATGAGTAGCGCATGTACAGTACATTCTGTTCTGCAATTAATGTCCATAGGTTTCATTTCACTGTGCCCCATATGAACACGGATTGCCAATAACTGCTGTGTGTTCTGGTCAGTCATCCAGCAAAGGGTTGCTCCAGCGCCATCCCAGATGTTTTCAGAAAAGCTCTGCATGTTCTGCACAGTGCCCTAGAAAGTGCAGGATATCTTGGGCCCACTGGTGTCATTCCTGCAACTCCACTGCTCCTGCAAATGGCTGCCTTTTTAAAACACTCCCTCCTTGCATGGAGGGACCCTCAATGTACTTTGTGGTCTTTACAGTCTTTACATATAAACAGAGGACCAGTGAGTAGCTGAATCTGAAGGTAATGAGAAATATATAAGCCATCAGCTAGTCCTGTCTCTGGAGACAGGTCAACCAAAAGCAGGCACAGGGGTGCAGTGCTGGGGGTCAGAGGGATGGCATGGCAGGGAAAGACCTCCACTACATCAAAAGCCACTTGCCTTGGGCTGTGGAAAGAGCTTGCTGCGAACATGAGAACTCCTGCACGTAGACTTTGCTCTTTGCAAATTTGCTGCCCATTGTTTGCTAACCCCCTTGGCAGATGATGATGGTGCATGACAGGGGAATGTGCAATGCCAGCATAAAACACCTCTGCCCAGCACCAAGTCTAAGTGGCAAATGGGAAGTTGTTCGTGACTAGACCTGTCTGGACTTCTGGGGCTGCATGGTGCTGGATTCAACTGGTAGGAGGAGAATAAAGGGCACAATAGATAATATTGTTACAGAACTTATGAAGTTCATATTACACATATTTGTAGTTCTCCTGCCCTACCTCAAGTGGGGTATAAAATTATCTGCACACACGGGCAGCAAGAATGCCAGAGGACCCAGAGCTGTGTCCCCTACAACAAGGTTAAATACTTGATAGATCAGAGGAGACTTGGCAGTTGGAGGATATGATCAGGGCTAGAGGCTGGAGGTATTCCAGATTCACGGAAGCCAGGTGGTGTGCAATCAGTCCTTTCTGGAGGCTCTGAAAGACTTTAATTGCTGGTTGCCAGAAAACACAAGGGGGAAAATTGGTACTACATGTGCCAGGTTCTTACTTCCCCTTAGGCATTGGTTGCAGGTCATTGTCAAGATCAGATATGCAGCTATGTGGACTTTCAGTCTGCCCTACTGTGGCTGCTCTGTCATTCTTGTGGTTTCAGATTCCCTAGCTGTCGTGCGTATCTCTCTGTGATGCTGCAAGCCCTGATCCCTGACTGTTGGATGGCCTGTGAAGGGTCATAGCATCTTTAGACCCATTACTTTGTTTATTAAGAAGCTTTTCTCCATATGTTTATGTGTTGCTTTTTCTCCTGATGCCCCAAAGGTCCAGAACACTTTTTGTTCTTGGCTTATAAAGCCTTTTACTAGCAAAAGAGTTAACTATTTCCTGAGTAAGCTGCCGTGTGTACATAGGTGTAGGTGTGCATGCAATGAAGCATGCATTTGCAGGACAGAAAAGTAAAGAGAGGGTCTTGTGATCAAGGCTGAACATTGCAAGAAACATCTTCGTATCATGAGAGGTGCCGGCTGTGATGTGGACAGCCTTCATGAATGAACCAGGTACATGACAGAGGCCTCTCTACAGTGATGCAGTTCCTGTGGTAACAGCCTCTCCTGCATTTGTGCCACTATGTGCACTGTCTGTTTTCTGTGTTCTGTCCCTACTTCTGCTCATGATTTACCTTTTACTGTGTCTGTATCAGTAGGACACTTACCTCTGAACAAAATACAGCTTCTTTCAGTAGGAAAGGATAATGAAGTCCCCCATCTAAATATGTGAGCTGGTTATAACAGCCTGGGGATGACTGATAAGGGTGCTGGAAGGACAGAGGTCTACCGAAAGGTGAGAGTTATGGAGGAGAGCAGTTTAAGAGTTGGACAAGAACATGCGTCAGAGCCACAGCAGTAGCTTGGCTCAGAGTGCAGATGAATTTACATCCACTTTGCTGGAGGTAAACTTGTTCCCTGTCTAGAAAGATCTGTTTCTGAAAGGGGCTTGATAATGTGCATAAAATACTACAGGCTTTGCAAACCCTGCATTTTATTTATTGAACACGAAACAGCCGAACCCAAAGCAACCTGAATTTACTCATCCTGAGTCAGGCATAAGCCCTGTTGAAAGTGCAACCTCTTTAGTTCATTATTCCTCCTGTGCACCAAATTCTGATGAAAACCCCTCTTACAAAAACATCCAATCTGGCACATTCTCAGAATCCTTTCCTCAAGGTGCTGTTTCTTCATCTTCTCAGAAAGCACAGCCTCAAGGACCAGTTCTGCCGGGCATTTTTCTTTATTACAACATTACAAGGTTTTGAAACGCTCATTTAAGTGGAGTATTAAAACTGGTGGCTGTTTACATTGTTAAGCAAACACTGCATATCTCCCTTTAGCAGACCGCAGCGCCAGAAAATTTCACACTTTTCCTCTGTTCCACCAAGCCTGCAGAAATAAGAATAATTTGATGATTTGAGGATATACTAGAAAAATCATTCTCTTCTATTACAGCTGTGATTCCAGAAAGTGAAGAAGTAAATTTATCCTAAGACAAAGAAACAAGTGGTCTGAGCAAGGTCTGGAGGGTGGCATCCTAATTCTGATGGCCCCATGAATGCCTGACTGCTGGAGCCCTGCAAGAGGCTGTCAGCATCTAATAAACATGGTATCGCCAGCAAGCTCATTAATGGATTTTGATTTAAAATGACAAACCGCTGCTGCTACTGAATGTTTTAATGTTGCAGAACTATATAAAATAAATACTTTTTAATGTCATGTTCGGGTTCTCACTAGATATGTAAACTTCACTAAAATCCTATTAGCTGTGTTATTAATAACCATTTCTGGCTGGTGTCTTGCCATAAAGTAGTTTTGAGTTTCCACAAACATTTGCCAGCTTACACTCAACAGTTTTGGCCAGATTACCCTCATGTCCCCTGGCGAGCACAGGCAATATCCTGCAGCTATTCCACTTTGCATGGGGCAATGAAATAACAGAAAGCAGAGCAGGAATGGAAACCCTGCAGGGCTTTCATTTCCACCCTTCTTTTGGGGACTTTTGCAATTGGGCTACAACCCTTTCCTCTCAGCAGGTGGGAGTCTCTATATTTCTCCATGTATGGATACATACATGCCTCTAATTTTCTTATTTCTTTCTCTTTGTTTCTGTCGACATATCAAAAGAGAGTTTCTAATGAGTCTAAAAATTACCACTGGAGTATGGTAATTTTTAGGAGTATGTGCCTTCTTACTTATCTCCAGGATTTCTCTTGGATATTTAAAACCCAGCAAAAGATCCTGTGTCTTCTGCATGGAACATGTAATTACAACCCTCTCATCTCAGGCCAGTTTCATAAACACATCATGAAACAGGCAGCAGCTTTGAACCACCAAAAAGCGGCAACATACTCTATTGCTGAGTGCTGTGTCTTTGATGTGCAGAGACGGCCAGTTGCAACTTCAAGGGAGTCAACGAGGGTTAAAGGTTCCAGACAATGCTGCCATATCATTATGGTATTAGATGGTTAAATTCAGTTCCCCATTTTTTCTTTTGTTCCCATAACTATGGTATCAAGCCAAGAGCAGTATCAATTATTCATACATCCTGCCGAAAACATTCTCCCTGGGAAGCCTATTCACAAAAATTTGTACATTAATCAACATAGTAACTTGTAAAGGTCCTGAGATCTTTCAGCTTTCTGTGAAGAAAAGGGGAATGGCTCAGCACTTATAAGAAGATCAAGTTCGATGAGCTGTCCTGATGAGATCAGGTTTGATGAGCTGCTCTCATCCCAGCAGGGTTCTGCTGGGTCCTCAGTGAAACAAATGTCCCTGAGATAACAGATCCTGGAAGCTACAGCCAGAAAGACCAGCAGGGATCTCAGTTTTGTTGGGAAGAAACCTCTTAATCCAGGGATACTTTGAAGGAAAATAACATTACTTTCTTGGAATCTTCCATTAAAGTTACCCAAATTTTCCTGTGAATGGTAAACCCTCATCTTGGGTTCTCTCTACTTAATGCTCTTCCAGCTTCTGATTAAGGAAAATTTGCATAGTAAGGCAATACTGTTGTTCAAATCCCTTCTTTTTCTTTTAAAATGGAAATGATAACAATGATTTAAACAAAAAACATTAGATATTGTCTTTACTTCCCAACATGTGTAAAATCCTCCCAAAGTCTTTAAAAACCACTTACTGAAATGATGAGTTCCCTTTTCAGCCAGTACAGAGCATCATGTACTGGAGAAAGGCTTTACTCAGTGCACTTGAAGGCTGAAATCCTCCTAATATTAGCTTTACTGCTCCAAGTGTATTTGTACTCCCACTAGGTGGTCAGCCATTACGAATTATGCAAAACCCTCCAAGCTCAGCTGTTGGTAACTGGTTCTTATGTGCTCATTAACCTGAATGAATGGTACAAAATCATACTTTCTTCAGTTCTTTACAGTGTATGTGCACCAACTGAACAGACAAATACAAGATAAAAAGAAAGACTAAGCCTACCTCATCTTTATTGCAAGCAACTGTGATCTTACAGCATCGCTTTAGGTTGCTCTTGCATTTCTTTTTTAGGAGGACGATGGCAATGATGGGATTGGCTCTTTTTCTCCAGAACTGGCTTGATTTATCCTAATTCCTGTTTGCAAATACACTGGTTCCTCCTCCACCACCACTGAGAAGCAGTATCTGTTGCATCTCTTTATTTGTTATTCATTTATTTGTAACTCCCTCTTCTATTATATCACTGGTCCAGAACAAGTCTATCTTCTCTTTTTTTTATCTCAAGCAACTCTTCACGCCAGTTGGAATTGCTGACCATCATGTCACTAAACATAGGACAAATACTAAGGAAGAATGCCAAGTACAACTGAAACTTTGGTGTCTTGATTTCTACATCATATGCACTTTCATGTGCTTTGCACCATGTCCTTCAGCCCAGCCTCTCCTCTTCCTAAGTCCTGTAATAATGAATTACACATTGAGGTAACGGAGTAGGAAAAATACCATGGGTATCTACTAAGTGTGTTTCTTACTCCTGCTTCTTAAAACAAGTATGTGAAATATACATGTGTGTCAGAAGGATAGTAAAACCAAGATAAAAGAGGAGATTTACTGCCTGCATTAAACAAATTATCTTCTTGGTGAGAAAAAGACTTCATTCATATGTATGATATGTAATAAGTATGTAATAAAAAATGAATGGTTAATGTTAGAGTCCACTTGCAGTAATGTAAGATCCACACCAGCTTAATTTTCCCTAATCATAGGAAATATATTTGTCACTGTTTTTCATAGCTATGAAGTTACTTATTACCAATTAATTTTAAGTTCAGCTAACAAAAAGGCTATTATGAACAAACATCTTTTTGTCACCTGTTTTTCTCTTTGCTTCTGGAATCCCTGTTTGATGGGTTGACTGTTTAAGCCAAGCACCATAACTGATTTAGAAATTTTATGTTATCCCTGTTGTTTTGGCTCATGTAACTCTATACGACTTCATGCTCCTCAACTGGACACAGTTCCTCCCGTCTGCTGTTATCATGGGCTTTTTGTAATCACTGCTGTGTTTTTAAATCCCTTTACACTTTTCACATGCAAAACCACAGAGCACATTATGTTGCTTCATATATAAGAAGACAGATCATGATTGCAAGCAAACACTGAGATTTTGGAAGTGGAAGGAGTCAAAAAAGAAAAGCTACTCAGCAATCTCAGGCTCACTTTTTTTCTAGCATGTCCCTAGTGCCCAAACTGACTCATTGCCTGCGGTCTGAGAAAATGCCATAGCTGTGGGAAATGTCTGCTCGCTGTTCTCCCTGGCATCCTTAGCTCCCCGTCAGCCCTGACACGGTGAGTAACCATGGCCATGCTGCAGCTTTGCCTAAAGCCCTGCACTGAGGCATGGTAGAACATATGCTGCAGGCTTACTCCGTACAAGCAGTAGGGGTGTCTGGTAGCTTGGGGAAGTGCTCAAGCTGAGCTGCAAGTTGTGGTCCACCTGCTTTGTCAGATCATCTGCAGATCTGCAAAGAAGTACACGCAAGATATAATGGTATCAGCATCTGCGGCTTTACACTAGTGAAGCCACTGCTTGACACACCATAAAGAAAATTCAGTGTTTCTATACATAGTTTTATCCATGGGAGAAAGAAGGGCAGTAAGACATCTTTTTTCATTTTTACTGTAATTTTAAACAGGCGTTCGGATGCGGTTATTGTAAGACTGTCAATAACAATTTAGAATACCCTCTCCAGTTCAGTATATAGGGACAGAGATATCATTTTACCTCTACAACTTTCAACAAACTTAGCTTTGCAACAGTCCTCTTTCACTGCTTGTCAACATTGCATCACGTCACGTAGACTGTGCCCAAGGATGATTTTCTCCCTTAAATAAAAAGCCAGCAAATCACACTTATTTAGAAACAATTTCTTTATTTCATCTGTCTATGGCTGCATATCTGCACAAAGACAATTAAATCTGCTGCTGGCAGTCTGTGTGCAGCGCTAGTGGGCAACATAAAGACCTTCCAGTGTCCCAGGCAGGTATTGCAAACCTGGGTGTGAGGTTTAGATCATGTATGACCGATGCAGGGAGAGTCCCCTTGTCAACCCAAATGCCATTTGTGGTGAGGGCAAGTGAGGCACTTTTTGTTGCTTCAAGTAGTTTTGGCCTCATTGCTGCTGGATCTGGGCCTTTTAGCCATTACTTTGTCCCTTGCAGCCTGTTGACTTCCACAGTGAGGGTCTCCGCCTCCATGCCCCTTCTAGCTCTTGATAGTGTAATTGCTCTTCACAGCCTGCCTGGTTTCTTGTGCAGTGAAAGGGTCTGTGGAAATCCCAGGAGCCCATAGCAACGAGGCAATCTGTAATCAAGCTGTTACTACTCCGGCCAAATGAGCACTCTCTCATGACAAAGTGTATATCTCTTGGCCCATCTCCTCCCGTTTCTCCAAGTCAGTCATATACAACTGCTATATGACAGCATTATTTCTCTGGATAAGCATGCAAATTCCTGTATTCTCAACATTTGTTGTGCATTGGGCTAATTCCTCTGTTTAGTCTTTCTCTTTCTGTCCCACCTATTTGGTGATTCTCAGAGTTGGATAGCTTCTTTTCTTCCCTCTCCATTTCAGTGCTTCCCAAGAGACCATGTGGGAACTGTGCACAAGGACATTATAAATTATTAAAACCAGGTTTGCCTGTATCAGTAAGCCCAAGAACATGTGTTGGTGCAATAGTTGTGGTTTACTTTGCATCTGCTTGCCAGTTAGCTTTCAACATTCAATATTTCTTAATGCCTCGCCACCTTATTCTTATGTGAACCAGAGAAATTTTCTCCTATTTTTAATCGCGTGAAGCTGGCTCAGCCAAACAGAGTAATAGAATAAACAGCAAAGTCCATGTGAGTGCAGTTCCTACATGCCAAACGTCATCAGCCACAAAGCCACTTGGGTGAGTTCCTCCAGGACAGACAATAGAACACGAGAGTTGCTAGAAAAAGCTGACACCTTAACTGTCCCTTACAGAAATGGTCTTATCCCCACTCCATGGTGCCTGAATTTCCATTTCCCCTTCCATGGACTAGGGATAATGAACAGACACACCGTGCTTGTGGAGGCCTTTTGAAAGCCTCTGTTGCAAGGAAGTGCCAGAATGCTAAATACTGCTTGAGATTTTGTTTATTTTATTGGAATGTCCTAAGGGAGCAAAATCCACCTGAATGCTGCAAGGCAGCTACATGTAGTCCTGGTGCGGGAAATAGCGATCTAGTGAGATGAGCAACGAGTGACACATATGGGGAATAGCCTGCTCTTCAAGTTAGGAATTTCACAGCTATGGTCCAGCATCTTGAGCTGTATAAATGAATCACCAGCACAATGAAACCACAGAATACCAGCTTCCCTAAAAGAGTCTCCCTATACATATAGTTGCCAGACTCGCATATTTCTGTTTATAAATACTCAGTCATAAACGACCGCAAAATGACATGTCCTTCTCAGCAGACAGCTCCTAAAAAAAAAAACAAAACTACTTGTTCTACGTTCCATTTCTTCCTGAGATATTTTAAAACAAACTGTTGTACCTTCAGATACACTATTTTAACTTAAAGTCCTGATACTTGTGCATGCGATCAGGATGTTTTCTGGATAAAAAAACCCATCTAGGACAGAGCTCTTCTGAAGTTGATTGAAAACGTTGATCTTATTAGGTGTATCTGAGGACATTATGCTATCTGGGAACTGCACTGCTACTCAGTAGATATTTGGGTTTAGTTTATTTGTCTAAGGCAGGTCAGCATATGCTATTGCACTATAAACTGACTTTGAACCCTTTAGCCTGCTTCAGCTGCATTTTCCAAGGGACTGTGTTATCAAAGAGTCTGGAGCTGTAGTAGTTTGAGGAAAGCTGGTCGCTCCTGTTGTGCACGGATGGGAAACCCAAAGCATTGCCTCACAGAGGAGAAGTCAAACAGAGCCCAGTCCTCACATGTGGTGATGGGCAATGACAAGCTGTCCGGTTAGCATCAATGTAGTTGTGAGCGATCCCAAGGATGCACTGCACCTGGCCTAGGCAAACTAGTCATGGGTGAGGTGGGAGCAGAGGGTCTTAACTGGGAGGAAGGAAAGGGCTGGAACGTGATGGGGAAAGGCCATGAGGGGAGAGCTGAGGTGGCTCCAGTGGAGGGGTGTATGTGTGTGCGTGTGTCAGGGCATGGGGCACAAATCTCCAGAAAAGCTAGTTCTGCCAGTGATGCTAGTTCTGCTACTCACAGAGCAGCTTGCTGTTGGATGGCTTTACTCAGTGAATGCAATGAATGTGTTTGCAGCAGCTGGTAGATACAATCTTTGCAAAGACATCAAACCTCATTTCCTGAAGTTTTGCTGTTTTCGAGACTGGTAAACCTCTGAGTTATTTGCTGGGCCTGACACTTGTGATCAGTGTTACCATTAAAGACTCCCACCTCTATTGCATAAGTCACTTACATAGTAATAGCCTGAACTTAGACTTAATATAACAGAGGTCACCCAGCCTGACAGCCCTTCTGTCTAGTTGTCATATAGTGAGCTGGAAAAGGAAGGACGGAAATAATTTTATAATACATGAGGTCAGATTCTCAGAAGACCAGTGGTTTCGTAGCCCAGATGTGGGAGTTTAGTATCAATGGAGGTAAGTTCTTTCTTTTCATGGATGGAGTGCTCCTGGGCAGTAACTAACATTAGTTGCATTATCAGCCTTTCAGGATTGTGGATAACAGGACTATTTAAGGAAAATCGGGCAGCCATGTGTGGGGCTGATAGCTGTAGAGACCTTTGCAATGACTGCATTGATCAGGATATAGAAACTGTAAAGATCGTTACAGATTGAAATATGGGGTTTTCTGATTTTTTTCTTTTTCTTATTTACTGAAATTGCTGTAATATGGCAGATATTGCCTGCACAAAGGAATATGTGCAACCCAAGCACATAGCCCAGATCTTCTCAGCCTGTCTTCATGTGGGAGGTGCTCCATAACACCATCCTCATTGCCCTCCTCTGGACTTGCTCCAACAGCTCCATGTCCTTCTTATGTTGAGGACACCAGAACTGTACACACACACTGTACACAGTGCTCCAAGTGGGGTCTCACGAGAGCAGAGGGGCAGGATCATCCCCTTCGACCTGCTGGTCACACTTCTTTTGATGCAGCCCAGGATACGGTTGGCTTTCTGGGTTGCAAACATACATTGCTGGCTCATGTTCAGTTTCTCATTGACCAACACCCCACTGCCATTCTTTATACTCCATTGCAAAGAGAGCCTTAATGTAAGCTGTGACACTAAGATGGGTGGAAGGAAGGGGGAATCAACCCATTTGTGATTCACAAGTGATCTGGGAAATCATAAAAGATATATGTTGTCCATGAAGAATTTGCTAAACGACATTATGTAAAGACTGCAACTATTTAGCTGCTGACTATGCTGCAGGACACCTTTTGTTACCCATGAGATTTTTTTATTTGAGGCAGAGCGTGAAATAATCATGTGAAGACACGAGTGTATGAGAACTACCATTCGTCAGAAAAAGGGAAATTTAGTCATATATTTAGCATCCATTTCCCCTCTTTTTGGGAAATCCAAATACATATTTTCTCTCTTTCTCTCTCATCCTCACTCTACGGAAGGAAACAAAGGTGGGTCTAAAATGTCGTTTGCTTCTGACACAAATCTGATTGGGCAATGAGAGACAAATTTCCGCTGTGTGTTGAGCTAAACTCTATATAAGGTCCTCACTAGCACTTTTCTTACATCTTTTAATGAGAAGCTAATGGCTGAAAGGCTTCTGAATCACAGGTAAGTGAATCTGATGGTAACTTGGGAATGAAACCTCTCTAAATCCTCAGATTGTGTAGGGCTTGTAGAGACTGGTAGATATTTAACCAAAGGGACCAGAAAGCTCTGAACAAAATAACCCAGTATTTTGATCAGGCAAGGGTCTAACGAGAGAGAAACTTCCCTGTTACAGGGTATTACGTGTGAACCACAGGGCTTGTTAATGCCTCAGACAGAGTCACTAGCACCTAGTCCAAGCATAGCCAAGGGGGGCTACAGCTCCATGCCAGTGCCCTTGAAAACCGTGCAGATCTAGCAGTAAGGGAGAAGACCCATGGTTATGAAACAGTATTATTGAGCAAGAGGTTGGCTTTGTGGTGTGGTGGAGATGACAATAAGCTAGAAATAGTATATTATAGCCAAACTATCAGATGTCAGATAAATATAGCTACTAGAACAGGAAGAAATTTGGATTAAAACTGCGTTACAAATATGAGCATGATGGGATACACAGAAGATGCCTGAAGGTGAGTACCCAAGAATATGACTCTATTATATTGGTAGAAATATGTTTTCTGTTTTGGATACAATTGGAAATAATTGTCCAGTCATTTAACGTTCATCCCAGGGGACAATCATAGTGTTAGGCTAATGCTGAATGCAGGCAATTTACATTTCTCTGTATAAAATGGAAATAGTGTGTATCAACTACATGCATATGTGTACTGTATAGCACATAAACACCTTACATAGAACATAAACCGATACCTGTACATAGCATGGTTTATCTATTTTTGCTTGCAATACACTGAGATAGCACATAATCTATCAACTGAGTAGCAGTGTCACTGTCTCTGATTTTTAGGACGAGTTGTTCAGGGTTGTCCTCACCTCTCTTAGCACGTACGGTAACAGTGACCATGTTGAAAACTCACTTGTGCACCAATAGCAAGATGGGTGTGCATGCCTCTGGAGTCAAAGTTTTCTCCCAAGAGAAACATTTCTTGGAGACTTTGAAAGCTTGGCTCTGCTTATAGCAGGAAGATTGCCTGCAGCCTCATCTATGCTAGCTGGCCTACTTCAGTAGTCATGGAGGAGAAGATAGAGAGATGCAGGATTTAATGAGGGCCATAGAACACCTGAAGTGACTGCTTAAAAGAACTGAAGTCTATTCTGCTGCATCTTTGCTCCTGTGTTCACCCAAGCTACTACACTATAACTGATATGAAGCAGCTGACCTGTGCCTCAGTTGTATCTTATTGCAAAATAAGCAGAGCTATATTTTTCCACCCATAGCAGTTGCACTGAAAAGCTGTGGGGACAGCAGCATCTTGTGGTATGTTGTTTGCATCTCCTAAAGTGAAAGGAAAGGGACAGAAATGATGTGTTCTTCCCAAGCCAGATGCTCTTGTTCCACAAGTCAGGCCCCATAAACTAGAGATGAAGAAGCCTTTCTGCTCACTAAGGGTGAACCAAAGGAGTGAGGAAAACAGCAGATAACTCTTAAGCTAATGTTTAGTATTTTCATTGTATCTTCTGTCTTGTAATAAACTTCCCTTTAGATTTCAAAACACTCTCCCTTGATCTTCTCCTTCTGATTTCCTCTGGAAAAAAATGTGTGGGCTCTTCTTTGTCCTGGTGACATTCACATTGGGTGCCTCTGCTTTCAGACTCCAGCAAGTCAAAAGCACAGGTAAGGACATGATTTTTTTCCCCATCCTGTCTCCCTCTCCCTTCTTTTTAATGTGCCTGGCTGACAGTAATGTAAAAATATCTCTGATTTATATAGAAAACTGCCCACATCACACCGTGTATTTCAAACATTACTATGAATTGCATGGAGAACCTGTGGTTCTGAAATGCCCTTCCCCCAGATACAAACATTTGGATTTTTCTGCCTTGACCCCTAATATCACATGGTATAAAAATGGTTCAAAAA
This sequence comes from Strigops habroptila, assembly GCF_004027225.2. Taxonomy (NCBI): domain Eukaryota; kingdom Metazoa; phylum Chordata; class Aves; order Psittaciformes; family Psittacidae; genus Strigops; species Strigops habroptila. The sequence continues at coordinate 58,735,065 of NC_044278.2, forward strand.
CCATGATATCAGGAAGAGATGAAGATCCAAGAATCTGGGCGAAAGGAGATGCACTCTGGTTTTTACCAGCAATGCTAGAAGACTCAGGAGTATATATCTGCACCAGAAGGTGGGTATTTAAAAGAAAATCCAGAGTACTAACAAAATGACTGTGTCAAAACCACATTAGCTGGATTCTAAACTCCAGTTATGTTCAGAGTATGCCTGGATAAGATCATTTCCTCGCTGACTTTATTAGAGAAACAAATGTTAAAAGTCAGAACTCTTCTATGCATTGTGTGTCTCTATATAACTGAAATCAAGATAATCGTGACACAGTATTGCCACTCTGGCTGTGATCTCATGAGGAAATAGTGTACAGAGAGCTTGTTCTAGCTTATTTATGAGCCAGTCAGGGCTGTGGCAAATGCGGACATGCTGCAGGCAGGGGATGCTGCAGAATGCAACCTTTGTGTTACAGCCCCAAGAAAGCAAATAGCCTTGTTTGCACTTCAGGTTGCCTTATGAATCATATACCAAGGCACCATGGTCCTGCAGTGGCTTCCTTCCCTCTTCCTTATCCCTGGTCTTTTCTTTTGCTTCACATTTTAAATCAGAATTTGATTGCCCTGGTATTTCTAGAAGATCTTGCATGAGACCCAATATGTGTTTACTACACTGGTACCAGACTTTTGACATTGCAGTGGGTTGAGACTGGAGCCATGGCTTTTTTCAGTCATCTTTTTCTGAGTGTTTACAATCTGACAGCCCTCTATACAGTTTCAAAAGAGGTACCAGGGTCTGGATTTGTGGGGAACTGAGGAAGGCAAAACCACCCATCACCATTGGAGCCTGAACTCCAGGAGTCCCAGGTCCTTGTCCCCTGCCAGCTCCTCCATCCAGCCATCCTCCCAGAACACCTCTGGCAACCAGCATCTTGCTCTGGGACCTATGGAGGAAAACATACCTCTACATCCCTGGAGCTGCCTGTGTACGGTGCAGTTTCCTTGCTGGCAAGGCACCCCTCGTGAGTGACATGTCAGCAGTGGAAGAGGTGGACAGGCAGAAGTTAATAAATCATACTCAGCGTATCGGGTTGTCCTTTCCACATGTCTAGGCAGAGACTGCAGAGGCACAGCAGAAAAGAAAGACTTTGGTAGTAAGGCCAGAATAACAAAAGGTTGCAAATATTGTCCTAGAGCACAGAGTAGTTGCCTGAGACTTTCAAGGGTGTTTTCAAATCCCCTTTTTGGACTATTCTGCATCAGTTCCTCAACCTACAAAACTATGGCAGTATGAGAGCTATAGTAAAATGCTGTGAAACCTGTTTGAAAAAGATATGCAAGAGCCAAGTACATAGCTTCATCGCTTGCATTATTACAAGATTGATGAAGTACAAAGTGTCTTTCCTTTGCAAATCACCCCACAGGGAAGCTGACAGATATTTTTCAACACTCTGAAACATGAGCGTAGAAGCAAATTACCACAGATCTCTGTTTCTGCTAAGCAAGTACTTTGGATTTTGGCATCTGGCCTGTAGGTGACAGCAGGTCCCAGAGCCCTACCTGTAGCGTGAGTCCATCTGCTTGCAGCGCCCAGCTGCACTCCAGGGGCACCAGTGATTTTCCAGGATCCCTCCTGGTATGATTTCAGTCTTGGCCTCTCAGAAACTGCTGAGGAGGTAAATGGAGCCAGGAGGAAACTCAAGGGTGTCACTCATGTTCCCCTTGTCGCTGGTGGGTGCTCACCTCTCCCCATTCTATCTACAGGAACCCCTCCTACTGTGCCGAGGTCTCCATCCACCTCACAGTCGTGGAGAAAACAGCTGCTCAGGAGATTGCTTACCTCCAGGTCCTCTTCACTTTCACCTCTGGAAAGATCGTTTGCCCTGAGCTATGGGATTTTACACCAAACAGGACAAGCCTGGAGCTCAAGTGGTACAAGGTAGAACTTTCACCTCCTCTTTGTGCAAAGCCTAATCCCAACCTGTTTGTAAAGGCACATATATGTCCATTTTCTGTTTCTCCTGTACATCATGTTGTTAAAGTCACGAGCACAGCAGAATATCCTTGAAATCTGGGAGCAGACATATATATTTTAAGAAAGGTTCTCTGGGGTAGACTTAGCGCTGGGTGAAGTGCTCCACATGTAATATCCTCTCACAGACAGTGCAGCTATTTTAAAGGCTAGATTACCTACCCTGACTCCAGGGTTTGCTACTTCAGATTGGGCCCTTCTCTTCGGCACTGTGCTTCTTTTTGTGGCCTCTCTAGTGAATCCCATAAAGTAAGACTTCCCAGTGATGCTTCCCCAGTGCTCAGATCGAGTAGCTTTCACTAATCAACTAGAATACAGCATTTGGAAGTACAAGATTCATTACACAATGCTTCTAGTGTCCTCTTGCCTAACTTGCTTTTTAAGTAGGCAAGCTTGGCTTTGCCTGTAAGGTCAAATATTCCCCACTTGGTCACCCTCAGCTGTACAATCTCACACTGGACAGCATGGGATTCTTCTTATACTTTCGTCATACCTTGCTTTAGCTTTTATTTGCGCTCCCACGATGAGCATATGCTCTGCCTCATGTAGCTCTCATTCTTGCCATAGGATGTAATAACTAGGCAGGCTTCATCCATGGCAGGGGGGTTGGAACTAGATGGTCTTCCAACTCAAACCATTTTGTGATCCTATGTAGGGTAAGCAATAGGGTAAGCAATAGTTTTGTGAAAACCTGCATGATTACTAGTGTTTGTCTTCAAAGAACGCCTTAGAATATTACTCTTATGAGGTCACAGTAACAGTGTTGTGAAAACCATCATGGTTACTAAAATGGTTTTGTCTTAGAAGAACGTCTAAGATGATTTAGAGGAATCGTGAAAGAGCCAATTATATCTTTTTCATCTTAAAATAAATATACACTTTATTGAGAAGCTGTAGACATGCATTGTAGATAGATAGGTTAAAATAGTGATTTTTCACACTCCATATAGTGCCTCAGAGCATTTTAGAGATGGATGTACATTTGAAGATCTCTCCCTTTGGTGAGAAAGCAGAACTGCTCAGATTTCCCAGTGATTAAATGAACTTTTAATACCAGAGCAACAAGGATAAGTGATTTTGTAACCAACCACACCTGTCTGAGCCATAGCGCCAATTTCCATCTTTTCTCCAGGATGCTCTGCCTTTGGAAGCCGACAGTGGAAAATTCGTAATTCTGAAAGGTTCAACTTCTCTGATCGTAAATTCTGTGCTACCAACGGACTCTGGCTATTACATCTGCAAGATGTCATTTCCATTTGAAGGTGTGATGTATGAGATCACAAGAACAATTCACCTGAAGACTGTTGGTAAATATCAACCCCTTCAAACACTACGGTGCTGAAGAAAATCTCTTCTTTGTTAACGCAACTAGGGGAAGGAGCTCATACCTGGCTTCTCAGCACTGCCAAAAGAAGGGGGACACTAGGGGTACCTGCTTTGGCACCGGTGGGTGTCTCAGCACTGCCAAGAGAAGGGGGACACTAGGGGTACCTGCTTTGGCACCGGTGGGTGTCCCAAGACCCCCGGCAGGGCTGGGTCACCTCATCAGGGGAGGTTTAAACTGGATATTAGGAAAAATATCTTCACCAAAAGGGTGATCAGGCATTGGAACAGGCTGTCCAGGGAAGCAGTGGAGTCACCATCCCTGGAAGTGTTCACAAGCCGTGTAGATGAGGCCCTCAGTGACATGGTTTAGTGGTGGATTTGGCAGTGCTGGGGTAAAGGTTGGATTTGTTGATCTTAAAGGTCTTTTCCAAGATAGCTGATTCTACGATTCTATGATTTAGCTGACTTGCTGCAGGTTTGCGGAAAGCAGAACTACACATTGCAAGTTTCTGTGGTTGTAAAACCGAATAATTTATGTCTTGGGGAGTGTCACTGCCAGTGCCCTCTGGGGGCTTAGGAAATAGACGCATAAATCTCCCGGGGACGGGAGGAAACCGCTACTCCGCAAACGGGTGAAAACGTCTCCACCCGCCGGGAGCGGTTGCGCCGAGCGGCCAGCAGGGGGCGGGGCGCGCCCGGGCACGGACAGCGCCGCCCCGCCCCTCTCCCCTCCCCTTCGCCTGACGTCCCGTCAGTAACCACGCCCATCGCCACGCGGGGGTGAGCGCGGCGGGGCTGGCTCTGGCAGGCGGCAGAGCCGGGGGTGCTGCTTCCCCGGCTGGGTCCTAGTGCCCGCCGGTGGCAGTGCCGATGGTGTAACCTTCGGTCACGCACGCAGCCGTTCTCTGCGTAGCGTGTGGCTTTTCTGTTTTAGCAAGTGTGAAATGGGTGTGCAAGGCTCTCGGCGCGCACTGCTCACGAAAAGGACCGAGCTTAGTGCCTGACCTTACTGTTGCTTCCAGAAGATGCTCGCTTATCTGCCAGAAGTGCCTCACAGTGCAGCTTTCAGGACCAAGTTGTGGGCTTAATCCTACCTAATTCCATAAACATAGATCTCTCGGCTTGCAATTGGCATGTCTCCCTTTGCCAGTGCGTTTAATAATAAAATGCTCTCCTGAGAGGTGAGAGTTGCTGAGCAAAGTGGCATGTTTATAATACAGAGTTATAGCTCTGGGACAATGCCCACATATTCTCTTCTCCTAGCACTGACTCTCTGTTCTCTTTCTTTCTCCAGAAAAAGAAAAGGGAATTACTCCTATAATTGTGTATCCAACACAAAAGACAACATCAGCTGCTCTGGGTAAGGCCCAACATTATTTCTGGAAATGTCTAATCAGAGAAAAATTAGACTGGGTCCACTTCTGCTGTAATTTGTTGGCATAAATTGTTGTAGTTCTTTTGATCTCCGTTATACTGGTTGAGGGTTGGTGCCGAAGTAGTTTCTGCTTCTTACTGTCTACAGCTAGATGTGATCTATCATGTAGGAGAAGCTGCAGAACTGCTGTAGACTTCAGCCACTATCAAAGCAATAAAAGCACGTTTGCACCATTAGATCAGCTGTCCAGAGCTCTCTCTGCACTAAAACTTTCCTTTTGCAGTATTTCTTCAAACTGGTCTAGGTTACCTGGTAGCTTTGAATGAGCTATCCAGCTCTTTTGGGGGGAGACATTTATTTAATTGCTTTTTACTGTTTGAACTGGGCAACTGATAGTCAGAAAGTACCTTGATAGGGTCTCAATTTTTCTTTGAAGATTTTATTATGACAACAAATTTCTCTGGCGTTTCCTTTTCCCAGAAAATGCCACATATATTTTACACTAAGCTTTCTTAACTTGAGTACTATACACACAGCTGTGCCCTGTGATGTCGTAGTTTTCCCTGCCACTTTTCTTTGCATCAGTGTAGACCACCAAGTCATTTTATTTTTTTGCTTATTGACCTCTCTGGAGTGTTTTGTATCCCTTTTATCACCATCTGCACAGATACATTTGTATGCATTACTGAGCCCATGTAATATATACACACCAGCCTGAAGGCTCTTTCTTTATCCTTGACTCCGAGTTACAATAATTATAGCAAAAGTTTTGAATTTTTGCATGATCACTTTATCCCTGCAGGTCCCACCTTAGGCTGAATGCCTTTGCCCATAGCATCTCTTAGTGAAGGTACACTGCTGGTTAATGCAGCTGCTCCAGGGAGGTAAATCACACCATGCCCTTTAGGCTGCAGTGCGTCAGAAGGAGCAAGGCCACAAAAACGCAGCTTTGCCTCCTGAGGAATGTGTCTAGTGCAAGCTAATTGTTGCAATGGGAAAATAACTTGGTTGGCGGTGGGAAGGACTGCCAAACTGAAGGGTCTTGCTGCCAAGAGTAGGGGATCAAAAGCAACCTGAAGCTCAACTTCAGATTTGAATGTAGTGGTGCTCGACATGTGAGGGAACTTCATCTCCCAGTGGAGAGGCTGGTTTTCACCAAGGGGAAGAGCAGTTCGTCATATATATCCAAATGGGGTTTTAATCTTTCTTTTACCAACAGGCTCCAAGATGACTCTCCCGTGCAAAGTGTTCATTGGACTGAGCAGCCACATCCACACCGATGTGGAATGGCTAGCGAATGACACCACCGTTGACGTGATTTACAAGAAAAGCAGGGTTACAGAGGGCGGGCGACAGTAAGTCTGGCTGAAAGTGTTTCCTTGTTCCAGGGGCTCTCAGTGAAGCTGAATGCCAGGTAGTGAAATGGGATGTGGACAGGTTTGAAGTGAAGGTGAGAGATGAGAAAAAAACAGGCAGGCAAGCAAAAAAACCCCAGACCCAGCCCAGACAGGGGGAAATCAATTCTTTATCTCTGTTTCTTGTTTGCGGTATATTGCAAATGAGCCAGCTGCAAGGCTTAAACTTGAAGCACATTTTCATGGGCAGCTGAGTTGATGGAAGAGCTGACTAAAGTGGAAAGCAATGGGACTTGGTCCTTCCCAGTGCTTCTCTTACCTCTCTCCTTGCCCCATGCCAGCAAAATGGCAACATCCTGTCCCTGACATTAATGAGGTTCTCTGAACACACTAAGACAACAGAAAACTATCCAGTGGTTTGGGTTTTGTTGTTGTTTTAGCATCATTGTTTTTCGCCTTAGGCTTGTTCTTTTCCAAATTAGTGAGTTAAACTGACTCACAGAGATGCCCAGTGAGTGCTAGAGCTGGCGCCAGGGAAACACTGCAGGGATGCTGCTGGGAGGGAGAGGCAGGATATCCCACATCCTTTTGCCCTGGTCCATTGTCTCTCCCAATCTTGAGGAGCCTTCTTTCAGCTGCCTCATAGCTGTATGCCTCAATGATTTTCCTGCTAGGAAAGGAGGGAAAAGACTGCTTTCTGTACCTGTGACATGTTACCTGAGCAGCGCTAACTTTCTATGTTCAGGCTTGCTTCTAGTGCTTTGCAAATGTGGGATAAACCTGGTGGCTGAAATCTCTTCGCTGAGGTCCAAGTCAGTACGTTTTATCTCTCATTGGCTGAAGCTGAGCATGTCCACAAAGATCATCACCCTCAACTGGGCCACAGTGGCTCTGCCTGTAGTGGTGGACAGAGCCCAGAAGGTTCCTGGCTCTGGGATGCCACTGCCTCTGTTCTGTTTGGTTAAACTGGTCACTCACCAGCTAGCAACCTCCCAAAAGAGCTCCTGGCTATTGATTAAGATTTAGCATGGGGTAGGAATCATTCCCAACAGAGTTTGGGGATGTAGCATCCCTATTCTGAAGGACACATGGTTAGCTGGTTTTGGCCATTTGTGGCCATCAGTGCCAGATAACAACCTGGCCATGCATAGTTTATTGCACAGCTGCAGCCAGAGGTAATATGGCAACTCAGCTGTATGCTCAAGCCCTTATGTGTTTTTACATTCCCCACAGCATCATTAAGACCATGATTTTACATGAATATGTGACAGTGCTTTAAACCTGTGGTCAGGAGCTTTAACATTTACTGTGGCTATAGTCTGCAGGCTTTAGAATAGGACAGCACATGTACTTTCTTACTTGGACTTTAAAAATTATTTTTATGATTACTATCACTATCATTATTATATTATCTATTATTATACAGTTCTGTAAGGACAAGATACCATGACAGCTAGGGCTCATGCAGAGCCCACGGTATGTCAGACACCCCAGTTCTGCTGGAAGAAAGGCAAAACAGCTCAAATGCCAGTGGGAAATCAGATTCCCTGCAGAAATCTCTGGCAAAGCACCTACTGCCATGTTGCTGCCTTCCTGCAGTACAGTCCCAGGAGGAGTGCACAGGGAACAACATTGCCGCAATGCATAGCAAACTCATGATCAGATCATTAAAGAGCAGCTCCAGCAATGACTAAAAGATATCAAGAGACAATGTTTGACTGCAGCTAGAAAACTGCTTTCAAATAGTTGGACTGATGAAACAATCAATCAGGTTGAAATAAGCTGGAAACTTGCTAAGACAGTTTCTTGTACTGAGTGCTTGGCTTTGGGTGTGTGACAGACAGGAATGGTGGTTCAATTTGCTGAGTGAGCATTTGCAGAGTTGTATTCTCCGTATGTCCTCTTCCAGCTGATAGCAAGAATTAATCTCAGAAATGAATAGGTGGTCAGAGAGAAGGAATTAGGTAATACCACGATGCTGTGTAGAGAGCGCAAACATACGCAGAATTCTGCTCACCTTTCTTGTTTCCTTTTTCTTTATTTTTGCAAGACAAATCCAGATAATTTTTTTTCCTGGAGAAGTCACCAAGTGCAGGATGGGTACTGACTGCTGAGACTCAAACAGTTGGCACACTGGTTTGGAAGACACAGTCTTCTAATGCTGAGGGACTAGTTCAGAAATGAGGAAATATCTAATGCGTTTTCTTGCAATGTGCTGTTAGAATGAACATATCAAATGTCAAAAAGCCACCTTACAAAAGAATTTATCATTAAATTTTTCCTTTTCTTCCAGAGAAATAGTAGAAAATGGTGAAAACTTCATTGAAGTGCCACTGATTTTTGATTCTGTCGAAGAAGTGGATTTTTACACAGACTTTACGTGTCTGGCACAGAACAGATACGGATACCAAGTACTGCCAACAAGGGTCAAGCAGGAAGGTAACTAGTTTGGCTGCTTATTTGGGATAATTATTATCATTATTCTAATGCTAAAACATCATACAAACCTTTTATACTGTCAGAGCCAGTATCAGGATGAATTACTGCCTGGGGAAAACCTGATTGCCTCTTTCATCTGTGGGCTTTGAAATAACCTGTTCACAAAATACAATTTCTGTGGGTCATTCAGTGACATTTTCTGCAGGGATAAGGATCTGTGCGGGTATATCTGTTCATTGGAGAGGGCTCCAATATAGATACGTTTAGTGAAATGATGGCTCCAGTGAGACTACTGGCAAACTCCCATTGGGTACAGCAGGGCCAGATCTCCTCCAGATCTCCTCCAGTTCTTCAAGAAGTAGGAAAAAAGACAATAGCAGAATAAAGAGCAGAGTGTTCCTTCTCATGCACAGACTGCCGCCAAAATAACAAGAAGTGTGAATGATGATGGGTGTTGTTATTTTGGCTCCTAGTGATGGGAAGAGAAGCCTTAACCTCAGTGCAATTAATGCTGCAGTGTGATAGACTGCTGGCCAAGAACCAGCTGTAAAAACAATGTGAAGCAATGCTAATTGTTTCTTTGCATGACGTTGATGAATCACCCAAGCTTGCTCACACTGTCTTAGAAAAGCACATGAACATTTGCAGTCTTCATTATGAGTTATAACTCATGACTCACTCCAGCATCTTTTGATGAGCGATTTGGACTCACTTTGCTAAATGATGTGCTGCCTTTGTCTTCCATGGGCTACACAGGTATTACTACAGAGGAGGCAATCCATGAACCAATATAGGCTGGAATAATCCAAAATTATCTGGATGAACACTGGTGTTGGAAATTAGCTGTATTTTGGGAAAAAGCTCAGAGTCTTGGCTTGATCATGAGTAATTTATAAGCCACTCTTATTTGAGAAAATTAATCACACAGCTTGAGGGTGGACCAGGCAGTGCTTTTATCTCCTGCTTGGAGTGTCTCTGCTTTCACCAAATTAAGAGAAAGCACACAGCCACTCTGGGCAGGGGTCAGGAAGAGCTACGTGAATGCAAAAGGATTGAACTTTAAATTCTCACCCTCTGTTGTTTTCCACTTCTTCCTCTCATCTTCATAAAAGTCTATTTCCCAGAGCACTCAATCAATAGACCTCTTCCTTTCACTTCCTTTCCTGATCAGGGTGATCAGACCTGCTGGAAGGTTAACTTGCAGACATCCTTTTTATTGTGATTTCTCCTCCTCCAACTTGAACTTAGAGAACTATGTTCCTGGGAGGGTTATTTTGTGAAAATATTCCATTTCTTTACTTTTCCAGCTGTTGGCTTGTCCTGGTACATTGCGATGACTCCCATCACATTGGCCTGCATAATCGTGGGGGGGATATGCATACACAAGTGCTGGAAGAGGAAAGCTGATAAAGGATACACAACAGCAAAGGTTTAAAATTTGCTTTATTCTCCAACCACCAACACAACAAAAAGTCATCCTAGCTATCCTTCACATGAGACACAAAGAGACATTTCAGACTGCTTTCCCAGCAGATGGGTATATATCAGCTCTTTTCCTCTTCTCCATCTTCTACGATCAGATGATGTTTTAAGCTTTCATTTAATGCTGCCTACATGCAGGAAACCTGTTTCTATTATTTTTGCAGCTAGGGTGCAACTTTGGAACACAAAATACCATGGAATGTGCCCTGGGTATTGGAAGGGTAGGGAAAGGGAGGTGTTCTCACCCTTTGTAATTCCAGTAGTCTTCATGTTTAAAAAACTCTGAAAACAGAAGCTAAGAAAGCTTGCTACAGAAGGACAATTCCACACTAGAGTGAAAATGCAGTTTTCTTATGTATCCAAACTTATTTTATTTTCCTTCAGTCTAAAAAGAGTAGTTTTTTCCCCTTTTCCAGAGCCAAATACAGTTGTCATGGCAACTGTGTATCTGTGAACTTTTCCACAGAAAATGTGATTTTTTCTTTTTCAGCAGTTGGATTATTCTCTGCTTAAATGGACTATCTCAGAATATCCCTCCCTGGAGATAACTGCATCAGCATAACAGATAATTATACACCGGAGAATTCAGTTCTGTTTATCTACCAATATCTCATAGCTAGGGATTCATAGGCAGCTGTAACATGTTGTTATCTCTGCCAAGAAAAGAATTTGGAGGGATGTTTAGTGTTCTGAGAGTTATTTGACTAATATAAAGTTTTATTCCTGGAAGCAATTGGACAGATTGCCGGTAATAATGTGCAGTCTTGCCCTTCTGTGACTCTAAAAGTCTTTCATAACTGGCCTGATTCTCCTCTCTGATATGAGTATAAAAGTCTGGCATAGATTCCCATAAGCAATGAGTTTGCACCAGTCTAAAGCTGGTGCAGCTTCAGGAACCTTGTCTTTTAAACTGAAGCATGCAAATCACTTACTCATGATATAAAATGCTGCCTGTTAGGTTAATGTAACTGGATTCCACTCGACATAAATCAGAAGGAAGCAATAATCAGTGACCATGTTGTGCTTTGAGGATCAGAAGAAGTAGAATGACTTGGTTACTTCCTCTTCCAAGAAATAACACTTATGATAGCCGAGAAATAGTTCCATCATATATAATGTGTATTATCTTCAATTGTATGGGAGGGGAAGAGATTCAGCCGTAAGTTCTAGTTACAGACCCTTAACTGACACCTCTCACAGACACTGAAGATAAAGCTTTTCGTTCAGGTAAATCAGAACAAAATCAGAGGTTTTTCTAACTCTGTAGGTAAAATAAAAATAAAAAATAAAAAAATCAGGAAAAATATTGGTGCCAAAGAAACAAAATGTAATGTAGGAATGCTAGGAGTACATGTGATTCCACAAACTAGGGAAATGAAAAACTTGCACCCATCTGGGAGAGACCATAATCTAATTTCTTTCCACCACCACTTATAGCTGGTTCTGAGTTTAGCCCAATAAATATCTGGAAGTATTTTAAAGACTAGAATGTGGCTTGAATTAAGAAACCCTTCAATCTATTAGCAAGAACCTTCATATTTTTGAGATTTAAGCCAAAGTCTCCCTTTAAATGTTCTAAACATTTGCTGTTAAGATACAGGCACAGAGATTAGATTTCTGACACAATCTGAGTCAATAGCAACCAAAGAAGACCACTGGACTTACTGCTTCTGAGTGCAGGATGTTAAAGATGATGATAAAGAATACATATATTTTGTGGGCAGATGGGAAAAAGGTGGCTGCAAGTGTGGAAAGCAGTCAATCCACTTGGTATTAGTTCTTTGAAGGAAGAAAACTGTAGATTAATTGACCATTGCTGGAAGGAACATAAAAAATGGTTTAGGTACATGAGGAATGCTAATTTTTATGAAGCAATTGCTAGTTTGTAGCTAGGGAAGAAATTAGGTTTGCCAGTAACTGTAATCTTTCCAAATATGATTTGTTCTTCCTATCCTTCATCTGTATCCTCCACAAGTAGTGTGGTAACACATCTGGCTGTAGGCACATGGTTGGATTTCACTAAATTGTGGAAAAGAAGCAGAACTTTTGGTATATGGAGTATCAGTGTCATAAGAAAGATCCTCCTCCAAACTAGACAGGGAGAAAGAAATGTGAATGTGAGATAAAAATCAGGTATACAGAGAATGGATCTTACATACTCAGGGGCATCTTGAATACAAGGGGAATGTAAAGAAACAAAGGTTTATCTTTTATGAAGTGATACTTGCTTCTCTGACCACAGGTATAGTAATATTCTGCAGGCTTTCACCACAGGAAGACTCGTTCAAGCGAATTACATAGTGTAAATGTTTTATAGGTAGTCTTGAACAAGAGACCTACATAATGTAAATGTTTTACATAGATTTGTTTTGTTATAAACAAGGGTATCATGGTCTGTATTGGTTTTGAAAATGTTATGTGAAAAAAGGACAAAAAAAAATAAAACCAAACCAAAGTGCTGGTGTGTGAGTTGGGTGGGAAGGAAGCTGTGAGATGGCTCTTTGGGGGTGTCAGCTCTTTCCAGGAGAGGTTTGATTTTGCCAGCACTCTGCTACAGGGGGGCTCATCCCCTGAGGGCACAGTGACCCCGGCTCTGTGAGGCTGTGGGATGAGCTCTGTCCTTCAGTCCTTCAGCTGCTTCATCTCTCACCCTGTGGCGGTGCCTTGTCACACCAAAGGGGGACTGAATCCTGATGGGCCAAGCTCCCTTCCTGACTGCCACAATGTTCATGGCTGTCCTTGCTCTACAGTCCACTGAGCGTTTGGGCTCACTCTGGGCAGCTCCCTCTGCCTACCAGCTGTTGAAGGAGTTTTGTGTTCCTCCACTGACTTCTGTTGCGAGACTTCTGGAACTGTAAATTAACACAGATTATCACTGTGGGAATGTGAATTTAGCATGTGCTTCCCAGGTGGGGAGATCTGTCTTATTCACCTTCCCAAAGGCAAAATTTTTGTCTTTCCTTTTTTTCAGTCAAAATTGGAGAACTCCAGTGGTCACTGTACTTTAGGTAGGTGCACCCCAGGAAGTTCAGTCACTAACCTCCATGCATTTTGAGGGGAAAATGTCCTGAATCTCAAGGCAAATTGAGACTGAAGACTTACTTGTGCTGGTTTATAATTGGACCTGAAGAGAAATGCAGTATCAGGGAACACCACCTCACATCAAAGATTCAGGGCTCTACACCACGGTGTTTCTATTCAGAAAAATTAATGATGTAAGGAGAATGAGGCCACTGTGCTCCTAGGACTGTGTGGGTTTATAGCATTTGCCAGAGAGCTCATCTGCCCACAATAACTTCTGGGGCACACCTACAGATGGGAAGAGGCTGTTGTCCCATGGTCTTGGCATGAGTTAGCATCCAGGACAGAGGCTGCTCCTGCAGAAGTAGTTATTTTCCATCAGCATAGAATCACAGAACGGTTTGGGTTGGAAGGGACCTTAAAGATCAGCTAGTTCCAACCCCTTGCCACGGGGAGGGACACCTTCCACTAGACCAGGTTGCTCAAAGCCCTGTCCAGCCTGGCCTTGAACACTGCCAGGGATGGGTTATACACAGCTTCTCGGGGCAACATGAGTTCAGTTAACAACTATTTTCTTGTTTTGCTCAGCATATGTGACCTTAATGTCAGCTATTCATCTAAATAGGCAGTATAACTAATATTTGATGAGAGTAGCACCTGAAAAAAAGTGAACATGGAATTTGGAGAGCAACAAATAATTAGGTCTGCTGGTTCCCAAACAAAACTCTTAAATAAATGTGGGAGAGAATGGAAATAAGAATTGGATCCACACAGAGGGCTGATTGTGGCAGGTCAAGATAAGAAGGTTACTGTTGAAAATTTATTTTATTCTAGTAGCTGGGGAGGCAAGGTGTGTGTGCAGGAGGACAAGAAACGTGGAATACCATTACCAGGAATAATGCTGTAAGCATGAGAATAGCTGATGAAAGCATTTGATGATCATTCTGACCCAAGTCTGCAAAGCAAAAGGCCCAGAAAAGCAAAACAAAGTAAGGAACAGGTCTTATGTTTTGGAACTGAGAACTCCCTGTCCACTCATAACCTTGGAGCAGCTAAATATAGCCTAGGGTGGGGTACTTCTCATCCAGCCATCACACAGCCAAAAGAAATACAGCCGGTCCAAGACAGCCATTGATGTTTCCTCTCCAGTCAGTGGAGAAAGAGTTATCTCCAGTGCCTAAACTAAATGGGATGAATTTCCCGTTAGAAGTGCCTGTCTTTTTCCACCAGTGTAAGACAAAGTGAGACTAATCCATCCCGGATTACAGGAACAATTGTTTGTGGACCACTGGATTTCAGGTTATCAGGGAGGTTATAAAAAGAAACAGGCTTAAGACCAAAGACATCCTTTCACATAGCTGAAGCTGCTGGGCTTTCTTGGGAAATGGCTTTAATGCTAGCAGTTCCCTGGGCAGACCAAGGACACAGGCTCATGCTAAATTAAAGTACTGTGAGAGGTTGGGAGGCAGGTACAAAGGTATGTATTATGGAATCCAACAGAAGAGGCAGGCTGAAAATCCAAGGTTGATGCCTTGGAAAAACATTTGTGGCTCATGGAGCATGTGGTCATGAAGTGCCACAGCTATTACAGGAAGAAAGGAAAGAGCTGCTGTATGTGTATAGCTGAAGTACACAGAACTTTCCTGGGACCCGGAGGAAATCTGTGAGCTGGGGGCTCTCAGGCATGCATGGGGCAGGGGGGGGTGCCAGCCCTTTCACAGCACTCAGCCAGCTTAATTTCCACTGCAGCCAGTGCCCACCTGCTCCTCCCAGGCACTGCTGGGCAACAGCAGCAGGAAGGAACACATACTGCTATGTGCAAATGAAATATCATAACAGTAGCCTGCTGCTAGTGGAGAAATAGACTGTTGATAAGAAACCCACTAAAAGTATACATAACTCATTGGTCTGCTTTAGTGTGTTCATTGCACTGGAAATTATAGTCTGTATCAGTTTATATGTTAGCTAGTATATACAATGTAAACAGCTTAATAAAGCAGATGAAATATAGCAGCAGTTTTTGAAGGACATATCAATATTTTCCATGCACCTAATAATAACAGGGAAACTTTTAAAAACTCACATAGATCCAAGCTCACTTGTTAGAAATTGGGAAATTCATCCATTACTGAATCTTCAATTGCAAATTATAGTTTGGCTCTTAGAGCTGTGTGTCCCTCCTAGCAGTTTTAGATTTTTGCACCAGTCTAAATTGTCTCAGAACCTGACGACAGCTACAGGTGTACACATCAAACTCCCATGAAGTGTGGTGAAACAGCCAATGCCTCAATACTGACACAAAGAGAAGGTCCTCTCTTTCTCACTGTTTTTACTGGTTTGTCATCTGTTGAACAGTTCCACAGGAACATCACTTATATGTACTTAAATTTCATAGAAATGCATTGATTTCTTTGTGGATAACAAGGCATTAGCAGTGTTTCTGTTTCATGGGGCTTGAATTCTCCTATTTGTTTAAAACCTTAGATGTCCTGTTTTGCCTTGCTTATAGAGGATTTATCTGTCTGCTAAGCTGTGGGATAAATGAATCATACTGTTTGCTTGCTTTGGCTCACAAATATGCTTCGTCATAAGTGCTAGAGAGGCCAGACTATGACTGGAAATAGTTGATACTATGTTTGTTTACTTGCAGAAAAATAAAGACTCTCGAAGTAACTTGTGGCTTTCAAGTTGTGGACACAGCTGAACTAAATTATTAGAGGGTGTCGTTACATGTAGTCTCAATATGTTGCTACCACTCTTTTCCTTTTTACTGGAACTTACAATAGCTGGTGTCCAGCTTATTTGAGAACTCTCCAGAGGAGACAGTGGACAAGCCACAATGGTTTCTCAGCTCTTGTCATCATGATCCGGATAGCTTGTGGATGTTAGGGAATAGGGTCCCCTTCTTGTGAGTAGAGAAGAGCCATCAGCTCACCGGAGAAACAGATGCCCTGTGTTTGATCACAGCTGATGGTAGTTTACCTGCTGAATCTAAGCCAGCAAAATGCAGGAGGAAGCACAGTAAAGATTGGAGCTTCATGTCTCCACCCAAGAGTGGCAGAGCTGTATAGTTGATTGCTCCTTGCTAGGAAAGAATGTCTTTTTTTATTACTGCGCTGATGTGGTGCCATTTAGGTAATATGGATTACATGGAAGAATGTAAGGATGAGTGGAAGAGGGTGGCTTCTCATGAGGAGAGCTGTGAAGTGCTGCAAGAACACCTGGGGAATAGAGAACTTGTGAGAATAGGCAGTATGAGCTTATCTTCTGCCTGGAAAGGAAAAAGCAGGCCATGGTAACTGCCTGTAAGCACATACAGTAGGAGAGTAAAAAAGCAAGGGCATGTAATTATTTCCACTTATGAAGGAGATTGGGATGAAAAATGCATAACCAAAACTAAGTTGGCCACTAATCATTGCAGCAGTGAGGTCCTGAAAGAGCTTCTCAGCAGGACTAATGTGTAGGAAAAGAAATCACTTTTAATCCGGAGCTGGGTACAGCTATGAAAGGGATTATATGTGTGTGATAGCAGGGGGTCTTCCTGCGAGACTGCATCATGTCCTCTGGCTTTGTGCTCTTTGTTTCCAATGAAAAAGGGCTGGACAGCTGAAGAGAAAAAAATGCCATCTAAGAGTTTAATTATCGTGTCATTCTTATTTCCTCAGTTAAATCCCTAATACTGATATTTACAGCCCTTTCAAGCTTGTAAGGGCTGGAAGATCAAAAGAATTAAACTCTGAACACAATTGCTGGATATGTCTTTGTAGACATGTCCAAAGTCCTAATCTGCTTTAAACTCTGCCGGGAGATGCCAGTTACCCCTGGAAAATAGCCCTTAATGAGAGTTTGCTTTCCTCATAGAGGGAGTGATCCAGTCTATAAACAAAAGTGTGTTGTAAGAGATGGTTAGCTCTTCATATGACCCAAGTGCCTGTGTGATGCAGTGAAGAGGAGAAGGAGGTCCTTAAATGTTGCTTTGTCCTTTTTAACCTACCATGTTGCTTTCTGCTTGTTTATTTTACTGTTTAATGGCTGCTTCTGTGGCATTTAGTTTCAGCCATGCACTGGGAACCAGGATGGAGCAGTGTTGCCCCAGCGAAGGTCTCAGGAGCTTCCTGGCTCAGGCCAGCAGGATCTCTCAGACTGCAGGCAAGACAGCAGGAGGGAAGTCTCTGTTGGGAATGTCAGGTCACCAGAAACAAGGAGCAAAGAGCATAGTAATGATAACTGGCAGTGGTACACTTCCCAGTCCTGGAAGAGTGCTTTAGGACATAGAAGCCAGCTGCTGAAACAGAACTAAAGGCTTGACAGAAATACTTTAGAGTTTATGGGATCACGTTTCAGGGTTACTGCCTGTGCTTGGATGTTGTGGGTTTTTAACTTTAATTATAAAAGCAGAACATTGATTTATCAAAGTGCAATCCCCTCACCCCCCATTAAATCAGTAACTCAAGTTTTTCATCAACTGTCTACCCAGTATGGGACACACTGGTTATGCAGAGGCAGTCTATATACACTGCGTATATGTCAGCGACCAATCTGTAGTTTTGATTTAGTGCTTGTAATAGTTAGCATTTGCATTCATTCTATTTGGTTTTGATTAAGAAAACTAAGTAAATCCTACTTTTACAATGATTTTTAAAACTGGATCATGGGACTTTAGTCTTGTTATTCTTAAAAATGAATTATGATGATGCAATGCTTTTGAACATGCCACAGCTTGTTTGAACAGGCAAAACATAATTTACAGAGATTATCCTTGGTCCTAGGTCTCTCCAGCCAGTTGGTCCAATTTCAGCACTTCCTATTTTCCCACCTTCATTTCATTTGTTATGCTTGTAGCATATATTTCAGCAAAAGGACCACCTGTACAACAAACCTGCTCGGGGTGGTGAGATGGGTACATTTTCTTCAGTTGTGCACCTTTACCAGTGTTGCACATCTGTGCAGCTTTCCATGGGGGTGATCGAGCTTCACTCTCTGAGCAGATATTATCCCCATTTGCCCAACTTCGACTGAGGAACAACTATTTAGAAACCCACTAGAAGCAGGCAGGACTCTTCCCTTCCTTCCTGTTTCAATATGGAGATGGGGAGGGAGAGCAAAGAAACCAGTCGCAGTGCAGCTCACTTGCAAGCAGCAGTCCTTCTGCTACCTCTCTTCCCAGGACATATTGCTCAGGAAGGGGAGAAAGAAATCTCCACTGCATCTTCTCATACCTCTTCCTTTCTTCTGCTCTGTCAGGGCAGAAGAGAATGGGAGTGTGCACATGGTGGGACCCAACCTCCTTCATGGGGGATAAAACCAAACAGGGCAACCTGCACAGTGAATGGGTGGAGACATGAGTGGAGATGTTGGGTCTTGATGTTTTGGTGTGGTGTAGACATGACCTTGTAGCTCAAGGCCTGCAGCCTTGCAGGCTGTCTCTTCAGCTCTTTGGAGCCCCTGGGTTTCTGAGCACTCAATTTTTCCTTCAAAACAAAGCATTTTGCTCAATCATTGAAAGAAACACCAGAGAAGGAGAGAAAGGATTAAAACCAAGTGGCCTGTTGGCATAAGCATATTGGATCACAGTATCACTGTAGCCTGAAACAAACAGGCTTCTATTCTGGGAAAAACACAACTCCCCCACCTTCCATTCTCCTAAATTCTACTCCTCACAGTGGCCAGGACACCCTGCCTGCCCTCCAGGCCCCATCTCTTGTACTATCTCCTGTGAGAAAGGGGAAAGCCCTGTTACTACAGTGGCACATCTCTATCTCTGCAGCACAGCCCTCTCTGTTTCAGGCTATTTTCTCTGGTCAGCTGAAGTCCCAGGTGATGTCAAGCCTGGCTGTTCCTCTCCCTGTGTGGGTGTTTGGATGCAATTACTTTGACTTCAGTTCCTAATGTAGGGATGTTTTCCTCAAGGCTGAGGCAGTTCAGACTGGCTCACGAGGTGGGAGCCTTTGACTCCTTGCTATATATCTAACATGAAATTGAGCATGTAATTAACTTTTTCGACACCAACCAAAATATGTCACTAACTCATTCAGCCTTTCCATGTGAGCCAGGTAAAGCTTTGATGCATAAGATCAAAGACCATGAAGTAGTACAATAAAATAACGGGAGCTGAGGCATTTTAATGTTTGTTTGGTTGTTTTTTTGGGGTCTTTTTTTTGTTTGGTTTTTTTTTTTTGGTTTTTTTGGGTTTTTATGCAGATGTTGATAGTATTGTATTCTCAAATTTCTGCCTTTCTCATGTCATTTAAACGTTGTAAGAGTGATGACTCCAAGTTCATATGAGAGAGATAAATTTAGGTCACAAAATAAATGTCAGGTTCCTAATGAAACACAGTAGGTTGTTAAGAAGTGACTAACGTAGTTGCAGCTTTTTTTTACTTGGTCTGAACTTGTGCTTTTAGAACAATTCGTCAATGTGTGCATGTTTTGATTGAAGAAAGGGGCAATTTTAAAGTAAGCACAGTTTATTTTGCCGCATGTTATTTGTTTTTGACCTCCTTGCATTCAAAAGTCATTGACATTGCTTAAATTTATATTCACAAACATAGCAGAATTAGACTGAAACCAGCACTAGAGCTTGGATATTTTAGTTTGTCATGCCATTAGCCTGAGGGACATATGCTTCCCTCTGTAGTAGTTTAGACTTTTGCAACTTACTATTCAATAGCTTAATACACTCTTTAAAAAAAAACCTAATGAAGTTGTTTGTTGCACTGTCACAGGCTCCAGAGAGCATTCCAGAACATCACAAATGCCTGTGCCTCCTGAACCCACTGCCTGGACTTCATGGCTCTCCAGAAGGGTCTCAGATGCTATTTTTCATACCTATGTTTGCTCTGTGGGCTTGGGGAACCACCTCCTATACCTTTCAGGGAATACACACAAGTGCAAGATGAAAGGAAAGAAGGTGTCCAACAGTTCTAATTTTCAGCTAGATGAAACTTATGAAAACTTTTCTGTGTATTTTGGGGTTGGTTTTTTGTTAACAACACAATAACTCTGATTATATACTACTGTATAACAACAAAGAAAAAAACACTCAGGAAAGCTTTCTTAATATACCCCAAACTATTGCTTATCTGCAATTACTTTATGTTTATCAGGGACATTAAAAACAAGGTGTCGAATCAGTAATACATGCAGCTAACTTTCTTTGACCAGGGTATGCAAAGTTTAATTGCTTCATCATTTGTGAGAAATAATTTACCGATTCAGCTGGTTGTCAACGGGTGGACACAGCATTAGTAATAATCACCCACGTGTGTTTGTTTTAAGTGACTTGTTTGTCATTCCACAGGAGCTTTATGGCAGAGCTAAGGAGGAAATCTGATTCTCAAAGACAACATTCACGTCCTTAAAAAAAAATAATCAGTCTTCTCTTTCTTTTTCTCTAACCCCTGCTTGAACCCTTACCAGCTTCCTGCTTTTTCAGTGAATAAGGAAGGAATCCTACCATGAACAACCTCATGGATTCAATTTCATAGCTTGTTCCATCCTGTGTTCTGCAAGGTGGGGAAAAGAATGTAAAGCATCATATATTTAAAGAGCGTATCTTGATGTGTCTGAATCCTCAATTCTTACATTGCCTAATTTCAGAAGACTTGATTTTTCAATCTTATTTATGTTCTTCAAACACTTTTTTGTGTGTGAATGTTTCCCTAAAATAGCTTTTTGTTTACTAAAAGTCACAGTTGAATGTTAGTAAAGCCAGGCCCGTCTGGAGTCAAAGGGATGGAAGATGCCAGTTAGAGAAATAGCACTGCAGTGTATATAATACATTTATTGTGGGTGAACACAGAAAAAGATTGCTATTCAAAATAAGGGATTATGGTGTTATTTCTACTGTTTGCCTCTTGCGTGACTACTTCTTCCACTGGTCCTGACCCTTCCTCTAATGTTCATGACTCCCTGTCTCTGTCCTGTTCTGACTGCATCCAGTCTCAGTCTCCACCCCGACATTTTTCACATCTCTCCTTCCTGTTTTTTGGGCTAGCTGTCTCTTGCAATTTGGCTACGAGGAGATGAAATATGAAATCATGCCATATGTTCTCACTGAGTATCTCTGTACTCCTTTCCTGGCATCAGTTGAGAAGGAAAGCTTTTCCACAAACATCTGCCAGCTGATGACTGCTTAAACTGGTAAAAAGCTCCTTGGTTACCATAAAGATGTACTTTTCCTTCCTTGTCTGGGAAAAACCTACACTTTTTTTAGGAAAAGTGTAAGCTAATGCTGAAGGTCACTGGGTTCTTAAGCTGCTCTTTTCAGAAACTTTTAAGCTTTTTGCATCTTAGCTTGCATCCCTCCACACTGCATATACACCATGTATCTGCACATGTAAAAAGGAGAGATTGCATTTGGCTTTGAAATGTACTATGTCATCCACATCTTAAGGCAGAGGTCATCAGTCATTCTCCATTCTGACTTGCACTACGCCAACCAGACCTATAGACTGAAATCCTCTCTTTTTCTTCAACTGTGAACTTTGATTCCCTGAAAGTGCAGTGTGTCTAAGTTCTGCACGTCCTGCACCTTGGTCTGTAGATCCAAGACAACAACAACTCTACCTCCTAATTTCTAGCATTTTCTAGTCCTTCAGGTCTCATTCTATGTGGCCTGAAAGTTTCCCAAGTGCCTACAGTTGGATACTTATATGTGTAGAGAAGTGCATGTTTGAGAGTGATATCGTATTAGAGCTGTGCTTATATTCAGACTTCTGCCACGGGGCAGCCTGAAAAGCTGGACTTTAACATGGCCATGGGTGTTGGTGGCTCCTGTCTTTGGGTGAACAACTTCCCCTGGGAAGGGGAAAGACCAGATCTAAGCTGGTTTTTAAAGTGGGACACTGAAATTCCGTACCAGAAGGGTACCACAGTGTGCCAGACTGCAGTGCCTGAAACAGGAAAGGGCAGGGGGACTCTCTGGTCCAGTGTCTGGTCCAGGCACTATCACTGTATTCTTCTGATGAGTGGCTAATGTAAGAGGCAGGCTCATCCCAGGGGTTAGGGAGTGGAGCTCCCCAGACCTGCTGCTTCCTGGGGAGGTCGTCTGGCTCCCTTTGCCCTGGCTTGCTTTTGCCCATTTCCTGGAGTGCGCTGTGGTTCTGCATCCCTGGAAGAGGATTTGGGAAGGATGGAGAAGGGGCAGCCCTTCTTAGGTCTCCTTCCCAGCCCTTCCTGTGAAGGAGTAATCTAGTTTTGCCTAGTTCTGTCTGTTACTTTTGTATTTTATGAATTCAGACTATTTATCTATACGTGTGGCTGTTGATCCTAGTTCTCACTTCTCGCACAATTCCTATTTCATTTGAAACTCATTAGAGAGTACCTTATGCAACCATGTTGGTCCTTGCCTGCCATAAAACCCTCCTTTGCATTGAGATTGTCTGATGGTTTTGTCAGTTCTGGCAGCAGCTGGTAGCTCTTCCATACTCCTTTTTATGCCATAGGAAAGCCTCAGATTTCCTTTGAAACGGTTGCTAGGCTGATTGCTTTCTTTTGGATCAAAGATTTTCCCAGTCTCCTGCAACTTGTGGTACTGATTTACTTATGTCATTCCTGATACATAATGACACAATTAGAGAAAATGGAAGAAATGTGAGAAATATACTTTGTGTTAGTTAATTTCCTGCTCACAGATTGTGTCAGAGCACTAAATATGTCCCACATGAGAGAAGTGTTTCAACATAAACTGAAAACCCCTCAAATATCCTTAGTAGTTAATATCTGATTTTCAAGAAAGATTTGAAGTTTCTTTACTTAAAATGAAAAAGATTTCTTTTGAATTTATTCTATTTTATTATCTACACACACTATAGAAACACTATATATATATTTATGTAAGATAGGATTTATCCCTATATCTTTATCCTTTCACTTTATTCTTCTTTTACATATAATTCCTCCTCTTCTCTTTTTCACAACATACAGTGAGATATTTTATTGCAATCTGGCCAATTAAAATCATAGCTAGATTATATTAGGATGCTGGTTTAAAAGGGTATGGGAGAAGACAAAAAAGGCACATACGAAGTTTTTGGCTACGCAGTCAGATTGTACATGATTCTTCTGAAGCTCAAAGATGGAAGGAAGACTTGTTCAAAGTTTTTAGGTAAAAACAAAAAGGGAAAATAAGAAATCTGCTAGGAAAGAAACAGGGGACAGAGATAATCCAGCAAGTTCTGGGAATGTGTTAGTGGCAATTTATTATTGTAGATGCAGAGGAAGTTAATAGATAAGGGGCAGTAATTAAATCTGTTTGAAATTTGATTCAGCCAGAGGTCAGATGGTAATGTGTGTTATAGGAAACTACAAAACAAAACCATTCTAAATAAAGGAAGGAAGCCCTGAATTGATGCAAGGCAGACAGGTAGGAGGATATCTTTGGAAGAAATTCCAAGGAGTGTCTAAGGAACAAGAACTCGTGTAAGAGACAAATAGCTGATTAAAAACAAGGTGGATTCGCCAAGAACAAAATATGCCTTACCAGTTCTGCTTCCTCTTTTCCAGGATAACTGGCTTAGTGTTAAAGATGGAGCAGTGGCTGTGATATATCTCGGATTTAGGAAGGGTTTTGGGAAGTGCCATACGTCAGCTGGGGAAATGTGGTGGAGATGATGGAAATGTAAGGTTGGTGCTCAGCTAGTTGGAAAACTCTACTCATGAAGTAGTCAACAATGGATTTCTGTGAAACGGGATATTCCAGGGCAAGGTTGCAAAATTAATTCCTGCAAATGGTTTGACTTTACCTAATTTAAGGTAGGTTACAATGTTGGTGATGGACTAGGGAATAGTTTCATGAATTTATACTTCAAATTATAGTAAGAAAGTGTGGAAGCACTTTGAAGACAAACAGCAAAGGTCAAAGTGAGTCTGGTATGTTGGGGTGACTTGAGGATAAACCCAAGAAAGAAAATATCAGGAAAAAAAATTTAGGAAAAAAAATTTGGGGAACTGATTAGGCAATAGCTGTGCTGCAAGGCATATGGAAAACAAAGTCAAGCAGAAATTGAATTAGTCAATAATGCAAAGCAGTTGCAACAAATATGATCTGTAGTGACATGTATTAAGAGGGTTCTTTTTCATAAAACATGAGAGGTATTTATTCTACTCTATTCTTATCAGGAAAACACCATTTGGCATTCAAATTTTATTCCATTTTGGAATCACATTTTGAGAAAGAGGCACATAAATTGGACAGAATCCAGAACAGAGATCCAGGAAGAAGAGATTTGGAAAATTTGATTCATTGGGGACAAGTTTAAGCAACTGAGTTTATTCATATAAAAGAAGATTAAGAGAATATTGATAACACAATAACAGTCTTCCAAGATGGTCAGAAGATAGCAAACAGCTGTTTTACACATTCACTGGATTAGGACAAGCAGTAATCTCTTAATTTTTGCATGGAAAAATAAACATTTAGGTACTCTATTAGGGAAACCTAGTTCTATTCTAGAAAAACTCTATAGCTGAAGCAAGTCTTTCTAGTTTAAGCACAGAAATAGACTATGGTGGGGGAGAGTATGAAATCTTTGTGGTTATGTTAAATATCCATCAGGATGCTGCAGATCTACCAGCCATACTTCAGGACAAAAGCACAGGTTAGATGACCTTGTGAAATCCCTTCAAGCTACATCCAAGCTTTTTCCTCCAAGGTCCTGTGCAAGGGTTTGTGGAGTCATTCCCTCTTCCTCAGGCAGCAGTGTACCTGTTCATCAGTTTAACACATCAGGTCCTTCTTTAACAGGCTTCTGTCTGTAGTTCAACAGCTTTATCAAAGTTTTTGTGGCCTTCAGAGTTAATCTCTTCCCTGTGTGGTCTGAAGTAAAGAAAGTTTGGATTCTTTGTTAATCCTTTAATACATCAGAGCTTGTCCTGAACCATGCTGGAAACATTCCTTAAAAAGAAAAACTTAGGTGGCAAAAGCAGACTCAACCTGCAAGGGAGAGCTTGGTCCCTTCCAGCAGCCCAAGTTTTCCCTTCTGGCTAGGGACAGATACGTGGTTTAACCTATTCACAGAAATACCATGTGTACTTTTGGTACTCTAAGGCTGCATTTCATTGTTGAATGTTTGAACTCAGTATGGCATAAAATCTGAGAGGCTTTTCTTTGGAAGCTTTCAGTGACATTTACAAATAGCAGTATGCAAAAATCACCTGAGCACCCCCTCCACATGCTTCCACCTTTCTGCCAACACAAATACACATTTTATATACACATACAATTCAATTTTAGTTCAGGTTAACAGATCAAATAACAATATAACTATATAATTAACTTTGTGATTTTGCATTTCCAAATGAACCTAAGAACCTTTATTTAACATTTCCTTTTGCCCCCTTTTCTTTTTCTTTCTTTCTGTGTAAACTTCCACCCCATGTTATTTGTTTTAACCAGGGAAACAGGACAATTCTTTCTTTCACTGTTTGTTTTTTGGGTGATTTACACAACGGCTATTTTGGTGACAGGAATTTGGACATCAGCAGCTGGTTAACAAACAGGTTAGGTTATTGACATTGACACTCATATTGATCATGCAGCCTGTAAAGGTTGCTCAAGGCTTTTCGATTGAATTTGGGTTCTGATTGTCCTCTAGTAATTTTGTAACCAGTTTCAAATAAGCACCTTTGCACTTTCAGGCAACTGAAAATCCCCTGATAGTACTTGTAAGAAATTGAAAAGAAAAAGCAGTTAAAAATGGTTTAAAAAAACCAGATCTGAAATTCATAGTCCAGAACTACAAGGTCACAGCCAGTATGCAGCTTTCCAATGGTTACAGCATCATAAGAAAGATCTTTGCTTAATTAGATCATTGCAGGAACTTTTCCTAATAAAGCTAATTGTAAAGCAAACTCCTTTAATTTCCTTTTTTTTTTTTCTTTTTTGTTTCCCCTTTTGTCATGTTTAGTTGGTTTATGGGACTTTAACATGCCAAAGTTGAAAATCAGGTGGAAGAAACCGAAGTTATATTTTAGGGATAAATACAATGAGATAAGGAAGAACTTTTCCTCCCCTTACCCTCACCCTTCTGTAGAGGGTCAAGTGGTAGAGGTTGGGCATGAGCTGCTGCCTGCACGTGGAGAGAAATGCTGTATCTACAACTAGCACATCAGACTAAGGGGCTGAAAGAAGATATTCTGGAGAAGCACCATAGCAGGAAAACAGGAAATGGAGCCTCCAGGGAGAGCAAAAGCTCCTCCACTCCACATACACTTTCCCTGCGCATCTTTGCTGAACATACCATAAACATACCAGCTGCAAGTACACGGCTTGGCATCCAGCTGGGTTGGGCTATACAGAGCTGAAATGCCTGTAAGGATTAGTCAAAGGCTGGCTGAAATTTGCAGTGATTAGCAGCTGAGTGTGGTGTGATGCTGTCACCACCATCAGCAGTGGAAAGAACAAAGTGTGAGAGCACAGAGCAGCTTTTGATCCAGCAATGCAGATGGCAGTGGAGTGTGCTGGAGAAGATCCCAGAGTTTTCATCAAGTTTTCTCTTAAAAAAGGTAGAACTTTGACATAAGATATCATGCAGTAAGATTGTTCAGTAGTAATTTGGCTGAAGAATAACTGTTCAGTGGGAATTTGGCCTGAGACTAATTGGCTGAAACCTGAAACACACTGAGAAGCTCATTCTTAATTTCTGACCGCTTACCTGTATTCCTAAGTGCACACAGCTGCCCTTTCAGCTCATCTCTAGCCTGCTGATTGCTGTTGACCAAAGTGTGCCTGTCATTCATGTACTGCTCTACACCATGCCAGCACAGCTCAGAAGCCTCTTGGGCTGTTTCTTCTCAGCAGCTGCATTACTTTTGAATGTGCTGAGACATAGTTGTGCCACTCTGACAGCTTTGGTAGTAGTATCTAATTAAACACTTGTGAGATGGTACCATTCAAACTGTGCTAGATGTAGCCAGGCAGAACAAAAACAGCCTTGTCCAAAACCAAAACAGGATTTAGTGTCATATGCTTTTAGCCACGTGATTTAGTTTTAGGTAGTCCTGCCTAAAAGTAAATAGTAGTAGGAGGAGGGAGTTTGACTCAATAATCCTTATGGGTCCCTTCCAACTGGAGATATTTTGTGATTCTAAAAATTTAGAAACTTATGCCAGAGCTGTGATTCTGGAAAGAAGCAGTGCCTGGAGGAAAGGAAGACAGGTTGGCAGCAGTATGATCAGAGTAGGGTTACCTATAGGTGTTCAATTAGCCTTTTTTTTTTTTTCTTAGTGCTGTCCTAGCTTCAATACCACTTCTCTTCAAATTAAGGACCTGGTGCATATACGAGCTCTGTGGATAGCTTGAACCCAGAAGTGAAGGGGCTTTATAAGAGCCAGGTCAGAAAAGACATGCAGTGAATAAAGACTGAAAATTGTGGCTTCCCAAAAACCAGTGGAAACATCTTTAGCAGAAACTGTGCACGTTTCCAGCTGTGCTTGAGATTCCCAAGAGCAATTGTGGACTGCAGTTTGCACAAAATCTATATACACTAGTAATTGCACTCAAGCAATCTCGCAGTTACTCATTATTTCTGCTGCATCAGTATCCCAAGCAGTAGCAGGGCTGCTGTCTGTACTTCACAGAACATGAAGCAAAAGAGAAACCAATTTGCCTTTATAAAGATATGCATATTTATGTGTCTTTTCAAACCTATTTAAAACTGCAGCCATTCTCCAGTTCTCCATTGACATTGACCTGCAAGTGATGGAAGCCTTTCCAATAACTTTAGTTGGAAGCAAATCAGGTCTGTAAGTAAAAGAAGCCGTATGAAAGAGGTGCACGTTTCACTGGGTTACATAGCACTTTAATGTGCAGATTTCTGCAATGAGCCTGGCTTTCAAAAGTGAAGGAAAAAAGCACATAACATTTTTTTGGGAAATCATCCTAAAGAGCATTTGGTTGTAACACGTTACAGCTCTTTCTTTAAGGGATTGTTTCTGAGAATTATAAGGAAGCCTTGCAGGTGCCTTTTCCAGTAAATCCATTTGCCCAAAACTCTTGCACAAAAGGCTCAGAACAAACAGGACTCATGCTGGAGAACAGCTTGCTGAAGCAGTTCTTGCACAGGAAGGGTCTAAAGGCTTATCTCAATAATTAGCATGCTCATAATGGAAAGCAAATCTTGTTCCCAGTCATTGGTATGACATGTGAGCAGATGCCACATTGAACCTGAATGAGGCATACAGTTTTTAGGGATGAATGGTACTTGAGGCATACAACAGGGTACAATCCTATTCCCACTCAAAATAAGGGCAAATCTCCCACTAACTCAGGCTCCTGTCCTGTATGCATATACACAATGAGAATTGCCCTGGTGGCAGATTATGAGTATGAACAGGATATGTGAAGAAAAGCAAGCCTTCACCTGACTTATGCTCCCATAAATGCAGGTTTGGCAGCTTCCCACTTTTCCTTACCACCCCTTAAAATACTTAACTGTTAAGTTCCTATTACATGAAGATTATAGCTATGCAAGAGAATGAAAGCTTTCTTCCTTAAGTACAGGTGATTGCAGCTCCAGGTGCGCTCTACCTGCCATAACATGGACTTGTGTACTGTAAACCAGAGCTTTGCTTTTGCTGTGGCTCATTTAAGGTCCTGATAATCCATACTGGAAGGAGCAGGTCAGACTTCAATACATTTTTTCTCTTTTGTATGTCAATGACATAAGTGGTAAAAACACAGAGAGGACTTTCTGGTTTTAGCAGTCCCTGTAAAGGCAGAAGAAGATGGCATCAGTGCTTAACCAGTTGGGATCATTTTTAGCTACCTATGTAGTGCAATGAACAAATATTGGTATGGTTGGGCTCAAATTAAAGCTGTTCTGACTGCAACTGCTTTAAAAATAAAAGAGAGACAGAAATTACTTAATTAGGCATCTTCATAAAATAAGATGGCAAGTTTTCCTTCACTGTGGGAGAGGCCTGTGTCATTGGAGAAGAACAGAGTTTTCTTGATTAAAACTTCAGTCCCTGGAAAATACCAATTTATTAAAACCAAAACTTCCTTAAAAAAATGAATTTATTTTGGCCAAATTCATTTCCAGGAAGAACCTTTACAGGCTGAATTCTTTGTCCTAAAACAAGTGAAGCATGAGACTGAAACTCTCTCACCCCTGAAATTTTGGCTTTTCTTCAGGAGCTAGAATGTTCTTTAGGCTTTCTGGTGAAAAACTCAGAAAAAGTTAATCTTCAACCCAATGTGCTAAGTAAAGAAATATTCAGTTCTTTGATAACTTCATTGAAAGGATGTTTTTTCTTTCCTCATAAATTCTTTGGATATTGAAGTGTGTGTCCACAGGCATTTTGAAATAATTCAGATAGTTCTCTGGTAGTTGCTCCTCCAGTTCATGTCCAAGTTCAAGGAATTATTGGAACATGTGGCTTGCCACAGATCTTTTGGGATTTCCTCTCAGTCTGTACTGATAAGGCAATAAGAAAGAGCAATGTTTTAACAACTCACTTGGCCTCTTTAGTCTGAGAATTCATTCATAGCTTGTAATAGCTGGAACACTGCTGGCATGGACCAGCTTCAGTGTGTCACAGTGACAAATACTTGTGCTTATTGCAACATCAGACCTGGCACTTTTATATGAGTCAGCTGCAGGATGGATGCAACTGACACCGGAATGGCTTAATTATCACGTCAATCACTGAGCTAGAGAAATGCCATGGGAATGCGATTTCTTTGACGTTTTCAATATTGCATGTTACCCCCTTTTCTCTCCTGTCTAGCAAGAATTTCCTCTATCATGTGTAGAGTAACAGGGGGTTGATCTCCATCTAAAACTGAGACAAGCTGCAAAGTCCTATATCACTTCTAGCCTTGAACCACTTTTCTTCTTCTTGAATGATAGCACCAGACTCCTACAAGGCAGAGAAGAGACCAGCATCCTCTCCCCAACCCTCACGCCTCCCCTCCTCCATCTCCCCCGTTGATAGGAGTACTTTAGTCTGCAATTTCATTTGAGTGCTGTTAAGTAAAAAATGATGGCATATCACACAGTATGACTGATGCTGGTTCAGGTCACTGGTGATGCTCACCTGCCAGGAGACTTCTCAGCGGAATCCTACCAACATCTGTGCTGGGATCAGGGACTTTTACCTTGTTACTCTCAAACAGGAGAGGTGACAGACTCTGTGTGTGCTATGGAATTATTTAGGCTAGTCAAACACACTAAAACATGCTGTAAGAACTATGGAAGGGTCTGACTGAATTTTCTCACATCTTCTGTCTGATAGAACGAGATTTAAATATGGTGTGGAAAAATACAAAGTCTTTCTGTGCCTGTGGAAAAACAATACTAGCTGTACCAACGGCTGGCTCTTCATTAGCTGTCTGTGTTAAGGAAAGGCACATTGATATCACTGTGACTAGTTCTCTGAAAGCATCAGCTCAGTGATGAGCAGCAGTCTGTAAGATGGGCTATCTGGTATTGTTCAGAAAGGCACTAAAAAGGTCCAGATTCTATGTAGGGTTGAGTACATTAAATAACATTAGGTGGTTGCATCAAAGCAAGCACACCAGTGTCTTGGAAAGAGCACCTAATTCTCGTCCTCTCATCTCCAATGAAATACAGCACAAAGGAGGGTGTAACAGGTGACTGGTGGAGTGAGGTGGCTTCGCTTGGAGGCTCTTCAGCTTGGAAATGCTGAGAGGATCCTCTGAGTCATGAATGGTAATGGAGAAAGTAAGCAGGAAAAGATGTGTTCATTCTTTCTCACATAATCAGAGAGAAGGGTGCCTAGCTAAATTGTTGAGTGGCATATTAAAAAAAAAGCAGCAGAGTGTTCCTTTTTAATCACAGTTGGTGTTTAATGATTAATGTGCAAGGCATTTCCATGGGATGTTGTGAAGGCAAGAAAGATAAGTTTAAAAAGGGGCTAGACAGAGCTATGGAGGAAAGTTAATTAGTAACTATTGAATAAGGGCATAACCTTTTGCTGATGGGATGCCTGAAATGCTATTACTGGAATACAGGAGAGTACAACAAATACAGACAAACTCTCATTAGCCTCGTTCCACTAATACTTTTTACAAGTAGCTGCAACTGGCCAGAGTTAGAGACAAGAAGCTGTTTCAAGGGCTGTATGGCCCCGAGGTTTGGCTTTATATGTCTTTCCCTGCCACACTGGTTCTAGCAAGTGACAATTTTTAAATGCTTCTGTTTTGTTAACCCATAAGATGCTATGCAAAATGAATACAGGCCAGTGATTTGGCCTATTTTTTTCCATCAGTCATTTTAATCAGTGACTGCTGGAAAAAATGAGGATTAACTTCACTAGAAACATACAGAATCAGCATGAGATCAGATAATGCCCTAATTGTGCACATCAGCGTAAAGGAAAGTGGGAAGGCAGGGCAGTAGAAAAAAGATATGAAAAGGTTTAAAATCTACATTAAATATTAATTCCATAATTCTGTGCCTAAAACAGACTCTCTGTCAGTTATTTAGTGGACACGTAAGAGAATGAGGTTAAAACAAACAACTTAATGTGCTGCTTCCTGGTTATCATAACACAACAAAGTCTTAGTTTCTGCTGTCTTCTGGGGC
The DNA here is from genome assembly GCF_004027225.2 of Strigops habroptila. Lineage (NCBI taxonomy): Eukaryota > Metazoa > Chordata > Aves > Psittaciformes > Psittacidae > Strigops > Strigops habroptila. The sequence goes on from NC_044278.2 coordinate 58,766,630, forward strand.
TCCTTAGAGATGTGGCTGCTTAGTTTCCTGTTTGGACTTCCTAAAGGATGCAAGCAGTAAATGATGCAGCATAATGAAGGGATTATCATTCAGACAGTGCTTTCTCTTTTCCTTTGGCTCTTCCTCAAACATGGCGATAATGTTCAGGAGTCACGAAAGCGAGACAGCGTGCTGCCTGCATGCTTCAATATCTGGACAACTTGTGTGTTTGTGCACAGGGCATTTTAGTCTTTTCCAAATGAAAGGGCTTTTGTCGTGGATTCAGTCATTAAATGATTTTAAAGGACCAACCACAGATCCGCATTCTTTGCTAGAAGTTAGACCTGTCACACAAGAAAGAAACAATGAAGTGAAGATAAAGATCCTGTTGTGCTTGGGATAGAACAATCTTTGCATTAGGTAACATTAGTCAAACATTTGACATCTTTAGGAGCGTTTCTAAGCTGACATGGTTTTTTGATGTCCTCTGACTCCTGGTTAAGAGCTAAACCAGAGTTGATGAAAGACAGTAGAGTTTTCCTCACCATAGACTTGGGATGAGATCTGCAATCCATAAATATAGATATACAGTTAAATTTATATTCTCCAGTGATTTCTCATCACTGAAGGCATTATAACAGGAATATACAGTTAAATGGCTTAAATGAATTGTGTGGATTGTAAATGGGGAAAGACAGACTAAAGATAGTCTACCATATTGAGGTATGAACACCTGATAAATACATGAATAGTGAGAACGATAAACCCCTGATATCTGCTGGGGTAAAATTGTCACCTCCAAGTAATGACAACTGCTGCCCAGGTCCTTTGCTAAGATCATCACTCCGAACAAACATGTGAAAGCTGTTACTGGGGTTTTTGTACAACTGCACAGTGAAAACCAAACAATATGAGTTGGCTCTTCTTTCTAAAATGAGAAGCAAGTACCACAGTGATCAAAAGATTCAAGAGACCCATGGTCTTTCAGAGGCGTTGGACAGGCTGACCCACAGGTGTTACAGAAACCATCTTATGGGAGAGATTTAACGTTAACTGCACCATTTTAAACTCAAGTCATGCACCCAGTAGCCCAGAGCTGTAGGTTTGCATGAGTTCATATAGCTCAATTTCTGTCAGTCCAGATTTACTCTCTATTTTCCTTTAACTGTAAACACATTACTAAGTTTAAATTATCATTACAGCATAGCCTTGCAGCTGTGTTATTGAAATGCACAGAACAATTCTATGATACTACCAATATGAATTCAATCTCACAAGCAATTAAAACTTTATATTCTGGTTCTCAGTCTACATCAAGTTATTCACTGTAAAGGGGAAAGTGTGAAGAACTCCAGTAGTATAATAACCACAATTTGGCCAACTACCTGAACTCTTAATTAGCTAACCTTTCCAGCCTGTTTCTAGATACAAAGGAAGCACTTGCTGTGTTAATTCCTTAAGTAAGTTCCGGATTTCTGGGCATTCATATTGTGAATCTGAATAAAGAAAGAGTATCACTTGAGCCCTCAAAGTGAGGTTTATGTTCCATAGAAAATAAGGGATGGGGGGGTCCTTACCATGTACTGAGGTGTCTCCCCAGCACGGATTCAAAGCATGGCTGAGGCCTGTAGCTGGACCACATGGACCCTCTCCACTCTCAGGTACTGAGACCTCATGACTAGACGCAAGTTAAACTACAGGTGTCTTCACAAAACTAGTGCAAAATAAAAACAGAAGGTGGGGAAAGACAAACATGGTTGGAAGCTAGGTTTAAAATAATCTTCATAAATTGTGGTCTTTCCCACAAGAGTCAGCCTACATTGCTCAGGAAGCTTTAAATGCATAGGGCTATAATGTGCTCTCAGGTGCCATGCTGGGCAAAAAAAGTTTCTGTTTTAACAAACTTTTTTTCTGTGGCTTATGTGGTCCCATTACTGTAATATCTTTACCTTATAAAATTAAACATAACAAAAGCCATGTGCAGAAAGAAATGCTGCCATCCCCACAGGAATATGCAGCACAGAACGATGGCACTGTCTGCGCCACTTCAGGGGGTTTCCAGTTCCATTTTTCATTCCAGTTTGGGGGGGCTTCAGATCACTTTATCTCTTGAAACTCCAAAAATATCCTGTACAGTATCTCACTTGTGTTACATTTTTGACCTATTTGGTTAACCAAAATTCAGCATCCTGTGGGTTGTCTCTGTCAGGAGGAGAGATTGATTATGGACTCAGATATCTTCGATGCACTTCTGTTTGTTCATGTTTCGCAAATAAAGTCATATTTCCTGACCACAGAGTGTTTTGCATAGAAAACTGTTCTTACTCACAGCTCCAAATCTCTTTCAGTGAGTTTTATTAGATCATTTATTAGATTTATTCCCAAACTATAGATTAATTGTGGTTTTGCAATACAGTTTTAAATTATATGCTGTGTATATGTTATTAACAATTAGCTGAAGTTTGATGGTTGTTGTGTTTGAACAGCTTGCAGGAAAGCAGAGCTTTAGGCTGGTCACTACTACTGATCACTCTTTTGACCCATGGGCTCACAGAAAATTGTATCGAAACAGGAAAGCATCTTTTGCAAGCCTGTGAAATGAGACTGCCATGCAATGCTGTGTTGTGGAATAGCAGGAACAGAAGCGCAGGTGGTCATCTAGTAGTATTTTGTTGAACAAAAAGCAGAAAACCAGAATGCCTGCAGCACTGAAACTGTTGCCAGTCACCAGGAATTAGCTGCAGGAAAAAAGAAAAGACAGAACAAACAGTCTGCCTTAAACTCAGTAGGATTTGGCATCCCAAGAGCAATGGCATTTCCTTCAAGTTATGGAGAGGGTATCTATCGCAGGAACTGATAGCTCCAGATAGCAGTGCTGACCTGACTTCCTATCTTCTGTTTTTATAGATCTGACACCTGGCAGGGAGACATTAGAGAAGGGGTACTACTGGGATAGATCTGACACCTGTTTGCCTAAGAAAATCTATACAGTGGCTTGTAGACATCAAACATTCCTAAGGCTGATGCTGTCCTTTCCAGACAGACATCTCCACTTGCATAGCTTTTGTGGTTACTTCTTAACAGTTTGAGCACCACGAGCTACTCCCACATATTTTATGCTTTGCTGGTTGTGTGACATTTTCTACACATGATGTGGCATATGACCATGCAGTTAAAAGCATGACTATAGTGTTTGCTACCTTGTCCTGTAGAGCTCTTCTAAGAGTCCCAGCTCTGTGTCCCAGATGTCTTTTCTGAAGAAGAGACACACGTAGGACATAGAACTATGGGAGGTCAGAAAGTAGTCTTTGTGTGCTCAAACCCTGCCAAAAATGAGTAAAATACAAGAGCTGCGAAAAGGAATGAGGTTGAGTCCCAGAGTCTGCCATTCAGTAGGTCTTCCAGCGTTGGGGTGGACAGCTGGCAGGGATCAGACATTGTGACCTTGGACATTCAGCAGACACAAATCTGTGGGCACAGGATGTTAACAGAATGTGGGGTGGATGTTATGATGCTCTTGCAAGTATTTATAGCCTGCTGGAACTGGAAGTAGAACGAAAGAGAGCTCTTACAGACTTCTAAGCACTGAGCGCTCCCACCATGTGGGCTTGTGAATGTATTTTCCTGTGCAGTTCATGCACTGCAGAACCAGGATTGTGAAAGAGGGTGGAAGAGCTCCAAGGATAAATAATCAGAGAACTTCAAGAACATGCTGTCCAACAGGAAAACTTCAAATCTGCGCCCTGAACAAGTCTGGGGGAGGGAGAGACTAAACCCATGAGTTTTTAGCTAGGAGGATAGAAAAATGTGTTCAAAGGTCAACTTAAAAAGGGAAAGAAGCTGAACGTAGCATAAACACAACTCTTGTCACCATCTTTTTTCAGTGGGGGCTTCTGTGGCCAAACCCTATGTATGCAGGCTCTAGGGAAGCAGTGGGCATAGCAGGGCAGCAGGAGCTTCTTTTTGCTGAATAATGCCCCAGTGTTTTCAGAGGAAAACCTCAAATCTTTAGATAAAGTCAGAAGAGATCAGGTGAAGTACTAAATATACTTAAGATATGGAAAAAAGTAATGAGAAGGAGCGTTGCAAAATGAAAAGCAAAGCACTCCATGGAATTCTCTGCTAATATTCAACGGGGTTTTGATTTGGGCTTTTGAGAGTTCATGGGGGCAGAAATACAAGCCCTGCAAGTCCTGAAGGGACTGTACACTCTGTCCTTCCACTTCTTGAGATTACTTTTTTCTTCCAAATGCCAGAAGGCTGCCTGTACTTTCAGAGTATCTCTCTCCCCTGTGCAATCAAAGGGAGTCTAGTCATCACCTTAAGTTATTTTTAACGTTTAGCAAGAAAACACCTAAGTAAGTTTGAAACAGTGTCACAGGAAATGGAATAAATGGGGCAGATTTTTTTTTTTTTAATTGCTTAAAATGATCTGATATGTTTTTTCCGTGTAAATCTTTCTTAGGCTCTTTAAATATGCAGTTCAATATGTAAACTATATATTAAACCTGTATTATTGCTGTAGTTTCTGATTCTGTCTTATAAGCTTTTGTTAAAAGTACATCTAATTAGAGACATTCTACTTTGCAATGTTCAAATCAACTGTTTGGCTGAAACTCAGTCTTTGAAAGATGCTGGAATAGTTTTGTTCTTGGGAAAATGACATTTCTGGCTCCGCCTGTAAAGACTTACGTAGAACTACTGTGCTCAACACAGGGAAGTTTGGCCACAGCAGTAGGTGACTGAGTTTGCTTTGTGACTGGCTGAGGGCTCTTGGGAATGCACCAGACTCAGAGGAGATGCCAGGATCATTCTTGCATCTTATAAGCACTTTTAACTCAGCCTGAGCTGAAGCTGTGTAGAAATACTGCACATATTTATGGAGGGTACCTGGAGATGCCTGAACTCTTTCCAAAAGGGCTTTTCTAGCCAAGAAAGGTCCCAAACAACCTTTTTGTCTGATTTTAAAACAAAGGACATCATACACTCTGAATTCTGAGAGGCTTGAGCACTACTCACACCTGACATTTTCTTTTGTGAATGAATACCAGCAATTTAACTTTAAACCTTCTTGAATGACATTCATATTATCTTCCTTTCTAAAATTAAGACAAAGACGGTTTTAGGTGAATACACAACAAACCTCCACAGTAGTGCACTGCAGGTAATGAACTGGAACTGAAGTAAAATTTGAAGTGTGATGTATCATATAAATCCCAATTAAAAGAATAAGAGTTGAAAAAAATTTGAGGTTAGTGAATAAGCTGTTTTACAAGGATTAGGCTCTGATTTTGATCAGCAGGATACTGATTGTTCAAAGTTTAAAAAAAAAAGCTTATTGTGCTGAATGTCTTCAAGTTGTTAGACTCAACAAGAATAATAAGTGAATAGTTCATGAGCTTGTCCTGTATATACAAAAAATCATATTAAAATGTATAATTAATTCATTTATATTGTAATATGTGTTACTCTGTGTTAATATTAATTTCTTTTTAAAATGTAGAAATAAATTTTAAAATAAAACTTAAAATTCAGAGCTATGTACAGGGATGCTATTAAAAGCAGATGTTATTTCAGATGAGATTATGCTATCTTTTACACAATATAGTCCCATGGCTCACATGGTTAATGTACAGGATTTCATGACTACCTCTGTGTTTCACTCAATGAAGTAAAAAAGTTTAAAAAATAAAAATGTATTATTTCTGACTTTCATTTCCAGGCTATTCCTTCATTAAGATGATTCAGAGTTCTCCAACTTTCATTTATCTTGCTGATCTCAAGCAGTAACTCAAGTCAGTCTAGTGACTCATTCCAGATAGCTGTTTCAGCATCTAACTGGGAAATTCAAGGTCAGTCAGATAATAGTATCTTGAGTGCCTCTGTTACAGATTTGGACTTGTTATTTCTTCTGTATGTGCATGCCAGATTAAAGGTTTTGTATTACAGAAGCAGCTTTATACACAGCATTTCATTCAAATCTATTAAAATACCAGACTAGTTTACTCGCTGGCTGTGGAAGCAGAATGATGAGATTTCTTCCATCTCTTTGGGAATGGGAAAGGGATTTATTGGTTTTGCCTTTTTTTTTTTTTTTTTCTGGTGTGTGTGTGCATGTTGTTGTTTTGTTTGGTTTTGGTTTTGTTTTGGTTTTTACAATTTTCATGAGGAAGAAATCAGATCATTTGGGAATTAGACTATGTCACATTCAAAGCAAAAGTATCTGGTGTATTGCTTAGAAATGAATCGATAATGATCATTTTCTAAATTCCTCCTCCTGAAGGAGTACAAACAAAAAAATCTTTTTCATGCTTTGCGTGTGCTTGTTTAAGATGTACAAAGTTCTTGGCAGGGGATGAGAAGTATATCAGGAGTTTTATCACTTCCTGACACTTTTCTCATTAAACCAAATTACTCCCTTCCTGCTCCATTTTTAAACAGGCTTGAGAGTCTCCTGACTCCTGGTTCATTACCAGCCTGGAAGAAACACACAGCGGGTATTATTTTGATCTGTGTTTCTTGCTGCATTTCTCCGTTACTGTCTCTACTGGCACAACAGAGAGTGTAATTGCTGCTCATAGCAATAAGGGTATGGCCATAGCTTTAGAAGCTATGGCTTGTCAGCCTCTGAAAATCCTTTCGAGGTGCATTAGAGAACTTCAGAAAGAAACCCAGAAACACCTTAAAAATTCAATACACGCCTACTGCTCTTTATTTTTCATTCTGTTATACATGGAGGAATTTCAGCTAAAAGCCTTTGTTTGAAAGGTTATCTGGTGTTGTTCAGAAATCCCGTTTGGGATAGGGAACCTATGTATGTTCTTATGAATGAAAGTGGATGACAGCAGAGTCACAAGCACTGTCCCACAACCGTCTCTTCTCCCTGCACACTCACTAATAGGAAATACCTGCTGTGGTACAAAGTTTAGCCAGGCTAGGGACTTTTCCCAGTCAGAAGCGAAGCTGAGGATACCCTTTTGAGGACACTATTTGGAGTTTAGTTTAGCCAGATGGAGAGAAACCTCAGACAACCTGTTCTCTGGCCCATTCATTTATTTGTGCTAAGATAACTGGGGATTGTCACGGACCATCTCGATCTCTCAAATTTATAGGGCAACATAGTCTATAAATTAAACTTAATTTTATGAGCATTAGGAAAGGAAAGAAACAAACCCACTAGTCAGGGCTTTGAGCAAGCTGGTCTAGTGGAAGATGTCTCTGCCCATGGCAGGGGGGTTGGCACTAGGTGATGTATAAGGTCTCTTCCAACCCAAAACATTGCATGATGATGAATGGTAATGCTGATTCTGAAGAAACTGCCAGACAGTCAATATGCAAGGGTGATGGCTGCACGGCACAAAAACTACAGCTGATAGTGGCTGCATAAAGACCTTTAGCCCTTATCGGCCACTGTGTCCTGCGTACATGTTGCCCTCGCTTTGACCTACTGGCGCTGTTCCCTGCATACATGAGGCCTCAGCATGAGCTGTGTGTTATCCAAGATCTGAGTGGGAGCTGAGTGAGCAATAACAGAGATGCAGGTCTATGAAGTAGTTTTCAATTTTGTTGTGACAGCTGTATTTTCTTATGGCAGAAAAGATAAAGGGACAGGGCAAGAACATGGCAAAAGATAAGAAACGCAGCTTTGAAGCCTGTAACACAATGCCTTTTCAGTTGGAATAAGCTGCAACTCCCAAGTAGGGATGCAGAAAAGTTTTGGCATCTAAAAAGAATTTATGCTGTGTGCTACACTGCTAACATAGACCCACCCTCAAACTCTACACCATTAATTACACAGGCATCTACCTGGAGCAACATAGAGTGCAATCTGCATCTTTCTCATGAACAGTAAGTTCATCCTTTGTAGCCTTCATAAAGGATATGACGACGTTATTAGCCAGTCTAGATGTGGTCAACTTTGCCAGTATTGGGCTATCAATGCACAGCAGAGATTTTTGCTTGGCTTCGTAAGGTGTGTATACAGGTACCTGCTAGAAGGTGCAGATATTCTCACCAATTAGATGTGGTATTTTGTAGCCTCTGTTTCTCTCACAAAGCTGACACAGGTTATGGGGAAGGGCAAGCTGATACAAACCCTGATGGAGACAGTCGCATTAAGGATCAAAGATGTGCCTGGGAGCGCTACTCAGCTGGCATCTCAGTGACACCTCCAGGCCCATGTCAAAGCAGAGACATGGAGCATGAGGGCACAAGGAGCACTGAGCCACTTTTCCAATTCTGAAGCTGTAAGAGGACTAAAGAAATACCTAAAGAATGGATGTAAATGTTGTGAGAATTTTGGAAATATTTAGGCACACTGGCAATTTTTTAGGCAGCTAGGGAATTGCTCTCAAGTCAAATGCTATTGTTCAAATCTAAAAATATGCAGAACTTGAAAACAGAGGAAGATGGTTTGGCAGCATCTTCTCTTCTTCCCTGCCACACGTGAAAGAGGGAGACAAAACAGGAATCTCTAGCACATCCCTTTATTGTTATATATCTTCCCAGTTGCCTGGAAATGAGGGAGAGAAGCACAGAGAGGTAGAGCCAACACTATCTCAAGAAACTTCAAAACAATCTTAGCTGCTCATAATTCAGTACAGTCATACAGTGAAAATGACAGTTTCCAGCTTCTAAGGGACTTCTAAGTATCTGTAAGTTATAAGATATGCGTGGGTTAATAAATTCTAAGGCATGAAAGAGAGAGGAAAAGGATAAGGTGGGGAAGGAAGAGGATGCATAAGGGTTGAGATGATGACAGACACTTCAGGCACACATTTCAAGCTTTATCCAAAACTAGATGAATACTGGCAGTGTCACTGTATGATTTAAATTGTGCCTATTATGGACTAAACAAAATCCCACTCTGTTGAACAGATGGATTTTATATTGCACAAAAATGATCTCATTCAATTACCTAAAAGTATTGTCTAATGTGGTTTGCTGCAATTCTGGAAGAAAATTCTAGTTTAAAATTACCATTATAGTTTATGTTTTAATCATAGAACTTTGCCCTTATGCTCACTGGTAGACAAAGGAAGAGCTTTTAAATCTTTCTGAGTGGACCTTTGTTCTCCTCCTGGGTTCAGGAGGAACTAATTGATGCCATTCTTCACAGCTATTTCTTGTAAAATTAAGGTGAGAAACCATTTGTATTTGAAGTTGGCTCAGCTGTTTATTTAAGATTGACCTACTCAAAATGAACAATGAATCTGATCCATAAGAAAAAAGACTTCACAAATGAAAACACAACTTGTGAAGGGAGCACTTATGCAAAAATACTGGCTTGCTTAGCACTATGTATATATGCCCCAGAAAAGAAAAATGCCCCAACAAGCCATCTTCAATAGAAAGCACAATCAAGCATCAAAGAAGTCACAGCTACGTCATTAAAATGGGTAAACATTTACAATGCTTTATAAAAGCATATCTCCTGATTACTAAAGCGGGTCAATTTCCATCACTAACTGGGTCAGCTAACCACAAAGGCACATGCTTCACTTCCTCTTCAAGCATGTCCTTTGGTGACTTCTCAGAAAGTTGCAGCTTGTGTACTTTATGACAATACTTTGAAACACTTCAGAACCATTAATGTTCCTTTCATAGCCATTGCCTTCCTTCTGTTCTGTTTTGCTCCTTTTTCCCTCAGTTAATTCCCCTTTTCTTTTTGTCATCTTGAAATAAAATGCTCTTTTTTCATCTTTTTTATGTTCAGCTGCCACTTTGTGTAGAATTTTGAATGTTTGGGTTTGTTTTGGCTTTTTTGGGTTTTTTTGTTTTTTTCCCCAACAACACCTTTTTCTGTAACTTCCTTAAACAATTTTTGTTTCTGCCTATTCTTACTTATTTCTCTTCTTTGCCTCCTTTAGGTTCTCTGATAAAGCTATGCATACGTGGCATTTCTCCACCCCTATCCTCAATTCTTTATTAGTTCAAATACTCTTTTTCCCCCTCTTCTTTTTTACATCACATTTGGCTTCCCATTCTCCTTCTCTAACTTGTTTAATCCAGCCCCACTTTTTTCATCATTATAAGAAATTAGGGACTTTGAAACTAAAATCATAAAATCATAGAATGGTTTGGGTTGGAAGGGACCTAAAAGATCATCTAGTTCCAACCCTCCTGCCACGGGCAGGGACACCTTCCACTAGACCAGGTTGCTCAAAGCCCTGTCCAACCTGGCCTTGAACACTGCCAGGGATGGGGCAGCCACAGCTTCTCTGGGCAACCTGTGCCAGTGTCTCACCACCCTCACAGTGAAGAACTTCCTTCTTACATCTAATCTAAATCTCCCCTCTTTCAGTTAAAAGCCATTCGCCCTTGTACTATCACTACATGCCCTTGTAAAAAGTAGCTCTCCGGCTTTCCTATAGGCCCCCTTTAGGTACTGGAAAGCTGCTCTAAGGTCTTCCTTTGCCTCAGTTGGCTTTCTGGGCTGTGAGCACACACTGAAGCTGGCTCATGTTAAGTCTTTCATCAACCAACACCCCCAAGTCCTTCTCCGCCGGGCTTCTCTGAATCTCTTCTCCGCCCAACCTGTAGCTGTGCCTGGGATTGCCCTGACTCAGGTGTAGGACCTTGCACTTGGCTTGGTTGAACTTCATAAGGTTGGCATCGGCCCACCTTACAAGCGTGTCAAGGTCCCTCTGGATGGCATCCCTTCCCTCCAGCGTATCAACTGAACCACACAGCTTGGTGTTGTCAGCAAACTTGCTGAGGGCGCACTCAATCCCACTGTCCATGTCACTGACAAAGATGTTGAACAAGATCGGTCCCAACACCAACCCCTGAGGGACACCACTCGTAACTGGTCTCCAATTGGACATTGAGCCGTTGACCACAACTCTTTGTGTATGGCCATTCAGCCAATTCTTTATCCACCAAGTGGTCCATCGATCAAATTGATGTCTCTCCAGTTTAGAGACAAGGATGTCATGTGGGACAGTGTCAAACGCTTTGCACAAGTCCAGGTAGATGACGTCAAGTGCTTTGCCCTGTCCATGAGTTCTGTAGCCCCATCATAGAAGGCCACCAAATTGGTCAGGCAGGATTTCCCCTTAGTGAAGCCATGTTGGCTGTCACCAACCACCTCATTGTTTTTCATGTGCCTTAGCATGCTTTCCAGGAGAATCTGCTCCAAGATTTTGCCAGGCACAGAGCTGAGACTGACTGGTCTGTAGTTCCCTGGGTCTTCCTTTTTCCTCTTCTTGAAAATGGGGGTTATATTACCCTTCTTCCAGTCATCAGGAACTTCACCTGACTGCCATGATTTTTCAGATATGATGGACAGTGGCTTAGCAACTTCATTCGCCAGCTCCTTCAGGACCCGTGGATGGATTTCATCAGGTCCCATGGACTTGTGCACGTTCAGGTTCTTAAGATGGTCTCGAACCTGATCCTCTCCTACAGTGGGCCTAAGGTCTTCATTCTCACAGTCCCTGCATCTGCCTTCCAAGACTTGGGTGGTGTGGTCAGAGCACTTGCCAGTGAAGACTGAGGCAAAGAAGCTACTGAGAACCTCAGCCTTCTCCAAATCCAGGGTAGCCAGTTCTCCTGATAGCTTCCAGAGAGGGCCCACATTGTCCCTAGTCTGTCTTTTGTTTGCTACATACCTATAGAAGCCCTACCTGTTATCTTTTACATCCCTTGACAGATTTAATTGTAACTGGGCTTTAGCTTTCCTGACCTGGTCCCTAGCTTTCCAGACAATGTCCCTGTATTCTTGCCAGGCTGCCTGTCCTCGCTTCCACCTTTTATAAGCTTCTTTTTTCCCTTTGAGTTTTCTCAGCCTGTTTGAACTAGACTGCCAAATATAATTAAATACCTGAAAATGTGAAACAAAAATAATTCATAAAATTAAAGAATTTCTTCAATAGAAACCAAACTTGCAACATCTGCAAGTGGTGATGCTACTTTTATTCTTTGTGACTATTACAGTTCTTCCTTTATTGAGTGTTACAGGGAGAGGCAGGAAGCCTGGCAAACCGCAGAAGTACGAGTACAGTGTACTGGTACCTTTTGAGTAATGTTCCAGTTGCAGTCTAAGCTTCTGTAGTGCTGCACTGACTGCTACTATGCCCTATATTTGATGTAGTAGATATTATTGACTTGTGGCTGAAAACCTCTTGAATGAGAAATTCAAAGACTCTCCTAGTGACTTCTGTGCAAAATTACTCTTACATTTACAGTGAGGAGCTGTTTTCCCTGTAGTCTGTTTTTTTCTAGGTTTTAAAAAAATATTTATAATCAATAAAATTATGGTTTTAGTATAATCAATCTCATTTGAAAACCGTTATTACTGAACAAAACTACTGACCACTTCAACATTGCAATAAGTGGAAGTTCCCAAAAGCACTGCAGGAGTCTCCAACTATTTGCCTTAACAGGATGAAACAACTGAACTTTAAGCAACAGAATTGCTCTATAGCTTACTTCAGTGTAGGCTTTCCTTTTTTTTAATGTGTTGTAACTGGCTGGCATTAGACTTCAGAAGGGGATTTACAATAGCATCAATAATTAATAGGTAGTATCATGGATAGGGTTGATTGATAGAAACTCTGTAAGTTCCTGAGTAATCTCTTTTTAATATTGTTAAAATTATCCCTTTTTGAAAGAGATTTTTCTATACTCCTTAGTAATCTAAGTTTGTTTCTGAAAAGGAAAGTCACCCAAATCCATTCAGAAATTTCTGAAATGAGGTTAAAGAAGAAAAATACTGTGTCTACGTGCTTTAAAGCTAGAAACAGGAACACAGTCATGGATGTGTTTTTGATGTAGCTTGCATTTCTGTGCAGTGCTACGTGGATTTGGCCAACTTACAAATCACTGCATATTTCATCTCGCACATGCTCATATTTGCTGAGTTACCGGCTAAAGCCTTTGAGTAATTTTCCTTTAGGATGTTTTATCTGATTTCTGCCTATGCTTTGAGTCCTCAGTTTCTGTGCCGTGAGAGAGGAAGTGCTCATTATTGCAACATCTTCATAAGTCATTGATGCCATCCTTTGCCAGAAACCCTAGAAAATTCTGGGCCCTATCTGCAGTAGATACCAGTGCAAGGAAGGTAAGGAGGCAACCTATGACTGGCTGGGGCCAGGCCGCAGGCTGGTTTCTCCCACCTATTAGCATGCCTCTGAAAGCTGTCCTAAACTGTAGCTCCTTCGGAGGAGTCTATCAACACCAAAAGATGACTTTTGTTTGCTTATGCTTTTTCTTTCCACTTTTTTACTCTGGCTTTCCTAATGACTGGATCTCTGTAGTTAATGGCTCAGATGTACAGCAAGGGTCACAGGGTGGTCCAGAGGAGGAACCTACCAGTTCCTGGGTAGGAATTCACTTAACAGAATTGTCAGGGGGGAGGGGAGGTGGGGGCAGGAGATCTCCTCTAAATGGGGCACAGCCACGCTCCTTCCCCTTCCCACCAGTGATGTTTAATCATCAATAACCAACCTCACCCAGCTGGCATACAAGTATCTCAGATTTGTAATGTTTTCAGTAAACTGAAACATGTCCTTGAAAAGCTGCTCTTGAAGAAAGCAAAACAAGCTTTGAGAAGTTTCTTCTAGGTGAAGCAACAGAGGAAAATACCAGTTTTGTAACTTGTTGGACCTGTGCACTTAACTTTCCAAGAATGGAGACAAGGTCTGTTCTACAATGAGATCTGTGTCGGAGACAGCTTATCTAAAGAACAGATTTAGCTTCCTTCCTTTAGGCCTGTCCTTTCCCTTGCAGTCTTGTATATCCTTCACCTTACTTATTCCTTCTCCCAAGTACAACGTCATGCTGAAACTGCTCCCCACAACGCTGCTAAGCAACACAGCACAAACACCACACAAATGAAGGATGGGGAAACAAAGAGAATGCTTACTGTTGAATCATGTGAACAAAAATTATTGTTTCCAGCTTGCCTGCTGGTAACGTGAATTTCCACCCTCAGATGTCCTTTCCTCTTCCCCTCTTCAGGCTTCTGCTGAAGAGCAAGGAACTGAAATGAGGAGGACATGAAGCTCATCACCTGGTGGCATAAGGGAGGTTGGGAACATTCAGAACTCAGAACTGCTTCTCCCATTTGCTCTAGGGATGGAATAGATGCTGCATCCCAAGGCATTACCTTCTCAGCTCTCCAAAGAGTGGCCAGAGACCTGGAGGGCCGAAGGGGATTGTTTGGGGGAACCAATTGTTATAGTAAATTGAACTTCTTCATGCATCCCCAAAAAACATTAAAAAAGCGCAGCTGCTTTGTCCATTTTAATTCACTTTCAATATTCCATGCTTAGCACTCATGAGAGGTTTATATTACCGGTTTAACAGCTTATACTACCATCAGCTCAAACTACAAATGTGACACCAGTTAAATGGTAGTCCCAAATCCAGATTTTTTGCCTCCTGTATCAGACATTCAGGCCAATCACTTTGTTTCAGCTAACACCCAGTTATCACGCAGTGATTTACCACCAGTTTTAAGGAATGCCCCAAAGGAGAAAGCCTTGAAGTAGCTTGTGCATTCTATGCCGATGTTCTTTTAAACTGGTTATGTTGCTCAGTCTCTCAGTCCTGAACCTTCTTCATCTCAGTGTGGTTGCTTTTATCCAGGGAAACATCAAGGCTACTGTGAGCAATGGTGAATGGAGTGGCTCTGAATTCATTACTGAGTCTTGCAAAAAGAGTTAAATCAGCAAAAGTTGATTTTGTAATAGCAGTAAAAGATAGCAATTATTGTTGAATGAAAGAAAGCAACTAGTTGACTGGAGGTTATGAGGTTACATCCTGTTGCAGACTTTCTTTGCAAAAGGAAACACAAAAAACCTCCAAACAAGTCCACATCAATGGCAATCTCTTTGAAGTTGCTGTGAATCCTGTAAATAAGTTCAGGTCTCCTCAAACAGAATCAGCTCCAACTCAGTCCTGATTATTTAACAGCTTTTTGATACTTCATGTAGACAAATAGTAACACTCTGCCCACCAAATCCAGAGAGCTCAGTTGAAGTAAACAAGGAATGAAGAGTAACGAAGCTCAGTGACACTTCTCTTACTCTCCAGCTACACTCACTTGTACAACAGTGGTTAACTTCTGAGTCAAAGCTGCAGCTGCTGTTCTTGCTGCTCTACCCACTGCCACATGACATTTGAATGATGGATTTGAATTAGGATTCCAGTTCAAACATTGTCACCAACTTTTCTTAAAACTCTTGCTTACTCTTTTGCAGGGAATCATGGGGCAGCTTTTCCCTACTTGCAAGCACAGCCTTGCTATATTGCTATTGTAATGATATTATTCATATGATAATGAATAATATTTCATTTCACTTTTCTTAATCTTTCTTCTTCTTGTAGCCCCAGAAATCTGGCCTATCTTCCCTTCTTCCACTTTCTTCCAGCTCATATAAATTCTCTTCTTGCCAGTCACTCAGCACCATAATACTATCTTCTTCAAGAGGCTGTTTCTGACTGTCCATAAAGGTCCTCCTCAAATTTTCCTCTTCTTCATCCAAATCTGCCTGATCTGATGACCTTCGAAGGTCTAAGACAATGGTTGAGACAGTAATACTTTCTATAGAATTAAAATTATCAAAACATAAACAGATTTATCTCACAACAGGGGGATTGGAACAAACTGCACTGTGTCCCTTGGAAGACCACAAAGAAAGTCATCATTTATTGTTATTGCCATCTTTGTCCTACCATATAAAAATTTCCTGGTAACCCCCTTTAATTTTATATGTATTCCATGTCTTTTGAGCAAAGGTGTACATCACAGCTGTTTGCCCGATGCTTTGCATAATAACTGGGATGTAATATTATAAAAATGATGATCATAAATAATACATATAATGGTAAAGCTCTGTTAAAAACACAAGGGGTACTAGAATCAGAGGGCTGTATAATTAAGGGAACTCCAGCACCTGAATCTCTGATACTTCTAAGTGTTGACTTAAGCTCTACACTTTGTAGCAGAAAGGTCTGGGTGTTTAAGAGGAATATGTTTTCTCTGATAGAATGCTGGGAGGCGCAAAGCCTGGCAGCAGCCCTCTTACACTATCACCCTCTATTGTGCCTGACATCTCATGAAAAAAAAAATCACTTTATTTTGTCACTTCACTTTATTAGTCAATGAAGACAAGTCAAATTATATGAAGGATTTTCACCTCTTGTCACTATGAATTATTTGAACTCAAGGTGCATACGGGATCTGTGTTCTCTTTTGTTTCTAAAACTGTGCAGTATAGGAACTTAGTACTTTAATTGGGGCATGAACTGATTTGATATACCATGAAGAAGAAGAAGATAGTTTAGGTTGTGACTGTGACCGCTACAGTACCCATCTCTGTGAGTATTCACATGCAATTTAGAGAAATGACAGAGGACAAAAAGAGCACATGGAAATACAAGAAGGAAAGCATTGGAATTCAAAGAATTTCAAAATTAACTACATTTTTTTTGGAACATAGCAGCTTACTGTGACATCTGCAACTGTATTTACTGTGACTGGAGAGCCTGTTTTGATTATCAAAATCCAGGCAAAATATTATCCATAGCCCAATAACTCAGTGAACACTGCACCACTGTTTTACTATAACTTCAGTATCACAGGTCAGTTGCTAACACAGGTGAGCAAGAACCATGGGAACAGAGGTGAGTATCAGGGCAAAAGGATACACACAATACTTTTTCTTCTATTCCCATAACAAGATAGTCCTTGAGTGACTGCCAGTAGGAAAAATGAAGAAATCTTAATTAAATTCATCAGAAAATCTCTCTGTGGCTGTTGAAAATATCAATATGGAGGTTTTTCCTGTTCTTTTGTTGTTGTTGTTTTTTCCCCCAACTACAAAATGCTAATTTACAGCTGTGGTCCAGCTGTCCTTTTTAGCAATAAAAACTCACAGAATGAATGTCTCCAAGGGAGAAAGCAAAATGCTAGTGGGAGCTGGGATTGCTTAACACCGCAGTCAGCATTTGCCAACTCATTTTTAAAGGTTCCACTGACAGAAAAACAGCTCATGAACTACTTCTGTATTCCACATTACTGTTAGCTTTATTTTGACTAGGGAGAATGCCAGCTCTTCAGGCAATGGAAAGTTTCGGTAGAGAACAAAATAGCTCTTGCAGGTACTTTCGGAAGCAACAAGAAATTATTAGTTCAAAACGTAGTAATGAAACCTGTGAGGGAAATTGTCTTCCTTCTTTTCTGTAACATGATTCAGCAGAAGGAATTATCACAAAATAAATACATAATTAGAAATGTATAAAATGTATTAGAGATGCTGCAGGCTGTTCAGGCAGGTCTGAGGACTGGATTCATCTTCTCCAGTGTAGACATCTGCTTGAGTTCATGAACTCTGTCCTAAGTGCTCAAGTCAAGCTTTGCAAAAGCCTGAGAGATCTGGGAGCTGGAAGTCCTGAAGAGCTTGCCCTGAAAGGATGGTTATAAGGAGGAATGTGACAGGTAGAGCTGGGTAATGGGAAGAAGGAAAATCTAAGTAGATGGGTATGGCAGGGGGACACTGATACCTTGTCAGCAAGAAAGCTGGAGACTGTTTTAGTTTCTGCTGAGGGCTGTAAGAGGACAGGATTTATGAGAAGCTATTGTGCTGTAATGAGTTGATCTCCTTGGGGTTAAGACAAGAGAGAAGTGCAAGGTTACTCTTATAAATTCTGAGCTAATGTTTGTGTTTGAAGGACACATGGAAGGAAAAGGGAAGAAGCAAAACCATCTGAGTAGTGTTATGTGTTATGAATGCTGATGATGACTGGAAGTCTACTGAGAAAATAGGTGTGTCCTGATCAGTGTGCTGCAATGAATGACAGGGATGCCACAGGGAGGGCTCTGTCATGGGTAAGCTTCTTCTGTTTATATATGGGAAAGGCAATGAAAATCTGCCTCGTAGGCTTCAAATCTGTCAGGTTTTAAGGTGGATCAATCTTAATTGGAGCTAATATGCCAGCACTGAGCAAAAGCTATTGCATGACACAGCCATAGCAGTCTCCTATTTAAAGTGGTTTTATTAATTTACCTCCATGTGTACTGCTAATTAGATGACTGAAATCCAGTTTCTACTTCTTATTTCTAATTTGACTCTTTCTATTTTCCTTTCTCTTTGCCTTTGGCTCCTCTTTTTGGAACCTAGGTTTGTGGCAGAGTGGATACACAATGGTTGCAAAGAAAAATCACTGTCTCAAGTACAGTATTTTGGACTTTACAACATGTACTAAAGAACGGTGGATAGATGAGAAATAAAAATCTAGTAATAAGCATAAATTATGAGCCATTTTTCCCCAAACAGCCTGAGAGTATAAAATTTTTGACTGAGGGAACATATTGTAATTTCAGCTATGTTCACCACTCCAGGTTACTTGGGCTTTTCCTAAGACTTCCTTGCAATTAGGCTAGCATCAGGTCCATATTAAATTTGTACACAAAGCTTCTGAAGACTAATCAAGTAGAAACTACTAACAATGGCAGTACTGCCTATTTGTTATGACACTTCAACAAAAACAAGGTGAAAAAATAGGAAAATCAAAGCTTCTGCATGAACTCAGTGACGATGCCAGTACAGGACCCTTAAACATGTATACAGCAGACAAAAAATCGACTGCTTGGCAAAATATTAATCAAAGTATTCTGCTTGTCTCTGGAAGCATCTGAGACAGCATTTAGCAAGTGATTCATATTCAGCCCTACAAAGTCTGAGCTCAGCCCTATGAAAGACAGCAAATTACTCCCCAAAGGCAAAGGGTTCATGCTCCAATCAGGGAAAATCAATTGCTGTAGACAATTAATTCTTATTTTATCATGAGCATTACCTTTCACACATCTGCTACTTTGATTTTATTGCTTTTTTGCTGCAAGGAATGTCATAGCTTAGGCAAAAAGTAGCTCGGCATTCTGTTTCCTATGCTTCATGCTGTTCCAAGCTTTTACAAGTGGTAGAAGAAAGCAGTACTACAGTCATTTCTACGTGCTTCTAAGGCAACTAATCCTTCCATCTAACATAGGGTGAAATTTCCAACATACCTCAGTGTCTCCTGAGACAGAGTTTTATTTTTCAAAGCACAATCCACTGCAAGTTACTGCTCATAAATATTCTTCCTTTTTCAGTCACCATATTTCAAGGTCTGCTGTAATTGTGTGGATCCTTTTTGTGCTCTTCTAGAAATCTAAAGAATTCTCTTGTATGGGTTTCCTCAGGCCACTTTGTTGCTCCAGTTTACTTGCTACTTTTGTTTATATAATTTTAGTGGTATTCTAGCAAGACACTGGATAATCTTATCATATACATGCAGCCATTGTACAGTTTGTACAGATTTTATTGTGTGCCCGTTTCTGGCTGGGTAAGAAGGTTAAATCTAGAATTCCTTTGCTTGAAGTTCCAGGTTCCTTTTCAGCATATTTGCTGAATATGCTGAATGGCCCTTTATTGTACACCATTTAAGAACAATTTCTGGCTGCACACTGTACATAGCAAATTGCAAAAGCAGAAGTTAGAAAGCTGCTCATAACAGCTGACAGATCATAGTAATTACAAACAAGGACATTTTAAACTCATGCTAGATATATATGAGGTATAAACCACTGCATCCATCTTACAGACGTCACCGCAAATAGATTACAGCCATTTCAGTTGCACTTCTGCTGACTCCAAGAGCTCTAACCCACAAAACAGGATAAGATCTTGAGGTGGCTATGTGTCAGGCAGAGATACCAAGTTGTGAAACTTGATTTTTATTTCAGTGACTCAAATACTGGCTAGTGAAGCTGTCACTTGCTTTGGCTCTGATATGTATTGTTAGTGCCAACATACTGTCTCCACGTCAAGGAAATCCTAAGCTGACCAATAATAACATTCCTGGCCTGCCTTGAGAACTGCTTCAGTTAAAACCAGAACTGTTCAGGTAATGTTCTGAGTTCATTAAGTAAATGTACTACATTTACTTAAGTATTAATGTGGTAAAGACAAAAAAGCAGGGGTTTAGACCTGCTCAGCCACATTGGAAATGAGCTAGGCTATAGAGCTTCTGTGTGCTGAAGGCAAAAAAGAAAAATCCCCAACAACTGTCAGCATTACTCTGAGGAGGCATGGGAAGAAGTCACAGAAAAGACAGAAAAGAAGCATCCTGTTAAGAAAGCTGCAGTGATTCTGGGTGGACAGGAGGAGAAAGGTGCTCCTAGCATGCATTCCTGGTTTAGTGTTGCAGTGGCAGTCATATAACTGCGGAGACTTCCTGCACTTCAGCCGTAGTTGCACATGGAAACATGTACAACTGATGAAAGATCTTCTAGCCTTTTTTAAAAAGAAGAGTTAAATATCTATTTTTATTTTAAATGAGATTCCAGTTGCAAAAGCTGTCATTTGAGATAACTGGTATGTTCAGGTTTTTCACTTACTTAAAAGTGAATTTGAGATTAGTCGCTCTACCCAGTATAAATTTGCTTAAGTGCAGATGGATATACCTCATAAAATACAAACTCTCTTTGGTATGGAAATGTTCAACAGTGTGACTGAACAAGCCTCAGTACATGAAAACCTGTTTCAGGTTACTGCCATGTGTACAAAATAGGCCTGACATGCTATTGAAGGAGTAACACTATATAACCACTATTGTGAATTCAATGTGATGTCCTGTGTCCTTATGTTTCTTTTGCTACCCTGTCCTCCCAAAGAAGAGAGAGATTTGTACAAGAGGGCATTAAGGGAAGGGATCTAGTAGGATATCCAGCTACTCAGTTTTGATTTGGGCTTTGGATGTGGCTTACTAGAAATTCAACCACCCCCAGATTTAAGATTTTCTGCAATAATGATCTTGGTGGGCACAAGCTCTGTTGTTGTGCTAAAACAAGTGTATTCTGACTTTAGGAGACTCAGGACTGGTTTGTGTTTTCAAAGATTTACAGCTTTTGGAGGTGCAGCAAGCTGTAGCAAGACTTAACTTAGTATAAATAAGCTCTCTAGTAGAGATTTCTGTTTTTTGCTTGCTTTCTCCATTAATCTATACTAAAGTACAAGTCCAAGGAGCCCTGTGGAGAACTTCAGTGAAACACCAGACTGCCTTTGCTTTAACTAGTGTGACATAGTCATCACTTCCAACATCAGTGATTGATGTGTCAGGAGCTGTACCTTTCAGGGCCAACTGGAACAACCTACTGTGTTGCTCTGGCCAGTTACTCCACGATACTGCAGGACACAAACCTCTGTCTGGGTTCTTGGTGCTGACTGGTTTCAAAAGAATGAAGTCTCCCTAGCAGCAACCTGGCATCAGCCCAGAGGTCTGAGCCCTGAAACATGTATCAGAGGCCTGTAGTTGGAAGCAATGGCAGGCTTTTCCCAATTACATGTGAATTTGGCACTTAGGTACACTCACACAGTTGACTGTGTAATGATGGTAACAGGTTTGATTGTAAAACTCACTTGGGAACAGAGCTCTACAGTGGAACAAGAACAGAAATTTGCAAAATTGCTCCTCTCTAAGCAGAGCCTTACTAAATATTTCATGATCAATTCATTCACAACACTCTTAGGAAACTCTAGGAAACATCGTCTGCTCTGAGAAAAGTGCATACTTTGCTCCTGAATCACAATTTGTCAGTGCTGACACTTGTGTGTGTGTTCTTTTGGAAGCATCCTTTTGGTTTGGAGTGATTAGTTTCTCTAAAATGAGTAACAGAGAATACTTGGAGTTTTCACTTTGAAAGTGCGGTCATGACAGATATGGGGTATCAGAATTATGGAAATAGTGATGTATGCCAGATTCTACACATGACCATTTTATCTTCAACATTATCAAATATTACATGCATCCAATATATAATTGTTACTCTTCCTTGAGCCTGCTGGGTTTCTGGTATCTTCCTATTCTCTTGCTACATGATGGAGAGCTTTCCTGGTCATTGCTAGCTACTGGGAGACACTTCTTTGTCTGAATACCTGTGTCACCAACTTTTAAACTTTGGATATTGTGGAATAAAATATTGGACAGATAAACAATTAGAGAACTTTAATATCTTTGTTCTTAAGATTGCTATGGCCTATGAAGTTCCCCTGATTTAGCCAGTCAGCTTAACACCACCCTTGACTCAAAAACAGTGAAGGCAAAAGCAGATAAAAGCATTCTGAATGGCTAAAATAGACATGAGAGCTTGCAAAGGCTTACTATAATCACGCACAGCAACAGGAATAGAAATTTACTCATCCAGCTCAGAGAGGGTTTTCTCCCCCTTATATCATTGGATAAGCTGGTAAACATTTCACAGCTTTCTTCTCTGAGAGTTCCATGGCTCAACCCAGCTCTTCATCCTGATATTGTCAACATGGAAGAAGGCCAGTATGGGAATCCCTTCTTTCCTCCAATTAGCATTAATGAAACTAAGTGGGAAGCAAACCAGCCCTTCTACCCAAAAAGCCTGAGCTTCCAACTTGGGAAAGTGTGAACAGAGTATCTCCTCTACAATTTAGTAAGTTAAAACATGCCTTTCCACATTTTTCCAAACCCTTAACCAAGTTGACGGTCCCTTCACACTGGTTTGGAAATTGCTCAAACTCGAAGATGAAGCTTCTTACATTACATTTTTATAATTCATATTAAAATGTACATTTACTTCAAAGTTAATGCATGCAGATGTTGAGTAAAAATGGAGACAGAGATAAGGAATCACTCTGAGTACCCTACAGTCATGCCTTGGAAGAGTGGCCAGCAGTAAGCTTATGGAAACCAAAATGAAGGAGATGAAGGCAAACTCAAGGGGGAAGAGGCACTGAATTGAAAAAAAAATGGACAAGGAAAAAATTTCAGAGGAACTTCTCCTTGTCTGGAAAAATTTGCATTTCTGTGTTTGAACATGTTTAATTTCACCATCAAACTACAGAATGAGAACTATATAGAGTTACTACCCAAACCCTAAAGGAAGAAAACTATTGTTTGGACTGGAGAAGTGGTGCCCTGTCACAGCAGAAGGGACAGATGACCAAACCAGATAGAAAGTAAACACTTACACAATGGAAAGCAAACAAAGCTCTGCTCTAAATAGAGAGGTTGAGCAACTTCAGGTAATGGAATACGGGAATGGTGGCACCAGGCACTCACATGACTGTTCTGGTAAACACCTAACAGAAGTGAGTCCCTGCACTCACTGCATCAGTGAGGTGCCGGATTCACCAAGAGCTGGTTTCACGTGTGCTACACAGGTTCCCAGGGCACATATGGTTATGTCTGGTGTGTCCTGGATGTATCATGGTGCACAGACAGAATCTGTTTCTTTGAAGACATGAAACGTCTCCGCTCCCACCAGGCTGCCAAATGGGTGTTATCCCTGCATGACGGCCAAGCCGGAACGCCGAGCTGGCCGCAGGACTCTCCCGCTTTCCAAGATCAGCCTGGCCAGCGCTTGCCAGGAGCCCCGTGGGCAGCCTAATGGAAAACGGGTGTCTCCACACCGCTAAAGTCAGCTCGGCCGCGCTGGCATCGCAGCCTGAAGGCAAGCTAAACCCAGGCGCGGCGGCCATAGGAAGTGGGTTGATGCCAGAGAAAACACGATTAGCCCGAACTTCGGGGGGATGCCCCAAAGGAGGCCACACGGGACACCACCGTGAGGGCCAGCCCGCCCGCGTCAGGTGCCTCAGGCCCTCGGGGGTCACTTGGCTCTGGACGGCTCCCCGGATGCCCCACAGCCCTTCAGCCCACCCTGCAGCGGGCCGAACCCTCACCGCCACCAGCAGCAGCGGGCCGGCCCCCCAGCGGTGCAGGCGGCGGGGCGGGCCGTTGGGCGGGGCGAGGCGGCGGCCGGGGCTCCGGCTGGCCGGGCGAGGCGGGGCTTGCTGCCACCCGCTCGGTATGTGGCATGGGTCGGGTCGGCCGGGTCGGCGCAGGGAGCGGATGGAGGTGAGGAAGGGCAGCGGGCAGCGTGGGGACAGGCGCCGCGCTCCCTCCCTCCCGAGGCTCGGCTCGGCTCGGCTCGGCTCGGCTCGGCTTCCAGCGCCGCCGGCGTGACGGGGGCGGGGGAGCGGCGGGGTGTCCGGCTGCGGCGGGGTGTCCGGCTTTTCCTCCCGCCGCGCCGCGGCCCGTTTGGCAGTGTGGGGAGCGGGCGGTGGCGGGGGGGCCTTTCCATCGTCCCCAGGCCGGTCAGGGTGTCCAGTTGAAGGCAGGATCAGCTCCTTGGCAGGTAGACTGAAGTTGCTGGTAGGTCACAAAAACCCCAAACCCTTGTTTTCTGTTAGTTTCAGATGTGTTTTGATACACGGTGTATGGCTGCTGGTTTGCCACCAAATAGCTTCCTTGGAAGTCGTGTTTTCATTTGTGCATTTCTGTCTGTTTCTTCGTTGTGTACTGTGTTATACAAACCCAGGTAGGAAGTGTGGTATAAAAATGAGGACTAGGAGCGCTGAACGCTACCGCGTTTGTTAAAGTGCTTGTAACAGGAAGCAGCATAAAGCTTGGCATAAATCTTCCTGACCCAGTAAACCACTACAGAAAGTATTTATTGCATAACCATAATAAAATGGGGGCTCTTTTTTAGAATCATAGAATACCGGGTGGGAAGGGGCCTCAAGCATCATCTGGTCCAAGCTTTAAACTTTTTTTTTAAACTGTTCCTATGACAAGAGCAGGGCTTTGCGTGAAGGAGCTGTCTGCAGAAATAGCAGTACCAAACCTAGCAAGGAGCTCCTGCTCTGGCAGTCCTGGACCTGTGCTGGTCGCAACCGAGGTAGTGGTTGGCAGCAGCCTGTGGAGCCGCAGCTTGGTAGGAGCAAGCTGTCCAAAACTACTGAGATGGATCAAGGTTCTGGTTTGTTTTCAGCAGCAGCTCTTAAGTTTGAACAATTTTCATAAGGAACTTGAGCAAAATACTGGATCTGTTTTGCTTTTCTTTGTAAATTCGGCAACAGCACACTTGTTTGACTTACACCGTTTGTATGTCCCTGGATTCTCAAAAAACAGATTGGAGTTGCTAAATGAACACACTCGCCTTTCATATAGATTGTGAAATTGGAATGCTGTAAAAGCTAAGAGATTGGCATAAATTGGTATAAAACCCTTGAATAAAAATTGGTTTATAATGCAGAATCCTTAATTCAGATATTTTAAATTAATCCTTAAATAGCCATTACTTTTTTTTTTTTAACAATATTAGTGATTTCCTCCCTCCAAGAGAAGTACACTTATTTTTTAATACTTTGCATCATTGTGGTTTTGATACAGTTTTATCTGCATGAGCCCTTCTGGTCCTTTTGAGTGCCTCTTAAATGTACTTTGAAAATGTTAGTGGAAAAGTAATAACTTACTTTGAACTTAAATAAGAAATATTCCACACTAAACTCCACATTACTTTATATTGACAGGTAGCAGGGGTTGAAATGACATAGAGAAGTCTTCAAAGCGCTGACTGCGAAATGAGCTCCTTCCACTGCATGCTGAAAGGAGGTACTGTTTTGAATTGAACACTGAAAAGATCACTCTTTTCAAGTTCATTTGGGTGCTATCATTGCCTCCAGTTTGATGTGAGGCTGAAATGGAAGGATAAGTAGTTCTTCACTGTACTAGAATCAACTGGTGGTGGCTGGTTATGAAGAGCTGGAGATATCTGTACAGTTGTTTAGAGATATAGATGTGTTTTTCTTCTCCTGTGCTTTGGTAGAAGTTGAGGCAATACTTGTAACAAACACTTGGCTCAGATTCACATTTAAAGCCATGAACTTTGTCTAAAAGTTCAACTGGAATTTAGCTTGTAAAGATTTAACTATTGCAGGCTTCTTTCCAAACATTCTTCTTTGACTTCTGTGTCTTCATTTTGATGTAGCTTCAACAGAATGTCTTGGATAATGGGTTTTACATAAAGGTAATGCTTTTGTGTAGTCATGCAACTTGCAGGATTGTCTGGAAAAGAGACGTTTAGGGACAAAAGTTTGTGGTCATCACTTTGGTGTCAGAATACCACAGTGGATAACCAGATCCACTTCTGGAGGGTACTTCTGCATCATTTTGTGTGACTCAGCATTTGCGCATGCCCCTGTGAAATCACAGAACCACAGAATAGTTTGGGTTGGAAGGGATCTGAAAGATCATCTAGTTCCAACCCTCCTGCCATGGGCAGGGACACAAAATGATCAGCTGCATTTTGTTTAAATATTGAGCGTGTTAGACCGGAAAGTTGGGACCTCGGGAAAGTGGTAGACTGGAAACGAGGTGTGGTCTGTTAGAAATTTTATCTTGTTGTGGTTTAACCCTGGTTGGCAGCTTAACAGCTTACTCCTGTTGACTGCAGTAAGCACAAGGAATGAGGTGTGAGCTGTACGAGTTGCTGTGGTGGGTTGAATCTTGGTTTGGTGGTTGTACTTTGGAGCATATGGCCACACATGGGTTTGGTTCTTCACACCCTCCCTGCCCTGTTTCGATTAAACTGTATTCAAGTGTTAGTTAAAAAGTGAATTGAGTTCTTTTATGTAGGAAGACCACTAAATTGGGGCATTTTCCACTTCTACACTATTATGTTATTTGCAAAGGTGACAATGACTTGCCTTTTAACCACAATTTCTGTGTTGTTCTGTATGGCTCAAAGGCTCAGGATCTGAGCCTTGCTGTCATGAGTCCATGTAGACAGTGATCAATATTTAGAGCTACTTAAATTAACAGTGATGTGCTGAAACACATTCGAGGTGCTTAGATGCTTTTTATGCTACTGTCTTAAGCATTTTTTCATTGTGTTGGCCTTTGCAAGGATCTCTCATATCTATGTATTTATAAGTTATTTACAAGTAAAATTCTGCTGCACGCAGACATAGGGACCCGGTATGTCTCTAAACCTATTATGGCATTTAAAGTTGGCAGTGTGCCTAAGGCAAGTAGAGGGGCAAGTTCTGTGAAGATAGACATCCTGCAAAGAACAAAATGCCAGTATCTTAAATTAGGTCAATGTGTTTTCTACTTCTGTTTTCAAGATGGTAATTTTAGACATTTGAAGGAGCAGTAGTAAGTTGTATTTTAGCTATGGGAAGATAAATACTAGGAAAGTAACTTGGAAATCAAACCTTTTAATTTTTTAGTAGCTTGAACTACAAACACGATTGGTGGTGCAGGGTTTTGTTTGTTGATGCTTGTCTTCCCCCTCGCCTATTTCTTAAAAGACTTTACATAACGTTTTTCCTTTGAACCCAGCAAATTTTGAGCTGAGGCAGTGTTCCAGACTTAGTCTGTAGGCAGTGTCGTCAGTGAAATTGCCATTCTCTCTACATAAGTGAGATTTTTGAGCTTCTGTGATCGTATCACAGGGGCATTTCATATTGCCAAGGCTGGGATAGAAGGCACTACAAGGCTAAAGTTATTAGGTATTTTAACAAACATCTGCTTTTTACATCAAGTTTGCTGTTTCACATTTCTGGATTTTGGGTAGTGTTTCTCTGTATGGTCTGCTTAAGAAAAAGTGTAAAAACCTTGTGTGGTCACTTGAAACCACCTGACCAGAACAGAAATGCTCCATATGCTGTGAGGTATTGCAACTACAAACGCTAGAGGCTTCTTCTCTTCTTTCCAGAGTTTTCAAGCTTTACTGCTGCAATATTTGAAGGTGGTGTGTGTGTGAATTTTGAAAGAGTAGAACTTTTAAAAATTTGATCATTAGCATACAATATTATAAAAATGTCCACCCTTGGTACTGAAGACCAGTAATGGATGCAAAATATAAAGCTTAACGTGTTGGATTGCTTAGTTATTCTTCTCTTGACCTAAATTTAAGTATTCTGTGTTTCCTCTTAGTAGTTAAAGCTATCTTACAAAGTAGCTACTTATGTCTGGTTTTTGGTGCTTGCTTGACACCTGTGTAATATCATGTTATTTTTGACAGAGACTTTATTTTCCAAAGGCCTTTGCTAGAATTCTCGGTCAATATTTACTGCAAGTTTGTTGTTGCTCTTTTGTTTTCAGTCATCTCTCTGCTGTAGGCAGAGGGATGCTCTTGCTTTTACATTTAGGATGCCTGTAGAAAATTTGGGGTTGTATGTGGATGTTGCTATCCAAATGATGTGTTTTGTAAAATCCATTTTTAACTCTTCTCCACTCTTTACAGGTAAATTGAAATTCCAGGAATGATCGATCAGCTCATTGGCAAGTTACAGGAAAACCACAGACAAGGCAACTAAATAAAAACTATGATATGAGTGCTTTGTCAGATGAACTGTCCAAAAGAAGTACGTACTCAGAAGCTGTTACATTGAAGCGTTGAACTCTGCTTTGTGTTTCCCTCCCTACTACCCCGACACATCTGCATATGAAATGTTTCAAAAGAAGGAGCTGGTGTGGCTTATTTGTCACTAAAGTGATCTACACTGGATATAAAAGTAAGTCAAGGCCACGAGTGTTTTTCAGGGAACACCATCTCTTCTTCTAGCCATTTCTAGCTGGGTAGAAGGCAAATATTAATTAGGACCTGTGCAATGAATGTTTTGCAACAGACCACTTATGTGGGAAACCAGATTGCTTTAGGACAAGAGGGAGCAGCATGCAAAATAGTCAGGAACTGAGGAAAGGCAAAACAGG
This sequence comes from Strigops habroptila, assembly GCF_004027225.2. Lineage (NCBI taxonomy): Eukaryota > Metazoa > Chordata > Aves > Psittaciformes > Psittacidae > Strigops > Strigops habroptila. The sequence continues at coordinate 58,795,130 of NC_044278.2, forward strand.
TAAATGCAGACCTTGACATGTAAGGAGCTGTCAGAAGGGAAAGGAGTTAAGCGTTTTCCAGGTGGTTGACAGCAGAATGCTTGGGAAGGGATCTGATGATGTCTTCCCAAGAAAAAGCAGCCACATCTGTGAGGGGAGCAGGACTTGGTTAAGATTTAGATGTTTTGTGGAAGCCACTTGCAGGCCATGAAGGCAGTAGGGGTCTGTTCAGTCACATCTTTATTGGAGAAAGCTGCAAAGAAGACCTGAGATGTGAAGTGAAATTACAGTTCTTGAACGCTTTGTTTTGTGTCTGACCACAGCAATTCATATTAGCTGCGGTTTCCACACACTTGACTTTAAGTGCCAAATCACACTGGAGTTATAGTGTGCTTGTCTTCCTTCAAAGAACTACAGGTTCATCTACTCTTAAAAGCAGTGCTTCCTCAACTGTACAAAAACATTTTGAAGAATGAAACCTCATGCATCTCTGCATCTCTGTAGCTGTGTCTCTTGTAAACATGTGGAAAGAGGAGTAGCTTAATCAAGCTTGTCTCTTACATTATAGAGTATAGTTGAAATCACTGTATGCTAGCATAACTTGCCTGTGCTAGAGGTTGTGTTTTTTGGGTTGGTGGGTTTTTTTTTTTTTTTTGGATTTTTTTTGTTTTGTTTTGTTTTTTTATCTGGCTTAGCTATGCTGGTGAAAGAAAAACACAAATTACACTTTATTGCAAGAGTTAATTCCAGTAGAAATTTGGAAAAATTCCAGTAGAAGGTTGAAAACTGGGCGGCCTTCTGTGGAGGCTGATGGTTGCTGTAGCGGAAGTCTTCAGAGGCTGGGGATGAATTACCAAACCCATTTTTTATTTTTTCCCTCCCCAAGATGACTAATGCTTCTGCTGACTTTTTGTATTGAGAAGTAATGCAGGGTGCAGAGAACACCACAGCTTGAACACTCTTACTACGCTAACGGAAAAAAATTCTTCTTTGCAGCAAAAGATGACATCTACGTTTTTGCTTATTGGCTGTCTCATTCTATTGATACCTCTGCTCAGTGCTGGTAAGTTAAATGCAGTGTTGAAATTAACATTTTAAAAAAGAACACCTGCAAGAGACGAGTTATGTGTATTTAGTAGAAAAGAGCTACTGAGAGCAAGGTAGTGGATTCGGGGTTTGGTGGTGCTTCAGCATATTGAATATATGCTGAATGTTTCTTCTTGGGTTGAAGTTGGGGGTGGAATGAACACATCAACATAAATATTTTTAAATCTAGCCACATAAATTTAGGATACTGAGGCTTTGATTAGCCTCTCCCTGATTCCTGTGAAGAAAGTTCAAAGAGATTGGTTTCCAGAACTTAAAGGTAGCTGTTGAATGCCGCGTTCAAGAGATATGCTGTAGCTCTAGTCCTGAAAGCAGTAGGACTCAGTTTCCTTTACAATTAATTATTCATATGTTTAAAAGTATATAGATTAAAAGCATTGATAATTTTTTTTTCTTTCTTTTTCAATAGAAGAATGCATTATTTGTGATTACTTTGTACTTGTTGGAGAGCCTACAGCTGTTAGTTGCCCAATATTTATATCACCAGCGCTTCAATCTGATTACAATCTGACGTGGTATAAAAATGGTAGTGCTACACCAGTAACCACAGAGAGATGGGCCAGGATCCATCAGCGAGAGGACTTGCTGTGGTTTATTCCTGCAGCGCTGGAAGATTCTGGACTTTATGAATGTGATGTAAGGTAAGGAAGGAGGGAAATGGCTGGGTGGCTGATACAAATGTGGTAATACATTTGTGGAACTTGAGTGTACAGAATTTTTTGTTTTAGGTAGAGAGCTTAGATCAGTTAAAAGCACTGTTTTGACCATGTTTTTTGTCTCTGTGTGCTGCCTTTTTTTCTTCCACACATGTAGCATTGCAGAAGTGGCTCATACAGAAGACTCTTTATCTTAAAGCATGATAATATTAACAGTGGTCTGTGTGGGTGGGTTGTTTGTTTTGTTTATTTGTTTTGGATGCAATATCACCACATACAGACTTTCTGGAGAGCTTAGCAGTGCTTGGGGAATCCTTTTAGAAATTTTAAATTAAAAGGCAGAAAACTATTCTTATGATTTGTTTTAAAACATTACCAAATGTTACTGGTCAAAACTGAGAATCTGAAGAGCAAAGCGATATGCTAGACAGCTTTAGAGACAGTGAAAGTAATGCATCCCCAGTACTGCTCAAAATATCTGAGTACACAGGGAAGAATTAAAAAGGAATAGATTCTTTTCACCTCTTCAGTACTTGAAAGCTCTTGCCATATTTACAGCTCAGATGAGTGCATGGGACTTCACCACTTCAGGTGGTCAAATCTTATTTATAATGGCTGAAATTCACTGTGTCTAAAGAGGAAATTAATTTTGGGAAGACACACAGAAATTGTTCTTTTCTTCATGGTCTCGCAGCACACTGAGAACAGCCAATGCAGGTTTTTCAGGTGACCAAACTTTGTTTTACTAGTGTGTGGTTATGTGTACTGGTGAGCATACAGTTACGCTGAAGAGGTGTGGGTTGTGAGTGAGTAACAGTGATCAGCAAAAACTTCCAGTGTCTCAGGCCTTGGCACCTTCTTGCTTCAGAGTCGATAATGAAGCTAAAATTGGAAGTCAGAAGAAATGTAACCCTTTCAAAGCTACCCAGTTAAATAATTTTGGTTTAGTCCTTCCTGCTGTTTCTAGTTCCTCTAGCTATGAGATGTATTCCTGTGGACGCTTCACATCCCTGGCCCGCATAAAGGTCAGCGGGACAAAAAACTTGCTGAAGTTCAGTTGTGTTAACATTTTGTGCATCTTTCACTTCAACCTTAATTACAGAGCTTGTCAAGGTGCAGTATATAAATAGTATAGTATATAAATTAGTGTATTGAAGTTAATGCCAGGACTGTCCAAACATGCAGTTCACTCTTCTGGAAACTTCTCCCTTAGCATAGCATTGAGAAATGAAGAGTTGAGTGATGAATTATTAGACTATTCCTTTACTTCTGGCATCACCTTCTGGTTTCTAGTGCCATCAGTCCTCTGTAGAGCTACTGTACTACAGGTTATTGCGAGCTCTTGGTGTGAAATGGTTTCACATCAATATTGCACCTTGATGTATATGTTATTCAAAAGCTCTGCTTCTCTTTTGCTAAGACTTACAACCTGTTTTTCTTGATATGTACCTCCAAGGAACACTGAGATAAGCCTGTCTTCTGCTCATTTGGCAGAGGATGTTCCAGTGCAGACATGTTTTAGGTTACCCTGCACTACTGTGTTCTGGCAAATGTAGCACTGAAAATGGCAAGGCTGGGCTGGTGCTGGAGGCTCTGTAGAGCATCATCTCTGAGGAGTCCTGGCATTCCGTGTGGTGCTTCCAGAGCAGTCCTTACTTCTGCTCACAACATGAAATCAGAGCTTGTTTGCATGTCTCTGTCTGGAACAGGGGATGAGGAGCTGAGAGAGGCATTTAAGAGCTAGGGGGCATGTAGCAGGGGTGTTAGAGGCAAGGCTGGTGGAGATGTGGAAGTCTCTCTCTGAAAAATCCTTTGCTTGCTGGAAACAAGGAACCTTATTGTTAATGACTTGGTGGAAACAAGGAACCTTATTGTCAATGATCTGACTTTTCTGCCATTCTAATTACAGGAGCCTTAACCACTCTAACAAAAAAACTGTAAATTTAGCAGTTTTTAAGAACGATAACGGTTTGTGTTTTAATGGAAAAATGAAGTTTGAACAAAAAGTGATGAGCGGAAATACTGGAAAGATAACATGTCCTGATCTAGAACATTTTAAAGATGAAGACAATAATCAGCCTGAAGTACACTGGTATAAGGTATTGTGCATGTGTTTTTCAGATATACAGAATACCAAATAGTCTATTTAAAATGTGTTATGAAGTAACGGTGTGAAAGCAGCTTTTGGAAGGAAAGGTTTAATTTCCTCTGCAGTTTGAGTAAGGCATCTATCTTGCTACACTATTGGGGAGGCATAAGGACATATGGGAGGAATATTAAAAATCCAGTTGTCCATTTTTGGATTGCAGGTTTTTTTCAGAGTCAAAACATATGTTTTGGTTTGTTTATTTATGAAAATCTACTTTATCCTTTGCTTATTTCATGTAGATAAGAAGTTTAAAAGCTTAGATAGTAAGTTTAAAAGCTTACATGTTTCTTTATATACAAGGTTCTGCATAATTAATTTCAGTTTTGCAGAATATTAGGCTTGTCCTATCTGTTGATCATGGTGTGGTATTATTATGCCTCTTGTTCTGATTCTGCCAGAATACTCTGTAGACTATGCAAGCTTAAAAACATATATTTTGTGTTAAGGTAAAATTCTAAAGTAGCTTAATTCTGATGCTAGTATTAAAGTAGCTACCTGGGTCTGTACATGTAAAATAACCTTGGTGCTGCACCTATATGTCTTTTAGATGAAATGGTTTTCCACTGCTTATAGGTCAGGAAAGAGAAGGAAGTTTTTCACTGCGTTTGCATTGCCACAGAAACAGTAATACACCTGGCAGCACAAGGCACTGCTACAGCAGCTCTCATTCATCTTGGTGAAGTGGAAATGCAGGCATATATTCTCATAAACATGCATAATAACTTTTATTGCACCTGAGACACATAACTCTCAAGCTATTAGGTGAAGGCAGTGAACTAAAACACAGCATTTGAAACTTTACAGGATTGGCTGCAGTGATTTTTAAAAAGTGCAAATGCAACAAGACATCATCAGGCTTCATGCTGGAGCGTAATGATGCTTGGATAAGAACCCATATCGTGTCTTTCAGAAAAAATAAATCGGTATTTGTCAAGTATTTTAATAATCAGTAGAGTTCAGTAACTTAGTAAATATCATAAGATTATTAGTTCACTTAAATCACAGGTACTTTTGATACGTTTAGGAGTGTAAGCCTGGATTTCTTGAAGACAAGCGACTTCTTTTGGCAGAGGGTGAAAATGCTGTCTTGATTCGCAATGTAACCGTACAAGATAGAGGAAACTACACATGCCGTATGGTGTACACATATATGGGAAAACAATATAATGTTTCACGAACCATGAGTCTAGAGGTTAAAGGTGAGTGCATTGAGGTTACTCTGTTCTCTTTTTGGCTCTACTATAAATATTTGTATGAAGGCATAAACTATTTGGCATGTTACTTTTCAGCTCTGTGAAATTAGAGTTATAATCACCTTTAATTAATTTTTGCCTGAATGGAAAATTGAAATGCAGTGATGCATGTTGCTTCTTGATGCATCTTGAGCATTGCTTCTGAGGAGGAATTGTCATGGAGAAATGAGAAATGCAGGGTTAGGAATGAGGATTAGGAGGAAGCAGTGATTATTGGGGGGGTTTGAGTGGATGTGTGTTTTTGCTAAAACAAATAATGCACTGTTAAATTAAATAAAAAGAGAATTATTTTTTTTTTTGCTGAGACCATCAGAGTAAAACACCTGCTTGTGGCCCTGTTGGTGAACTTGCTTACAAAGTTTAGTAGAATCTCAATTGATGGGAAAGGAGATGTGGCAAGCTGTGTAAACACTATAAAGTTAATAAATCTTCCTCTGGAAAGGATTGGCTTACTGTTGGCACTTGGTTGTGCTCTTCTGCGCACGAGGCTCAGAACCAGCTGTCTCACTGTCCCAGTACTGTCATTTATTACTGTGATCATTGTGATTGCATCTTTGTAGGTAGCATTGCTGATGACCTCGTCAGTACCATGATAGTATCCTATCGGAAAAGTTAGCTGGATACAGGGTGTACATCTTTTTAGACAAAATCCCAATTCTGACTTTAGATAGGTAATACAAGAACAGTGGGTTACTAGCAGTGAGCCTATAATACATCATGCAGCCCAGTTTAAGTGTGTGCTTGTTTACTCTTTTACCTAAATAGATATTCACCTGGTCTAGGAGGTTGTTGATACAATCTCTCTTCCTTATCCATCTCTCTGACAAAGCTAATCATATGTTTTGGTTTTGTTTTCTGGTTTTGTATTACTTTTATATCAACTATCAGGAAATTTGAATTTTTTTTTTCAAAGTATTTTTAAGGTAAGCTGAAGCCTTGCGTTAACTTGGAAGCTAAAATAGAATAATTTGGATAGAGTGCTGCAAATCTCATGAGATACTTCTGCTGTAAATTTGAAAGTGGTAGTAAGTATGCAGCTACAATAGTACTAGACAATAAAACAAAACCATTGTAAAATTATCAGTTGAAGTAAGTTGTGGAAAGTTTCTTGCCTGAAGATTTATTTTTCTCTTTGCTTCTGTTAGAAAGACCACTGCAGATGAGGCCAGAGTTTATTTATCCAAAGAATAATACAGTTGAAGTAGAACTTGGTAAGTAGTGACTATTTAAGAAGTCATTAACATTCAGTAAAACCAATAAGCCACCGGTCTGTCAGAAATAACACATGAACAGTTCCACTGACTTCAGCAAGACTGGGAGATAGGCATGTGGATTGAGAATATTTGGAAGACAGACGATAGAATATGATTCCTGCAAGTAACTGCGGGGTGAGGGAGGAGGTGGCACACAAGCACAACGTGATTACTGTGGGCCTAAGATTGGAGTCTCTTGATCAGCAGTGTTGGGTGGGATGCATTTATGTATTCATTTTACTATTGCCATCTGTCCTTTGTACCACTTCCCAGTGTCCATGTCTTGACATATCTTCAGTATCCATGGAAATATGGTTACATATATGTAACATGTTAGGATAGTTACCGGTTGACCAGTTCAGTAGTTTTTCCTCCTCTGTTTCCTGTCTCCTTTGCCTCTCCACAACTTGGATTTTATTCTTCTTTCTAGGGTATTGAAAATTTTCTGATCTGTTGTGAAACAGTGAGCTGCTAATTGATGGATATCCCATGTATTGTTTATCCTTAAATAGGAGATTCTGGGTATAAGGAATAACTTATTTCCAGTGAGGTCAGCCAGGCAGTGCAGCAGGCTGCCCAGAGAAGATGTGCAGTCTCCGTCCTTGAAGGTTTCAGAACCCGACTGGATAAATCTCTGAGCAGCCTGGTCTGACCTCAGAGCTGGTCCTGTTTTGAGCTGGAAATTGGACTGGAGACTGCCCAAAGTCCCTTCCAACCTCAGTTATTCTATGTGATTCTATGGGCCAAGTATATGGTAGGCAAGTCTTTTCCTAAGCAAACCTATACATGTTTAAGTTGCACCATATATTGGGCAGAGTTGTGTTGTACTGATGTAGTCCAGAAGAATGATGTTTGGAGCTGCTTGAACTGTAATGTTTTTTTTTCTCTCATTGTGCACCAAGGGGAACTGTTTTGAACAAAGTATTTGATTAGAAAGGGCATTAACTGATTTTGGAGAAGTGTGATTTGTTATTTACTAGAATTTTGTAATGCAGGATCTAAGCCATCTTGTAATCTTTTGAGGAAGGGTTATTACCAATTGGGTAATTAGAGAAGTTCTGAGGAAAGGTTGTGTTGGGGCTCTGGCTCCACAGAGGGACCGAAGCAGTCACACGTGAAACTAAAAGGAGACACAATGCCTCCACCCACAGAGTGGGTTTATTGTGGCTACTGAGCAACTACAATTCTCTACTACAGGGGATCCTTTAAAGGAAATTGGTGAAGGTTTTTGTTTTGGTAGGGTTTTTGTTTGTTCTGGTTTGGTTTTTTTTTCTTTAAAAAAGGCACTGCCATTCAAAAGTATTCTCTGTTCTGTACCTTTAATGTGACTTCCATTTTTTAATGGAAAAAAACCCCTAATCTTTGCTGCCATTAAATGCCTGGCTGTGGGGCAGAACTTGGAAGCACCTGCGTGAACCTAGAAACATTTGTATGCTTTTTGAATGAGAAATCGCAGGAGAAGGCTGTGTAGCTACTTAACAGTACATTCATGAATGTATGGAAATGGAGGGCATGGAACACTTGAGGGTTTTTCTTCCTTTCCAAGAGCTGTGAAATGCGCTAAACCCCATCTTCAGAAGAATTCATTACTGTGAGGGGAGAGATGGTGATTTCTATGTGAACTCTTGTTCAGGTAACTGCTCTGCATGTGAGCTAAAGGTTTATTCCATACTTTTGATAGACACCATTCCTTGGTGGAAGCATCTAGATCTGATGTGGTTCTAGAGAACAAAACACCGAGATCTTTACATAGGTGAACTGAGAGCCCATCTTCTCCTATCAAATCATGACTTCCATGGGTAAAATACAGAAGGAAAGGACTCCAAGAAAGCTGCTTACCTTCCTGTAAATGAAACTTTGAGGTACATTGGCAATAAATATATTCTGCAAGTTGGCTTGCTTTCTTAATACTGAAGCATTCTGTAAGATCTGGACTCTTGGTGGCAAAGGAGTGACAGGTGAGCTTACTCTGGGAGCAGAGTGTGAGAGTAGTCAGAACCCATCCCAGTGGACAGTGTTGGCCAACAGACTCTGATCTGGAGTAAAGATGTGTGTGTTCACAAAAATGGGATTCAGCTGCAGGGTGTAGTTATCTACACATGGGTATCCAGATAGGAGCTAGGGTCCTTAAGCCATGCTGTTATCCATGGGCACTCAATTCAGTTGCCTACACATAGATGTCTAGTGCTGGTTTGAGTGGTCTGGCTATGCTAGCAGTACAGGTTTTTGAAGATCTGAAGTCCTATCTGCCAGCCCCATACAGGTGCCTTGGATGCTGGAGAGCACCTCAGATGTCACCATACTGTGTACATGCAACTGATTTGAGCCCTGGAGATCGTTCAGTGGAATCAGTGGAGTCTGGAGAGCCATTCAGTTGATAAGGTCCAGGTGTCTACTTGAATGTGAGTGGACTTGAGCAGAGCTGAACTCTGTTGCTAGCTTAGACCTCTAGCTTATGTGTAGATGTGAACATTTAGGCACTTACATTTAGGGTGGAATTTATATCCAGGTTGGAGGCACCCATGTGTGGATTAGAAATGGATGAGTTTTAAGGACTCTGCTTTTCATAAGGTAAGTGGGTTTTTCCATATCCCTCCTTTTCAAAGCTGTTCCCCAATCACTTGGTCCTACTTCTGTTACAAGACCTTCAGTTGCCATATTTAAATGTTTTTTTGTAGGTTCTCATGTAGTTATGGAATGTAATATATCAAGTGGCATAAATGGCTTGATTCCATTCTGGCAAGTTAACGATGAGGATGTTGATATCTTTGATAGCACCTACAGGGAACAGTATTATGAGTAAGTATAATACCTTGAATTGTAAATGCATTTGTAGGTGAAGTAAATGCAGTAATTTGCAGTGAATTCACCGTAAAGTTGACTATTTGACTAGATGCCAGTACTCATTGAAAGACGGATTAGAAGTCTGCATTAAGTACATAATATTCATATTGCTTGGGGTAAAAAAAAAACCCAAACCATTTTATTATAAATACTGATGTATCAGATACAAGTGTAATGAAGCAATCATATATAGATTTTTATAATGCTGTTGTGAAACAAATGCTTTTGTAAGGCTTTTTTATGCATTTGTTCTTATGCAGTCTTTTTTTGCTAATAGATTAAAGCCTGCCTTCTGGCATTAATATGGGAAGGATAGATTGTTCCAAACAAAAATCACCTGACTTATTTTTATTTGTGAAGTTGGTCCTTTTCTAAGTATAGACACAGCTGCTAATCCTCAAGAACACAAAGCAGAAGCTCTTGTTGCAGGACATTTAGGTTTTGGGGTTTGTTTTTTCATGTTCAGGAAAATTAAATACAATTGAAGCTGATAAAACCAGCAATTCTTTTGAGAGAGCAGGACCTTTCTTACTCAGTGACTGGTCTATGACAGCAGAGTGTGAATATACTGTTTGCTTTCTCGTTTTGTCAGTCACTGCTGTTAAATACAACCCTTAAAATATAGTGCAGAAGGAAGAAATAAAAATTCTCAGCTGATCAGCTCACAGTCATACGGAAGCATTGCTGTCTCCACCAAGTGCCATCATCAGCGCAAAATAAGAGAATTAGCTTTCAGACTGCTTTTAAAACTATCTTTTTCATTGATCTATATCTGGCCTCCAGAAGGAATCTTAGTTCTCCTTTGTCCCAAAGTTCCTTTAGAGTGAATTATTAGTTTCGTTATAGATCTGTCTGCTTGGTTGTTTGCTTATAAATATGGCACCCCAGCTTATAAATATAGGACCCCAGCTTGTGGTCTCTCAAGGTATAACTAAGTCCATTATTCTTTAGGGCATGAAGTTTCTCAGCTTCACCAGTTAAGACACATGTGCAGCTCTGTGTAGCTGTTTTAAAGTAACTGGAGCTTCTTCTGAAGCCAACTTGGTGCTGCTATTAAACACTTCCTGAAAAGTATTTAATATGTTTCACTCAAAGCAGTTCTCTGTTAAGATTTCTTTTTCTTGCTTGGAAGTGATCTCTATTTCTAATCACTGTCCTGCCCGATAATTTTCCCATGCCAGAGGTGCAGATGCGCAAAATGTGTCCTGTGTGAGTTCTAATTAGGATTAATAGTGCGAAGCAAGTTATCCAATATCAGAGAAATTAATCTAATTGCAATAATAATGTTTTATTTCAAAAAGTAGTAGCAGTTTCTCAGCAATTAAATTTGTGGAGCATTTGCTGACTGCAAACCACAGTGCAGGCATGGCTAACATTATGGAGTTGAGGCTTACACCTAGGAGGTAACTCTCCGCTGGGACGAAAGTTAAAGCTGACTAGGATAAGTCTGAACATGTTGCAAAACGGTGACGTTTGTATTGGCATCCCATGACAGAAGTTGCTGGCAATTATTTAAGTAATAGAAACTGGTTCTTCAGGATGTTCTGCAAAATGAGTTTTCCTCCTTGAGTGTATAAGGTGATGCCACTTTGGTATATAGATTAGGATGCTAGTTTATAGGTGCCTTCCTACTGCAATTCCCCCACACCTTACACTGGTAAATCTATCTTAGAGCAGGATGATATTTAGCAGGATAGCATATTGTATCTCCAACCTTCTTGTTGCCATTTGATCCATGGTCACCCAGGTTTTGTGAATTCTTTTCATCATTATTTCCCAAGTTGGTTGACACCATTGGCTGTGGACCATATGGGCTTGGGGAGTCTGTTAGTTTGCTTAGAAAGGTCTCTGCTTTATCATCGGTACAAAGAATCCTGGCACTTTTATTACTAGTTATTACTGGTTTGAATAGTCTTTCATTCACAGAATCATTTAGGTTGGAAGGAACCTCTTGAGATTGTCTAGTCCAACCGCCTGCTCAAGCAGGGTCAAATGGAGCAGGTTGTTCAGGGCTCTGTCCAGTTGGGTCTGGAATATATCCACAGATGGAGACTTCACTACTTCTCAGGGCAACCTGTTCCAGTGTTTGACCACCCTGACAGTAAAAAAAAAAAAGTTCAGATGGAATTTCAGATGGGAAAGTGTTTCAGTTTGTGCTCATTGTCTCTTGAACTGTCAATTGGCACTACTGAAAGGAGCCTGGCTCCCTCTTCTCCACTCCCTCCCATCAGGTATTTAGACATACTGACAAGATCCACCACCTACCCTCTGCCCCGAGCCTTCTCTTCTCCAGGCTGAATAGTCCCTGCTCTTTTGTAGGACTGGTGCTCCACTCCCTTAATCATTTTCATGGCCCTGCACTGGACTTGCTCCAGTAAATCCGTACATCTCTTATGCTGGGGAGCCCAGAACTAGCCCCACTACTCCAGGTGTGACCTCAACACTGCCGAATAGAGAGGAAGGATCGTGTCCCTCAACCTGCTGGCAGTGCTTTTCCTAATGCAGTCCAGGATGCCTGGGGGCTGGTTATTCCTCCTCAGGTGCAGGACTTGCATTTTGCTTTGAACTTCGTGAGGTTCCTGTCAGCCCACTTCTCCAACCTGTCAAGGTCCCTCTGGATGGCAGCATGACCCTCAGGTGTATCAGCCATCCCTCTGAGTTTTGTATCATCTACAAAACTGCTAATGATACACTCTGTCCCACTCATTAAAAAGGGCCAACAACCTAATATATACAGAAAATGCCAAGTCACCTCTGGTCATGAAGTTGTTTGTTACAGGGGTGATATTTACTGTGCTTCACTGGCTTCTTAGGTTTATAGAGGTAAAAAATGAAGATGAATCTTTTCTGTATTAACCAATGATATTTCAGTTTCTCTACAGATGTTTACTTTTTACCATTTTTTAATGACAGAGAGGGGATGCCTCATGGACTTGCTGTATCTGGAACAAAATTTAACATTTCAGAAGTGAAAGTAAAGGATTATGCTCATAAATTTTTCTGTCACTTCATATATGGTTCTCAACAATTTACAGCCTACGTCAAATTGGAAAGCCCAGGTAAGAGATCTCATCTTGATAAAATGGTTATCAAGGATGATCTCAGTTTGACAACACCCTAGTTAGAGCTAAAACTGCATGACGTACTGTGGTGCAAAGTGGGCAGTGCAGCTCAATACCTTTCTTTGTGAAATTTTTGTCATATTATTAGCAAAATTAAAGAAAACAGCACTTTTAATTTGCTTTGTCTTCTCTCATTCATTGGTTTAGGAAATGTAATCAAAGACTCCAACTTATTTGAAGCAAATATCAGACCTCAGTGAAATACTGTGCTTCATTTTACATTAAAGAAGCATGTGGATTGGAGGAGACTGTATTTCTAGAGGAGCAGTGAAAATGGCCAGTTCTCTAAAAATCATGACTAAGTGTGGAACAGACTGTCAAAAGGCCATGAATACGTAGTGGACCTGGTTGTCCCACCCTTCAGTAACAAATAATGGGCTCGGATTGCCAGGAGCTAAAAAAAATAAAATCTACTTACGTAGTAGGAGAAACTCTAACAGTAATAATAATGAAGAAATGAAGTAGATTGCTTGGAAAGGTTATGGAATTTCCGTTACTGATGCATGTGCTGTCTTACCACGTTCCGGATAGGCTCATGCATTTAGATGAGGAGCATCCTGCCACTTGTTGGAGACCCCAGTCTTGTGCTCAGAGACAAGGATAAGTTTGACCTATTGGTGGCTAGCAGGACATTTTCTTTTTAGTAGATGAACTTAGTGGTAAAGCAAGCTTTGAAAACTCAAATGCAGGGCTGAAGAAATTAATTATTTTTATTTAAAGGCAGATGCACAGAAGAGCAAATCACCAGATATTATAAGTGCCCTTTTTCATTTGTATTTTTTCTTTTTTTTTTTTTTTTTTAATTTAGTTGCAGAAAAGCCTCTGGTCTATTGAGCTTCAGTTGATCTGGTTCTGTCAGCTGTGAGCCAATCCTTTGACAAATGTTATTCTCAAACGTGCCTTTAACTGGCCACATTGTAAACAAATAATTGACTAAAAAGTGGACCTGAGCTTTTGCTTGTTACATAACTAAGTTCTTCATAAAGATTGTCAGGGTAGGATTTAACCTCACAAATCATTTAATGTGCATGAACTAAAAAATGCAGTTGTGGAGAGTGTTTAAGGACGGCAAATTAGTAAATTCAATGACAGATCTTCAAAGAGGCTAGAGAGAGTGGAAAGCTGGGGAGAATAGCATGGTCAGGAAATCACCTTCCCACCTTTGACTTTCTTGCTTTCTGACTGGTAAAATTTTATACAAGAATTCTCACTACTGCTGCCCTGGTCTGTATGTCAATATTTTCGTGTTCCGGCTGAAGAGTAGCCTCATTTGTCACATTGCTGAAGTAACTCTTCTCTGCAATACAAAAGTAGGCTTGTTGAGCAAGAGTATTTGCAGAGAAGTATACATGAAAATCTTTCAGTCCTGCTCATTCATTCCCTGTTCAAAAAGTATTTTAATGGCTAAACAATCTTGTCTTTCTCTGGTTCTAATGTATAACTGTGTTTGTTTTCTCTCTTCTCATTCCACCCTACTGCAGCTCAGAACATTCAAGGTTACTTAATTGGAGGAGGAGTTTCCGTGGTCTTTTTTGTATTTTTTGCTCTCTTTATCTACAAGATCTTCAAAATTGATATTGTGCTTTGGTATCGGGACTCCTGCCATCTTTTCCTGGGTAAAAAAGGTATGTTTGTGTAACAGTACTGGGTGTTGTAACAAGCCTCCACATACCCTTGCAAAGCAATGCGTTAACCTCAGGGAGTGTGTCCTGGGTTCAGTGATTGGTCTTCCTTGGGATTTTTGAAAGGATAACATGTTTTTTAGGATGCTTAGAATTAGTTCAGAAAACAAAAGCATCTACAGGGGAAAAATCAGCAACTTTTCAGGAATCTAAAGTTACCATTCCTTTCCCTGAAGACATATTTCAGTGGTTTGAATGGTGCTCTGGTAGCAGTTGTTTAGATTTCTTTTAATTACTGTTCTTACAGAAAGGAGTAATACAGTGGAATTGTTGGGTGTTTCTTACTTTCAGCAGACGAACCAGGAGAAATTTCACCTGCTTTCATTTTCTATTTGAAGGCACTTCCAATTATTTTACTTTCTGTAAATTCCTGGCATTCAGAAAAATGTTGATGGGGTGCTGTGTATGAGACTGTGGTGAAGTGCGGGTCATTTCCTAACATCTCAGAGGAGGTACATGGCTAGAGAAACAGAAGGTATCTTCTAGAGGTATTGGGGTTCTGTTAGATTTCTTTGAAGTCTTTTAAATTTGGTCTTTCTGAAAAGTTTGTTTCAGAATACCTAATACCATTCAGACCTTGAAATCTGCCAAATACTTTGGGTTTTGTTTTCATGTCTAAGTGGCTGCTGGGTTTTGAAACTCCAGGTTACAAAAATTACCTTTGAGTTATATGGCAGCTGTAATATTAAGTATTCCGTTGTATTATTGGAACCCCTATTTCCCAAATAACTCAGTGATAACATTTTTTTAATTTAGAGTTCAAAAAAGAATATTAAAACCTACTTCATTTTGCATGTCTCTTTTGCCTATTGAGATCCAGCATAGTGAACTCTAGAAGGCCTGATCCTACAAATATTTCAGGCTTAATATAGTTACACATGCTTAGATAATAGCAGGATTAGGACCTAAAACAATTATTCCAGTGGGGAAAACCCCCTGGAGTTTAGAGATTTTCATTTGTTTGTTTGCTTGCTTGCTTGCTTTTGTGTCTTCAGAATCCATTCTTATATTACTTCTGTTGCTCACTCTTTAGTTTCAGATGGGAAGATCTATGATGCTTATGTTGTGTATCCAAAAAACAGAGAAAGCTGCTTGTATTCATCAGATATTTTTGCTCTGAAGATACTACCAGAGGTCTTAGAAAGACAGTGTGGATATAACCTCTTCATATTTGGAAGGGATGATTTACCAGGAGAAGGTAAGTTATCTGAAGACAACTCACACTCAAGTTTTCTCACTGGCAGCTGCAAATACAACTCAGAAACAGACAATCAATCAGACTTGATTCTAAATATCAACCACCATCGAATGAGCTATTTTCCTATTTTCTCTGCTGGAGAATGAGAAATACAGCACTGGGTGCTTCCATGAAGTCTATTTATCTTTGCCTTTCCCTTGTCATTGTTTAGCTCTTCCAGGTTTTTTTAGTGTCTGGCTAGCCCAGACATCTGGAGATGAGTTTTATCTAGGCGTATGGTTTTGGAACTTGGGTGTTTTTTGTTTTTTTTTTTTTGCTATTGTACCAGTGATGGTGATAAAATGACATTAGCAAAACAAGTAGTTGATCGTTGTTAGCTTTCCTCTGTTTATGCCGAACAAGAATATGCACATGCATGCTGATGGGGTCAGATTGTGTTGCATTGGCCGAATACCTGTTGGCTAGCACAAGGTAACTGCTTGCATGCTCTTACCCTATCCCTGTTTGTGAGGTAAAGTGTGTTGGCTCAAATATCATAGAATCACAGAAGGGTTTGGGTTGGAAGGGGCCTTAAAGATCATCTAGTTCCAAACCCCTGCCGTGGGCAGGGACACCTTCCACTAGACCAGGTTGCTTAAAGCCCCGTCCAGCCTGGCCTTGAACACTGCCAGGGATGGGGCAGTCACAACTTCTCTGGGCAACCTGTGCCAGCGCCTCAGCACCCTCATAGTGAAGAATTTTTTCTAATGTCTAATCTGAATCTACCCTCTTTCAGTTTAAAGCCTTTTCCTCTTGTCCTATCAAACAGTGAGTGAAACAACTGCAACATGTTGGTAACAAAAAATAGAAACGTACACCCTTAATTTTGTACAACCTTTTCCTCTACAGCTGTGATCAGCATCGCTGATGAAAAAATCCATCAGAGTAGAAGAGTGATCATTGTTTTAGTACCAGAACCCTCCCGTTACAGTATTCTAGAAGATGTATCTGAAAAGCAGCTAGCCATGTATAATGCTCTTATCCAAGATGGCATTAAAGTAATTCTTATTGAACTGGAAAAAATACAGGATTATGCAACCATGCCAGAATCCATCAAGTATGTTAAGCAAAAGCATGGGGCAATCCGATGGAAAGGGGACTTCTCAGAAAGGTCTCACTCGGCAAGTACCAGATTCTGGAAGAAAGTGCGCTACCACATGCCGTCCAGAAAAAATGGATCTTCATCAGGACTGCATTTGTTACCAAAAGACTTTAATTCTCCCTAAATAGCAAAAGAAGAATGACACTTAATGACTAATTCCGTTCACATAGTTGGTGGTGGATTGATTGAAGGTCACATTTATCTGTTTTGTGCAGACAATCTTACTCAGATTTTCTGGACCGAAGGTACTACAACTTCATCTACAGATGTGAACCATTTTTTTTCTTCTGTCCAGATCAACAGAATGCTTTGAAATGCCGTCAGTAGCACAGAGATGACATGGATACCATGTAGGAAGTACATGAAGCCTTTTCCAAGAATTGCACTGCGATTTGGTGGAATTCTTTTGGGATTAGAAATGAAAGGGGAGAAAAACTATCAAACACCCCCCCCCCCCCCCCCAAAAAAAGGGCAACACCCTTGGATTTTTTTACAGTTAAAGTTTGAATATGAAGGGAACTGTATTAATTACAATTGTGATATTATGTAATGGGGATGGTTGATGCCAGTAAGTGGGTTTATTTCAATTTGTTTAATGAAAGGACACAAAACTATTCTTTGTTAGAAGTTCGTTACTTGCCTCGTTCAGTTTGCTGAAAGATAAATCCCTTTGCATTACTGCATCATTGTGTTACCGTCCAAGAGTAAAGGTAAGAGACAAGCCCAGCCCGCTCAAAGTGCTATTGAACCTGACAAAGTATAAATATTCTTCCCTGATCTTGTTGACATTGTAAAGAACTGTACCATTTTTAGTCAGTTGTCCCATGCAGGCAGCATGAAAATGCCACTTTAATCTATGTTGAGTCAAAAAATTAATCTCTAGAGGATTTCACACTCACACCCCTTCATCCCCTCCCCCCCAGTTAAGTGGCTTAATATATTTGTTCTTATTTTACCCAAATGGAACAAGTGGCTTAATGATACAGACTGTCTTGTGGGGAGTACAGGATGGTTGGCTTCATCTGCCTTACCTTAAGGATCAGATCAAGGCGCTGCAGGGCACCCACTTCTCGTAGGTTGCTGTTGCTGAAGGAAAGCAAGTTTTCTCTCCTGTTTCCAGCCAATGAGCAAGCTCCAGCATTTGTCAGCTCTGAAAGCTGAAGCTGGCTGAACCAGCTAATGGGATAGAAACTGTTCTTTTCCTTGGTATAGTTTTAACCCTGATTAGTGAGTTTATCTGGTTCCTGGAGGGTTCAGGGTGCAATGAGAAAAGAAAAGGGCTGGTAGTACCATGTATTTTGGCTCCAGTTGTGTTTAGAAAATAGAGCTAAAATTGTTGCTCAGTACTCTTTAAAGTGAGAGAGGTGCTCTGTGTTGCCCCCTGCAGCTGCTTGCTTTTCTTCTTTCCCTCTGCCCTGATACAAGGAATCCAAGGTGACCGTGTACTGAATTTGGCTGGGGCTGGATGAAGTGGGGCTGGAGCTGCAGCTTCCAAAGAGCTGTTTGGGAAAGGAAGTTGTTAAAACTTAGTGTGCATATTGAGTGTAACTAATGATGTACTTTCAATTCTTTTTGGGGGTGAGGGAATTGACTGATTTTAAACAGATTTGATAATTCTTTTAATATGGCCTATCTTTTTCCATACAGCTCCCTTGTCTTGGAACAAGCAACTTACTGTTGAGTCAAACTCCATCACTGTCCAAACTGTCCTTGAAGGCTGTTGCTAATACAGTATTAGGCAGAAATTTTCCCTTTGAGTCGGTCCTTTGATATTTCCACTTTTTCATCTGAAAAAAATAATGCTCTGCATCCTTCAGAATTCGTCTATTCATTTTGACACTGCAGTGTTGGCTTTTTCTTCTTTCATGGCTCAAGCATTTATCATCTTATGCCTCCATCCTCAACCAAACAAGACTGAAAGTGTGAGATGCCATCCCGCAGAAGAACTGCCTAGTGAATGTCGGATGGTGTGACCTTCATGTTCTGCCTGATAAGTGACAAAGCCAGTGGAAATAGGTTCCTCTCCTGCCTAAAGTGCTTTGGTTACCTCGGTGCGTGCTGGAAAACTTGAAACTCTGCTTCTGAGAGACAGTGCCGCCTTAGCTTTGTGAGTTGAGTGTGTGTTTGGCAAGAATGGAATAAGAATCTCTTCATTTCAGGATAGGAGGGGGAAATACGCATTTGAAACATCAGACTTTCAAACTGTCACGGTACTGGAGTGTTTTGTTGATGAATGTCATGTATGTATATTCAAGCACATGCTTGTATTCTGGTCTCATTCTGTATTTTGGTCAAGGTGGGAGTGTCAAGGGAGGATCAGTTCCAGTCATGAAGTGCCACATTCATGTAGCTGTCACACACAGCTTTTAAACATGGTGTGTATTCTGTGACAGCCTGTTGTGGGGTAAAGAGCCTTGAGATACATCTGAAGTTTCTGAGATCCATCTGAGCAAGGCTAATTGTTTTGGTTCTCAGTGATAGAAGAACTTAGTAGAACAGAAGCTGTATGGTTTGGTCACAGACCTCTCCTGTAAGAAGATACCTATATCAAATGTGAAGACTAGACCCTAGAAGTACTGTATTTGTACTCTGAGAACTAGGCTATAATACTAACTTTACACTTCCACATTGACAGCTCACACTACACAGGCCAGCCAACAGAGTTCCAGTGACCTTGGGCCTCCTGAATTATTTTTACTGGCTGGAATAGACTGAATGAAAAACTGCTACTTGCTATCCCTAACTCTAGAGATGGGAAAGTTATTTTACTGAGCCAAAACACTGTTGTTTTTTTTTTTTAAAAACAAAACTTGTTCCTTTTGATATATTTATACAAATGATGTTAAAATTTTCATGTGTGTTAAGTAAAGGCAATTTGAAGAAAGGTAATTTTTTAATTCATTAAAAGCACTACATATTTCTTTCCCACTGCACTGCTGGATTTTTTTTTTTCCTTATTCTTCCACCAAAGCAGGCTGAGAACAACCAACGGCAAGCAGGACCCTGGCTGAGAGGGAGCTGCCAGCCTATGTGGTGTCCTGATAGGTAGTTAAGTGTCTCATTGTCAAATGAACTTTACCTCAACAAGGTACAGAAGTAGAAGCCAACTGCCGGTGATGACAGGGGGCCAGTCAAGAGCCCATCCCTGTGAGAAGCTGCTTTGATTTGTTCTTGCAGGTGCAGATTAGGAAACCTGTGCAAAGGTCACTCGGGAAGTAATGTCTCACTCTGATTTGGATTTTGTTCCTAAATGAAAGATGATTTACCAGGAGCAGGTAAAACGCAAGATTACTGAATTCTATCATTCCCCTTACGGAAGCAGCGGTTTGGTTTGCTTGTGATTGTCACTTGTCCTACAAAAGAAAAAATCAGGGCAAGCATTGCTCTGATTTATGCAGGTTAAGTAAGTCAGTTGGCACGAATGCATGTTTCAAGAGACTTTATTTTAGACTAACTGCTGTCAGGTACTGTTGGTAGCATGCCCAAGTAGTTGGAGCTTGTCTTCAAGTTTTACCTCATCTGAAGGGAATCTGTTCCCTGGGCTCCAGGACTCTTTGGTGATACAAAGCATGGGGGGTGGGGTTGAGCGGGAGATCAGCTTTAAAAGTGGTCTCCTGATTCAAACAAAAATGCTGATGCAGCCGCACGCATACGCCCAAAGGAGATGGATAGAGGTGAAAAGGGAAAGTTGTCAACATTGTAAATTGGGGAAGCCAAGTCATCCTGAAAGCTGGAACAAAACTACTGGAGGATGCAGAAAAATGGGAGGTTCGTGGTAATAAAAGGCAGTGGTCTAAATTCATCCCAGGCAACTTCCGTCCCATCCCTAGCTAAGTCAGTGGTCTCACTCTGATTTCCTTCTATGCATAACTCAAAAGGATTGAATTTTTTGCAGGTAATGTTCTCCTTCATTGCTTGTGTAATGTTTATCAAATAAATTAAGCAGATGCAGGCCACCATCCAATGGAAAAAGGACTTCACGGTGATACCTTATTTATTTAGTAAATACATTTTGGGAAAAGTAATATACCAAAAGCTACCCCCAAGATTTTGCTTCCTCTCCCTGCCAAGATGTCTCTTCATCTGTACAGAAAATAGCCTTTAGTGAACACTTTAGCTTCAGAAAGATAAGCCACATCATGACCACTGCTCTGCTGCAATCATTTTCAGAGATGGCACTGATGAGTTGTATTAGAGCCCACCCTGTGCTAATTACAACAGATCATTCTATCTTAGAGCTTTATGAGACAAAATACTTCTGAATGTTTGTATAGATTTAAAAAAAAGAAACAACCCAAACCTAGCAAATTCCACTGCACAGATCTGTTCAGGAACATGTGTTTGGATAACTCTTTGCTTAGCATCACCTTTGCTTAGCATCACCTTCATTGCTGGAGCTGGTGGTTCTCAGTCTGCTGAAGTGTTCCTGGCGGCCACATCAAATGTTCATGCAGACTGGTGCCAATGTTCACTTTGCTCAGACAACCCACTTCTCTGCTCTTCCCTGCAAGTTTTGTCTTGTGACACTCATGTTTTGTGTATTTTGCTGTCTCATGAAATCCAGCCATTTCAGTTGGCACTCCTTCAGCTTTACTGTAATGTGTTTTTTCTAAATTCTGATTCGTATCAATCACTGAATAGTTGAATGACTGAATAGTTCTCATTTTACTTATTAGTTTTGGTAATATTTAACAACATCTTTTATACCAGAAACATTTTCACTGAAAACATTTTTTTCAGTATTTTAGTATTATAATGAAGATAGGAGAAAAAAACCAACAAACCTGCAAACAGCAGAACCTCTAGATTGCATGTCTCAGAAAGAATTCTTAATATACATATATATATTTATTTAAATCACTGCTTCTAGAAAAATGTAGTAGAGCAGACGAGGGAACACCTCACTTACTTACATTTTTGACAATCGGATTTAACTCACAGATGTTTGTTGGTGGTGCAAAACAGCAATATAGCAGCCAGAAATCTCGCATAAAAATGATGTGACCTAATGCAGTGAGTTCGTAAGAAACATTTCCAAAATGAAATATGGATATGATTGCTGATCAAAGAGAGGCTAGCTGACTGCAGAAATCCTGCTGTCTCTGCTTAGCCAGGAATGAATTCGCTCTGTGTTCCTCCCAACAGCATAATGTCTGCAGCTGCTGCAACGTGCCTTCAGCCAGCACTAGAGGCTGGAGGAGCCAGTACTCCACCTTGCACCAGTGGAGGACAACATATGCAGGCATAGCAGCACGTAATCTCTCATCTTTGCTTATCTATGGCTACCACGTGGTGGGTAGGATGGTTGAACGTGTTTAAGTTTGGTAAATACGATAATACCAGAAAGTGGAACGAACGAAGCACCAGGAGAATGAAAAATCAGGGTGGAAGAAGCAGGACATATCTGGATTATTCTCCACAGTTTTAGCAGAATGCCTGTAATTTTGTAATTGAATCGCCGAGGTGAGTATCTCCAGAGAGGACGCCTTTAACACCGGAGCGGGGGGAAGCACAGCGTCCAGGAGCCTCAGTTCGGAGCGGCAAGAGCGACCGAGGCAGCCTCGAGTCCTCGACAGGACTTGCCCAGGAGCCGGCAGCTCAGCTGACGCGAGCAGCTGACTCACAGGGGGCGGCGCCAGGAGTGACGGCACCAGCCCTCAGTGGGGAAAACCCATCCCAGGGAGCGCGCCGAACAGGGCGGGCAAACAGGGCGTGGCACGTCAGTCAGGGCGTGGCGCGGCAGTTCGAGCGGGCAGCGAGCGGGCAGCGAGCGGGATGGTGAGCACTCGCCTCAGGACCAGGGCCCGCTCAGGGAGCTCTGCCCCGGCGGTGGCCAGCGTAGGCACCCAGACAGAGCCATGAGAGGGGAGGCTGCGGCGCAGACCTCGGAGCGTAGAGAGTGCCTCGACTGGTCTCTTGAGGCGAGGGTGCGCAATGGACAGGGCTGCACTCGGTGCGCCCTGGTGGAGGTCCTCCTGCAGCAGGTGGCTGAGCTGCGGGAGGCTGTTGGGGAGCTAAAAGATGCCAGGGAAGCTGAGAGGAAGCTGGGCTGCTTGCTCCAGGCCCAAACTACACGGGGGCTGCAAACGTCCAGCACTGCTCATATAGGAAAGAAGGAGGGCAGCGACCCAGGAAGCTGGGAATTAGTCACGAGAAAAACTAACCAAAAAAGGAGGAAGAGGACAATTAACGACAAGGGGCTTCCTCCTAAATCTGATGTCCCCACCCAGAACCGCTTCGCAGTTCTGCAGGGGGCTAATGAGGAAGCACCCACCACACCTAATGAGCATCCTGCTGATGCACCAGTAAAGAGGATCACTACTGGTGCCTCCAGGAAAAAGCGGAGGGTACTAGTAGTAGGGGACTCTACTTTGAAAGGCACAGAGGCACTCATCTGCCGGCCTGATCCAGTCTCGAGGGAGGTGTGTTGCCTGCCGGGGGCTCGGATCAGGGATGTTGCTGAGAGGCTGCCTGCTCTAGTAAGTCCTGCTGACTATTACCCCCTCCTAGTGGTCCATGTGGGTGCTAGAGATATAGATAGCAGTAGCCTGGAAAACATTAAGAAGGACTACAGAGCCCTGGGAGAGGTGGTTAGGGGCTCTGGAGCTCAGATAGTTTTTTCATCAATTCTCCAGGACAAAGGGGAGGACGTTAAAAAAGCTAGGCGTGTCTGGCAGGTTAATAAATGGTTAGAATGCTGGTGCCATAGTCAGGGGTTTGGCTATTTAGAACATGGAGCTCCATTTGGGAGGCCAGATCTACTGGAGGCTGGTGGAGCTGGTCTGACAAAGAAGGGGAAGAGCTGTTTTGGTAGGAGGCTTGCCAGGCTGGTCAGGAAAGCTTTAAACTAGATGTGTTGGGGGAGGGGAGCATTGATCCATCCCAACACTCCTGGTCAGTTGCCAGCACCTGTAATAAGTGCTTGGAGCGATGTAGAGATGTTCCAGCTGCCCCAGCCATTGAGTCGGCTGCATTTGGAGCTCGGCTAAGGTGCCTCTATACAAACGCCCGTAGTATGGGGAACAAGCAAGAGGAATTAGAGATGTGTGCAAGGCTACGGGAATATGATGTCATTGGTATCACAGAAACATGGTGGGATGGCTCCTATGACTGGAATGTCGGAATGGAAGGTTACAGGCTGTTTAGAAAAGACAGGCCAGGCAGACGGGGAGGGGGCGTTGCTATCTATGTCAGTGATAGGCTAGAGAGTATGGAACTCTGTCTGGGGACGGGTGATGAGGTAACAGAGTGTTTGTGGGTCAGGATCAAAGGGAAAACAGCAATGGGGGACATTACGGTGGGGATCTGTTACAGGCCGCCTGATCAAGAGGACTCTGTGGATGAAGCGCTCTACAGACAGATAGGAGCAGCCTCACGCTCGCAGGCCCTGGTCCTCATGGGGGACTTCAACCATCCTGACATCTGTTGGAGGGACGGTACGGCCTGGCACAAGCAATCCAGGAGGCTCCTCTATTGTGTGGAAGACAACTTCCTCTTTCAAGCAATAGAGGAGCCGACGAGGAGAGGTGCGATGCTGGACCTCGTGCTCACCAACAGGGAGGGACTGGTTGGAAATGTGACGCTCCAGGGCAGCCTTGGCTCTAGTGATCACGAGATGGTTGAGTTTGAGATCCTTAGGACAGTGAGAAGAGCGTGCAGCAAGCTCACTGCCCTGGACTTCAAGAAAGCAGACTTTGGCCTCTTCAGGATCCTCCTTAGTAAGGTTTCATGGGATACAGTCCTAGAGGGCAGGGGGACCCAAGACTGCTGGTCGATATTCAAGGATCACCTGCTACGTGCTCAGGAGTGTTGCATCCCGACTAGAAGAAAGTGCAGCAGGAGGGCCAGGAGACCTCCATGGATGGACAAGGAGCTGCTGAGGAAACTTAGAGGGAAAAAAGAAGTTTATAGAAGGTGGAAGCGAGGACAGGCGGCCTGGGAAGAATATAGGAGCATTGCCCGGGAAGCTAGGGACCAGCTTAGGAAAGCTAAGGCCCAGCTAGAATTAGGTTTGGCAAGGGATGTAAAAGATAACAGGAAAGGATTCTATAGATACGTAGCAAATAAAAGACAGACTAGGGACAATGTGGGCCCTCTCCAGAAGCTATCAGGAGAACTGGCTACCATGGATTTGGAGAAGGCTGAGGTTCTTAATGACTTCTTTGCCTCAGTCTTCACCAGCAAATGCTCTGACCACACCACGAAAGTCTTGGAAAGCAGATGCGGGGACTGTGAGAATGAAGACCTTAGGCCCGCTGTAGGAGAGGATCAGGTTCGAGACCATCTTAAGAACCTGAACGTGCACAAGTCCATGGGACCTGATGAAATCCATCCACGGGTCCTGAAGGAGCTGGCGAATGAAGTTGCTAAGCCACTGTCCATCATATCTGAAAAATCCTGCCAGACAGGTGAAGTTCCCGATGACTGGAAGAAGGGTAATATAACCCCCATTTTCAAGAAGGGGAAGGTGGAAGACCCAGGGAACTACAGACCAGTCAGTCTCAGCTCTGTGCCTGGCAAAATCTTGGAACAGTTTCTCCTGGAAAACATGCTAAGGCACATGAAAAACAACGAGGTGGTTGGTGACAGCCAACATGGCTTCACGAAGGGGAAATCCTGCCTGACCAATTTGGTGGCCTTGTATGATGGAGCCACAGAACTGATGGACAGGGGCAGAGCAGTTGACGTCATCTACCTGGACTTGTGCAAAGCGTTCGACACTGTCCCGCATGACATCCTTGTCTCTAAATTGGAGAGACATCAATTTGATGGATGGACCACTCGGTGGATAAAAAACTGGCTCGATGGCCGCAAGCAAAGAGTTGTGGTAAATGGCTCGATGTCCTGTTGGAAACCTGTAACGAGTGGTGTCCCTCAGGGATCGGTGTTGGGACCGGTCCTGTTCAACATCTTTGTCGGCGACATGGACAGTGGGATTGAGTGCGCCCTCAGCAAGTTTGCCGACGACACCAAGCTGTGTGGTTCGGTTGATACGCTGGAGGGAAGGGATGCCATCCAGAGGGACCTTGACACGCTTGTGAGGTGGGCTGATGCCAACCTTATGAAGTTTAACCAAGCCAAGTGTAAGGTCCTACACCTGGGTCAGGGCAATCCCAGGCACTGCTACAGGCTGGGCAGAGAAGAGATTCAGAGCAGCCCTGCAGTGAAGGACTTGGGGGTGTTGGTTGACGAAAAGCTTAACATGAGCCGGCAGTGTGCGCTTGCAGCCCAGAAAGCCAACCGTATCCTGGGCTGCATCAAAAGAAGCGCGACCAGCAGGTCAAAGGAGGTGATCCTGCCCATCTACTCTGCTCTTGTGAGACCTCACTTGGAGTACTGTATGCAGTTCTGGTGTCCTCAACATAAAAAGGACATGGAGCTGTTGGAACGAGTCCAGAGGAGGGCCACGAGGATGATAAGAGGGCTGGAGCACCTCCCATATGAAGACAGGCTGAGAGAGTTGGGGCTGTTCAGCCTGGAGAAGAGAAGGCTGCGTGGAGACCTCACAGCAGCCTTCCAGTATCTGAAGGGGGTCTATAAGGATGCTGGGGAGGGACTCTTCCTTAGGGACTGTAGTGGTAGGACAAGGAGTAATGGGTTCAAACTTAAACAGGGGAAGTTTAGATTAGATATAAGGAAGAAGTTCTTTACAGTGAGGGTGGCGAAGCACTGGAATGGGTTGCCCAGGGAGGTTGTGGATGCTCCATCCCTGGCAGTGTTCAAGGCCAGGTTGGACAGAGCCTTGGACCACATGGTTTAGGGCAAGGTGTCCCTGCCCATGGCACGGGGGTTGGAACTAGATGATCTTAAGGTCCTTTCCAACCCTTACGATTCTATGATTCTATGATTCTAATTTGCCTAGCAAATGTGCTTATGATGTATTTTTAACGATAATGAAAACATCTATCTTGTTAATTCTAAAAGGTTAGGGTTTGCTGATTGCTGCCTACTGTGGGAGGAACCTAAGAAAGAGGTTTTCTCTACCTTAGTAACTATTTTAGTCTGTGACAATACAGCCTTACAGATGCCCATATCCAATTCTGTGTTCGTCACACTGCATTTGAAGAACTACTTTGAATAACTCTGACTCCAGCCGTGGCACAGAGAATTAAGAAATAGCAGAACATAGTGAACATACTGTTCCCAGAACAAGCTAAGTAGCCTTTAAAAAATGCCAGGCTACTTACTAGCAACTAAGTAAAAACTTCTGGCTAAATGGGACTAAATCTGTATGCTCAAGCTTCAGAACCCAGCATCTCAGTCACATGTGGCAATCCGGGGAACTTGGACCAAGCTGGCAAAGCAGCCTATTGAAGAAGCAAACAGGCCAGCTGACGTCTCCGAGATGCTCCCGACAACAGCCTCCACACACGCGTGGGGAAATCCCTCTTCCAGCCACACGTTCACTTCCACTAGGGAAGCCTGCCCGTCCTACAGGACAAAACAAACGCCGGTCACCCCAAACCTGGAGGGTTTCTTGCCGGCGCCCCCCGACTGTGGAGGCCGAGCCCTGGACGCGGCGGCGAGGGGCTGGCTGCTCAGGCGGCAGCTGAAGCGAGGCGCCGCCTTTCAACGCATAAGCGGCTCTTGCTCAATCTCCTTGGTTTCCGTGGCCTGGGTTTAATCAGGTTTAAAGCCGGCCTGCCTGCGTGCGCCGGGACACCTGCCGCCGTGCGCAGCGGCGGGAAGGGGCGGGCAGAGGAGGGGAGGCGGGCAGGCGGGCCTCTCTCTCCTCCGCGGGGGCACTCAGGTTTGCGGCCAGGGGCGGGTGAGGCCTTGCTGGCAGGAGCTGCCTGTGCAACGGGGCGAGAGGCGACAGCGGCTGCGGGGCTGCCTGGGCTTGCCAAAACGCGGCAGCGAGGGCTCCCCCGCTTCGCCCCGCCCCGCCCCGGCAGCGTACCTGCAGGTAGGCAGCGGCGGGGACTCCGCGGGGAGCTGGCCCGTCCTGAGGGAACCCGCCTGCCCGTGAGGTGGCTCAGCCCGACGTGGTGCCTCCCGGGGAAAGCCAGAGCAGGGGACAGAGCAGGGGTGGTGTGAAATCTGCTTTGGCAGGTCACCGCTTTCCTCTGCGCCTGGCGTGGCTCGGTTGTGAGAGAAACCGACAGAGCGGCGTTTCCGCGGAGTTAAGCCGTGCCCCCCGGGTCTGGCGGGTCTCCTGCGAGCACCCCAGCCTCCCTCCATCCCCGTCCCCTTCCCCGCAGCGCCGTTCCCGAGCCTCTGCGGAGCTGCAGCCCCTTTCCAGGGACCGTTTCCAGGGACACGCGTGAAGAGCTTCAATGAAGAGTATTGGGAAATGATTTCCTGCCGACACTGGTGAGGGATGTCAGCGGATCGCAGGAAAACGGCTGTCGAGATAGTGTCGGTGCTGTAACTACATCCCAGCTCTCCAGTACTGGTTAGGTACGCAGTGGAACAAATGCATATATTCCTCGGCAAGAGAGGAATATATGCATTTGTTGTGATCGTTTTTGCTAGATCAAAACTGAGGCACTTGATGATGTTCTCTTGAAGAGGCACAGCGTACCTTGCAGTTAATAGAAGCGTTTAAGGTAATATGAATATATATATATATATGTATTTTATGGCTTATGTAAAAGAAATGGTGTGATACTCTTTCGGTCAGTTCTTTCAATTCTGAGAACATGGCTGTTGTGTGTTTTTGCCACAAGTGTGTAAAAATTAGTGAAAGGCCTGATTTTTCAAAGTTCTGATGAGATTCGTGATTTTGTTTTAGCTGTGTAGGTCAACTTCAAAAGCACTAGAGAGCAGAGAAAAAGGTGGCTGTACTAATTTAATGACAGATTTTAATAAGAGTTATGCTTTACTATGTGCTGCCAAGGATGCTGTAATTGTAATTCAGGTGCATGTGTCATTGAAGACCTCTTTCAGGCACCTGGCTATTTTATTTTTCTTTTTTTTAAATCTTAAATTGATAAAAATATTTCCTTTCAGGGTAAAGCTTTATGAACATGGCCTCAGATACATGGAACTTTTTTTCTTCTGGAAAATTTGGGCAAAGATAACTCCAGCTGAGTTCTGTCCTGAGTAGCAAAGCTCTACACATTGATTGCAGGCTCAAGATGTGGGCAAAATGGCTGGGAAAAGGGAGAAATGTACTTGTTTATCATGGCAGAATATGGTGGGAAAAGCACTTGCACTCGATATTTGTTATTTTCATCATTAATTATGTGAATGCATGCAAATAGCAAAGCCTAATTTTGCCGCTGCGTATACGTTCTGCAGAACTGGAAGTTTATTCTTCATGAAGTCAGACAAGAAGGAATCTCCTCCTTCAGGAACAGTTCATGTGTGTGGTTTGACACAGGGCTTTATATATTTGCAGGTCTTCCATGTTGGCAAAAGGGCAAGTTCTAAACTTAAAGGGATAGAAAGTACATTGCATTTATAGAGAAGCAGGTTTCTGGAAGACTTTCCATCAGAACATGGCAAAATAACTGCTGCTGCATGTCCTGAATCTACTGCTGGGGCAAAAAACCTGCTTGAGAGAGCATGTGTGAGTCAGAACACTAGAGTCGAGTAATGCTGTAATGGAACAGAACTAATGAAAAAACAGTGATTTGGAGAAGTCGTAAAGAAAATGCCGAGTCATAAGCGGAGCTTGTTCAGTCCTTTGTTCAGTCCTGTTTTCACTTTATTTCCATTATAATGTTTTAATCTATTTTAAAATTGAAAAGCAGAGATTTTCAGAGTTACTGTCTGTCACAATTAGTGAAGGTTGGAGCTTTTGTACAGACACCCATAGCCCCCCTCCCGTGAATTTAAAGTTTTATGTATTCCTTCTTATGCTCAGCATTCTTGCAGGGACTCATACCTTCTTGCAGCTAGGCAAGAGAAGACCTGCCTGGTAGTTTGAATGAAGTTTGCAGAGGGAGGAGGGGAGAGAAGGGCAAGAAGGAAGCAAGCAGGCACTGCAAGCAGCAGTGTGGGTGACTCAATATATGGCACACTTCTGAGCCAGTTTGGTGAAGTAAGACACAGCAGCCGGAAGTGTCGTCTTTGACTATTGCAGAAATTGGCGATTGGCTGAAGATTCTTCGCAACAGGATAGGGTTCTCCTACTTATCCTTCGGTTTGAGTAATTGCATTTGTCCTTTCACAGTACTGTAAAAACTGGTAGGCTGAGTAGGAAAAAAAAAATAAGGCAGTAAGGCAGGCCCAGTTAAGGAACAACTTGTCAGAGGCAGGCAACTAATAGATCCTTCTCCAAAAATTCTGGAGAGACAATAGACAATTCGGGCATAAAAAACCCCTATAGGATAGGTTATGGGAAGATATGAATATGGCAAGGGAAAACAAACAAATAAAAATTTTTGTGTTTGTGTTCGTCCTGGAAGAGCATGGATTTTGGTATCTTTTCGTATGGTTTATCTTCCATGGAAGGGTCTGTGTCAAATTGAAGAGTCAGTCCTGGCAGTTAGAGAATAAAATGATCCATAATAAAGCACCACGATTGGCTGATACTCTTGTGTTCTTTTGTAGTAAATGTTTCATTTAAAGCAGCTTTGGGACCAACAGATCAGAAAGTGATTAATGGGTTCTTCATCTTCTGCAAGTGATCAAAAGAGAACCAGGAAAATAGAGACCAGTGAGCCTGGTATCTGCAGCAGGCAGCTGGGAAGGCATTGCTTTAAATAATGGAACCAGTGGAAATGAAGGTAAATTATGCAGGGGAAAGAGTCAACAGTGACTTTTGGAACGGGGTGTCATGACTCTCAAATGCTAGAAGTGTGTTAGAATTGTACACATGTACGTGAATAGGAGACATGGCTGATACAATCTGCCTTAATTTACAAAAGGCATTCAGCAGAGGCTGTTAATGAAGGCAGACTGGCTTCATTAATGTAGCTGGAGACAGTACAGAAAAGGGTGGCAAAGATGGGCAGAAATATGAAATTAGATTCCATCTAAGGGAGAGAGAGAGAGTAAAACTGTAGCTTGGGAAAGCGAGAGCTCAGGAGGAGTGTGCTAGAAATGTAAAAAATCCAGAGTACTTGACAAGCTGAATAGGAAATGTTCACTCTTTTTACTTTTTTTTTGTTTGGTTTTTTCCTCTCTCTTTTTTTTTTTTTTTTTTGCTTTGTTCTAATAATTAGGTGCTGTCAGGTTAAACAAGCAGGTAACAGGCTCAAAACAAGCCAAAGACAATTCTTATATTTGCTGTATCCTGTATTAACTGTGTATTGCAAACATTGACTTTAAATTGTGGAAACCACTAATTGAAGGGTTTTTGCATTTCTGCAGGGAAATATGACAGCAAAAACATTGGGTTTGTGTAATATCAGAACAGCATTTCTGTTTTTAATTATTGCAGGTAAGTTTGTTGGTGGCTATGGAAGGTCTTGTTCTGAATTGATTCACGCAAGTAATACTCATTTTCTATGAAAATGGCTGTAAAAGTCAATTTATGTGCATGCCAGTGAGTTCTTTTAAACGGTCCTAAAAGCAGGAACCTGTAAGACATAATATGTGCTATTTTGTGTACTATATTATCACAGAAGCATTTAGATTGGAAGCAAACTCTTGAGATCATCTAGTCCAACGTCCCTGACCTACCCAGGGTCAGTTAGAGCAGGGTGCCCAGTACCATGTCCAGTTGAATTTTGATTATCTCCACAAATTGAGACTCCACAACATCTCTGGGCAACTTCCAGTGTTTGATCCCCATCACAGTAAAAAAGTGTTTCCTTATGTTCAGATGGAATTTTTCAGTGTTTCAATTTGTGCCTGGCTCTTTGTTTTTCATTCCCTCCCATCAGATATTTACACACGTTGGTAAGATCCACCTGGATGCTCCCTAAGCCTTCTCTGAGCTGAGCTGAACAGTGTCCCTGCTCTTTCAACCTCTCCTCATGTGAGAGATGCTCCACTCCCTTAATCATCTTTGTGGCCCTGTGTTGGACTTTCTCTAGTAAATCCTTGTCTCTGTTGTACTCACCAGTGGCCTCACCAGTGCTGAGTAGAAGGGAAGCATCACCTTCCTTGACCTGCTGGCAGGTTCTAATGCAGTCCAGGACACTGTTAGCCCTTTTTTGCCATGAGGGAGCATTGGTGGCTCATGTTCAGTTTGTTGTCCATCAGAACCCCAGTGTCGTTCTCTGCAGATCTGCTTTCCAGCTGAATGGTCTCTAAGATGTCCTGGAGGTGCCTAGGGTCATTCCTCACCAGATGCAGGACTTATTTTTTTGAACTTAATAAGGTTTCTGTCAGCCCAGTTCTCCAGCCAGTCAGGTCTGTCTGAATGGCAGCATGACTCTTTTGTATGTAAACTGATGAAATGAGTTGTAGTTTAACTTTATAGAATGTGTGCTTAGGATTTTTTTTTTCATACTGGAAAATAGAACTATTTGACAATAATGTAACATCTAGATTTTTGTAAAATTGCTAGGCTACTTAGTTGCGACTGCTTGTTTCTCCCCTTTGGCTGCCAACCAACAATCCGGTTCATGTTTAAAACATTTCAGATGGTTCAGATGAGTTGCTGTCATAATCTTGTCATTCCACCTGGAATGTTGCAGCAGTGCCAGACTGTTAAAAGAAAAAGTTCATTAATTTCTATTCCTTGAATTTCTAGGAAGGCATTTGTTTGGAGATGGTTTGGGTTTGGTTTGGGGTTTTTTGTCCATGGAGGAACAAGTTGCATGGTTCACCAATCCATTGGACAGTCTGTTTTTTGTGAAGTAATCGTATGGAAAGGTGGTTATTGGCTGCCCTCCCTGCAGTAGCAGAGACCAGTAGCTAGGCAGGTGGGGGAAAGTTTACTTTGCCAGTTCTCATAAAAAGAAATGCATGATACCCAGAGAAATAATCAAAAGCAGTGAATGGTTTTTCATGCACAATGTAAGAGTAAAGAAAGTGACCGAAAGTAAAGTATTCCTCTGCTTGTTGTGTCCTACTCTTTTTTTCCTTACACATTTGCTACGGGTTGTTATCAGAGACAGGGTTTTGGGTTAGACAGACACTTACATGACTCTCTGTAGCTGTTCTGACATTCTAATCAAACCAGAAATTGTAGATAAATACAGTACTGACTCAGAAATGTAACCATGGTATGTGGAGTTGGTGCTTTTTTTGTCATACTCCCATATGGATCTCCTTGTGTTAGAAAGAAAGAAAACGAGGTCATTGATAAGTACATGTAATAATTCCTCTCTAAATGCTCATAAATTGAAGGATTAGTTTAAATTTCCATAGCAAACTTAATATTTGTACAACAGCAACTTTAACTTCAGTGTTCCTTTAGGACATTTAGGTACTGAAAGCATCTTCTGTCTTGAAGGCTTACTTTGACTACAGTTATGTGAAATTAACAAAGACCTTGAATGTGAAATTTGTGCTTGCATGTGTGTGTGTATGTAAATGGGCATGAAACAGGCTGGAGAAATACAGGTACTTCAGTAATTTGCATCTGAACTAAAACATACAAATAACAGTCTGCTGCAAATAAGTCTACACAGTGTAAAGTTTGTGTTAAAATAACTTTCATTTCAGTGGCGTAACTATATGTGCGTATCACTGACGTATACTTTAGTTTGTAAAGATAAAGGATTATAATTGTATTTTTAGTAGATAGCTTTAGAATGGAGGTGAAAACTCCAATGGACTTTGTAAATGTAATCAAGAAATGGCTTCAGTATATCCTTTTACAGTGTTTGAGGTTTTCTTTAATCTCTATTTCTTCCCTTTAGAGAAGTGTGAAGCCTATGATGTGATGTTGAGGCAAAGTCTTGTGCTTAATGGGCAGCCTCTTGCTATTAAATGTTCACTGGAAAAGAGCTTGAGAAGTGAAGACTACAACTTAACATGGTATAAAGTTGGTAACCAGACAGCTGTACCTAGAGACAAACTTTCTAGAATTCATCAGCAGAAGAATTTAATTTGGTTTCTTCCTGCGATGTTAGAAGATTCTGGAGATTATGAATGCGTCATAAGGTGAAAGTTTAAAAAAAACCAAACATTGTTACAGAAATGAGTTGCAGAGGGAACAACTTTTATAAAGAAAGTAGAATTTTTGGGGTAAGAGAAATACTGATTGAGAAAGGAGATTGTGTTCACAAAAACTAACTTTAGGTTGGGGAAAGTAGGTCTCGTTTTGGGGTTTTTCTCCTAGCAGGCAAAAGTAAGTCTATTAGAGAATCTAAACTTCTCATCCTCTCTTTCTTCTCCAAAAAGACTACCATATATTTTTGAGTTGGAAAATATGCCAAATAGGTTAATTTAATTATGTTATATCAATTGCAGGAACTTGACAAGCTGCTGGAGAATGTGTACAAAAGTAACGGTTTTTGAGAGGACCGATGGTTTATGCTTAAATGAAAAATTTGCTGTAGGGGAGCTGATATTTACATTATCATCTGCAAAGGTTGTGTGCCCACACTTGGATCATTTCAGGAACGAGAAGAATTTTCAGCCTGTTCGTTGGTACAAGGTGAGAATGCTGTGGCTTGTGCTGTCTCGTAACTGTCCATTGTTTAAAATATAAATCACTGATATTTGTGAATTGTAGGAGAAGGCCAAAAGATTTACTGTAAATAGTAGAAAAATGCTTTGAAAGCAAATCGGAAGAGGATTAAGGCTTTTTTAAAGGAGTATACAAGTTTTTCGATTAACAGGGTAGAAATTCAGCTTTGATGTGGGAGAGACGTTGACCACGCATCCCCCAGGTGGCATCTTTTGACCTGTTATCGAAAGACACTGTGGTGAATTTCTTTTGTGTGTAAACAGATTTAGAATGTCACTTGTGAGAGATGGCATATCCGTTATGTGTTCAGTATCGCTCCATTAGATAAATGGCATTTCATATTGTTCACACTTATAGAATCATAGAATCATAGAATCATAGAATCGTAAGGGTTGGAAAGGACCTTAAGATCATCTAGTTCCAACCCCCGTGCCATGGGCAGGGACACCTTGCCCTAAACCACGTGGTCCAAGGCTCTGTCCAACCTGGCCTTGAACACTGCCAGGGATGGAGCATCCACAACCTCCCTGGGCAACCTATTCCAGTGCTTCGCCACCCTCACTGTAAAGAACTTCTTCCTTATATCTAATCTAAACTTCCCCTGTTTAAGTTTGAACCCATTACCCCTTGTCCTACCACTACAGTCCCTAAGGAAGAGTCCCTCCCCAGCATCCTTGTAGACCCCCTTCAGATACTGGAAGGCTGCTGTGAGGTCTCCACGCAGCCTTCTCTTCTCCAGGCTGAACAGCCCCAACTCTCTCAGCCTGTCTTCATACGGGAGGTGCTCCAGCCCTCTTATCATCCTTGTGGCCCCCCTCTGGACTCGCTCCAACAGCTCCATGTCCTTTTTATGTTGAGGACACCAGAACTGTACACAGTACTCCAAGTGAGGTCTCACAAGAGCAGAGTAGAGGGGCAGGATCACCTCCTTTGACCTGCTGGTTGCGCTTCTTTTGATGCAGCCCAGGATACGGTTGGCTTTCTGGGCTGCAAGCGCACACTGCCGGCTCATGTTAAGCTTCTCGTCAACCAACACCCCCAAGTCCTTTTCTGCAGGGCTGCTCTGAATCTCTTCTCTGCCCAGCCTGTAGCAGTGCCTGGGATTGCCCTGACCCAGGTGTAGGACCTTACACTTGGCTTGGTTAAACTTCATAAGGTTGGCATCGGCCCACCTCACAAGCGTGTCAAGGTCCCTCTGGATGGCATCCCTTCCCTCCAGCGTATCAACCGAACCACACAGCTTGGTGTCGTCGGCAAACTTGCTGAGGGCGCACTCAATCCCACTGTCCATGTCGCCGACAAAGATGTTGAACAGGACCGGTCCCAACACCGATCCCTGAGGGACACCACTCGTTACAGGTTTCCAACTGGACATCGAGCCATTTACCACAACTCTTTGCGTGCGGCCATCGAGCCAGTTTTTTATCCACCGAGTGGTCCATCTATCAAATTGATGTCTCTCCAATTTAGAGACAAGGATGTCGTGCGGGACAGTGTCGAATGCTTTGCACAAGTCCAGGTAGATGACGTCAACTGCTCTGCCCCTGTCCATCAGTTCCGTGGCTCCATCATAGAAGGCCACCAAATTGGTCAGGCAGGATTTCCCCTTCGTGAAGCCATGTTGGCTGTCACCAACCACCTCGTTGTTTTTCATGTGCCTTAGCATGTTTTCCAGGAGAAACTGTTCCAAGATTTTGCCAGGCACAGAGCTGAGACTGACTGGTCTGTAGTTCCCTGGGTCTTCCACCTTCCCCTTCTTGAAAATGGGGGTTATATTACCCTTCTTCCAGTCATCGGGAACTTCACCTGTCTGGCAGGATTTTTCAAATATGATGGACAGTGGCTTAGCAACTTCATTCGCCAGCTCCTTCAGGACCCGTGGATGGATTTCATCAGGTCCCATGGACTTGTGCACGTTCAGGTTCTTAAGATGGTCTCGAACCTGATCCTCTCCTACAGCGGGCCTAAGGTCTTCGTTCTCACAGTCCCTGCATTTGCTTTCCAAGACTTTCGTGGTGTGGTCAGAGCATTTGCTGGTGAAGACTGAGGCAAAGAAGTCATTAAGAACCTCAGCCTTCCCCAAATCCAGGGTAGCCAGTTCTCCTGATAGCTTCTGGAGAGGGCCTACATTGTCCCTAGTCTGTCTTTTATTTGCTACGTATCTATAGAATCCTTTCCTGTTATCTTTTACATCCCTTGCTAAACTTAATTCTAGCTGGGCCTTAGCTTTCCTAAGCTGGTCCCTAGCTTCCCGGGCAATGCTCCTATATTCTTCCCAGGCCGCCTGTCCTCGCTTCCACCTTCTATAAGCTTCTTTTTTCCCCCTCTAAGTTTCCTCAGCAGCTCCTTGTCCATCCATGGAGGTCTCCTGGCCCTCCTGCTGCACTTTCTTCTAGTCGGGATGCAACACTCCTGAGCACGTAGCAGGTGATCCTTGAATATCGACCAGCAGTCTTGGGCCCCCCTGCCCTCTAGGACTGTATCCCATGAAACCTTACTAAGGAGGA
The DNA here is from genome assembly GCF_004027225.2 of Strigops habroptila. Taxonomy (NCBI): domain Eukaryota; kingdom Metazoa; phylum Chordata; class Aves; order Psittaciformes; family Psittacidae; genus Strigops; species Strigops habroptila. Next base: position 58,831,500 of record NC_044278.2, read on the forward strand.
TCCTGAAGAGGCCAAAGTCTGCTTTCTTGAAGTCCAGGGCAGTGAGCTTGCTGCACGCTCTTCTCACTGTCCTAAGGATCTCAAACTCAGCCATCTCGTGATCACTAGAGCCAAGGCTGCCCTGGAGCGTCACATTTCCAACCAGTCCCTCCCTGTTGGTGAGCACAAGGTCCAGCCTGGCACCTCTCCTCGTCGGCTCCTCTATTGCTTGAAAGAGGAAGTTGTCTTCCACACAATAGAGGAGCCTCCTGGATTGCTTGTGCCAGGCCGTACCGTCCCTCCAACAGATGTCAGGATGGTTGAAGTCCCCCATGAGGACCAGGGCCTGCGAGCGTGAGGCTGCTCCTATCTGTCTGTAGAGCGCTTCATCCACAGAGTCCTCTTGATCAGGCGGCCTGTAACAGATCCCCACCGTAATGTCCCCCATTGCTGTTTTCCCTTTGATCCTGACCCACAAACACTCTGTTACCTCATCACCCGTCCCCAGACAGAGTTCCATACTCTCTAGCCTATCACTGACATAGATAGCAACGCCCTTCTTTAAAGGCTCTTTATATTACAAGAAGGTAGTGCCTTCTGCAGCACTCCTGCCTCATTTAAAAAATTAAGTCTAATTATTAAGTGATTCTTCATTAGTGAATACTTTTACAAATCCTGATGCTTGCATTTTGCTTTCTTATTTCTCTAACATTAAAAGTTGTATTCTATGGGAAAGGTACTTGGAGTATCTCTGAAATAAAAACTCAGAGCCAAAAGGAAGTATGTTTTGCCTTTTATTCCACTGCCCTTGCTCTTCATCAGCCTCTGCAAGGCATCCATCCTTATGGTGTGGTCCATTGAAAGTTCTGCTTGCGTTAAAGAGAGACAAAACACAGAAAGACATAGTGATATGAATTAACAGAGTTTTCTACACATGTTTAGGACTGCCAGCTGCTGGAAGGGGAAAGGTTTGCCTTCTCAAACAGCGATCTTATAATTTTCAATGTGACTGTACATGATCAAGGAAACTATACGTGCGAAACAACATATACCTGCAATGGAAAACAGTATAACATTTCACGAGACATCAGTCTGACTGTAGAAGGTAAGTAGATAATTTCACTGTGTTTGTGAAAATTTTGTCCAAGTTTCTCAAAACTAAGCTTAGAAGACCCATACATAGGGCTACTTGTTTCTACCTAAATGTGAGGGAAGGGAATGCTGACAGAAAGATTATGTATTTTCTAGAGTACGGAAATGGAATTTCCCCTTTAGTAAAAGTCTGAAATAGATGAATTGTACTCTGAAAGTATTTGGCTCCAGGTTGTATTTGTGGGGTGCTGGGTCACGGGCTATCCAGATTGTAGAGGAATAATACTGTAGATACTTCCTCCGCACCTGTGCATGCAATATTTACAGGATTTTTATGCCACAGAACAGCCAGTCCACCATGAGCATGTGGAGATTTGGAAGAGGTGGGGTGAAGAATAGTTTAGCTTCAAGTCAGAAGTAATTGACTACCTGAGATATAGGGGAGATTTAGAATCATATAATCAACTTGGTTGGAAAAGGCCTTCAAGATCATCAAGTCCAACTGTTACCCCAGGACTGCCAAGTCCACCACTAAACCATGTCCCTGGGGGCCTCATCTACAAGCTGCAGGTTTCCACCTGTGCCCACAGCTCTGCTTTTCCTTTCTGCTGCCTTTCTTTGGCATGTCAGCCCTTCCTGGGCCTTTGGCCTAGGCGTGAGCTGGACAGTGGCCAGTCGCCTGTCAGCCTGTGGCTACCAGCCTCTCCTGCTGGAAGCTGAGGAAAGAGGAGGGTGAAAAGATGCCAGGATGCAGACACTCCAAGGAGGAAAGGCAAAGCTGGCCATGCCGTCCCTGCCTGTGTGGGACTGAGGAGATGGAGGAGGAGGAAGCTCTGGGTGGGCTCTCGGTGAGAAAAACGGGGATTCGAACCTGGGACGCGAGAAACCCGAAGCAACTATAACCAGTTGGCGCTCCGTTTCTGCCACCAGAGCTCCCCGGTGGAGGCAGCGCACAGCACCCCCTATAGCCCGCACACCGCCCTGCGCCCCGTCCCGCTCATACCCACCAACACGCACATCACCTCCCAAACCACGGCACCCCAACCGCAGCCTGCCCCGACCCGAGCACACCCACCCATCCACCTCCACTCTTCACTATGAGGGTGGTGAGGCCCTGAACAGGTTGCCCAGAGAAGCTGTGGCTGCCCCATCCCTGGCAGTGTTCAAGGCCAGGTTGGACGGGGCTTTGAGCAACCTGGTCTAGTGGAAGGTGTCCCTGCCCATGGCAGGGGGTTGGAACTAGATGGTCTTTAAGGTCCCTTCCAACCCAAACCATTCTGTGATTCTGTGATATAATTTTTTCAGTAATTGAGTAATGTCTGTTATAAAATTGCTGACAACCTTGTTCACAGGACAGGGTGGGTGTGTTTTCCTGTTTTTGTTTTAGTTTGCGCCTGGGTTATAGAGCATAGAACAAACTGCAAGTGTCCTGGGTTTTCTGAAAAGCACTTTTCTCTTTTTTTTTTCTTTTTTTTCTTTTTTTTTTTTTTTGTAAGTGAGCCCACCGAAAAAGCCCCCTGAAATATCTTATCCAAGAAACAACTCCATTGAAGTGGAACTTGGTAAGTTGTTTTTTCTGTAATAAAATATGATTTTTGTATCTTAGTGAAAATTTGTACTCTAGGAGTGCCATATTTTGTGTCTTCTTGTTTTTTGACATAAACTAGTTCAGCGACCAGCTCAGTTTCCCTGTGTTGATCTCCTGAAGGGGTAGTGTTTGGAAGTAAGAGGGACAAGGCATGTTGCTTACGAAGTCCTAGGGAAATTTATCAGATGCAAAGAAAGTTGTAGGGAACCCAAGTGATTCTCTGCCACATCTGTTGCTTTCCATCACTCTGGAAGAGATTCTAAGGACAGATCCATCTTTGAATCTGCAGGGAAAGTGATGCCCCAGAGAGAGGCATCTTCGTCTTGGATTTAGCCTCTTCCATCCTACCAATCTCTTTCTGAACCTGCAGATCACTGAGTATATAGACCCTCTGCTAGAGTAACTTTTCTGAAAGGGTGTGGGGGCATCCTTAGTTGGTCTGTGTTTGGAGTCTGTGAACAGGATTGTATAGAGTTTAATTAGATTATGGAAATTAACTTTTCACTTTGTAACACAATTTTATAGGCTCACAGGTTACAGTGGATTGCAATACAACAGGTGCTGATGGGTATGAGGTGTTTTGGACAAGCAGTGGTGTGTATATTGATGTATTTTTTATGAACAGAATTTTTGCAAGTCCCTATGAGTAAGTATATTTTCAGATTAGAAAATACCATGTTGGCAACCAAAGTGGAACTTTCTCCCTTTGGCATTAAAATATTTAACAACAGTTTTCATTTGCTTAAATAGCTTTCTTTGTAAAGATTCTAATGCTTGCCTCCTCCAGTTCACTTTATGCTTTGATGTAGAAACTTGAAACATAGTAGGTACATGGACTACACGTGTGATTGTGCTTTTTTTGTTCATTGTAAAAATCTGTCTTAATTTCCAACCTGGGGAAAAGGTTTTTGTACGCTTACAGTCTCATAATTGTATTAAAACTGTAATTGTATTACAACTGTAATTGTATTACAGTTTCTGTTGAGCAGGCTCTGGCCTGGCAGAGACCTCTTACAGTTGGATCAAGCATGTCCAGGCACATGATCTTCAGACTGTCTCTTTCCTCTGCCTGCTTTCCCTTCCCAAAGTTAGACCTGATTTGAAAAAGCAACTAAAATTGGAGCAGAAGGCAATCTGTTTTTCTTAGGTATGACAGGCTGGGAACTAAAAATTGTAGGGTTTTTGTCAGCTACCATCTCGTGGTTGTTCTATGAAGACAAAATGTAATCATTTTTGTAAATTCTCAAGCACTATGTATGACCAAGAAACTGGCGAAGAAGTGAGAATGATATCTCCAAAGTAAGAATATAGTTGTGAGAAATAAGTCCTCATCATAAACAATGGGGGGAAATAAAATGCTAAATTGAGTGCTCACCAAGAGAAAACCCTATACAAACATAATATATTGTACTGTCACAAAGAATTATAATGTCATTAGGCCATAATGCAGAGGCACATGGTCCCTGAATTGATCTCATAAAAGCAATGTTAGTTTTTGTACTTCCTAGCATTTAAATGGTCATCTTTGCAATGTTAATTGCATCATGCAAATTAGTCATTTGCATTAGTGATGTTTATTCATTCATTTCTTGTTACAGTGTGGTTCTATATATAGCCTTTAAGATGTATTTCAAGCTTTTATTTTGCATTTTCAATAGTAACTAGAATATGTTTTCAGGAAAGTATAGTGCTTGGCGAAGTAGTTGGTTAATTTTGCGTTTGAAATCTATTGTTAACAAGAAAGTGGAATCCCTCATTTTCCTGGTGGTTAAGAAGTTGTTTAGGTCACACATCACGGTACACATGACTAAGTCAATGTGCAGCATAATGAGCATTTCTGTGTCCTTGTGCAGTGTATGTGCGATAATGGGTGTCTCTTGATGGTGCAGCCTGACACTTCAGCTGTTACAAGTCCTTTCGGATCCATGGGGTGAAGCAACAGTTTAGACACCACTCCTTACAGCTGAAATAGCACTGAGTTGCTGGTGTCTGCTGCAGGTCACCACCTTTGATGTCCTCCCTATTCCAAAGCTGCTTATCACAAGATGACACCTCTTTGTGCGTCACATCATATTGTGGAATTTCTCTCTCTCCACCTACTCTTATAGGGGCTGTGAAACCTGTAACAAGAGTTTGCTTAGGTTTGTAAAATACGTTTTTGTACTTCAGCCTACAGAAATCTTGTATTCTTTGCGGAAACACGGCTCCAGATAAGTTAACATCTTGATGTTTTCCAGCATCGATGCTAAATCTCAGTAAGAGGCCCAACTGTTGTTTGGCTTTCCTTCATATAATGTAATTGTTCATCTGTTCTGAAGTGTGGTTGCCATTTGCAGATGGAAACAACCATTGTCATGCTGCAGCTGTTAGTGATGAAGCCATTCCAGAGAGGGCTGTAGTTTTATGGCTTTATTTGTCACCTTTTGGATAGGGAGGAAACTTCTTACGATGGCCGCCCTGCACATTCTGTGAAGCTAGTAATTTTGGAAGTGAATAGTGAAGATTATGAACAACCATTTGTCTGCCAAGCTTCAAATGCCTTTGGGCAGGTTGCATCCTATATTATATTAAAACACAGAGGTAAGAAATGCTTTTGTTCTCGAGGCCTGTGTTTTTCTTGACCTCTCCAGAAGAGGTTTTGATACCAGATGCTTATATATCATGTTGGTAGAGGACAGATGAATTACAGTTTGCAGTATGCATGCATGTACCTGTACATAGGGAAGGAATCACTGTAGTAGTGTATTTATCATTATTAAAAAAGTAGATAAATGAAAGTGAAAAAATGATAACTCGAATTCATATTACATTTGTGTAAAATATCAGATTTGGACAAATTCGACATTTAAAACCCGATCTTATATTTTTATGCAGCTCCTGACATACAGAGGTGGCTGACTGGAGGCCTTCTCTCTCTGTTAATTTTAACATTTATCACTTTCATAATCTACAAGATTTTCAAGATTGACTTGGTGCTTTGGTACCGTAATTCTGTCTGTGCCTTTATGAGTAAGGAAGGTATGTGAATGTGACCAGGTATGTTTGTGTAACTAGCCTATTGACTTTTTCACATGCCATTACTTCTAGCAATGTGATTATTTAGTAGGATGTATGTGGAATTTCCTTGAGGAATTTTCAGATATGCACAAAGACATTTTGGTGGTGGTGGGGATTTCTTTTTTCATTCATATGAGTAAAATAATCATAGTTGAGGTAATAAACACTGCATAATATGGAAGGCAGTCATGGTGAGATAAATCAAAAGGAACTCCAGGTTATTTCCAAATTAGCATGTTGCTTTTTGCTTTTCTCTAAATTAGTTTCTTTACATGTAGATTTATGGTCACTCTGATGATGATCAATAGGTGTCAGCAGAGCTACATCCTGTAAACTATCTGTTTAAAGATGTGTATTATATTTATTATATTATATTATTGAAAATCAGACTTATTTTCTCAGAGATTAATTTTGCTGGCTTTGGTTTTGTTTTGTTTTTGGGTTTTTTTTTTTTCCCCCCAGCTTCTCTCTTTTACTCCTTTCCTTCTAAATCCTGGCAGTTAGTATGTTTACATGTCAAAGAGAGAAAATGCTACTATTTTTCTTATGTGTTTTGATTGCTGTGTTGTATACTTATATTGCACATGTGTGAAAGAAATTGGAAGAAGTGTAACGTTACAGATATTTTGCATGGCAGTGCTCAGAATTAGACTGACTGAAGTTCCCCGTAGCTTGAAAGTAAATGAATTCCAGGCACTGAGATAGTTAATGCTGAACAATGGCTGTTGTAAATGTTTTCACAGGAAAGGAGTTTCAGCTTCTGGTTGAAAGTTCAGTTTTCCCAGAACACTTTAATAGCATTCTGATGGGGGGGGGGGGGAATCAAAGAAATTATGTTTTGTAGCTTGTTGAGCTAAACTTAACTTGTTGAGTTAGATCAGATTTTGGTTTGGTTTCTTCATTTCTGTTTATTATGCAATTTTAACTCTCAAAACCTCAGCTGCCTTCTGGCCTTTTCTTCTACCTGCCGTTCCCCCACAGTAAGAATTGCCATTTCCTCTTGTGGTTAATCAGGAGTGGAGAGTGACTCCTCTTGAATTTGTTCCAGGAGAGGGTGAAGGAAGTCCTTCAGGAGGACACTTTCCTAATGTCCTGGCACCTCTGGGGTTGTGGGCTGCTTCTTGCAGGTCTCAGGTCCTGCATCCAGCTCGCTTGCTGGCACATCTGTCCTTGTGATAGGAAAAGAAGCCAGATTCTGTGACTGAGCGTTCTTCTTTTGATCTGTAGAGTGTTTTAGTGCTTTGATGTTATTCTGTCAAATGAATCATGTCCCCCCCCGCCTTGCTATTTTTGAACAGCCCAAAATGAAATCTTGCAATAAAGACATATTGCTGATTTTTAGGTTTGTTTTTTGTTTGTTTTTTGTTTTTGCCTTTTTTTAGTTGAAACATTTGTGTTTGTTTTAGATGGGAAAATCTACGATGCATGTGTCCTGTACACAAAAAGCAGTGGAAGCAGAAGTTTCTATCGCCTGGAAACCTTTGTTCATAGAATACTCCCTGCTATTTTAGAACAACAATGTGGATATAATCTCTTTATATTAGGAAGGGATGATTTACCAGGAGAAGGTATGCTTTAATCAGTAGAGTGCAATAAGTGGTCTTTTGACACACTGTTCTCAGGTTAGAAGATTACATATACAATTAAAAAATGCCTGGTTTTGGAAAACAAAGCTGTATTTGTTTTTAATGAATAATTTGTCCAATGGGCAATTTTTTTATTTTTAATTTTTTTGGTTTCTTACCAAAAATTCTGTTCTGCTGTTATGAGAGTCAGCACTTTCTTTTCAGTGATGAACAAATGAGGATTCAGCAGCATTATTAATAATATTGTTGAGGGTTTTTTGAATAGTATCTGCTCCTGGGAACTGAAGAAAACAATTTTTGTCAGTAATTTCATGCAATGGTTGATGAATCATGAATGACAGTGTGGAGAGCTTAAACATAGCAGTCCTCTGATTTAGCCACTGCTCCATATAAATGCAATTTTAAAATTAAGAAATAATTTACAGCAGTTGTAAAGTTTCTATGCAAACTTTGATTGTTCCTTCATTACTTCCAGCTGTGGTCAGTGTTGCTGATGAAATCCTTAAGCAAAGCAGAAGACTGATGATTATTTTGGGATCAGAAACATCTGATTGCTGCCTGTTAGAAGACACCACTGAACAACAACTAGCTGTGTATAATGCTCTCATCCGTGATGGGATTCAAGTGATTCTTATAGAAATGGATGAAATACCGGACTACACAAGCATGCCGGAATCAATCAGATACATTAAGCAAAAACATGGAGCTATCCGATGGAAAGGGGACTTCTCAGAGAAATCTTGTTCAGCAAGTGCACAATTCTGGAAAAATGTGCGGTATCAGATGCCATCCAGGAAAAAGATACCTTATTCTGAGGTGTATTTGTTGCCCCTGACTTTGAACCATTCTGCAGCAAAGGGAAGTTAAGATGCACTTATTAAAATAATACTGAGAAGGTAATTCTGAAATGCGTATTTTGTTTGGGGACTTTGTTTGGTTTGGTTTTCTTTTACGCAAATTCTTCATATTAAAAAGTAAATGTTTTCTTCAAGGAGTAAAAAGTACGCATCTCTTCCTCAAATTACAACCTAAAAGAAAAGCTCTGTGCAACCTTATTGCTGTTCTGAGTTTTGGGTAGTGACACAATTTGTTGTGTTACTCTCACACAGATAAAAGAAGCAAATGTTGCTGATAGTGGTAGGCTATTAAGTAGTTGTGGCCCACGTAAATGTAAGAGCCACTGACAAAGCAGCTGTGAAATCAACTTTTTAAAATTGAAACTGCAGTTGATAATCTGTTTCTGTCAGCATTCTTCTAGTTATTCTGTTCCTTGTTGCCTCTCTGTGATTGTCTGAATTCCTCATAACTGCAAGAAACTTCACTGTGCAAGCTTTGAGGTCCCCTCCTGAGCAATAAGGCCTTATCCTTGCTTCTTGAAGGCACTGAGGAATTACATGATATAGCAGGTATATTTAAAACTCCTCACAACACTAAATGTGTTTCAGCTGAACAGTTGGCACCAGATGTATTTAGCAAATGGAATGGTATCCATGGCTTTTTAGACATTTATTGAATAATTCTGTGATATCTGGTCTATGGGGTGTTTCTAAACTTAGTCTCTTGAAATGGTCAGGAAACTGAAAATACTTCAGATTTCTTGCAGGGCTCCAGCCTTGAAGAGTATCATCTGAATGCAAATGTGAATTCTGCTTGCCTGTTTTTTTTTTTTGTTGTTGTTGTTCTTTCCAACCCAAACCATTCCATGCGTCTATGATTTAGTATGATTATGTAGGCATTTTAGTATTCTTGTGTGAAAATGAGTGTGGGAGAAAGGTTTCAGTTATTGTGGTTAATTGTTAGCTAACTACTTGAATGTAGCATGACATGAAGTGGCTTATCCTTCTATCATGGGACTTTATTTTAAAGCTGAATTTTGTCTCTGTTTTCTCCCCTTGGAAACTTTTTTTTGCAATTCACATAGGAAAACACACTATTTTTTGTGGTAATATAAAAAATCTCATTGAGACAGATGTGCTGATTGCTCTTTATTAAAAAAACCCTATTAGTTGGCGAGAGGTCTGCTTCTGGAAACTTGATAGCTTCAGAAGGAAAAGGCAAATGCAGTGTAATCCATGGAAAAGTATTTGTTCACCACAACGTAGTAGATACATCTCAATTTGTTGTCTGTCTATGCTGACAGAGAAAAGTGTCTGAATGGTATGTGGTGGAGGATACATTGAAAGCATTCTCTGCACCATTCTTTACTTTTCAACCATAACTGTATGATATTACTTCTGTTGGCTTGTTCTCATCAATTTATTTGTCACTCCAGATTGCCCCTTCCCTTTCTTGCCTTGTGATTAACTTGTTTCAAATTTTCTTATTCCACTGTGTCTTTCCATCCACATTATGAGGCCAGTTTTTTCTGGAAGACTTTACTCCTTTCATAATTTTCCTCCCATATCCGGCTCTCTTATCTTTATGACAGCTAGTGCTGAGATATGGCCTGTTTCATGTTCTGATGTACGCATCTGTGACTGTATTAGTTTATGGATAGAGGCTTATATGATGAGAAGGAGCATGTGCTCTGAGCCCAAACCCAGAATGAATTGTTACAACCTGGTGGAATCTATGCAATGGCCGCAGACAGGACAGCCCTGACTGACTCCAGAGAACTCCCCAGACCTCTGGTTTACTCAATAGATGCTACAACACACAGGTGCAGGAGCAGTAAGAGTTTCTGCCACTCATCCCTATGCTCATTATTCCTGAGACTAAAGGCAAAGTACACCACTTGATGTGTATGCTTGTTCTCTTTTAAGATGGGGTAATATTAACCAGGACTTGATGCATTTGTTGAGACAAACTGAACATAAGTCACTAAAAATGAGCTAGAAAGTAGTACAAACCCAGTCCTCAGCCCAGGTTAGGATTACTTTCTGTGTTGAAATTGGTTTGGAAAAGGAGTCTATTGTTCACTGGGCATCATGGGATAGTTAAAAAGTAAAGTTCATGTGTAGACTACCTCTGAGAGAGCACGTTGGTAGCTGCGGCATTACAGCAGGAGCTAGAGCTCAGCTTGGCAGTGATGGTGACTAGCAGAGATTGGTGTTTCATCCTGAGGAAAGGCAGAAAGCTCACCAAGTCACTGAAGTGAATTTTCTGCTCCAGAAAGGTTGTTTTTTAATTGCTGCTCCAGATTGGGTGATTTAGATATGTAAATTCTCTTTCTAGTTCATTTTTGCCCCCAGCCACTCATTTGATCCTGACCTAAAAGCTTTTTGAGCACGGCAGTAGCTGTAGTAGAAGAGGAATTTTGAACACTGCCTCGTTAGATGTTTTTATTTTGTTTGGTTTTTTCTTCACTGAGTAGTTTTCCTGATGGACTTAATTTCTGTTGGCAATTACTGAATCTATGGTCTCTCTTTCACTTACCTCACCAGCAATATGTATCAGGGAGGTGCTTCCTTTTCCTGCATTGTCCATGGAAACACACCCCACTGCTGCCTCATGTCTCCTTCAATCTCTAATGCTGGTTTTGATCTTTTGCACTTTTTCGCTCACTTTATATACTGTGAATACATACAAGTTCCCTGAAAGATGGCAAGGATCACATTCTGGTCCTTAAGAAGCTATTTTTAATCTCTTTGAGCATATTGTTTCTAATACCCATGCTGTTTGTTTGGTTTCTATTTTTCAAATATGCACAACTATTTCTTCTGTGCCATGGAAGTGAGTGACTTGGCCGAGAAGATGAATTTGGAAAGAAATTTGAGCTATGTACTCTTACCCTACCTCTGGTTCCTAGGGAAGCACACTCAGACTGTATCAACTAGGTCTGTACTTTCTGGTAAGGTGTGACACAGCCACATCATTTCAAATGGAGCTTAGGGGAGGTGGGAGGACAAATGCGTCTTTGTAAGAGTAAAGAAGTTACAGACAGGTACAGGAGGCTGTAAATTCTCCCACTTCTGAAACGGTGGATAAGGAGGGTCTTTGGGAGTCACAAAAAAAAAAAAAAAAAAAAAAAAAAAAAAAAAAAATTCATCTGCCCCTTTAAAACAAAAAAAAGCAAAAAAATTGGCAGTTATCTTCTCTACATATTGCCTCCAGGAACAACCAGTGAAAAAGCTAAAGAGCTATCTTGACAGGGACACTCGCAGTGGGAAAGAACTTGTGTGCCATATGTGCCCCTACCATCTGTGTACACTCTCTTCTGGGTCGTGACATCTGGTTCTGCTTTGATAGCTGGCTCCAATTCCTGTATTTTTAGAGTAAACGGGACTTGATTCTCCTCTGAGACTGAAGAGAATAGACCACACGCTGACTTCTGCAAGAAAAGCCAAGTTTTTCGTAAAAATATGTCTCCCCACCCTAGATCTGAATGGCTTGGTTCACGTATGTATTTAAATGAACCAAGGATGTGCCAGCACCATCTGCTGTCACTTTTAAAGAATTGCTAACTTTGGTGTGTTTGACATTTTTGGAGGGTTGGGCCATAAAGTTAGCTGGGTACCTGAATTAGGAGATGAACTGGCTTACCACTGAGGAAAGAATCATGTCCAAGAGAGCAGACAACCGAAGATGGGAAGACACCAGGGGCCCCAGAGTGAGGGTTGGTGAGGGAATAATAACATCTGCCATCGGAAAGGGCTGTGGGGAACCTCAAACCCCGCAGCAGTGAGCTGCACTGGCGCTGAGCTGTGCAAGGCCTCCACCTAGCCTGAGGCTGGAGCTCTCCCTTTTTATAAAAGGCTACTCTGTTTACATACGATCCTAACGAAATTCTGTTGCTAATAATGCCAAGCCACAACACAAAAAAACCCCCAACCACCAAGAGGGTGTCCAAAAAAGTAGATATTCTGATGACTGCTGTACTGAATTATACTGTAATTATTACTTTTAGTGCTCTCCCCATCCTTTGAGGAACTAGCAGGGAATTTAGTGGAAAATGAGAATTTTGGCATTTGAGACTGCACATCTGTTAATTCACTGCCTCAAAATTAATTGGGAAAGGGGGAGGAGTAGTCCTCTGTAGAGTTGTGTTCCTTTATCAGTCTCCAGCATATGTCAATTAGATCTGGCTGCTTTATGTTGAGCAGCTCTTCCCACTGCTTATTCCAAGAAAAAGACTATGAATGGAGACCACTTCATCTGGGATCTGCATTCCAGGAGATCAGCCATGTGTGATGGTTGGAGGACCATGTGCTCCCCAGGCAATTGAAAGTCCCACAGCTCACTTGGCATGGTGAAGTATGGAGAATTTGTGCCTAATTTAACTATCTAGCCCACTGAGCTGGGAACAAATGGATCCAATGGTCACATAGTGAGAAAACTGTGGAGTCTGGGATGCTAAAGTGTCTGTAGGACCCCAGTCTGCAGGTGGACAGCAGGCAAGATTTAGTAGTCTTGGACTCATTGAAGAAAAACTGCCCTCAGAGAAAAGCAGTCAGGCATGTCATGAAGAACATCTCAGACTGAGTATCACAGCATTCCTGGGAGCAGGAAGCTCTGGCCAGTTTCCCTGGCTCTGATAATTTGCGAGTCCAATTTCACAGGCAGTGTCTCTGCTACCTGCAATGATCAGTGCCCAATCCTTGCCTTGGATGGTGTGCCAGGTCCCAAGGGACCTTGCAGACCCTCTTTTTCATGCTAGTATATATATATTTATTTTTTTTTTTTCTAATCTAAAGCCATATGATTTGTAAATTGAAGAGAGTTTGCAAAATGAAAGTGATTGGGTGTTTTCAAAGACTATCTAAAACCTTTGCCAAAATCTCTGTGGATCAAAATTTTGCATTTGGATTAATGCCTGTCTTAATAATATTAATAACAATATTAATAGTAACGTTAATAATAAATGCAGCCAAATAAAAAAATCCTTCCATGGCTCAGGCAAAATTATTCTGAGTTCCAGAACTAATGGTGAAGATGAGACTTTGCAGAAAGTGACTAAAGCAATTAGCACAGGATTGTTGGGGCAGAGCAGTTTGTAATGCTATGTTCTCAGTAGTAGCTGGATTTTGTAGTGTGCACTCAGATGGCAATTCTTAAAGTGTTATGGAGTATATGCATTAGGATACATGAACGTCATCTGATGACTGAAAAGTCCAAGAGCAGCCCCAGGCATGCCTTCATGTGTAGGCAGTATTCAAGCCAGGTTGGATGGGGCCTTGAGCAACCTGGTCTACTGTGCGGTGTCCCTGCCCATGGCAGGGGAATTGCAACTATAGATGGTCTTAAGGTCCCTTCCAACCCAAACCATTCTGTGATTCTAAAAGTACAGTGCTGCCAAAGCTGAAATGTTCTGCTCCAGCTGTGGGGAGGTTGTGAGCAGTCACTGGTATCCTGGGAGAGGCAGGGAGTTATGGGAGAGTCAGGCCATGGACTTGTTTCTCTTTTTCTTCAGTCTATCTTTCTCTTCCTTGAAACCCACCAACAGAGGCTGCCTCTTGCTCACCTCATACTCAGTGGTACACAGTTGCTTCCCACAAAAAAACACCACCATATTTACATGCCTGTGCTTGTGAGTTACAACAGGTCCTAGCTGGAATTGGGCTAAAGTGCTTGAGAGGGAGTCACTACATACATTTCTCTCAAGGATGTGAATAATACAGGGCTATTTCTGTTTATGGAGTAGGGTCCTGGTGGATAGTATGAGATGGTCTTTCACAGGAAATAATGTTAGAATTCTTGGCCATATCGTGATGGGCGTTAAATCCAAGTGCATGTTTTGCAAAAGAAAACATGCCATTTTTAAAAATAACCATATGACTTCTTTAACAGCTAAATACCATCTCAACTGAGTAAGAGACTCATTCGGGGAAAAAAAAAAATAAAAAAAATTCCTTGTAATACTTCACAAGTGTTTAGCAAATATGACCTAGACCTGGCACCATTTATTAAAGTCTCAGTGGCCTGGCCTGGGGGAGAAGGGAAGAAATGAGAAGGAATAAAGCCAGCAGCACCCGACATGCTTACTGATTAAGATCACATGTAGTATTTGAGCTACCTGTGGGACATGTGAAGCAGTAAAGTGCCATTTTATCTTTAAATGTACCTTTCTCTAACCACAAATGTACTTACTATGGCCATATTTCACTGCTCTTGGGTTTTCTCTTTGAAGATAATTCCAATCAACCTGATGATCTTCTTTTGATTTCCTGAGTGAAGCCACCTCCTGGATCACCATGTTCCTTTCATAAGACCTGGTGCTGTGGAAATTCCTTTGCCTTAGATACAGAGCAGATTTTTTTCTTCCCCTAAAAGCTCCTATTTTGTTGTCAGTGAAGTGTTTTCAAGCAGTGAGTACAGAGCAATTTTGAAGAGAGCTGTTATTTTTTACCTATTTTTTACCCGAAAACCTGCACCTGTATTTCATAACAGAGTGTAGGATGTGCCCACCTGCAGGTGATCCTAGGTGCCTTGGGGAGGAAAATGAGGCTTATGACTTGTGATCAAGTTCAGTTACAGATGCTGTGAGTCTACATGTTCCTCTGGCTGGGGGCTTGTAAGGGCTGGACGGAGACATGCAGGCTTCAGTAGCTCCAGCTGACCAATTTCTCAGGCCAAGAGCTTCTTACAGCTAAAGGACCCAGTTTACTTACAAAGGCTGCTGGGAAAAAAAAGAAGAACGACAAACAGTGGAGAAGAGCATGATAAATTCTCTGCAGAATCAGGCCAGCAGCTGACTGAGCCAGGCATTCTGTCTTCTACAGCTGTGAAAGGAGCTGCTGAAAATCCAGCTGATATGTCAACAGTTGCCCCAAGCCAGTGGGCTGGCTCTCCAACTGCCATGGCAGATAGGTAGGTCACTGCTACCTTCTCACCTCACTGCCCTCCAGCACAGAGCCAGAAATGCTCCTGCATCAGGTGTCTATCCTCTTGCTTGATCTGGCCTTACTGAGCTGCAGCACTAGTAGTAGAGATACCAGTGTGCTGGCAAGATAATGGGTTTTGTCCCCACTAACTGGGGCATTGTAACTGGGCTGTGTAACTTTCAGAACACAGTGGTGGTTGGACAGAAGCAAGTGACGTTGCCATAGAAACTCTCCTGGAAATCTTGGGGTACTCTTTGCTCTCAGTGTGCTTTGGTCTCCCATCTGCCTGTTTGCCTACAAATGCCAGCAGGGAGCTGGGCCATGGCTAACTCAGACTACATGGATTTTATCTCCAAAACTGAAGATGTGAAATCTGAGCTCTGCTGGAACCTTGGGATCAGGATAACATTCTGGTGTCTGAACCCTGAAGTTTCTTTAGTATTTTGCTTCCTTTTCCCCCCTGTGAACCCCATGTGAAACTTGCTGGGTTTTGTGTAGCTTGTTTGGCCTGTGGTGTTCTAGTATTTCATGGCATTTTGCCACTGCCTGTAGCAATAGGTGTCAGATGAAGTTGTGTATTTACAATGAGATGCTTTTATAATGCTTACTAGGCAAGTTTTTAGACTCAGGCAGGCTGTTGACTTTCTCTTTTGAGAGTGAAAAAGAGGTTTCTAGTTTTCCCTGCTATTGCTGGGAAGGAAAGTCACTGGGATGAAGTATCCTGGGGGACACTAAAGAACCTAAACACTGTTCTGTAAGCCTTGAAAGCTACACGGAAGGAGCTTATTTCAATTCAGATATAATAATGCTGAGTTGGTCTGTTGTTATTACATAACACAATTAACCACATCCGTTCCCCAGGTAAACAATAAAGCTGCTTTTCCTTATTAAGGTGACTTTGGACCCTAGGAGGTATTAAAACAGTCAACCTTTCTCTTAAAGGAAACGGTGTTCTTCATTGGTTCTTGGTTAGCAAACACACATGCAGCATGACGTTATTGGAGAAGTGTCTACCAGCACCATGCTGGTGCAGCCATCCGGTGCTGCTGGATATCATGAGTTGTGACGCTTCTTTGCTATTGTTCTGACATGGTCTCACAGGTGCTTATTCCCTGTCCTCGCTAGTTTGGATCATCCTGCTCACTCTGCCCTGCCCTCACCCACTCCAAGGTTGCCCTTTCTACTGTGCCAGCACAGCTACCTGCCTGTGAATCCTGCCTGAGAATCAAACCAGCTGAAAAATGTACTTTTGTTGTTCCTCCTAGCTGGTTATTTCTTAGGCTGATCTGTTTTCTGGACTGTCTGCCATGTAGGAACACAGGAGAAGCAGGGAAGACAAGGGTGGATGATTAGGATGGTGTGAGAAACACTGCTCCTATAGCACAGCTTTGGTAGAGTTAAGCAGCTGTTTGATGGTCTGTATTCTTGTGGCTATACTGACTGTTTCCAGCACTCAAGTATGGTCCTTGGAGCCCCCTCTGTAGACTGCAGTACCATGCCAAGAACACACTGAGATAATATCTCCCTTCTCTGCCCAGATGTTTGGATTTTAAGGATTTTTTTTTTCCCTATGAATTGCATCTTTCAGTTGCTTTGGTGAAGGAGTTGAGCAAAAAAGGTCATATCCCATAGTAAGCAGCACAACCTGACACACTAACTTCTGATGACAGGTATTTTCTGCAACCAACACAACTTTTCTCATGTTTGTACCCATTCCTTTATCAAGCTTCAGCACAATCTCAGTGCTGGCCATCCAGCAGATTAAAGAGAAAAGGATGATGGATCTTCAGGAAAGAAACAGCAGCCCTGTGTATCTCCTTGCCTGAGGACACTGCAGAAGCAGGAAGTACACACGGGTTCCTGGGGAGACCAGACTTAGAAGGGAGATTCAATAGGAGATGAATAAACAGACAAAACATAACAGGCTCAAGAAATGCCTGGTGCTGAGAGCAATTGGAGGCTCAGATAGTACTGCTGTGGAGTTACAGTTTATGTTGGATATGATCTTACTTTTTATTTTTCTTAATAGTCATTATGACAGAAGAAGTACTGAGCTAAATGGTCTGAACCAGCAGAGCTGTTGTAATGTTTCTATTATTTTAACTATAAAAGCAATACAATGATGGAGCTATTCCATCAGTTTGCTACCATTGCTGTTGACAAGTGTTCTTTCACATCTTTTTTTCATGTCTTTTACTGATGGTTTAATTCTATAAATGGCAAGTCTTGGAAGGAATTGTTTTGTCTGAATTGTAGACTCTTCAAAATTCATCATTGCCTGCTTTTGTCTATCACTGCCTGTTCCTTCATGTCAGCAAAGTTTGTTGTCATTGTCCATTACTTTGCCTCAATGGGCTCCACAGTTGCTTTTTATCCTGCTGAGAATTTGTCATTTTGCCATGATTCCTGTAACCTCAACTAGATGTTTGTTGGTTCGAGATCTAGTATTTCCATTTTTCGTCACAATAAATTTATTCTTTGTCTTTTCAAGCTTTAATGGACCATCTGAAGGGACCATGTTTGTAAAAGCCACCTGGAAACATTTTGCTGGAGCAGGTTCTACTTTTATCATCACTATCATGTTGTCTTAGTCTTTAGAACATAAATATTTATTTTGTCTTAATGCAGATGATACTTTTACTGCTTCCTATTGGATATTACATTTTGACTAAAAATTCTGTTTGCTTCTTCCTTCTCATTAATTTGCACAGAATTTCAGTCATAAGAAGATAGCTCCTTCTTTTCAAACATTTTTTGACTCAAATGACCAAAACAGAAGAAATAGGTGGTAGTAATAATCGACTACAAATGAGCACACTGATACACAGTGAGTTCAGTTGACTTCGGCAAAAAAGATCCCTGTACCTGGAACCTCCCAGACTTTTCCGTTGGCATGGTGCAGGGAGATGCACAGACTAGGCATAAATGCTGTTATAACAGTATATTTGGAATTGAACTTCTAGAGTCAATATGAGCCTCAGAATAGATATGGCAAATACTACTTACAACCTCCTTAAATTCCACCTTTTTAGCTATGATGGTAGGTGGAGATGTCCCCTAACAATGATGCACAGATGTTATTTAAGTAGGTTCCATTCTAGGCTTTCTGTTCTCCAGCTCAAAAAGGCAACACAAGAAAAAAAAAAAAAAAAGATAAAGATAATCAGAATTACTCATTTTCACTTTAGCTGGAACATGGGAAATGTCTACTAGCGAATGGAATTTCCAGTAAGGAGTTAAAGGTGAAGTTGATGGAAAATATGGTTACAGGTGGGAAACTGAGTGACTGAAAGGAAAGGTATGCCCCCTGAAGTGTACAATCTCAGGGGATTTTTTGCACATAATCTCATGCCTCTGCATGGTGGCTAGAAGAGGTTATAGTAACATTTGCTAAAATACTTAGTTGTTCATTTGAAAGCTGCTGCTTCTGAAATCTGCAGACCAGAGATGTGTTCCTGCTTTCCTCACGCTGTTTCTTGAAAATGTAGTTGAGGTATGTGCTTTTATGCTGGGTTAATATACTAATCTTCTGTTGTGATGAATATCCTAGAAAACATGCTAGTCTTGTTAATTTTCTATTTCTTTTGCTAAGTGCATGTAGTTTCCATCTAGATTTGAAGTGTTTACAGGGAATTAATTTCTTTTTTCTTTGATTCAGATTTTCTCATCAGACACATTCTTGTAGTGTAATTCAGTATTTTCTGAAACTTCATAATAAACTACTTCAGAAAGACCTCACAAGCTGAACAGAATATTTTTAATAAGAACTCAAGGACTTTAGTATCTCCCAGCTATTTTTCAAAAAATATATAATGTAGCAATTGTTCTACATGCATGTTTCTTATCAGCCACAGAATTGCTCTTCTACTTATGACTGCTTTTAAACTGTGTCTTTCCATCCTTTAGCATACAAATTCATAGAAAAAGAGTGCTTTTTCTAGTGATATGGAGAGAGATTAAACTGATTTTATGGGTTTATTTTGCATGATAGGCTGCTGTTTCTGCTGAGCTCTTAAAATTCAAACTTTGTGGTTACCCAAAGGTCAGATCTGACAGCCAAGGTTTTGCTGGAGCAGAAAACTAACCTGACAGAAACTTTCTGCTGACTTTACAGTATCAATAAGCTGTGTGATAACAGCAGGAGGAAAGTCTGTGGAAAGAGCACTTCACACATATGCTCTCATTCAGAAAACTTCTGTCTGTGTCAGAAAATGAAGATAGATTAATTTGCATGAATGTAGTATTGCTTCTGTGATATCCTGCAGAGCTAGAAATGTCAATTGCTACGGGCACTGTCTTTGCCGGAATTCAGACACACACACCCTCAAAGGGAAAGGGATGGTTTAATCTGGTTAGTGGCAGAAAGTGACGATCTCCAAGACCTTCAGAGGGAGCTCTACTCATTAAATTGGCTACTCTTGACCCTTACTGTTGACTGTAGAGATAACTAATAGGAAATGCTTACTTCCACCCCCAGTCATAGTGTAAGCTGGCTATTTGTCTTCTGAGAATAGATGCTAATGGAGCAGAAACAGCTCCGATGATACAACAAGTCTGAATGCATGGTACGCCCCCGCTCAGCTCTTCATTCTCCCACTAGCCTTCTGGTTAGAGCAGTTATCAGGAAACTGCTGACCTCTCTTGTCCTATAGGAGAACGTGCTCCTTCAACTCTGCCTAGGACACTTTCTGCTGCTTCTGAGGTACCTGGGGCAATCTGCACCAGCTAGTACAGTTTTACTTGTTGAAAGCAAATGTTAGGGAGCCCTCCACTTAAGAGGAGTTAGAGCCTCAGAATACAATTTCTTATTAATTTCCATCCCATGGACATTTGACTAGAGTCAAATTCACTCTTGGGTTTCCTCTGTCTTCCCCATGATTTATAAACCCCAAGATGTACCATCCCAGTTTCAGTGGGCAGGGTGGAGAGTTCTTCCCATGCTGTAGAATCCTCTAGACACCTCCTAAATTGTGTTTTCTGGTTTCTGGATGAGTGTTCTGAATGATAGCCTTGTCTGGGCTTTGCAGATTGTCCTCAGTCCAAGTTGTAAATGATTTTATGTTGGAAATAAATCCTTGTCCTTTCCAGAGGATGGGGTTCTAAGTGTGTAGAGTGCCTATCTTAGGCACAGAAGAGATCTTGATGAGTTCGGGCAGTGCTGGACGTTATGTGTATGGGATTTTTGCCTGAGGTGTGGGTCAATCCTATTTTCTAAACCCCAATCCAGGCAATATTTTGCTGGAAATACATGACTGCTACAGCATGGCTCCAGAACTGTAGCTCATGTGCTGCTGAGCAGGATGCTCAGGTCAGTGAACTAGGTAAGGTTTCAACAGAGCTCAGTGCTATGATATTTAAGTGGCTAGTAAGAAACATCATAGAAGAGACTGTGCCAGGAAGTCTGTTTCCAAAAAGAGCTTTCATGCGTCACTGTAACTGGGATTTAGAGAACAGGAAACCATCTCTTGGCATAAAATGATAGGTTTCTTTGCTTAGAAATGTGAAATTTGCCACCTTAAATTTATTCTCAAAATCCATCAGTTTTTTTGCTTCCTCTCTGGAGAAGCATTTTTCCATATATCTGCTTTTCTCTCTATTTCCGAGCCACCAAGAATGTTTTTTCCCCAGCAGATTTTTCTGCTCCGAAGAAGAAGAACAAAAGGGAAGAAAGGAATGAGCCTTTTCAAAAAGCACAACTAGATACCTTGCGGGAACAGATCCCCAGGCTCTGCAGGAATTCCTTTTTTCAGGGAAAGAAAATTGCTCTTTTAACATTTAGCAGAATTATTAATCATAATATTTGTGAGATGAAATGAAATGACTGAAAAAATTAATGAATTTAAACTCAAACAAGAGTTGCCTCCACTTTTGTGTTTCCCTATTAATGTAAGAAAGTAAGAACTGTCATACCAGCTTGCACGACCTCCCCCATGCCCCATCCTCAGGTCTTTATCCCGTTGCTAACCAAAAGCACAAGCCATCAAAACCAGGCAAAGGAGAGGATGATGAACGCTGCCTGTGTCAATCACGCGGGATGGACATTCTTACTTTAAAGTAGCTTTTCCAACAGCTTCAAAAATGGTGATCAGTGTATCTCTCCTTGAATTCGTGTCATGCCTTTCGAATCTGACTCTGCATCTACTTTTGACACCTTCATGTGGCAATTAGTTTCTGGTTTTAGTCATGTAAAAGATTACTGTTCCTTGCTTTAACCATGTGCCTGATCATTTAATTTTCTTGTTTCTTTTATCAGAAGAGGTACTGAAAAATTGTTTCCTGTGCAGTTTTTCCTAGTGCTTAAAGTCCTCCCTTTCCTCAGCTGCAGAGTATAAGTCAATTTGGTTTATCCTTGTAGCAAAAGCCCTCTGTACCTCTGGTATCCTTCCTGCTCTTTTTAGAACATTTTTCATGGTAATATATCCTTTTTGTCACCGGTGAGCAGAATTCTACCCAGAGCTCAAGATAAAGATATATTGCATCAGTATAATAACATTTCCTGTTTTGTTCTCTGTTCTTTTGCTAATAACTTCTCACAATCTGTTTGCCTTCTTGGCAGCTGCTGAACATCAGGCTGTTTTCAGAGAACATAAAAAATGACCCTAAGATATTCTTCCTAGGTAGTGAAAGCTGATTGCTTTCTATGTGTTGGTAAGATTATTTCTCCAAGAACAGTGCTTTGTGTAGATCAATGGCTAACAATAACTAATGAAAGCTAGAGGACAGCTGGTCTCATGGGATTTCCCATAAAAATGTATCCACCGTCCAAAAGCAATCATTGTGCTACAGACCTGTCTAACAGACTGGCCTTTGCTTTTCAATTAGTTTCATGTGATCTAGGAAACTTCCAACATTTGGGTCCTTTCCTAGAGCCTCAGTCCTAAACTGGTGTGCCTGGGAGCCACAGGTAGTAGAGCTGTTGGACTCCAGTGTGCAAGGCTGTGATGTGGTGAAAGGAGGACAAGGAGACGTACTTGCTCATGATGTACAGTGCATAGCACACGCTTCACTGCTAATGTGGGAGGTCTTGCACAGGCTTGCTTCTGCAGCCTCGTAGCTGCAGAGCATAGGTCAAGGAACAGTTTGGGCTATGGTCATGGACTCTGAGAGCAATCAGGCAAGAGTGCTTGAAACCTGCAGCTCTTGAATGCACTGAGGTCCTCAGGAGCTGCTAGCAGATTGTGCAAGCTTTGCTGCTGGCCATAGAAATGAGGTGGAACAGAGACATTCCTCATCAAATGCTTTTGGGTAAAAAAACCAGACATGAACTGACCTCAATTTCTGGCTGAATCCATGCTGAGGACTCGTATTTCTAGCGTAGGCATTGGTTAGCTGTGGGTTAACCTTCTTATGGGGGCACTGGGTGAGCTTGTGCTCCACTGCCCCAGAGAGCTGCCTCCCAAGTGTCATCCAAATTCCAAACAATAAATAGCTTTAAAAAATGTTTGCCTAATCTGGAGTAATTCCGCCATTCAGCACTGAATTCCTGTGTAGTAGTGGGTTGCCCTTATACTGCCTACATCCTGCAGGGAAAGCAGATGAGGCAGGGCTTCTCTCTGTCTTCCCAGCAACTGCTGCTTCTTAATGGTACCTGGCAGGCCAAATTTTTGGACATGAAACCCTCTCAGATGTGAAGTAGCCCTGATGAAGACCTGCCTGGGTTTGCAACAGGCCATTGTTACATAGAAGTTTGTTTTCCATGTAGAATCCTACAAAAATGAGGAGTTTGACCTGGGGGACAATAGAAGGGCGAGCAATCGATACACCAATACTGTGCTATGCAGGGTGATGAGAACAAATAGCTCATTTCAGACTGATGGGAAAAGAAACCTGGTTTCTGGAAATCATAGGGAGAGGTTTTCCGTAGAGAAGTCTTGGTTAGTGAGATGAGAGGAAAAAGGTTGTGTTGAGTTTATGTTTTCATGGTGAAAGAAACAAGCCTGAAGTATCATGTAATAAGTGCTGATAGGAACTCTGCATGCCATTTGGTATCTCTGCAGCTTACAGTTAGGCAACTGTCTCTATTCCCAAAATTTCCTGCAGGTGGCCAAACTGTGTACATACAATTCTACAATAAACAGCCCAATTACTGACATCCTCTGTCCTAGTTTCCATGTAACTAGCTGCTGGGAGCCAGGGCCAGATGAAGTTTCCATGCTCATAACCTTCCCTGCTTTGAAGTCTGAGTATTAGGCACTGTAAGGATTTCCGAACTCTAGCAGGAGACTCCTTGGGGCATCTGACTGATTCAGCTATGGAAAAACTAATAAAAATATTAATTTATTTTTTTTTTAATTCTAGAGAAAATAAGTTGAGTGACATTCATGGGAAAAGCTCAGAAATTCTAGTTTTCACGAGAAGCCTTGTTTTTTTTCTCAAATATTTTGAACTTTCAGGGAATGCAAACTCCAAGTTGCATCCAGATCTGACAGTAAATACAATGAGATAATTATCACAAAAAATGTTCTTCTAAAAACCCAGTACAGAAAAAAATAAGATTTTTTTTCTTAAATAGTGATATTATAAAAAAAAAAAAAAATTTTTACAGCTAAAGCTCTGCTCCTGCATGCTGTTACTGTGTCATGACCCTCTTTTATCAGTAAGATATTACCTTCCAGTAATTCACATCCATTAAGGAACAAACAAGACTATTTAGTAAGAAGTCATTATAAACAACATCCTTTGTCAACTATCTTCAATGAATTTTCGGAGAATCCCAATTCATTTCAGTTGTGTAAATTAACAAGAACTGCGTCTTTAGCCTCTGAGTTATGTTTTCTGAATGCCATGTATCTGTAAAAGCTTCTTCCTAAGAAATCCTGTAGAAAAACCTCATAATTCTCAGGGAAGAGGTCAGATAGGAATAACAATCATGTACTAAATAATCTTCTGTTTCCACAGGAATGGGAAACAGAGTGGGTGCTGCACAGGTTAGCTTTCTGTGCACTATGAGTGGAGGGTTGATTGTAAGAGGCTGGGGCTTTCGGAATTAGTCTATACTGTTGCACCAGGCAGTGACCTCTTGGATCTAATGATTTTTTACTTAAAATTTGGAACATTTCACTTAGGTATATGTTATCTGTGCCCTGAAGTTAGTTGGGCACAGGAGGACTGGTTTATTCAGCTTTTCTTCTGTGGATACTTTGGATAGGTTTCTTGCCCAAAGAACAGGTTTCTTGCCTGCTCAGACTCATTCTCATCTCTGTATTGTAAGGCATTCTGGCATTTGAGGACAGGACCACCTGTGGGAATGGAAGATCGTGGAGACTCAGCTAAGTATTTATTTCCATAAGAGCAACAGATGTACTGCACCGATCCCCTCTCTGGTGGCCTTTGTGGTCTTCCCGTGGGGATGCTGCTGTCGGCCCAGTGATGTTCAGAGCAGCTGCTGTTGTTTTGCTTTTGGCTGGCTGTATTCACCCTCTGTGGGATGGTAGTGCAGCTGCTTTCCTTCTGGGGCAAGGCATGGAGCAGAGAAATTGAGAACTTCTTTAGAAAAGGAGTCTGGTTTTAAGATACGACAACTTTGGTGATGACGTTAAGACTTTTGTCTGAATATTGTCCTTGGCCTGACAAGCATAATTATCATTGTTAAGATTTTTTATAAACTGCTGGTGATCAAGTAGCTTTCCAAGGAACATATCAATGTGCAACCCAAAAGTAAATACATGACAGCCACATTAAAAAGAGCAGATATAATTATAGTTATTTTAGCCAGTTTCTTCCTTCAGGATGTTCTCACCTCCATTTTGCATCCTTTGAACTTTAACATGCTAACTGGCAACTGTAGTGGAGCTGAAAACCTGGTAGGAGACTTAATACCTCTGCCTTGGTGGAATGAAGGAAAAAAGTCAGTATGATGAAAATACTGATGGTTTTGAATTCTTGTTTATCTTTTTCTATCCACATGTATGTTTTCGCCTACTCTTGTGTGGGACCCTTCCATGCCAGTTGACCTTGTCTGGCTGCCAGGGGCCCAACAAGCTGCTCTATCACTCCCCCTCCTCCACAGGACATGGGAGGAAATACTATGAAAAGTGCATGTGTTGAGATAAGGGGGAATCACTTACCAATTACAGTCCAGGGCAAATCAGACTCAACCGCCTTCCCCCCACCCTTCCCTTCTTCCCAGGTTCAACTTCACTCCCAACTCTTATACCTCCTTCCAGGGCCACAGCCTGCCTCACCATGGTCTGCACCAGGGGCTCAGGGGAATCTCTGTTCTGGTGCTTGGAGCACCTCCTCTCCTCCTTCTGCACTGACCTGGTGTCAGCAGGGCTGTTTCTCTCACTTATTCTCAGTCCTCTCTCACAGTTGCTGTGCAGCAGTTTTTACTCATTCTTAAATATGTTATCACAGACATGCTACCAGTGCCACCGATGGGCTCAACTTCGGACAGCAGTTGGTCTGTCTTGGCGCCAGCTGAAACTGGCTCTGTCCGACATGGGCGCAGCTCCTTCTTCTTACAGTAGTCACGCCCCCCATATCTTGCCACATAAACCCAGTACGCTCTGGTTAGGCATGTACCCCACAACAGTGTCTTCTTGAGATGGCTGTCTCAAACGTCTCAATAAAAACAACCAAGAGAGCTATTTGGGGACCAGCCCATTCATCTTTATCACCATGTGGGTGGTAATAGGACTGCATGATTAATGTTAAAGACCAGGGGCAACTCTTACCTTGAGGGAAGAGGAGTCCATCCCCATTGTAACCCTTGAAGAACTTTCTTGATTTTTATTTTGCACAAAGCAAGAGGTGCCTATGCTAGCCACAAGCAAGGCACCACAACACAGAGGAACAGGAAGGACACTGCAACCTCAGTAGGGTGGATCTGCACCAGCTAAAAAACATTAGACCTACCATGCACACGGACACACCCAACAACATCTTTCCCCACCATCCCACCATTTGCTAACTCCGCTAGCACTCCCTAAGTGGACCTCAACACATGTAGATAGTAAAACCTTCCCTGCCAGGATTGCTTCTGTCCGGGTGTCCCCTATAGTGTGCAGTGACAGTCTGCAAGCAGGGTGCAGAAAAATGTGCACAGCAAATATTTCCTGGCTAATAGAGGTAGGTATTAGACAGCCAGGACTAATACTCTGCTAGACTCAGCACTTGTTTCTTGGACTAGAGTGAACCCTGATGTTGCTGACTTGCTGTTTTCCTATCTCTGCTTTTTATCTCAGGATTTTATCTTTTTCATGTCATCATTTTTACTCTTCAGTGCTTGAACTCCTGACTCTTTTGATATCAATAACTTCATTTGATCCGGGTTTTCAGTTTTTGTATGTAGCATGGCTTTAACTTGCTTACTTTTCACACTTCAGGAGTAATTTTGCCAGCACAACTGAGTGAAGTTCATACAGCCATGCGGCACCAAAAACAGCCATCACAGACACATCAGCACAAGCAGCTGAGTCTCTGGGCCATTGACTCCAAGTGCTGGTAAGGACACGTGGGGCCAACTACACCATCTTGATGCCAATACCAGATTTTTCTTGCAGATCTAACACTTAGTGGCAGCTCCACTAAGTTCCCAGAAAACTCTTCCAATGCTTCACTACCTTTCCTGTTACAAGATTTTACCTGCTGTCTTGTCTAACTATTCCACACTTCAGTTTAAGCCCATTACTACTTGACCTTTTTGCTTGAAGAACATGTTTCTCCTGGTTTCTGAGGTGCTATGCATGCAGGCTGCCAAGGGAACAGCATCTGGCTCACCAAAGACATTTCTTGACGTATTTCCATTAACACATTTTTCCTTATACTTATCAAATAAAAATTTTGTAGAAGCTGGGCCAAAAGTTAGGAAGCATTCTACATTGACTGTAGTTTCTTAAGAAAGCTGCAGATAGCTTCTGCTCAGCTGGAAACTATCCCCTTTAGCCAGGAGCTCAGCTTCCCACCTGTGTTATGATCTGGAAACAACCTGGGCGTGGGGAATGGACTATGGGATGAAGGGCTCTTCTGATGTATGGAGCAGCATAATCATCATCTCTGATTTAAGTTTCAGTGGGCTTTATGACAGAAGAACTTACTCTGTATCCAGGCAGAATATATTTAACCTTTCCCTAAAGTAAGGGACATGTCATTGTGAGAGGATGTTGAATCTACCAGTGACTGTAGATGCTTGCTCCAGACTTTTTGCCTGAGACAAAACTGCAGTGGCTTGTGAGCTTTTCAAGGGAGGGATGTGAGCTGACCCTGACTGGTTGACCAAAACATTGTGAGATTTCATTGTTGCAGGGTTTTATTTTACATTTTCTGTGTCATGTAAAATGCAGCCCCCAGACCACTTCAGAGGAAATGCTTTACCAAGAACTGGGGAAAGTATAGGTGTGACATCAGCAAGATTTTTGCGCATCTTTGTGTATTGTTGTGGAGTTGCTGCATGCTGACAGCAAAGTTCCATGAACACTGGAAGTGATAAATGATATTCATAACTCTGCCAGGGAAAAATAAGAGTTAGAATGATCATAGTATAAAATCTGGTTTGCTTAAAGAAAGAATGAACAATTGATTCCCAAAGTGTCTTTAGGGGTTATTCTGCTGAGATGTGCAGGCTGATTTCTCCTCTGGAATTTGGCTGATTTGGTACTGAAATTGCCCATTTAGACTTGCTGCTGCACGAGATGGGACCTTTGATCTGATGGGTCCAGGTTTAGTGCTGATGCTTAGAAGGCTGCTCAGCAGTCTTTAACAGTGCTCCCTAAAAACGTCTTTCTGACTCTCGGTGGCCCATATGGTCTCCTGAATACCTGCTTTTGTGGGTCACCGTACACTGGGTTGTGTCTACTGCTGAGGTGACTCCTTCTCCCTCTTGGTCTCCCAGAGGTGATCTGGATTTCCTGTGGAACTGCTCTGCCCCTCCAGCCTACTTTCCCTCAGAAACTTAATTTACCTGCTGGTGCAGCCAACTGGTTTCTCAGCAGCCTTCTTTCATCAGCTTCAGTGAAGCAGTTTCCTTCACCAAAAACTCTTCCTGTTGCTCCAGGGGGTTTTAGAGCTGTTCTGGAACTGCTGCCTGAGTAGACCAGGCAAATCTGTCACTTGTTTTCAGACAAAATCTGTTTCAAAGCACCCTCTGCCGGCTGAGTGTCCCTTCTTTGTTCTCCCTAGGCATATGAGAAAGCCAGCAACCAGCCAGCAGATTTATTGCTGTATAATCATGCTAAAGTGGAATAAGTTATGATAAATGGAAAACCTATGCTATTGGTAAAAGATACCTGATTAATTGGAACTATGAGATGTCATCTCTGATAGGTACTTCAGTTTATTACAGTAATTTGCATGTTCTGCTCTATTCAGTGGGAGGTGTCTCAAAATGAAGCTGTATATCTTGCTTCTACAGATACGAATTGCACAAGCCAGTTAAAAAGAGTTCCCAGTAATATCTGGTACAAGCTACAGCAGAGAAATCAGTGCAAAGGACCTAGCCACAGAGAGCAAGCCACTTTTCTGCTTTCTTATTTTCCAGATGGTAGGTCTAATTTTTATATTATCATTTAACCAAAAATAACTTAAGTATTTTAAAAGAAAGTTTATTTCAGTTCATGTAAATGCTTCTTTATCTCAAGAAAAAAAATTGTATTAAAATAGTGGCTATGCTTGTGTGATAGACAAATAATTTTGGGACCAACACAAAGAATTACCTTATAATGAAATGTATTTAGAAATGGATTTGCCCTCAGTTTTCTGGCAGATATTTTTACTAATTATTCAAATACACAGAATGGTGCAATGGATTTTTCAGGGTTGAGTATATTTATGTACTTTCTTGCTTCAAAATACTTTGTAAGAATAATGTGTCTATCAGTTCTAGCCTTTCCATACTTTAACATTGAAATGCCTAAATTTTACACTTACAGCTGTAACTAGTGTAGGTGTTAACAATTGTGAGTTCTAGTTCTGGAATAAGTTCAGTGTTACTGTTGCTATTTTGATAGTCCATTTTCAGTCAGAATGGGTTTTCAGGCTTGATAATAAAAACAACTTTCAACAGGTGAATGAGTGAATTCTAAGTCTGTTAAGCTTTTTAAAATAGAAATTGCAATAACATTTCCAAGTTTTGTTAATATGCAAGGTATAGTACTTCTATAATGTTTGCTCACTTACATAAACAGTACTATAAAGAGTTTGTTGCCAAATACAATTTTGGAAAGAAAATCACAAATATGTTACTAACACAGTTGCCTTTGGAAAAGCAAGGAGTTAAGCCATATAGACTACTGCTTCTCCAACATGACTAGGGGGTTCTCAGTTCTTCCAGGGTTCCCAGTTCTTTCATTTTCCTTTCATATTGGATCATTAGGGGCTAGGTTTTGACATACTCAGGTAGTTATCCCAAATCTTTGTATTTGGATCTGTTGATTTTTCAACATCATACTGAATTTTTTCTTCATGGAGTTCAGACTTCAGCTCATAACATGCGGTTATTCTGAGCTATAGTAAGAAAGAAATATATGGAAAATGCCTCTTTATCTTTTTTCCCCTGGATTTTATCAATCTAAATTTATGGCATACTGAGGATCCAAAAATCTGCTATGCATGTTCTACTTCAGGCAAATGTATTTTAATAGAAGTTCCAAATAAAATTGCAAAAGCATAAAGAAAACTCATTCCAGAAATTATGGCCTTTGTCTCTCAGGGTTTAAAGCTACAGGACCTTCTTCCTTTTGATTGTGAGATGTGAGGTGTCTTTGTCTTGTGCTTCATAATACCCTGATTATTTGAGCTAAGTACCATGGATGTGTGAATGCTTTAATTTTGCTTTGCATAGAGTAATGCCACAACCTGTAAGGCACTAGTGAACCAGTCCTCCGCTTGCTATTTGCTGTCTAGAACTGCAGTCTCTGCCTCGCTTTTTATGGAGGTAATTTGGCAGTTTGCTGCTGACTTTGGAAACTGCAAACAGAATCATGTTGTTCTTTTGATTGCCTGAACTCTTATATTTTCAGGGAACATTCCTCTTTAATTAGAGCCCCATATATTGCATGTATTCACACACGCAACCCCCAAACTTTACCTAAACTGCAACCAGTACACGGCAACTTAAAAATGAGGGGAAAATCAGTCAAGCAATCATCAAAGTTAGGCAGGGAGAACCTGTCCTTTAGGACAACTATTTTACACTGGATTGGTGCAGGCTGGTAGCCCAGTTATGTGTAAGGTCTCTTGAAGACATACTTTTTCAAGAAACAGAAGGCGAAACACAAAAATACGCAGATAGGCAAATACAAATTTCTTACTCCTGGATCGTTCTGGCCCTTCTTAGAAGAGTTGAGGAGGGCAAGTATTTGGCTGTCTCCATTCCTGGACAAAGCTGTATCTCAAAAATGGAGAAAGTACAGCTCCTTGCAACTTTTTATTAAGCACCTACAAATAAAATAACAAATGAGAAAGAACCTCATTTCAGTCAGTCTCCAAATCTAGTCTATGAAACTGATTTTCCCTTAAAAATCAATCATTTTACTTTATGTCATCTTGTTAAAGTATCTGCTAGCTTAAACAAAATAGCACTAAAAAATAGTAGGACAGTTGGTATAACTGTTGGTATATACATTGTTAGGGGCAAATAAGTTTGTGGAAGAGAACTAACCACTTGGAGACAAAAGGCTCCCAGCAGAGCAGGAATATTCTGAATATTTTTATGTCTATTTAATTACTCAATCTAATTATATTCTATCTATTATTCAGCTTACAGTTCTTCACTTATCTGATTCTTAGGGTCTGTTTGGAGACTTCACTGTGGAGCCTCAGTTTATTAAATGTAACTAATCTCGGTTATATGAAGTAGCCCTGCTGCAGCTGGTGTTTTGCATATCATGTTTGCTTATGTGAATACACATACATGTATTTTGCATGCTGTAGGCATTCAGCATCTGATAGCACAGTGGTCTGGAAGGCTGCACAAATATAATTTGAAGGGACTCACCTTCCCTTGCTACATTGCTAGTTTGTACTATACCCTGCTGCAGTCCCAGACGTGTCAGTCAGTCCCTCTCTGGAACAAGTGAGCTTTTCCAAATGTATTTGGGTACCAAATAGTTGAAAGTCAGCTTGCAAAACTGGCCACCTGGCTGGTCAGAAGGACCTTTTAGGAAGAAAAGATCTGCTCTGCATAAGCCAATGCTGATTAGCAAAGTCACAAGAGTATGGAGGTGGTGAATTATTTGGCATGATCGATAATGGCTCTTGTAAGCTGCAAGTGAAAAAAGTAATTTCTGCAAGAAAAAACAAATGGGACATAGCTAGCCAAAGCTGATTTGAACCAATAAGATTAGGTACAGCAAAAGGTAGTGAAACACATTTAAGTAGAGTGGAAATTAGTGCAGAGAATGAAGTGGTGATGGTTTAGAGCAGATCTATAGAATAATGAGGCTCAGTGAAACCATACCAAGGAAAATCAGTTCTCAAAAAGATTAGAGCTAGATGGCAGTGTTTAGATTTTGCCCAGAGAGACAGAAACAGAACTGGTAGATATCTCATGGATAGTGGAAGTGGGGTGCTCACTACAGTATGCCAGAGAAACTTTCATCACTTGCTTTTGATGAGCTGTTCAAGAGACCAAGACACCATATATCTACCAAATGTTGCTCCCATCAGCTGAATAGTGAACTGGTTTCCAAATATGTGCAGGGCATTTGCACCTCCCTTTTCTTTCGCAGGAGAACATGGAGCCATGAACTCCCATATAATTTTTCAACTTTGATTAAAGTAGACTTTAGATGATGAATAAAGTCAACAGAATTGCTGGCAAATACAGATCTGTTTAGGTCCTGAATTGGATCCAGGCCTCTAATAACTGGGATATGTGAAACTCAGCTTTGTATTCTCACCTGCCAATCTAGTTGCTCCCTGGTAGTGTCAGAAATAAGTTCTAGGAACAAGCCTTCTGCTCTAAAGGATGAACAAAGGAAGTGATTTACTGCATTGATGCTGTGAACTTTGTTGTGCGCCGTTTTGCTCTTTCTTCGCTGAAGGCCTATCCTGTATCTGTCATCCCCTGAACCCTCTTTCATTCAGAGGAATGTTCGTGTCTTTCAGAGCAAAACTACAGCTCGTTCGTGTCTTTCAGAGCAAAACTACAGATACTTGTTTAGCTAAAAATTACCTTCTAAAAAACTACTAAACTGGCCTAAGATTTCCTTAAAATTAGAGATGTCAGTAGGCTGCAATCTCTTGTACATGGTGCTTTTCCCCAGCTCTAATGAAAGCAAGCAGCTCCTCATGCACATTGTTTCTATGGGCTCCTAGCTGGCCATTCACTTCTCATAAAAGGCATCAGCCTTGCTGTGACATTAATGCTGGAATGGTGCTATATATCTATAAACACCTACACTGAAATTCTCATGTTTTTCTCTTCCAACACTAAGTTTTGTTATTATTTTTAAGAATTTAAGAATAAGCTTCTATGTTATTAAACCTTCTAAAAGAAGAAACTTTCTGTATCAGTACAAACCCAATGACATTTCTGAAAGCTCAAAATTGAATTTTTTCTGAATTTCAGACTTGGCAATAATGCAGGTCTTGATAAGGTCTTTCAAACTTTGCTTAGTCTGGGAATATTTGGCACTGCAATAAACATGCCTTGCAGCAAGTGCGATGACAGTACTTACCCTGCCTGTACATTTCTTGCGTATTTTTCACTCCTCGTGTTCACTATCTGCAAGATAAATTATAATTCATTTCTAACTTGATTTTTCTTGAAAATTTATCTGCCATCTGTAGTACCATGAGACCACTTCTTCCTCCTACACGATATTAGAACCCACCACTCTGTGATCTGCAGTAAAGGACAGAATTCAAGCAAACGGTTTATTTAACGGTAAGTAGAATGCTTACAGCTGCATAGTATAGCTGTCTCCTGAAATATTCCTAGATTACATCAGTTTAATGTCCATGAACAAGTAGCCAGTTTCTTTAATAAAGGAGTTTGCTGGAGAGTGACTGAGCTACACTGCAAGGTGTGAATTACAGCAGGTGGAGACCAGTTAGACACAAATGAAAGCATCAGTGAGGCATGGGACCTGCCCTACTGCTGTTACACGAGCGTAGTATATGTTCTGTTATCTACCTTCCCACTCCATTTTTTCAGATCCCCTCCAGATTAGCATTGCTGATGGCACTCACCTGGTTTTGTTGTTACTGCTAAACACTTATCTAGAGAAGCTGTCACTGAAGATACCTTCATTTCCGTAGAAAGCCAAAAAGGTGTTGTGCCCTAGGCGATTGATTGGATGTAAGCTTAATTCAAAGGCAGGGTATATATTTTCAAATCCAGGATCTATCCCTTTCTAAATTGTGGTATAATTTTTCTGCACTTGACTACAAAGAGAATGCCAATGTACATTTAGCTTACTTAAAAAAAAGCAACTAAGCAAAAAAAGGCTTCTGTCAGAGGCCCACCATGGCAGAGTAATTCCCCCACCCTCATTAAACTAAATCATAACAGTAATTTCAATGCAACATCAGCCAATGCACTGATTATAGAACAAAGAGCATTATCTCAAAGCTGCAAAACCACTGTTACACACTTGCTCTGTGCAGAGCAGCTCACATGATGCACTTTATCACTGCACAATACCGTTATCTGTTAGTAGATGTACCTCAGTGCCATGGCAATAGCAGAACTGGTGCAGTCTGAGCATATTCTGAGATAGCAATGTTTTTCTTTTTGGTTTAGAAATATGATGGCGTATGTACATTTGATCTTCCTATCTACCTTCCTCTCGGTTTCCATGACATCTGAAACATGTAAGTTACATTAAAAACTTTCTGATGAGGTTTATTCTGAATAAATGTGTAGGCCATTCCCAAATTTTCCCCTTTTTTTCTTTTTTTGCTTTTTTTGGTTTGAGGTGGTTTTTTTGCCCTTTTTTTTTTTTTTTTTTTTTTTTAAGAGTAAAATTAACTAGTTCACGTCAAGCCACAAATAGCAACTTAAAAACTGGCTTTATGCATTTTCTCTTTATACTACTATGCACCAAGTGCTGTCCATTTCTGTGACATTGAGCCTGGGTTCTACTTCTGCTCTTTGGCATCTCTGCAAAGATGCCTTTTGGAAAGGATTTGAGAGCAGCTGGTGTTCCAGGTCCCAGCTGGGCAAAATCTCCAAGAGCATGCTTAAATTGCACTGAACTTAAATTGCATATATACATATGCACCCTGCTGAACCAGGGATGTAATGGCATTTTGCTTGTTAAAAATGCCTTTTAATGTCCTGGTTTTGGGGGTGTTAATCCACAAGTACAATGTAACTATAACATTTCCCTACACATGGGGGATATTCAAACCAATAAGCTCTTACTCACAGGTCAGCTCTGCTGACTCATCTGTATAATGCTGACCAGTTCTGACCAATGACAGTGTTACATCGGACTCACATAGTTCTAATCTCCACCTGAGTTGCTTATTTGTCTGAAAAACATTGTAAGATATGATCTCTAAATATTTCCCTATATTCTCAAGTTTACAGTATGAATGCTAAGTTTCAAATGAATTAGATTTATTAAGAGGCCAAATTCTGCTGAAGAATTTGCCAAGGTAATTTTCTCTGATGTGATTCAGTTTAGATGAGGTCTCTCATTTTCTATGTGTTCCCTCTTCTCCTTTATTTTTCCCCTGAAGAAAGCTGTATTTCCAGTGTGTTCCTCCTTTAGTTGGGCAATGCTGTCTTCCCTGACACATCTAATATGTCCCACTGTCTTTGCAAGGCTTATGGGTGGGAATGTTGTTACAATGACATGATTGGGGGTACTCATACCTGACGTGGCTAATTTAGGTGACTGAATTAATAAGTGAGATGACAAGTAATGTCAGTGGAGATGGACCACTTCTTTAGAAAGAACCAGAGCAGAAGCCAAGTGTTCACCATGTAGAGAGGCTCACTACCTAATTTGTGCACCTATCTGTCGAAAGACAGCTGGTGGCAATACTCCCACAAAGTTATTTTTGATAGATATTCTCAATTTTGGTTAGCTATTTGGTTACCTACTCTCATTGTCACACTCCTCTCTCTATTGTAGCTCCTCTGTCAATGTCCATCTTTATCCAGTCTCCATCCTTGCTTATTTTCTTCCCTTTCTCTTCTCCAAAACGCAATATAACTTTCAGTTATTCAGGTGCCCAGGCACTTAAATATCTGACAAAATTGCCTGATTCAAGTTTCTCTGGACCAGTTACAGAATTCAAAAGTAGAAATATACTCAGTTAAAAAAAAAAAAAAAAGTCTTACTTGCAACTTGTTTCTCTTTTTTGTTATGTGTGAGCATGTGTGGGTTTTTTTCCTAAGCTGCTGCTTTTTCTCTTATTCCTTTCTGGCATCTTTTCACCTTCCCACCAGATACTTCCTTGTAGTCTGTTACATTGGTTTCAATGTTTTCATATCTTCATGAACTTCAGAGAGAAACTCTCCTGGATTTTGTCTTTTTTTTTATATATTTTTTTTTTTTAAATTTATTTTAGTGATCTTATCTACAGGCTTCCTCCCACTACTTTTTTCTTTCATG
The DNA here is from genome assembly GCF_004027225.2 of Strigops habroptila. Classification (NCBI taxonomy): domain Eukaryota; kingdom Metazoa; phylum Chordata; class Aves; order Psittaciformes; family Psittacidae; genus Strigops; species Strigops habroptila. Next base: position 58,867,072 of record NC_044278.2, read on the forward strand.
AAAAAAAAAAAAAATTATTGTTTTCCTTTTTCTGTATTAAAAAGGCAGAAAAAGAGCTCTTCTCTGTTATATAAATATTTATTATATTGAAGTGAAGAAAGCTAACTTACTAGTAAAGCATTAAAGACAGTATTTTTTTGTGTGTTTAAATTTCTGTTTTGAGTGAAACCAGGATTTCAAGTAAAGATTTGCATAAGAAGTTCATTTCAAGATATAACTATTTTTCAATTAAAACCTCATGTTTTTTAGTGTATGTCTTGTTTGAATCTAGGCTTTTGTTTGCTTGTTTGTTTGTTTGAGTCCCACACATTAATTACTAAACATACAAATGCAAACAAATGGCTCCATAACTCAAGATAAACAAAATTTTTCTTGAAAAATAATCTAGTGAGAATGTTTGCTATATATCACCTCTGAAAGCCCAAAGAAGGTAGAGTGAAATGACTGGCCTGCTGATCCAAGAATGCCAAGTTCTCTCTGCTCAGTGGGGCTAGGGTTTAGTTTGTCCAAGACATTTATCTTTTGTTCATTTGCAGTTGATGCAATGGAAGGTGAGGCTTTGGTTATAAAATGTCCTCGATGGAGTTCATCTGTGAAAGTCACCTGGTATCACATGGATACAAACGAAATAATTCCTGCAGAAGAAGAGGGATCACAAATATTTTCCTCAGAACGATTTCTTTGGTTTCTGCCAACTTCTAGAGAGCATTCTGGAAACTACACTTGCGTTATACATTTGTAAGTGCAACTTTGAAAAATGAAAGGCGTAAGACTAGAAAGAAACACACTTTTTTTAGTAATACATTCTTATTATTATGGAAATGATGCAATTTTTTCATGGTATACAACAATTCATGTGGCTTTTTGTCCTGCAATTGCTATTTTTATGACAGGTCATTAAAATCAATCTGTGACTGAACTACAATAATCATCAATATGTTTCTAAAACAAGACTTAACGTTTGTTACAAATATTTAATATATTCCTTATAAGAATACTATCATTGACATACCTTTATTCCACTTTTAAAGTTCAAATAATCGCACAAGGTCATTCAACATGAGCGTGCAGGTGCATCCATACAAGCAAGGAATATGTTTCCCAAGTCGGATTCGTTATCCAAATGACACTGGAAGAGGAAAAATTGTTTGTCCTACAATTGACAATTATAAGAATGCTACTATCATCCAGTGGTATAAGGTAAATAAAACCCTGATAGTGCCAGTTGTAGATCAGATTACCGTGCAAAGCTATTTACAGCCAAATAAAGAGATATTTATTTTCCAGGACTGCAAACCTCTTCAGGGACAGAGATACTTCAAGGGAGAAAAGTATATTTTTATTAACAACCCAAGAAAGGAGGATGATGGTTATTATACTTGTCGATTTAGCTACACTCATAAAGGACATGTGTTTAATGTATCAGCAACGAGGATTTTCATAAGTAAAGGTAAGGTGGTCATTTTGTAGCTTGCTAAGATAAAAAAGACTGAGGTCTACTTATAGCAAAGGAAGCTTTTTTTGTACATTAAAGAGCAAAAGTTTTTGTTGGTTTGTTTTATCTTCTCAAAGAAACTTTAGATCAGCTTTTTTAGGTGAATTTTGTGGATGGAGATCCATGTGGAGCAAGATGGGGTTAAATTCAGACCTGGTCACATTCAGCTTTTTGCTAAAAGTCTCTGATGACTCTGGTTACATACTGTGGGTGGTAGACCTGGCTGGTAGCACTCATTTCTGAATGAAGGGTCTCCTCAGAGGGATGCCACAAAGCTCTGCTTTCTATTTGTTCAAGGGGAGAAGAATTTGTAGCTAGTTAGGGTCATCTGGTGATCATTGGACCACTGTGTTGACGGCCTACAACTCAATACCTTTTGGTCCATCTTGATTATCTAGCATTTATTTGATAGTCAGGCTGAAAAATGTTTTAGGTTTATCTTGAATGAGACAAAATGAGCAAAATATATAGAGAGACAGAAAGTGAGTGGAGCTCAGAGATTACTGTGTCATTGTTATTTTGAATGCAGCCAGTGTGGCTGAAGCGTGTGGTCTTTGGGGTGCCTCTGGAATGCAGTCTCCTCAGGGAGGCTTTGTATTTGGACGGTGGTCAGGGGAAGAGTGTGCAGCAATCAGCGGTTCCAGATTGCATCAACTTGCAAAACTTTAAAATGTGCCTTCAGTTTTTCAATCAGATCAGTAGCAAAATAGTCAGAAATTTTTTAGGAGGGCTGGGGATGGGCCTTGGATTTGGGTTGGTTGTTTGGTTTGGTTTTTTTTTTTAAGAGATAATGTTCATTTGTAGGCTGACATCAGACCTTTTTTTCTGTGAGGAGGCACACAGCTTGTGGGCAGAATGTAGATTTGGAATGTAGGAGCCTTGATTCCAGTTCTTGCTGCTGTGCTCAGATCTCAGTAGTGGAGTTTGTTTTGATTATTCTGAGCTGGACAGAAGACAGCTGAGAGCTAGTACAGTAGTTTAGGAGGTGTCGTGCATTTCCTCCCTCTCTCACTTGTAATACCCCATTGGTCTACATGACATTTCCCTGCCTAACACTCAATTTTTGTTTGGAGGTACTTTCACCAAAACTTCTCTAACTTGTCATCAATATCGTTGTGTCTGGGTTATAATAAAAAATTCTGGGTTTTATTTGGCATAAAGTCCTCCAAATTTACAAAAGCTTGTTACATCCAGGCAGATTACTTCATTTTGAAGTTTATCTGTCTTTCTTTAGAAATCACTGCAGAAAGAAGGAATTGCAACATAACATGTGAAATCTGAGCTGGGTTTGTCATGTCTCTTCCAGTTTTTACTAAATTCAAATTACTTAGTAATAACTTCTTTGAGTTTTTTCAGCCCTTAAAATTAGTATGCTGGTGAATGGAGCCATTATGTTTTGATAATATTGGCTTATGACATACATTCCTGTTGCCTTTGCAGATCCACACTGACCCAGAGGACCTTCTGCCTCTGAATTCTGGCAGCTAGCTAGGAAGTTACTGACTTTCTCCTGACTTCTTTTTTTAACAGATCCAGCTAATGAAAATTAGTAACGGTTAGGATGGGTGAAGACAATTGCTTGTCTGGCAGCTTAGAAGCAGGGGGTTAAATGAGTTCCTGCATATTTTTTAAGGGAAATACGGTTATGGGTGTTGCATAGGTGTCTTGAGATGGAAAAGCTTAATGAGAGAGAGGATAACAAGCAATGTGTTTGGAGTGGGATATGTAAGACAGTATAAAGGGCAAGAGAAGAAGAAAAATGCATCAAGGGAAAAACAATCTGGAAAAACTGAATGCCTATTTCAAGTCAAGTAGGTGGATGTAGTTTGGACCTGTCCATAAAAATTATTATTTGGAACAGAAAATAAATATGTTAAAGAAAAAGCAGTATCCTTTTAGCACGTGATGATAAAAGATGCTCAGTGTAATGGGAAGCAGCTGGGTGCAGCGGTGGTGTTCAGACAGCAGGGAGAGTCTTGGGAACCAGATGTGCTCAGCTGTGAGGCTGCAGCGATGGGGGAAACAGGGAAAGACAGGTGCGCAGCTCTGGGCTATAGGGTCTCCAGTTCAGATACTACATAAAAGTGCATTTTACCTGTTTCATATCATGGATATGAGTAATTTCTCAAGTGTTGGAAGGAATCTTTATCTCTTTTTAAAAGTGAAATAAGCAACTGAGAAAACACAAACCCATCACTGCATTTTCTTGTTTTTCCCACTCAGCAGCTATAGCAGTGCTTGAGAACCTAAAACTTTTCCTTGCTTTTTATGTAAAAAGACAAAAATTGAATAATTTGGGAGAAAATACTGAAACTATTAACACATACAGACTCCTTAGAAATATTCGGTCATAGGAATAAAACCAGGTGATCCCAACAGACATGTGAAACACTGTTCTACTGTTAGTTTGCAATTCTGCTTTGGGATCTTAAAATATTAACCTTACAGGTTATAATCATTATTGTACAAAATAAGTTTTCACAACTTTCTAATATGTGCTTTCTTTCCCTCGTTAATTTCTAAAGCAAAACACTCGTCTCTACCTCCTAGAATTTTATTTCCAAAGGACAAAGATGTAATAGAAGTGGAGCTTGGTAAGTACAGACTTTAAATTGTTTTTAAATTAACATTTGGTGATTGCCTAAAAACATGACTGAACCCACATGAAGCATGAACAGGTAGCCCAGGATGCCTGTCTCCCAGGGCAGGTGGGGTGAACCAGAGGCACTGAGAGAAGGGATAGTGATTACTGCGCCACTGTTTCTGCCCTACAGCAAGACTTCTCTGGTAGCAGGTACTTCAGGGGCCTGGGACCCTGTCAGAGATGCCATGTACTGTGGCTCAGAGACTTGCCATGTTGAATTGCATTCCTGTTCTTTTTTCCTCTTTCCCCCAGTTGCTTGTCACTCAGAATTTGATGATCCGTGCTCCAGGACCCTCTTTCTCTAATAAGATGCTCAGTCTCTAGCGCTGTGGGGGCTTTGCCTATCCCTCTGGGGCAATAAGTAGTCCAGTTCTGCTTGCATGGAGCAAATTCGCTTTACATTTAAAAGCCATTTGCTGTAATGGTTCTATGGCCTCCTATTTCCAAAAATGAAGGGGTTTCTCCATGTTGCCTAATCCCAATTCAGGATGTAAATCATAAGATTTTTAATCTTATCTAAGCCCTGCTTAGACGCAGATTTACATGGAAATAAAGTGTTTTAATTATACCTTCTTCCAGTGCAATCGTGACTCTCACTTTGGAATAAATATTTCCTAATGACAAATACTTAATAAGCAATTTCCTGTTTTAGTTTTGCTTGGACTGGTTTACTTTCATCCAGCTTGACTAAAATCCAAGATAAGACTCTGCGCACAAGATTTATGCAATGTAATATATACTTAAATTTAATTATGTTATTTCCATGTACATTTGTGTGAAAACCAGCATTTACTTTCCATGTTCTTCAATAGTTGATTACATGGGTTAAGCATCACAAGTAAAGTCTAAATTGTCTTAATCATAACAAATATAAATAATTCCTTTTGTAATCCCTGGTGTTGTCTTAGGTAGTTTGTTAAAAACCTCATTTCACCATTTCTTTTTGAGTCTCTCTTATGCATCATTTTGTCAGCAGTCATTCAAAAAATAGTCAAAATTGATAAGACAAAACTCACAGGTGGTATGAAGATTTGTAGAAAAAGATGTTATGAGGAAGATAAAAATACACTTGATTTTCATCAGGGAATTTATACATCTCTCTGTATCTTGACCAGGTGCTGCTTTGTCTCTGAAGTGTCAGGCCCGCTTGGGGATTAAGAAACAGCCAATGGCTGTTGTCACATGGGATGTGGATAACATCCCAGTGAAATACTTGCGTGTTTCAAGATTCCATGAAAAAACTCATTCGTAAGTACATGTAACACAGAATAATCTTTCTTCTATGGAAACTGTGCCTAACCATTAAAGCCAACAGTACCAGCTCTTTTTCTCTCTAATAGTTTTGAAGGACGTGAGCAAGATTATTACAGAGAGACTACTTTGCATATTAGTGAAATAAAAAAGGAGGATCTGCAGGCAAATTTCACGTGTGTAGCAGTGAATGAAATGCACAACACAAGAGCCACAGTGATGTTGCAACTCAAATCATATCGTGAAGGTAGGATTTTTTTGTTTTGTTTTTCTTACACTTTGCATCTGAAATACGTTAGTGAATTTATTTTATTATTTGTTTCAGTTAGTAAGAAAGTTTCTGTTAATAAGAAGAAACCCCAGATTGCTTCTTCCCTACATACTCAAGACAGTGGCAAAATTTTCATGGCTTTATTAAGTAATGAAAGTCCTTGGAGTAAATTCTGCTGGTGGTGGGTGTTGGGGGGTCAGAGGCATTACTCAAGTGGTATCAGCAAGACATTAAATGTACAGAGTGTGACTGTATCAGCCCTGTGAGAAGAATTTCCCGTCTCTAGTATATTTCTGCTCGGCCACAGATTTCCCTTGCCTTGAAGGCAGGCAAGTGCACTTGGATGTCAAGCAGACTGGTATAATGCAGTCTGCTCTACAAAATACTTGGGCTCTAGAGGAGCCCCTGCAGATGACAGTTGGGCAAAGAACTTACATGTGCTTCGGTCATCAGTGTTATGATGCATTGAGAGGAGCAGAGATTTGTTGTTTGAGAATCAAACTGTTGTTTCTAGTGTGGAACCATAGCAGAAAACAGGCAAACACTAAAAACAAGAGTCCCAGCTCTCAGTTTGCCAGTTTGCTTGCCTTCCTTCCCATGCCACATCCACTATGGTGCCTTGTTTCTTGATTGAATAGTAAGTGGTGTGACTAACTTTTGCAAGGTCTGGCTTTATCCTCTGACCCTTTGAGCACCACTGTTCATTGTATGCCATGCAGAGGTGTAAGTAACTTCAAAGGCTTTCCCTTGGTTTTGTTTTTAAATTCATGGTTCTACTAATTCCTGCCAGAGAAGGACAATCCAGGGCAGTAAATGGTGTGGACTGGGATGGTCTTTAGCTCCTATGGGATTTTGTTGGTTTTGTGTTCCCTTTTTTTTTTTTTTTTTTTTACTAGGGATAACCAGATCCCTAAGCACTGTTGACAGCAACACTGACAATGCTATTGTGTGTGTGAAGGCACAAGAAACTGCACTCAGTGGTTTTCTTTCTTATCCCTTTGGATATGCTGAACCACCAAGGATCTTGAGAAGAAACCCCAAGGCCTTTGACAGCTATTAGTTTTCTATAAGAAAATGGTGGGAAGAATAAAATCAAGTGTATTGTGATCACAGGGTGCGCACAGCTTCATGTCATGCAGTATTTTTGACTGTTCATAATTTCCTAAAGGATCATGGCTTCAAAGCATAGACATATTTCCTCTGCACTGAGGTATCTGAGTGTGGGAGCATACTTGCAATGATAGGGAAGGAAATTGAGTAACAGTTCCTGCTAACTCCAGTTCAGGCAATACAAGCCCTTTGGCCCCATATTACTAAACTAGGTGAAGAAATGAGTATATTCCATTTTCTATATTCATCAAGTGATTCATTGAATCTGTTTTCTGTTATAGACAAATTTTATTTTGTTTTTTATCCATAGGTCGTCAGTAAATGTTAATGAAAGCTCTTGGCTGTGACCTCCCCTTCACTGCTGCCTGTTTTGTGTGGATATCTGTCCCCTTCTCCTTGCTGCTATTGTCAAGATGCCTGCTTCTGCTCCTCAGCACTGTTGGTGTAAGCAATGCTGCATCCAGAAATGGTTGTGCTCTGCTTTAGTTTTCTTCACTTGCTCCTTGCACAGCTAAGCAACATTTATGCTGAAACAATGACAGCTTGCCTCTGATTATAATAAAAATGTTGTAGGGTTTGCTCGTGCCTCCCATCTTGTAAATGTGTAATAAAAACATGTACTCGCTGTCTTTTTTGTGGTTTGTTTGTTTGTTTGTTTGTTTTTAATGAGAAAAAAGTGTTGGCTTGTTTTATTTTTTTTTTAAGTATGTGATTGTTCCTTAGTGTTTCCCACAGCACAAATTGTGTCTGCTAGCTACTAACCTGTTAATGCTCTTTTTACAAAAGTTCCTGCTCTGTATTCCGGTTTTATTTTCAGGCATTCAGTATGGGTTACATTGTCATTATTTGTATATTCCTAGCACAGACGAGTGACAGGAAATAAGAGATTAATAGGTGTTGTGAAACTTACTGCTCAAATTAGTCCATTTTGGGAGCATTGGACATTTAATTAACTAGATAAACAGTGCTTAGCAGCAAAGGTGGCAGATTAAGAGAGGAAGCAAAGATGCTGTAAGTAATTGCATTAGAGCTCCTCTGTGTTAGTACCTGTTCGGTGTTACAGCAATAGTCTCTGTCTTCAAAAGCCAAAAATTGATGAATTATTTGGCTCACCCCATGGAAATTTTCTGTGGGAATCAGGTATTAAGTCTATTTTTCTGAGTCACAATCAAATACTTTAAGTCCTAGTTCACTGTTAACAATATAATTATAATTAACACTAACAATTCACTTTGATAACAATTGTAATTCAGATAAGAATAAAAAATTGCCAGAAAGAAGCGATGAGAAAAGGAGGAGTTTCTTTCGCAGTCAAGAGTGGTGAGAGATGTTTGATTTTGTCTCCATGGAAAACAAAAATACTCCATTAATACTGCCAATAATGTTACTGGCAAAGCTGCTTGGCATTTCACAGGTAAAAACAGCGTATTTTCCAGTTGTGCTGTGCACACACGTATGTATTCACAGATGCGTGTGAAGAAAAGTACTGTATTGTGAAAAAAAATTCTGCCCCGTGTATCTTTTTACTTACTATAGGAAAAAAAAAAATCTTGTAAGAGAAGGTGATCAGCTCTTTAGAAATGAGCTACATGACCTAAGTACCTCAGTTATTAGGCATAGTGCAATGCAGCCAGCTCCATTTGGTGTGATTTGGTGGTATCCAGGCTATGCACACTGTCTTTTAGACACAGAGAAATCAGGCAAATTCTTTCTTTGTTTTAAGAGAAGAACTTAATGAAGATTTGGCTATGAATTTTGACAGTCTGCAGCTATGTTTTTGCCTCCATTAGGAGGTGCTAATGTCCTAATGTCCTTGCGTCTTTCAGCTGCTGCTGCTGCTGCATTCAGAGGTTGCTTCTCCTCCTGCTGAGAAAGATATTTCTTCTTTTATTTTATTTTTTCTTTTTTCCCTCCTCATCTACCCCCTGCCTAGACTTTGATCACCCCTGGTCAATATGGAATCCATCCTTCCACATTATTTCTCATCCTTTCTCTCCCGTCTACCCCTCTGCCTAAAGCTCTTTGGTATCATCTGACTCCTTTCCTTCACCAACACTTGTTTATAAGCCCCTTCTTCATGTCTCATAATACCTCTTTACAGAAAATACAAGCTGTTTCATTTCCTCCAGATCTTTCAGTCCTATATCTCTCTTTTTCATTCCAGAGATAGTGATCATCCCAGATTTTACATTCCCTCAGTGCCGCAAGACATGCACTCTTCTGTGTTCTGAGATCATCTGCATATTGTGTGGTGTGCCTCTGGTCACTGTAAGGCTAAGGAATTTGAGACAACTTTTAATTCCCTTTTCTTCCACCTTTCATGACAAAGACATAAGCAGTCTTGCTGGACACCTGGCAAGAGACAGCGACTCTGCCTGCCAGACTGCTCCCAGCTGTCTTCCACAGCTGCTTGGTATCTCTCATGCTGGAAGATGCCACCTCTTAAGGACAAGAAAACTAATTGGCCACACTGTTGATGCCAGTTCAGCTCATTGATAACCACGGGGCATCAATGCTCAAAAAAGTAGATCTGCTGGCAGAGGGAGGGAAGCTGTTAGCTCTTGAGATAGAGGCAATGACAAGTTATCGGAGAAACACTGGAAGTGTTAACTCCTTCTTCCAGCAGAGCTGGGTCAGGACAGGAACATCCCTTCAGTATCCCCTTTAAGCAGTCTGGGGAATACATGTGCTGTCTGAATACCTTCCAAGTCCTTCTTTTTTATTAATGTATAAGCCAGCATTGGCTTTTAGTTCTTCACCTTGATTCAAGGCTGGTTAAATAACTGAAGATAGCTTTTCATGTGTCTGACCCACAAGCCTCATCTTATTTCTCTCTGAACATTCCTCAGTTCTCCTTCACAAGGAAGCATAAAATGCCCAGAGTACCACCAGTCTTTCTAGTGTGAACATTGTTGTCTGGAGAATGCCAGAAATTCCAGTAATTCAGAGCACAGATAAAATTCAACCCAGAACATCAGCTCTGCTCTTCCTCAAAGACATTTAATGCCAAACCTAACCTTTTGGCTCATCTTTGGCAGATGGATGTGGACAGCAATTCAGACCCAGATCTCTGCCTTTACTGTCTGTAAGTGCGTCCACCTTAGAAGCCAGAGGCGTTACAAAAAACTGCTGTTCTTTCGAAGTTTGTCAGGAAATCCTTCAAATGTTGCTTTCTGACCTGTTTTCTCTGGTCTCTCCAATATTGTTTCTTGTGAGCTGATAGTTCTGTATTCGCATTGCTCTTGAATATAAATAAACAGCATTAGAAGACAGTCTGCTCATTAACTGTCTGCCACTAAATGATGCAGCAAAGTCAAACAGAACAACAAGATCTGTTCAACCTTGTTCGGGGCCTCCAAAAGTGGCTTCTGACCCTTGCCCCCATTCTGCTGAAGATAGCTGATTTATTCCAGAGAAATGAGAGGTTGAGTCAGCCTTACTTCTCTTCCAGGAAGACCCCTGTGGGGTTTTTGTCTGACGCTTTACAAGCTGTATAAGCACAAGAAATTTATCACTTCTTTTCCAGCCTTTGTCTAATCATTGCAAAACCAGATGTAAACTGTTTTAGGTTCATAATTGCAGAAGTTGTTGTTGGAACCTGTTTCTTCTCAAGCTGTTTTATAGATACTTACTCAATACAAATACCCAACAGTATTTGTAATGTCATGCAAGCACACTGTCAACAAATGAAGCAATAAGAAATAGGGTCAATCTCTGATGCTTGGGTCGTCCTCACCAGATAGTGGAAGGGGTTTCCTGATTTTGTCTGTTTGCGTGTCTGTGTGTATTGGCCAGGAAAATGGATCAAATAGTAAGATTTGAGGGGGTCCACAAGGACAAAGTTCCTTCATGGGCATCATGTGACACTGTTAAAACTACAGAATGGCCTAGCTTCACTATAAAAGAAACTGGTTGATTTCTTGCCAACTTCAATCTTATTGGAAGGGGGTTTCCTCAGATCTCCTAGTTCTGGTAAGGTATGCTTCATCACATGCCTGATGTTTCTTTTTTCCCTTTAAATGGAAAAGAAAGAAACATGAAGGCTGTGAAAATCATGTTAAGTTTATCTTGCATCCTACCAAAGGAAAGGGAAAATGTACTTGTAAGCTCTTTATTTATGTACCTTTTCAGTGGGATTTCTCAGGCACTAGTATTTTTAGGTTGTTTCCGTAAGTACTACTCAATACACTGCCTTACTCAACACTTGGAGAAGCCAGGGGACTTGTAAATGTCAATATAAGAGACACTTCACTGCTAAATATTTTACCTTATTTCATTTACTTAGTGTCAAGTTCAAGCGAAAGCTCTGAAATTGCTCCTTTCTGGTGACACAGACCATAAAGCAACAACATCTCGTTGCTGCTTCTGTGGAGGAAATTGAGACTGGCTCTTCAGCCTGCTGTAAGATGCACCTCCTCAAGTGCTGGTAAATGGCCTGCTGCTGCAGCCACCTGTCTTGGGTGTGTTTTGCAGGCAGAGGGAGGTAAAGCTCTGAATGTCTGATCCCTGCTCTGAATGCATAAGGCTTGGTGGAGTTGCTACTAGTACATATAATCACCCTCCATGGGTTGAGATGCTGTGAAGGGTCTTTACAGTGAGGATGCCACAGCTGACCTCCATGCTTGTATTGTCAAAATGATTGTGTTTGAATTTATATGTGGTCAGCATTCAAAGGAATATTTCTTTCCTCAGCTAAGATAATTCTGAAATTGCAGCATACCTCAAATCTCACTGTAGCACTGAAGAGATACATGCCTCTAGTGATATCCTAAGCCAGGGCATATAACAATTATTATGCTTGCTATACCACAGTAAAATAAAAAGACAGGTGGGCCCTTTTATGCAGATGTGATGCACAATCTGGGTGTTTTCATGTGCATTTCTTTGGTGGTAAAAGTTTTTCACACAGTCCAATGCTCTGGGGCTATATTTTTAATTCAAATAATTTCAGTGATCTGAAACACAGAAAAGTCCCCAAAGCAGCAATATTATTGCAACTATAGGATGAGGAGTTGTCATGTTGGGCAGGAATGATTAGGTATAGGAAGGTTGACTGCAAATGGAAAGCTTTTAATGGATTTAGTTGTCAGACAAAAAAAATGTACATGGAACTGCTCTGAGTCTACACATTATACCAAGTGGAGTAGATCTATGTGTCTTTCATTTGCTTAGGAGCAGATTTCTGATATGAGACAACTGCCATTAATCTTCCCTCCAAGAGAGTAATAAATCCTCTTTGTGTAATTGTTGTATAAAGCCTTTGATATTTTAATTTCAAACTTGGCTATCTACAATTCATAGTTTTCAATACTGAATCTTGGGTGGATTCAATACATCCAGGACATAGACCAAAAGTATCTTCTTCAGCTTTTTTGGCTGTAACAGCATGTGGATTAAGCTTCTGTCTTTCTAGTTTGGAGGAAGTACAAAAGGACTTTGCTTCTATCTCCCATTGTCTCTTACTATGGCAGAAGTAGATACCATCTGGAGGATGCACACATCTAGATTGACTTTGGCTCTATGAATCACAGAACAAGAGGAAAAATGGGCTGTCACAGAGATGCAGCTATCTGGGTTGCGATAGAAACATAGCTGTCCCTGAAGAGTGGTAATCACAATCTTAGACTAGCTGTGTCCATACGATAGCACAGAGCTGACGACTGCCATCTTTACATTATCATCGAATCACAGAAGGGTTTGGGTTGTAAGGGACTTTTAAAGGTCATCTAGTCCAACACCCCCTGCAATGAGCAAGGACATCTTCCAACTATACCAGGTTGTTCAAAGCCCCTTCCAACCTGACCTTAAATGTTTCCTGAGATGGCACATCTACCACCTCAAATTTCTTCCTTATATCTAGTCTTAATATATCCTTGATATGTATTCATCTCTAAGGTAAAAGTGGTCTTCTAATTCAAGAGCTCTTCCATGAGGGAAGCTGGAATTAGAGCAGGTGGCTCCTTTCCCAACTTTCCTTACTCATCGTTGCTATTTTATTCTCCTTGACCCTCTTCAAAGGAAAAAGCAGGGGAGAAGATCATCTGCTTCCAACATAGTTTATTTTATTTTTGTGACCAGGATATGTTCTGTTTTCCTTCTTGTTTTGTGTACTTTGTTCTTATCTTGCAGATTCATTATTTGCACAAGTTTCTCTTTACTCTGTTTGTGCAACTGCCAGAAGCCTCCGCTTGTCCTTTCGTGGACACTTAGAATTGTCATGCGTAGGCTTAGATGCCTTATAAAATGCTTGAACATTGTTGCTGGTTATGTTATTAAGTTTTACAGTGTTACAAAACACTTATCATTATCAGCTGTGATATTTAACATAGGTCTGGATTCAACACAAGAAAGAATTATATACTGCTTAATGTGCTCTAGTTTAGGTGACTCTGCGTTGGCTACACCAGCTGGGAAAGGAAAAAGTTATGTTGTCTCTGTTGTAAGCTCCTTAAAACTGCAACAGAAGTAAGGATACGAGAGGCTGAGGGTTCAGCCCGTGGGTTAAGTTCTCTATGGATAACAAGTTTCCTCTTCTTTGCAGTGGGTCTTCCTAATGTCCTCTTGATCATAGGATTTCTAGTTCTGCTGGTTGCAATAGCAGTCTCCATTATACTTTATCAGTCCTTCCGAGTTGATATCGTCTTACTGTATCGGGAGATATTTCAGCCCTACTCAATCAAGGACGGTAAGTAAGAATTGAGCAAGAAAGTTTAAAAAGAGGAAAAAGGCAAATCATATGGAAATGGATTTGATAGTTGCTTACCAACTCATATGACACCTGAGCCTGATCCTTTGCTTCCTCATGCCTTTTAAAATCATTTAGATAAGAGGGGACATATCTAATCCTGGTAGTGCTTTATATTCCCTTGTTTCCTGGGTTCTGTAGTGATGTACATAAAAGAGGAACACAGTCCTGGTTTTATATTTTTTGAACAAACGCAAAACATGCCATAAAACATTGAACGGCAGTGAAAATCCGATTTACAGTGCTGTTAACTTGTTACATGCTCTCTAAAGCAAAGGAACCAGCCTGCTGTCTAAAGTGTTCACAGGCATGTGCTAGTGCAATACAGTTTTTATAAACCAAAGTGAAAGGTACCAATATTGTGGAAGACACTTTTGGGGGGAATATATCCCATCCAGCTTCAGGGGTGGACCTCAAGATTAAGACAACTAAATTGAGGCGCATGCAACGAAGGTGCACACATGGAAGTTCCTGTCACAGACAAGAAGCCCAGAAATCTGGCGCTAGGTTCAATTGATAACCATAAGCAGCTAGTGCTGTTGGAACCTCCTTAGGACTTAAGAGAGACCCAAACCCCTTTGCAATGGCAGCTGAAGGGCAGGCAGTGCCTAATGACACTACATGATAAAGTTTTTAGGTGACCAAATCCAGCTCCTCATCAATAAATTCAGCAGAGCTAACCAAGCACTGGGACCATGTGTCAGTGGTCTAAACATGGGCATTTAGAGTCATTTAGGCTGGCCAAAGAACTGGACACATAACTCAGATATGCCAGATGTTGCAGACTTCTGGAGCAGGGTCTGGAGATCAGGCAGGGTACCATAGGAAGTCTCAAATGGCACTAGGTGCCTATGTTTAGGCAACTCAGCTGGGCCCCTGGCATTTACATGAGAGTAATCTGAATCACTCTAGAATTCAGTAACTACAATGGACTCTCCACTCATTGTAGCAGGAATTTAGACACCTAGCTTTCATGCAAACACCTAAATTTACGTTTTTTAAATCTGAAGCTGACTCCTACCATAGATGTTTGTATGGTAGATATCTACAGCTGATTTCTTTAAAGAGGAAACACATATAGTTTTTAGGGCAGTTGCCTTTTAAATGTGTTTTATGATAGAAAGAATTAGACTCTGGAAACGGCTATTTCTTTTTTATTGTAAGGATGGTCTAGACAAGAACTTCAGATAGCAACAAAAAAAGGGATATGATCATCTCCACTGGAAAGAAAGAAATGGAACATTTGGGATTAGAAAAAAAAAATGCTGTAATGGAAAACATATTTGAGAAAAATCAAGAAAAGAGTGAAAGAAATATTTGACTTTGTAGTTGGTTCTCACTGTAAGACTACTTCCTGAGTAATGGAGCTTTTCACTCAGAAGTATGATATGTCATGGGAATGAAGAATAACTTCAAGGTGGAAGAATTTAAATGGAGCGTCTTGTCCTGAAAGACAAGGGCTGTCAACAGCCCATTGTATCTCGGAAATAACACATGCTGAGTTTCATCTCTGTTTCATGCTAATTTGCATCAATCAATCAAATTTTCACTCTGGGATACAGCCTTAATACAAAGGTCAGGTTCTCCAAAGTTAAAACACACAGGACATAACAACTGATCATGGAAAACACCCAGTGTGCACTGTCTCTAATTTCCAAACATGCACCTGATGACATACATCATTCAGATTAACAGGAACTTCTACCTAGATTTATTTTGAATATTGAGATTTTTATTTTTCTTCTAGCTTTTGCAATAGACAGCTCTAATTCATGTTAACACAATAGACTTTTCTCTTGTTTTGCCTTACAGATGGGAAGATATATGATGCATATGTTATCTACCCCCAAAACCACACCAATGAAGCTGATTTTGTGGAATATTTTGTTTACCAAATCATGCCTGATATTCTAGAAAATAAATGTGGATATAAACTGTGTATTTATGGGAGAGACATACATCCTGGAGAAGGTAAGTTTCAGATCAGACAACACGCTGAATGAATGACTTGTCAAGCTTGAGTAAATTGTGGCTCTAGTCCCTTTTAGGGGTATAGGAGGTTCCTTTACGTTCCTGAGCTTTCTGCGCATCTCCTCAGCAGCTGAGTGTCTGCCTGCTCTTTCAGGGTGACAGAGTGGCACTCTGTGCTTGCCTGTGTTTTAGGAAAAGCAAGCTACAGGGCAGGGGCACAGATTGTTTATCATCTTCTTATATCTTTTTCACACAGGAAATGTGACCCCAAGTGTGACTCTTTTAAACACACACCTTCTCACTGGGTAGGGTAATGGCACAGCCATTATCTGGGCAAAGCCACAGCTAAACTGTTCCTGAGTAGGTCTACAAGACATGGAAGAGGATAAAACCACAAACTAAGTTGAGGAATTAACCTTGCCGTTATCACTCAGGGTTTTTCAACTTGTACAAGGGTGTTAGAGTAACAGGAAGTTCAGCTTCTGTTCACTGACATGACCTACTTTCTGTTGCTGTTTTGTTTGTATTTTTGTTTTTCAAGCTGTTCTTCTAATGAATAACCTGCACTAGACTGAAGTGAGACAGAAGTTATTTCTCATTAAAAAGTAACAAAAATGAAGTGCTTAAACAGAAAAGAGTTTGTAAAAGAAATTTCAGGGTTTCATCATTTTCTTGCACATTGCTAGATACAGCCAGTGCAATTGAGAAGAGGATACAGAAGAGCAGACGTCTGATCATCCTTCTAACACAGCAGCTGATTAATTGTAAAGAACATGCTTATGATCAACACATTGCTTTATACAATGCCCTCATTCTAAACGATACAAAGGTGATCCTGCTGGAAATGGAGACACTTGGGACTTACGAGAAGCTTCAGGAGTCTCTTAGGTTTATTATTAAGCAGCAAGGTACAGTCAAATGGAAAGAGCAACACACTGTGCGACCACAGTCATACAACTCTAAGTTCTGGAAACAGGTGAGGTACCATATGCCACTGATACTCAAGTCCTCGTACTCAGCTAATGCCAGGTGAACAGTCTATGAAAATCCAGGAGGGACCACATGCCTGCAGCTTCTTGCCTTTCAGAAGGTACATGATTTTACAGTCTGGAAGTCTGGCTGTATTTTTGAAATTTTTTCAGTCCTTCAATTGAGTAACGATACGGTAAACTGATGGAAGAGGTCTGGGGAGCTGAGGGAAGTTTCTATAGGTATGGGAGTTCTGTAAATAAATCATTCTAGTCTGCATGCAGAATTTTGCATGTCACATGAAACAAAATGTACTTATACGCTTTCTATATCTGGTTGTACATACAACTGAAAATTATGAATATCTTGCAGGTTTGCTTTACCTTTCTAACGCAGGTGATCAAACATAAAGGCCTTCTGTATTATTTAACTAGAAAGTTTAATGTGTATTATGCAACTGGAAAGTATAACGTTATGCTTTTGTTAATTTTTTCCACTTCTTACTCCTTTTTAATTCAATAGTAATACTCATACCATGAAATTTTATTTTTCCTTAGTATGGATACCTCAGTAAAGGCTCTTTTGAGACTGATGTGAATACAGCATTTTAAAAAATGCAGTGTTAAGGGAAATAAATACACTGATACATGTTTATACACATTTTATATGTTTTTATATTTATATATTAAAATTAATCCATGCAAAGGGGAAATTTTAAATCTTTCAGGTACAACAGACCGTGCTGTTACTCCTGTTATTATCTCCAGATAGAAATAACAACCACTATTTTTTTCCTGCTGCTTTGACCTTATGTCTAGTTATACTTTCTTCTGATAGGGAATACCCTGAGATGTAAAGGTCAGAGTCAAACTTCCTCTCACTTCAGGGGAGTATGAACAAAATGTATTCTAGTACATATATCCTTGTAAACTTTAATCTTTTTAGCTTCTTCAAAATCAGGAATTTTCTAACTGTCAGAGAATGCTTTGTTTTAAGCTTCAATCTTGCTACAGAATGGACTTAAAAAGTGAAAATTAGATGCAGAACACCTAATGTTACCTAACGTAATGGCTTACAGAACAGGCAAATCTTTTCCTTTTACTGTAAGGTTTTGTTGAATGTGTATCTTCAGACTATGTATAACTATTTGGAGTAGCAGAAAAGTATATGCAATATATGTATAGTTTATTTTTTCAACATTAAATTAAAAGAGCTGTGGAAAACTACATGGCTTTTCATAAGTTATATTTTCAAGTGTTTGTGTACACATTGCTTGCTTCACCACAACTACAAAACATATAATGTTGCATTTTATTATAGCCTCATTAGATTATTGCCTCATCCTGTTCCTAAAGATCCACCTAGGTAAACCTCAGTATCTCTATGGAAGCATCAAATGGATTTGTGCCAGTGTAAGAGACTTGGTTTATTCCTACAATACCATTTCTTCCCACAGAAAGAACGCTAACACTAAGGTATGTGTAAAGGCAGGAATGCCTGTTGCTTTACACTATGAAGATTCTTCACAGCAGCTTCTGAACAAGACAGAGTTTTCATTTCCAAGACTATAACAAGATCAATTTTTAATAAAGTTTTAGGCCTGGGCACTTAATGAGGAAGAAAAGATGGTAACTGAGTATCTTGGAGTCAAAAAGTCTATGATGAATTCTGAAGCTGAAAGGGATAAGAGGAGAAGTACAAAGAGGAAGTGCATGGGGTCAGCAATGAACCAGATTACTCTGAAACATAGTGATATCTTATTGGCTTCTGTTAGCCAAGCATGTAGTTATGATGGTGATAAACAAATTCAGTAAATGTCTCTTGTGGTGACCCTCCTTTTGTATCAAGCCTCATGGTCAACACAGGAAAAAAAATAATCAAGCAAAACCTGACAACCAGCAGTGAACAGTATGGCCTTGATGGAAAAAAAAGGGGCAAATTCAGAGGGTGGCAAAGAATCTTTACAGAACCTGGGAGTGAGCGTTTGACTGTAATAATGACAAAAAAATGCCGCAGGAGTTGCTTCTTCATTCCTTGGTGGTTACTAAAAACATCTGAGATGTGCATCAAAATCAGTGTCTTTCTACAGCTGGTAGCACATTTGTAGTTAGCACAAGCAGAACTGTGGAATACTTTTACAATATCATTACATCATCAGCACTGTTGAAGCCACATCTGGAGTTCTGTGTCCAATCATAGAATCACAGAACCAACTAGGTTGGAAAAGACCTTTAAAATCATCAAGTCCAACCTTTACCCCAGGACTGCCAAGACCACCGCTAAACCATGTCACTAATGGCCTCATCTACATGTTTTTTTAACACTTCCAGGGACAGTAATTCTACCACTTCTATGGGAAGACTGTTCCAATGCCTGACCACCCTTTTGGTGAAGAAATTTTTCCTAATATCTGGTCCAAGCCTCCCCTGCTGCAGTTTGAGGCCATTACTTCCTGAAAATTCAATTCTTCAGTTCTTCAGTTCTCGGCTCCTTAGCAGAAGAGAGACATGGACATACAGGAGACAGTCCAACAAAGGGCCATGAAGTTGGTGAAGGGACTGGAGCATCTCTACTATGAAGAAAAGCTCAGAGAACTGTGACTCTTCAGCCTGGAGAAGACTCCCATCTGAAGGGAGGGTGGGAAGAGGACACACCCAGGCTCTTCTCAGTGATGCCCAGTGACAGAACCAGAGGCAATGGACACATATTGAAACACAGGAGGTGCCCTCTGATCATCAGGAAACACTATTTTACAGTGAGGGTGACCCAGCACTGGCAGAGATTGCCCAGGGAACTTATGGAGTCTGCATCCTTGGAGATACTCAAAAGCCGCCTGGACGCGGTTCTGTTCAAACGGCTGTAGGTGGCCCTGCTTGAGAGGGGTGTGATGGTGCATTCCTTCATGCTTCCCTGGCCTGCTCAGACCTGTTCCACAATTTCAATAACTCATGTCAGGCCTTGGCCTTTGCGTAAGACCTTGGCAATGAAGCATCCCTTAATCGTATCAGGAACACTTGCAAGGCTAAGGCAAGGGCTGCATGACCCGTACCAGGAACTTCTGTGTGGGAGATGAGGGCGGGGATAATCATTCCCCCAATAGCCTTGGAACATTCCTTATCTGAATGCTCCAAGTGAATTTACTGATGACTAGAGCCAACCATCTCACGACACTATAAACAACAGTGCTAAGTAAGACCCTTTGAGCACTTCTGGGTGGCAGAAGGTATCCAGATCATCCTGGCACCAGGATCTCACTCTGAGTGGGACACCTCTCAGAGTGCACGAACTCTCAAGTTCATGAAAGGGGGACTGTTGGCTGACGATGGGACCTGGGCTGATATCCCCGCTAGTGGAAGCTCAACCCCCACCTGTTGAGAAACACCAAAAAGGTATTAGATGTATTTCACTAATTCTCTAGGGAAATTTTTAATAGGTATACTTTTATATATATACATACACGTATCCTTGTGTGCGTGTGTTACCTTTGTACATCTGCCTATGTGTGCCTTTGTACACTTACCTATGTGTGTATGTGTATCGACTTGAGTACCCTCTAACAAGTATAGTGTACCTGTTACTATCTTGAATCTATAATATTGTTATTATTGTTACATTTATAGGTGATCAGTGGTTAACCTAACATATAAGTGTTGCTATGATTAAGTGCTGCTAAATCCTTTAGACACAAAATGTTGACTGAGTCTGAGCCTAAGATTGAATCCAGCTGCATGTGGACTCCTCTCTGAGAAGGACTTTAGGAAGCAAGGGAGATTCAGTCTGAACCTTGTGACTCAACTAAGAGTGTCCCTTACATTTTCCTCCCTTATCCCTTTACATTCTGGCCTCTCTATAAATTACTCTTAATTGATTCTAATTTTACTTTCCTTTATATGTATTACTCATGCAGTAAGCAATAGAGTAAACCTTGCCACCGAACTTTATTGTGCTTCTTCAAATTTATATTAAAGCTCATTTTGGCTAATACATTTGACAGTGATTCTTTAGGAGACCTGAACCACTCCCTTTCAATTACAAGGGAGGTTGGACTAGGTAACCTCCAGAGGTGCCTTCCAACTTCAATCATTCTCTGATGCTGTGATATGTGACTTAAAAAGAAACTAAATTTTCAAAAACATGTTTTTAAAGAAAATTCGTGATTTTTACACTAGGCAATCTGCCTTAGTGAAATAACAGGACAGTCTGCCCTGTGCAAAAAATCTCTTCTTATACCATGGAAAGCTCATAGAAGAATTCCTGTGGATTGCTAAAGCTTAAACTACACAGAAAAAAAGGTAATTTTGTTGCTGAACTAGAACTTCCACCTAGAGATTTAATGCCCTTTAATTTCTGTCCTGTGTTTCCCTGGTTTTGGTACCTTAGGAGAGCAGATTTGCTTCCACTTGCTAATAAAGCAGAATCATCATGCCATCTAGTGGGTGCACAGGCAGTAAGAGATTCTGACCAACTAGAAATTGGTCTAACAGCATTGGAGCTAAACACAGTGAAATTTTCAGGATATGCATACTCCTACAATCTCCCAAAACCTTTTCCCACCTTAAAGCATGATTTTAAAGCATGATTAAAGTGTGATGCCTAATTTTATACGAACGATAGAATTTGTCGTATAGCAATTTATCCTTTAAAACTGTTTTCAGTCTTTATAGATCTCCTGCAAAGATTATGAAGATATATGAAGACTGCTATGTCAAAGTACATGAAGGAAAAGAGGGTAACTGGATTTACAAAAGACATATCATGCATATCCAGTTGTGCTGTGGACAATGGGAGAACACTGGATGCTGTACACCTTGAATTGAGCAAGGTTTGCTCATTTGACATAGTCTATGTTGGTGAGATATAAATAAGCGGACAAAGACAAGTAAAGAAGCAGAGGGATCGAAGTCCATGTGGGATCAACACATTTTTATCAGCATACAAACATCAAGTCACACCAAATTACTATTGGCATCCCGCAGGGACTACTATTGGTACCACTACTGTTTAGCATTGTTACTAACGACCTTAGCAACGGGACAGACTGCACAATCAACAGATTTTTAGACAGAAAACCAAACTGGAGAGGGCTAGTTGACACACTGGAGCACAGGGCTGGTGTTTTGGACAACAACAGGCTGAAGAAATGGACTGATGGGAAATTCACAAAGTTCAACCCATGGCATGTGCCAAGTGCTGCATCTGGGATGGAATAAAGACATTCAACAACACAGCCTGGAGGTCAAACCAACACAAAGTAGCTTTGCAGAAATCAACTGAATGCCCTGGTTTACACAAAAGTGAACATGATTCAGCAGTGTCCTTGTGACAAAGGTGACCAACTTCACCTTGCACCTTACTAGTGAGAGTGTAGTTGAGGAAAATAATTATTCTCCTGTATGCAGTATTTGCAAGATCACCTCTGGAGTACTATGTCAAGTTTGGGGCTCCCTGGAGCAAGGGGGGCACTGACATACTGGAGTGAGTCCAGGAAAAGACCATCAAGAGCACGGGACGTGGAGAGGACAGGATGTCCTGTTTCTGTCTACAAGAATCTAATGGAAAAATAGAGAGAATGCATGGAGCAGCATGAAAAAGAGCAGCACAGAGATGGGACAAGAAAGCAACTGGCACAAATTAGAACATGGGAAATTTACATTACTTATTAGGAGGAAAACCCCCCCAAATCATCATATGTATAGTCAAATGCTGGAACATGTGCCCAGAGAGGCTGTGGAATACACATCCTTGGTATTTGGGTCTCAGCAGTATATATCCTAAGCAGGGGCTGGACCTGATGACTTCCAACCTGAATGTCCCTTTCAATAACCTGAATTATTCTGCGATGCTATAATGTGGAGGAAAATCTGAAAATGTGCAACTTGCATATTTTAAAACTTCTGAGAAACTTATGAGGCTCCCACAGGCAAGGTAACAGTCTGTAACCTACTTTTGGACATCAGGGACAGGTAATGCTGAAAAAACTATGGCATGTAACTTAACCTTTGCTAAGAATTAATATAACCGGTGTACAGAGATGACAGAAGTAGCTGAAAAAGGGCTATTACCAGCTAGAAGCAAACAGGCTTAGGCTGTGGTTACAGGAGTTGGATGCGTTGCTCTTTGTGACGGAAAGAGTTTCACAGTTTAGGTTTTCAGTTAGCACTGCTGTGAAGTGTATGTTGGATGGAAAGGAGGATGTGAAAAACATTGAGAACTAGGTCTTCCCTAGTTGATAGGTCAGGTGGTCAGAGCTTCATACAAAATCTGTTTTCCAATCTTAGTGCAAACTTTCATTTTCATCATGGCTTTTTCACAATGAAAATTTGAGCAGTAGTTATTTTTGGTCTTCTCCATTAAAATTGTATTAATCTGAGGACTAAAAACTGTAAACTTTATCCTCTTTTCATATACATTCACGTATCACAGAGCTAGCTATGGCATTAGCTGAAAGGACCGATTGAACACAGAACTTTCTACAATGCAGATGAAAGTTCAGAAACTTGAGAGTATTTCAAAAGGATATGAAAGCAAATGAATGTGAGAATGGCTCATGGAAAATATTGTTGTAAAAGTGTGAGTAATAAAAAAAGAAGATGTTTCCAAACTGCCACTATCAAGACTTAGCCTGTCAGTGTAAAAAGCTGATGACATTTTACTTTACTATTTTATTTGTTGGCTGCTAAATTGCTTTTGGACTCACATGTAAAATCATTATAATTTCTATGATATATGCTTTCTTTATAGGTTTAAAATCAGGCACTAAGAAAACCAAAAAAACACCACGAAGTATCTTGTAAATATTTGTAAAGTAGTTATAGTGAGTCAGATTCTTAGCTGACTTTCCTGGAACTGTGCTGATTTACATTAACCAAAGGTCTGATGGCTTTTTATATACATATAGTTTCAATCTGTGATGAGGAAAACAAATGAGGTGAGACAGTAAAGCTCTCCAGGTTTTCTTTGCTTCACCTCAGCAGTAAAAATATGCAAAAAAGGCAGTTCTGTGGACTCCTCCATTTTTCAGTGTAACCTGCTTATTTTATCTCTGAAGTGACGCCTCCTGTTGCTATTGGGAACTTTTGTATTTGCAGCTGTCCTGAGTGAAAAAAATGAAGAAAATAAAATAAAAGAAAAAGGGTAGCTGCCACCAAACAAGTTTCTGAAGAAAAAAAGCATTGTATGAAAAGAAAACATGAGGATATGATTTTTTTCTTGCTGTTATCAAAATAACTTTATTTAGAAGTATAATGAATCGTTGCACAGTACACATCAAACAAACCAGTCACGTGACTAAGCAAGCATGCATTCACTCAGGAATAGTACTTAAATAGTAAACACAGCTGTCAAAAATACCGGATGGAAGTATATAAACATCTGGCTAAAAAGTAGGGTCAGCTACAGGCATGAGCGCTTATTTACAAGTGAATAAAACACTCCCCTATAGCAGTAATGGAGCTATAAAATGTTTCATGTCTTTAAAGCTTGCATTACTCTCTCCCCAAAGGGGATACTAGCACAGAACAAGTAGCACTGAAATGGGGACGTTTCTGACCAAAGTATCATAGGATCACACATTTTGTCGTCTTCTTTTCTGCAGATCATATTTTGTAGTGCTTTGGGAGGTTATTTATTTTATTCTATTACCGTTGTTGTTGTTGTTATTATTATTACTACTATTATTATTTTCTTTTGAGGTCTTTGCAGAATATCAGCCTTTCAGGATATGGTTTCTATCTCTGCACATCCTCATTCTCAAAATGGCCAGCGAGGAGGAGTTGTGGGGTTGGGGAAGCTGTAGCAAAGATAAAAGGAGCTATGTTTAGCTTAATACACGTTCCTAAAACTTCATTCTACCTCCATCACACTTCTTGGAAAAGAGTCCTGCAGCGGGCACTCAGCAGAAAAAGCGGAGGAAGAGGCTTTTCGACCAAAGCTAATAGCAGACATCACCCCCCTACGCCTGTTCTTTCGCCGGAACGCTGTGAGAGGGAAGACCACCCGCCTCCCAAAGGAGTTGATCCTTCCTCCCGTTGCTCGCGAGGGGCACCTCTGCGTCTCACCCACGACCGGCTGACACCCCGGCAGCCTCGGTAAGACTAGTAATACTTTAACCCGACTTCTTCCGCGACCCCCGCACCCCGGCGCAGGAAGGGTCGGCGCGGCGTGGAGCTCCCGCCGAGCGCCGGGGAGGGAGGAGAGAGGGTGGGCGGCCAGGGGGAGAGGTGACCTCTCTCGGAAGAGCCGGGCGCCTACCTCTGGTCGGGGCATCTCTGCGGGTGTCTCTGCGTAGGACTGGGTTCCTCGCCTTGCCCC
The DNA here is from genome assembly GCF_004027225.2 of Strigops habroptila. NCBI lineage: Eukaryota > Metazoa > Chordata > Aves > Psittaciformes > Psittacidae > Strigops > Strigops habroptila. The sequence goes on from NC_044278.2 coordinate 58,891,838, forward strand.
GACAGCCCCAGCCGTCTGATCCTGCTCGGGCAGAGTCCAAGGGCGGCAGCTGCTTGACCCCGACCGTACCTGTCTTCAACCCTGCCTAATAGCAACCCTGCCCGTCCCTAACACTGTCTGTCCCCAACCCTGATTGTCCTCAACCCTGCCTGTCCCCAGCCCTGCCTGTCCTCAAGCCTGCATGTCCCCAACCCTTCATGTCCCTCAACCCTGCATGTCCCCCAACCCTGCATGTCCCCAGCCCTGCATGTCCCTCAACCCTGCATGCCCCTAAACCCTGGCCGTCCTCAACCCTAGCCGTCCTCAACCTTGCATGTCCCCAACCCTGCATGTGCCTCAACCCTACCTGTCCCCAACCCTGCCTGTCCCCAACCTTGCATGTCCCCAACACTGCATGTCCTCAACCTTGCTCATCCTCAAGCCTGTCTGTTCTCAACCTTGCCTTTGCCTCAACCCTGTCTGTCCCTCAACCCTGCCTGTCCCCAACCCTGTCAGTCCTCAACCCTGCCTGTCATCAATGTTGCCTGTTTTGCAGCCTTGCCTGTCCCTCAACCCTGACTGTCCCTGACCTTGTCTGTCCCCCAACTGTGCTTGTCCCCAACCTTGTCTGTCCCAAACTCTGCTTGTCCCCAACCTTGCCTGTCCCCAACCCTGCTTTCTCTGCTGTGCTTCCCCTGCCTGTGATGCTGTGGTGCCACATTTTTGGGCACCTCTTTCCAACTTTCTCCCAGGCCCATGATGTACTTCTTCCTTATTACAGAGATGTCATAAATAATTAGCTCTGAAAAGGGCTTATTTCAGAGCACAGCCCCTCACTGGCACTGCAAAGTTGCCCTCCCTGGGCTGCCCCCAGCCCTTTCCCTGGCACCTAAGTGGTTTTTGAGCTTGATGGGCTCCTGAAATGCTGTTGTAGATGGTAGCAGCAAAAGATGATGCCTAAAACATTTGTATATCAGCCCTCAAATACTTCATTTAGAGAAGTTAATATTCGTAATTTCCTATTACCTTTCTGCTAATGTTAGTAAAAATTAGTTTCTCACATCTGCCTTTTCTGTTTTCCTCCCAGCAGCCAACAGTTCACAAAGTGAGAAATTCCACTCTTCCTTTTTCAGGAGGTTTTTCAGACTGAGCTATGTATTGACTGATTTATTGAGAGAGATTACTCTCTGTTTCAGTAATGAATGAGGTTCAGAAGAGTTGTAAGTACAAGTTGTAACTCTCTGGAGTTTGGAAGACTACCTCTGCATCTGCTTTCCACCTGGCAAGACTTGCATAGTAAGTAAATAACTTCTCTTATGTTGTTTGGAATGAAGATAGATTCTCATTTTTACCAATAAATTGCAATCCTGGCAGAATGGTACTTGGACCTAGTATGGTTAAGGCAACTGTTTGCTAGATCCTTTTGTTTTCTTCATGAATCCTGCGCAAATTATGGTACTGGGTGGTGATATTTGAAAAAGACTTAAATTCCACAAGAAGGCGTTCTTAAAGAGGTAAGATTTATGCTTCCTCCCTTGACTCCAAAATATTTGTTCAAACAATCTGATGCTAAGAAGAAATTGTGGTGGTTTTTTTTTTTTTTAAATAGTCACAAGCCTTTGGGACCAAATTCCGGTTTCTAAAAGTATTGATCAAAATGAGCTTCTTGACCAAAATTGAGGATCACTTCAAGGTACCGACCCCCTTTCATTCTTCTAGTGAGTCTAAGAAAATGAGAAATAATTATAATGATGTTTAAATATGCACAGTTATCTAGTTCATGAGGTATCATTAGTACACTTTACAGAACTTACACCTTCAGTTTGTTTAAAGATTTTGTTGGCTTCACAATGGCGCAATGGTTTTTAAGAACCATTTTTTGTTATTAAAGTTCAATCAGTGGTTTAAGCATGCTTGAAATTTTTTAAAAACGTTTAAATCTATTGTTGCTTTGGACCTTACAGACAACTGGGTTTTTTAATACCTTTTTTCACTGAAACTCATTCCCCACTATTGTCTTAGCATTTTTCCCATTGTGTATTTCTGTATTTCTTCACCAGCCAGAGAATCTTTGCCTTTACTGTAAAATAACTCTCAACTGCTTTCTGAAAATTAATATCTTACTCTGTTCCTTGAAGAATCTCTTTATATTAACTGACTTTCACTAAAAGCATATATCTTTCTCCCCCTTTCTTTCCTCCCTCCTAGTGTTTCATCGAAGAGTACTGCAAACTGTATGGTTCAAATGTAAATACTGTTAGCCTAGAGTAGAACAATTTCAGACAAATTGATCAGGTTCAATGTGAGAGTAAGATTAAGGACCTGTGTTTTGCTTCTTAATAGTAGCCACTAATCTGACAGCTGGTTATTCCTAAGTAGTTTGTATTTACTGTGTTCTTTAATCCCTGTTAAAAGAATGAAGGGCTCTGCTCTGCATTTAGCAAAACTTCCACTGTGTGGTGGTGTGATGTGCCAACAAAGAATGGGATTTAGAATTAAAATTCTGGTAATAAATGATATTATCTTTATGTAGTGGGTCATAGTTTCGTGGTCAGCTGTACTTCTTCTGAATGTGATAGGGTGAAAACTGAAAAGTAATTTCAAGAAATGAAAACAAAGAGAGGCACTCTTTGTGTTACACTTCCTCTTGAAGTGTAGCATTTTGAATCTCCTTGCGTAGAAGGGAACTGAAAGCAGATCTGATGGGTGTTCTGTATGAGCCTTTAAAGTTGTTTGTTGCAGTACTCTGCATCCAACTTCTTCTAGCTGCTTTCTAAATCTGTATCTGTCTACCAGTCAGTTTGAAAAAAGGGATGTGAAACACTTCTTTCATCTCCTTACAGTGATTTATGGGACGATGGCATATTTGTAAAGAGCTGGGGAGAATGATGAGAGAGAGAGAGCAGCTATACAGCTTCATGTCATTCTGGAATATTGCTGGAAATGCAGTAGCCTCTGTCCTCCATCTGCTTTAGATCACAGGAAGTTTCTGAGTTATCAGGGCACTATCTTAGAACAGTAAGTATTTCTCAAATTACAAGAGGTTTAGGTAGTAAAATCAAAGAAACAGATGGCTAATGAGATTTCTTTTGGCAGTTCCCTGTGAAATACATCTTGTGTGTGTTTCATATGTCCATGCATGTCTGGGTCAGTGACTAAGCAAGGATGCCTGTCTTGGATGCAGAGGTTGAGCTGAGCTTATCAAGCACGTAATTGGTTTGTTTTGTAAGCAAAACTGAGGCACAGTCTTAGAACTGGCTCTGCCTTTGCTTGTCAGCTAACCTGCTGTTGCGAGGAATCTTAGAACAGATACTCCATGCTGCTATTATTTAGTGGTGTTTTCCATTTGCCTTTGAAAGCACAGTTGACTACATACGAAGCCGTTGAATATGAGCTTCTTCATCTCTTCCCCCTCATGTTAGCTCTCTAAGCTTCTTTTTCCATAGACAAAATTGTAAGGCAAAATTTTAGATCCCATTGTTTTCCAACAGCTTCAAAATTAGCCATCAAGATCTCAACATCTGTCAACATTTTGTTGTTCTCATCAAAGGCAAGGAAAGTTTCTACTAGCTGTTTCTACAGGGTCCAGTCTTGCAAAGTTTATGCTCTGGAGAAACAAAGCCTTGTCCTATCCTGTAGGTGTCTGCTGGCTTGGGATCTAAATTTGAGTGCTCCTGTAAGATCATCGGTTTAATCAGAAATGTGAAATACATCTAGTGAGCAAGAAAATGGAGGAAGAAAACCCTTGCAGTGCTTCTGAATTTAAAATAAGCTTGCCAAGAAATATCTAGATACATTACCTGATGTATGAAAATAGCTGTTGCGATAAAAACGTGTAACTTTGGAAATGTGTATTTGGAAAGGCCTCTTCAGTACCAGGCAATAGTTACACTGCTCAGATGCCCAAAGGAATCTGTTTCACTGTACTTGTGATAAATTTTGAATCTTTTTTCCTTAGGCTTTCAGAACAAGCAAGAACAATTCAGATTCATTTTTCTGGGGAAGAAGTGAGAAATAAGAAAATGACTCTAATGATTTGTTTTTTAATGCTTAGTTTTGAATCTGCCACTGGTAAGTATAAATCTTTATTTCAATAGTAGAATCTTCAGAATATTTGCTCAATATGTGGCATCGTTACACTTGCTTAGAGTGACGTAAATTTTGTATTTTGCAGTGAAGAGCAAAATCTTAAAGATTTTGGCAATTTCAGCCCAGCTCCAGACTTGGGAAACTTAGTCTGAAATACCAAAATTATGAAATTAAAAGAGCAGAGAATCTACCTGGAGACACCTGATTATGTTGTGTGGGAGCATGGCTTTGTGAAAAGCCACAGCAAGGAAGAGAATGAGTCTTTTTGTGCCATTCAGAAGTGTGGTCAAAATAGTTGCTAAACAACAATAATCTCTCAGAACCTCAGGACAGAGACAGAAGGCTTATTTTATTTTGACAATTATGCCACACCATAGTCCCTTTTGTGTATTTTTATGACTTCTGTATGCCAAGATACATTTGGGAAATTTGTTTGGAAAAGTAGACTTTGAGACTAAATTTTACACACATAATCTCATTCCAAAGCAACTTTCCCAAATATGTCTTTATATATATTTATATATATATAAGCTTTAAAGAAATTTAGTTATATAATGATTGAGTTTCAGTTAAGAAAATAAGAAAATGCAAATGTTAATTAAAAGGATCTCTGCTTTTAGAGCAGTTGGCCAGTTCAGAGTATTAGCCATAATTGTCAAGTCAAACCATATGTGAAGAATTTCTCCTTTCCCCTTCCATTTGTGGCAGCTGCTTGACTACAGAGTGAGTCCAGATTCTGCTCGTTGTGCCCATTTGATTCTGAAACTGTTGGATCCATGTGAAAGAATCTTAGCAAAATGTCTTTTTTTTACCCTCCCTCTCCGTCTGATTTTGCTTGGGTGAGGTAGAATAAAGACTTGGAAAACTGAGTTTTCCAGTAAGTATTGCTGGAATAAATAAATACTGCAAAACAACTCTGCTGAAAGAAAGTTGCTTTATAAAAGTCCAGCAGTGAAAACAGCTGAGTTTGAAGTCAGGCTAATGTAATTTTATGAAAGAAGTGGTTGGCTTTCTAATGTTTTTTTTTCCCCCTCTCTCTCTAAAGGGAAGCTGTGTCCCCTTCGTGCTTCCATTGATGTGCTAGAAGGGGAATATTTTTTCCTTTGTTATCTTGAGTCAATGCAGGAACATTTTCAGGAAGGAGCATACACAATAAACTGGTACAAAGATAATGCTGGAAAGCAGGAACTGATAAAGGAAACACATAGAATTGTTTCTCAAATGAATTTTCTGGAGTTTTGGCCAGTTGAACTCGGTGACTCTGGGCATTACTCTGTCATTCACAGGTAGGTGCACAAGCTGGTGGGCGAACATCTTGACTTTGCGCTTGTCTATGAAGAAGATGATTTCTTTGTCTTGCTTTGTATTGCTAATGGCATCCATAAAAAGGAAGTATATTTGCTGTACAATCACCATTCAGGCAGACCTATAATATTTACAAATAGCTATAGGCAGTTGTACCCTTTTAAAGGTTCTGTAAACCTTTTGATAAGGCAAGTAGCATTTCTGCTGGGTTGTGATTAATTACCTAAGCAAAATGAGTGATAGGCAACCCTTCTGTCCACTGCCAAGAAAAAGGAAATATTTCCTTGTCTTCTCCACCAGATATATGTGCTTTCTTACTGTGCTGAGTGGATCTCACGCTATGAGGCCTGCCAAGTGATATAATTGTATAGTAAAGTAATAAACAAAGAGTGACATAGCTGAACTCTGGTTTCTGAGCAAAACTCTGCATGCTTGGAGACATTCGAAGAACAGCTGAAATCATTGGATTTGGTATCTCACCACGGTAGAACATAATGAGTCAAAAAGAGAGATAAGGGTGGGCCTCAAGTATTTGATGGTTAGCTTCATTAGAATACCATGAGAAAATAAAGGACTAAATTAAAGTTTTGCTGCATGGAGTTCTTATAACCAACTCGCACCAAAACTGTAATTAATTTGCAATTGAAGCAATAATTAATTTTAGGCAGGTTATTTTGCATGTAGAATCATAGAATCATAGAATCGTAAGGGTTGGAAAGGACCTTAAGATCATCTAGTTCCAACCCCCCTGCCATGGGCAGGGAGACCTTGCCCTAAACCACGTGGCTCACGGCTCTGTCCAACCTGGCCTTGAACACCGCCAGGGATGGAGCATCCACAACCTCCCTGGGCAACCCATTCCAGTGCTTCACCAAATGTAATGACTTGTGATGTTCTTCAGGTAACATTTCTAAGGTTCTTGCCTGATTTGTAAGTTAAAGGACTGCAGATACTGAAAAATGCTCTCCGCATTTCCCTGGTAACATCACAGACACAAGTTTGATAGTACTCAGTTTTAAGCTAGACTTCAGTTGTTAACTTCCAAGTTAACTTGGAAGCTGAAAACTTCATGTTTTATTTTTCTATGTGTCATTATTATTATAATCTTACTTCTTAATAAAAATATATATTTTGACCACTCTGAAACAGCTTTTTTTTTTTCGTTTTTTTCCTCCAAAAGAATTTTTTTCTGTTAGGGCCATACAGATACTAATTTTTCTATTAGGATCAGAATGAAGACATATGCCAGAATCTTGCAACTGTCATGTGTGGACTTTTCACAGGTCTCACCACTGGAACAATAGGCATAAGGGATTTTTTTTTTTTTTATGGGATTGGAATGGCATTTCTGGCTTGGTTTATGTGATGGTTCTCACTATTGGCAAGCATATTAAAGCAGTTACATTTCATCAAACACAGAAGATTATTTGCAGAATCATATTTCCGCAGAGAGAGAGGACTTAGTAGTCTCCACTGATAAGGAAAAATTATGGGCTACTGTGGACTGCTGTATTGGTTTATGATGACAATTAGAATGGTATTAGCTTAATTTCAGAGCATTTGTAATAGGTTAAAGTTTTGGTTTTCAAGACAGACAGTCTTTTATTTTCAAGTATTTAATTTAGAGATAAGTATTTGTAAGCTATATGGGAAATCATTTTTAGAGTGCTTATAACTGTTCAGGCAGTTTTAGTGAGCAAAGTGACAGGTAAATATACTGCAGATTTTGAGAAAAATAAGACAACATATGTTGACGGATTTTGCAAATTAATTAATTGTAGGGATTTTTTTCCTTATATGATGCAACTGACAATATGCAAGAAGCAAGAGATAAAAATTATGTAACAATATTTTTATGGTGTATTATACACTTATTTTTGGCTTAAAAAAGTATCAGATTTTTTCCAGTTAAAGCAGAAGTCTCCTGCTGAGACATAGCTCAGATATAGCTAAAGTGTGCATGTGTGTGTTGGTGTGTTTGCATGTTTGTTGGTATAGTAGACAGGGTATAAATTCAGGAATCAATAGACATCACCTGTAAGCCTGCGTGTGTCCATCTTCAGCAATGTTTCTTGGAAGTAAAGGATTTCATATGCACTGTGGTAAGCAGAAAAACTCTGTCACATATCTTTGGCAGGATTTCTATTTTCTATGTTTTTCCATAGCTTATATCCTGTAGTTATCAAGAAAAAAAGCAAAATACAAAAAAGCAGGTCATCTGGTTGCTCTGAGTTGGTGACCTTGAAACTGATGGAACTTAACAGGTTTCTGAAAAAAACGAAAGTACAGATGTCCATGATAAACACATGATACATTTTAAGATCCTAATACTTCTCACTTTTTTCACTGTGTTTAGAATACAGTGAAAGTTAAGAGCAGTGGGAATACACACATTTAGAGTTAATATTTTAGTTTGGAAGGCGGAGTGACAGTTTCTTGCAATAGGTTGGAATATTGAGATAACACTGGCTTGTTGCAGTGAAATAGGTAAGGGATGACTCCAGAGCTGACTATGTATCCAGGAAATTTGGTTTGTATTCTCTAAGGGCTTTCACTTCCCTGTATACTCTCCTAAGTAAAGCCAGTTTTTGTTGTTCCTTGGTGGGTTTGGTGGGGGGAGTTGGAAGGCTGTTAAACCAGCAATGGTTTTGTTCCCCACAGATTATCACTAAAGAATGTCAGCAAGTGAAAACTAGGATATAAATACAACAGCTCAGATGCTAGCATATTAAAAGAGACAACTTTGCATTTTTTGAGGGGTTAAAAGTCATGTATATGACAGACAACTAGAAATTATGTAAGCTAAATTAATCTTGGTTTGTTTAGGTATGGTTTTGTCACTTTCCAGGCAGCTGCTCCTTGTTTTGGCACATCAGGTAGAGTATCTTGATCCACTTTGGGTAAAATCCTCATATTTGTTGAAGCAATTTCACCAAATATGATCACAGAAGAAAGCCTCTGTGGACTTATAATGCTGAGGAGAACACATGGCTCTATTGATCATTTTCTTCTATCTGCTGAATCTAGATAGTAAAATTGTATGTATTTTATGGCTAGATCCATAATTGCCTCTCCAGCAGTATTCAGATATTAGTGTGATGCCTAAAGAAACACATAGACTCAGTGGAATTAATTGGAACTAACTTTTATGTCTACACCTAGTCTTATCGTAGCACCCTTTACCATCAGGGACAGAGAAAGGCCTTTCTGGGGCACAGATTATCTTGTCCTAAACCAAACATACAAAATAGGTCATGTAAACTGCACTCTAAAAGGGTGGCTATTGTCCCACTGCTGTATGATTAGTAGATCTAATTTAAATGTGTAAATTGATGTTGAAGAATAGGTGAGAAGGACTCCACCCACCATGAATACCCATGCAAGAACAGCACTGATGAAAAGGTTTTGATAAGTTTTTTCCTGTTTATATCACCACAGTTAACTGATTGAGAAACCAAACCACTATGTTTTGATTTGTATTGTCAATTGCAATTATGAGTAATGAATATCTCGGGTGAGTAAGGAAAACAAGGAGAACCTTGGTAGGCTGAAAAAGAGCTACAATGTGAAGAGAGTGAGCAAAATCCATAAGTACACCTGATTGGGGAGCTTAAAAAGGAGAAAAACAAAACCAATCCCAAATCTGGTCTAAATTCATCATATAAATGGTGTCCTAACTGTTCCTCTGAATCTTGTAACAGTAAAAGGCATGTGTTTAAGCTGATTCACTTGTCAGGCTTGCTTCTCCATTTCAACTGCTTTGTCCCCTTAGCCCTTCTAATTTAAATGATTCTTGACTAGTTTCAGTTCTCCTGGGACTGATTCCTTTTTCTTTTCTCAGAGACAGAAAGATTCAAACATATTTATGAAGATATGACTTACACTGGAGGGAAGTACTCTGTGATTGCTGCTTATGCTTTGTCAGAACTTGTACTTGTTCAGTAAAAAATGGGAGCTTTATGCTTGAAATGTGAAATCTCACTCATAAACTTACAGGAGCATGTGATTTTCTCTTAAGCCCTAACTTTGCCAAAGTTATGCCAACTTTGACAAACTTAAGGCAAAAGTCCTCCAGCTTCCTTCTGCTTGGTAGTCATGTATTTGGACATATCCAGTAACGGAATAACTCACAGCTATGTTCTATTCTTTATAGGAATATGTGGATAGAACACTGTAGATATCCAAATGACAATGTTCAGCTCCTCGATATTCAAAAGAGGCATTTTTTGAGCATATTCACCTGATCTGCAGATCTCTGATCTGTGCAAACTGAAAGGCAAAGAGATGAATCCTTTCCAAAATGCCTTGTTTTGCAGTCGTGCTTGAGTCCATAAGTGATTCTGTCATTCATGTGTAGTTTAGAAATGCTTAGTTTAGAAATATTTAGAAATATTAGTGTAATATTTAGAAAGTTTAGTTTGTGTAGTTTAGAAATATTTCCAAAATATTGGTGACTATCTGCACACTATCAAAAAATGAATAATGTTGCTTTGCGAACAGTAGCACAGGTGCCCATCTTATTTTTGACATATTTTACAAATACATTTTTCAGTTACTCCTTTAAACCTTAGTATTGCACAGGAGAGTAAGCCTGCAAAATCACTAGCTGATTCAAGGTCCTAAACCTCTTTTACACTCACTTGTAACTATACATGATGACATAGATTGTTGCATCCTTGTTCTGGTCAATATAGCATACATTGTCATATTTCATATATACAGCTATATTGTCAAATGTTTCCTGATAGATGATTTGGTTTAGATAACCTTTGTTATGGGAAACACATATTTGGGAGTGGAAAAGTAATAAAGAGGAATATAAATAATTAGGCCACTCTAGGTGTACTTTTTACCTAAAACAGATATATTAAAGAATTTATTTGTGTTTTGTTGTGTAATTCACTGAGCTCCTAAAACTGATTTTGCAAATTTTTTTTTTCATAGCAGTGGAAAACAGAATCTCACCATTCAAAAGTGGACCTTGAATGTACTTGAAAGAAACAAAAGCAGCTGTTTCAACAAAAATCATTTAACTACAGAAATTAAAAATGCTGGAACTGGTCATTCACTGAAATGCAGTGATTTGTCTGTCAATGAAAATGACAGCATAACATGGTACAAGGTAATTACTGAAACTGTCACTCAATTCATTGTCTATAGAAACAAAACATCTGATTGCAGGAAAAATTAATTACAAACAAATTTTTAGAAGCATGTACAAACCTTGTAAAGCTTTAATTTCTTGGATTATTAGGGGAAAAAGCATTCAGAAATAAGTACAAAAAGCAAATTTTTCTCTGCTTTCAGATTTGTTAGAAAAATGTACCTGTAATTAGAAATTTTTAATAAACTCATAGTTTGGAATGGTAAAAGATCTGATGCCCATGTCTGTTTGCTGATTTAGCCAGCAGCTGGTTTAGCCAGCTGCTACTTTGCTGATACAGATATTATCCTGACACTAAATGAGGTGCCAAGATATTTGTTTTACAGTTGGCCTGTGCTTGTAAAGTAATTGCAAACTTTTCAATTTTGCTGTTTCTGAACACTTTTTACAAAATGTGTAACAGATCCATTTCTGTTCATTTTAGGCATATCACTGAGCTTCTCTCTACCAGCTCTTGACAGAGCATAAGTGACAGTTGTGCAATCACCTGTATGTGTTGGGTATTGTGCTCAACCATAGGTGAAACACCCTGCCCCTATGCATTGCCTTAATCAGTGCTCCTTATTCCTCTCAGGTATCCTGGCTGGAGTAACAGACCCGGTTCACTCCATGTTGAACAAGTTTTAGGGAGGGACTTTGGCTGCTTAAGTGCAGGCATTTGGATTCTGTCTACCCTAAGCTGAGATAGAACAGATATAGACATGCCTTTTGTATAGAAGAATCAAATATTGATGTGTTTTCATAGGTATTTCACCTTGCATGTTCTATGAACTAAAAAAAACCCCTAAAACAACAATAACCAAAGGAACCAGAATTTATTTTGGGGAATAGGGAGGTAAACAAATCTGAGTCCAGCTCTTGACATCCTCTGAGATATTCACTTTCCCTATTGTTGAGACATTTCACTGTAACCCGAAAGCTCTTCCTCAGTCTAGACAGCTTTTGGCCACAAGCAGGTGACACCTGCAGAACCAAGCAATCATTCTGAAAAAAATAGATGAGTGAGTTTAAATTCCTGATACAGTATTCTTATACTCAGATGCTTACTTGGAATTGCAGAGCTCTCAACTTATGGATTAAATGTTCAAATGTTGCATTTAAGTCAACATGTCTGAAAATTGTGTGCCCACCTCCTTTAGGTCAGATAAATGCCATTGAGATAGTGAAAAAGTGACACTGTTTCAAAAACAATTTTTAACTTCTTTAAGGTTTTCAATGTATGTTTGCTACAGAATAGTATTTTCTGTCTTTATTGATGCAGGACTGCAAGAGCTATGAAAACGAAACAGAGCGGGAACTGGATTTTGAAACCTTAACAGTACAGCACTCAGGGATATATACCTGTAAAATTTTAATCAGTCATGAAGGAAAGATATACCAGAGCACAAATACAATTAAGCTGGTAGTAGAAGCAGGTAAAAAAGCTTTCTAAAATTTGGAAGCACACTTTTTGGTTCTCTTTACCATGGAGATTTTTAATTACAGTTCTTATTTGATAAATATAGACACAGGTGATTAAATCTGGATGAAATATTCACAATAATTTAAAAAAATAAAAAGACAGAGGAAGTTGTTTAAATGATTGATATATTACCGATTGGAAGATTTATTTAGTATGTTTTCCCTGTGTTTTTTTTTTTAAAGTTCAAAATTAGCTGCTGTAAGTCAGTCATACAAACTTACTAAGACTTTTGGGGAAGAAAACTCTTAGTTTCCAACCTTTCCAACCACTGTAAGTTGTGCACTGTATATAATATATGCATATGAAAAAAATTCAATGGGACATACTGTGTTTTAAATTACTCAGTAATGCCAGAGTCCAGATAGTATTCTGTGAATTAGATGGAATGTATGCAATTAGTTTTAGAAATATGTAATTTTTACTGTGGTAGAATGTAAATAAGCTATTACTTCAATAGCAATACTTTGTATTTTAGATGCACCAGAGGCTGTAACTTTGGAGATAGTTGGACGCCATGAAGAAATTGAAACAGAAATAGGTATGAAATTAGTACAAGAATCTTTGTAGTAGCTATTGCATATATATATATGCCTTTTTTCTGATCTCTTTATTGTTGATGGCCTGGTTAAGTGTAATCAAACAAAGAACTGTTTGATTCTCCTGGATCTGATCCATCCCTACATCTGGTTATGTTTTTGTTTTGCCAAATGTATTCCATGATTGATATACAAGGACACTAAATGTGCTCTTTTATAGAGGTAGAAGCTGATGTTGCTGCTATGATCAGCAAGAGAAAGTGGTGGTGATGATAAATCATCTCCCCACGGCTTGCTTTTGTAGATAGCTAACCCCACAGAGCAATGTGTGAAAGACATCCAGTTTGTTCAGTGAACACCAATAATGAGTAATTCCCTTAGTACCTGATTTAGTTGAGGATGCTATTCTGCAGGGAAATGAGAAGTGTGAGGGCTGACAGTCCTGGCAATGTGAGCATGAAAATCTGTCACTGCTTCAAAGAATAGATCAGATTGTCAAAAGCATAGACCTTAACTGTGCTTTTGGCTGGGAGTAGGTTAGATAACAGTGTCTGCAGTCTTCACACAGTGTTGGACAGGATCCAGGATTTTATGAGGCTGTAATTCATTTTTAGAACATCTATGAAACATTCTGCAGGGGCTAAGTCCAGAACGGAGCACAGCTCATGGGATGCATTGCCTAGAAAGCTGTCATTTTACTGCACTGTGAATGTGAATGCGACTTCTGACTAGATCTTTTCATGTTATGCTTTATTTAGGTAAAGAAGAGATACTCAATTGCACAGGATTCTTGGGTTATTATATGCCAGAAGATGCCAGCCTCTACTGGTTAATTAATCAAGAGTTTCCAGAAAAATGCACAGGTATCCCTGAGAATGAGCCTTCAATATGTGAAGAAGAATTCAAAAAATTACAGTAGGTTTCCTGAAAATACTGCACTTTTGTTTGTATGTGATAATAGCCTGCAATTTGTGGAACTGCGAATTCAGTAAAACCTCAGTCTGAGGTTATTTTAGAACCTTTTCCCCAAAATCTGCCTCTCAGCTGGTTGTAGGTTTCTGTACAGATAGTGTTGCTAACACTGTTCGTTGTTGCAGGCTGGGAAACAAGTTCTATGTCACAAGGCTACTACAGATTAAAAAAGTAACAGACGAGGACATGCATCATAATTTCACCTGCATGTTGCAAGCTGATGAAAGAACACAAATTAAAATAGTGAAACTGAAGAAAGGTACAGTATAATCTGTGAATAATACTTCTCATAAGTAATTACAAATTATGCCAACCTTCTCAGTCCTGAGGGCAGGGTACTGATTTCAGAACATCTTTCCAAATATGTCTTTGTGCTTATGAAAGCCCTGGCCCATCTAGTGCTGGATCTAATAGCCCCCTGGGTGATTCCTCCTGCTCTGAGACAGGGGTAGCAGGGGTTGCTGCTATGTCTGCTAGAGCAGCTATGTGAGGGCTCTGTAGTTCGACTCTGCTGCTGTGGACACAGATGGGGAGGCTGAGCTATGCTCCAGCTGACAGATCCCTGAGTGGCACTTTGTTAGATCCCATGACAGAGTGTTCCCTGTCCTTTCCTACTTATTAGATTAGAAGGGGGTTAACTACCCAAAGTTTGGTGCAGCCCAAAGTCTGCTATTTGGATCACTTTGCCTACCAAGCAGCTCTTTCTAAAATCCCCACCCTCACCCTCACCCTCAGGTTAATCTTTTATATTCCTGATAATGCCTGAAATGTTCATGGTTTCTCTTTTGTCAGAGACTCTATCCTTCTAGCTATGGGAAAAAAAAAGTAAAAAAAATCCTGAAAGAGACTAGGGACAGAAGGGAACAAAAAATTATCTTGGTCGAAGAGATTAAGGGGATCGTTACAGACTGTTATGAATGGACTGAGAGAGGGGTGAAAGGTAGAGAATAACAGGAAATAATAAAGAACCTGAAAAAAACTCGTCATAAAAGGGGGTAACCACCAGTTTGGGATGTTTTACATCTATAAGTATCTGTAGTGTCAGTCTTGATCCCACATACAGTTCATTTATGTGTGTGATGTGTGTGTGAATGTGTGCAAAGTTGTTTATCCAGTTTTTAGAGTAATCCATCTGTAGTTCTGTAGTTCTCCACCTCAGGACAAATGGCATGCATATGTGCTTGAAGTATTAAGAGGAAAAGATTCATATCAATACTGTGATATTTTTGGGGTGATTTTAAGATGCCATCAGTATCGACTAGAGTAATCTTGTCATATAATACCTTTTGTTAAGGCTGTAATTTCCTGGGTATCTGTTTTACAGGGAACACCCGAGATTTGCCTGTGCACATATTTACAACTGGAATGGTCCTTGCTGTACTATTTCCATGCGTTGCTGTAGCTGCGGTGTTTGTCTGTGTGATGTTTAGAGTCGACTTAGTTCTATTTTACAGGAACATATGCAGAAGAGATGACACTGCTAGAGGTATGAGTTGGCTAATGCTGACATTGAAATAAGTGTATTGATTAAAAAATAGTTTTTAGTAGGTTCTCTGAAACAATCATCTGAGGAACAGACAAAATAAATCCAGGCGTTTTGTGCCTAGAAAAAGCAAAGAATATGTAAAAGAGAACTTGATAGTCAGGTGCTAAAATAAGTTTGTTATACACCTGGGGCAGTAACAGCAGATAAACACAGTGAAGAAGCTGACCCTGGAGCAGTAAGTGGAAGGGATGTGGTTAGATGCAATTCAGATGTGCTCTGCTCTGCCATATTCTTCATGACAAAAGTTGATGAAGGTGGAGAAGTTTACAATTACCTATCTGTAAAGAGGATGTGCACTCTAGAGTTGTCAGACAGGCAGATTGGCACAAATGTGTTTTAAATTGGTTAAAATGCTTCCTCAACTGTAGAGGCCATTGCAATGTTTATAGGTTTGTCACTAAATGCACTTGAGAGCAGGAGAGCACACTACCAGTAACCTATCAGGCAGCATTACTGTGACCTTCAGTTAAGGAGCAAGTCAGAGAGTCACCTGGTTCTGAGTATAATTTTTCTGAAATTGGTGTGAAAAAAATTGCTGAATATATGTGCCTGGTTTTCTTAACCCTTTTTATTCTCTAAATCAGCTTGAATATACTGCAGTAGTTGGGATGGCATTTATGTCTGCCAGTGTTGTTTATCTATCTGCTGATGTTAACTATCACTATGTACACTGGCTTAGTGGGAGGATCTCCGAGAACCTGGACTATGCCACCCTAGAGGAACTGATTGTCTGATATTAGGCAACGGATTTCCTACTCCTAGTGGTCTTGCATGTGCAGGGTTTTCATGGACTTTGTGCTCTGTCTTATGAACTACATGTACTAAAGTATCCAGAAAGGGAAGCAAAGTACTGTTTAAGATGCAAAGCTATGTGCACCACTGTATCAATTCAGATAGTTTTCTATGGCAAAGTTGAATTAGAGATCACTTAATTTGGTAGTCCTGGCCTCTGAATTGTTCTTGGATTTTGTGTTTGTAAATTACTGCTGAAAGCACGGCCACATATTGTATATTCTTATAATTAAAATTATAAATTGGTTTATTCTCTTTTGCCAGTACCCGTTCTACAGAACTGCTTGATTGTTTTGGACAAAGAGTAAAATAAATGTGGAAATCTTCAGTATCACTTAAATAGCGTTCTTACCAGGTTACAGACAGAGTTTTGCTTCCCTTAATTTTCTTGATCACCACATGTGGCAAATTAATTAATCTGATTTAAAGAAAACCCACCTTAATGTAGAAGGGGTATGTTATTTTCAAACTTTTGCCCAATGCAATTAGAATCTTTTGTATCAAATTTAAATTAATTCAGAATGTTTTTTTGTCTGTTTCAAGACTCTTCAGGGTATCAAAGGAATTTCTAGATGATTTGCTACTGAGACAATAACTTTGAAAACCAGTATGGTGGATCAGATCCTGTATTTCTAATGCTTCCTAACAAGACAACAATCGGTGATTTCTTTCCAGATGGAAAAGAATATGATGCATTTGTGTCTTGCCTGAAAGACTGTATTTCTCCTACTGAAGAAGAGAGAGAATTTGCTTTGAAGATATTGCCCATGATATTAGAAGAAAACTTTGGGTACAAGTTATGTATATTTGAGAGGGATGTATCCCCTGGAGGAGGTAAGTGCATTGAATAGTCTTGTCATTAAACAGGCACATCATTTTCGCACAAAGGTAAAAGTGTGTAATTAGAAGGAATTCTGTCAAATGTGTTCTGTATTTTACATTTAATCTAGACTATGTGCATGCAATGTTCACATGCACACATTTTACATGTTTTATAGCTATTTTTATGAATTCATGTACACCTAGACACACACACACATATCTTTAATTACATAATACCAAAATGAATGGATGAAGGAGCTAACATGGAGAAAGTTAAGGTGAGAATACAGATGATGTTAGATGTCTCACAGTAGCAGTGCTCTTGCTCTGCTTTTGCTGAGAGAAGGCACCTACAAATGAACTCTCATTTACTGCACAGAGAAGCTGGTGTCTCTGGTACTAGTTATTCTTAGATAACTTGCATGTTTTTTACTGCGTCTTCAGTGTGGTGGTTGAAACTATTTTGTGAATGTAATGGTTGCCATAACAAAATAGAAATGTGAACATGGAATTCTGTTTCTCTAAATGGCCTGTGGATAGACAGCCTTTTGCAGATGCTTGGAAAAAAGGTACTAGGGGATTCCATTTAGTCCAAAGATCTAATTGAGGAATAGGATTTAGTTGTTAAAAACACAGAACAATGAGGTCAGTCAGCTTTCTTCACAAGGCAGGATCTTGTCTCCTTCTACCAACTCCTGACATAGTTTTTTAACCTGAGAGGTACCACAGGTCTCCCAATAATTTTTTTTTCTTTTATTCTCTCCCTAGAAGTATTAAAAAAAAGGCTTTCTGAAGTGTTAAAGTTATTCTTTAGTGTTAAGTGATTCTTTCAATAGTTTTAGCTAATTTCCTTGAAATAGTTTTAGCTTATTCGGTTTTCTCTGGTCTGATCCATTGTGAATATGGAAAACAGAGTATTTCCTTCTATTTACAGGACCTTTGGTGTGTTGCAATACTCCTGTTAGTCTCTTTTTCCTCTCAGATTTCTCTTCAGGTTACTCCCACAGCTTGCTTTGCCTTTTGTTACAGGGCATGTTTTCTAGATCTCTGGTCCCTCTAGACTGTGTCCCATGGTGCTGAAGCAAGCACAGGAAGTTGTGCATGAGAATTCAGTTTGGTACATGGTTGTTTGAAGGGTATCACTGTTTGATTTCATTCATCGCTTGTCATGACAAAAGTCATGGATCTGAAACACAGTTGCAACTCATTCTGTCATCACATTCCAGTCTTCTCAACCTTGGATTACTGGAAATAGATCTGGGAATTCTGTGATGTAAAGGAAGGAGTAACCTGCGGGTTACTGAATATTTAGAGAAAGGTTGTTGTTGTCTATCTATGGCATCCCTCCAGTGGTATCTATTACAAAAGAGCAAAGAGGTGTCTTGTTGGAGGAAAAATACATTTTGCCGTCACCTTGTATCCATCTGACTACTGACAGCTGTCTAGGATAGCTGGAGACTGAATGTGGGGTTTTTGTCTGCTCCAGAGAACAAGCTTTGGCCACACCTGAGCTCATTTTCACAGACTCTTAATCTATAATGCATATTAATCTTTGTATAGGGACAGAATGCTTACACGGTGTCTCCTTTATAGCAGCTTTGTAAGAGGAGCATTTTTGGTACGTGTCTGATTGTTAAAGGATAAGTCAATTCAGTGCCTATTCTTTCAATTTAGTTTGATAACACATTTATCTTTAATTTGCAGCGGTTGTTGATGATATCCATTCATTCATTGACAAAAGCCGAAGATTAATCATTATACTGAGCCAGAACTACATTTCTGACAGAGCCATATACGAACTTGAGAGTGGACTGCATAAAGCCCTAGTTGAAAGGAAAACTAAGATCATATTAATTGAGTACATGCCAATAAGTGACTACAGTTTCTTGCCAGAATCACTGTCTCTTTTACCATCAAAGAGGGTTGTGAAGTGGAAAAAGGATAAATCTCTTCCTGTGAATTCCAGATTTTGGAAGAACCTTCGGTACCTGATGCCAGCGAAACCTACCAAGATAAACATCAAAGGGCACTATAATAATCTTGACCTAGGCTCACAAGGGCCTCAACCACGGACTAAGGGCTGTGACTTTAATGAAGTTGCATAACAGTTCTGGAGGCAGAAAACTGGGCATTTTGCTAACTACTAGAAAACACAAACTGCACACTTACTTTCGGAAGACAGTGTTTAGAAGAGGCCAAGTCTGAGATCTGAGACGAATGTAGAAATTGCTACTGTGGACAAGATGATGTTAACCCCAATGCTAAGTGCTATCCCAGAGAGGGTTTCCTTAACAATCTGCACAAGGAGCAGGAATTTCATTCTGCTTAGGACTTGCCACATGGCACCAAGCACAATGCAGAACATTTTGATTTCATGTTTTTCATTAATGTAGAATGATATTAATTATACTTGCATACGTTTTGAGTCCCCTCAATAAATATATCTCTATTTGGCACGTATTATTATTTAGATGCTCTTTGTTTTGTATTTTGGATTTTCCTAAGGACCCTGCTTGGGAGTAAATTCAAACAGCTCCTGCCCTATAGAGCTTTGCATGCAGGCTTTGGGCAATGTCAAGCAGAAAAATAAAGTGAAACAGAAAAAAGGAGGTTAGAAAGAGTTAGGGCAGATTTGGTCCAGCTAGCAGTATTTGCCTGAGGAGGCATCTCTTTGATACTGATACTTAATTCATGCAGCTGTAGTGGAGGAGCTTTGTTACCTTCTCAGAGTACTTGAGAACATAATCGGAGTGCCGAATTAGTGTATGCTGGACATGTCCTAAAGGCAATACGCAGCTGATTTGCGAAGGATGGTCCAGAATTCTGTGTGTCACATCCAGAAATTGGTAGGTCGATGCCTTAGTTTGTTAAAAAAAGGCAAGAAATAAAGATTAGCAGGTATAGGCATGTGAGTCTGGCCTGGAAGGTTACTCTAGAACTGTGCTTACATGTTAAAGTTGCCCTTTTCTGTTTTGTTTTCTCAGAGAAACTGAAAGTGAAAAAAAAAAAAAAAAAAAAAGGAAAATTCTTTTACATCGTTAGATCCTATATATCCTTTGGGAACTAGCAGCAAAAATTTAGCTACAAGGAGGGAACTCATACTTTGGAATTTAAAGCTTTTGAGAACCTCAGGATTGTTGCCAGCTGCCAGAATGATGAAGGAGAGTCGAACAATACAGTGCAAATACCTATGAAGTGCTGCCCATGAAGTGAGACCTTAAGACCTGTGAGGCAGAGCCATGAGGATCATCAGGAGAATTGTGTGAAGGGATCCTAGAAGAGTTTAAATCATTTAGGCTGGTAAAATGAGCAGGGAAAGGAATAGAAGCATGGCCAACAAATGCATACATGAAAAGAAAAATCATTGGAAGGAAGAGCTGTTGAAGCTAAGGAGTGTCCACAAGAACATGTGGCTGTGAATAAATTTAGGACTGGCATTAAAGTCATTCAAACAGTAAGGTGTCCTATGGGAGTAACGGGGAAACTATTCTGACATACTTCCGTGCTGGAGCACAGTAAGTTTCTGAAAAAGAATCCCTAATACAGCAGTGGTCATCCTTGTCAGTTTTATGGTTTTTGGCTTGCAGTAAGCAGGCTAGACTATCGAGGAAGGCAAGAAAGCACCACCATGGAATTTGAGGTGCTAGACAATCTGACAATCTTTTCTAACTAATCACTAAAGATTGAGAGAGTGAAGAGATTTCAAAGGCCTGGATCATGACAATTTGCTTTGCTCTTTCTCTGTTGGCAAGTGATCTATTCAGTTACTGGTACATCCACAATACTTCTGTGGCACTAGCCATACTACACCCTGATGCCTAAGGCAGAATGCACTGTAGTGCAGTAAATTTGTACTAAATAACACCACCTTCCTCTGTTTCACAGAGAAGTAATAGGTGAGTTACCCCACTGCTCAATAAGCTACCCTTGACTGTATGCTATTTCCCTGATTGTATAACCTAATACAAAATGGACAGAGGTTCGTGTTTAGACATTGTTCAAACACCTCCTGTGACAGCAGAACCAACACCACTGACTCAGTGTAGGAGATAATCAGAAGGGAAAATTTCTTACCCACTTGGTGTTAACCATAGCTGGGCAGAGGAGGAGGTGATGTGTAACTGTGTCAAGCCAAAATATTGCCAGAATACTAAAGAGGTGTAACCTCCCAGCGCTATAAGACTACACTACATGCACACTGAGATGGTGCATTTCCCCTCCTTGTTTCTTGACTGGCAAAATGCTTGAGCAAAAGTGAGATGGACAAGGTAAGACTGACTTTCGACAGGGGTGGGGAGGCACAATTTCCTGGAGCTATAGCATCAGATATCAAATATGCTATCTGTGGGTGAGTAGAGAGGGAGGGGAGAGAAAAGAAGCAGGGAGGGTACTCTGGAACAGTCCTTTACTCTTTTCTTTATAAACTTGCTCTAGCAGCAAAGGATAAGTATGAACCCAGGAAGTGAGGCTGCTTTTTAGCATGTACATCACTTTTACAAAAGAGGAAAGGGTGAATTGGAGCAGAGGCTCAGCCAACTATTTGGTACTATTTGATAAGATTTTCATACAGTGAGTAACCAGTATGACATACCACTCAGTCTTTTGGCAGCATGGTTTTTGAAATTTTATGTGACTGGTGCTTCTGTTGTATTTCTAAGATCTGCTCTAAAAGTTGAACTGCTCTACTTATTTTTTTGAATGCAATAAACCCATTACTTTGACAGTACAACAGTTGGGACTTAAAATGAACTAGTAGACACATTTTGTGCCTGTAAGATGTGTCTTTGTGAAAGAACTATCTTTTCTCTTTGATAGTCTGAGCAATGGCTTAAAAGCAGCATAGTTTGACTTTATCTGTGTTGCACTCTCTAATTCCTTCAAGGGACAAGGAAAATAAAATGCTTCTTTTAGACAGAAAGAACTCCTCTTCAAAAAGCTGAACTCTTTATAGTGAAATCTACAGATATATACTGGAGCCTTTTGTAATTCATAAACCAGACATATTTTGTATTGGGGCAAAACACTGAAAGCATTTTAGGAGACAGTCACCACTCTTAATTATCAGTGGGCATTGTTTTGGAAAGAGCAGAGAGCTAAATACATGGTGGAAGCTGAGAATACAAATCCTGTATCTCCAAATGCTCAGAACCCAACACAATCAAGCAGTAGTACTGGTCATTGCAGAGAGGAATATGTATATAAACAGAGGCAATACTGAAATCCGCTTACAGAGCAAAAAGCCTGTTTTGGCTTCGTGTGGAAATAGAGTAATTGACCCAATTTGCATTAAGGAGAGTGAACTTCACACAAGAAAACGAGAAACACATCCTGCTGTTCTTGAAATAAGTCTGGTGCAAACTACTGGACCTATACATTTTACATAACCTCTATTGAAATAGGAAGAACTAGGGTGTGAGTTGATGAAGAGGTGCTCTTAGATGCTTTTATGTAGTTTGAGTCACTGTGCAGCCTGTCTTTTAGGGTTTTCACATCCATACAGGAAACCTGGAAGAGGGGCTGCACTGTGTGAGACTGTATATGCTGAATGCTCTGCTGCTTAGTGGGTCAAGGGGCAAGTCACAGGTAGCCCAGATTGGTCAGAGCTTCTCTTCTCTTTCTGCCAAAGCTATGGTTGGGGTAACCAACAAGGCTTAACTGGGAGGACACAGATAGAAAGTAATAGTGTGTCACAGCCTCCTTATAGTGCAAGCTTTCAGTGGGTGTGGAAAGTAGCTGAGGAGGCTAAGGATAAGGAGAACTTGGCTCTTACAGTGAATATTATTCAGAATTGAACAGAATTGTGGTTGTTTTGTAGATTTCAGATATTACACATTTTTTTTTTGAACCACCTAGTATCAGCATTTGGGCAAAAACCCAAAACAAACTTTTACCTTTCCTCCTCTTAAATGAATCAAATTAAAAAGTCCAATGCATTTCTGCACACAATGCAAATATAAGATTTTAGAACCCAAAAGGCTTTGATTTTTTAACTAAGAGCCAAGTTTTTCCCCTGTTCTTTTTACAAGAAAATTATCCGGAAATTTTGAACCTAACAGAACTAAACTGAGAAAGGAAGGGATGATGACAGTGAGGTAGAGGAAATTCCTGTAAAGGAAACAAACTCAACACAGTGCACAACTAGAACTAACCACATTTTTACCACACAGTGTAGGATGTGCAGGTGAGATTTTCAGATAATATATTTTTTTTTTAATTATAGCTTTTATCTTCAGATTTTACCCTACCCCATCTACTTCACAGGTGAGTTGATTTGTTGGCTTTGAATGTGCATTTTAAAGTAAATCAGTTTTAATTGCTTGGTCAGACAAAATGGTAGTGTCTTAGTAAGTAGCTTCAGTAGGGTTAGGGTTTTTTTTTTTCTTTATAGGTATGCTAAAGCTTTTTTCTGTGTGATTATTACTAATTTTACTCCTAGATTCAGATTACATTTGGTTTTCCACTGATGTAAGTCCAATACAAGACACAGGAGTTGGTAGCTCTGATGCTGAATGAAGTGATTTTCATCAGAGTGGCAATAGTAGATTGTTAAGATTGTGGCGTGCCACTCTTTACTAGACTTCAGAGATATAATGAAACTTGGTGCAGCTATCAAGAAATTGACTTTGATTTCTTGTGCTTATATTTTATGTAAATACACACAAAATGCTATGACACAGAGATTTATTGTTTTCTTGTGAGAGTCCTTTAAGAGTTTAAACATAGGCAAAATAATACCATTCTTATTCTTCTCTTGTACATTTTTTTACCACAGGAAGTTATGTTAAGACCACATTAGTTTCCTTCGTATATGAGTTTCCAACTAAATGGCATCCTAAATCCCTAGGCTTAGGATACAATAGTATGGGTGGGTACATGACAGGAGAAGGTGGAGAGACTCTTGGTAATATGTTGCCTAGAGTAGAGTGCTTTCTTTTTCTTGCAGATCCTGACCAAGGTAAAATGAGTCACTGAATATATCTGGTCACTGATTCATCCTGAGACCCTGTGCAGTGCACTGGGTGGTCAGTTTAATATTATCCTGCTTCAGGTACCCCACCTTTGGTAATTGCTGTCTATTTCTGCTATGAATTTCTCTTCCTGTCAAACACATTTGCAAGACAACACTTCTTAATCTCATGTGCTACTGTACTTCTTAAGCACTATAAAAATTCAAAGATCCCAAGGTTCTCTAACGAAAGTGTCATCAGTCAGCAAATAAAATTGGCAATGGTGTATTTTCCCGTGGCTAGCAGAAGACAACTGAAAATTATACAGATTGCTAACCAAAGCTATAACATTCACTAGCTAACCCTCCCTTTCACATTTCTTCCGCATTCATGTTGACCTTTTGAGCTTGAAGAGAATATTGTTAGCATGGCAATACTGGAGAGCAGAAAGATTATACATCACTGGCATTATTAAATGCATTGTGAATGGTCACTTGTTTTGCTACACATAACCTGTGTGTCCCGAGACAAATGAGCAGCTGGAAAGTAAATGCTTCCACTGCCCATCTTGTGCCAGGACATGCACTTCTCAGGTAGCTTCTGATGGCTTAACAGATTGAATGAGTCACCAGAAAGGACTGGAGCTGTCACAGGAGAGGGCCTGGATCGTTTGCCTGGGATCAAGGGAGTGGGGAGGACAAAGAAATATATGAGACCTTTCCCTTTTGACAACACTGATTGCATCAGCTCACCTGCAGCACTGAATCACACACAAGGCCCTGCTTGCTACCAACACCAGTATGCCTGTCCTGGTTTGGCTGGGATAGAGTTATTTTTTTTCCTACTAGCTGGTGTGCTCCTGTGTTTTGGATTTAGTGGGAGAACGATGTTGATAACGAACCAATGTTTTAGTTGTTGCTAAGTAGCGCTTACCCTGATCAAGGACTTTTCAGTGTCCCGTGTTCTGCCAGTGAGGAGGGGCAGTAGAAGCTGGGAAGGAGCAAAGACAGGACACCTGACCCAAACTAGCCAAAGGGGTATTCCATACCACAAAATGTCATACTCAGTGTACAAACTCTGGGGAGTTGATCAGGAGCCACAGATCACTGTTTGGGGACGTCAAAGGGTCAGCTGGACGTCAGTCAGCGCGTGGTGAACAGTTGTATTGTGCATCACTTGTTTTTATAGGGTTTTATTTCTCTCTCTCTCTTTTTCCTATTATTGTTATTGTTATAATATTTTACTGTATTTCAATCATTAAACTGTTCTTATCTCAACCCATGGGTTTTACCACCTTCTGATTCTGCTTCCCATCCCACTGGGGCAGGGGAGTGTGAGCCAGCAGCTGAATGGTACTTATGTTGATGATTGGGTTTAAACCATGACAACATCTTTGCCACGTGGGCTGTTGGGTGACATCCTTTGTTTCACACAGTATTAATAGGGGTAGAGATGAAGCCCTAATGAATGCCCAAGAAAGGTCTTTACAGTTGTCATAAACCCAGATTCAAGAGTAAGGATCCATTGATCCTTTTACAGTGGATAAATCTTCTGAAAGTTTAGGAGGGCTTTTGCCCAGTGCTGCTAGGAAACTGTCTCTTTGTTCAGACATATGTATTGGTCTGGAGTTTCAGGATGATTTTAAAAGATGAATGGATTCATGACGGTGGCAGCCAATCTGTAACAAAGCATCAGGATGCATTAAGACAAGTGAGTTAACCTACTCTATGTGACCTCTGAATGTAAAAATAGATCATTCCATTCACTTGCAAGGAACAGAGACATGCTGAAGAGAATGATGACTAAAGTGCTCCTCTCTACACAGAACAGCTGCCTGAAAAAGCGCAGAGTGGGAGTTCTCTTCACGTCTTTTGCTAGCTCAGTGTGCGCTACATGCTCTCTTGCTGCCTGCCTGTATGAGTGTCTGATTTGCATGATGTGCCAGCAGACAAGGGACTAGCCTTTGCCTGACTTTTCTTTTTTTCCCTTGGGCTGACTCAGTGCTTCTCTGGCAGATGTGCAAGTGCAGAGTCACTCTGTGGCCAAACGTGCAAAGGAAAAAGGTCCTTGAGGTCTCAGTTGCATAATGTGAACATCAGCAAAGCACATGGTCTTTACTCCTGAATCAGGCACTCC
Organism: Strigops habroptila; assembly: GCF_004027225.2. Classification (NCBI taxonomy): domain Eukaryota; kingdom Metazoa; phylum Chordata; class Aves; order Psittaciformes; family Psittacidae; genus Strigops; species Strigops habroptila. Next base: position 58,917,588 of record NC_044278.2, read on the forward strand.
AGACATGTCAACCACAGGCGTTAGATATGTTCTTACTAAATATGCAAATTAAGCCATGGCTGTTGAATATGCATGCTTGACAGCCTGCCTTCCCTCTAGCCCTGTGGTTGAGAAGGCTATGGGACACAGATGAAACCTCTTAGTAGGAAAGACAAAACTCTTCATGCAATAGTGTTTGGGGTTTCACCTTGGACAAGGTGCTGTAATATAGGGATCTGGGTGCAGCTGAGTGCTTTGGAGTCCTGCTCCCAAATTCCCTGGGTGTTCCTGGTCTCAGCTAAGAGATAGCATGGCACAGAGCTGATACCTTATGATGGTGTGCGTGTTACCGTATCCAGCAGGTCTCTGCTAGGACCATTCAGGCAGTGCAACACAGCACTGTGGTGCACACACAGGTAAGTCATGGAGGAGAAGAAGGGTTTTTAAGGTTGCACTGCTGACCCTAATGGACATCTTATAGTATACCTGGTTTTGCTGGTAATAAAGCCCAATAGGAGCATGTCTCTTGGGTGAATGAGTTAGAACCAAAGACCTGGTGTCCATACAGTACACGCTTTTAGGGTTTTCCTTCTGCATAGCTCAGCTCCAGTCTCATGGACCCAATGCAAGTTGTAGCTGCAACACATCTTTAGGTTTGGTATTCCCAAAGGAATCCAGCTTATACACTCTGAGCATGTTGGCCTTCAAGATAAAACAGAGTTCCATGGTTTTTGGTGCCGGTTATGCCTGCCTTAGTCTGTTGCTGATAGCTGTCATTAGCTAAAGACTGATTTTTGTTATTTGGTATCTTATCTGTCATCTTAAAGGACAGGTTCTTCTTCTAACAGCAGCAGCTGTTGAAAGGCCTGCATTTCCACTCCAGATGCGGAGCTCTGCATTGCTGTAAACTTGGAAATCCACCTGTAAGCAATTCTATGCAAGGTAGATTTAAAGAGGATGTTGCGTATTCTTGAATATCATCTAGTCTGCATTTGTGTGAAATAATATGAGCAGGAAGAGTGCTGCAACCCCTTTTAAAAAGGCACGATATCTAGAAAATCCTGGCTATAAGTTTTATAGAGCTACATAACAAGATATGTAATTGCCTATCTATGTTACTGGAGTATTATTAAAAAAAAAAAAAAATCTGTCATCCTCTTTTACAGAAAGAAAGATGGTTCTTAAAGAAAATATTTCAGAATATCAACCAAAATTGATAAAGAAAATCATGCTCACTTTGTGCTGGATCCTGGCATTATTTGTCAGTGGGGCAGAAGTTAGAGAGATTAACGTGCTAGGTAAGAGGCTGCTTTGGTGAGGTTTGGGGTTCATGGTGCTTTCTGACAGCTGAGAAAAGTGAATCTGCATTTTGCCATGCCTTCATGACTTTTCCCTGCACCTGTTTATACTCATGTAAGGCAAACAGCTGTTTCTAGCCTTTCTGTAAACTTTTTAAGTGTTGGTAATACAGTTTACTGTAAATAGGATTCAAAAATCAGTTCCCTAATGAAAAGGGCAAATGTAAAGGAGAATTTCTGAGAACCGAATGGAGCAAATGAATTGCTTCTGTGACTCCCCAAAGTCTTCAGCAGCTGGTCCAAGCCCACACAATCTAATTGGAGGAGCTTGATCCAATTCAGTTCAGAGAGAAACCAAAACGGAGTCTGCCAGGTGGGCAGGCGAGGAACTGAAGATTTCATGCCGTCCCTTCTACTGAAGTGAACTCCTGCCATGTTCTCAAGGGTTACCACATCCTGACAGGCTGGAGGGGTTATGCAGCAAAGCCAGTCAGCCTTCAGAGAATTTGGGGGCAGGTGCCCACAGCTTTCAGAATCAAAAAATTTGTTTAATTTTAGAGACAGTAGCTGAAACATAAGAGGGGAAAGATTTGAAAATAGCATGACAATAATGATAGTCAATCTTACTCAAAATAGGGAGTATGGTGAGCAGGCTCTGCTTCTTCAGGCTTATGTTAGTCCCTTCTCCATTAAGACAAGGACAGCTAGAAAAGCTGCATCTGCTTTTCTACAGAGTTGAGGTTTAACAGGTTAGCACTCATGTGAAAATCTTCAGTTCACTAAAAGTCTTCAGCTATTTTCACATTAGGCTTTTTAAAAAGGTCTAAAAACCTCTGGAAACCTTTGAATGAACTTTTGAAATCACTGGCAAATTTCATGTTTAAGGAAATCAATTCTCTATTAGTCCAGCATCTGGTCACATAAAATTATTTAACAAAAAGAAAAGTTGTATTTTTGTAGTGTTCTTAATTATATTTTTAAAACATGATGACTGTATGTTCTTTCATGTGGTACTGATACTTTATTGTCCTGCTTTTCAGGATGTTCCCATGCTGAACCTCAAATATGGTATCGTGCAATTAGTGGTGAGGAATTTGTTTTACAATGTGCTTTACCAGATAGAGATGCTACCCACATTTATAATAACTCACTTCTAGAACAACATAAGGTGAAATGGTTCTGGCAAAAAGACAAAGAGCCACTGAAGGCTATCAAGGAAAGCTCTAATCCTGCTCTCCAAGGGGATGCACTTTGGTTTAAACCAGTAAGGTACAGTGATTCTGGAGTGTTCATCTGTGTGATATGGTACGTAATGGAACAAATGGCTTTTATTTCTATACAAAAAGTAATTGTTCTGTTTTGCTTTATTTTGTGTCTTAAATGTTTAACTTTTCTTCCTGCATCACTCAGGGAAAAAATCCCATGTCTCAAAATTGTTTTGGAGGTTCAAACAAAAAAGGTAGCAAAATGTTCAGCTTATGACACAAACACAGTCTATCTTCTTGCTGGCAATGGGAATTCAATAACTTGTCCTGGGACAAAATGCTACAGCCATGTAAAAAAACCAGAGGTAAAATGGTACAAGGTAAGAATCAGTCTTGAGCATTCAAAAAAGCTCAGTGGTCTAGTTAATGCTCATGTGCCATAGGTTTTTAAACTCTTCTTTGGCAGACAATGCAGCCTGAAAAATTAAACCCAAAAGTAGAATCTTGAATTGCTGTATAGCAAGTTTGTAGGTAAGAGTTTTGAAGAAATTTGCCACATCCAAAATATCATTTAATGAAAGAGAAGCCTAGAAATACTTCCTCTCCAGTGGATTTTTTTCAGGAATTTGAGTTAAGGAAAATTCTTAGTAGTCTTAGAGAGTATGAATACACTAAGTTGAAAAATAGGGGTGCTTTTCAAAAATTACAAGTTTTGATCTTTTAAATAGTGACAGTGTTGTCAATCTCAGACAATTCAAATCCATGATTTATTTCTCATAAAAGAACAGGAAAATCTTTTCAAAAGAATTTGTTTACAAAGGAAAAAAATCCAGTCCATCAAAAAAGTGATCCTTTTTGTTGCTCTTTAGTAATAGTTTAATTTAGATTAGTTTCATGATTTTACATTTTTCTCAGCAATCACAAATTTAAAATACTTTTTTAATGATAATCGCATATTATAGACCAAATTTTTTTTTTTAATATAACTGACAAATGTCCTCAGATTCCTAATAAGCCCTTTTTTGTGATTCAGTGTAATGAGTTTGGCTTAGCTTTACTGCCATGGTAATCCTATCCAAATATCCTAAAATATAATTTAATAACAGCAACAACAACAAAAAAAGGACTTCTAATTCCTTGCTATTAATTTTTTATGGTTTGTTTTTTTTTTCTTTTTTTTAGGATGGTCATCAGATAAAACATAGGAAAACCAGAAAAAGCCTAAAGCTTAAGCATAATGAAATCCGCTTGAATCCAACCTATGACAAAGATGCTGGAATATATGTGTGTGATTATGCTCTATATGACAACACTACCAAGTGGACAATGAGAACAACAGTTACAGTAGAAGTCATCGGTAAGTAATATCATAATTCAGAATAAAATACCTGAAGTCTGTTTTCTCTATGCTTTCCTACCATCTTTATGTCTTTTGTTCAGGCTCTTGTTCTGAAAAATCCATAAACTGAATTTGCTACATGATCATTAAAATACTCTTCCAGGTATTCTGAGGACGTGTTGACTAGAACCTTGAATTATAGAATCATAGAACGGTTTGGGTTGGAAAAGGCCTTAAGATCATCTAGTTCCAACCCCCTGCCATGGGCAGGGGCACCTTCCACTAGACCAGGTTGCTCAAAGCGCCATCCAACCTGGCCTTGAACACTGCCAGGGATGGAGCATTCACAACTTCCTTAGGTAGCCTGTTCCAGTGCCTCACCACTCTCACAGTAAAGAATTTTCTCCTCATATCCAATCTAAATCTCCTCTGTTTAAGTTTGAACCCATTATACTGTGTCCTATCGCTACAGTCCCTGATGAAGAGTCCCTCTCTGGCATCCTTGTAAGCTGTTCAGTAACAACATGTAGCATAAAATGCCATGATTTTCAAGATCTAATTCCACCTTGGATTTCTTGTGGTTCCCAACAGTGTAAACCAAGTCTACAAAAGGATTTAGATCTGTTGATCTGGGAGTAGAATTTATGCAACTCCAACGGGCGCCAATGAATGCTAATCCAGAACTCTGGGTCATTGATATGGCATGGCTTTACATTCTCCTTCAAATCATGGTGACCTCTTCCATAACATTTACTGTCCTCTCCTGCCCTTCGGGTGAAGTGCAGATATTGCCTGAGTGCTGTTGGACAATGTCAACAAGGGAGCATGCTTGAAACTCAGGATCACAAATGAGGGAGACTTTTTAGTTTGCTAAAAGAGAGATGTGGTTGTGCTTTTCTCCAGATACCTGTGTTTGAGTGCTGTAAGACACTCTCATCAGACACTCCAGTCACTCCAGTCAATCACAGGTCCTGGAGGAAGGTATGGCTACATCTGTTCTATATCCTGAGCTGGATGGACCCAGTACAGCCGTTTTTGTATAAGAGCACAGGACCCATTCTCAGCATCCTGGTGGAAAGTGGGCCACTCTGTGGAAGGGAGAACAAGATTTAGGGAGCAAAAGAAAGGTGTCAGGGGAGACAACCTGGTTCTAAGGTCTAGTGAGGACAGTACTCCTCTGAAATAGCTGTTCCCTTTTTTGCAGATGTTTGATGCATTAGGTACTAAGAAGTCATGGAAAAAATATATACATCCCACCAGAACAGGGCCTGGAAAACATGCCTCACCAGATTTTGAGACCTCTGTGTGCTGGATTACAATGCTTTTTCATTCCTTTCTCTGGCTATATTCCTGAAATATTTTCCAAGCAGTCATGGAATAGATCTGCTTTTTTTCTGATCTGACTAAACCTGAGCTAATGCACTGTGCTTCTCAGTTCGTTTCCCTCACTTTACAGCACAATCAGAAAAACACTTGAAAGGTGCCATATACATATATAATCACCCTGAATCTTGCATACATTTCTGTGCTGGGGCTTGGTTTAAAAAAAAAAAAGTGTTATGTGGCACCATTTCCTGCAGGATGGGACTTTCCTAGAATATCAGATCTGTGGGTTTTAGCACCTTCAGGTTGTTTTTCCGGAGGCTGGGTAATTGCTTAGTAGCTTGTATGAACTGTGGGTGCCATTATCTGTGCCCTTTGGCAGCCCTTGTTTTGAAAAAAAAAAAAAAAAAAGAAAAGGTTATATTAATGCAAGTATCTGTGCTGATGAATGACTTTTTGCTCTGTGTGTGTTTGATGGAATGGGGCTTGGCACAGAACTCCTTCAGGGGGTTTTGCAAGGGGAGCCCCTGATTTCTGAGTTCTAAATAACCTTAAGTGCAGGCTACGATGCCTCAGATTAACTGAGAGAGTAGGTCTTTATGTAGCTATATAAGTTTTGTGGTCAAAACTCCCTTATCTGTGCAGTCTCAACAAGTGTAAATCACCCTCTTGAACTTAGGTGTCTAAATTCCACCTAACTTTCAAAAAAGAGAATTCTGTAAGATATGTTCTCTGGTCTTCTGCACTGATGATAGCATTGTAGTTATTAACACTACTCCTGTTAATTGCAGCAAAAAACACTATCCATCCACCCAACTTCTTGTATCCCAATGGTGTGGTGATCCTTGAAGCAGAGCTTGGTGAGTTTTGATTTCCTATCTGAAAGTGAAAAAAAATGTTTAAATGAGGTATTAATAGGTAATGATAGATCTTCGTGAAGCAAAACAGCTTTGCCTTCTAGGAGCATGAGAATTTTATACAAAATGTAGTTTTTTGCTTGGTATATATCTTTGTGGATATTAAAGGAAGCATCATGTGTTATGCAGATCCCAGGCTATTTAGGAGAAAAATATTCTGGTAATCTACATGCATGGTTTTCCTGTCTTAATTTGTTCCAGGAAAGCCACTTGAATTGGAATGCCGTGTGCAGTTTGGGTTTGAAAGATCTTCTCTGATGAGGGTAACATGGAAAAGAAACAACAAAGAAAATATAAACGAGAAATTGAATCAGGAAACAAGGTAAGAAAAATCCCAATAGTCTGATTATTACTAAAGTCAGCAGCTGTAAAAATGCTTCTACAGCAACTTTACTGAATACATTTTACTGAAAAAAGCTCAGAAGGCTCTGTTCTTCAATTTATTAATGTATATGTTCATGAGCATGTGACAGGCACATGCACTTCACTTACTTACAAAAGCACATACTGATGACCGTAAAGTGAAGAACTCAAACTTTCTGTGCAGTCTTAACTCTTCTTCCTAAAGCTTTAGCCTATGGACAGCTTCAGCATGAGTGTCGCTTGGTTGCCTGTACCTGTATCAGCTCTTTTCAAGTATTCCCTCTGTCATACCTTGCCAGCAACTCACACAATCTGTCTTTGGAAGCTGTCTCTGAATGGGGAATAAACCAAATCAGTAAAACAGTACTGTAGACATTGAAAGGGGTTTGGGTGCCCCAGACATTGGGGTGTGTTTATTGAGTCAATCTGAGGGCTGAATTTCAGGATACAATTTCAGGATTCTCCCGTGGCAATAATTAACCAGACCCTGTAGAAAAGCAACATGCAGGTGAAAGATTTTCTGTGGCTTGGGGACAACCCATATAGTCACCATACTTCCCTTTCCTTCCTGTACTTCCCTGTCTCATTCACTTGCGCAGTGTCCAACTTGGGCAAGAAACAGTGGAGATAACACAGGCAAGTGTATGTTTCACTACACAGCCCTGAGTCATCTTTATGGGCAAACTTTTCTGCACACCTGCTGCCACTGCTAAAATCCAGTTCTTAACAGCAGTTATATGGGGAAAAAAATAAGAAATTATGATATCACACACACACATGCACTCACGCATACTCATGAGGTAGATTGGAAATTGGATTTTCCTAACTTTTGAATGTTTAGCTTTGTAATGTTCTTCTTACCAGGTTTTTAGCTTTTTGCATGCATACAATTTCTGTTCAATTTTAAAAATCTAAATGAATAAAATATTCCCAGCAGACTTTCAGTACAGGTTGAATCCTTGCCCATGCTCATGCCTGTGTATCTTTAGTTAGCAGAAGTAGTGCCATGGTAGACTGTCATTTTGCAGTGGCAAGATGTGAGGTGCCTTCAGGACCACCAAAGAGATGCCTGTACTTGTGGTTTTCAAAGAGAAACGCTGAGACACAGAAACCCTGGGTTCTAGAGTGGTTGAAGGCACGCATCTGTTCCATACAACCCTCACTCAACCCCAAAGGGATTCCTCTGTTATCTCTTCATTTCCCATACTTCTGTCCCTTACACCTTATTCTGTTTACCTCTCCTGTCCTTGGGCTTTTTAGCCCTGTGCAAGAGGCTGTGCTGCTCAGTCTTTTTGCCCATCTAGTTCTCTCTTGTGGCTCCTTTTGAAGTTTCATTTCCCTCCATTTCTACCCTGAGAGTTTGGGTTTTTTTACATCTTAGAAAACCACAAATAATCGTACAGAAGTCAAAGGGGGCTATATATTTAAAACTAGGCAAGTGCTTAAGAATTTTGTAGAGTTGATGAATTAAGAATAAACCTTTCAGTCTGCAGACTTTTGATTATTTTCTTTTAATGTAAAAACCAAATGGAAGTTCCAAACCAGAATATCACATCATTGTTAAAAGTTCAAGATGAACGTTAAGAAGTTGCAAGCTCCTCTTTCTTTGTGTTTAAGACATTTGAGGATTGTGTGCATGAGCAGCAAAGGTGTCACGCAAACACATATTTTTCTCTCTTTAGTGTTTATCCAGCAGGTTTAAAGGGGCACACACTTCTTCATGTTGCAAAACTGAAAGAAGTTACTGAAAGGGACCTTGGAAGCAACTTCACGTGCTTTGCTGAGAATTCAGTGGGGAATGCCACAGCTGTGATCCAGCTGAAAAGAAAGCAGAGAGGTAAAACTATAGATGGATGACTATCTTCCCTTGAAGACACATTTTGGTTTACTCACTGCTACAAATTCATTTCCCATTGATACTTTAGGCAACTGCAGAAATTTCTTCAAGCTGGATGGGAGTGATTTGCCAGATGTCTAGAAAGGCACATTATTCTTAGGACTACTCAGAAGGACAGGGCTATCTAGGGACTTACTGCAGGCAAGTGGGCCAAGTGGAATCTGGAGAGTGACTGGGAGGAAGAAGAGAAGAGTAGGATTTCTCAACATTAATACAGTCTACTAAACTGAATCAGGGCAGCTGCTGAAAGCAATAGTATTCCTTGATTTTCATATGATGTTTCTGTTTGTTTTCCCAGTCCTTAGCATGCATGTTTCTGAGAAGTTACCATAACTGATGAATGTGGCAGCCTTTCAAGCAAAGACCAAAACCAGAATCAATGTTGAAATTAAACCACTGAACCATAATTTACAATGGAGATTCATCATTAGAGTGGCACAGGAAGTCTCCAGCAGGGGACTGTGTGCAGCTGTGTGTTCTGATGTGACATTTCCAACTCAAGCAATGACTACTTTCAGCCCTGCTGAGTGTACCAGAGACCATTCTCTATGTGCTTTCTATCACAGATTAGCTTTTCATACCATCAAGGAGATTCTATTCAAAAAAGGTCCCTGATGGTAGACTGAAACTCTGTTAGGGTTTGCACTTAAATGACTTCCTGGCTTCCCTAAGGTTTGCCAGTGGGGTAAGAAAGAAGATTGTGAGATGGTTTGCCCCCATTTTTGGACTGAATTTTTCATCTAGAGTGTCAACATTATTTTGGAAAGCCTGAGTTATGATAGACCCTTTTCTTTCTACAGTGTTTCTCTTACATGTCCTGTGCAGTGTCATTTCTATTCTATTTGCATTACTTCTGTGCACTGCCTTTATTTACCAGCACTGGATTGAAATAGTGCTGATGTACCGAAGTTATCTGGTCCACAATGAAACTACAGGAGGTAAGAAATATTGCATAATGTTACTTTTATTCAGTTTTTCTACTTCCTTTTGCCATGTGGGTTAATCTGGTAGGAATTAACCGTTTAATTAAATTCTCTTACTGACCCTGCTCTCTTTGAGCTGATACAAAGGCTGTTAAAGCTAGCAAGATGCCCAGTGGATTCAGACGGAAAAAAAGCCAGGCAGTGTGGAGGAAGTATCTAACACCAACTGAAATGTCACAGTTAGCCTTTTACAAGATCCCTTATTTAACCATGGAGGATTAGAGTAGGAAGTTGAATTTTGGCAGTCCTTTTTCAGGAGATAATAGAGCCTCTCCAACATTTTAACCTCATTCTCCTGAAGTGTTCAACAGAACCTGTGGACAAGAATCAAATGTCCTTGCAGAATTAAGTGAGGAACTCCAGAGTCTATTGCATTTTTTACTTGAAGCCAAATAAACAAAGAAGAAAAGTAAGATGATGATACAGGGTACCAACTGAGAAGTATACATTTGGGAAATATTCATATTTCCTTTCTAAAAATAATGTTGACCATCTTGACATTTACACCAGAGTGATCAGCTTCTGATATTTCAAATCTTCATAGTAACATCACCCCATCATCTCAGATAAAATGGGTCTCCAACATACGCAGTATGAAAAGGCATCAGAAATGACTGTGCCTACTTCAAAGAACTTAACATATAACTTTCTTACATGAGTTGAAAGAATCTGGTAGTATGTGATGAAGGAAATTTTTCTAAAAATTCTTGAATCTTGATGCAGCTTGAGATAGAGGTGTCTGAGTCTGCTTTTGTGTTTGCATGTGTGTATGTACATTATACGTAAGTGTGAAATAACTGTATCTAGGTATCTATAAATACATCCATAATGAGAGACAATTAACTGCCCTTTTGGAAAGTATTTTTGTGAGCCCTAAGGCAGCCGGAAAAAGTGATTTGGAAAATCACTCAAGATTTCCCCTCTATTTGGTAACAAACTGATTTAAGAACCTCTGGAAAGTCCCCTTAACGCTCACCCCGTATGTCAGCAGGACAAAGAAAGACCTGCCAAGATTTGTGCATTGAAGTTGAAGACACAGTTGGGTTCCATCATGGTAGCCTCTGTCCTTCTCCCTGACTCTCATGCACCATGTGCACACAGCACCATTTGCAATGTGGATGCATGGAGTGTGCAGACCAACTGTGCCTACCCAGTTACCTTTCTGCCTAAGGGGATTGGCCATAAAATGTGTTCTCACCTGTTGGATTATGTCCTACTTAAATATATATAAATGGAAACTGAGCATTAAGAAAGAAGCTGAATGCTTCAGACAAATCTGCTTCAGACAGATTTGCTAATGCATACAGTGTTATTTATTTATTTTAGATGGCAAAGAATTTGATGCATTTGTGTCCTATGCAAAACTAGACTCTTCTGAAAGTAACTCTACTTTAATTAGTGAAGCAAAATTTGCCCTGGAGCTTCTTCCAGATATGCTGGAAACTAAATATGGATACAAGTTATGCATTCTTGAAAGAGATATTCTTCCAGGAGGAGGTAGGTTCCCTGTGTATAGTAAAAAATCTTCAGTTCTTTATAAAATTGTTTTCACTTTCCAAAAAACATTATGCACCAGGTCAGCAAATGGTATATTTTGGTACTGGAATTTCTGCTCAAATCTCGCAATGTTTTGATGTTTATGTCTGGCCCCTGCACCTCAGGCATACTGAGGTGTATGTTTAAGTGTGGTCTCTGGGAGCTACTAGGCTGAGATAAAGCTTCTCATTTAAGAATTTCTTTTCAAGCAGACTCCATTCACTGAAAAGAAGACCACAAATATTTCAGTAATTACTTCCTGAGCTACTTTAGTCAATGCTAGCTGCAGTAATTAGAAAGGCCTCAGTACCTGTCCCTGGGGAGACAAAGACAAGTCCAAGTGCCCCTTGAGACCCTGTTCAAGTAGCAACAGTGTGTTTAGATCTCAGCTGTGACCTCTACCTCCTGAGCAGCAAGTTGTATTCTCCAGGCTGCGCAAGAACAACTGCAGCACCCTCTGACAGCAAACACATTTATAGGGGTTTTGTGATTGCTTAGCATCCCTATTTTTGGATTTCCTTATTTCTGGGTTTTAGCTGTCAATAAAGGAACTGATAAGGTATAAAGTCCATTATAGAATGGAGTAATGATTGTTGTCATTTCTTCTTCAGCATACACAGATGAAGTTGTTACAGCTATTAAACAAAGCAGACGAGCAATAATTATTTTAAGCCCAGCCTATGTCAGTGGGCCAAGCATCTTTGAACTGCAGGCAGCGGTGAACTGTGCCTTGGAAGACAAAAAGATCAAACTGGTATTAATAAAGTTCCAGGCTTTCCAAGAGCCAGAGACTTTGCCTCCAGTAGTGAAGAAAGCTCTTCGGATATTACCAGTCATTACCTGGAAGTCTTCTGTTTCTGCTGCTCCAAACAAGTTCTGGAAATATATGCGTTACCACATGCCAGTGAAAAGTACCAAGATGTTGGGAAATTGGAGCCTAAAGGACTTTTGCCTAAGGTTATTCAGCCTGATATATCAATAGCAGAAATTTCACAGAGGGATGACAGCAGGCTCAGGAATGGTGACGTGACTGTAAAGGGCCTTTTCTACACTGGCTGACCACTGTGGACTGTAACTACAGTCAGCAATAGCTCACTCCAAAACAGTGAGAAGGACTGCAGTGTGATAGTGCTGCAGCCCCACAGTAAAAATATATGGCACTGAACACAACTGTAAATGTAAGCTTTCTTTCATAAATTATTATTTCTGTACTATTTTTATTATATTTGTTATATTTTGCTGTGATGTTGAGGCATACATGTGAACGCTTTGTTCTTTGCACTGTATTTCTTCTAGAATATTTTTATACTTGTTTTCTAGAAAAATATTTAAAAAGGGAACTCTGGAGAAAGTTTGCAGTGTAATTTTTCTGTGCAGTCCAGTGAGACAAATCCAAAGTCTTTAAACAAGTCACCTCCTCCTGTGGGAGCATCAAGGAAGTACCATGGGAGACTGCTACACTGGGTATGCCAAAGGAGTTGAGAAAAGAAGCAGCACTGTGTCAGGGCATCTCCATCATTCCTGCAATGAGAGAAAGCATTCCCACCAGTTGTGAAACATTTCTTACTTGGAGCATATTGCTGATCCTGTCTGGTGCTGGTCACTCATGGGTCCCATTGAATCTGTTAATATCATTGGTGCATTGCAATTGTAAATCAGAGTCCTGGTTGTCACAGCTGGTAGACTTCCAGGGACTTCGAAGTCTTTCCTTTCTAGTCCTCTGGCTGCTAACTCTCCAGGGTTCACATCACTTACTTACTTTCACGGCATCTTGCAGTCTGTAGTTAAGTTAAATGCAGTGGTTAGTGTTAAGAGAAGCTGAGTAGGAGATCCACTGATTTGGTGTTCTGCTGACTTCATTTGGCCTTCAAGTTAAAAAAAATGTTTTTTTATAATGCTAATTGAGTAGCTCATCTGCCAGATTTCTTGTTGGAAGGGGACTTCAAGAAACACTGCTGTTAACAAAACCAGTATACTGAAAAAAAAACCAACCCAACTCTTCTGCAAGCAGGCTGAGCATTATCTACCTAATTTTGTGTTGGGTCCAAAGCCTTCAGCGGAGAGACTGGTGGTGCTGTGGGGCAGAAGTAGAAGATAGTGCCTCATGTAGAAACAGAACATCAAATGGCATCACTGGCTGTATCATGGAAAAGTTTGACACCCGCAATGGGGATTTAGTTCAGATCATTATAAGCTTTTGAAGCAAATTTCCCAGTTGCCACTACTTGTTGCCTTCTGCTTTGCACTACAGAGCATCAGAGGTGAACGCACTGGATCTCTTTCCACTGGAAGTCAAGTGGAACGTATTCTCCACCCATGAAGGGACACTTGGTCTGTGAGACCAGTTGGTCTGAAGGAATCCCCTCCAAAACACATGCAATGTGGATATGGGGTCCTCAGCACTAGTTGTTTTGGGGTACATCTCTGTTCCCACTAGTCTGCCCTGTTTCCCAGCACAACCAAATCAGTGGCAATTTGAGTAATTTGTCAGTAAATTAAATTTACTCACTTATAATGTATGTAATACAGGCTTTAGCAGCTTTTAGTCAAAACTACTATGTTCATACACTTTGTTATCCTAACACTAAACATGATAGTTTTTGTGGAGGAGAGAAGGGGCTGACCTTTTAAAAAAAAATGTTCTATAAGGGTGAATGTTGCATTGGAGGAGGATAACGTGGTTGTCCAGTAAATGCCTTGCTGGCATGAGTAAAACAAATGTCAAATACAAGACAACTCAAGATAGAGTTTTAGACACATGATGTGTCTCAGACCTTCTTCTTTCTGCTGTTATTATCTGCTAAATTATGTCCATGCACTTAAGGGAGAGAAGTTTCTAAACAAGAAGGCAATTTGCGTGTTCCTCCACCAGATGTCCCTACTGTGAGCCCTGCAGAGCCCATTTATTTACACGCCAAGCAGTTCTGTTCCCAGGTGAGACAGGACCAGTGAGCGGTGCCAAGTGTGGTGGTATCTGAGGTGCCAGTTGCACTGGGGAGGCAGGCAGGGAGTGAGGGCAGGAGAGGAAGGTATGGAGTGGGCTCTTCTGCATGCCCAGGGTGCCACCATCTCACCCACCTGATGCTGTTTATTTGTGCTGCCTAAAGTTTTTTTTGGTTTTTTTTTGACAGTGAGAAAAAGAAATCAGAGTGGCTGGATAAATAATATACTTAGAGAGGGCTTTTATTCCTTAACAGAGAGATGCTGTGGCCGAGGTTTATCTAGGTTGAAGGAACCTGCAGAACCGGTATCTTTATACAAACTCCAGGTCGGTCTGTAATACAAGGAACAGGACAGGCACATTAGGGCTTTTAAAACGACATCTAAAAGGCAAATGAAGCAGCCCTGAGGAAGAAGCAGCCGTGGTTATGAGCAGCACGAATCAACAAGCGTGAGCGTTGCATACCTTCACGCACCCACTATGTGCTATATCTGTAATAAAATAGTCGCAGCTGCAGACATGGGCTCTGCCACACTTGCACATGCAAAGCTTTTGAACTGGTTGCTCTTGCTGTCAAGCCTGGTATGCTGTTCTGCTGCTGCTTATGTGGATGAGCCCAACCTGAGCAACAGCTTCTTGCCTCACTATGAACCTCATCAGGGGGGTGCTGTTGGCTCTTCACAAGATACGAGGCTACATGTTTTCACAGTGGACTATGGCTATGTGCAAATTCCCTATGAAGTTACGCTTTGGATCCTCCTTGCCTCTCTTGCAAAAATAGGTAAGTAGAAAATGGGATCTTGGGTCCTCCTACACCAGCAAGATGTTAAAAGCATACCATGTAACCTAGTATCTTCCATGCATTTTTGTAGCTGGGATTGTTTTTAGAGCTTCTGTCCTCAAAAGAACAGGTGTGTTCATTACCATGGCAATGACAAAATTCCACCTCTAAATTCTTCCAGCTTACTTAAGTAAATTTATGACTTCTAACCCTCGTGTCTCTTGGGTTGTCTAGGCTAGTGAGTAGCAACGGAGCTGCCCTACACAGTGCTGTCCATCCCTTTTTCTAGTCTTTAAACATCACAAGTTATGAGAATTTACAACCTGCCACAGCTGTAGAAATCAGTAACGCCAGCTGAGACTAAAAGTGAATTGAATTTGGGGGAGAAAAGTGGGAAGAATTCTTCCACTGTGCAAATAATAGGAAATGTTTCCCTATGAGTCTTTGTTTTACATGTTTGCTCTTTAGACTTTCTCAGAAAGTAATACCAGAAGAGAGAAACTGAGAATCTAAGTGAGTGTAGGTCATTAGAGATGTAGGGTAAGTGCCTTTTCAGTACATACCAGTACATCCAGCTTCTATTAGAACTCCCTGTAGGTATCTGAATGAAGAAAGACAACTCATGGAGAGGTAGGAACTGCAATTAACGTGTCAAAAATGGCTCACCACGTGTCTTGCACATTTTCATAGCGGGGCTCAAATTATTTTGACCATTCAGAATTAAGGCAGCAACATCAAATAAATGAAGAAGATAGTAATAAGGTGAAGAGCTGCACACATGTGATCTCCCTGTCCTTTTGATCTTTCCATGGGATTTTCAAATGTTACTATAGAACAGGCTGGGAGATTGAACTGATGATTTTCTGGAGGTGGCCTGAAAATAAACATTTTTCATGTTATAGTCACACAACAGACAAATATTGCTACCACTGACCATGATTTGCCAGCTTTATAATAGCTGATGATCTCAATCCAATTCCTATAAATGAATTCTTCACTGCTAAAATAAAAATAAAAATTTTCACAAATCAAATTTGCTGTTATAGTGTCAGCAGTGTGTTAGCAGTGAGCATATTGATCAATTTCGTTATTCATCACACATAAAAACACAGGACTTTCCATATGATAATATCCTTGTTTTGAGCAAGAAGTAGATACTTTAGAAGAACTGTGTGGTGCCTCCCAAGCATCCTCCCAGGCAGACCTGTTCCTTAGCCGGGGGTTTTCAAGTAATATTATTTTCATTGAACAGTGTGGAGCTGCTGACTTCAAATCTATTTGGTAGAAAGAGTTAGTCTGAATAATCTGGTTACCTAGGGAAGAAGATTTCCAAACTTAAATTTTTCAGTGTTTTATTCAGGCATTATCTTCTTTCTGGATTTCAAGATTCCAGAGTGGGAAACATTTCCGAGACCTTGAAAGGCAAAACAATCCCCTTATCCCGTAACACTGACAGAAGACTTGAACAAGACTTTTTTAATTAGAGAAGTAGATGAGTAGAGTTAACATACTTTTCTGTAAAAACAAAAAATCTCCTAAATAAATTTTTAAAATAACATAAAAATATTTTTCTTTTTCTTCAGTGTTGAATATAGATAATTGGAGGGTTACCGAAGTGCAGTTACGGCATTAACTTCTAGCTATGGGATGAAGGTTGACCTAGCCTCAGGCATGGAGACACAGCCACTGGATTTATAGATTTCTTAGTCTCCTTCATTCTCATTCTTGTAAATTCTGAATAATTCTTAAATTTCTAGCAAAAAAACTCTTTCATTTGCCGTATGATTACACAGTTCCTGGTACAGTAACTAGATGAGCCATTGCTAGACATTATCTTAGTATTGGTATCAGTATTTGTGTCAGATGGGAAGAATTACATGAATGCAGTTGCACTAGCAGTACATTGAGGTGGGCAGGAGATTCACACCCACAACATTTATATTGGTAAGTATGGCCCTTTTTCTGTAAAACAGCTTGGCTACATCTATGCTTATAAACTAACAAGCACCCTGTCGGGAAGCTGTGTGTGACTGTCTACACCATATCAGTGCTGATGTGCTCCTTCTCAGCTCTGGCTCCTATTGACAAGCCTTCTCCCAGGCAGTGCCCAGGCAGACTGTGGGCTGGGATCTGTTCCCACAGGCAATTTGGATGTGACCACTACTTGCTGGGGTAGGGAATAGAATGTGGCTGTATGGATGAAGCCTGAACCTTTCTGCTTTGAAAATTCTTTGGCCTGATTAATTTGCTAGTGTAGATTCAACCTTTATTCTAGTGAGGGAAAAAAACCAAACCCTTAGGATGCATTATTTTCTCAGATATTTGATTGCTGCTGGTAGTTATTTCAGCCTGGCTGAAATCACTGGTTTTGTTTCAATAAACTAACTCATGGGGTTCTTTACCCTATGTAAAAACAGCAGTTTTCCCAGAAATGCAAGGTTAGTCATCTTGTACAAAGCCTTACATTATTGTGGCTTGACTCCTGCTGCTTTGCATGTGTTATTGTTCATGAGTACTCAGTCCCTCTGTCTGCAGATGACCTGGAGTCCATTTAATGCTTCAGGGGAGTGCTGAAAGTGGAGGGACCTGAGCAGATGATGGCATCTGGGCTGCTCCCTTGAACTTCTCCAGGTTCCTGGTCAGCCCAAACCCAGCAGAAGCTCTGCAGCCAGTGACCCTCCACAGCACTGGGGGGGAAGCTGCCTTGGAACCTGCAGCCAGGAAGAGGGATCTCTTTGAGATGGAGGGACAATACTGTGCCTCAGAGGTCTGGCAGTAGCAGTTTGGCAGCAAGGACTCTTGAAGCATGTTTTCTTTCCAAATTGTGGAGTACAATTTCAAAGAAGCTACTGCATTCTTAGAAGCAGAGCTTAGACTCAGTCACACTTGCTCAGAAATTGAGCTGGGGAGCAGGTAGACAAGAGGTTCATGGCCAAACTCTTCCCCTGCTTTAGAGGTACAAGCCTGGGAATGTTTAATTTTGAAGGGAATGGTACTGCCTGTTTTCACATTTGAAATCTAAAGAGCAAAACCTGGCTGTCTGAAGACAAAGTATTCAAAGGCAGGCAAACATCTGTCTGACATCAGGTTAATTTAAATTGGAATAATACCCTAATGTTTTATTCAAGGTTTCCACCTCTATCACCGATTACCAAGACTCATGCCCGAAAGCTGCATCCTGATTGTCATTGGAGCACTAGTAGGAGCAATCATTTTTGTTTCAGATCACAAATCTCCACCGGTGATGAACTCAAGTATTTACTTCTTGTATCTCCTTCCACCCATTATCCTAGAAGAGGGTTATTTCATGCCAACTCGCCCATTTTTTGAAAACTTTGGGTCCATCCTGTGGTGGTCTTTGCTGGGATCTCTGCTAAACTCATTTGGAATAGGCCTCTCCCTCTATGGAATCTGCCAGATAGAAGCCTTTGGCCTGACTGACCTGGACCTGCTGCAGAACCTGCTCTTTGGCAGCATGATTTCAGCTGTGGATCCTGTAGCAGCCCTGGTAGTTTTTGAAGAAGCCTCCGTTAATGAGCAGCTTTACATGATGATCTTTGGAGAATCATTGTTAAATGATGGCATCACTGTGGTGAGTTTCTTTCTACTCTTTGTCTTCCCTTCTTTGGGCTCTTGTGGCTTGTACGGTTATTTAGCAAAAAACAAGAGCACTTCTAAGGAGATCCTAGATACCTTATTTATGTTATGGATACTCTATTCCATCACACAAAACTAATTTAATGTATGTAAAGATTACATCTTGTATTAACTCTTTCAAAAGCATATTGTGTTAGATCTACTGGGAGAGCGAAGCATTAGACATGTGCATTAGACTTCACATCTTGCTCTTGCATTCACTTAAGTGAATGGATAAGCTAAAGCTAATTTTGCTGGTAAGATCACTGTAAGACCTACGAAAATTCTTGATATTGTGCAATCAAATAAATAGAAAATGGTACTGCTTAAAGACTGAAGGCAGCAGGGGTAGAAATACAGCTGACCTTCCTTGTCACATGCCTTAGAGAGCCCTCTGCAAAAAAACCCAACCAAACCAGATGTGAACAACCTCTGGGTGCTGCACTCCTTCCTCCTGCTTCTCCTAGGAAATTCCCCAGAGACCTTAGACAGGAATTCCAAAAGCCACTAATAACTTTGCTTAGCTCCGTTTCTATCAGTAAAAAATTTATATCTGAAATTCACCTTTCTTGGATGTCTTAAGCATCCAGAAACAGTGCTTCTGCAATAGGAGAGATTTTGTTTGTTGGGGGTTTGTTTGCTTGTTTGGTTAGTTTGGTTTTTTGTATTTTGGGTTTTTTAACAGGAAAAAGTTCTTTTTTACCAAACTCATTTTGCTAATACTTTTCTAAAAGTTTGCTAAAACTTGGAAGAACCTGAAATTCTAGCTGCAAACCACAACTGACAAAATCACTTAGAACACACATGTTTTTCCAGGAAGAAATTTCAAGCAGGAAATTCATTGCACAGAAACCAACAGGACTGCTCATGTGCTGCAAGTTAACTGCAGGTTAAGGAGTTTTGCTAGATAAGATCTTTACAGAATTTTAATCACAGGAATCTAGAATACATAAAAACTATTCAGATGCTGTTATACATGAGGTACAGCACAACTTGGACTTCAAAATCTGTACAGAGTTCACTGCTGAAAGGCTTCATGGCAGAAGCACAGCTTGTGAGCAATGCAAAAAGGAAAAGGAATGAAGTCATTTCTCGCAGCCACAGCCTATTGATCATAAATCCTTCCTCTTGGTGAATCAGACATGTAGGGCTGATGTAGAACTAAGGAATAAATGTTATTTAACTTTACATGCAAACTGCTTGTGTGTTACAATTGTAACAAAACAATTCCAATCCATCTATCACTTACACTCGTCTTTTTGGTTCCTTCACGTGCAAACCTCAAAAAATAATACCTTTTCCTCACAATGGAAAAGCTTGTTTCACCCTTTTTTTGACTGGCTCTCTACATTGCCTTCCTTTTGTTTCCAGCTGATATTTATGATGTAGATCCAAATCATGTTATTTACATGAGCTTTCAGTCAGCATCCTGCCACAGCATAAATGTGTAGTGACAGAAAGCCTTTAGAACAGTGGTATGTAGGCATTCCTCAGCAACACTAGGTAAATTAGCAAAAGAGATGAAAGGGCTGTACACAGGGAGTACAGTTGGCTACACCACTGCGAGTTCCGTTTGCCCCACGTCCCCTCATTTTTTGGGCTCTTCTCACAGCAGCTGTGTTGCAATCAGTTTGTCAGCTCTTGCTGATGCATCCGAGCATCACCCACATCTCATCAATTTTCAGGACATTGAGATCTTTAGAATCTCTACCTAGCTTCATTTTTGAGAAGACTAAAGTAATTGTCACCTGCATGGAGCCCAATAGGTGTATTTCTCCTCTCTGATACCCCACTTGGTTTTTTTAAAGGCTTTAAAACTGTGTATCTCAGGTGTCTCAGTTCCTCCCTGTTTCTCTCTTAACAGTTTCCTTTGAGTTAACTGTATGTGTCTAAAAAGATAATATCACCAAGATATACTAAGCATACATTTTTTTTTTCATTGTTTAAATACAAATATCCCCTGGTTCTCTCCAGTCTGCTTATCAGCTTGAATATATTTTTTTTTTCCCCCACCAGGAAAAACTGGTGCGAATTTTCTGAACTTGTGTATTATTTGAGGCAACAGTAGCTCTTTCTCCTATATTTAGTTCAATATCCTGGTATAAAAAATTTTCAAAATTACAGACTGTGGCATGAGAATGATGACTTAGGAGTTGCGCATTTGACTTAAGGGACTGGAGAAAAAAGTGGATAACTTACCTTTTCCATCCATTTGTACCTTTTCCTATTCTCCTCAGTAGGGCCATGTCTGTGGATGGAACAAAAAGGCTCTAGGTCCTGTTAAATTCCTCTTTTCCCAGTTGCTTCTGAGTGGACTTTTAGCATCAGAAAAGTGCAGACAGCAACAGGACTGGTCTTAGCATGTATCATACACTAGTGGAATTTCAAAGCCCTGTTTAAAACGGTGACATTGGTAAATCCAATGCAGATTTCATTCAAACCTGAGTACAGGTGGAGAATGTGATTTTGCTGGGAAGTGTTTCAGGCATTTGAAGCTCTGCTCCCACACATACACAGACCGTTTCTGTCTCAACAGGAGCTGAGCACCTGTGTGCATCAGGAAACGGACTATTTCCCCTTACTACTTCATCTCTGAGGCCTGATTTTAGAAACACTGAGAACACCTACGCATCATGCTGTAGTCAAAATGAAGTGACAGTGACTATTTTCTCTAATGGTGCCCTCTCTTCTTTGTATGTAGTAGCAGAGCAGTTAAGGAAACTTACTGCATGATAGAGGTGAAAGTAAAATTAATTTCTTTATTTGAGGAGATTTGACTTTACTCTCGATGTTTCTGAGGAAGGCTTTGACAACTGGGATGTATGGGTGCTAGGAAGGAGGATGGAGGTATTTTCTGTGTTTAGAGTAAAATTAAATACATGTGGTCAGGAAGAGTTATCAGGATGGAAAGAAAGAGTTATCAAGTCTGCCTGTGTTGGTGGTTAAGGCAGCCACTTTAAAATCTTTTTTGCAGAGCTTCTGATGTGGATGGTATGTGCAATGTATGTATCATATAGGCAGCTGTAGCAGGGACCTGTCTCCATGGAGGTTCCCCTGTGGACGACGGTGTCATGCTCTCTCTTCCTCCCCCGGCTCGAACAGCCACCCAGTGGTACACCACTACATGGTAATGTCCCCTCCAAAAAACCCAAAACATGACATTCTCAGAGTTGTTAAAAAAGGCCAGCTATCAATACATTCCTTCTTACAAAGGATGCCTTACAAAGACATCCTAAGCTGATTCAGGCTTTCCTACCATGTAAAAAATTATAGTACTCAATATATTGGCATAAAAACTCCAGTGTCTAATCTGCTCTGATAAGACTCTACCTGAAATACTGCAGCTCTGGAGTCCTCAGTACAGGAAAGACACGGACCTGTTGGAGAGGGTCCAGAAGAAGGACATGAAAATGATCAGAGGCATGGAGCACCTTTCCTATGAAGACAGTCTCCTACTCTTCTCAGCCTGGAGAAGAGGAGGCTCTGGCGAAACCTTATTGCAGCCTTTTCAGTACTTAAAAGTGGCCTATAAAGAAAGATGGGGAGAGACTTTTTAGCAGGGCTTGTTGTGATAGGATGAGGGGTGATGGTTTCAAACTAAAAGAGGGGAGATTCAGGCTGGATGTGAGCAAGAAATTTTGTACATTGAGGGTGGTAAAACACTGGAGCAGGTTGCCCAGATAGGTGGTGGATGCCCCATCCCTGGAGACATTCAAGGCCAGGCTGGATGTGTTTCTGGGTAACTTGATCTAGCTGAAGCTGTCTCTGCTCATTGCAGGGCAGGTTGGACTAGATGACCTTTGAAGGTCTCTTCCAGCCCAAGCCATTCTACGATTCTGTGATTCTACATGGAGCTTTATTTGTATGATGCAGCTCAGGATGTTGTACAGAACAGTTTACTCCAAAAAAAAAAGTTATAAAAAGAATTATGTCATATTTCCATAATTTCCATTTATTGCCATCAGTTATATCATAGAGACACTTTAGGAACCAGAAAAAGGAAGAAAAATTTACTAAGTCATTTCCTGAGGGTAATTTACTTGACTCATAAGTCAGCATAGATTCATGCCTTGGTATCATTTCTAAAGAATCACAAGTCTTAAGAGGTTGAAGTCTGCAAGAAAGGGGGGACAAAGAGAAAACAGGCTTTGTAATTAAATGCTATATGGTAAGTACAGTAAGAGTTACTTACTGTGGAGACATGAACCCTCTTTTCCTTATCTGCCACTGAAGGCCTAATTTCATACATAGCCATCAGGAAAAAGCAGTTCTGGATATTTTCTCGTGTGAAACGTTATGTTGTGCTTTCTTTGTTCTTCAGAAATATTAGCAATGAGACCAGGATGTGTAACGGCTCAAGGCCATATGTTCCCAGCAGTAATTTAAGATTAGGTAGTAGCTGGGGAATAATTATTATCCTAATGAGCTTGACTCTTCTACCTGCAAATATCTGCTTTAATCTTCTTAATAGCCTTCTGGAATTAACTATATGAAGAAGAAAGACCAAAGAAAACCAGATAAGGCAAATTATTTTGGTCCATTTTTGACTAATGTTTTGGTGCAACAACTTTGGTGAGCTGGTGTCTTTAAACATTCCCCGAATTCTCTTGGAAACTGAAAGGTGACTTTCACGTGTTACACACTCCCTGTAAACACATCTGACAGGACTTAATATTAACCGACTGTCAGCAACCTCTAAGACATTTTTATTACTATACCACCTATTACTGTGGAAACTTTCTATTAGTTTCTAGGAGATGGATGAAAGTGGAATATACTGAAGATTTTTCATCACAAATTTCTGCAGAGAAGAGATTATTGATAATGACAAACTTATCTGATCTAAACTAAATTACCTTTACAGACCAAATTATACAATGCAGGAAATTAATTCTTTCTTCTAATCTGACATTGTTTTCCTTTTATTTTTGTCATTTCAAGCTTTCTAGTCAAAATATATGTGTGAAGAGTCTTTAGGCCATTTAAAGCACCACAGCTTTTGATTCCCACTTTGCAATTGAGGCAGAGTTCCTGTCATGTGAGGATAGAGAGGCTGTATTTATCTAGCTAGAGAAAATACGAAACTGAGGCTACCATTTTCCCTTGCCTTGCCTTGCCTGCCCCTCCCTCTACTGCTTCCTTTCCCATTCTCAGTGATTCATGATTTTTATGCATCAAATACTACTGAAAAACATTCAACATTCCACAGTCTATCTAATGGAGTGTGTCTACTCTACTGATAATGCAATCTAAATGGAATTTAAATCCAAAGCATGAATCTTAGCCACTGCCCTGCCCCATCCTGAATCAGAGAGAGCATGGAGCGTAGAGCATGAGGTTGATAAGGTACACAGCTGGGCTTTAAACATCTGCTACAAAGACCAGTTATTAAGTTTACCTTCAAAAAACAAACAAAAAAAAAAGAGTATTTTTTGGTTACTTCCATTGCACTTGATCCCTCAGAGATTTACTCTTGTTACATAACTATCTACCCTTCTGTTTTTTGCTATTTTTCGAGATGCTTAGCGGACCCTTAATTCTGGGTCTTGTTAAGAAAAGCTAAGATTTCAACTGTTACTTTGCTGATCCATTTAAAGCAATTTCAGGTGCACACACACAGAGAGCTATGAAATGAGTAAGCTTGCCAGGTTCAGACAGACACCTGACTGTTGTCTACTTATTTTCACGTGTAGGTTTTATATAATATCTTCATCGCCTTCATCCAGATGCACAGGTACGAAGAAATCGAATCCATTGATGTC
This sequence comes from Strigops habroptila, assembly GCF_004027225.2. Lineage (NCBI taxonomy): Eukaryota > Metazoa > Chordata > Aves > Psittaciformes > Psittacidae > Strigops > Strigops habroptila. The sequence continues at coordinate 58,941,548 of NC_044278.2, forward strand.
TTTGCTGGCTTTGCTCGCTTCTTCGTAGTGGGGCTGGGTGGTGTGTTTTTTGGCATCGTCTTTGGATTTGTTTCGGCGTTCATGACTCGATTCACCCACAATGTTTCTACTATCGAACCCCTGCTGGTCTTCATGTTCAGCTACCTGGCATACTTGTCTGCTGAAACCCTTTACATCTCAGGCATTTTGGCGTGAGTATCGCTTATGGCTTTTCAGATGTCCTATTGAGGGAAGTATTATTACTTTGAGGAGGTGGTTTGCATGAGGTTGGTACAATACAGGCGTTTTCAGTCTCTGTCCTGGAGATCTGCAGTGGAAGGCTTCTAAAGGATGTGTAAAATGCAGTGCTAACTAGGAAAGGCAAACCTACAGTCAGCATAAGTATAGATGTACTACTGAGGAGTGCATATCTGCTCTGAAATTTTTTTAGATATTTCCTATTGGAAAATATCCTGCAAGCTGTAGGTGAAATGGCTAGTGCTGCCACCATCAGGCTGCTACCTATGATAGGATCAGGAGAATGAGAGAATCGTTTGCTGATAGGTCAGTGTATCTGTATTTATTTCTAAGCAGCATCACCATCAGATTACAAGAAAGATGAAAAGTAATGAGTATGGCAAACATAATAAAGAATGTCAGAGTTCTTTCTTTTTTATACAGCTATGAACATCAGCTCTAACAGATTTTACTGGAATTAATTTACATTTGAACAGCAACACTGGAACCGACACTGGGCAAAACCAGACAGCCAAGAACATCAAGTACATATGCATACATATAGTCATGCATATGGATATTGGTGAACATATTTTAATGTGATCAGGATACCTTGATGCTGCTGTAATGCTAGGGACTGCTTCTTGAAAGTGCTGTGTTGGCATGAGTGCCCACTGCAGAGAGAAAGCTGGAAGGTCTATTGACCATAGTAAATGAAGAGAGGATCAGTACTGTCCGAAGGAAAGAGGGCAGCGTCAGGAAAGGAATCAGAAGAGAAAGAAAGGAATAGGGGTGAAAGTGAGAGACTTTACAAGAAAACTGCTGGGAGGTGAATTTCAAACATAATACTGAATTTCAAACAAATAATGAATAATGAATTTCAAACAAAGAGCTCCTCAGCAGGGTAAAGTGTAAAGAAATGGTAACCTGATGGTAGTAAATTCTCCAGCTGGTGCTCGTGGCTGTGCAGGCTCAGTGCTCACCTGGTGGGTGGCAGCATCCTTGAATGGTCTGTGTTGGCTCTGAGCTTGCATTCTGGGTCTTGCGGGCACTGGTGCTCCAGAAAGGAGTCCCCTTTATTGAGGGCAAACCAATTTAAATCTAAAAGATACAAGTGTGTGGCTGTTGATGTCCAGGCAGGTGCATTTACTCACCTGCACTTGTCAAATCCTGATTTCATGGAACCGTAGAATAATAGAATACTTTGGATTGGAAGGGACCTTTAAAAGTTGTCTAGTCCAACCCTTCGCAATGTCCAGAGGCATCTTCTACTAGATCAAGTTGATCAAAGGTTGATCAAAGGTTGATCAAAGCCCCATCCAGCTGACCTTGAATGTTTCCACAGATGGAGCATCTACGGCCCCTCTGGGCAACCTACTCCACTGTTTCACCACCCTCGTTGTCAAAGATTTCTTCCTTATATCTAGTCTAAATCTACTAAAATCTTTTAGTGTAAAACCATTAGCCCTTGTCCTGTTGCTACAGGGCCTATTAAAATGTTTGTCCCCATCTTTCTTATAAGCACCCTTTAAGTATTGAAAGGCTGCAATAAGGTCTCCTCAGAGACTTCTATTCTCCATGCTGAACAATCCCAATTTGTTCAACTTCAGAGTAGAATTGGCTTTGTAAAAACAACCTTTGCAGGATGGCCCTGGGAAGCAATATTTGAATATTTAACCATGTTAAATAAGTAGTTAGACAGGATATATGTTTTCCTGAGCAATTAGACAAAGCAGACGACTCTTGTACTATGTTTTGTATATCTAACACATTTGCTCTGATCGAGATGACTGGCAACTTTAATTGAGCAGGGTTAGACCTGCCATGTAGTGAGCACTCATATTCATATGGACCCTTTCCTACCTGCACTGCCCAAAGTACTGCTTCCCTGCCTATTCATTACACTAGGCTACATAGGTCTTTATTTTTCTGCTTCATATTTTCATTAGAATGATGAAATTATTAGTAATAAAAGAATGTTAATATAATTGGGATTTATTATTCTTACTGCTTCATTAAGGAAATTATTGCTTGTTTTAGGGATAGGAACTTATTGTCACCCTTCTGAATTATTGAGGAATTCATTCATTTTTCACTTGGGTCATGAAAGTCTTTTATGCATGTGCCTCTGAAAGCCAACAGTATTAGACATTAATTTCTAATGGCCTTGTCTTAGAGCGTCCTTGGACCTGCTAAATGTCTCAGTTTCACAAGAATACCCTTGAGATTTCTTCAGTGGAAATTAAATGAGCAGAAGCTAGACAAAGGGTTATTTAATGAACAGTCATCATTCTCTGAATTCACAAGTTTGGAAAAATATCGTCGGAAGAAGCCCCCAAAGACTAAAATAGTATCAGTAGAAACTAGATAGATGATGGACTATGCTACTAGCATAGCACTCAATCTGTTTATTACCTATGACTATGGACAATAAAGGGGGCAAGAGGAAACCCCCTTCAGTAGTGCTGCTCAGAGTACTGCTCCAGGTGATTGATGTCAGGTGGCTGATGATGCCTCTGAAGCAGACTCTAGTCTTCATTAACAGTGAAGAGGTGAAAAACATCCTTCTGCTTCCTTAGGCACATTCCCCACACCCTGCATAACTAAGAGGGGGGAAGGACACCTCTGCAGGATAACTGAATTTCCCCTTGCTGTACACAATGAGCTACTGTGGGTCAAGAGTCACTGAAGCTTATCCTAGCCCTCCTCATCTGCCAGCTAGCTGGCAGGGACTCTCTGGGAGCTTTAGCCCTGAAATAGAATTATCACCATGTCTTTCCACCACTACCTCAAAGGAGAAGACCATTAAGAGGCAGGTTATATCCTTCTAAACAATCTGTCCATATGTTGGTACAAAACTGACTTGCCCTTTGTTTGAGACTCAAATATTTGGTTCTTGGTGGCTTGTGTGTTAAGCATTCAGGATAAAGTGGACTTTGAACTGGAATGTGATACCCTCACTTCCTTGTCAGGAAGGCTGACTGGTGTGCTTCATTTTTCCTGTATGCAAAATAGATTTGTAAAGCTGAATGAAGATGCTCTTCTACCTAATGAAATGGCTAATGTTACTGAAGAAATAAAAGCTTCTTCATATTAGGAAGGTCAGGGAGTGGTGGTGGAGAGTGCAGGTAATGAAGGCTGAGGTTGCTCTTAAATGAAAAAAAAAGGCAGGTTGTGGCTAATCCTGATGTTTTCCCTGGTACAGGATGACATCATGTGCAGTGACAATGAAAAAATATGTGGAGGAGAACGTTTCCCAGAATTCCTATACCACAATAAAATATTTCATGAAGATGCTGAGCAGCGTCAGCGAGACCCTGATTTTTGTGTTCATGGGAGTGTCTACAGTGGGGAAAAACCACGAGTGGAACTGGGCCTTCATTTGCTTCACCCTGCTCTTCTGCCTCATTTGGCGGACACTGAGTAAGTCAGCTTTTGCAGGCAACCTTCTCTGCACCTCTGAGAGAAACCCTTTGGTGCAAAGGTATGTTAGAAAAGTCTGTGCAGACTGGCATAACCGGTTTAATAACAAATTTACTAGGCTTATGTTACTGTGAAGTTAATTTCACAAATCTACACATGGAAAATGGAGGGAGGGGGGGAACCCAAGCAAATAGGGGTCTGTTTCAGACACATTGCCCATGAATTATGCCATCCTTTTTGAACCTGAATACTTTATTCTGCATCACATTGTTACAGACGCTGCAACAGAAAGCAAACGCATGTACACCTCGAGAAGCAATGAATTAGAACATCTCTTACTCTGCCACTATTATTTGTCACTTAAATTTAGTTAAAAATATGAGTGAACAATGCTTTTGTAATGAAAGATGTAAAGATGTTTTGGAAGTAGTACACATGAGAAGGCCAAAAATACAGTTATGCAGGCAACCTTATTTCTGACATTTTTTAACTTCTGAGTACCTGAACTGGCCATCTTAATAGGCTTTTTTAGTTTTGTTTTGTTTTGTTTGGGTTTTTTTGTTTTTGTTTTTGTTTTTGTTTTTTTGTTTGTTTGTTTTTTGGTTTTTGTTTTTTGTTTTTTTTCCAATAGGATTTTTCAGAGCAATTTATATTTTTAAAGAAAATGAGAAATCCAAATATTCCATCAGGTGGCCTTGGAGGATATATTCTGAGTGCTGACATTTAGGCATCTCCCTTGGCTAACTAACATGGGGTTAGTTCTCCCATGTTTCATTCATAATCAAAGGAGATCCCTCTGGGGCATCCTGTGGGGCAGAAATCTACATTGGTCACCTGCCACCACCTCCCCAGCCTTGTCTATATTCCCTTTATATACAGGCTTTAGCTCTGGGCATTGGTTTTGCATCATCTGCTACGGTACTGAGGAGGAAAAAGACCTGCAGGTGACTTGTCAGGGCCAGCTGTACACTGAAGGAGAAGGCAAAAAGGGATTGAAAGGAAAAGGAGGGTGATATTTGCTGGAGAGTGGTTGATGAATCAGCTGAAGGATATGATTTGTCCTCCCTACCATGCACAAAAAAGGAAGAAATAGCTGAAGATTGAGGGCAGCCTTAGCTGCAGTGACTATGAGACTGTGGATGCTAAGATCCTGAGAGGAGTGATCAAGCCAACAAACAGCAGAATTACAACCCTGTACTTCAAAAAGCAGATTGTGGCAGGTGGAAGTGGTTTATAGTGTAAACCACATTATAGGTTGATAATCTGGGCTCAAAATACTGGTCTAGCTGGTGGCTAATGGTACCCCTCAGTGCTCATTGCAGAGACCAATATTGTTTTAACGTCTTCATTAATGACCTGGACAATGGAATGGAGTGTACACTGAGCAAGTGTGTGGTTGACACCAAACTGCAAGGAGCAGTCAATATTCTGGATGGTTTCCATTCAAAGGGACCTGGGCAGGCTGGAGAAATGGGCTGATAGAAAGCTAATTATGTTCGAGAAGAGCAGTTACAAAGACTTACATGTGGCTTGGAATAACTTCGTGCACCAGTATAGGCTTGGAGTCTAGTAAGCAGCTCTACAGAAAAGGACCTGGCCTGGTAGATAACAGGTTGAACACAAACCAGAATTATGTTCTCGTGACAAAGAAGACCAACAGTGTCCTGGCCTACATCACCAAGTGTGTAGCCAGCAGGTCCAGCAAAGTGTTTCTTCCCCCCTCTTCAGCACTGGTGGAAATGTGTGTTTCCAGAGCAGTCTCTCCAGTTCTGGGTTTCCCCGTGTAGGAAGTACACGGAGGTTCTGGATCAAGTTCAATAGAGGCCACCAACCTAGTAAGAGGCTGAAGCACTGGATGTACAAGGAGAGTCTGAGAGTGCTGAGTCTATGCAGCCTGAGAAAGATATGCCAGAGGAGAGACGTTATTACTTTCTATGAGTGCCTGGCCAGAGGAGAGAGAGAAGATGCAACCAGACGCTTCTCAGAGGTTCACAGCAACAGGGCAAGAGAGAACAGACACAAGCTGGAACATGGGAAATTCAGATTAGACAGTAGGAACCCATTTCTCAACATGACGGTGATCTGGTATTGTAACAGTGGCCCCCCTCTCTATTCTTAAAAGCATTCAAGACTTGACTGAAGCTTTGAGCAACCTGATCTGATTAGCTCTGCTTTGAGTAGGGACTTGGACTAGATGACCTTCAAAGGTCCTTTCCAGCCTACAGTACTCTGAGTCTAACACTTGGGATCAGGTAAGTGTTGGCATCAAGCGCCTGAGAGTAAGGTGCTCTTGTTTAAATCTCTAAGGTGGCTTATCCCTTCAGACAAAAAGAATACCAGAGCAGAAAGAAGATACTGGCTTGACCAGCAAAACCCATACACATTTGAAGACCTTTGACTTTTAAGCCTGGGAGCCCTGTAGGAAGGCATTTAACCCAAGGGAAAAGAGAGAGGAAACCTGTGAAGGTTCAAGCACGTGCATCTGACCAGCTCTATTGTATAGGGATGACACAAGTGGTAAAGGCAATATAATTCTTGTGAGCTGACAGCAGAAAGAAAGCAGTTAAGTATTTTCTTGCTAACCCTGGGCAAAGCATGGCCTCTAAGTTTTTAAAGGCTTACTTTCAGATTCCGTGTTCAAAAATCCATCCAATTAAGACAGAAAAAGTGCTATCCTGATACAAAAACTATTTTGCTGCTACACGTTCATCCTTCTCTCAAACACCAAGGGGAGTGCTAGAGCTTTCCAGAGGAAGGCTGAAATATTTTCTGCTAAATTTGTTTGCTAAAATGATTACATCAATTTGCTTGAAGCTTGAGTAAAATAAAGAGAATTGGCCTGAGGGTGATACCTCACATATGTAATTTCAATTTGAGTAGCTGATCTGTAGCATAGCTATAAGTAGCCAAAAAAAGTCTTATATAAAGCGGTATCCTGCAACCTGCATAACAGGATACTGCTACTGGCCTTACCTCTAAAAGTGCACTGAGTTTATCATGACAGCTGTGTAAAATAATACCAGTAATTATCAGCATTTGTCAGGTTTTACTTCAGTAATTTAACAGTTTCCACACAAAACAGGATACATGTTTCTTACGGAAGATGAAGATTAAATCAAGCAGATAGCTAAACATACTCTATAAAGAAGAGCTACAGTCCTTACACAGCCACGGGTTCTCTGATTAATTTAACTTTTACAACAAGCAAAATTCAATTTAAGAAATAAACACAGAATTAGAGACACAATAAGACAAAGGATTAAAAATTAAAATGCTATTACTCTTTGCCTTTCAGTGAACCTGTCCACAGAACTTGTTGGTAAAGCACCATTCAAACACTTTGGACAGACACTGTGTAGAAAGCAGGAAACACTGCAAGGGAAGGCACATAAAAAACTCATCCAGTGGTTTGTCTTGTCTCCAGAACACTTCAGAAAAGAAATGTGCATCATAAATGTAGAAAATAAATATTATCCCCTAATCTCACTTCTAAACTGCATAAATGAATTTAAATCCCAAAGCAGATAGTAACCATGGTCTTTTCTAGGAGATTTTTTCATGCAAACCAGATTAAGCAATTGGTCAAAGAGAAGCTGCAAGAACCCAAAACTGAAAAGACTGCCAACAGCTGTGTGAGCCAAGATGTTGTTTTGCTTTAAGTATTTTCCTTTTCACCGTGGTTAATAATAGGTTGGGTTTTTTTTTTTCCTTCTTAGGTGTATTTGCTCTCTTCTACATCAGCAACAAGTTCCGAACATATCCCTTCACCTTCAAAGACCAACTCATTATTTCCTACAGTGGCCTTCGAGGAGCCAGCAGCTTCTCTCTTGTATTCTTGCTTCCAGTGAATCTCTTCCCAAGAAAAAAATTGTTCATTACCGCTACTCTTGCAGTTATATATTTCACTGTATTCATCCAAGTAAGTGTATTTCTTAATGGATTGCTTTCGTGTAATAGAGGTGGACTGAAAGCTTCATAGTGAAGACTGCATTGAATTTACTCTCAAATTAGGACAAGCTATCATATTTTATGGCCAGATTTAGAACTGCAGTGTATAATTACCCTTTCAGGACTTTCTAGTTGTTATTAAATAACTTTTTCAGAAAGTTGGCATTGAAAACCTGTGTCTTTTAAAATATTCAAAGAAAGGAGTATTTTGTGTCCAAAATCTCTTATGTTCACTCCAGATGTGCTTCCTAATGCTTCCAAATAAAGAAGCATTTTAACTTTACACTTCAGCACAGAATCATTTTCTATTAGCGGTGTATCTCAAACTGAAGAGAAAATGATATGTCTATTCTATGAAGGATTTTGAATTTTTTACTTTCATCTTCATTCATCTTGATGACCAAATGAGAACATTTAAAAATCCTTTGTAAAAGAATATTAGAGAAAAATGAAGTGAATAATTCAGATTTCTAAGAATGGCTGGCTACTTCAGATGTTTGGGCTGTTGCACTTGGCTTACACTGCTATACCTGGAAGAACTGGATCTTCTGGAAGTCTTGCATCCCATGTTCTGTATTTTCCTGCACCAAAATATCAGATAATCTAGGCTTCCAATGGGGCACTATGCACTTGTGGTTAGGCGCTTGGATTCCACCAGAATGTTTCAGAAAAAAACTTTTGTTTCTGTTTCCCCTTTTAAAAAGCTATTCAGTAGCAGTGTAGTAAAGAATTGGAAAGAGCTAAAAGTAATTTTAAAGTTAAAAAAAACCCACCCAAAATATTTAATTCTGAACTTGCTGAAGTAAGAGATTTCAAGACTGTAAGAACCTCACAAAGATAATGTTTTCTTCCAAGTCAGTGCTGTTTTGAAGGTTGACAATGAGTTAAAACATGTCAATAAATACAACCTTGATTAAAAAACCACTGGTGCATAATTTTCTTAAAAATTTTTAAGTTTTAAGCCTCTTTCGTAGCTCTCCATACAATTAATATATCTAAGACACAGCTTTCCTAACTGATTAGAATTAAATCCTTTTGCTTTCTTTCTGTTGTTTTTGTTTGTTGTGGGTTTTTTTTTTTTTCCTAAAAGATAATTAACATTTCAACTCATTGTTCCAAATGCAGGGAGTCACAATTGGACCATTGGTCAAATATCTAGATGTGAAAAAGACCAACAAAAAGGAGTCTATCAATGAAGAGATTCATGTGCGAGTAAGTCTTTTATATCAGTAACTGGTAGCCTAAAAATAAGAGAAAGGGTATTCCAAAAGAGCTGGACCGAGGGAGGCATTTGGTAGCACTGGCATTCAGTGAATTTGGACACTGAATGCTTTTAACAATATTTGAAGGAAACCCTAGGCATAATTTTCTGAACTGTATCTCATTTATATTCATAGTAACTATCATATTATAATATTATATGTCATGTCACAAGTGTCATGGTGTAACAGGACCCTTACTTCTTGACACTTTTGACCATGACAGAACCATAAAGGCCACATTTACAAAATGCACTCATCATCCTTCTCAGCTAGATTTGTGAAACACCTTGTTGCCATCTTTTGACTGTATCTAGGTACACATTGACCCCTTAGAAGTCTTTAATCAAGTTTTATTGAATTGAAATGGGTTGAACCATTGGTCTGCAAATTTAGTTTCAAGTTATTCTGAGTAATGGTCTTTTCTCCTCTCAAACATTTACTTTAGCTCCTGAATTAACATTACAAAAAGTTACAGAAAGCTGCTTAAACTGACTTAACAACAGTACACAAAATATATGTATATGCTTTCATTTTCACCATAGGGAATATATTTGAAATTAACAGAAACACTGTGCCTTAAAATTCAGCACATGCAGAGACATTAGAATTAGAGCATCACAACTGATTTGAGTTTGAAGTACATTTAATTTTTACTATTTCAACCCTTACACTTAACTTTGAAAGGAATTTATGTCTAAAAGCACCCGCTGTAGCAATGTGTATGTAAGCATTGGCTGTATTTCTGTTTGTTTCTATAATGCTAGAAACACACAAAAGATGACTGAAAATCCTGGTAGTTATCTGTGATGAACTTGTGAGTCTTGTAACAATTTGCAAATTCCTCAGAGGACTTGTCCGTCAAGGCAAAAGTTAAGGTGTGGGGTACCTGGCCCTGTGTGATCTCTCAGGGAGATCACATATGCGGAAGGGAAATTGGATTGACAGAACTAAGAATTTAGGTTTTGGTCTCAGCAGGTACAGAGGACCAGGCAATCTGGATGCCCAGTATCATCTTACTTTACTTGGGCTTATATGTTGCTGGGTGATGGTAAGATGATAGCAGACTGACAGACTTGTTGCCTCCATCAAAATATTGCCCCTGCAGCCAAGCATAGGAGCTGCCACAGTGGTATCTTTGCCTTGATTTCTAGAGAAATGTACATGCTTTCAGAATTAACTCACACCCTTCAATAAAAAAAATCTCAAATCCTCTCAATAACTGAATGTTTCTGGTAACATTATTTTATCATAACGGCCACTTAAAATTTTTCCATGCTTGTTTCTCTAGTTGATGGATCATTTGAAGGCTGGTATTGAAGACATATGTGGACACTGGAGTCATTATCAGCTGAGAGATAAGTAAGTATCTCTTACTGCAGCCTACTATAATAAAATAACATATCTATTGTGTAAAATACAATAGGTGAATAGAATAGGAAATCAACCTTGTGCCCCATAAAGCTAAAACAGCATGAAAATATTGGGACATGTGCAATATCTCTTTTTAAAAAGTGAACTCCTGAGTGACCATTATCTCCTGGGAGTACAGTGCTCATATATTGTCTGCTAAATTATTTCTTCACAAACAAGCAGAAAATAAGCCTTCTGAAAGAAAAACATTGCATGGGAACTCATGCTCCACACATCAGCCTGTACACATAGCTTTGGTACAAATCTTAGATCCATGGCAGCGCTCCTTTAGGTTTGGATTTAGAACAGAAGCTACATAAGGTGTCAGTCCTTCACTGACTTTTGCTGTAAGCTCCTACAGCAAATATGATCCTGTCTTAGTCTTAGTGAGTACAGATTCAATAATAGTTGCCTGTCCTTACAAGTCTTCGCATTCAGTAATCTTTCAAATAAGAGTACTGAAGAGAATGGTTGAATATAGATATTCAGTAGCATAAGCAGATACTCTCAAGCTAGTTTTAACTCAGAAATACAGGACCTGCATTGTATATTCTATAAGTAGGATGAAGTGGTTTTGTAAAGCTTTGTGGCTCTTCCAGGCACTGCCCAGAAGAGACAGACCTGCTATTCTGAGTAGCTCTTCCCTTTACCTTTTTCCTAAGGGAGACTGTGATCATGCTGGGTATCACTGCAGCATGTGAAGTGTTTTTCCCACAAAGTGAAGTTTTCCCACAAACGTCTTATTATGATGTTGTGGGCTAAAAGTTATCCCTAGTTATCCTAGCTATGCCTAGACTTCTGTGCTGGAGTCCTTTGTCTCACCTTTCAGCACTGGACCCCAGTAATCAGCAGGGGAGTCCGTTGGGACTCCTTTCATGGCTGGGTTTCTCCCTATGGAAGCCAAGAATAAAGAGTGGGAAGAAGCTGGCTGGTTTGCATCTAGTTCTTGTCCCAACGAGGAGTAAAGATGTTATGTGCTAGGGCACATACCTGGACCCAGAAGCTAAAATGTCCTATTGTCTCACACAATACAGATTGAGCTTTAGGACAACTGCTGGGATCACACCACTGCCTGTACAGCCAATAAGATATACAAATCCCAGTTGGAGCAGTAATTCCATTGAAATAGCTGCATTTATTCACATCTCTCAGAAAATGTTATCCCCTTATCTCACATCTACCCAACAGCTATGACGAGAATATTTTGTCTAAACAAGCCATAAAAGTAGAATTTCAGTTCAGGGACAGATTCAAAAAACACAGTGTATGTGAAGGCATTTAGTGTAAGAAGATTGTATTAAAAGGTAAGGAAGTCCCTAGATGTTTCTACCCAACTTTAGAGAGGTTTAGCATATGTGTATCAGAATTAATTACTTAAGTGATGACACTCCAGGAGGCTTTCTGTAACATAGAAAAACATAAAGAAGAACAGAAATCCCAATGGAAACATTTGTGTAGCTATGTCTGTTATTATGTATAAAAACTAGCCTTTGTCAAGAAAAAATGCATAAACTCTCTAGTGCTTTTCCTAGCATTGTGGACCACATTACCTTGCTGTGGTAAACTGTTCCTTTGAAAGAAACACATAAGAATATCTGCTGTTGTTCTACTAAATGCCTGCCTCAAAGCACATACCTGCTCCAAAGACACACACAACATACTCACATTCAAATTTTGACACACATTAGTGATATTTTACAATCTGCAGCATGCAAGCGCATAGTATTTTGTGTCCCATTCAATCTCTGTTATTCAGAATACAAAGAAATGTATTTTCTCTGCTCTAATTGTCAGGATACAAAATTATCAGCAACATAATGGGCCCAAACTACTGTAACTGCTGGGCCATTTAGAGCCTCATTGGTGGCTGGCTGAATAGGCCAGGATTACTGTAAGAGCAGCTGCTGCTGTTATGCCCTACTAGAATACAACATTTGTACAAAAGCAGGGAGACTGGCCATATTCTTTTCCAACAAATGTGGCGGTGTTATATGCAAACACGCACCCAGCCTCTTTTTTGCTCTGATTGCAGCTTGTTTCTTTTCTTTCGTCTGGTAGGCTTTGCAATCTCTGTGGACCAGCAGAACATGCCAAATGTCCCTCTAAAGGTCTCCACTCACTAGGCCTTCAGGAGTCCACAGGTGCCTCCAATTTGGATTCAGTTTCCACCACTGAGTTATATATGTGTACATTCGAATGAAGGTCCGCTTGTACCTCTGAAATAAAAAAACCCCCACATTTCATCTTTTTACACTTTGATCTTAATATCTCTTTTGCAGATTTAAGAAGATTGACAATAAGTATTTGAAGAAAATCTTAATTCGGGAACACCAGCCCAAATCCAGCATTGTGTCATTGTACAAAAAGATGGAGATAAAACTGGCCATTGAGATGGCTGAGAGTAGCATGAAACTTTCAGAAACACCCACAGCTTCTTCACAGTGAGTACTGGCTTCCTGACCCCTTTGTAGTGTAGGTCTAGGAAGGAAGGGGACAAAAGTGAGTTGTGAGAAGTGTTTTGTGCTGGCAATTTGGTGTTTATCATATTTGCACTTTGGCTTTTTATTTGCAGAGTGAAAATTAAAACCAGGGACATTTTTTCTGTTTCTCTTCCATGATGGGCAGTTCTGAAGAGGAATCATGAGTCAGAAGCTGCAGAAGCTGCTCTGGCTGCTTTACATCGCAGCAGTGGTTCAAGGTGGCTGTACTTGTCACTGAGCTGGCCAGTGGGTTTTGCTCATCACTGCTAGGTGATGAGAGACCTGCAGGAGAGCTTGGAGCCAGGTCCCAACTTTTTTATCCCTATCGCAGATTTTTTCTGAAAGCAGATTTCCTTATAGCATTTGCAATTTTTGCTACTTCAGTTTGCAGTCCCACAAACTGTCTTGCCCTACTTTGGTACTTCTATGCCAAATTCGTCCAATTAAATCCAGAGGACAGCCCTGCAGAGAAAGACTTGAGGGTATTAGTGGATTAAAAACTGGACATGACCCAGCAGTGTGAGCTCACAGCCCATAAAATCAACAATACAGATCCTAGGCTGCATCAAAAGAAGCATGATCAGTAGGTCAAGGTAGGTGATTCTGCCCCTCTGCTCTGGTGAGACCCCACCTGGAGTGTTGTGTTCAGCTCTGGAGTCCTCAGGACAGGAAAGACATGGACCTATTGGAGAACATCCACAAAAATGATCAGAGAGATGGAGCATCTCTCCAATGAGGAAAGGCTGAAAGAGATGGGGTTGTTCAGCCTGGAGAAGAGAAGGCTCCAGGGAGACCTGGTTGTGGCCTTCCAGTACCTAAAGCAGGCTTATAAGGAAGATGGGAACAGACTTTTTAACAGGCTATGTAGTGATAGGACAAGAGGTAATGATTTTAAACTCAAGGAGGGTAGATTTAGACTAGATATAAGGAAGAAATTTTTTTGTATGAGATGTGGTAGATTCACTATCCCTGGAAACATTCAAGGTCAGGCTGGATGGGGCTCTGATAAACCTGATCTAGTTGAAGACGTCCCAGCTCATTGCAACTTGGCATCGGACAGATGTTCTTTGCTGAACAGTTGTTATTAAAAAGATTGCTTGTCTGTCAGGCTCCCTTCTGTCTGCTGTATTCCCTTAACTGTTCTGAGCCAAGACAAAATGTGCAAGGTTGGTAGACAATTCACGGCAATCAAACTATATTTCTCTTATTTTCTTGAGTGAAAGAGAAAATAAGACAAATTGCTTCGGTATAGTTCAGAAATTCTCTCCTGAGCTGACAATTTAGATTGAAAAGTATTCTATGATAAACAGCTGATATGATGGACTAATTTTTGCCATCTCTACTCTGGGTGTAACTGAATTTTACTGTGCATCAATCTCTGATGCACAGGTTCTCCTACTGAGACAGCCTTTTTAAAAATGAAGCATCAACTTCAAAAAACCAAGTGCAGCCTGTGGTACAGAAACGTGATTCTTGGAGGAGTGTCCTAGGAAAATATATGTTTTCCCAGTACTGTTCATTGATAGGTTTAAGCACTAGAAGAGACAGGATAGTGAGCTAGTTGTTGGATCTTTGGTCTGAACCAATGCAGCGGTTCTTTTATCTGCATTCTCCTGATCCATTCAGTGAACCTGCTTAAGACTAAAAGGTTTCTAAATGCATTTGTAAATTGTTTGATAGTTATCATTGAAACAGCTTGTACCTAAAGTCTCTGTCTTCAGTGAGGATACAAAAATCTGTCCATAAGCAAGTGGAGATTTGAAATCAAATTCCAATGTATAGCATGTAAAGCAATATTTGCAGTGCCAGAGTAGTGAGGAAACTCTCTCACTAGCACTTCTGATCAGTTCTGCAGCCTTTAGGCACATGAGGGGAAATGCTCTATAACAATCAGAGTGAATCTCCACCTCTGTGAATTAGAATTATTCTCAGAAATTGCATTCATGCTGGTGTAATTCATGCAGGTGGAGAAGGTGTCCAATATGCAATGTTTCCAGTGGAGAAATTTGCCTATGACCGGTACAACAAAGAATCCACATTTGAATGAAAATAGAGCATTTTGTTACAGTGTTTTGTAGAATATAAGCCTTAGAAATAAAGATAGAAATTGCAAAAGCAGTGCTGAGCAGATATTATCAAAACTCCATTTGTATGGCTGCTTTTTGGAGGAAATATGCCCATTATAGAGAGAGATGGCTTGATGCTGAGCTTACTTACTGTTGGCTTCATATTGCTGCAATACTGACTTTGGCAAGAGTAAATCTTAGAATGTATCAATACAGTGCAGATCAAAATCAAGTGTCATGTTGTCATTTGTGGTGGTGCAGTTGTGCAAGGACTGTGCCTGGTGAATGTTACTTCCCTCACAAGACTAGTGAAGATTGGTGGAGAGTTCACAAAGTTCAAGATTTTAGATATAATACATACAAAATAATCCTAGAAGGTTTATGGAAGGAATTGTATTTCCTCCGTGAGTCAGCTATCTACATATCTAAAGAAGAGGTACTGCCATGGTACTCATTATGGAGAGACAGTCAGTTTTCATGGCATATTATCATTTCAGTATTTTCTGGAATATGTTTCCTGTGCTGTGCTTTGTTGTAACGTACTGGAAGTTTCAATAAGAACAAAGAAATTGTTTCAATAAGGATTGCTTGATGGGTTTGGTAACCTACCAAACTTGTTTGGGGTTGGTTTGTTGGGTTTTTTTTGAAAGTTCTCTTTAAATGCATTGTATATTGCAAAATGCAAAAGTAATCTGTTCTTTACACCTGTGCATTGTAGGTTAATATTTAATTCCATGAAAATAGTACACAGTTTTCATTTGTGTTTCAGAACAATACAGACTATCTTCCTACTGTTGTTCTCTTGCTATCCCAGCTCAGCTGAAACTCAGGGAATTTTATTTATGCTATTTAAGTCACTTTAAGAACAAAATTATGAGCGTTTAAATGACAGAAGTAGCCACTTCTGTGCTGGCATATGGAGGGTCAGGTATGTAACTGGAAAGGTAAAGAGATGATCTGATGTTTTCCTAGTGGAGTTCTGCTTTCATCCACTTAGCTGCTTTCCCCCATTTATTCCCATCTGTAAAGTATAAAGACCCTGTGGAGATTTTCGCTGAAGTGTGGACCAGAGACACAGTTATTCACCATGATGTCAAAGCTGCTTTGCATCAACTATGTCAGTTTGATTTGCATTACACAAATGAGCAAAGCCTGCGTTTTATAGACAACTACTCGCTGACAGGCTAGATTGCCATTAGTCCCCAGGGTCTGGGCTTGTGTTTGCTCTCCAAGGTGTACCTCAGGTGTCTCTATTGTCCAAAGAGACTGGTTTCCATGCTGTGGAAAGTAGCATACACGGGCTGTCCCACAGCCTGCAACACACAAGACCCAATACGGAATAAAGGTGCATTACACCTAAGTCTGGAAACTTGGTGGCATCCTTGGATTTTCTCAGTGTTACCCCTGAGAGCTGAAAGCAAGCGAAAACCCAACCAACCAACCAATCCATCCAGCTGGCCCGGAATTGGGTGGTGGTGATGGTCTTTCTTGCCTGCTGGTAAATACCTAACTTTTTTGTTGCTGTTGAGAATTGATGAATGCCAGTTAAACATCTGTCGGGAAGGATTTATTAGGGCCAGGATAAGATTTCTAGTCAAATCCAGAAAGTGAGTCCTGTTCTCTCACTCTGGCTTGTCAATAGCACAAAACCAGAGGTAATCTTGTTAAACTAGTGGTAATTTCAAATCCCAACCTTTTTCTTGTGTTTACAGCATAATCCCAGTTTAGCTTGAATCCATCTTCCTTTGCTGTTAAAAGTTTTCAATTTATTTTAGAGGGAGTAAAAAATAAATGCACACAAAGCTTTGACAATAATGTACATTGATCATAATCCATTCTTTAATTGCGCAGTTTACAGATAACACTTTAAGGACATCACTTAGCTGAGAACAAAGATCTGAAATTTCATTAAAAAAAAAAAAAAAAAGTCAAGAAAGCAAATGAAGAAAGGAAAAAAACCCCAAAACCCAGAAACAAGAGGAACACAGACTGCTTGATTCTGAATGACCACTATCTACTTCTCTTTATTTTGTTGGGAATTCAGCTGAATGCTACTCTCAGATGTATCAACTGATTTAGCAAAACCAGTTAACATTTCACAGTAGCCCTCCTCCATTGTTTTGACAGTGAAAAAGCTAGGCAGCTACAAGTGACTTGAGCTTCTTGTCACAGTTTGTTAAAAATACAAAGATGACTATCTTTTAGGTAGTTCTTTCATTTTAAATGGAGAGTCAGGCTCAGTAGCAAGGAAACCCTACATGTTCTCCTCACCACAGGGTGGGTGTCTTGGGCTCTTTCATCAGCATAGGTTTTAGTTCTTTAGGATCCACTGCACTTTCTCAAAGGAGTTAAAACCAGTAGGTCTGCAAGGCCCAGACTGCTAGACCATGCTGAAGAATGTATTCAGACAGAGGAGGAAAGTTGCAGTGCCTTCCTGAATGCACTGCTGATTGTTCCCCAATCTAATCCTTAAATATAAACTTCATTATGAAGCTTTGAGAAAAAAAAAAAAAGGAGAGTTTCTGCTGCCAGCTGTATGAGGGCTTAGGGTCCATGCTGACTACCCGATATATTGATAAAACCCAGGAAAGAGCAAAATGTGACATTTTTTATTAATCTTTGGTGTCACTAGTCACTAAGAGGCTGAAGAGCCTTGTGTTCTGGTACTAAAAATAGATCATGAATCATTTCATGGGAATAGTATTTAATCAACTCATTAATATAATATTTAAACTTCTATTTTATTTACAGGAACAGTAGAAATCGGCATGTGCGTAGGCTCTCCCCCGCAGAGATGAAGTCCCTGAGAGACGTCCTGGCACATAATCTATACCAAGTGCGACAAAGGGTGTGTAAGCGACCTGCTATTGCACACTATTTGCAGACTGAAAGCTCTTGTTTGCCCTGCCCATATCACAGCCATGGCGGGTGGTAGCACCAGAACCAGCCCTGGAGTCAACGCTGGTTGGAGATGTGAGCCCGGTGCCCTTAGATGCTCCAACCCCGGAGCTGCACAGGGAAGGGAAGGAGGGGAAGAAGCCTGGATTGCGGCACATTCCTGGGTGTAGAAAAGGAAAGCAAGTTTTTTCCATCAGCTTTTCACCGACAACAGCGCAGAAAGCCAGGAAAATCTGTGACTGAGCTGTAGAGGTCAGGCTTCCCTCACCACACAGCTGCCTGTGACTCAGGAACTGCCATCTCCATCCTGCCAAACGCCCTGTCCCCGTGGCATGAGTGGATGGCTAGGCTGGACCAATGCTGGGCAACCAGCTACTGATGTCGATCAGTCGGCTACCTGGTACACAGGGATAGGTGCAGGCTCTTGTGGGAGGTCGTGGGCTGGGAGGTGGCCAGCAGCTGTGAAGATCCACCATGTGGAGGTGGGTGTGCCAGCGGTGGTGAACACTGCATAGCCCAAAGACAGCTGAGAGGCTGGTAAATCCTCCGTCTGTGTGCGACCAACAGCTTAACCTCGCCCCAGGAGAAGAAAGGGGAAAAAGAAAAACAAATATTCCACCTCCTCTGGAGTTTCGCTTTACATGTTTGAGAGATTTTTTCCCCCATAAAATGGGGGTGATAGTAACTCAGCAGGGATTTTTTTTTTTTTTTTTTCCCCAGAAGTTTGAACTGATTCTAATACAGCCAGGTGTATACTGAGTTACTGAAAGACATTGAGGTGCTGGAGCATGTCCAGAGAAGGGCAATGAAGCTGGTGAAGGCTCTGGACAACAAGTCTTATGACGAACAGCTGAGGGAACTGGGGTTGTTCAGCCTGGAGCAATGGAAGCTCAGGGGGGACATTATCGCACTCTACAACTGCCTGAAAGGAGGTTGTAGCGAGGTGGGGGTCGGTCTTTTCTCCCAAGTAACAAGTGATGGGACAAGATGTAACTGCCTCAAGCTGTGCCAGGGGAGGTTTAGATTGGATATTAGGAAAAATTTCTTCATGGAGAGGGTGATCAGGCATTGGAACAGGCTGCCCAGGGAAGTGGTGGAGTCACCATCCCTGGAAGTGTTCAAAAACCATGTAGACGAGGCCCTCAGTGACATGGTTTAGTGGTGGACTTGGCAGTCCTGGGGTAACGGTTGGACTTGATGATCTTGAAGGTCTTTTCCAACCTAGTTGGTTCTATAATATCTACTTAATCCAATCTTGAGCCCAGAATATAGAACTGAGTGCTATTCTACAGCAACAAGTGGTACAGGATATTTTACAGTAACCTTGAAATTACACAGATAAACACCTCTAACTCGGTTGCCCAGGGAGGTTGTGGATGCTCCATCCCTGGCGGTGT
Organism: Strigops habroptila; assembly: GCF_004027225.2. NCBI lineage: Eukaryota > Metazoa > Chordata > Aves > Psittaciformes > Psittacidae > Strigops > Strigops habroptila. The sequence continues at coordinate 58,960,648 of NC_044278.2, forward strand.
TCAAGGCCAGGTTGGACAGAGCCTTGAGCCACATGGTTTAGGGCAAGGTGTCCCTGCCCATGGCAGGGGGGTTGGAACTAGATGATCTTAAGGTCCTTTCCAACCCTTACGATTCTATGATTCTATGATTCTATGTAACACATATTTACTAGAAAATTCTAGACCCTGCTCATTTAAATGTGTTATTATTAATATGATATTCATTCCTAATATTGTTTGATTTGCCATGGCTAATTATCTTTACAATATTAATTTCTTATATCTTACCAGCAATAATTTGCATATATGGATGTCTCTTAGATTACTGAAATGAACTCTGTCAAAAATCAATTACAGTAATAACTATTTGCACCAGTCACTTCCTATGTGGTATTGAAAACTGTGTGCTTTTGGATACAAATGATAGAAAGGAAAATAATGCTACTTTTAGTACTTCACTTTCAACTCTGAAGGCCTGATAATGCTCTGGCTCACCAGACCAGCTTTACAAGGAACTCTGTAAGTGTGACAGAGATCAGATTCTGCTTTTTAAAAAGGCTTATAAACTTAAGTGAATTTTTCTCTTTAAGGCAGATAAATATTTCCCTCATTTCACTAGATGTATGCAATAAATTAAAAAGCTTGTCCTAAAAGATGCTCAGTTTTAGGGTAATATTAAGGCATAGTTTGCCCAAGTATGGAAAGGAAACTCATTCTGTGTACCTCATTCCGGAAACGTACTCTTCTTAACACAGTCCTTTGCTCCCGGGCACACCTGCAACTACTCCTGGCTCCTTGGTATTAGTACTAAGGCTCAGAGGTGAGTTAATCAGCTCGCTCTCTCTTGGGACCTGCCCCAGATTTGTAGCTCCCAACTGTGTGACAAGAGGGATGACAAAGGGAGGGCAAGCCCAGAGACGTTAATAACCTTGTGTAGGTAGGTATATTTTCATAGTGCTCCTCAAGCAGGCAAGAGTCTATGAGAGATGGCATCAAAATACAGCCCTTGAGGTCTGAGACATACAGCTGTTCTTGTGTTTCCTTCCATCTTGCTCTGCAGCAGTGAATTTAGTATGAGGCTGCATTTTTTTCACGTGATGCCAAAGAGACCTGTGGTGAATCTATGGCCGAGATGGGGCAGGTGTCCCCTTGGCCCCATGATCGACCAGACTGCACAAGGTTTTTGACATTGCAAGAGCAAAGAAAATCAGCTGGGTGCGTTTTTTTTCTGTTTCAGGCACCAGCATACAACCGGCACAACCTGCCTACCAACACAAGCGAGAAACAAGCCCAAGAAATCCTCATCCGTCGGCAGCACAGCCTGAGGCAGAGTTACAGGAAGGGAAACAGCTTACCTTGGGCTAAACCGGTACCTGTTACATATACTACTATTTATGTAAAAAATGCCTCTGCTCTCTGCTTCTTTGTAAACAAGGAATTTTACGTGCTTTTTGCAATAATTTAAATGGATACTTTCCCCAGTGCCCTCATCCATCACCTAAGAAGAGTTAACTTCACTTAGCATGTGAACGGCAACATTTTAGTGTTCTACCTCTATACATTGGTCAGAAATCAGCTACTATGGCTGTAAGTAGTAAAACAATGTAATTTGCATTGTTTTGGCATGTGCAAAACAGTATAATCACAAAAGGTCAGATGCAAAGCCCTTGACACCTTGCACTGACTGTTTGGGCTCTTGATCAGTAAGAGTAAGATTTGTCTGACCAAAGGTAGTCATTGGATAGCATAGAGATTTAAAGCTGAGTTGATCACAGTGAAGGAAGAGAAATAAGTTCTTGCTGGGTATATCAATTTTATTTAAAGTTGTCACATGAAATAGGAAAGGTGAATCTTAGAAGAACATAGTTCTCTCTGCTGACTGTATAAAAACCCCAGAGGGCTATCACATTAGACACTGACATTTTCACTTGCGTTGACATTGAGTTCAACTGCCCAAGCCAAGCATTGTTCTTATCCACACCTCTCTAAATTTGGTTGTAAAAGTGCAGAGGCACAAGAGAAAAAGCATATAGCCATCCGTCTTTACTGTCTCACCAAAGAGGTGCAAATGGCAGAGGCAGTCACAGGCACTGAACACATTTCTGTCTCATATGCAGGTTAATACTACGGAAGTACGCTACCTCTCCTTGCCTCAGGGCCCCAGCCAGCGGACAAGACAAAAAGCCAGGCATGTTACTTTCACAGGTAATGGACATGCTTTACTCTGTATCTTACTCCAACAGTGAAAGAAACTTGGCTGGTTGATCAGTGGATTTAGCAGTACCAAATAAGTACTCCCAGGGAAGTCCCTGGCCTCTTTAAATGAGCTACACCCTTTTCTCCTTTCTTTTTGATCTGTGTTGTTTATATGGTCATTACTGCAGCAGTTTCTATCTCGTCCCAGCACCGCCTAGTTTTCTCTTCCCCATAGCAGGCTCCTGGATCCCCTGTTCTCCACTTACACCACACACAGGACCTAGTTCTTTGTGGTTGGTCTTACCCTGCCATGGGGCTGATCACCCCTGTGATGGATCCAGGCAGAGGCTCAGGCTATTTCCTCTGACTGGGGTATTGGGGGCTCTTCCCCTTGCGCCTCAAGGCTCCTCTGTGTGGAGATGACCCTCTAGTCACATAACCTAACAAAAAATCCTGTCAGAGTTTGTCCCCAAGCAGCTGGTCTCTTCTCCCCCTTTCCCAGCTTATTCTCTATGAACATTTCTGTAATAATACTGGAATTACTGGATAAAGTTATCAGCCAGTCTCATGTTATCATACGTACACAGTAAAATGCAGACCCATCCTCAGCTGCACTCTTAAGTAAGGAGACAGAAGTTAGGGATGGAGTAACACTGAATTGTCTAAGGAGACATTGCAAAACAATGTCATAGAAAATACAGAATTTAAGACACTTGAATGTTCATCATCTGTAATCTCCCTGACTTCTTTCTGAATTTACTTGTGTGAACCTGAAAGGCATTTGTGTTCCTTAGAAATATTCCTTTTCATTTCTAGCAAAATTAGCTTTAGAGATCGAAACCATATGTTTAATCTTTGTCTTTGTATCACAAACTTGGACAACAAAGTTTGTTTCATGCAGGTGCAAAATTGTTTTTTCTTCCCTTCCTGTTTTACTATGAAAGAGATGAAAGCAGGAGATCTGTGAAGGAAAACCATCTTCCTGGGGCTGGGCACTCACATGGTGGCAGCAGAACAGAAACCCAGAGGATCTGTTCAGAGGGGAAAATAGATTTACTCATGGGGATTTTTTTTCCTTTTTTCAGACAGCTGATTGATTGTTTTCAGCTCTGTTTGTCAGGACATCATGGTGGAGAATATGTACCTTTCTGAAAGATTCAAATTGTTCTACAGAGCAGCTTCAGACCTAAAAACATTTCAAACATTTTCAAGGGACCAAGTCCTGCTATACCAGACAGGCATATTATTTCAGTGGGGAGAGAGCTAAATCCTGAAACAGTGAATGCAAGTACCTTTTTATTAGTAGCTAGGCCTGAATTTGAGCCCTGCCTTATGATCTATCCAAATAGATCATATCCAATTAGGCTTCTTGGTTCAGCTTCTGGCCCCATCTGAAATTGGTTGTGTAGCATTCACACCACTTTAAATTTTCTGCAGCAGGAGGAAGCAACCCTAAACTCCACTTATAAACTGTGTTAGGATGAAATAAACTGCACATGGAAACTGAGAAGATAAATGTAAGGAATGTAGGAAATTAGAATGACAACCTCATATATGCACATATGCGTCTACAGAAATAAATGCCACCTCTTCTGCCTATGCCTGGAAGCCCTCTTGGAGCAAGCATCCTCCAGCAAGCTTGGTTTAGCTCTTATATATAGCATGTACAGAAAGTTTAATAACTGAAAGGTCATAAATAACCACAAATAGATCCTTAAACCACGTATCAGCTCGTTCTGCTACTCATACAAATGAATTATTTCTTTGACAATGCATATCATTTTTACTTGGCAGCAGTAACGCTCCCAAAGGACTAAGTAGAAGCCGTTCAAATCTGAGACAACCTAACCTATTTTACTGCTTATGGTGTGGTATGCCCACATGGCTCAAGAGAAGCAGGTTCTGCTCTTAAACCAGTCTGTGTCCCTGTTTTGTAGATGTATGTGCTAGTGCATGCATTCTTACTTTATGACAACTGTGAAGTAAACATTAGTTTAAAACAATAGTTATTAAGCTGCAATAACTTAATAACTTTTGACTATGTGACTAAAGCCATACATGTGTGCTTTAACTGCAGCAGGGTATAGTTTAATTTTATTATTCATAGACCTTCATGTTTATCTCCAGTGCTTCATAACTTGTTACAAGCTGTTTCTTAAATTAACTACGAATTGCTTTAAGACAAGTGAAAAAGTATATTCTATGAACTCAACAGAATAAGAAAGCCAGTTATTGGCCTATGGCAGGCAAATTTTTATTGTGTACTTGTGGCAAAGCAAGCTGGTAGGAGCAGGTCTGACACACCCAATGTAATCAAAGCACCCTAGAGTCAAACTCCTGGTTTCAGGTGAAACTGCTTTCTTACCAGTTGTTAATCACAGCTAACTGGTAATCTTGAGTTTCAATGCCACTATAATTACCTCTGTCACTTTTTTTCTCTTCTGCCGTGGGTTTCAAGATGCTTTTCAACCATGGTACTAGGTATACTTGTGAAATTTGTAGAAAGTTACATCAAAAAGCACTCTTGCCCTGTGAAGCCATTGAGCAGCTCTGCCAGGCACTAAAAGGTAGCTGAATGTGTTTACTTGCTGGGGTTTCAGGGTAGAGGCAAGATCAATAAAATCTTTTGAACATCAGCTTTGGGATAAAAATAAAATTTAGAGTTATTTTTAGTTCTCTATATAGTAATCATTTGAAATGCTGCAGTTTCAGGGTTTAAAACCATAATGCTGTACTGTATTGCATATCCTTTAACTGTCCCTGCCAATACTATGGTGTTTTTCTTTTCTCTTCTTCAAAATATGAATTATTTGACTGTTTTCCTTCAGATCACCACAGAAGTGGCTCTGATACTGCATTCCCAGTAATGTTTAGACCCCAGCCCCGACTACGGCCATTCGAAGCAAAGCACCGCCAGGAAGAGCTGATTCCAATGGCACATTTGGATAGACGAGTGCGCCCATCCAATCCATCAGGTCGAAGAGGAAATTCAATCAGGCAGCATCATTTCACCAGAGCAGAAAATCTAGCTCTAATGCCGAAGTCTCGATTCACTGTGGGAGAAGTGAAGGGATATGAGTCAGAAGAAGAGACAGTAAAAATGGCACCAGCCAAGCCATTAGACATATGAGGAGCAGAGAAGAGCAATGTTTGCATCTCTAGGGCCTTCTGTGCACTGCACCAGAGAAGATAACAAAGCTCTTATATGAACCAAACCACAATTTTCCTTTTGGGACCAGTGCACCTCTTCTCATATCACTTTCAAATGCTGTATCAAGGTACTTAGTGGCTCGGAGAAGACTCAAATTCTTACATGTTTATGTCAAGCTCTCTTTCCAACAAAACATTGCAGAAAAGGGGAATGTGACCTTTGTAGAGGTTTGGACATGGATTTAAATGACAATAGTTGGGCACATGCAATGCTATAGGTGGAAGCTAATACTGCCTTCCTCTGTTCTGCACTATGGCCTGCATCCAGAAGAAAGAAACACTGAAGGACATACTTGGCACATGAGTGCCAAGGCTGGTAACTTCAACTTCTTAGAGCTTTTGACCTCAGAGTAGCTAATATTTTCCAGGAAAACGTTAAAAAACAGAAAGGCATTTTTAGGCACCTAAATGTCACTGAAGATGTCTAAACAAATACTTGAGTAAAAAGGATTTTTAGTGGACATTCAGCACCACCAGAGGGAAAAAATAAAACTTTTTTTCCCCCTTTTTCTCATGTTTGCAGCTTTTATGTTTAGCAGGTCATAATGAATCATCTGTACTGAAATTGTACAAAGCTTTATGAGACTTCAGTTCTGTTTGTATTTCCTTATTGTGCCAGAGAAATGATACAACTTCCTTTTATGAAAGGACTTATTACAAGAGGATTTGGCTTTTGTACCGACACTGAATAAGCAATGAAATACAGTTCTGTACCTGAAAATGAACAAATAACCGAGCTCCACTAAAAGAGGAGTGCCTTGTGCCAGATCTCAATCCTATGGCAAGTTATATTGACATTTTATAAATCTCAAAGAAAGCATTCTTTTAACAAAAAGAGTTATCATACAAAATCAGGTCTTAAATTGCAATGTGAGTCAGCCAGTTGCCGCATGAGACTTGATGAGGCCAAAATTAGTGCCTGTGTGATGTGGTCCTTAGGCCACAGAGCTGATGCAGGTGCATGGAGTGAGGTGGCAGAGGTGTGGGACCTGCTGCTGCACTGCAGAGTTGGAAAGGGGTGGGATCTCCAAAACTGGCTGCTGGGTGATGCAGACTGGAGGCAGTCCTTGGAGACAGCAATGAAAAGAAAGTGGAAATCTGAGAGGAAGGTGAAGAAGGTGAAGAAGAATGTCTCATCTTCAAAGGGAGGCTCAGGAGACAGATTAAACAGAGGAATTACGGTCAGCTGCAAATTCAGCATTTCCTCTTTAAGAAGATTTAACCACCGGGTTGTCTGGGGGAACTGGACAGATACAAACTGTGTGAGATGAAGAAGGTTAATGGGATATCTGGAGTGGCATGGAAAGGGACTAGACATACATGATGGAAAAGAGGACTCAATTTGGTCAGGGTGTGTTTAAAATTGATTGTGCTTAATTAAGTGTGCTTAAAATTGACTCCCAAATTCTTTATTAAATATTATAAAAGTCATGGAGCATTCATATAATCACCCATTCTAAGTAAGGAGCAAAGCATTCAATTCCTAATGACCATTTATATTAGAACTAGAGAAAAATAATTAAGTCTTGCTAAAATACAAATAAATATACAAATATAAAAATTACAAATATTAATGCATAGCTGGAGTCAAATCTCCCTCTTGGCTCATTCCTAATCTTTCCTCTGATGAAATCAGTGAGCCAGGTCTTCAAAGAGTGTAAAGCCATAGAGCATCTAGAAGTTAATACAACTTTCCCAGCTTTTGTAGTCTGGTCTCCAAACTTGTAAAGTCTATTTTCAGTTTTCTTTCCTAGCAATTAGAAAACAGGACTGGAAGAAAATTTCCTTTTGTGCAATTAGTTGCTGTTAATGGTTTTGCTGGTCATCAGCCCAGAAGAAATGCTGCAGATGCCTGTATAAAATATGTTCTAATATATAAAGTTGCACTGTTTATTTGTTTTCGTGGGTATTTCATACTTGTAGACAAAAGAGTTCTTAGAGAAGAACATTAGTTATATTTTAAATAGCAATAGCTACAGCAATGTTTCACTACAAGTAACTTACTCATGCCTAGAAGGTGAAGAATTATTATTTGAAATCCAGAGAGGAAATAGGAACTTGGGCAATAAAGTCTATTTCCTTGGCACAGGGGGATAGTGCAGGACAGGTGAGTTTCAGGAAGGAATAATAATGAATAGCCTGTACCCTCAACAGCGCAGAAAATGGGAGATACACTTGAATAGAACTTGCTAACCAATGAGAAAAATAAGACAATAAGAACAGTCATAATGAGAAAATATTTTAATAGTAAAAGCAACAATGGTCAAACAGTATTTGCAGAGTTCAATAGACCCTGTACTATCAGGATCAATAGTACATTGTGAGCAACCAACAATACCTTCATATTTATCGCACAGTGTGATTAACTGTTAGATCCTGTTGTTCTTGCTTCAGCTGTTACTCTTCGACTAACATTCCAGACAAGTAGGAACTTGTAGTTAAAGGAGAATCTCTTTCTCAGAGATCTTATCATGAAGGATGCAGCAGCAAGAGGAGTGGCAGCAGTCAGGACACAATAGCAGCTACTGTAGGGAGCGCCCAATCTGTGACCTCTAGAAATAACAGTTAACAGAGCGCACTGAAAGACAGCATTGCCATGGTCCCTCCTCCAGGGGGAATGGTGCCCACTGGGAATGTCTACAACTGCATAGTCAGGGAAACAACATGGTGGCTGCATAGTAAAGCAAGCAGGACAGCGAAGGATGCTATGAAGGACCTAAAAGCAGTTTATGAGTTGCACTAGGGGAGGATATCAGCGAAGGAGTGCAGAAGCAGGGGGGATAATTTGCCTCAGAGCATGATTCAAAACTCAAGTCAGTGGAGCAGCCACGTGTCTATCAAAGCCAGAGAGGAGGAGCTGTAACAGGTGGAAAAGAGCAAATGCCCTGGCAAGAGCTCTAGATGGACTGATTTACTGCTGTGTACGTGGGCAAGAAAGTAGGCCAACTTAAAAGACCAAAGTAAGTTCAAATGTGTTTAGAGCAATTAAGGAAGATTGTATGAGATTCAGAAAAGTACGCCAGAGTTTCAGGCTGGAGAGGCTGGTAGAGAAGTAACTGTGACCATGTTCAGTGTGAGAAGGATAGTTTAATCCATGTTTAAGAAAGAGGTAGACAGAGAAAGAGGACCAGTGATACCTACAGGGGAAATCATCAGATTGCTAGAAAAACATGACTTTTAAGAAAGAGAATATGAAAATAATTGCGAAATTATTCTTATTTTCTTGTAGGTATGTTGGTTTTGTGGACTGACACTTTCAAGGTTTTTCCTGAAGCCATTAGAAACTCCTGTTTTATTGTCCTGTATAAATGGAAGCTACTATTTAAAAGCTTGTGGCAGACTCTGGAAAATATAACAAATATTTTCAACCTTCCTTTCCTTATAGAAACTTTTTGTAAATTTCTATCTACGTGTATGGATAAACCACAAATACTAAGTGGAAAAACAGATTACCTTATCTTTATATTTTGTTTGCTTTTTAGGTAGGACAATTACGTTTATTGTTTTGCCAAACTCACTGTACTTAAGAACCTTAAAATTAGAGGTGTCACGTAACATGAGTAATGTTCTGATCCAGTTAAGAGGACTGGAAATCTATTGAGCCAAGTTCTCTAATTTATTTCCTTTTGAGAATCTGTCTCAATGTTAATCTCAGTGAAACTCCTTTTTCTTTCCTGCTCTGGTTTCACAGAATGTGAAATTTCAAAAATTAATATCGGTTCTTGTTCATTTCTAGTCCACCCTTCCGCTTGGAAAAATTTGAGTTTCTACTGCCTTTCAAGCTCTGATTTTCAGAGTTTTCTTTCCTTGTCAGGGCAGACTGCAGCCACACCAACAGTGAACGGCTGGTCAGGAGTAGACTCTCAAACAGAACATCATCCCTGACTTTTTTTTACTGTCTTTGCAAGGAGCAAGCTAGGAAAAAAGAAGTATCTGTCAAGAATAGCCATAGTGAGCTGGGGGCACACGTATTAGTCATTTCCAGCATCCCTTTTATACATGCAGACACAGGTCAGATCATTAGACACCTGCTCAGTGCTCTTTTCTATATTATTCTGCTAAATACAAAATTATCATAAAACCAGCTTGAAGTTAAACTGAGGTTTTTTTGCTGGCATGTACTTCAGGTATTAATCTAGACTCATTATTTGGTACGGGGCCTAACACCATTTGGTTCTTGGATCTACTGTATTAGCAGCAGCGATAAGGGGTGAAAACAGTGAGTAATGCACGAATATCAAAATAAAAGGGCTCTTATTTTTTTAAGATATCTTGGAATAAAACAAAAAGCCCTCTAGCTAGCTTTATACATGCCTCTATTTAAGGGTAAATTCCCATTACAGGAGCTTGGGTGAGAAAACAATATATAAATGGAAGCCAGCTGTGGAAATAGCTTCAATGTTATGTGAAGGAATGACCACTGTTGTGCTCAAAAGCTCAATGTCCAAGTGGATATCAGTGAAGAGAGGTGTTCCTCAGGGGTCGGTGTTCAGGTCAGCAGCGTTTAACATCGTTTAAAATCTTTGTTGGCGACATGGACAGTGAGATTGAGTGCACCCTCAGCAAGTTTGCCGACGACACCAAGCTGTGTGGTGTGGTTGATATCCTGGAGGGAAGGGATGCCATCCAGAGGGACCTGGTCACGCTTGAGAAATGAGCCAGTGTGAATCCCATGAAGCTCAATGCCAGCATTGTGAAGTTCAACCAAGCCAAGTGCAAGATCCTGCACACGGGTCAGGGCAATCCCAAGCACAAATACAGGCTGGGCAGGGAATGGATTGAGAGCAGCCCTGAGGAGAAGGACTTGGGGGTGTTGGTTGATGACAAGTTCGACATGATCCAGCAGTGTGTGCTCGCAGCCCAGAAAGCCAACCACGTGCTGGGCTGCATCAAAAGGAGCATGACCAGCAGGTCAGGGAGGTGATTCTCCCCCTCTGTTCCGCTCTTGTGAGACCCTACCTGCAGTACTGTGTTCAGCTCTGGGTCCCCAACATAAGAAGGAGGTGGACCTGTTGGAGTGAGTCCAGAGGAGGACTGCAGAGATGATCAGAGTGCTGAAGTACCTCTCCTAGAGACAGGCTGAGAGAGTTGGGCTTGTTCAGCCTGGGGAAGAGAAGGCTCTGGGGAGACCTCATAGCAGCCTTCTGATACCTAAAGGAGGCTTACAAGAAATCTGGAGAGGGACTTTTTATAACAGCATGTAGTGACAGGACAAAGGGGAATGGCTTTAAACTGAAAGAGGGTTTCAGATTAGACAGTAGGAAGAAGTTCTTCACTATGAGGGTGGTAAGACACTGGCACAGGTTGCCCAGAGAAGTTGTGGCTGCCCCATCCCTGGCAGTGGTCAAAGCCAGATTGGACAGGCCTTTGAGCAACCTGATTTAGTGAAAGGTGTCCTTGCCCATGGGAGGGAGGTAGGAACTAGATGATCCTTAAGGTTGCTTCCAACTCAAACCATTCTATGAATATATGAATATTAGTAATACTTGCAATGGTGCACAGTGTCTTCCAGGTGCTGTGTGAACACAAAGAACAGACAGTTCAGAGGCAGAGCATCCAGTGAGTTATGCCAGTGTTAAATCCCCACGAGAAAGGTGGGGAAACCCGCACAAAGCAAATGAGCTGTGTGTACACATAACACAGGAACAGTGCCAGGAACTGAACATGAGACCCTGGTCCCTTGACCCCAAGTCTACCTTTACTTTCCTTAGGCTTTCTGGTGGCTGAAACCTACAGAAAGGAATAAACGAAAAGGCTGAAACTGCTCATCCGGCTCTCACCACAAAAAAATGAACAACCCAGACAGACATTAGATTGTTTCTGCGCTGCTTCAAGCCAGGCATAGCGACCTGCTGTTTACAAACACTCCTAAAAGACATCATAAAATTTTACCATATTTAAGATATAACTGCAAAATATATGTAAGGTAAAAAAGATGTAATTCTTCACTCATTTTTCTCCAGCACATTCACTGTTGTTCTTTTAAAAAAACAACATAATGTTCTGCATGTTTTGCATGGTTACAAAAAACTTGGTAACATTGAAGAGGCTTGTAAGAAGTGAATATGCTATGGCAAATACACTTTTTCCTTGGAGCCTGGAATCAAAAAACTCTTGGAAGTTGTTGCTCCTACTCCATTTTGGTCCAATGAGGAAGGGAGGATGTAGATGTTTAGCACAGGTGTTAGACCTAGGACAAATCTCTTAAGGCTAAAGAAACTCAAGGCTAAGTCATGCACAGGTGCCTCAAGCCCTCTGAGTTGCCAGATTTGGCACAGGAGCCAAAGGAGCACTCTGCTCCCTGGGTAAGCAGCCAGAGGCCAGGGAGGCCTCATGGGCACCTTCATGGCAGCTGGACTGCACCCCTGGGACTGGCGTTGGTGGGGAACTACAAAAGGCAGCCAATGGCACTTAGGGCATAAATCAATTGAACACATGTGAATGGCTATCTTGCAGGGATCTGATGAACAGTTCAGCCTCCACTGACTGCAGTGGGAGCTCAGTCATCTACACCACATGCAGACACCTTCATGGTGAACATCTAAATGCAGCTTACTGAGTCTGAAGTGGAATATCACAGTCCTGATCCTTCAAGCAATTTTGGCACATATGAATGAAAAGCATCTTTTCAAAGCTAGGCATTATGACTGCTTTTTCAGATGAATATTCCTTTCCTCCTCAATAAATTCAGCTATTTCTGCATGTACACATAAAAAGGTAATATATGTATTTTTTTAACAGTGTCTCACTGTGTACAACTCCTATATTCTATTTATTTCTAAAGACTTTCTGTCTGCAAGCATATTTGGCTCTATCTCCTGTAATGGGTTTAGCAATAGAAAATTGCAAGGCTTACATTACTGCTGGCTCAAATGGACCCTTTGGCTTGAATTCCTCTTGATGATAAATATCCCAAAATCTTTTCCCATTATTTTCATAAGTGTGCAAACATGGATTAAAATGAAAGTGATGAGTGTTGACGAATTTGTTAATCAAGTCTTAGCAATTTGAAGGAGCTCTTTCAGGAGCTCTTTTCTTATTTTTCCCTGATGCAAAAATTCCTGATACTGGTTTACCAAGAGCTGCAGAGCTGATAAAACAGCTGGTGCCAAGACTAGATTTACAGGTCTTGTCCTGAGGTTATGAAAAGAAAAATAGATGTAGTGACAAAGCTCAAAATATCACTCTAAACAAGTTTGTATGAATTAGGTTAAGTTCCAAAGTCCAAAAGAACTATCAGTATTATTATTATTCTTGTTGTTATTTTGTTATTGCTGTTCGTTTGTTTGTTTTTTCCAGCCTTCTACTATGTGTAGATTTTCCTGTACCAGCCTCTAATGGATAAATTAAAACTGTGCTCGATGAGGGCATTAATTCTGCTTTATCTGATGGAAAAGTCATACTTTCGCCGAAGAGGAAAAGAGCTGCAGTGACCTCTGTTGATGGAATTAAGCAGTGTATTTAAAGAGCCAAAAAGGAAAGGTGACACATTAAAATCCTCTGCTAGGAGGATTTGAGTGCTAGGATCAAAAGTAAATCATGCTAAGAGGGAGCGGCTTTCAGGTTGCATATGAAAAAAGACTATTTCCCAACATCCACTGCAGACAGGATCCTTATCAGGATAGTTGTCTTTTAAGAATTATTTTTAGACAGTTTGTTCCTTTTTTACTGTGGAATTAAAAACTATTGGCATGAAGACAGAGGACATAACATACTAGGGAAGATGTGGGTTTTTTGTATTGCTATACTGCATTCCAGGAGTTTATATCACCAAAAGAAAACATCATGCCTTGCATGATGCATTGCATGATCTGAATTAGGGACTGGTTCCCGATGCCACCCTGACACACAGTGTTCTTGAAGTTTTGAGGCAAAGAAGCTTTCCAGTTGACAGGCTGCCTGTGGCAGAGAGAAGTATCTAGGAACTGTCATGCCTTTATGACCAAGAATTTGGAACATGTCTTTGTGGTCTAGTAATGATCCAGGAAAATAATTAAATATGTAAATACCCACGAGGATCTAGATCTTAATGCTTAACTTCAAGGTTGGGAACAGTCTCAGTAAAGCCAAGCATTTAAAGATTGATCCTGTATGATTAAAGTTATTGAAATCAATAAGAAAACTTCCATTAAGAGCTAAGCAGCTTGTGGAAATGAGGGTATTTATGTCCTTATTTTTTTCAGACTTGTGCCTTTGCTAAGGACTACTCAGTATTAAAGAAAGGCATAAATGAGGGTCAGGGCTTTGTACTGTTAAAGTTATTTTATGTTTCTGAGCTGCCCAGTGAACAATTGGCACCCATACTGTTAGGCTTTTCTAGGAGTCACAGCAGTAGAAACTGGTATGTTTTTCCTTCTATGTCTGGTGTTATGACAGGTCTGACCATGATCACAAAGCTGGGATTTTTCCCAGTTCAGGTGTTTTAATTTGTTAATGACTCCACCAGAGCCTGTGAAGTTTTAGTATACTTGCCAGAACCACTGCTGTCCCTGTGATCCTAAAGCATCCTTCTCACAAGAGACAAACAGATATGACATTTTACTAGTATTTACTACGGTATCCTTGTTGAGGCTTTGTAGAGAATAATTTCTGCAAGTGTAAGAAGGGAAAAAAAGCAAGTTAATTCTCTTTTTAATAAAAAGCATGAAAAGCTGTATATAAAGCAAGATCTTATTTTGATATAGATAAAATCAGAAAAAGAAATAATAGATCAGTGCACTGTGGTATTATTAACTAGATATTAGAGGTGTACTTGCTCTGCTAAGAACATCAAGATACACAAAAAGCAAAGTATTAAAATCAGTCCTAGTTTGTATATTATTGATGCCATAAGTATTATGGCATCTTACATGAATTCCACAATAAAGCCAAATATTATAGCTACCTATTTGAGAACTTCATGCTCTCAGTCATGAAGGAAGTATTGATGTATCTTCCATATATAATTAATGACTCTGGCGAAGACCTTCACTGACTTCTGGGAAACCATGTCTGTTTCTTTTCACCGTGCATGAGTCTGACAAATTTTTGTGGAGAGTGGTCAAGATGGGAAGTACACCTGGGTGGTAGGTTGGATCAAAGATTTCTTTGCCTCAGTATATTTAGTATCCTACAAAGACGTCTACATGTTAAAGGACTCCAGTTACCCACTCACTTTTCTGAAGATAACCCAGGAAAAATCTCTATTCCTAGGAGAGTTTAAACATTGAGTAAATTAATTCTATAATAGAATATCAGATAGAACCATTCTATGTAAAGAACAATTATTTTCTTCCAAGCTCACCTGGTGATAGGATTTTTTTCTTTTTTTAGGTTGCTTGGCATAATTCTAAAATTAACATTTGTAATAATGTATATAGCTACAGCTTTTGCACTGAAGTCTGAAATCACCCATGCTCTCACATCTGTGTGAAAGCTGAGCCCCAGTTCCACATGTATTACCTTTGCTACCTCAGGTATGGTTTAGGTAGCAGGTTGTGACTCAAAAGGAATCAAAATATCTATTGCCATTTTTCTACTGTGCATTCCTATTACCCAGCATTCAGGCTTTATAATTTAGTTCTTTTTCAGTTTTATCCTACAGTGCACTTATGAACAAGTTCCTGAGTGGTTATTTATATACCAGTCTTCAGAGGTCAGCTCTTTTGGCTTATCTTATAGAAGAGAAAGGAAAAAGTCAGCTGTCATCTTTTTTTACATCTGCAAGAGTATCTTTTTTCATACAATTATAACTGTTTGACAGGAATTTGCTCAAAGTTAAAGAATATCTTTGGATCGAGATTAAAAATGGAAAATTACATCTTCAGAGATGTACTTTTCTTTAAATTACTAGTATGTGAAAACTGTTTTGGAACTTTAATTGCTGCAACAGACTTACTACAAAATAAACTTTGCAATAAACCCTGGCTGATCCTTATCTATAACCAAAAATCTCCACACTGGCAAGAGTATAATATAGGGTGAAATCATATTTGGATTTGGAATTTTTTTGCAACTGAGTTCAACAAGGCAGGATCTTCTCTTTCAAACAGCCCCAAACTTCTCCTCCTCTGTGTATGTGGAGATTATCTGGATCCTGCAGTAATTGCTGGTTGGGTCAATTGTTTGACTTTTTACAGTGAGGAGACTTACATACTTCTGGTTTTGGCCTCACACAGAAGCATTTGGGCATGATTTCTCAGGGTAAACTGGACAGTCCAAACCAGAATTTGAGTGAGCTTCTGAGTTAGAAGCCGGCTTCTCTGGTCAGTGCCAGCTCTGAACCCTAACAATTACGCCTGTTTCCAAAAACTGCATCTGAACCTGCCATTCTTTTGACCATTGTGATTTTGGCAATTTGCATCTCTCTGCCCATCTTCTTCTAGGATGCTGCAGGTTGGACAAACCTGAAGCTCAATACCAGGAGAGGAAGCTTTGTCAAAAGTTCACAGAATAGCAACCACTGCAAAGTTGGTAGGTAAAACCCTTTCTCACCACAGAATCGCAGAATGGTTGAGAAGGGATCTCTGGAGGTCATCTAGTCTAACTCTACATCCATGGCTCCTTTCCCCTCTTGTGAATAGTCATTTGCACATAGCTACAAGCCTCTTAGCAATGGCTGGAACTCATATTCTATCTCAGCACTGTAAGAAAAACTCATGAAAAGAGGTACGTGCAGTGAACGATTAGGGAGGAGGCACCTTGCTCAGCTTGGCCTGTGATTTTAATATCAGCAGCAGGACAAATGGGGCGTTGGTATACACCAAATCTGGCTTCAGTTGTGTGTGGCAGCCTATCAATCCGGGGCTCCTTTCATGCTCAGTTGTAAGAGGCAGCATCTACAAGCTGTGATTTATGGGCCTCTACTGGGAAGCAACAAGCAGGCCCTTTTGAAGTGCCTGCTGCTTTCCAAGGGACCTAAATATAGCCCAGGATGCCATTGCTAAAGGACAGATGAGCAACTCTGAAAATAAAATAATGACAACCTTTTACTGAGGAGTTGAAGGGGTTTTAAGAGATTTTTGTCTTGCTGTGAGCAGCATCTGTACACAGTTTAAGTGATGCTAGAGTTGAACTTGTGAGCAGTTCTGATACTTTTTACTGCAGTTTTGTACCCAGATACTTGCATTAGCTCTAAAAGAAGTAATTTACAGAACAGCCGTATCATCATCTGTATCATGAGCCCTGTGCCCACGTTCATCTAAGAAGCCCAGCTATTTTGCTCAAGAACATATCTCCCACATGTGCATCTGCCCACATGCGCATTGGCCAGCCAGGGCTGGACTACATGTAGGATCAAGAGTTTTTTAGTCCCTCACTGCTGGACTTCATGCAGCTTCAAGTTATAAAGCATTTGACTTCTACAATAGAAAACGCAGGTCAGACTGATTCCTCTCTGCGTTTTTTCAGATAACTAGCTGCTCTGGTTTATTTCAAACACTGTGGGATGATTTTTGCTGCCATTACAGGACTGGCACCAACATGCTGGTCTAGCTGAGATGAAAACCAAACTGTTTATGTGACAAACTTATTCACCACAAGACAAGAGGATGTTGATTGCACAGGCCAGATATGCAGCCTCTACTCCTCTCCTCAGAACTGTCATTATTATTTTCCTGCATTTTCTAAGGTACCTGCAAATGGAAAAGGGGATTTGCTTGTCTCTGTGTTGCAAGAGGTGACAACTCCTTTTGCCAATTCTGTTAGAAATTTTGCTAATTCTGATTTTTGTCAGTACATTCCTTCCTCAGGAAGTAGAGATAGAGTATCATGCAAGAGGAGTTCAAAAAAATACCGTTAGTTACCGACTATGAACGTAATTGCTCCACCTTTTTTTTCCATGATGTAATGTTCCAAGAAAGTCTGTTACACAAGAAAGCAATCAGAAGCAGGTTAAAATACAAGGAAATGGGTACAATCATTACTCAATAGAGTAATGACATGGCTTCTGTGAATAGATTTGTTTGATTTATTTGATTTGATTTGATCAGAAGACACTTCATATTTCTCTGCACTCTCCTGCTATGATTATTAAAACAGTTTTCTTCAGGGTCTTTTTGTTTGTTTGGGGTTTTTTTTACCCTATGTAGCCTTTTCTCTGATTAAAAAGTATGCTCAGATTTTGATCTCCATATATAATTGTGGGATCAAATCCTACTGCTTTTTTTTTTTTTTTTTATAACTTGGAAATGCTTGGGATCAAGTTGGGAACTCTAACATTTAAGTATCTATCTGAACTGGCTGAAATGCTTTAAAAACAAAGGAGCAGATTCCAGTTGCAATATTTGCATTCATGAAGAAAGAGAGAAACAATTTAAAATGTAGGACTGCTGATCACAGCTAATTACATTGAGGATATATAAAATAGAAATAAAATTATACACACATATGTGTGTGTGCAGGTAAATGTATAGGTACAAATATTAAATATCTATATATCAAAAAGGAAAAGAGGCTGGCATTAGACTGTGCAAAAACAGTAAATTTGTTCTCTACTAAACTATTAGTATTCCAGTATAATCAAACCTAGAATATAGGTAGATATAGAGAGTATGGGAGTCAAAGTGATAGTGATGATCACCAAAGGATTGCGACCACTGAAAAGTTCCATCAGATCTTTCCAGTGGTGTGAGTTATATGTGTCTTGTATTTGAAAAGTTTAGCAAATGTTGTTAAAGTTAAGTGAAGTCATTTCACTGGGACAAAACTTAACCATCTTCCTCACGATGCCAGTGTTTCTAGTTCATTTCTACAGCAGTCAGCAACCATGTTAACAAAAATTTTCACTCATCTGGAAGTATTCCAATGAAGGGTCCACATATTCAACTCCTGAAAGCTCCTGTATCTATCTTCCCAACTTAAAATGTCATTAAAATTCTTTGAAAAGTTTTATAATACTAGCAATTCATCCTATTAATTTTTAATCTTTTATTTGGAAAATTCTGATAATTAAAATATTGTACATTTTTCTCTACACTCGTTTGGAAGGTTAAATGAGGCATGGGGTTCAACCATATCATATCTGAGATCAAGAGAAAGGTCTTTCTATAAAACAAAGGATTTTGATGCTTGGTTGCTGCTTGCTCTAACCACTGCAACACTGAATATTTCAGGCTGAGGCTCTGTTAACCCCATTTGCTGATGTATTCCACTTAGGAAGTGCTAAAAAACAGACTGTAGGTTAGGGAGGGTTTTGTGTGCAGCTGAATACCCTTTATCTCCAGAGGAGCAGAGTTTAACAGCCATAGCCCTTTTGACTCTATGAGTATGATGCCTACAGGGAATCTCAAACCAAAGACTTTCTTTTAGCTCTCACAACCTAACTGACTATATTCTCCCAAACACACTTTGTCTTTATGCAGCACTGGGGAGGGTGGACTTTCCCATGATTATTTCTTCTTGAATGAATGAATGAATGGTTTTCATTAGTTTCTTACCTGATCGTTCCGTGCTAACTTTCTCAAGCACAGGATTATGTGAAGAGGTGAGAAAGGTTTATTTTTGCACATGACTTTGGAACAACAATGAACTGGACTAATTTTTTATTGAAAACAAGCCATATATAATGTTCTGTGTAAAATTTAAAGCCAAGCTTCCACCACGTGAAGTGGAAAACCTATGTTTGCACCAGCTGTCTAACAGTCATAAAGCCAAGCAGCTGAGACCAACAGTTAGAGATTTTGCAAGTGTTCAATAACCTTCTGCAGTGAAAATATGGTGACATAAGAGATGCAGGCAATGGCTTATCAACTTCAGTGAGTAGGCTGGATAAAGAAAAACAAGAAATAGGAAAACTGGGGAGAGATAAGCAAAACATAAAGTCAAGCCACTGAAAAGAAGAAAGATATCATCAACTCTTGAAATATGTATTTCTGAACCCTTATAGGAAGTTATACATAGGGTATAAAAAATATCACCTACTCTAAGTTTCTTCTTTTTCTAGATAACAAATGCTCACAATTCAACCCCTGTGAACACAGAATGCAGGCAATTAATTCTTTGGCTGACCACTGCAGCAATTCAGAAACTACCTTCCAGTGCAACTCCAACAGCAAAACACCCTCTTTGTATTTGGGCTGCTTCTGCTTCAGCTGTCAGGAACAATTCCCTGGCTTTGGCAGGATACATATAGCATCACTCAAGACAGAGAGTCACCTCTGTGGACTGTGGAAGATCTAAGGTAGTTTTTGATGCCATTGCTAAAGGATGGCTCCTCTTGGCTCAGTGATGACTAGCACTGGTCAGCCCTGACTGAACAAGCAGAGGGTGTATGTGTTCGTATTTTGCAGGTAGGTTCTTAGTGCAAAGTGAGAGACAAGAGGATGTCAGAAACAAAGGGGCAGGTGAGAAAGGGGCCATGGGGTGAACAGCTCTCTGTATTACCCAAACACACACAATTCCAGGTTGTGGTTATAAACTGTCCTGCATCACTTACTACAGGATCATGTTCTGTAAGGCACCCCAGTAGACATTTCCAGACCTTCCTGAAGATCACAGTCCTCTTAGAAAAGCCCTTATCAAGGGCCCAAACCTAACCTGCAATGCTTATACAAACCAGCTCATGTCGGTGAAAGGGGATATAGACTTTAGGCTGTGCTTGTGAGCTGAGTGCAAGCACTGAGAAGGAATGTCTTGGGCCAGAGGAACTGATCATGGTAGGAGAGCCTGATAACAAGGCAGTTGATTTGATTCAAGAGAGAGTGCAGCCTGGGCACATTTTTTGCTTGTTCCAGAACTGCTTGTACAACATTGTAACATTTATTTTTTTTAAGTGAAATTTTCTTCAGGAAAAAAAACCAAAACAAACAACACAACCCCTCAGCACTTTTGAAAGCAACATTTGTTTAACATGCTTGTGCTACTAATCTACTGACATAGAGCAAGTAGGAAATGTAGCTTAGCAGGAGGCCTCCCAGGACTCTAGGACTGGGTCAGCCTTTACCTTGCCCTTTGCAAACAGAGGTTATGCCTCTATGCTTTAAAGGTTGCCAGAGTTGTAAATACAGGCTATACCACTAAAGGAATCACTTCAGTCACCAACTCCAGCACTTGAACTCATGGGAAAGCATTTAAAACTATGTTTATAAACCTATCAAACTCTGTTTTCAAAGGAAAATTCTCCTTGCTGGTTATGATGCCACCGTAAAGTTGAAACTGGAGTCATTCTTTTAGTCATTAACTTTTCCCCCCCCTGAAGTTAAACATTTAAATTAGTATTTCTGTATTCATGGCAGTGGCAGGTGCTAGCCTTGAGAACAGTGGCTACTTTTGACAGCCAGCGTGGGGACACAGCCTCAGAAATCATTCAACGACGAAGTGTCCTGGTGCAGAATGAGCTAAAGAGGGAATTTACAGTTTAAACATTAAACACGTTGCTTAGCTATTAAACAATTAGATTGTTCAGTCCTTAAGAGAGGGGGACCAGTCTGTCATCGCTGGTTCTGGGTTTCCAGCAAATGTACCCAACAATGTCATTTTCCAGTCATACCTAGATCACCTGGAATACAAGTAATGGAATAAAGGAAAAACAACACAACCCCTCTCCAGGCAGCTCTTCTCAATTTTGCCTGTCTTATGAACAGCAGAATTGCACTTTACTTTCAAGTAATGGCAAAAATTAACTTCATGGGTTATTAGCCTTTCTGGATTGTAAGTGTCCCTCTGGAGCTAGAAACATCACTTAACCCTCCTGCAGTAGCTGCTGGCTGGTCTCTTTTTTGTTCTTTGGGATGATATTTAATGCTGGTGCCATGCAGCACTTCAAAAACGTCTCAGTTACTTGGTATGAGGTACAAAATGTTCTCCCAGAGCTTTGTAGCTGAACCTGCTAGAGATGCTTACTCATGGTAAGCAGAAGTGCCTGTGTACACACCAACTGGCTGAGGAAGGCCTTAGGGAGAAGTCTTTGGGAGAGTGTTCACACAGATGCAATTACTCTGATGCCCAGATTAGCTCTGGCTCTGGGGAAGTGGTTGCCCATAATCTGCAGAGGCAGTAGCATGTTGCTCCCTCAGGGCTTCATGCAGGGCAGCAGCTTCTACATGCAGCCTCAGGAGATCCCCAAAAAAATACAGAATTCATCACTCTGAAATCAGTGTTGCCTGTCTCCACTCTGCATCACAGACTCATTCAGTCCCTTCGTTCATGGGGCTGCTTTTGAAGGTTAAAACCATAGCCATGCTCCTTCTTTGGTGCTCCACACCCTGTAGCCATGTAGCCTGCTGCTCCTGCCACTCCTGGAGTTCTGGGAGATTAGGCAGCTGCCAGTACTTGTGCCCTTTCTCAACCCTTTCTAATTTAAAAACCTGTGCAGACACAACAGTTAACATCGTAAGAGCTTTAAAACAGCTTACCAAAGTTCAGACCTGCACAACTAAATTGCTGCCATTAAAGTGCCCATGTGAGGAAAGTATAATGCCTCTGGTGGACCTGGTTTATGGGGATGGTTGCTAAGCAGCCCTGGAGAAGGCTGTGGAAAAACACATCCTCAATGGACTATTGATTTCATATCATAAATCACTCGATAGCTAAGATATTCTTTCACTAATTAATGTATTTAGGGACAGAGTTACGCAGTGAAGGCCATGATAACATAACACTCATAAAAAGAGTCTAACCCCTAAAGCAAGAGAGATTTTGAGAAATGTTTGTTAACATAATGCATGCAGGTGAGTGATCAGCTCCCCTCCCAGAGAAAGCAACTCTCAGTCAAGCGAGTTTGTATTTTATAACCCTTAAATATTCACTGAAGCTATTTCTAATTAAGTAAAAAAGATCTACGTTACCTCTTTGGTGTCTGTTCTCCCTTAACAATTTGAACATCCTGGCTGCATGAACCACAGGCACAGGTTTTTCTTGTGTTACTGTGATTCCTGTGCAGCTGCAGATGTCAAGAAGAGCTCCCTTTTCACTGAGGTAACCTGAAAGCTTCCTTCTTTGTCCTAATGGAAACACTAGAATTTTTAACAAATTTATTTTAGTAACGCACTATTGTATTGCAGCAAGATGGTCCACGTTTATGTCTCCCGTACTATACTTTGGGAGAAAATTGGATAAAATCTTTGTCTGTTTTAGAGAGGTGGCTAGAAAGAAGGGTGAAATTTATACTTTTCTTCTGAACCAGGAATATAGATTTTGTAATACTGCTATCTGGACTGTGCCAGGGAAAACTTAAGATGTATGAAACCTAAAAGCTCCTCTGCACAGAGTTAACTTTCACTAAAAAAAAAAATAAATCAGCAGTAGTATGTAACTTTTTTTTTTTTTATCTGCTGAAAAAATCTGTCAAACTAAAACAGCAATGAAAAATATGGAAAAATAATTATTAATACAGTTATCATTTTTTCCCCCAAGCATTTTGATTTTTTTATCATATTTACTAGAGAACACCTATAACATTGCTTGTAGGAGATCCAGTTATTGAAATACTCAGAGTAACATTTTCCAGAAATGTTTCCTTGATATCAAAGAGAGGACAGAAAATTAAGTACAAAAATATGACCTTATGATTTTTAGGGAATCCCTAAAAATGGAGCTAAATTTATGATACAGTGAAAATTCTGATTTGTTCAAATCAGCATTTTCCATTGTGAAAGCAGAGTTTTGATAATAGCAATAAAAACAGGTCTTACAGATAGATAAAGCTGGAGATTATATATCCATATATATAGATAAAATATAGATGTAGATAAATATTATATAGATAAAACTGGATTAATAATAACGGATGATGTACAACTCTGTAACCCTAACGACATTCCTATGCCTACTACAGCAAAACTAAACTGTCTTTACACCTGTGTGAATCACATGAGCTATTGCAAACCTGCATGGTGTGGTGGCTGATGGTCTCTTTCCCAAACAATACGCTGTGGGTAGCCTGAGCAGTTCCTTGCTCTGGTAGTAATTTCCAGTAGTAACCAATAAATGGATTAAAAGGTAAATGAACTGAATTATGTCAGTTACCATCTTGATGCATGAAATAGCATGCACTTTGTCACGTGAAATGCTGTTAGCACTGTATCTGGTAAAACAGATGATGTCTGTGAGCAGAATCAAAGAGATGAAAGTACACCCGGGTGCAGGTGGCATGGCACAGCGCGGGCAATGAGGCATTGGTGGGGGCATTGTGGGAAGGTCCTCTATGGATCAGTTGCAATCAAGCAAGTGCGGCGTACGTGCTTTCTGTTTGCGCTATCATTGAAATGGTGCGGACTGACCCGATAGAAAATTGTTCTGAAGTGGGAGCAGATGCATTGAGCTGTCAGGGGCAGAGCCATGACGAGACACCGCGGCGCCAGGGACACACCTTCACGTCTCCTCGATCACTTTCCCTGGCTGAGGGGACCCCCCCTCTCTCCCTCCCCTCCCCAGGCAGCTTTGACGCTCAGGAATATTTTTCTCCTTACGGCAACATCCCTGGTCATGGCCTCAGGAGGAGCTGCTTCTTGTGCAGATACCAGCAGGGCTCGGCACAGTGTGAGGGGTGCTGGAGAGGAGTGAAGCTGTTGCTGCTGCCTCATACAGCCTGGGTGAAGCACAGATAACAGGAATATCATAACCCACTCTCTGCAGGCAAATCTCTGCCTGGATTTAAAGACCTTCCACCAGTGACAAAACCCTTCAGCATCTGTGGGACCAGCTGCACAGGGCTGGTGGCAATAAAAAGCAGCACATGCTGCAAATATGGAGAGAAACTCCACAAGACCTTCAGCATCTTATACAGTACTGAGCTTCACTGCATCTACTTCAACAAGCTTCAAAGGCAAATATGGCCCGCTTCCCTGCTATATTGTGCTATCCTGTAAAGGCAATTCCTATTCAAAAGTTTGATATTCTCATCTATGCATTCCATCAATAAAATAGATTATTTTGGTATAAGAATGGACAGTATCAACTCAAGCAATTAATCTCAACTCCAGTTTTCTTCAGTCTCCCAGCTTTTTGGGAACTGTGTTGGTGTATTATTTCCCTTTTTTATTACTGGCATGTAAGTCACCAGCCTCAGGATTAATGATGTCTTTCCATCTATTTTTTTTTTATTTCTTCCCATTTACTAACTTCTAATTTTCATAATATTATTAAAAAAAGAAAAAGTTTGCTTAGTACCCTGACTCACAGCAGTGTCAGAGCTAGTAGGATTTCTGCTGCATGTACCCTTTCAAAACTTTTGGAGAGGAGGAAAGTAAGAGGACAAATAATGGTAAATATGTGGATGGTGCCTCAAGGAAGGATCCATATTTCTGTATCTGGGAGAAACTCTGAGACTGTAAAGGCACGACCTGGGTGCCAAAGCATTGTTCTGTCTCTGCCAGTATGCAGCGGCCAGGCTCTGTCATCCCTCACTGCCTATAATGAAAAGGACAGTGATGAAGAACATTTTCCATGAGAAGGGACCTTCTTCCACTTTTGTTTGCCTCAGCACTTTCCCACTCAAAGTCTTCCTTCCCCTATTGTGGCAAATTGAAAATCCTCAACCAGTTGTTCACAATTTCCAGAGGCTGGTTAGGCAGACAGTGGGGCTATGAGATGGTGGTCCAGTTCCCCGCTCTACAACCTATTTCTGCTGTGATTACTGAATGGGGATATGAATTGCAGCACAGAGAGGGATTATGAGGTGATATCAGAGAAAAAGGTCAATGGCGCAGTACATGAATAACAATGCTTCCAAGAACCTCAGCCATCTTTCTCTTGCCAATGCTTTTTCATTGGCATTATTGAAGATAATTCTCAGTCCAGCGCAATATCCTGCAGGCAGATAACTAGAGAGGATCTATAAACACTGCTCTTAGGAGAGCAGGTATTGACACTTTGATAGCTGTATTTTTCAAAATGGCTTTTTTCATCTGCAGGAAAATCATAAAATGAGACATGCAAGTACAATTACAGATCTTATGATTTTAGACTGAATTAAATTTATGAGTTACAGTCTGACTTGCATGTGAGAGATAATGCTGTCTCCTTCATGGAAGGGTTACAGCTCTCTTCCTACGGATGGGCTTTTGACAGGCACCAGGAGATTCAGGAAAAAAAGAACATTTTCTTTTTGTATTTTCTTTCCATATGAAGGAAATGCCCTCAGAATTTACAATATTTATCTGTTTCTCTTATTTTAGAGAATCTAATATAACAAACAAAAGGACCTATGAAGCTATCACATGCAGCTAGAGGGTTATGTGGTGTATACACTGGTTTGATATTCAAACGTGTTGTCCTGGCTGACTTGTAGAGAAAATAAAGAAAAACCTTTTATTACTGTAAAGTTTTTAAATTTGTCATTAAAACTATAGGCTTAGTGGCCTATTTTCAGGTTTGGAGTGAAGGGGGAGAGGTAAACGACAGCTATAGGTGTTCATCTAATTGGTTCTGAGCTTCAATTTTAACTCCCTACAGAAACCGTAGCCACTAGTTACTTTTTGCCATTTGAGGAAAAAAGGAGAGCTCCTACTACCTGCTTTAGGTTTATCTGAAGTCAAGAAAGACATGCTTTGCTATAGAGGCACGCAGAATGGTGTGCTATAAAGATTTTATGAGTCTGAGCTTTGGAATACTGTCTTACTCATGAGCGGTGAAGTCACGAGTAAATTGTGGGTGAGATTCCATTCATTCAGGAAATACGGAGAGCTGGTGTTCAGCAGTATCTGTTGGAAACAGAACCCAGAGCCTTCAGGAACAGGACTTTGCCAATCGCATGTTCGATATTGGCAACACACACCCACATACACATGTAAATACATTATTAGTTATATATTTATATATGCACACATGAGAATGTGTGTATGAACATATATATGTTTATACAGTGTGTTATTTTAACTCTCCGAATTAACAGAATGTAAATATCGTAATTAACAGGAACAAGATTTTGCCTATCACGTGTTTGATAGGGGGCAACATATGGGTAACATATA
The DNA here is from genome assembly GCF_004027225.2 of Strigops habroptila. Taxonomy (NCBI): domain Eukaryota; kingdom Metazoa; phylum Chordata; class Aves; order Psittaciformes; family Psittacidae; genus Strigops; species Strigops habroptila. The sequence continues at coordinate 58,986,921 of NC_044278.2, forward strand.
CTCATATACTATATATTATGTAATATTATATTACATAATAGATCAGATATAATTATATATCATTTATGATACAGTATATAAGATACTGTATAGCATGTATATACATATATATGAACCTACATACATGTATGTATACAGTTTGGTTTTTCACTCTAAATTAACAAAATTTAACTCACTTAGCTCCAACTATTAACTCTATATACTTACATATTAAACATATGTATTTATATTCAACTCTAATGAGTGGGAACAGAATATTGTCTTTCATATATTTGGTAGCAGCACTTTTCCTGTATTTGGTAATTGCAACATCTACATCTGTATCTGCATCTACATTTACATACATATGTCTATACGTATGCAAAAATATGTAAAAAATTCTTTATTAAAATCTTTATTAAAATACATCTACAGATCCATATGTGTATATACACACATTCAGACATAGGTGTATATATATACACATACATGACTATATAGTATCTCTATATGGACATATGTATATAGAGACTCTATATCTAATAGTTATCTAATATACGTCTCTGTATGTATATAGAGACTATATCTAAGCTACTTTTAGATAAACATATATAGAGACTATATAGGCATGTAGGTATATGCATATACAGGCGTGTACATATCCACCTAAAGTGTGTTAACTCTCTGCGTTGGTTTATATGAATACATATCTATATACAAGTATGTGCGTTTATATGACCGCACACAAATCTCTTTTCAGGCACTCTGCAGAGGCAGGAGTACATTCGGGCAGTGCCTGCACTTCGCAGGCCCGTTCCTCTCCGCATGTACGGGGGGGTAGGAGCCGGTGCCTGGGTGCCCGAGCACCCCTCGGCCCCGGCCTGCACCCAGCCCCAGCACCTGCCTGCGGCTGGGACCCGGCCCCCTCCCGGCGCTCCCGCGGCCTCCGACAGCGGCCGCGGCCCGGCGGGGCGGCGGCGGGGCCGGTCCGCGGCTTTGCCCCGTGGGGGCGGCCCTGGGGGCGGCCATTGGGGGGAGCGGGGCGCCGCGTGAGGTCGGCGGCGCCGGGCCGGGACTCGCCCAGTCACCGGGGAGGAGGCGGAGCCGGCGGGGCCGCAGCGGCGGCAGGTGCCCGCGGCGGCGGGATGGTGGTGGCGGCCGGCGCGGGGCCGTAGGGCAGCGGCGCGCCGGTCCCGGGAGCGGGGAGGCCATGGGCAGCCGCGGCGGCCCCCCGCGCCCTGCCGCGCCTCGGCCGCCGGCGCTGGCGCTGGTGCCGGTGCTGGCGGTGCTGGCGGCCGGGGCGGCGGAGGCGGGGGCCACCTCGGAGAGCCATCTGCTCGGCGCCTCGACGATGGGCACCAGCCCCCCGCCGAGCCCCAGCGGCACCACTTTCGAGGAGACGCGGCTCCACGTCTTCACCCTGGACTACCCTCACGTGCAAATCCCCTTCGAAATCACGCTCTGGATCCTGCTGGCCTCCCTCGCCAAGATCGGTGAGCGGGGCCGTCGGGCGACCCTCCTTCCTCCCCTCCCTCCCTGCCTCCTCCTGTCCTCTCCGGCCGGCCGCGGCAGCCGGTCCGGTGCGGTCCGTGTCCGGGTGCGGGGCTGGAGGGTGATGCTCCACGCGGGGCGGGATGCCCGGGCGTGATTTGGCTGGTAGAAAACCGGGTTTCTTGGTTAGGGAACGCGCGGGGGAGAAAAGAGATTCCCTCCAGCCCTCTATGGCAAGGCGTAAACCCCGGGCTATAGAGGACTCTACACCCCAGCGCTCACCCCGTGCGCCTCTGCCTTTTCTTTTAGCTGTCATTTGAGCACTGTCTTCTTTTTCTTAAAATAACGCCGGATATAATAACTTTAAGATCAGAGGAAGCAGATCGATGCAAAGCAAATATTTATGAGGGTAGAGTAAGTCTCCCTGTCCTACTTTCCAACCACTTATGTCCCGAGAAAGACAAAAAAGACGACACTGAATGAGTGAGGAAGGCCACCTCTTCCCTCATGTGGAAAATATTTGTATTGCATAGTTTCACTGTGTTTTGTGCAGCTTATATATAATGTTTTTCATTAGCTTTCTACGTTCCAAACAGAAACACGAGTACAGTGTAATCATCTAAAGAATGGCAGGTAATGGCGTACTAGAGAGCTATTTAAAAATTGGCACGTCTCTATAAATGATGAACTTTGTATCTTCTTACGTAGAAGATAATCTTAAGGTAAGGAATAAAGCCGTGGGAACAACAGCAGCAATAAAGGTTTACTCATACTACAGTTGTTTGATTCGGGACTCTGATTTTGGAGTGGAGAGTAGAGCTCCATAAAAAACTATGATCATACTCATCCTGATAAAACAACTTGATAAAACATATAACCTTGACTTCTGATAGTGATATCTGAATAGACTGTGTCACATTCTGGTCAGTGATCAGGTAATTAGGATTCTGCAAAAACAAAGATTTGTGCTCACCTACTCTCATGGCTGGTGCTGTAGCTGGGGGCCTGATCCTCTACCCAAACAACTTGCTATGACTTCACTACTTTCTGCAGAAATGTTGCATGTTGCTGCCATTGAGGATACATTTATCTTGATACATATAACGCATTAAAGATGCGTACTTAGTCCTGAGTATGTATTTAGGTGTTTGCAAATCAGAACATGATATACTCAAGTATGTCATGGACTCTAATAGCCAGAAAATGCGGAGTTTGTTAAAGAACTTAACCAGCTGAGTATTGTAAAATTGCTCTGGCTTCTGAGTATGAATACAGCAAGAACTCTTGAATAAGCTAAGACCAGTGAAAAAAATTCTGTTTTATTAAAGATTACAGGGAAGCCATTTGAAGCGTGTAGACACACATACGTACACAATAGTATATCATTTGTGTAGGACTGTATTTTCTGACTATTATGATATTTCATTAGTGCATAGGCATCTAAAAAAAAAAAGTTACTTGATGACTTTAATTTTCTGATCTGGCTGCAATGCAGTAAACAAGCAAACAGCTCAGATGAGGAAAAAGTGCATATAATGTTTAAATCCCTTTAGTTATACCAAACTAAAGGTAATGTGGCTAATCTAGGGCATGCTGCTGGAAGTGTGCATGCTCTAAGCAATGAGGGCCAGATCCAGGAGAGGCCTTAGGTGTGGCAGTGCTCAGCTTTGCCACACCTATCTGCAGGCACCCTAAGTCTGGGACTGGAATTAGGAACATCCAGTTCTTGCTCCTGGAGCTCTGTCTGTGATTCCTTATCCAGTGAGTGCATCAGGTAAACCTTCCCAGGACAGACGACTGTCACTCCTAAGCCACATTCCTATAGCATCAATTTTTCACTTGCTTATGCTTTGTTTTATACTGAAGGTAGCCCAGATGGGCAGTTCTCTAACCACCAAGATACAGAAATGGCAGCTCTACCACCTCCTACTGTATTACAAGGAGTGGGCCATATGTCGCAGTTCAGAGGGATGGAGAGGGGTTTTCCAGCCCATCTCGCTGCCTATAGCCCCAAGAGTGGCCCTGTGAGAGAGGAGGCTCTCCAGTGCGTTCCTCTACCCAGCTTTTCCTGCTGGGCAATACTGGCATCTCGCCCCTCATGCCAAGCGGCATGAAATCTACCTTGAGGCTCATTCACTGCCCAGGAAACTTTGGTGCTTAATCTGGCATCGCAAATTCCTTTCTGGGGCTAGGCACTGAACGCTAATGCTTGGCACTGCCAAGTTGCAAACCTTTATGAGTGGAGCCCTAAGATCTTTTCAGCTGCAAGGAGCCCAGAAGATAGGGTTACATTTAGTAACAGCTCTCACAGTGTGTGAAGGATCCCAAAAAAACCTTTATTGCAGAACCTGCTTATTGCCTGACAAGTCTTTCTGAACAAATATGTTTTTGCAGAAGGGCAGTTTTACTGGAGCTGAAATGTTCCAGCATTTCCTAATTTTTATAAGGGGTTTACCTGAGAGTTTTCTCAGATCCTGGCTGTGATTCAGTCAGTGTAGGCTAGATTTAGAGGGAGCAAGAAAGACAGCATGAGAAAGGAAAACCTGAAACTGTCAAGCTGAACTTAAACGTTTTGACAAGGTACATTTTCACGAAGACATTAGAAACATGGTGCTTTTTATTCCAACATAGAACAAAACAAGGGCACATTTTGAAATCAATTTTCAATAAATTGCCTTGAACAGAATTGAACATAATTGTTATTTCCTGGCTACCTCTACTTATTATCTTGTGTGTTGATACCATATAGATGGTATGTTACCCCATGAGTGTGAGGGACCCAGTGCACTCAAAGTATCCTGCAGTCTCTAGGCAGTGAGACTAGTCTACTTACCTCCCAGTTTTGCTTAATTCTTGTGCTAACTGATGTAACAGATCCAGATTCCCATTACTTCTACATTTAATCACAAATGCACAATTAGAAGTGTTTCTTCTGGGAACTGGTCTGATATCCTTCCAACACTTCTCTCCTGAAAAATGGCTTAAGCTGTTCAGAGGGCCCTTAGAAAACTCACTTGTAATCAGAAGTACACATCTCAGTGGTATTTCCAGCATCAGAGAGCACTGGATTTCACCCAAGAAGTAGAATACCAGGACTCTGCAGACTTTTAGCTTGAAGAATATCGAACTTGCATTTTAGGCAGGTGTCCTTCTGCCCAAAGACCTGAGGGTAAGCATCTTCCACATTGTTGAAGCTGGGTCACTGCATGGTCAGGAGCCCCAGAACAGGGTCAGAAGAGGAGAAAGTAGCTGTAGTCCTGGGTTCAGCATAAAAGTCTGAGTATTCATGTACTGCCGGGCATCTGCTCCTAGGGCGCTTGTGACCACGTGGCTGTAGATCTGTCAGAGCAGGGAAGATGTCCCTCATCTTGCAGGGCACCTGAGTCTGATGGATGTGCACTGGATTCTAAATCCAGTTCTCTGCCCTTAAATAGGAAACCACAGCCTCTCCCTGATCACCTTTGAATGCTTTGCATGGAGGCAGGCAGCCTTTCAGGAGTTTTCGTGCAGCTTACATGGATAAAAAGCACATTTAATTAATTTAATTTAATTTAGTTTAATTTAATTTAGAGCCTTTCTATTACCTTTAAGGATGAGGTGGATTCTCAAAAGCTCTGAAAGGGTATGAACTTTTCAAAGAGTGACTTGTAAAGAAGAAAAGAAAAAGATTTTTATTTTTATATTCACAATAGACATTTCATTGCCATTGTGTTACAACTGGATGAGATGGTGTTTGCTTACATTAAAGGCTGCGTTTGTAAAAATCCCCTCCTCTTCAGTTTTTATGGGGAAAGTGATTTAAGGTATTCTGAAGGCCTTAAAAAAACTTTTGGCAAAATCTGTTTACTCAGGGGAAACTTCAATCACTGTATTGGAAATTTTGGCATCCTGCCACTGCAGAAACTAAGACAAACCATAAAATTTTTATGTGGAAGTGGCTGAAAGGTGAAGAGTCAAGTCTCCAACTGCAAATTCTTGTATTTCCAGGGTCATTGCCTGTTCTGCCAATACAGGATATCAGTGATTCCGGTTTCGAAGAATGACAGAAAATTTGGCAGTCCTTCTAATGAGTCACATAGGCCATCTTTCTAAATATTGAAAAGCAGTCTGTGTTCATCCAGAAAGGAAGAAAAAGCACTTGAAGTGCTTACTTTTTAAAATAGCTTTGATAGTTATAGAATACAGAAGTAGAAAAACTGTAGATTAAAACAGCTTTCCCCTTGGTCCTTCCTAACCATTTGTTTTGCCTGGTAATAAGTTCAGGCTTTCTTTTACCTGGAAAAAATCTGTGATGAAAGGAGAATTAACAAAATAGGAGCTACAAGACACAGAAGCCTGAAACTGGGAAACTGGATGTGAACTGTACCAAGCTTGTACTGGTTTAACTGTTTCCACTACAGGTGTGATTTTTACTGAAATAGTTTTACTGAAATAGATGCCCGTTATTACCACACCCAGTGTTTCCATGCAGCTCTCATTTAAAATAATTTAAATGCTTTTTAGTTAGGCAGGAATTGTAGGATCTTGTGGGTGTGGATAGTTTTCTATATAATTATGTGGGCCAAATATAGATAAGGAGGAGCCTGGAAAAGATTGGCATCGCCAAGACCTGGAATGTGACCTTGTACATAAGGTTGATCATTCCATTAGATTGGCCAGAGTAAGTTCCTTCAAAACTTACCCCATTCATTACCAAAATTATCATTACAACAGCCAACTTTTACAAGTAATGGGAATCTTTAAATCAAAACTGCGTAGCTTTGAGAGTTCTAGTAAGCTAAGGAATATTTAACCATTAAGTCCTCATTCATAACCTTTTTTTAATTCATTTTTTTTTTCAGTACTTTGCACAGATTTTTATGAGACTCCTGACACTTGTAGAATTCATATAATACAGAAGAATGAGCATAATAATATAGGCTACAGCTTATTGTCACTTTATAGAAAACATGTTGCTTCTTGTGAAATTAGTTTGGAGATGCCTCTAAAGTTAGAAGAATAATTGTGTCTGTAAATGCTTCCTCATGGTGGCTGGGGAAGTGACCATGGGTGACTTGGTGCAGGTCACATGTGCTAGTTCCCTTCCCTATCTTTGAGACTCTAAAAGACTTCTAAAAATGAAATGAATGTACTTTTTAGACTCATTTGTGAAGCCATGCATGGAGGAAGGGGTGGTTATCATGATTTCTTTTTCCTCTATCTATATGTAGTTTGCCCTAGAAAAGTGTTTGGATTGTGTTTCTGGAGGATTTTACATTACAAAACCCCACGCTTCCACAAACAGAACCCTTGCACACAGTTGCTCCAGCCAGCTTAGCTAATAAATGGAATGTCTATCTACTAAATTGTCTCTCCACCAAATTAACTGATTTAACTACCCTAGCTGACAGATTTGCCTTGACCTCTTGTGGCTCTCCAGTTCAGTCTTTGCAATGAAAATGAAATTGCCCCATGATTGGTGCTTGTTTACTGTAGAAACTAAGGTAACAGAATCTAGAATAATCTTTTGGATTCTGTACAAATAACCATTACACTTTCTTGTGTTTGAATTTCCTTTGAAGGCTTTCATCTTTATCACAAGTTGCCCTCAATTGTACCTGAAAGCTGTCTCCTTATTCTGGTTGGATTGCTTCTTGGTGGGATTATTTTTGGAGCAGAGGAGAAGTCCCCACCTGTAATGAACAGTGATGTTTTTTTCTTGTATCTTTTACCACCTATTGTACTTGATGCTGGATATTTTATGCCAACTCGTCTTTTCTTTGAGAACTTTGGTACCATATTCTGGTATGCTGTGGTGGGCACGCTCTGGAATGCCATCGGCATTGGGATTTCGCTTTATGGAATTTGCCAGATCAGTGCATTTGGTTTGACTGATATCACATTGCTGCAGAATTTGCTCTTTGGCAGCCTCATTTCAGCTGTGGATCCCGTGGCGGTGTTAGCCGTTTTTGAGAATATTCATGTCAATGAGCAGCTTTACATCCTGGTGTTTGGAGAGTCTTTGCTGAATGATGCTATAACTGTGGTAAGTTACTTGATAAATGATTAGTTGATAAAAATGATAAATGATTGTTTGCATGCCACTCCATTATATCTCTTTGTATCTGGTTATTACAGTTTGCTAATAGACGGAAGTCAAGGAGTGCTAATGTGTTTATGTAATTCTCTAAATTTCAGTTTTAGAAAGTATGGCAGTCTTACTACACCAGAGTAATGTGTAATGGTAGCATATTTACTCTACAGATTTTACTACCTGATCTCTTTAGTTTCTGTATCTTTGAATTCTGTTACTTCTGTAAAGTGAAACTGGAGGTTTTCCTCACCTGCAGAAATGTCTTTGGACAAGAGAGAGAAAAGGCACAATGTGGGGTGTCCCAGCATGTTAACAGGGAGAATGGGCAAATCATTGAAATGACATGTCACAGATCTGCCCGTCCAGTTGGAAGTACCCTGAGACCACCAATACATTTCTCCCAGGCTATAGATGAGATAGGATGGCCATCTGGAGGCAGTAATTTCTAATCATTAACTAGCTGAACTGGGTTTGTGGTGCTGACCTGAGGGCATCAATCTTCACATTCCATTAACACCCCCAATGCCCCTCATTTGTACCTTATGACAACATGTCTCAGACATTACTCTCATTTATCCATGCCTTACTTGAAATCCTGCCCATGCCAGCTATGTCCTGGCATGCTTTCTGTTTTGTGAGACATGGAGGTCCAATTTTTCGTGTGTCAGAAGGATCAGAAAGTTTCATTAATTGGGTCCGCACCTTCTCTGTCTTTGGCACTGGCTTCTTATTCCTGTCCCATTCTATGCACTGTTATCCTTAAGTTTTCCCCTTTTCTAGGACTTTGCCTCACCTGCTTAACATGTGTGTATCTCATCCTTTAATTTGAGCCTTTGTACTGACCATTTCGTGTTTGTCCATGGGAGTACTGTTTGTTGGGAGTACTGGGGTTTTTTCACTTAGGCTTCATGCTGTACCTGATTCTGTTGCTATCCAGCCATCTAAATCACTTCCTCTCTTACGGGCTTGCCTTAAAGCCTAGCTTTTCTCAATACCTTACAGCTGAAACTATGTGCCATTACTAAACTGGTACTTAAGCCGGTCCTGAAAATCACTGAGTCTAAATACCAAGTTTCAAAAGGCTTAGCAGTTCAGCCATGGCTGTGTCTACTCTCTCTTGATGGCCACTCCTGGGATGGAACTCTTCATACAAATTTTTCTAGGGGAAAAAGGCCTGGGTTTATGTTAATGTAAAACACTGTGGGGTTTTTTTGGTTTTTTGAGGTTTTTTTTACTTGTGCGTATTTTTCCAATCAAAATAACTTTTTTCCAATCACAAAAATCAGTCACCTTTCCACTGGAGCAGCAGTTAATCCAGCAAGATTTGCCAGGAAAACACTGCATCTTGATGGAATTATTAATACATGCCATAACTCAATGGCATATTACTCCGAAACACCATTTTTATAGGTGCTGGCATAGCAATTTAATAACCATGATGCATGGCTTTCCTGTAGGCATCATTATTGCCTTCTTTGGAGGTAGTCCTTTCTGATGGCACGTCTGCCCAGATGCCCTAACTCAGGGGAGATACTCTGAGGAGTCTGTAGAGCCAGCCCAGTAACGCACTGGCCATACATATATTCATGAAGGAGTAAAAGGAATTTAGAGTACCTTTGGTCTTACTTCCTAGCTGTCGCTTAAAGGTGACACTTGGCAGAAGGTCAAGTGGTTTCCACATGCTAAGCAGTGGTCTGCTGATGGTTCCTTGTTATGATTTTGCACACCTGCAATCATGTGATTATACTTAAAACGTGACCCAAGCCATCACACATATTGCCCGTCCTTAGGGTGTCCTTAAAGGACCTCGCACCCCCTGCCCATATAGCAGTGCTGCCAAACCAGTCCTTGCTGCTAGAGTTACTCAGCTATCTTCTCAAAGGAGATGATGTTTTGTAAATACTGTCTCTTCATTTGCCCTTGTTGTTTTACTGCGACAGCTGATAAAACCAGCTAGAAGGAAGAGCTCAGAACCTTCGAGCTTTCATCTGCTGGAGCCCTTGAGTTCCACGTACCTTAGCAAGTGGCTCCGGCGGGATGCAGGGGCAAAGCAGGAGTGGGGTTGAATGCAGGTGGGCCATCCACAGAAGCTGCCTAATGCCTACAGCCACTGCAGTATCAAAAACCCCAGGGGCTGCAGAAATGGGCAGTGCAGAACAGTGTGGCTTTAGTAAACATGCCTTCGAAATACTTTAAGCCCTTCTTCCTCCTATCCCGCTTGCACTGCCTGGCTGCTCCTAATAAAAGCTTTTATTAGGATAGCAGTGTCATCTATGCTTTCTCTTTTCAGAAAACGTGCTACCACACCTGCATTTTAGATACAAAGCGAGCTGTGCTTTCTCAGGAATCTCAGCTCTTCTGTGTTTCTCAGATGGTCTTTCATGCCTGGTAGTTTTTGTGATATGCCTGTGCATTTGGATGATCCTTATTCCCCACCAATGGAATTTTGGAGCTTAAATTTGGCTGAGGACAGTGCTCGCTATTTGGCTTCTTGTTCAGAGTTGGTGCTTTAGCAAAAGACTGGGTCAGTGATAACTAGCACAGTGATATTAAGTGGTAAGATCATGGTTGGAGTGTTAGCAGTTCAAATTCCAATTCTAGGCTTAAAATCACAAAGAAGGAGCCAGTGTAATTACAATAATATTATTCCCATGTTAGAAAACATTACAGCAGTGCACTGTATTCTGCCTCTGCTGAAAACATTAGTTTAGAGTGCTTTAAAGTAATTTCAAAATGAAAAACTGATAACTGAGAGCTGATGAAAATAAGCAATTAGTGTCTAGGTAGAGCAGAGATACTGCGAGACAATATTAAAAAGTTGTTGGTGACTAATACTTCTTGGTGTAACCTTCAGTGAGTTCAGCTGAAGGATGTTGAGGAAGTGCAAATCTTGAACCCAAAAAACCCCAACGTTCTCATAGCAAATGCACTACAAATTGTGACCAGCGTTGATGTTGTTTAACTCGCCTGAAAGTTTAGAGAGGGCTGTAAAACTGAACTGCTGTAGAATAAAAGGGAAGCGAACCTGATTTTAATCTCATTTACAGCAGTATAAATAAAGAACAATAGGAACGAGATCAAAATCATGTTCATGACATTCCATAGTCCTAGCTGCTGCTTCTATCATGGCGGTCTGGTTTTGATCCGAGGTACAAAAGAGAACATTGATTTTCTTCTTTCAAATAACTTACGGCAGCAGATTTGAGATTTATGGGGATGTCTGTATGTGGAAACAACAGGCTCCATTCTGTTTAGAGGGTGAATACTTTGCTGTGAGGTTAAGGTGATGTTATGGAAAGGCTATTGCTTGAGAAGATCAAAATTATATGCTTCTTTACAAGCAGCTCTCAGTGACCTTATTTTGGAGACTTGCCTTTATATGTATTTATATAGTTATGTTTTAAAATATATAAAAGGCTATTTAAAACTCCACTTAAAGAAAATAATAATCTTCCATGATGCATACCAAGGGAGTATTCTGCCTGGTCAAATTCTGTAGATGTGTTGAAGAACAACATAACTCTGGGGTGGTCCCAAGTTGCAGCAAGTAACTCAGGGGAACTCCTGTCATTGCAAACAATGCAACTCAACAGTATTTTTTTTCAGTCTGTGATTCATGGCATCCTGGGAGTCTGTGGACTTATAAAGGGACCAACAAAGGCACACCTGTTGCCAGTAGGTTTAATTCTGAGATACTTAATACAAATCCATAAGGTCTGCAAATCAAAACAAGTTGGAAAAACAGTATAGCCTATGATGTTACTTTCCTGTCCTGCACAGGATATAATAAGAGGGAACAGGGCAAAAAGGCTGGGAGTCTGCCTCAGAGCAGCAAGATGAAGGGGTTTGTCCAGGTGAAAAAGGACACTGTCCTGAGGGCATCGTTGTTATCAATTAAATAGTTCATGCTCCTGCTCTTGTCCTGTTTGTTGCTTTGTAATGAAAATGACTGGTGACTATGCTAGGTTTGATTTAACCTTTTTCCATGCTTGCTCTGGAGTATATTTTTTCTTTTCTTTTTCAGTTCTTTCCTTTTACCTAGCCCAAAGGACCCATAATAGGCCATGTCTTTGCAGTAGTCCATAGTGAAAACTTTTACCTCTGTAAGACCAATTTTGGCCAAGAAGAGCCGAACAATTTGTTTTCTGTCACGTGAGAGAGAACAAGACTGCAAACACGACAAATCCTTCCCAGTGACTATTCAAACACCTACATTGTTGGCACAATGCAAGTGCTGATAAAACATTGTTCTCTCAAATACCATTTCTGATAGAGAAACTTATTAGGTTTACTAAGAAGTCCAGAAAAAACAGGAAATTTAACTCCTGCAAGCTATCCAAGATGTTTAAAGTGTTTATTATGTCCACAGTGGCTTAGCCCACTGTGACATGAACAAGTGCCTACAACCAAGCTTAAATCTGTACAAGTGAACTATGGAGCTATCACAGTATCTCATGGCTGGGAGCATACATGCAGCACTAGGCAATGCCTAAATTTCCCGAATAAGTCTGCAGATGGGGAGACCCTTTAAGGTTTCTTTAAGAGTAACTGATGCCATTGTTGTCTGTTTTGTAGTAACTGAAATACTTGGTATTAGAGAAATGTGGACTTCACATCGTTCTGTTTCCTGTGTAAACCATAAAGGCTGTCTGACTGAGAAAATGTGGTAATCCCATTGACTCTCTTTTGGAGGATGGTTACAAACACTTTGAAAATTAAACTGGGCAAATATATGGTAACAGGTCTTTAATAGGAACTAAATCCCCATCTCTAGAAATAATCTAAAGTTTGAAAAGTCTTTAAACCATTGGATTCCTAATGCTTAGTTAGGATTTAGTTAATTAGTAAGAAATTAATTAGTCATAGAGTACTTCATGGTTGCAATATTTCTTGTTTCATGTTTCTTATAGTCCTTAGGGTGGTCAGTGTCCATCCCCTCTCCACCCCACCCCATGCCAGATGAATCTGTATGATCCAATTAAGTTCTGCAGCTCTCGGTGTCTTAAGTAGATCAAAAGAATTTGAAAAGAACCTGATTTTTCACGGATTATGAAACTGCATTTTTCCCTCTCTCTCCTTTTTTTTATTTTTTTTGTGTGTTTGTTTGGTTGATTTTGTTATTTTAATCTGGGGAAAATCTGAAAGGGCCATTTATGGACAAATTGGAAGCTCTGCAAATAAATGGATTTAAAGAAAGATTAGATAGATCTATGCTCCTGGACTGAAGAATGGCATGGGTTAAGAAACCTGTCCCATTTGCAAAAATGGGAATAATATATTTACCCTTCTTTGCATATATCCCTGATATTTATGGTGGACAAGTAATACGCCAGAGGTAAACAACAGCCTATCTTAAAAGTGAGTTCAAGGTAGATAGAAAAATTCAAAATTCAACATTGAAGCAGAGGAACGTAAAAGCATGAAGGGAATATAAGAGTTCGGAAACATAATGTGCTTTCTTTTTCCTCATAGGTCCTGTACAATTTGTTCAAGTCTTTCTGCCAGATGCACACAATTAAGGTTATTGACATATTCGCTGGGATTGCTAACTTCTTTGTAGTGGGGATCGGTGGAGTGTTGATTGGAATCCTTTTGGGATTTGTAGCAGCCTTTACCACCCGTTTCACCCATAAAATCCGAGTGATTGAGCCACTCTTTGTCTTCCTGTACAGTTACTTGTCATACATAACAGCTGAAATGTTTCATCTCTCAGGCATCATGGCGTAAGTACCCCAAACTTTAGTACTGATAGCACCCAAGTAAGAATGCCAAAGGAAATTGCAGAGTGGTCCAGGTTTTGCAAACTTTGCCATATGGCATCATTCCACCATGCAAAGCAGTGATGCTGGCTTGAGGATTTCCGGCCTCTCCCCTCCCGCTTCCGTCCCGTTCTCCCGGCTTGCCACCACACCAGCTGTGTCACTAAAACTGGTCGTAGCATCACACCATAAACCATATCTTTGAAATTCTCCAAGTTAAAAATAATCCCTTGTATTTTCGGTGGGATTATTCTTAAATCAGTTTGGTGACCTTTGTCCTCATGTGACCCTATATCTAGTCATAAGGGCATGGCTGAGGGGTAGCCCACAGTGATGTAGGGGCAGCGGTGACTGGGAGGGAGTGGGAGTGGTAGCTGGGAACTTTGTGAACTGGCTTCACTTCTGATGCCAATATATTGTGAAACTATGTCTTAAACACTTAGTCATGTGAGCATCCAGTAAGTACCATTCAATGAAGACAATGTATATATCATTAAGGCAAACTCCTGCTGGATTACAAGCACAGTAAGGATTGAGTGAATGTAAAATTTCCAGAGTCTAGTCCTATGGTGATATAACCCTTTAGTTTAGTATCTTGGTATGTGTGCCTGTGTGTTACCATGCTCTCTGTACACATCATTATGTATAAAATAATATTATTCTTCCCACTTTCAACAGATAAAAATATTTCAACTCCTGTTTTTTCACTCCTGGGCTTCAGTCAGGAGAGAGCACAGCCTCTCGCTTGATGCTGTTTATACTGTAACAACCTCAACTTTAGAAAGAGCCTTTATGAGATTTGATATACTTAAATGGTTTGCTCCGGTTCCAAGTAATATTTTTAAGGCTAACCTTCTTTAAAGACTTTGTATTGTTCTAGTGGCAAATATGAGTCATTCAGGCATTAGGAGCATAGCTTTTTATGAAAACTCAGATGTTACTTCTGAGTATCACTAATACTGATAATATCTTATCTGATTATTATCTTTTAGGAAAGTGAAGACAGGTTTGGTATCACAGACATGCAAGTATTAAGGTTTTCTGGGGCTGGAAAGCAATTTACATGGACATTTACAACTGATGATTTTAGTGGTATAAAAATAGAGCTATGCCATGAAACGAGAGGGCTTAGTACTTTAATATAAGTAAAGAGCTAAAGATTGCATTAGTGTGGGTTTCTTCCTCTGATATAAGCCTAAATAAAGCAACATATGCATCCACTTTGACCGAGTTCATAAGTGTGCCATCTCTTTCCCTAGCTTCTATTCATAGCATTTGTGTGGTTTCTAGTTTCCTTCACTTCTTATGTCAAATGTCCTTGACATCCTATGATCAAATACTTAAAGGGCTTCTAAACCAAAAATGTGTGGCTAAACTGTACATGGAAAAAGATCGTGGCAGTGTGCATGAAAATACTGCTGCACCCAGGATACAATGGAAAAGGCATAGTGAGTCAGCTGGTGGGTCGGTAGACCCACTGCATGCCAGTGCCTGCAACCAGCATGCCAGTGCTTCCCATGGCACTAACAACCTATTTATTTTCATTTGTAACCCTGAGTGGCTGCAAAACCGAAGAGGAAACACAAAGTATTTTTTTCCCTCCAACAGCACAATAGAAAATAAGTTATCTTTAAAATGTCCTGTATGTTTTTTAACTCTAAATGTATTTTGTAACAGCTAACAGAGCTGGATACATCAGTAACACCTAGGGGGATCAGGAAGGGCTCTCTGCAGCCATGTAGTGTCTCAGCTGTCATGAGACGCAAAGTGTGCCCCCTCCCAGCAGTGTTGCCAAGGGCCTGTAATCTCTGCATCCCCTTGGCGTAAATCTACCCCGTGCTTTTCACGTCATTGGGCTTTGAACTGCAGAGACACTTGCTCTGTGTCACAGTGCAACATGCATCAGTATTGAGTTCCCTGTCGTTCTCTACGGTGAGTGACTCATGGCAGCATTGCTTGGGTCTGACTTCAAAGTCAGTCCTCCTTTGAGCATGTAGTTGGACCAAATTACCTTGGAGTGTCCCTTACAACCCAGATTGTTTATTCATTATATGCTTCTGTGGCCATTTATAGTTCAGCATATAGGGAATAATTGCCTGATCTCCCTTTTCTCACCCATATCCACATGAGTCTGGTAAACTACTGATTCCCACTTCCTGCATTAGCAGATTTGTAAAGATACTCAGCAAGATCTTGTGGTTACGTGTTGTACCATACTTTAGGGGAGAATATGAGCAGGAATGTACAGTGTTACCAAATAAGAAAGATAGATACGCCAAGTGCCTCATTTCTGTGCAAGTAGGAATTCACTGGCAGAGGAGTAGAGGGGAATGAAAGGTGCTTGTCCCTCTTCTGATAAGTCTGTGTACTTGTTCTGAGGACAAACAATTCCTGAAGCATCCGTGTATAACCCCTGCACTAGGTTACCTGGCTGAAATAGTGAAGGGACTGAACCATGTCCCTGTGAGCTGCAGTGAGAAAATCCTTTTCCGAAGGAGAGGGAAGAGCTTCTACTGTAATTAGACCAGGCTTGAATCAGGATCAGGGGTGTAAAACATACAGATGTGACTCTGAACTTTATTTGCTTGCTTCCATTTCTAATTATAATGCTGCATTTTCTGCTTACTAATTTCTCATAAAGGCTGTGATGCAGCAAAACTAGTAATATATGTTCCTTTTTTTTTTTTTTTGTTTGCAACAGTAAATTAGCAGGCTGAAAGGAACGAACATTGAAACTACTGTAAGTTTAGTAGGTCAAGGAAACTTGAGGATTGAACCTGGTGGCCTAGTTTATTGCAGTCATGACAGAAACTGTACTGTTTGCATAGGAGGACTTTTATTCTTCAGAAGCACAGAAGATTGCAGTTTAATTGCAATTAACTGTTTCCCCCCCCCATTCTTGACGAAGGCAACTACCTCAGGTCACAGAAGTAGAAGCCACAATTAATGTATGTGGTTAAGAAATGTAAAATAAAACACACCTAAGCTTTTGTTTTGATTACGGTGACAGTAAAAATTTAGTTTTGGAGGAACATATTATAATAATGTACATAAAATCTTGCATATTCAAAGAAATTGATTTTATATTAAATTCTAACTCTACATGCCATGTTATTTTCAAATTGAAGAGACTTCAACAGGATTTTTTATTTTCTGATGTAAATAAGTACTCTAAAGAAATACCAGATTCATAAAGTGAGCAGCGATTAGCTGTGGAATTTTACTTACCTGAAGAGTAACAAATAATGTACAGCACTGTTTGTTATACTGGTGAACCAATTAATCAATTAGTTAACAATAATTGAATGAATGCAAAATGTAACTGAAAATAATATTGTAAGTGTTGTCCCTTTAAATTCTAGTGGTTAAGCATAGTAGATGTTTTAAGTTACGGCTTGCAAAGATCCTGATTAATCTGGTGGCAGATTCTTATCAGACATCTATTTACAGTGTCTCCATTACCTCAGGATCCAAAAACAAACTGTGTCCAGAGCATGCTTCCCCATTCCCCAAGCTTCAGGGCCTTCCTAAATGACTGTAATCATGAAAACTATTTATTTTAGAAGCTAATAAATAGTTCTGAGTTTGTCGTACCTTTGATGCACACCCGAAAGCCCTCATATGGTGGGCAGTGAGCTGCAGCTTTGACACCCTGACACAACTGTGGGTCTGGAAATGGCTGTTTTGCAGCCTGCCCATTGCATTCTTGCTATATTGCATTTGCTGCCCCTACACTTGCCAGCTCCACTGTGTGCACGGTTGACTGGAGGTAGCTGGGATGCACTGGACTTGTTATACTTGTGCAGATAAGCAGTGCACGCACAGGAGAGCTGTCATGACATAACCGGAAATATTTGTAGGTCTATCGGTGCAACCTGTGGCTTATGAAAAGCTGGTTTGCTACTGAGTATGTGAGTTCTGGACACTGAAGTGTTAAGTAGATTTGAGACCCTTCTTCATGCATTCTTGTTGAAGCTGGTCACCAGAGCTATCTGTAAACTGAAGAACCTGGGAATGTTTGACAGCTTCCGGACTTGGGTGTATGTCTTGCCAAATCGTCACTCCTTGTCAGGACTAAATCCATGCATGGCCCAGGTCCATTCCCATTTTCTTCCTGGCATATGCAGGCACGTGTGTTTGTGGAATCTATGACAAATACCTAGTCTGGGCAACTGTAAGATGAGAACAAGGAGGAGAGCTGTGAAGAGCATTGGCAGTCTGTCAGTATTGTCAAAAATGTAGGACCTCCGTTGTCCCGACCACATGCTCAAACTAGAAGTGTTACCTAAAGCCACTGGGTGTTGCAGGGCGGAAGCTCACATGCTTATGCAATCTGCATCACTTCTTCTCTGGTGGAACCCATGTGACCATGTCTTCCCAGAGAGCACGTGGGGCCACATGCTTGGGCCACAGAGGATATGTGGTCTTAAAGGTCTTTTCCAACCTAAATGATTCTGTGATTCTGTGAAATGCAGATGAGGCTCTGAGATAGTTTGTCAAGCTTTCCTTCTTCTTAGTCTTGAAGTTTGCCTAGGGTTGGAGCTAGTTTTTGCATGGCAGTGGCCATTTTATTTTGTGATGACTAGATCTGCAGCCCTATGCAGAGGCAAAGCAAACAGTGGCCTAAAGTGGCGGAGGATGACAAATTGCAGCCTTGCTTCTTAGTTGCCTGGGAAGAGGAGCTGACTACTGTCACTGTCATTGAGGAGGGGAATGGTTTGGTGAGACAGCTGC
Source organism: Strigops habroptila (assembly GCF_004027225.2). Lineage (NCBI taxonomy): Eukaryota > Metazoa > Chordata > Aves > Psittaciformes > Psittacidae > Strigops > Strigops habroptila. Next base: position 59,004,957 of record NC_044278.2, read on the forward strand.
TGGTGGGAAGTGAGGGAAGCTCTGCCCCATGACATGCAATTTTGCCGTCCTGTCTGGTGTTCCTCAGCCGCAAGAGAAGCAGCACCCTGTTTTCCAGGGCTGCCCGCAGCTCTCCTCAGCTCTGCCTTGTTCAAAACACAGAGTTTGTGTGACCCCTGCACGGATTATGTGGATTTAGTATGTGACAAAACTCCGTATCCTGATGTCTTCTCAGAAAACTCCTCACTGTAGAAAAAACTCTTGTGCTCAAAACTGTAGGTTCACCAAGCCTATAAATTTGAGATTGGTTATGGAATAAGTTATGCTTTTGTATTTTAAAGACAACTATAGAAAAGTGAGTAACATTCTGTAGTTATAAGAGAGGCTAAAAACCCCATCAAAACAGTGAAATACAGGATAATGTTTGCCTTTCAGGATTACAGCTTGTGCCATGACCATGAATAAATACGTGGAAGAAAATGTTTCTCAAAAATCCTATACAACAATAAAGTATTTCATGAAGATGCTGAGCAGTGTCAGCGAAACCTTAATCTTCATCTTCATGGGAGTGTCCACAGTTGGGAAGAACCATGAATGGAACTGGGCCTTCGTTAGCTTCACCCTCCTTTTCTGTTTAATCTGGAGGGCACTGGGTAAGCAAGTCTATGCATCAGTATTCTTTTCAAGTGAAACTTTTTATATCTTCTCAAGTAGAAAATACCAAAAATCAGACAGAGTCGCATCATCTTGGAGAATGGTATTCTTATTTGTAATGTGTCCTAGATTGCAGGGTCAACTTCCACCTTCCCCAAAAATGGAACCCAGAAATCAGTTTGGTCCTGACCCTGCCCATCTAAAGTCAGAGGCAGTCTGCTGTATTTGTACATGGATTAAGTACATGTACTTAAATACAGTATATGTATTTAAGTAAATATTTATTTTAAAATAAGCAAATTTGGCTTAAAATAATTAGCAGTTGTACAACCATTAAGGCTCATAGGTCTTAAACCTGCCCCTCACCCCACTTTCATCCGCAATAGCCTTGATTCAGTCCCTCCATGTGTCAAGGCAGCACATGCTCTGATCTGCCTCTGCACCCCTACTTCTAGCTTCCAAGTCTCTCTTCAGTGCAGAAGTCTGGATTATTTTCCCTCCTGCACGTGCAACTCCACAATACCTTATGCTGAAAAGCAGCCAAGCAGCCTGACTGCTCCCCTAGCTTCTGGCCCCCAGGCTTGCTCCCTTCACCGTCTTTATACCTTTACTCCATTCTACCACAACCCTGGAGTCTTTGCCTTCAGTACACCAGCATGCTCTGGCATATTTTCCCTCCATCCCCAGTCCTGCATTCTTTTTGTCTGTGCAAGTAAAATCAAGTAAGTGAATAGAAGTTAGCAGGGTTCAAAGCACAGATTGATGGAGGTGACAAGCCAAAGTGTTCAAAAACACCTCAAATGCTATTAACAAAAAAAAAAAAAAAAAAAATGGAGTCTTGGTCTGTACTGGCACAGAGAATTATTGCCATTCTAGAGGTGCAGAGTCTAGCAGATAGGTGTCTTGTGGAGATTAATTAGCTCCTTCAGGTCCTAAATCCAGCTGGCCAAAGGTGGTTAGCTCACTAAATATGTTTAAGATGCTGCTCTTTAGGCATTTTAAATTTTTCTTCTGTGGTGTTTTCAAGCTGCTAAGTAATATTTCATTTCTTCAATAATATATAGGTAAGAACCAAATAAAGTGTTTTAAAGCAAATATTAGCATTGTGGAGGATTTCTGTGTAATTTAATTTACTTTTCTGGTTTGTTGTTTGTTTTTTTTTCCTCAGGTGTTTTTGTTCTGACTCAGATCATTAATGTGTTCCGGACAATTCCTCTCACTTTTAAGGACCAATTTATTATTGCCTATGGCGGCCTCCGAGGAGCTATTTGTTTTTCACTTGTATTTCTGCTTCCTTCTGCTGTGTTTCCCAGGAAGAAATTGTTCATCACTGCTGTTATTGTGGTGATATTCTTTACCGTTTTCATTCAGGTAACACCTTTCCTCTTATGGACTTCTTTCTTGGACAGGTTGTAAATAAGCAGTGGGTAAAAAAGCAAATGTCCTAACATACTGGAAGGAACACACTTGAAGGTAATCTCTGTGGTCATAGTTTAAAAGAAAATGCTATGCAGACCGCTGACAGGTAACAAAAGAATGCCAGATACTAAGTACTTGTGCTAACATATAAGTAGCATTAAGCACTTAAGACCTAGTGAGGTTGGAGTAGAGATAAAAGATAATCTGGGTACAGCCCAGCACTAATTCCTTGTTAGAATATTTAAAGTTGTGTGTTTCGCCAGAGTTTGCATTGGATACGGTGCACAGCGAGCAGGGGATTGGAGACACTGAGGGCACTGAGACGTGAACTGGAGTGTTTGAGTCTAAGTGTTAGGCAGTGATGCTGCAAAACAGCTGGACATCCATCCAAAAGTACCAGGTGTGCAGAAGAACGTGAAGAACTTGTGTCTGCTGTCAACCTGGCCATGAAGGCTTGGTCAGGAGTGACCAAGAGAGAGGGAAATGATTGAAATCAGCAAAATTTAGAGGAGGCAAAGCCCCTCAAATAAACATGTCAGGGTAGTCATTATCCAGAGAGGTGGGAGCAATGTGAGGGGCTAGTACATGGAATTATAGGTCTGTGGGAAAAAAATTTTTAGCCTTTTACATGGATAAAGGTGCCATGGGAAGTATCTGTGCTCTTGCTTGGTAAAGGGGAAAAGGTGGCTGGAGCAGCTAGAAATCAGTTAGTTGACCTTAGCATGTAAGCTGTGAAAATTGATTTTGGAGGATAGTATAATTTAAAATATAGACATAAATGGAATGTGTTATGAAATGCAACATGGTTTACCAAAGAGAAGCCTGATACCATTCTTTAATAAGGCAGTTTATATTCTAGAGTAATCTCATCCAACTTGACATCTTGTAAAATCTTTGGAGCAGGGGGCTGCATAGGAGATTTTTAGCTTAACTACTCATTAAACTGAAGTTTAGATTGACATTAGGATAATTGTAAAGTGAATGAGGAAAGGGTTGACAGTTTCTCCTATAAGGAGAAAGAGAAGCACATGGTTCTTTGCATCAGAAAGACCTCTTGGGGTCTCTAGTCCAACCCTGTGCCCAAAACAAGGCCACCTTCAAAGCTAAATCATGTGCTCAGGGCTGTGTCAAGTTGAGTTCCAAGTATCTCTATGGTTGGAGATTCCCCAGCCTCTCTGGACATCTGCTCTAGCATTCAACCTGGGTTCCTGGGAAAGGTTTTGTTTAATATTCTCATTACTGACGATAGCACATGAACACAGGAATTTTTTGTTGCTCGTGTTTCTTGATTACAGGCTTTGGAAAGTGTTCTTAGGGTGCCACTGAGATGGGGTATTATGTAGAAAGGAGAATAACTGCGAGATAATATGATAGAAACAGAATAAAATTTAACAGTAGTGAGTGCAAACATCTTGCTAGGCTTTCTTACTAGGGATTTCTCTTATGAAATGAGAACCTTTCATTTGGAAAAAAATAGAAAGGGGAAAAAACCACAAGCGTACTAGTTGATAATGGGGTAGAGTTTAAGCCACTGATACCATGGAGACAGAAGAAAGGCATATCTGATCTTAAGACCTATTGAGACAGGTATTTCCATCAGAGAATAGTGTCATATTCTAGAGTGATCACGGAACTGGTAGGCCTGTCATGTGAAAGGAGACCAGGATGCCTTAGCCTTAGCAAAATGAAGAAGAGGGAGTATAATTAATGTTTATATGAGGGAGTGAACACCTGAGGAGGAACACTGTTTAAACTAAAAAGACAAATGTTGGCACAAGAACAAAGTGGTACAAAGTGACCATGATGCAATTAAGAAGCAGCTTTCTAATTACCAGAACAATGAAGCTCAGGATGAGTGTTCCAGTATGAGCAATGGAGCAAAGAAACCTAACTACTTTTAAGATAAAGCTGGATTCATTTACAAGAAGAAATATGTGACCTGGTTGCCTGGGACAGTAGGGTCTGATTTCAACACCGTAAAGGATTCATTCCCCTCCCCTGTGCCAGTGCACCTATACAAATAAACAAATTATGTCAATTCTTCCACAAATAATTATTCAAAACCATTATATCATTCTGGGATAGCCAAAACATTCTGTTCTTTTTCTGAGAATAGTCAGGCACAGGCATAGATTTACAAAAAGCCTTAGCATCATGATCTTGAATAGAAATTTTAGTGCTACTGTTGACACATCTTTGAGTACCTGTTTTGGAAGTAGTCAGTAAAACAGGACTTTTTTTGCTTGTTTTGGAATGATGTGGGATCCATTTATTAATTCAGAAAAAAGTGAGGGTTTTTCTAATACGTAACAGAACTGAAAAAGAAATCCAACAAACCAAGTTTAAAAATACTGTGGATGCGGTAAGCGATGTATTCTTCATGGGATTTGCCAGGTTGCCCCTCTTGGACCTCTTAGCTCTAGAGAGCCCCTTCCTTCCTTCTGTTGCATTAGTGGAGTCTGTGGTATGACAAGGACTTCCTAGCTAAGTGCAATACCTGCTGATGACAAGAGTAAATTCACTGTTACAATTACTGTGTTAGGCTGGATTTTGGGGTTAGGAAGGTGAAGGAGTATCCAGAGCTAAAAAGCTATCTACAGTCATTTTCAGTGCTCTGGCAGAGATGGAAAAGACTGCAAGGCTTTTTCTTTTTTTTTTTCTTTATGTTTATGGAAAGAACATTTTTTTTTTTTCTCTTTACAGGGAATAACAATTCGCCCACTGGTGGAGTTTCTTGATGTCAAAAGGTCAAACAAAAAGCAGCCTGCTGTCAGTGAAGAAATTTATAACAGGGTATGTTGCAGCTTCAGTGTCATAGATGAAACCCTCATACAGATGAAATTCCAGGTGTCTTTCAGTAAGACAAGGATTCAGTATACAGTATTACAGAGAAGCACATGCTCTTTTAGGTTTGCTAGCTGTTATAAACGCAATAACTGTAAAGCTTATATTTAACTTTTGACAATTACCAAAATCAGCACTATTACGTATCACTGTTTTTGAATCTTCACTTTCTTAATTGTTCACTTCTTGAAGTAAATTAAATTTCTGTAGTTTGCTTCACATTATGAGATACATGTTGTTTTAGAAATTTGTTACATTAGGAAACATTTGCCAAGGCAATTATATTACATTGCATTTGGGTTAGTTTAATTAAACAAATGCAAACTCCTAAACACTCTTAAATTTACTTAACTCTCCCATCATCAGCCTCTTTATAGATTTGTATTTGGTATGCGTACATCTCCAATTACTGAAGTTTATTAGCCATATATATTCTTGAATATATGTCTTCTTGCAGCATACCTATGGCAGGTGGCTTGGACTTCCAAAAATGAGGAATAATAAGGGCCACAATCAGCAAAGAAGTCAATCTAGGCATCTAAAAGTCTGTCCTTTTAGAGCTTATACTTTGAACGTATGTACCAGGATTTCCCCCGAGTTTAAGAGACCCTACTATAGTACTTGGATTAAGAGTAAACGAGCTACCTCTGGGGATCAAGTGAGATCTTAGCTGAACTGATTCACTCTTTTGTAATTCATAATAGGCTGAGGAAAAATGTGTTTCTAATATTAGGTGATGAGGATTTGAGGTGAGGCTAGACCATGGTTCCCTGAAATAGGAGCTCAGGACCTGATGCTGGGCATCTCAGCTCTGTCCTGTGCGTCCCAAGGGGCCAGTGCTGATGTGGGGAGCTGCTGCCCACTCAAGCTGTCTCCTCCACAAAGTCATACCTGGTTCACTGTCAGGCCTGGGGAAGTCCCTGGAGAGGTCCCAGACATAGCCTTGAGGGGTTGGGGAACTTAAAAGAAGTAAAAATACGGGAAAAACCTTCAGATTCAGGCAGAAGCTCAGCAAGATTGACATTGAGGATATTTGCAGCTCACTTCTGTCCTTTTGGGGCTGTGAGCTAAAGGAAGCTCCAGGGGCAAAATCAGAGTCCATCTCTGAGTTTGCTTAGACTGCATTTAGTTGAACTGAAGCATTGTCCTGAATTCTGTCCAGGTGCTTGTTTTGAAGTGAGTTAGAAACTAATAATGTCTAAGGGCAAGCCAGGTGACGTTTATAAGCTTATGTAATGAACCAATGTTTCCCTTTAGTTCTTTGACCATGTGAAGACTGGAATTGAAGATGTATGTGGACACTGGGGTCACAACTTTTGGAGAGATAAGTAAGAATGGCATTTAAACCTCTTTGTTACACAAGAGAGGCTGAACTGCCTCAGCAGCAGCAAATGAAGGCTGTTGGGCATCATATTTCATTTTCAGCATTTTATTCTTGAAAGTGGATGGTTGTTTTTAGAACATGTGGGTTACAAAGGGAAAGCAGCAAAACAATGTCTTTTACTAAACCACAAGCAAGTAGAACAAAATCTCCAGTTGGGAAGAAAGGCAGCCCTCTGATCCCAGGGTGAAATATGGCACCTCCTGAGGGTGTGTGTCCTTTCCCTGTTTCTGTTTCAGAGCATTTCCTGTATTTCTGCAGAGCCTTTCATCCCATCCGGCTTTCCTCCTACAAATTGTATGTCTTTGCAGTGTTAAGTGAGGGGTTAGTTTCCTGTTTGATGGGAAACATACAAAAGCTTTGGGACTTTCTCTAGAAAGATAAAGGCAGTAGCTGGCACGAGGTACGAGACATGCTAGTGGCAGGCAGTTCCACAGTTCTTGATGGTATTATTTAAGACTTAGTGTCAGTTAAGAAGATTACTACTGGCAATACCTGAATAATTCATGTTTCATTTTTGTTGCTGAATCATCATCATCATTTGTTTGGATCTAACTCCCTTTTCTCAGGAGCACGCTCTTTTACACCCAAATCTTTTAGACCCAAAGCGTGGGCATTACTCACCCACCTTCTAGTCACTGCTCCAACAAGAATTAAGTGTTTTATACAAAGAGAAATAGCACCATCAGGAAGGGTGGAGAAGAGCCCTCTCCAAATAGCTTGAGGGCAGCACAGTGAGGACACTCCTGGCAGATGCGTGACATGGGTACAACTTTTCTTTACTCAGCCTGGTTCTCCTTCAGTCTGTGTGAAATCTTTAATGAACAGATTACGAAACAAAGGAGGGTCCCACCTCTTCATGACCTTCAGACCTCAATTCAAGAATAATTTCAGAATGGCCAGAGGGCTAAATGCTTTCTGACAAACAAAATCACCCCAGCTGTAATGAATGCTTTTTCTCTAAGCATCCAAGAGGGTTGTAGTTGCTTTGGAGAAAGAGAGAACTTCCAAAGTTTTACAAGAGCAGGCTAAAATTTCAAAGAAAAAGCAGTGATGTGAATTTAGACCTTGTATTTGTTATTACAGTAAATATTTAATGTTCTCTTTGTCTCGAAGAAAATGGAGAATTAAAAATATTATCTAATAACACAGAATACCTGAATGTTAACTAGGGAGACTGTCCATTAATGTATCAACCAATACACAGGTTAAGACTATCTAACTGAAGCAAAGATTAATTTGACCCTTTTTTATGTTACTCAGCCATAGGTTGTTAATATGAACAGACACATTCCCAGGTAAGAAACGCCTTCAGAGTTGCATTAGCTACAGTATATTGGCTTTCCTTAATATGCACTTAAAAATTAAGTAGATGGGTTGGTTTGTCTCACATACAGGTTTAAAAAGTTTGACAATAAATACCTGCGAAGACTTCTAATCCGGGAGAACCAGCCCAAATCCAGCATTGTTTCTTTATACAAGAAGCTGGAAATCAAACATGCCATTGAAATGGCAGAGAGTGGAATGATAAGCAAGGTCCCATCTTCAGTGTCTCTCAGGTAAGCAAGCAATACCAGTGTGGCCAAGCATTTCAGCTGGGTCACGTAATTTATTTCACAGCCCAGTCTGTAGGCAGGATGCTTGCTTTACCTTGGGACACTTTGTGCCCAAATGTCACCTGTAGATTAAGCAGATATGAAATAAGAGCATTTTGCCTGCAGCTCACACATGGAGTGCTTGGTGAGCTGTGCTTGTCTGGAGTGTAATTTTACAAGGGCAACTGCTCAGGGGAGCATTGATTTGCCATTTAGAGCGGAGCTGGATTTGAATCAGTGCCTGCCCATCTGCTGCAGATAGCTACAAGGGAAGCCTGAGGGGTGTTTTGAAACATACCTTATCACATTTACAATTTAATGTAATTTTTATTGAATTTTGGAGGCTGAGTTTTCAGCCTTACCAATGACTCAAATGCGATCAAGATTTCATGCCTACACGTTACGTTTTCACCTGTTCCTTGGTTGCTTTGAAATGTTGTTTCCAACTCTTAACAAAGGAAATAGTTCAAATGTAATTTTTGATCATAAAAATAAAATTCTTCCTCTCTCTCTCCCCCTCTCCTCTATTTTTCTTTGTTTATCCTGCCACAGTGAATATCATGAAGGAAAGATAAAGCCGCTTTCTCCCACTGAAATGGAAAATATGCGGGAAATATTAACAAAGAATCTCTACCAAATACGACATAGAGTAAGGATGAAGTTTTGCATAGTTAAATATCCCACTATTCTTTGAATATACGGATTACCTTCCTAACATATCTTTGGACTAGTACATCTGCTGTACCATAATACAATAATTAACGCTGTTATTTACTTCTATTACCTATGAATCCATATCATTTCATAAGTACAGAAACATATTCATACTCCTTTATGTAAATAGCTTACTTGATATTATACTATTGATACAGCTTAATGTTTTTGTCATATTAGCTGCAATCTACTTACATTATTTAAGGCGGATCATAGGTGCAAATTCAACCCAACGCTGTCTACTTATATCAGTATTTTGGTCACTTCCTGATACGGGATTAGATTTCCCATTTGCCTCCAGTGGTGAAGTTGTTTGTATTAAGAGCAGAGGTGATGAGCTGGAAAAATAGTGAAATAAAAGCAAAAGGACATTTCACATTTATCCTCCTGGGGCTAAAGAGTTTGAATGCCTGAGTCCTTGGAAAACATTCAAAAGTGGAGTGAGCTTCAGCTTGCTGGAGGTAAAAATGACTTCCCCTAGGTGACTCATCACTTTCAAAAGTTCATCTGCTACTGACATATTGAATGAGCTAGTACAGTGTGGAGGTGAACACTGTATTAAGCCAGCTTTTTCCTATTTCTCTTTCATTATAAATATCAGCAGGTTAAAAAAAGGTGACAAACAGAAAAAGGTGCTTGTGAAGGAGCTGGCGTAATCACTGTTCTTGCTCTTAATCATCTGCAATATGAATGTGTTCACCAGGATTTATGATGCTTATTAAAACATTAAAGCAAAAAGCCTGTTTTGCACTGTGTACATAGTTCAATGCATTTGACATTAGGCTTTTCAGAGTGTGACCACTGCTGTTATGTTTCAGACAATGTCATATAACCGACATAGCCTGGCTGCAGATGCAAATGAAAAGCAGGCCAAAGAAATTCTGATCCGTCGCCGGCACAGCCTTAGGGAGAGCCTGAGGAAAACAAACAGCCTGTCAAGAGAAAGACCGGTACTCATATTTTGATTGTTTTATAAAAAGCAGTTCTTTGTAGCTAAATGTCGTGCAGAAAAAAAATCTTCTGAAACGCAGGAAAAATAAATCCTGGATTTGGAACACAACTGCACATATAATGTCACACTTACTTACTTACACTTTGAGTTGCACACATGGACTCCTTGTTGACCCTCTCAGCAAAGCTTCAGTCTTGTAGAACGTGATATGGGAGTGGGATCTGCTGACATAATTTTAGCTCAGAGTTGCTGAACAAGCTCTGTACACAGTGTACTTCTAAGGTATTGTCAGTATTTTCTATTGGTATTTTGATGAAGAGTGGATGATCAAGGTCAAAAATGATTTTGAGATACACAAAACTTCTTACAGTATGCTCTAAAATACAGGAAAGAGAACTTTCAATTGAGTCAGTCAGAATGAGCTTTTCATTTGAAAAATGTTGTGGGATCTTTCATAAAATGTACTCAGGATTTCAGGTTTTGACACAGAATAGGAAAACCCCTTCTGCCTACAAGGAATGGTGTTGCATGGTAATATTTGGCTTTCTGAGACAATCGTGCAATACCTTCACTGTAAACTTCAGACCATATTTGAGTGGAGCACACAGATTCAGCAGAGAAGCTGAATCAGCTTCATATCTTCCCATTCCCAAATCATCTTCCCATTTTAGGTATCAGGGAAATTAAGCACCCTATGAATATGTATTTTCCTGTTACAGAAATAATTAGTGACTGTTGTCTTCATTGATACAGTTGCCCTTCAGCAGCTGAGGCTGGAATGATGGATCCAATAAGCGCTATATCTCATTTGTGATCATTATCAGGGCTACTATGGTGTTAATTGTGACAATAAATCTGTTCCTGAATTATTTTTTCCTCTTAACCTCAGTTGCATACTTTGTCATACGACTAAATGATTTACTAGGTGGAATAATGAAGAGACTCAGCAGGATTGAGACATTTTTGGGGCAGGGAGAGAAACAGGGTATCCACCAGCTTTTTAAAAGTAATTTTGAAAGTAATTATCCTTGTGTAAATCCACCACAGAGGGAAGCAGAGTGGTCCTAAGCAGCACAACAATATCCAAAGTGGAAAAATCTCTCGTGGAAAATAACTTTCCTTTCAGGTTCCCATTGAATTGCAACAATGAATGGTACAAGCAGAGGAGAGCTGGTAGACTGTAAAGGTTTTTAAAAATCTTTGTAAGAAAGAATGGCCTTGAGAAACTTTTGGCTTTAAAAAAAAAAAAAAAGCAGTCTGTCCTGGAAAGTACCTCTCATGTTCCAGGAAGTATGAGGTGTGCTCTGCTCCCACAGCCTTTAGAGTTTAGTCTGGGGAAAACAAGGATTTTATTGGCTGAACTGGTAAATGATCATGCTGGTACCTAACTTCCCCATCAACACCAGCGTGGCTAGTCAACTGTATAAAGTCATTTGTATGTATAAAGTGCTTGCAGGATCAGAATACAAATTAGTGCCTGAGCTTCAGTTTCAACCTGATTTTTGCAGCTGACTAATAAAAAGTTCCAAACTGGAGCTGCATGTAGTGATGCCATGTTTGCAGCATTTGCTTCCTTAGGAAAATCGGTACAGGTAAGGTTGAGGTTAGAGAGCATAGATTTATTAACTTTGATCTCAGAGGGCATATCAGTAGTCTTTCCTTTGATTAAGCTGCTTGAGTTTATTTGGTCTTTACCTTAGTTAGCACAGACGTCAATCAGCAATCAGTGTTAACTTGAGTGTGTAGTTAAAGATCACATATTAGCTAATCTCCAGCTCTTTGGCTACATAAACCTGCTCAAGCCTCAGTCGTGTATCTTAACATGCATTATGCAGCTACTTCAGTCTGCAGTAGCTTAACATTTCTCATATTCCTTTGCACACAGGCTGCTGCAAATACAAAAAGATTCCTTTCGCTTCCTAAAAACACTAAACTCCCAGAGAAACTACGAGTGAGAAATAAAACATCTTCCAGAGGTAATGAAAAATTTTCTGCTCCTTTGCCTGACTAGAAGGCAAGTTTCTCCAGGGATGACGTAGAAAAATCAGCATATTAATTTTCAAATAAATAATACTAAATATTTTATGTGTACATGTTTTCATTCTAGTGTTAATAGCTTCATAGCATATTTCTAGGTTTTGGATGTTTAGCAAGGGTCTTAGAACATTAAAAGTGGTTGGTTCTAAAACAGGTATTTGAGTGTAGAGAAATGCCCAGCAAGCAGAGTCTTGTGGGGCTTTCTCAGTTCAAATGCTGTAGTGGTGTAGTCCTCCCAGCACATCTCCTCATGTGAGCAAGCAGCAGCCTGACACATTTCTGCACCAGAAACAGTGCCATGGCATATTCTCCTTGTCTTTATTCCATAATGTCCAGATCTCCCTTCTGGATTATAGGCTTATTTGGTTTCTTTTCTCATGGAAGTCAGGGTAAAGGGCAGTGCTCTGAGTACCAAACCAGAGAGGAGAATGAGGACATGAGATCTGGTTTGTAGTTCTCATGAAGAACTTCTCAAAATGCTGTGGTTTGCTACCAAAATATTATATTATTTTTTCTGCCTAAACTCACAAATGTTTGATATCTGAGTTCTTGAGTTCTAATAACAAAAAAAAAAAAATTAAGACAACCATTTGATGTGAAAACTTTGCCCAATTCTATATATTACTTTTGATTATTACCGGTTGCATTACCATGCTTATACCTTCCTCACTTCCTCAGGAGTGTTTCCTTTCATGACAAACAACCATCAAGATCTCTTGCTGGGAAGATTAAATCTCTGCACAGTCTCTAAAATTTCCTGATCCCCACCCCCATAGTTTCCACTTTTCCAAATTAATTGAGCAATAAACCATGCTTTTGTCTGTTAATAATTACATTTTTGCTCTCCTCAATGTAGGATGCCTTTTATTCTGTAGTTATGTCTGCAGAGGTCACCTACTGTCACCTAGAATTAAAGAGGAAATGTGCCTCCAGATTATTCAATTGTCAAAAAATACATTATTTGACATATTTAGGGGGGAAAAAGCCTGCAAACACAGTCTGACAGAGACCCTCCTTGATATATAATTATCTGGATGAATGGACAACTATGTGGTGATATATTTTTTTGACCTCTTCCTCACCTTTCTAAAAGAAATAAAATGTAGGCTACCAGTGGAAGATGTTCTCATGACAGTTGGCACAGTACACAAGTCTTTGCTATATTTAAAATATCATATCTGACTTAAGTCTAAGAATAAATCTGAGGCAGTCTTAAATGATTGTTAAAATGAATATCAAATGACTGAAGTGTGCAAGTTTTGATGAAGATATTTATCAATTCAAAATAAGTCTGCTGCGGAAAATGTACATGTGCACATCCAGAAAGTTGCCAGCTTGGTTCACCCAACCAGTAGTGGTCATTTAAGAGCATTTCCTGAATGCTTATGCCAGCTTAACGCTTAATGATTATGCCAGCTTTCCCTTGACCATTTTCTACCCCGCTGTGATGGGGTGAAGGAGTCTGCAGCACTTTCAACTTGTGAGATTTGCCCTGTGGATTTTCTTTGATATAGTACATTCAGGTGTATTAAGGACGGGGTGTTTCCTCCCGTCTGTACATTGACCTTGGGAGATCCTTTGCTTGGTGGAGTATAGACACTCCTTTTCCAAAGTCAACTTTCTAGAGCCCCTGTACATGTTGTGCTCTGGAAAACCTCAGATTAGATTTCATGGGATATGAGGGTGAGAAATCTTATTTTTGTATCCTGCTTGGACATAAGCAGGGACTAGAACCTAAGTAGCTCAGAGAGAGACATGTTCTTCCATGTCCAGAGCCAGAACTGGGGAAATGTCAACTCAAACGGGGGGAACTTCGTGATTAAGGAGCAGCTGAGTGAGGGTTTTCTGAAGAGCACAGTTTTGTGGGGAGGGATGTTTGTAAGTCAAATCTATCCTCTGTCCTGGCAGAGTTAAGTGTCTATTACCAGTCTAATCAGAAATCACTGAATTCAGGAAACATGGGGAATCTTTCTTCTATGGCTGCTAGTGCTCAGTGTACTGTTTTTCAAATATTCCTGAAACAGTAATATTCTGCACCTAAAATTTTAATTTTGTTTTCAATTAACAGTGGGTGACAGCAGTGACTCTGAGATGGATGCTGCTACCACAGTGCTCAATCTAAGACCCAGAGCAGGGAAAATCTTGAGAGACCAGAGACTGAGACAGCAGAGGCCACTGCCTGAGTTTAGGGTGGAGTGGAAGAATGAAGTTGACGGGAGCCAGGATGGCCAAGGAGAGCAGCAGGAGCCAAGTGCCTTACCTCAGCCATCCATTGGGTTCAGGCAGCCACTGCTGACGAGACCAAGATTTGGCACTTTGAGCAGAGAAGATTTGACTGCAGACGATGAGTCAGCAAGACCTATGCCACCACCACGGTTAGTTAGGCAGGCATCGCAAGGGGAGAGGCAGAGAAACAAGCCTGAGAACCAGACGTACTGAACATGGCAAAAAGAAAACTATTGGTAATCGACCATGGACATATTGGATTAGGATTCTATCTGATCAGACTATGGGATCCATTAGAAAAAGAAAAGCCTCAATATGGATCTAACGACTTCCATTGGGTAAAGTCAATGCCATCAACTAAGTGAAAGCAGTACTGGAGCAACTGCAGAGCTGAAGATATATAAAAAAAAAAATCTCTTTTATAAATAACTTAAGGCAATGCTTTAATTACTTTATTTCCACTAGTAAGACAGGATGGAAATGTGCCTTATCACATCATCTCTTGTGGAACTAAGTCATGCTGTTCAATACCCAGTTATCCACTGAAAATCATTGTTGAAAGTCTGGTGATGAATGGATTCTTAAAAAAATTTTGAATCATTTCAGATTTTATTTATAATCAAATAATACTTGTTTTAACCAGAGCTTTATTATGAATAACACTGAAAATTGCACAATGCACCTATCGTATAGACTTTGTAAGAAGAATAAATATATTCCTGAAGTGCAGTTTGTTTGAAGAGCTGTGATGCAGCAAAAGAGGAAGAAGAGAAGGAATAAGCTGTAGGAGCAGAATTGCAAATGCAGTTTATAGAAAAGAGTTGTAACAGAGACAAGACCTGAGTAGCTTGAATTTTTACTTTCTGAATTTTTGGCAATATGTTACCTTTGCGAGGTACTGAGGATCACCAAGGGAAATATGAATTACCTTGACTTTCAGTAATGTCAACAAGAGCTGAGAGCACCTAGCAGGACACCAGAAGCCCTAAAAAAAGAAAACTTCAAGCAGATAAATAATGTACTTATTAAAAACAGGTTTTTGCACCTTAGTTTCTTGGTTGCAGTGCAAGCATAGCAGTAGAATAGTTGCAGAGCATTGCATGTAGGCAAAGCGAGCAGTCTGTTTGAGTCAGGGACCACTGAGGCTCAAGAAAGCTCATTCACTCACGCTTGTGATCCTGGTCAACTTGTTTTACTTTTTGTTTCCTCGTCTGTAAAAGAGGAAAGATAATCTTTTCTTTGTCTGAGCTATGCACTCCAAGGAACGAAAATGTTCCATCTGATTTGTTTGTACTGAAAAGTAGTATAGCGAGGCCCTGGAATCAGTTGAAGTCACTGAGCACCTTAATAACACCCATAAGAAACATTGACTTCTTCATCCTAGTGTAAATGGCTGCCGTTTGAGTGCATATGGGAAGGGAGGGTGCATTAAAATAAATGATACTTAACTGTAGCTCTCAGGAATTTGCACTTTCTGTCCCACCTAATCTGTCTTAAGTTTTGAGCTTGCTTTAGCACAGATACACATTTCAGCACAATGCAGAAATCATTTTCATTCTACTTGTTACAAGATTGATAACTTTCACTGAAGAATGTACACTGTGAAATCATAACTTTTCTTTTTCATTAGCACATTTCTAAATCTGTGGGCAATAAGATTCTTTTTTTTATTTAAACTTGTTTTGAAATAACTATTAAAAATCAGAATTTCCTTTTAAAATCACAGGGTAGATTTTCAAAGATTTGTGGGTGGGTTTGATGACTTAGTTTTATAAATGTGGGTTTAAGACTTTACTTCTTCTAATAGCTTTTCCAGAATATTTATTTCATGTATGTATTTGAAATGTCAAACCTTCCTAAACTCTTTTATTGGCACAGGTCGTCTACACTTTTTCCTCCATTCCAGCTATGGAAGTTTGTGCTGTGTGTCAATTGCAAAGTCTAAGCTGTAGAGGGTGAACCCTTGAAATCTCAGTCAAATGTTCATGGCTATTTTCAACAAATGATTTTGTAGAAGGCAATGTTCATCTTCTGTTTAGAAATAAAACTGGGTTCAAACAAAGCCAACAAGCTTTAAAAACAAATATTTTTACATTTGTCTTTCAAGAGGAAAATACGTTTCATTAATAAAATTGTCAGCAAGTACTCTGTCACTACATTATCAGGATGATCTTATTTTATGAATAAGAAAAAACCCTTGAGTTTGGATTTCAGGTTGAAACTGTGTCCTCCTTGCATATCAGACTGTTTAGATGTTTTATATCAGGCCCATCTGAAATCTGACCAAATAAATAAATGTATAATGTTGCACATCAACATTTAGTTTACTCCCTGTGGAGTTTTCTCATTCATGTGCTGGTAATGACCAAGCGATTGGCTTGTATCTGGGGAAAGCTGCCTTTTTATAAATGGTTGTCATTTTTTATGGCACAATTTTAAATAATGAATGTAGGTTTCAGCAACCTTATTGCTTTGCTGGTTGTCCATTAGTACAGTGCATGCTCAGATTATTGTTACTTAAAGTGAGTGCCGCATAGTACAAGCACATCAAATTGGAGGTCATTTTTATGAAATATGGTCTTAAGTTCCCGGAGCTTCAAAACACACTAGCACATTGTTACCTTTACAAAGCACTTTGAGATCCACAGAATACAAGTATCGAGGCAGATCTCCAGCATGGTTATACAGTGAAGCAGAATTACAAATCTGTGATTCTGTCTCCTTGCAAATGTTTTCTCCCTTCCTTACTCCTGCTCGTCCCACCCTTTTCAGGCTCTTTTCCACTACTACTGGGTCAGACCCTCATCACCTCTGTGAGCTGCTTTCCTGGATGTTCTCCTTTTCAGTAGCAATGACAGCAGCAGGTGACACAAACTGTGTCCCAGGTCACCCTCCGCATTCAACTCTTGCTGCGGTTTGAGTCAGGAGATTTGCCTTTTCCTATCCTGCAAAAGAAAAAACAAGAATAATAGCACTTTCTGATCTTTCTAAAAGGCCATCTAACTTCAGCTTGTAGAGGAGACTTCCTTTCTGTTGTATTAATGAGAGTTCGTCTGCTGAAGAATGAAATGCCAAATAAATCTGTCCTCGAGCACCATCTGATGGGGAAAGTCATGTATTGACTGGAAACGTGTTTTTCACTTTTTCAGAAAACCGCATCTCCAGCAGTGACTGGGAAACTTGCCAAATCCACATAAAATTTTTTTGCTTCCAGATGGACTCGCCAGTACACTCTGTAGTATTGATATTTTATTGCCTTTTTAAGGAAGCACAATGCCCAATTTTCCAGTGTTAGGTGCAGTAGGAAAATATATGTTACACTCTGAATTAGGTTTTTCTAAGAATTTCTTCATCCTTCGGCTGCTGAAAGGCCTTCAAATTGAAAGTAAAGAGTAAATATACCTAAGAAAGTAGGTATAGCAAGGCCTATAGATTAGATAGACATCCAGTTATCTGTTTTAAGCAGATATTTGAAAAAGAAAATGAGAATAACCTGCCATAAAAGGCAAAATTTTAAGGGCTCTCCTACTTGGTACTAAAGTATGCAGCAAACTCCACTGAAACCACAGGTGTTCAACAAAAGAAAAACATGTTGCATAGCAATTTAGAAACTTGATATTATTCTCCACTGAAGCCACATAGAAGTCACATGGAGAAACAAAGTTTAAAATTTGGCCAAAATGACATGCATGCTGTTATGAAGGGTATCTTGGCGTCTCTGGGAGCAAACACACTGCACCCTGCAACGCCTTTTTCAAGAGATGCCAAGTCCACCAAATCCAGACACCAGCAACATTTTAAGGCTGACACTGCAAGAAATGCTTCAGCTGGTCACTATTTCCAAAATTGTCTAAGTTCTACCAACATCCCCCAAATCCTGAAGAAAAGATGAAGGATTTTGAAATTGGCTGGAGGAATGCTTTTTGTCTTACAAGAGCTCTGATCCTATAAAAATCGGCTTGTGAATGTGCTTAAAGCATGGCATCTGCAATACACAGTCCCAGCCAGGCCAGCAATATATTGAAGGCTCAGGCCAGAAAACATGATGGAGGTGGTATCAAGCCCAAGCATGAGAAGGAGAAACTGCTTCAGGACACAGTAGACAGAGATCATGGACTGCCCGATTCAAGTTCTGTTTAAATCTGGGAGAGATTTATCCCTCTCAGATGCTATCCCTCATTTTAGCAGAGTCATCCCACCATGATGGCATCTATATAATAGTTTTCCACAGCTGCAAATAGCTTCCAGCTCCTCCTGTTGCCCATGCTGCATACATTGGTGTAGATGCACTTCAGTTGGGCTGTGGATCCTGCCACCTTTTTGTGGGGAGAAGCCTTAATTCCTATGTGACCATTCGCAGGCACTTTGTGGTTTCTGACACATCGATAACCCTTGTGTCTTTGCTGTCACATGGCTCTCCATCCCCTACCTCCACTGAAAGAGCAGACCAAAGGACGTTGCTGACACATTGTCCCTCAAACATTGGTGTGCTGCCCCCAGGCCTGTCTCTAGTGAGCCTGGTTTTATTCCTTTCTCCCTTCAAATGTAGTTTAAAGCTCTTTCCATGAGCCCCGCAAACTCCTGTGCAAAGATCCTGCCCCCTTTGAGGCAGGTGTACCCCATCCTTCACCAGGCCTGGTGTCATATAGACTGACCCATGATCAAAACCCCCCAAATCCTGCCAGTGACACCAGGCTCAGAGCCAGGTATTGATCTGATGGCTCTTCCTGTTTCTTCCGTCATCATTCCCTGCAACTGGAAGCATAGAAGAGAACACTATTTGTGCTCCTGATCCTTTAACCTGTTGTCCCAAGGCCATGAAGTCTTCTTGACTACCCTTAGACTTCTTGTTGCAAGTCTTCATTGCTGCCTACCTGAAAAATCTGATAATAATCTGAGGGCTGTACTGAGGTAGGAAGCTTTCTCATCTCATGTTTAACCCAGGTCCCAGGGAGACAGCAGACTTCCCCAAGTGGATTGGTCTGAATATCAGGCCTTCTGTTCCCTTCAGAAGGGAGTCTCCTATGACAATGACCCATGTTTTCTTTATGGGAGCAGGGTGTAGGCTGACTTAACCTCAGTGACACCTCCACGCTAGATGAACCTTTGTCGTCATTATTTTTTGGATCCACTTGTGGAGCCTCATACCTATTGTGAAAGGGCACCTGGGAAGGTGGGGCAGTCACAGAGGAGCTGCGCCTGCTGCGCTGGGCAGGAACTTGTTACCATTGCCCCCTATCCCTTACGTCACTGTGTTCAGCCAGGTAGAGAGAAGACAGGGAATCCTCCGTATCATGTGTCCTGTCTGCCTGTTGGGCCTGTCTCGGGTAGGTTTGTGATTCCAGTAGTCTCCCTGTCTCTCTTGTTCTCCCTGATACTCCTCAACCTACTCACCTCCTCCTGCAGCTGTAAGGAGGAGTCACTACATGGAGGAGTTCCTGTACCTGTCACACCCCCTATAGGTGTGCTCACTCCTGCCATCTGATAGTGCCATAGAGTACACACTGCAGCCAGGAACCTTCAGCTCCCACCAGAGCACTGCCCAGGCAGCTGTGTTAGTTATGGTGGGTGCAGAGTTCCGGGTTGATGCCATTACTTCCTGGTAGAGCTGGCAGAGCTTCAGCTGCCACCCAAACTCCTGCACCACACCTTTGTTGACGTGCCATGCCCTGTTTGCCCACCCTGTGGGTGGTGCTCCTCGTTGCTGGTGCTCCCTATGGGCTTCTTCTATATGCGTAGGGAGCCTAGCCACCATTGCCCTTGGCCCTGCCCAGGTCCCTGAGGCAAGCTCTACAAACTCATTTTTATAAGAAAGAAGTCTGAGCTCTACTCACAATCATTTGACTCTCAAAGTTCAGGCTCTACTATACTCCTTACAAGATTCATGATCAGCTCTTTGTAAGTCTTTACAATTCTAGCAATAACAGAGCAGTTGAGTCACGGGTTTTCAAATCCCAACGTGCCAAGATATAAAGCATCGCTTACCAAGGGGTAATTCCACCTGTGATGAAATGCGGGCTGGCAGCACCCGAACGTACCCACAGAGGTTCCCATCAGCTGTAATGCAGTGGCATTATGGAGTGCCTGAAGTTACAAGCAAGCCAGTTAGTAAAAAACACTTGTCCTGTTTTGTTGCTGCATTATCTGCTCACTAATCAACCTGTTCTCAGAAAACAAGAATGCTACTGACCTCTGTGATGGTGCTATGGAGAGGAAATTCAGAGAAAACAGGACAAGACACTGAAATCTGCAGAATTGGAGTGTTTATAAAGGATTCCTTCAAATGTATGCAGCATACACCAACACGGAATAAACCTTACATTTGCTTAATCATTTAAAAGC
The DNA here is from genome assembly GCF_004027225.2 of Strigops habroptila. Taxonomy (NCBI): domain Eukaryota; kingdom Metazoa; phylum Chordata; class Aves; order Psittaciformes; family Psittacidae; genus Strigops; species Strigops habroptila. Next base: position 59,025,100 of record NC_044278.2, read on the forward strand.
AACAAAATCAGTACACATCATATGCTACCAGCTGTTTTACAGAAATAAATTGTTACATTGTGTCCACATGTCCTCTTCAACATCAGCTGATCATAAAGGTCAGAAAAGTAATCACTGTTAAAAAAAGTGGAAATTTCCACAGGTAAAAAGCAAAAATAACCCCAACAAGCCCAAGAAAACCAACCCAAAACTAACACAAACAGCAAGAAAGAGAAAAACCTTCGTTTGCAGTGATTTGCAGGTAGAAACTTTTTTCTTTAGTCCATATTCAGATCTGTTTTGTTACAGTTTTCAGATACCACTGGATTCAAGAAACTGCTGAGTAATTCATGAAAGCCCACTAGACTGTAGCCAAAAATAGCTGCAACTGCTCCTCCCTCAACTTAAAAGAGGAAGTCACATCTCCTCATCTCCAGGGATGTCATTTACTCATGACCCTCAGAACTCGCACAGTTATGGCAACTAAGAGGCAGCACAAGGGATCCAAACAGGCACTAGAACAGTAGTTTCAAGTACTCTGTCTCAAAACTGGTAAGTTCTCTATTTTCTCTCATTTCTTCTATTTCATATATTGTCAAACCACTTCTTGGTGGAATCCTTCACTCCTATGCCTTTTAGGTGAAAAGCAGGCAGATACAAATGATCATTTGAAGGAACAGCTTGAAGAAAAAAAATAAAACCTCTGCATTTCATATTGACTTGTGCTGTCGTTTCAGCAAAGGACGGGACAACAAACAGAGACAAAATGATAGATGTGGAATGTCACTTCATCTTATTTCTATTCCTTAAGAATATATATATATAAGAAAAAAAAAAGTAGTGCAACTTCGCTGTAACTGAACCTTAACAAAGAAGAAATGTTTCTGCAGCACTTCAGAAATCATTTTGGCCTGCAAGAACAAACTTACCTTCTGTAACATCAGTGGCAACATGTCCCTGAGACCAGCCTTCCACAGATTTCTTAATTTGATTATTTAATTCCATTTTTAATGAGCTTATCTGGAGAACTGTTTTTTCAAAATAAAAATATTTGCAGATCATGGAAAGCACATTTTTCACTTGTGTATAAACAAAACCAGTGAAATTTTGAAGCTTTTATAAGCAATATTCAGGCATATGTATATGATAGTATAAACTGAATTTTATGGTGTTTACGGAATTCAGCTTTAATTATGGCAGCAACATAGAAGGGTAAATGTTATGTTACCTCATATAACCAACAAGTGTAAGAAAAATTACTCTTTCATATATATTATTTTTTGAGGGTTTTTTTCCTATCCTTCTCCTTTACCCCTCACTATAGCTGCAAAACAGAAGAGCCTGACTTACAGAAAGGTGGGTTTAGGTAAAAAATAGAAAAAAAAAAAAAAAAGAAAAAAAGAAAAGAAAGAAAATAGGAAATTTAGGACTAGAATGTTTTGGGGCATCTACCAAGCAAGACAGGAGGAAGTAAGACACTTGAAAATGCCTCACATTCCTAGGGAGAAATGAAACACAGGTTATTACAATAAGGAACTCTGAGGATATGTACTAAAATCACAGCATTAATAAGACATACTCATTATGTCAATATATACAATTAAAACAACTCAGAGTTCTATATGTAGCCCCAAGGTGCTCCATTGGTTTCACTGAGGTTTCAACAAGGGTTTAAATGATAACAGGCACCAGAAAAGGTAAAGAAAATTAAAATTAAAAAATGCAAAACACCACCTATGACTGTCCTGAAGCAGCAACATTATTTGCATGGATATGTTTAAGGATATAACTAATTTTTGTTTAATAAAACAAAAATAAAACCAAAAAATCCCAAAATTACACATAGTTGACTTTGTACTTTCATTGAGTAATACTAGGGAAAGCATACGGAATGTCATCAGTGCAAAATACATTTTTTTGTATGTTTCAAATGAAATGCAAGCAGTGGTGACTGGCAAGTAATATGAGCTTGAACAGTAAACACAGGAGAGAGTGCTACGACTCACTGTATAGCTCTGAGAGTAACCTCTCATTAGTTAAGCGGTGCAGACAAATGAAGACCGCAATACCAACAAATATACAGTTTTTCCTCTTGTCACTGAAATGTCACTTATGCCTCCAGAGATGAGAAAAAACGCACTCATGAAGATCCACGAACTACTGCTAGTTGATCCAGCACACCTTTAATAGTCATAGCAAATTTATTCTTTTAAGGTAGAAAAACTGCACAGGAAATATTAACAATTAATTTATGATAAAGTTGTTCAGTAGAAGTTATTACTAAACAGAAACCACCTGTTCAAGTTTCAATAAAGCTTACATTTGGTCTAAGTTTCAGTCTGAATGGCCCTGTATTATTCTAAAATTATCCATTTTAGGCCTTCTAATATATGAAGTTAGCATATACCCAATTCTGTTACCCGGCAAAGACCAGGCATCAGCAGGGGTCGGATGGCCACCCCAAGGTGCCTAATCATGCTGAGCAGCAAGTTTTGTAGACAAAGTATGCTTAACAAAATCACATAAACAAACATGCTGTTAATTAAGCTACTGTCATGGCAGACAAATGGCAGCAGACCACAGCATAAGAAATGAAGGCTAACGAGCTGTATTACAAGTTCTCCTTCTGATTAAATAATAAAACTTCACCTCTGAGTAAATTATAAGAATCAATTTCTGTCTTCTAATAATCTATCAATAAAAACAGTTTCAAATGTGCGCTACAAGCAGGATTTGTGTATTTCATGTCATTCCTTTTTTTCCCCTCCAAAAAGGTTAAAAAACCATAAAAAAATCCCAGACAGTACTATACAGCAACATCTGTCCCCTTCACAAGTGTTGTAGTGGTACCAGTTAGAATAAAAGTTGTCTACATTTAACATTCCTGCAGCAGAAATATTTGTAAGCACTTGCCTCCACATGAATATAATGTGCCCTCTTAAAAAAGATCCTGTTACTACTGTACAAGTCTGGCAAGTGTAAGCATCATCTCAGGTTGGTTCACTTTGCCTCTCCTTTGAGGTACATCTATGCAATCCAAATTTGCAACTATTGATTTTTTAACTTCACATTTCCATGGCTACAGTATTTTTGTTTGTTTGCATTCATTATCAAAATAGCTGCTAAAGCTAGTCCAACCCCTAGACTTGGAGGGCCACAGGGACTGAACTCCTGAGCAATTCCAGAAAGGAGTGGGGCAAGTATACGTCCCACTGACGTCACGGACTGTCCAACGCCTAAGAGCGTACCGCTGCCCTCATTCCCACCAATGGTCAACTCAAGATCAATGATACAAGTACGACCTATAGTAGTTGAAAAGGCTAAGAATGTGGAAGACAAAATGACCATCCATATGCTCTGTGCTGAAGCATACAGGAGAATCAACGTGCAGGTAAGACTGCTAGAGTGCAACAAAATTCTGTATGTGTTGTGCTGATAGAGTCTTGTTATTGGTCCAAGCAGACAACCAGCCACGACTCCAAGTGCACTGCTATAGCTTATTAGGTATCCAGCGAACAAGGGTTTCAGCCCAAATCTCTCCTCCAAGGCCAGGCTAAAATTACTGTAGTACAGCAGTATAGCAACAGACATCAGCAACCGCACTAAAAATATATCCCACAGATCAGAGCACGCAATTCCTTTAATCCTCTTCAGCACTGTTGTAACTTGGATCCACGGAGACTGGAAAAGACTATTGCTTGCCATAGCTCCATTAGTTACTGATTTCAAGTGCAGGTCATGATTTGCTTTTGCTGAGAAGCTGTCTGTTCCTTCTTTGCCTTGCTGACGTTCCCTATTGCCAGTGTTTTCTTCACTCCAGGGTAACATCCAGACAAGACCTATACAGATCAAGAAATTAGTTGATTTTATTCAATTGCATTAACTTCGCATGGAAGACATTAGCTTGATTGTAACCATGTTCTTAGTGTAAAGATCAAAATTTAAAAATGACTTAATCATTTCACTTTAAAATTTTTCAGAGATTGTCTAGTGTTATTCACAGTATCAGTTCAATTTTAAATGCAGTGAAAGCAAGGAAGGAAAAAACCGAGATGCCACACTCACAACATATAAACAAATCTAAAGGCTAAAGCTGATTTCTAGTCTTCATCTTTGGGCATATTAAAAATTCCTTTTCCTGTGTCTGAATGTAAAACTGGTATATATAATACAAAGGAGAAGCACCTGGAGGTTAACTGTTTCAAAACTGCCACCATTCCACACAGGTTCAAATTCAAAGGGTAGTACTGGCAGACAGAACATGTATGCCATAGATGATGAACACACTATGAATCCAAGGTATTAGAAATAGTGTAAAAACACAAAAGTGAGGAATGAAGGCACCCAAAATGCAAAATATGGCACACAACTTACCAGCATTCAGAAGGAAGATGGAGGCACAGAGGAAGGATGTTTGATAAAAGCCATCTTCCAGCTCTGTAAGGTAGCCACCAACAACAGGCCCCAGAATGAAGCCCACACTAGAGGCTGCATTGAAGCGTCCCATCACCAATGGGCGGTCTCGCTCAGAAACCAAGTCGGAAAGCAGGGCTTTAGAGATGGAAAGTGTATGTTTGAAGATACCTGCAATGTAATATAAACAAAATAATAAACGTATTGCTCAGTCCAAAAGATTAAAAATTACAGAACCTATCTGCAATATCAATGGTCAAAATCTACACGATTGGTATTTTTAAGACTCCATTAACCATAAATTCTTCAATGCTAGAGTCGTGCAGCCATCATCCTGGCTGTTCAAGGATTTGGCTTAGGTGATTTTGATCAAGGCAACCAGTTCAGACCTCTGGTCAAAGTTATGCTCCTACAGCCCTGCTGAAAGAAGACTTAACTAAGCTGAGTGTTGAAGCACAGTAGGAATAAAATGGCCATTACAATAGGAACTTATGGTTGAGTAATGGTGAGGTAGGAACGGCTTGTCTGAATACGAACATAGCTCTGTACCAGCTTTGCCGGGTATGAAGATTTCCAGGATTGTAATACACAAAATTTCTATGGGAAATTGGTGGGTGGCAAAAGAAGGGCACAGAAGGGTATGCAGACTGCAGGAATATTAATAATGCCATTTTTCACATTCGTTCCCTCTGACCAGGGCAATGCTGTCACAGTGCTACTAGGATTTAAAAGTATTATTTCTACTGAGTAGTCAAATATCAATTAAATAATTCATTAGCAAATTGTCTTTAAATTAAGAAACGAGATTAACAGCTCCTAAATCAAAACTATGGGCCATAAAAGTGGCCTTTAGTAGATGTGTTCATAGTAATAGCAATGCTTATTATATCAGAATATATGCAATAGGTGTTCAGTTATTTTAAGAACTCTGAAATGAACCCTGGCACAAACTTTGCTTCTGTGCTGCAAACATACACACTTCTGCACAACATAAATATTCTGTTGAAGCAGTGACCTAAAATTTCAGCCGAATTTTGTAATGTCATTTTGAGGTATATTTTCAGCAAGAGAAAAAACAGTAACAGACATATCATTCTATTTTCTACTGCAAATGCAGGCCAAGATTTCCAGCAGTTACCTGGTATGTTGTGTACCTGTTATGACTAAACTTACAATAGCCTCTTTCACAGTATTGCTATATTCCTCATATAATTCAGCCATTCAAGGTGGCATAAAAGTTGTGACAGTTGTTGAGTATACAATTGTCCTGGTTTCAGCTGCATGGAGTTAATTTTCTTCCTAGTAGCTGGTACAGTGCTGTGTTTTGGATCTAGGATGAGAATAATGTTGATAACACACTGATGTTTTAGTTTACACTAAGTAAAGGACTCCAGCTTTTCACCCCACCCTGGGTGCCCCTCAGTGAGTAGGTTGAAGGGCCCAAGAAGTTAGGAGGGGACACAGCCAGGACAGCTGACCCCAATTGCCCAAAGGGATATTCCATACCATGTGATGTCACACTCAGGATATAAACTAGGAGGAAAGCTGGCTAGGGACTACTGCTCATGAACTGGCTGGGCATCAGTCGGCGGGTTGTGAGCAATTGCACTGTGCGTGACTTGATTTGTATATTATTATTACTATTTTCCTTCCTTTTCAGTCCTATTAAACTATCTTCATCTCAACCCAATAATTTTACATTCCCCTGCCTCCCCCCCCCCCCCCCCCCCCCCAATTTTCTCTCCATCCCACTGTGTGTGTGAGTGACTGAGTGCTGTTTAGCTGCCTGCTGGGTTAAACTACAAAACATTTTGAATTACTTCCAGGAAAATGTCATGCGAATGCTTGATTTGTAGAGATTTTCCCATTACTAAGGTTCAGCTGGTGCTGCTGGGTAATGATGCTATGTAGCCACCTACATACCATGTTTTCTCTAGTAGTAATTCTCAAGCTGAGACTATGGGGAATTTAAACTGCAAAGTGCCAAGAGTTTACTCACCTACAGGGACCCTAGAAATGGCAAACAGGAACACAGTGGTGGATGCTCCAAGAAGGAAGTAACCCAGTGCACTGAGAAGAATACAAGCAAGCAGGGAATATCGTCTTCCTACTATATCACTCCAGCAGCCCTTTCACAAATCAAGAAATTAAGATTAGCTTTTTAAAACATTTAACTATGTACAGTGAACAACCAATACTTCTAAATTAACCTGAGAAAAGAAATGAAAGGACTGTCAACGAAAGCTTAATAAGCTTATTATACAACATTCCTAAGTGCTTAAATTCCTGAAGTCACAAGCAGAGTTCTGCCCTGCCATCAATGCACCTGCTGAAACTATGATTCCATTTAATGTCATGCACAGAGCTTTTTAAAAAATAATTTTCCTGTTTTAAAAGTACAGTCCTGCAATATACACCATGAAATATTAGTAGTAAGGGCACTCTGAAAATGTTATTACAACCAACCACTAATATCTGCTTGCATCAGTGGTTGCTATGTACTAGATACTTGTTGAGCATCCTAAAACGAATGATCTTAGCTATGAGGAGTTTGTCAGCTGAGCACAGACAGGTAGGAAGTAGTTATGAGAGGGGCAAACAGTAAACTTGCATTTAGCATGCTTATAAATCAGCTTGATTCCAAACAGGAAACAGGTTTTTTGAGAAAGTAGGCAATGGTTTTGCAGTTCAAAGAAAATGCCATAAGATTATAGAAACAAATTATTCCAGGTGGCATACCAAACAGGTTTTTCATGAGACACTCAAAATCTGCTCTCTTAAAAAGGCTAGGAGGTATAGAGGTAATATTAAAGGTGCTCCTGGCTAAACACAGGGATCTAAGGTATCGATGGGTAAAGCATGCATTCGGGAGGTTTAGTCTTTGCACTCTTGCTTAGATTACGATGTAAAAAATTAACAGCTAACAGAAAACAAAACCAAACAAAACTCAGAGATGTAATACACTAATTTAGGCCATATGACAAATTACAAGGCACTGCTCATTAAGCAGGGAAACCAAACTCTAGATAACATGCTTATGAAGAGCTGACTTATGAGACTGCTTTTTGGACAGCCTACTGCACTGAGGGAAACTTCAGCTTTACTAGCACGAACACTGTGTGACTGTAACATACTCTGTAATGTATCTGAGTCCAAATCTGGATTCTAGTTTTTGACCAAAGACTGTATTCTGTTTAGTTCTGAAAAATCTGGCAATTCCCTAGAAATGAAACAAACATGTTCCATGCAAACTAAAAACTAGATCCTCCAAGCAAAAATGCTTATATGAACACTATAAACATTTGCAAAACACTGAGAAACACTATTATTAACTTCACCCTTTTCCCCCCTAAAATCCATAGAAATACCAACATGCTCAGAAATGCAGTGTTAGAACTTACCACAAACGTGCTGGAAAATAGTTGCATTATACCATAGAGAGATCCTAAAACAAACAAGTAAAATACCAACGTTAAAAATTTAACCTAATTTTTTAAGAAAATGAAAACCACACAAAATTTTAAATGAGGAAACACGAAAGACATTCTGGGAATAATTTAGTAGAATAAGAGGGAGCAGAACAAACCACGAGTAGAATTTAGCACATAACCAAGGACTCTCATGGTTTAAGTCCAGCCAGTAACTCAAAACCTTTCTAGGTAAGAGTTTGAGAGACCTGAGGCATAACATGATCGTTGCTTCAACCATTGTAAGCATGTGGCGCTTGCCTTGGCGGGTCAATGGGAGTGTGATATAGTCAATCTGCCAGGCCTCCCCATATTTGTACTTCAGCCATCATTCTCCATACCAGAGAGGCTTTAACTGCTTGGCTTGCTTAATTGCAGCACACGTTTCACATTCATGAATGACCTGGGTGATACTGGCCATTGTTAAGTCCACTCCTTGATCATGAGCTCATCTATATGTTGCATCTCTCCCTTGATGGCCTGAGGTGTCATGGGCCCACTGGGCTAAAAGTAATTCACCCTTATGTTGCCCATCTAAATTCATCTGAGCCACTTCAATCTTAGCAGCTTGATCCACCTGTTGGTTGTTCTGGTGTTCCTCAGTGGCCCAACTCTTCGGTACATGAGCTTCTATGCGGCATACCTTCACCACCAGGTTCTGCCCCCAGGCAGTGGTATCTTGCCACAATGCAGCAGCCCAGATGGGTTTACCTCTGAGTTGCCAGTTACTCTGCTTCCATTGCTGCAATCACTGACATGGGGCATTTGCGACCATCCATGAGTCAGTATAAAGTACTGGCCATTTTTCTTGTTCAGCAAAGTCTAAGGCCGGCTGGATGGCTTTCACCTCTGCACACTGACTTGACACACCTTCTCCTTCAGCAGTTTCCGCACTTGTCTTAGGGAACTCAATACAGCTGCCTTCTATCTCTGATGCTTTCCCACAGTACAGCAACACCCATCAGTCAACAAGCCATACTGCTTCTCACATTTTTGATGAATTTCTGCTTAAAATAATACTCAACTCAGTGTAGAACCCGAATTATTTCATGCAAAGTGCTAAATTCCATCCAAAATAAAAAAAGAAGGTAATAAAAAGCTGAATAACAGAGCCCATGTCAAACACACACAGCTATAAAAAATACACTTCTATCATTACAAACCATCAGCAGAGCCATAAAATATAAACAAGAACTTCAGAACCACAAAACTTATCAGTTCATTCCCAAATCTTCAGAATTTACTTGTAAACACTTGTAAACACAATAAATATTTTGACAAAAGACAGCTACAAGAAATTTAATCAAACAGGGAGCAATCGTGGGCTTTGTAAAGCTCAGGAAAACCAGATACAGAAGTGCTGTTTGCAAAGCCTGTAAATAACAATAAAACTAAAAGCAACACCTCTGGCTCCCAAAGTTGCTGAGCTGTGAGTTCTTGGATGCTGAAAAAGCACCTGCACAAGTATCACTGCAAGACTTCCTTGTCCTTTCCAAAAGTGCTCTTTCCCAAGCACTGTCAGTATGCAAGTTTGGACAGGTCTTTGTGTCTAACATAGTATGGCTGTTTTACTTGGAAATTGGCCTCACTTTGTATTATGCTACTAGCAAGGAAGAATTACGTTACAACGTCCAATTTGCAGTAAGGCATAATTCAGGTCATATTATCTTATTCTTTAGTAAATCAATCAAATACTGCAACTCACCTATTATTCCAGCAACTGTATGACTTGCTCCTAGAGATTTGATATGAAGGTTCATTAAAGGAACAACCATGCTCACACCAAATAAATCCTGAAAACAAGGCAGGAAAAGTTTTAATAACTGATAATGTTTACAAAGATGATGGTGACCTGGCTTAGTAACAGTCAATATTAAAAAAAGAAAAAAAAAAAAATTTGTCATAGCAGTACAAGATTAAAAGAATTTTTTTCATGGCCAATGTGGTATGTTGTAACCTTTACAATACATTCAGTATGTACAAAATTACAAAAACACATAAAGGATTGCCTCACAGAGGAGTTAAAACTATGGAAAGAGCAATATTCTTTCCCCCTCCAGATACAGTAATTTTTAAGATATATATTTGAATATTAAATATTCTTTGAGTATATATTAAACTTTATCTGTTAACAAGAAAAGTACTTGGTACCAGTATTTTAAATTCAAAGTGGTCTGTAATTTCAATCACCTACAAATATTTTCACTTGTGCAAAGAGAGTATACTTGCAAAATCTACAGTATTTTAACTCTCATCCACAATGGGAAGAAGCTATGTTAGATCTAAACCTACCTACTGTCTTTGTGTATAATTTAAGAAATGTAGAGAAAAGACAGAAACATGGGCGGGGGGGGAAATAAAGCAAAGCTTAAGTCATAAAGTTTTGTAGGAGGAGGGCAAAGGTCACTGCCCATCCTGAGCAGTACAAAGATCTCCTACTCACTCCTTTTGATTTTTTATCTTTTGTTAAGCTAACCACATTAACTCAGGAGTTCTTTTGCTACCATTATCTGGCACAGTATACAGTATCCTGCATCAGAGCAGAACCTTACAAATCTAGTGGAGCAAGATCACCTTTTACCAAGGACTACTTGAGCTGAACAAGACTAGCCCTTCATAGTATACCCAAAGCCTGCATAACTGTAACAATCTGCATTACCAAGTAAATTTTCACAGGCTGTCATTAAGTACCTTTTGATGGTTGAAAATGAGGCTTACAAGGTTAGAATCATTATTAAATGTATTAGCACCAGCGAACAGAGCACACAACTTATGAAGATCTTCAATAACACAATCTTAGGTGTCCTCTACAAACCTGAAGAGAGGTTCAGTGACTTCGTCCAGATCACTGATAGAAACGTTTAAAAAGACAAGTCTCAGAATACACCCTGGCAGTACTGGACTTGTACAGGCATGCAGGTAGAGCAAAAGCTATTAACCACTATCCTCTGATGGGTAGTTATTTCTCATTTCACCTATAATGTCTTAGGTCAAATGATAAATACCCTGTATTTGCCTGGTAACAGGAAGCTTGCATCACAGGCAACAGCTCTTCATTATGATATTTCACCATACACTACCCTCTAAAAGGATGCTCACTTCGTGGTTGATTTCAGCATGTACTCCAGCTCGGTGTCAGCATGTTTATAACAGGATTGGAGAACCACAGAGTTTAAGTTAGCTAAGAAGCGAAGCTTATTCTAAAGGCACTCTTTCCTAGAATATTTGCTCCAGGACCCAAACCAACTACACTGTTTCTATTGCCCAGCCTAAAGGTAGGCAAGGCAATTATCTACATTTCACAGTGCACGTTTGTACTCATTTTGTACTCATTTTCCAAGTAAAACATTTTAATTTTAAATTAATTAACATTTTCCTGAGGATCATGAATCACTACAGAATACAAGACTTCTCTAAAGCTTCCTCCTTCCCCCGAAAAAGCATGGACTTTTTTATTTATTTTAGTTTACACCAGCCACTGGTATTTCAAGGAAACAAGGAACAGCTCTCTGACAAGCACAAGGCAAGACTTAGCTTTCAAGGTGCTGCGCTACTCCGTTGTATTTACTGGATGAAAACCATACCTTTGTATGCTACCAACATTAGAACTGCAAAAAGAACGCAGCTGAAGGGATGTACCTCAAACCCCAGCAGCCTGATCTGGAGTGCAATGGGTCTGGGGGACCGCTACCAGCCGGAGCCCGGGGGCGCCCGCGGGATTCAGCCCGGCAGCGGCAAAGGCCACGGGGAAGGGGGACTTTGGGACCCGTCCTCAGGCTTTGCAGCATCTCATGAGGGGACCACTAGGCTCCGGAGCCGGCTACGGGCCCGTCCCTTCTGTCCCACATCGAGCACGGCCCCTCCAGCGGCTGCCGTGGGGCCATGCAGCGGTCCCTGTGGGGCGGGGATGGAAGGATTTCCCTCCTCAAGCACAGCCACCCGTGGCAGGCCGCGCCGGAAGGACACCCCCACCGCCGCACCCCGCCTCCCCGCTTACCAGGAAGGCCACCGCGTAAAGGCACCGCACGAAGTGGCGGGACGTTGCCACTGCCGTGCTCCCCGGGGCTCCCCGGCCTCCATCCTCATCATCCTCCTCCTCCATCCGGCCAGCGGCGGCCGCGGGCCCGCGCCCCGTGGCGGCGGCGCTAGGCATGCGCTGTGCGGGCGGCGCGACGGGTAAACATGGAGGTGGGGGGGCAGGGCGAGGGACCGAAGCTTGGTGGTATGGTTGTGTTAACGAGCGTGTTCTCTGTGCTTCCTCTTTTTCAGACGAGGAGGAAGAATAAGGATTCCTGCAGGCTTCGGGGGCTGTCGTGATCTCTGCCCCTTCCTCTCCCACCCCGTAGGGACTTTGCCCTTCTTGCCTCTTCTTACGTGGAGGGTTTTGCAACCTGAGTTTTGCAACCTGTCAGCTCAGGGCCTGAGGCTCGAAGGAGAGCAGGAAGAGCTAGATAAGGTGGAGGGGCTTTGAAGTGGGAGCATGATAACTGTCCCCTTGCACCTTTCTGTCAGTTGCTGTAAGAAGATGACTTTTGAACCTGTGTGCCTCCAAGCCTGTCTCATCCATGGGGAAAGTGGCAGTGTCCCACTGCCACTGCTGCTGCTTGGGCCTCTCATGGGAATCAGCCTGCTGCCTTCATCAGGTGTTTCTGATGGCTGAGTGTTCTCCTGCCTTGTTAGGTGACTGGTGGTTGTAGTACAGAGGCAGGGAAGAAGGGCATCCCATTTTGTCATTGGCACATGCAGAGCTGTGCTGCACTTTGTTAAAGTCAGGGGTAGTTGGATTGTGCACCATTATGTTATGGTGTAGTTGCATTCAAAGAAGTGAAACAACATTTTTAAATCTCTGAGATGCACAGGTGGAAGCAATTGTGCCATGCAAAATACGGTGTCCAGCTCTGGAGTCCTCACTACAGGAAAGATACGGACCTGTTGGAGAGGGTCCAGAGGAGGGCCACAAAACTTGTCAGAGGGCTGGAGCCACCTCTCCTACGAAGAAAGGCTGAGAGAGTTGGGGTTGTTCAGTCTGAAGAAGAGAAGGCTCTCAGGAGACCTTACTGTTGCCTTTCAGTTCTTAAAAGGGGCCTTTAAGGAAGATGGGGAGAGACTTTTTAGCAGAGCCTGTTACAACAGGACAAGGGGTGATAGTTTTAAACTAAAAGAGGGGAGATTCAGGCTGGATGTGAGGAAAAAATTATTTACAATGAGAGTGGTAAAACACTGGCACAGGCTGCCCAGAGAGGCGGTGGATGCCCTATCCCTGGAGACATTCAAGGCCAGGCTGGATGTGGTTCTGGGCAACCTGATGTAGTTCAAGATGTCCCTGCTTATTGCAGGGGCATTGGCCTAGATGACCTTTGAAGGTCTGTTCCAACACAAACCATTCTATGATTCTGCAATTTCTGTTGGAGGCAGAAGGGATTTTTTTTATTTTTTTTTTTTTTTAACGTAGCTGCTAAGCTGGGCATCAATGAAAGGACTGCAGTTTTAAATACTTAAAAAAAAAAGAATACACAAGGACACAGGAGATACTTTAATTTGTTTTTAATAGTAAGAAGCAGCTTTTGAAAAATTATGATTAATTACATTTTAAAAGTTAGCACCAGTTGGTAAAGTTTGAGTATGATTAATGACTGGCAGTAGGGTAAGTTCAGTTCTGTCTTCATTCTGTCTTCTTTCAGAAGAAACAAATATTACAGGATCGAGGGTCTTCAACAGATTTAGGTCATGAGAAAGGAGACGGGAATGTGGTTTTCCTTATGGTTATGAAGAGTTAAGCTCAAAAAAATCCAACCAAACAAACAAAGTAGAAAGCAAGACATATTCCTGGATATGCAGCTTATTTATAAGATACCAAGGCAAAGCTGAGCCTAGCACACACATAGGGAAAAGACGTTTTCAGAACCTCTACAATAACTTAGTTGTTATCCCAGTGGCTGTGATATTTTATAGTTGTCTTAACCAATGCATCCTATTAATTTAGCTCTCTGAGGCCACTTTGAATAACAAACCCTGTCTCTCGGTGAGAAAGGGCATTATGGGAATTGACAGTATATTGTCTTTTCAATATTGCACTAATTTTACTCATGGTCATTTTATCTGATAGAAGTGGAAAAGGCCTGAAGATTTATCAGAGGAAACTTAAAGAGGCGGATGATTAAAAGATGTTGCAAGAGTTTGGGTGCTCTTTCTGCGGTATAAGGAGGATTGACTTTTGTGCAAACACTGAGCCGAGGTGAAATTTTTGAGGTTCTGTGTAAATGTCAGTCTCTGCTATAAGTCTCAGAAACCAGATGTGGCAATTCTGCATTCTTAGATTCTGAAGATCAAAATGATCTAATATAATGGGGACAAAATATTGTAGGCAGGAATATTGGATTCCCTGACAATGAAACTCTTTCTTAGTTTTTCCTATTATTTCAAGCAATCTCTATGCAGAATGGCTTGTAAAGCGGAGAATAACCCAACTTTTTGATGCTCCAGTAACAGTGTCAGTGCAAACTGTTTTCAGAGAGAAAAAAAATAAATTTAGAAAACATATGGGTGTCTCGTCCTTTAACAGATCTTTTACTGCTTTTGTGCTGGCAAGCTTGATCTGATCATTAAAGAATTGTGCATATTACATGTTTAGTTTTGCATAATATATAAGAGAAAGGCATTAATATATGGTAAAATGGCAAATATCTCTGTTGCCTTTGAACTGAAGGCAGATGGTTCCTGCTGCCTCGGAGGTTCTCACTCATGTTCTGTCATTGCAATTGCAAAATTTAAGATATAGGCTCCTGAATAAGGAAATCTTAGATGAAGATTCCTAAATAAAGTGATGGTATGACTGATAAGGGAGTTGAGTTACAAATGAAATACAACGAAGACAATTTATCACAGTCTTAAGGGAAATAGAACCAGTCTAATATCTTTCGGGGCAGAATTACATAGTTGATTGATTAAAGTGCTATCAATACAGTACACTTACACAGCTTTAAGGTGTTTGACTTGCTACTGGATGATTCTTAAAGACAGTAGATCAATACATACTCAGAAATGGCAAACAGCATGTGGATTCGGAATTGCTTGTTATGTCTCCAGACTGTATTTGTGAATGGATAATCTTCCCTCATGAAGGGGTAGATGTCTACATAGTCCTCTTATTTCTGACCCTTTTTCCATGACCTGGAAAAAGAGAGAGAATCAAAATTATTGATTTTTATGGACAATGCTTAGGACCAGGAAAATTAGGCAGGCTTCTGACACAACACAATTTGAGCGTTTAGCTTCCATGATACATGTAAGTATTCTGAACGGAAAAGCACAGCTAGAAACGCTTAGGGAGTGTACTCCTCTGTTGTAGCAGTCAGTGATTATGAGATGAACCTGGTAGTCATAGTAAATAAGCAGCAACCAGAAGTTTTGCTACTATTCTGTGGCCCAAAAAACAAACTCCATGCTTTGATAAGAAATAGAGGTACCAGAACTAAGCCAGGAAAATTTTTATTACATTTGTATCAGTTACTTGGTCTGAACACTAATGCAACATGGTATCTAGTTCTGCTGTCCTAGTTGAAGATCAATGTTGAATAAATGGAGAGGGTTGAAAAAAAAGATACTTCAATGGCAGAAGGAATGTTTCTTACAGTGTTGGGCAGCCAGAGGTCGAACTGTCCTTAGCCTTGCTTAGCGGGCTATCCTTGCCTCAAATTATGAATGGGAGGAGAACTAGTTTGTCGGAGAATGTCTAAAGTTCAGTTTGCTATTGAGGAGAAGGTCTGAGGGATCTGCAGCCCTTTACTACAAACATCCACTGCGGTGAATGCCAAGCAAGGGCTTGAGGCAGCTCTGTGTCTGGGTGTGCTCCAAGTCATGACAAAGTGGAAGCACTGGTGAAAGTAATTTGAAATCTAACAGTTTTGGAAAAAAGATCCTTTCATTCCTTCAACAGGGGAGAAAATGTTAATCCTTATAAATTCTTAAATATAGTTTGTAAAATACTTTTGTAAGACAGATCTAAGACAACTATAGCAATTTATTGCAGTAAATGGAACGTATTCTTGGATTCTAGCCTTACAAATAGGTAAGGTCAAGACCCCCAAAGGTGTAATCTGTCATCAAATTTAGTGAACCTAACAATGACTTATTTCATTCTGGTTTATTGCTTCAGATCATTCGGATAACACTGACCAGTCATTGCCAACTTTTCAAATACAAATTGAGCCTAGTAGAAAAAGTTACAGTCCAGTGGTCCAGAACATTTGAAGATGTACTGTAAATGAACTTGAGTTTGGAAACTGCTGTTGAAGACATTTAAAGTGTAATCTCTCTGTAAAGATCTGTGGATTTAAGGAATCTGGAAAGAAACCTTTTAGTTGACTCCACCCTCAAAGCTGTAAGTGCTGGTGGACATGGCGGAGTGACAGCCAGGCTGGATGTGGTTCCGATCTAGTTGAAGATGTCCCTGCTCTTTGCAGGGGAATTAGACTAGATGACTTTTCACGCACACACGCACCCCCCTCTCTCTTTCCCTTTCTCTCTTTTTCTTACTCTGTCTCTCCCATGAAAGGGTGCAACTGTTAATTTGACTTTCTGGGGTGCAGGCGCATAACTGCTTCCATGGAAGACTGCTTGGAACACTTTCTAAAGTTAGGTAACTCATTCATTTATATGAAAATTGCAGATGGGGTGAGTCATCTCTTTAAAGCACTGCAGGAACATTCATGGCATTGGCTTGACTATCCATTAATTGTAAGAAAAGTTTAGAGCCCTCACCATGGATGCGAAGAACTCAGATGCACCTTTGATGGTTCTAGTTACCTTGTCCAGCTTCCAGGGACATGGATTCATCACAACTTGATGAACCAGTGTTATGACTCAAAAAATATTGTGCCTTCCCCTATTTTTACCTATATTATCCAATGTAGATTTAGTGTAAGATATAATGCAGAATGGGATACATGAAACAGAGCTCTAAATTTTTGTCTTCCTTTCTGTGGCTGAATAAACCTGTGATGCTTTGTACAGAGTGTCAAAGTCCTGAGTATGAGAGGGTATGAGACGGTCCAAATAGGATATACGCCCTGCAGCTTTGTTCATCTATCTGGCTGTAAATTTATCACATGTTGATGCAGATATGTAACAATGGATCCTGGATACATAAAAATGCGTAGATATGATGCCTCATGAAGATTGTTCTTGGTTTATTAGAGTTCCTGTTGGAGCTGTTGCTGGGCTGCTTTTGTCCTTAGGTCCAAAGAAGGGTAGTTGCCATCATTATCTCTTCATGAGCTTAGCAGAGCTCATGCAGAATGAATGACTCCGTGGTACCTGTGTTCAGAATGGCTTCATTTCATCCATGTGTAGAGGACATCTTAAATCTCTGCTCAGGTTTTACATGAGGTGACAATGTGCCCTTGCTGAAAAGAAGGCAAATGGTATCCTGGTCTGCATTGGGCAAAGCATTGCCAGCAAGTTCAGGGAGGTGATCCTTCCTCTCTACTCAGCGCTGGTGAGGTCACACCTGAGTGGGGGTAGTGAGTCCAGTTCTGGGCTCCCCAATACAGAAGAGGCACATACATGCTGAAGAGGGTTCAATGAGGGGCCTCTAAGATGATGAAGGGGCTAGAGCACCTCTCTCATGAGGAAAAGCTGAGATAGCTGGGACTGTTCAGCCTGGAGAAGACAGGGCTCAGGAGGGTCTTTTAAATGTATATAAATACCTGGAGGGAGGGTATAAAGAGGACAGACCCAGTGGTGCCCAGTGACAGGACCAGAGGCAATGGGCACAACCTGAAATACAAAGGGTTTCCTTTGAACATCAGGAAGCACTTTTGTACTGTGAGAGTGACTGAACACTGACTAGCATGGGTTACCCAAGGAGGTTCTGGAGTCTCCAGCCTTGGAGATATTCGAAAGCTGCCTGGACGTGGTCCTTGATAACCAGCTCTAGGTGGTCCTGCTTGAGCAGGGGGCTTTGGCAAGGTGACCTCCAGAGGTCCCTTCCAACCTTGATCTTTCTGTGATTTGTGGCCTGATTTACTGTAGTATGAAGATTAAAGTGGTCATATCTCAAACTAGTTATTCCAGGCCCCGTTTTAATCAGTGGAGAAAAAAAAAAAACCAAACCCAAAGTAATTTCACTTTGAAGTAGTCATCCAAAAATAGGTCAGATGGATTGTGCCACAAAAGTGCTGATACGACTGTAGAGGAAACCTGAGGTGACTAGCTTAATTGGAGACAGCTACTCTGCAGCTGTCTAGTGTTAGGTAAAATGAATCCCAGCTAAAGATTTAATGGACAAGGTATACTAGGTGGACTCTATATCTGCCCAGCTCACTACTGACAATTGACTGCATAGGTGCAATGGATAAGATACTTCCCAGCTGTGGAAGATGGACAGGGTGAGGATCTGAATCCGCGGGTAACATACTGCATTGCTGTTCAGAATGTTTTTCTTAGACAGTAAATGGGCATTGAGGTCTCAGAAGGACTCAGCTCTGAGGCAGCTGCTGAAATTGTTTCTTGGTGTATAGTGAGACACACAGCCAGTTCTAAAAGGCTGTTTTTAGATCATGGACATATCTGCCAGCATAGATAAGGAGCTGCCTGCCAATTCCAAACATAAACACAAGACATTTAATCAATCACACACAAACATAAACAAACAAATAAACAACCTCCCCCTCCCGTAAACTAATCAAGCTTTTTTTTTCCTTCAGATGAAAAAGGAAGAAAGAAACAGCCTGCTATTGTTTTGGCTTGCTTTTTCTTCTTCCTATTTCTAAATACAAGGAGGGGCACAGATACTATATTGAAGCTGGAGCTATTTAGATATATAAATAAAATATGCAGATTTAGGAGTTAGTTTAGCCCTATTTATCTGGAAAATAAAACAGAAATAAAATCATAAAACTTTTGCCAGCTTTGTTAAATGAGATTGGAATCCATCTATTATGTGGGGGCCTTCAGTCTTCATGTTATGAATCACCAAAATCAATTAATGTTGGGCTTAATTGGCCAAATTGATCGTACATTAAAACTGTTTTAATTACTTAATTGTCATTATAGTAGGGATAAATTTGGCTAAGTCACTTTGGTTTAAAATGCCAGTCTTTCTGTAGAAGTATAGGAGGTTTGGAAGGAGTTGGGGCATGATCTTGTTTAAGATTGAGTAATGATTTATTTTCTTTCTTGATAGTCCTGTTCCTGCTTTCCCTGCCCTGAAACTTTCTCTCTTCTGTTGAGGAACCTTCAGAATTTACTTCAATTGAAGAAAAAGTGCCCCAAGACTTTCTGTGAGTATTCAAGTAGTGAATAACAAGAATTTTTAAGCTGACATAACAAGTCTTAACATGGCTTCTGATTCATTCCTAACATAGCCAGGCATAATACTAGAGATGTTAGAGTATTTGGAAGGTAGCACTGCGAGAGAATGTGCCATAAATATAAAAGAGAATAATTAGATCCTCTCAGGACGACCATGCTAAACTGAAACCAGAGTGCATGTACAGTATATTAAAAATAAACACATGCACAGGCAGTACAGTGGTTCAGCTGTCATTTGAATTCAGTGAAATTTTTTATGCAAGCTGATTTCAGTGAAGCTACTCATGAGAGTAACTTACTCTCCTGCAGAAATGGGCTCATGGAGTCACTGGTGTATTTCTGACCTGAAGCCAGGTACGTGCAATAAGACTGAAACCAGCCATTTTATTTCTCTTATTATTTGTGGTTCAGTGGCTGAGTCAGGTGGCTGGAGTTCTCTTTTTGCTTGTGATGTAATGTTGAAAAAGTAATTTCACCACTGTGTGCCACAGTTTCCTTAGCTACAGGTATGAATAGCAGCACATAACCATCTTTGAAAAGAGCTTTGGGAATTGTGAAATAAAGCATGAAAGTGAAAAGTATTCGTATTATTTTCACTGTCAGAATTCACCAATTTCAGGTTTGTCCCTTTTTGTACTCATACATTACTCTGTCCATCTGTCCAACTGATATTTTGGAGGTTATAAACACTTACCTGGTAAGACTGAAAAAACCCTCATTAAGATGAGCCAATTAGCATTATGCTAAAAAGGACATCAGAATTATTCCAATTTTATTATGTTTTGTTTTGTTTGGTTTGAGGTTTTTTGGTTGGTTGGTTTTTTGGTTGGTTTTTTTTTTAATGGATATCAGGAAGAACTTTTTATCACTGATTTTGTGTATGTTGTGACTATCTACATCTCTGAATTTCACTGAATAAAATTTCTTCAGCATTGGGACAGTGCTTTGTAAGGCTACTGATACAACAGCAAAATGGTTGGGAACTCCAGCCCAGTGAGTAGGATTTGGTTCCAGATTAATACCTTTGCATTCAGATGCCTCCAAGTGAAATAGGGATCTGTGCTGTCATTAGAGTTGATGAAAGTCTGGTGAAAACACTCAGTAGTGCCTAAATAGTGATCTGACCAGGTAGTGGAGGCTGGTTTCAGCCATCTATCCAGAGGTATCTAGCACCACTTTAAGGTGCTATGAACCTGGCTTGTAGTTGTAATTCAAGGTGTGGGTCTCATCTAAGTCCGTTTGTCATACCTGCCTGCCAGATATAGATGCCTTAGGCATCCTGGAGCATCAAATGGTGGGAAATGGCAGTAACGCAAGTGTATCCCTCTCTCCAGGCTTGATTTGGTCACCATCACTTAGGCTCCTAGTGCCATTTGAGGTGGAAAAAGGTACCTAAGACCACTGCGTGGGGCTGGCAGGTGTGGTTAAAACTGACAGAGAAATATGCCCTTCTGGAGTGGCAGCTGAGAGCCAGCAGGATACCCTGGGAAGTAATTAGAGTTGGGTGTCCACCTGACTTATTAAACTGAGCTTTCTGAGCCTTATCTAGGTTGTGCTGAACTGCCCTCCAGGCTTTACTGACTGTATTGACTATATTGCTGTTGATTATAATTGAAAGACATATAGCTCATGTGAAATAGTCTAAATTTGAGTATGTTAGTCCTGAACTGAATCCTACCTTTTTTCTTATTTCTTTCTTTCTATTTTGGATAGGATAGGATAGAATATTTCAGTTGGTGGGGACCTACAACTATCATTTAATCCACCTGCCTGACCACTTCAGGGCTGACCAAAAGTTAAAGCATTATTCTGAACTGCAAGGCATACTTTCTAAAATATGCCTTATTTTCTTTTATAGCACATTCAGTATGTTCTTCTTTCCCTGAAGATGTTTTTTCTTTAATAAAGAACAATAAAACGTTACTTTCTAAAGTGATGTTTTGAAAGATCACTTTCTGCTATAGCAACGGGAGCTGCATCAATGGATGCAAGGAAAGTAAATATGGCAAAAAGAGACTGTTTGACTGAAAAATCATTTACTGTTCTGCATCCACTGAAACTGGGCAGTGCAAAAAGGCCACAATATATTCATATTGTGTATGAAGTTAGTATAGTATCGGGTTTGAATAAAATAAGACTTGTAACAAATGTGAATATGGTGTTAGGCAGATAATGGAATGTTATAAAAACACTGAGGACACATTTCTGGTTCATCTATCTGTCTGGAAGTGAGGAGAGGTCTTTTTCTTGCTCTCCTTGAGCACACTGCTGCACCCTCCAAAGAGATACTGGGATATTGGAATAACAATTCCCTCTGGAGGCCTAAGTCTGTTGCAGTAAAATTATGTGACACGTTTTCTGGAGTAAACTGACTTCATCCTTCTTTTGATCTCAGCACTTCCCATCATGAGGTGTCAGTGGAATATTTTCTGCTCTGGGTAAGGACTGCAGAATCTGGTGCATAGTATAAACTCAACAAGTCTCTATAGAAGCATGCCCCGTAATCCACTAGATATGTTTGGGAAGGCCTGTTTGGCATGAAAAGAAGTTGTTGAAGAAGCCTTTTTCTTCTGGAGTGAGTCCCTGGAATTTAAATGTGTTACCTCATCACCTTCCAAAATGGCCAAAGCACATGCATGGGAAAGTGTCTTCTCTTAAAAAAGAGCGAGGTTTTCTTATCAGGTTCTGGGAGGAATTTTTAATTGCATGCATTTCTGATGTATGCAAATAAGATGCATCTAAATAAATCAGTTGAATGCTTAGTTTAGTGTTGTTACAGTTATTACATTAACAGTAAGATGTAAATTTTTATAGCTACCAGTAGTTTTATTGGTACCGGTAGTACCAATGAAGTTTGGATTTTTCAAAGGCATCTCTCCAATTTGGCTACTACAAAAAAATTCTCAACCTTCGTTTAGTAACACGACATAGTGACTTCTAGAGTGTTGCATGTGTTTCATTCCCTGCTAGCAACCAAGGAAACATTGACCACTCAACCTGAACTTTGGAAGTCCTTGCTGCTATTACATGCTCTGTGCCGCCATTCACGTGAATGGGCAGAGCCATCGCACCTCCATCTCCACTGATGTCGATGCACCAACTGCAATAATATTTCAAGTCAATCCCTGAATAGTTAGGGGAAGGTCAGCTATTTCTGACTGGCCTCGCCCAGACAGAGAAACAGAATGAAGCTCTGCCATCAGTGTCCTAAAATAGAAGGCCCTTTTCATCTGTCAGGCTTGAGCCAGCCACATGGAACACAAATTAGGAGACGCAAACTGAATCACAGGGCATTAGGGGGAAAGGCACAGGCAGAAAGTCAAGTGAAGAGAAACTTCTTCAGATACGAGCTGCATTCTCCAAACAGCTTATTAGTCACTTTCCCAATAACTTTATTTATTTTACTTAAGTACTTAAGCAGGTTTTTTGTAAGTTAACTTGATAATGAAACTGAGCGTGGGGATATTTTTTGGAGGCTTCTTTGCAGCTCTGGGGGTTTTGCTTTTTTTGGTGGCATTTGGAACTGATTATTGGCTTCTTGCTACAGAAATAGGAACATGTTCAAAAGCACCTGAAGATGTTGTGGTCAGTATGGATGTTTTTCTTTATAATGAGAATTATATATATAGGCTTCTTGGATGTGTTTATTTTGTAAGAATTTATTTCTGTATGAACTTTTGAATATACTCATTTTGATCTTCCGGAGACTTACAAGCTTGCTTTAAACCCTGTTGTAACCAGTTGTAATTAGCTCTAAAATGGATTTGTATTTTGTGATACTACTTTTGCACTATGAGATTCTTTCAAATGAAGTACAACTGTTTAGACATGCTATAGCTAACCTCTGCTCAAATAATAGGCTGAGTTTCATTATGATAGTGGTGTGTTTTACCTCAACATCTAATTTCAGTTGTATGATAATGCCTTTTTTTGTGTGTATTTTTTCCTGCCCATAGGGAGAGAAGGCCACTTTCCATCATGAAGGTTTCTTCTGGAGGTGCTGGTTTAGTGGAAATGTAGGAGAGAATAATGCCAGCATGTGGAATTTCTGGTATAGTAAGTAACTTTTTCATTTTACATTGTCTACAGTAGTTTGTTCTCAAAATCGATGTGGTTTTGGTTTGGGGGGGTTTTTTTTTCATCTTATGAGTCACTGGGTTTCTTACGGCTTCTTCAGTGATCAGGTTCTTTATCTACCCTAAAATAAATTCTTGACAAACATTTTTGTGTGTTAAAGGAAACCCTGGGACAACACGATACACGTTTAACTGTCAACTTACTCTGTGAGTGTTATGGCTGCCCTGTTAACCTGAGTCCATTCTTATCAGGACAGTCTCTTGCCACTTATGTTAAACAGACCGTTTGTTTCTGCAATGTAGGGAAAAAGAGCTTAGTGGTTAGGATGGTCCGTGAATTTTTGGTTGGAGAGTTTTTCCGACTAGTTCTACAAGTGGGTTAAGGGCAGTTTCGCTGTGAAAACAGTGTAGGGCACATCCTCTCCAGAAGAATTTCTCTACTAAACTCACAGATGACCCTTCCCTTTCTTTCACTACATGCAGATAGTATTTTACAAACAAAATCTCCATGAAGAGAGGTCAAGCAAAACTTCTTTTTGTATCTTTGACCTTATCTCTGAGGCACAGAGCTCCCTCCGCTTATTGCAAGGTTTCCACAATCCTTGTGAAAAGCGGATGCCATCATACAAATTTGAGTTCAATAACCCATGTTTTCCTAACCATATTGCTTGGTCTTAGGTGGCAAGTGTAATATTCACTGTAGTTAATTTTCCTTTTTTACTTATCTGGAGAATTCTGCGGTCAGGAATATGAAATTTAAATGTGATTTAAGCTATAGTCAGCTTTTATCTTTCACAAGGAAGAAGGTGATGTTTTTATAAGCATTTAATATAAAGGGTGAAATTACCCTTCTCTGGGGATATTGATTCTATAAACTAAACTCATATGTAAACTTTCTGAAGATGCTTGATATTTTTCATTGTTCTTTCACAAGAGAAAAAGTAATTTCCTGGTTTTTTTCTCTTTTCTTTTTTTTTTTTTTTTTTTTTGTGGGACATGCGATAGTGAGATGGACATAATTAACCCTCACAAGTGAAAGGTACATATGCATATAAAAGCATATATATGCATTGCATATAAATTGCAGTGTGCCTTCAGCAAGGCTGCTTTACTGTTCTCAAAATCTGTGTTGCCCTGTAAGGAATTTCCTTGGCTGGATAACAAGGCTGGTATCTCTTACCAAACTAAATCCACTGTAAGCTATTGCCTGAGAAAAAACCCTGGAATTTTGACCTATGAAACCCAGTTTGCCCATTTGAAGAACAGGCTTAAAATATTTTATTGTTAAGGCAGTAAAATATTAATCTTAATCTTTCACTTTTAGCTAACCAGTCACCTTCTAAGAATTGTACACATGCTTACCTGTCACCATTTCCTCTTATCCGAGATGAACACAACTCAACCTCCTATGACTCTGCAATCAGTAAGTATTTTTTTGGCTGCAGATGGGTTCAATGCTTATAGTTTCAAGAAAACCATTTGTATGCTTCAGTATAAAACACCCTTATAACTCCACACAGTTTAATTAATAGTTTTGGTGTGTCATACTTCTCATAATTTTACAACATGCATATTTAAGCCACTATTTAGCAAAATATTTAAATGAATGCTTAGCTTTAAGCATAATGGCAGAATGATGGTAATTTCTAAGAAAAAAAAAACGATATTTCCTTTTTAAGTAAGTAAGTGCTTTATTTTCTGACATAAGTAGTATCTTCCTTGAACAAGTACTTCTTATGTATTCCAATAAACCTGGGGTTTTTGTTAAATAAATAGCCACATGTGGAAATATATTTCAATTTTACTTTATGAGGAAGCCGTAGAGGGGCCTTGATACTGTCTAAGTTTATTCAACAATGAAGTTGCTAAGCCACTGTCCATCATATTCGAAAAATCCTGGCAGTCAGGTGAAGTTCCCGATGACTGGAAGAAGGGTAATATAACCCCCATTTTCAAGAAGGGGAAGGTGGAAGACCCGGGGAACCACAGACCAGTCAGCCTCACCTCTGTGCCTGGCAAAATCTTGGAACAGTTTCTCCTGGAAAACATGCTAAGGCACATGAAAAACAACGAGGTGGTTGGTGACAGCCAACATGGCTTCACTAAGGGGAAATCCTGCCTGACCAATTTGGTGGCCTTCTATGATGGAGCCACGGAACTGATGGACAGCGGCAGAGCAGTTGATGTCATCTACCTGGACTTGTGCAAAGCGTTTGACACTGTCCCGCACGACATCCTTGTCTCTAAATTGGAGAGACATTAATTTGATAGATGGACCACTCGGTGGATAAAGAACTGGCTCGATGGCCGCACGCAAAGAGTTGTGGTAAATGGCTCGATGTCCAGTTGGAAACCTGTAACGAGTGGTGTCCCTCAGGGATCGGTGTTGGGACCGGTCCTGTTCAACATCTTTGTTGGCGACATGGACAGTGGGATTGAGTGCGCCCTCAGCAAGTTTGCCGACAACACCAAGCTGTGTGGTTCGGTTGATACACTGGAGGGAAGGGATGCCATCCAGAGGGACCTTGACACGCTTGTGAGGTGGGCTGATGCCAACCTTATGAAGTTTAACCAAGCCAAGTGTAAGGTCCTACACCTGGGTCGGGGCAATCCCAGGCACTGCTACAGGCTGGGCAGAGAAGAGATTCAGAGCAGCCCTGCAGAAAAGGACTTGGGGGTGTTGGTTGACGAGAAGCTTAACATGAGCCGGCAGTATGGGCTTGCAGCCCAGAAAGCCAACCATATCCTGGGCCGCATCAAAAGAAGCATGACCAGCAGGTCGAAGGAGGTGATCCTGCCCCTCTACTCTGCTCTCGTGAGACCTCACTTGGAGTACTGTGTACAGTTCTGGTGTCCTCAACATAAAAAGGACATGGAGCTGTTGGAACGAGTCCAGAGGAGGGCCACGAGGATGATAAGAGGGCTGGAGCACCTCCTGTATGAAGACAGGCTGAGAGAGTTGGGGCTGTTCAGCCTGGAGAAGAGAAGGCTGCGTGGAGACCTCATAGCAGCCTTCCAGTATCTGAAGGGGGTCTACAAGGATGCTGGGGAGGGACTCTTCCTTAGGGACTGTAGTGGTAGGACAAGGGGTAATGGGTTCAAACTTAAAGAGAGGAAGTTTAGATTAGATATAAGGAAGAAGTTCTTTACAGTGAGGGTGGTGAAGCACTGGAATGGGTTGCCCAGGGAGGTTGTGGATGCTCCATCCCTGGCGGTGTTCGAGGCCAGGTTGGACAGAGCCTTGAACCACGTGGTTTAGGGCAAGGTGTCCCTGCCCATGGCAGGGGGGTTGGAACTAGATGATCTTAAGGTCCTTTCCAACCCTTACGATTCTATGATTCTATGAACTAATTCAGATATACTGCACTGACTGCTGGATGTGCCAGCTTCACTACACTGACACTATAGGGAGGTGAGGCACTGAAGTTACTCTCAACAGTGTGCGCCTAAGATTGTAGCAATGGACAGTTTTGTTTTGTGAGCTCTTTTAAAATTTATATGTATTCTCTATAATACTTACTATGTTAAACTGAGGTATTAACAACGAGAAACTCCTGATGTACAGTAATTGAAAACCTTATGTTTGAATAATGCCTGGAAAGCTCTGTATTTGCAACTCTGAAAAACTACTTAAAAATATTGGTTACATTTCATCAGATCAAGGACTTTATGCAAACGTATTGTAAATAATTTCTGATGATTTCATAGGATATTTTTAAATAATCCACAATGTGTGCATGCTGCATGTCTCTGAGCTCACTCAGTGATCCCTTTCTGTCCTGAAGCTGTAATTATGCCTTTGCTAACTTTGAAGTGTCTTCAGAATCCATTTTTTATGCTGCAGACATGAAAAAGAAAGTAAGTTGGACTGATAATGATTCTGTTAATTTTTAGAAATTATGAACTGTTTGTCCAGGAAGAATTCAGACCTCACCATGTCCTGTAATTTTACAGCACATCTAGAACAGTTTATCTTTCCATTTGAAAGTGACAGAGTCATCAGGTCCCAGTAATCTAGACAGAGTTTATATTCCACCATTCACTCATACATTCACAAAGGATCCTCAATTCATATTGCATGATTACACAGAAGTGGACAAACAAAGAATAAGGAAAGGAGAAGGAATATCATCAAAAGTTTAATTAATTTTAGTTAATGTTTGCCAAAAGAACCACTGCTCAAATATAATTTTCTAATCTATACTTCATATAAGGAGATTAAAAATAGACAGAACTGTACTAGGGATGCTGGCCCAGGTAGGGTATATTCAAAGCCATTCCTGCTATATAAATAGATACTGTTGGATTGCTTTCGAGCTCATTAAAACTGAAGAGGGTTTTTTTCATGCCTTCAGCTCGTTTTCAGCATCCAAGCTGTTATTTACTACAGCAGGTATGCTTGTTCGAGAATCTTTCACAACCTTTTGTGAAGAAGGTTATGTCATCATTTCTTCTGTTAATTTAAAACTTTTTTCTCCTTTTGTCTAGTTTGACAGTCCTGCCCATGATATTTGGCAAACAAGTTTCTAAAACCTCTCTGCAACTGCAGTTGCTAAATTAAGAAATGTTAGAAGGTTATCCTCTTCTTGATTCACAGTGGAGGAAATGTTTCTCTGTAAAACCAAGTGGCAAGAGCCCTCAGTTTAATTTCATGAAAAGCAAGATTTCATCAACTATTTTATATCCAGTTGGCTTCATCGAATACCTTACATCAGCTAAACATAGAACAAAAGGGCACTACCAAAAGACTGAAGTTGTTGTCCCTTTTTTGGTTCTGCTATTGTTTCTTCATAGAATATTACCATTTTCATGGCTCGTAACTTTCTCAACATACTCACTTTTGGGGTTAAAAAAAGAAATCTCTCACACAGGTTTATAGCTGTAATTTTAGTGAGTCTTTCAAGTCCTATTTTAATTAGGCGTGGATAAGAAGAAATATTCTGAAAAATACTTAGTTTGCTCTTTCGTAGAAAAATAAACAGCTGAATAAAAAGCTTTACACTTCATTAGAACAATAAAATATGTAGGTACAACACATCTTTCTAAAAATCTCTAACTTCCTGTTAACAGGACTGTTAGTTTTCTGAGCAAGCAAAGGCACGTGACTTGTTTTACAGACTGGCCTAAGAGGCTTTGGGACCTTATCAGAGGAATTCGGACTTAACTGCAGCCCCTAGTGGAAACAAAAGTGTGGTTTGTTTGTGGAGTGCCTTGTTACCATCCAGTTAGAAGCGCTCAGGCAAAGATAAGTTTCCTGAGGAACATAAAATCTCTGATGGTTTTTGAGTGCAGTGTCTGGACCAAGTTCTCTATTGACACAGCTCCTTTGGCGTTAGTGTCAGCATGAATTTGGCTTAAAGCCTTCCTGCTCCAGAGTTCAAGAGAGGCTCAATCTATCCCCTTAGCTGATTTACATCTTCCTGTATGTTGGTTTTACACTTTTTGTATTATAGTTCCCAAAAGACTTAAAACACTGAGGACCTTGAAGTTCTGTGTTACAGTACGCTTTACAAGGCTTTAGACCAAAAGCTTGGTTCATCCTGCTGTACAAACCTAGATTATGAGCTCTTGATGTCAAGAATTATAGCCTTAGGTGGAAATGTAAAGGCAGAAAAGCCTTCAGTGATGCTTATAGTGGAAATTTGAATGCATGTCTTAATGTTTCAGATTTCATCATTACTGTCAGATGCATGATCAGCTTTAAAGGGTTAAGTAGCACCGCGTTGAAATTACAGCTTGCTGTATCTTTTAATCACAGTTATAATGGTTTTGTTCATTCACCGGTTTTGTTCAATATCTTGGCAACAGTGGTGAGGACTTCACCCACCTGCAGTGTAAGGTATGGTCCACAGCTGTGCTAGCCATCATTTATGGTTAATGTGCTTAAAAGAAATTTGTAGGCCATGTCATTTATCTTAACCTGTAACAGGTATCTAAATGAACTCAGGGGAAGCCTGACTCTAGTGACTTTCTGTGATGGTACAGTGGTTTATAGTGACAGCTATTATAGTACGCAGCTCTTAAGTAGACTTAGACAGCACCTCATTGTGATGCCAGCAGATTCATTTATATGATGATTCACAAATGTATGTGCAACAAACTACAACCTAGGAATAAAAAAATATGAAATTAGCTCATAGAATAAAAGTGCCAGAATAGTGACCTCTGCATCCTAAAATAAACATGTATTTGTGTAATCATAATCAGACTGGTTATCCTGTCAGGCTATTTTGAAATCATAATAGTGTAGTACTTAAATAATAATTAATAGCTAGATTAATGCATGGTATAATGGCATTACATTACTTAACAGTGATATTCAAGGACTATCACACTTTTATAAAACTCTTTTACTACAGGACAATACTAGGCCTGTTTTTGAAAAATGTACAAAGTACTTATTTGTACAGGGAGTCCCACTGGCTACAGTGAGATTATTCCTAAGACAAAGAAATGCAAAATCTAGCACTTAGTTAAGTCATTAATTTTATTCCTGACTTTTGGTTTTGTTTTGGTTTGTTTTTTTAACTTTATTTGGAAATGGACAATAGTTTCTTAACTGTTGTAAATTGCCCCGGTGCCTTCTGAAGCTATATTGGAAGACATTTAATGGGGCTGCACTGACATATTAGTTTAGTACTCTGATTTATAGCTGCTAATACTTTTTTTCCTGACTGTTAGCACCTTATTTTGTCTAGTACCAGGCTTATTGCCAGGATTTGAAGTAATGCCTAATAAAATGTAGAATACACAACATTTATAGGACTGAAGCGAAATTCTGGTTCAGCAACTGTTAAATCTAAAATGGTGTGATCAAATTTATTGGCAGGTTTGTTACTGGGTTGAAATTCACCTAAAGTAATCTAAAAAATATCAGCAATGAAATCTGAGAATAAGAATTTTACAGTGAAATGTTGGCAGTAGCCTATTTCTAGGGAAAAAAAGTGCTGTTATGCAATACAATCACATAATTGCCCATGAGATATTGTAATACAGTACATTTACTAAGGGAGAACACCCCAGCCACTAAGCAGTGATAAAGAAAGTATTTTAAAAAAGTAATGTATTCCTACTGTTTTACTGTTAAGGTTATTAAAAAAAAAAAGGGTTTATTACTAGTAAGGGTTAGTAAAGGGTACTGAGTGAAACTGAGAAAAGTCATGCAAGGTTTACTGTGCCACCAGGTGTGTCTCCTATGTGCTGATGAGATCTCTGACCTCATTCATAGTTGTTTATCTGCAGAGAAGATGGATACTCCTGACTTAGAGCAGTTCAGGCACTTCACCTTTCACAGTATTTTGTGAGTGGCAATACTTATGTCAAATGAATTTTGATATCTCTTACATGAAATAAAGAGGTAAAAAAGACATATTCTAAATTACAATCCACAGTTAAATCACAGGAAAAGTTCACTTTAGGATGTGAGCTTGTGGGTGAAAATTCAAGGCAATGTTCTCAAGTCATTTTGCCTATCCTTAGTAATGTTTATGCAACACTGTACTCACACATGCTTCAGAAGTTTTTCAGCATTTTCAATGCTTAATAATTTGTGTTGATATTAAATTTAATATTAAGTGGCTGGGATTTGGGTTTGGTATTTTTTTTTTATAGGCCATAGAAAATGTAGGGGCTGATGGCAGAGATTTTAAAACACTTGAAGTCAGCAAGGGCAATAAGATATGGTTTCATGAGGTTGATGTTAACATCTCCAATAGTCAATGGGTGTCACATTGTCATTTTAGCTAACTTGTTCCTGAATAACCCATTATGGAGCTTCAGAGGTGTATATGTATGGCTACTATACAAGTGTGTGTTGTAGGTGACACAACTGTGGAACTTTGTCAAAATACGTTATTGCTTCAGTTTCATATCATGCACCAGTAACATCTTAAAATATGAATCTATGTCTTAGTTTATAGTCAGTGCTGGGACTTAATGTGATAGATAATTTTCAGGCATTTCTCAAAAAATTTGGCCCCTTATTCGAAACCAGATACTACTACTAGTTTTCAAATGATGCAAAAGTCTCCAGAGGGACCCAAATTAGCATCTTTAGGGAGAAAAACAAGTAGCAAGGGAAAACTACAGGTCATGCAGTTTTGGAGGAATATACTGCAGCTATAATGTTCCCGTAGTATAGAGGCCAAACGGTGCAGAACTCAAAGACAAGCATACTGTGTGTACTCCTGTTTTCCTCTAAGTACTATTTTATTTTTAGGCCTGCCTGTCACTGCCAAGGCAAATGTTGTACCCGACAAAGGGGCAGCTTACCAAGGCAAGTTACAGAACCTTCTGTTTAGCACTCTTGCAACACAGAGTAGTGGTATCCAAGATTAACACTGCAGATAGGTTTACCTCGGACTCTGCGGTAGTGCTTGTACTTTAATTCTTCTATTGTAAGAAATACTTTGATTAATGCATGTATTTCAGGTAGATAACAAACATATCTGTAAAGTACCTTGCAGGGGCAAGTGTGCTTTTTGTCATCTGGACCGGAACATGGGCTATCTTAAGAACTGCCTCAGTGAGACTTGAAATGGTGCAAACTTATGTTAACACTTTGCATAAGTACACTGAACCATTATTTCTTGAAACAGGCTGCTTGGATCACAGTGTCAGCCCTTTTCATGGGATGTAAAGAAGCATAATTCAAAGCAGCATCTTCTGTTGCATTTTAGCTGTCATGGTTCACCTAAATCTCAGAGCAGCAGTCTTTGACTTGAAGATTAAGTTAATTCTTAGGAAGGTTTAATTTCAACTGGCTCTTTCGCATTCAAGTGTAGATGCCACCTAAGGTAAATGACAGTAGGGCTGCATTGTAATTTTGAATTATTAGCCCTGTAGGAACTGATCTTGCCCATCTGGGCAGAGAAGATGGAAAATATTGTCTGAGCGAAAATAGGCCTTTGCAGAAAAATGGCTTCTTGCTAAAGAAAAAGTCTAAATGTTCTTAGGATGTTCCTCAGACCTGTGCCACAAATGATCCAAATGACTTACTGTCTTGCAAATTAGAGGGGCTAGTCTTTTGCTTGAAAAGTTGCAGTTCTGGGAGCATTGCAGACTTTTTACTTGCCAACTATACTCTGTTTTCTAACTGATGTTTAATGACGGAGTTAGCTGGATAAACAAGCATTAGGGTCATCAGAATTTATCTGTGAATCTCTAGAGTAAATAATTATTCCTAGAGAAACAGAATGGAAGCTTATTTCAGGTGATAGCTAGGTGAAATCAGTATTTCATGTATAATGTATAAAATAGTTATGCTGTTGGAGCAGAGAAACAGCTTTTGTCTTGTATAGCTACAGAGAGGTTTAAACAGATTTTCATCAGTTACATTTGTACTCCTTTTGTGTTATGTTTCCAGGAATATTTGAACAAATAAAGCTTTTCTGGTAAAATTTCACTAAAAGCAGACTTCAAAGTTTCCTGTATGAAGAGCAGATGATGAAACTGGATACTGATTTTGTAATGCTGGAGAATCTTGTATCCTCATCCATTCAGAAAATAGAAACAATGCTGTATGATTTAGGTGGCTGACTGTAATGGTATCGAAGAAAGCTTTTTCAAGGTCCATTTTGGCCAATGTGTCCTATTATGTAGCATGACTTTGAAGTACCTTGGGCCATCCATGTAAAAGAGTTGGGTGGTTATAGACTGATTTAGCGGTATTAGGTTTTAAATGAGGAAGTAATGTCCCATGGACTTGGGGACTGCGATGAAGCTTAGCAAAGTAGTCTCATGAGTAAAATAATATGAAATTGCTTCAGAAACCCAAGATTGAAGGACTTGAGAGATTTACCTCTCTAGGTCTCCATTCACTGTACATTTACTTTAAGTGAATCATTTAACTAGGAGTTTAACTTCAAACAGGTGCCTAAATCCCGTAAGAGGTAGAGTACTTAGAGCAGAACACACACTTAACTGCTTTGCTGAGCCACAACCTTATTTCTTACCTATTATTTCCATATTCTTTTTCGTATATGTGGAAAGAAGACTTGTATTGGATATGAACCAAAACACAGTTTTAACCCTTCTGCCAGCTTATTTCAGATGCATTCATCCTTTCATGCCCAAATCTGCTGACCAGTGTGACGCAAAATTATGTCCCTGAATGTTTGCATGGATTAAAAAGGATGTTATTTAAAAAGTGTGGCTAATGTGATGTGGTGAATGTGGTCTAGCTAACACAGAAGCAAGACAGTATATACTTTAGCATGAGTTAAGCTGGTCAAGTTAAAAACTATAGATTTTCTGGAACATAATAGTGGGAAGCACAAGCTGATAATGTGTTGTGCACCTCCAGATTTCAGATGAGGGCAAACCCAAATTATTCCAGAAGCTGGCTCTAACAAGCTGTATGAATTGGAAACTTTCAGGATATGAACCAGCATAATAGTTTCTTGGTTGTGTTTTGCCACAACAGTAAGTAGGTGCTGTCAAATGATAAGTGGCAGTTTCTTTTGTGACTCACTTTTCCTGACTTGCCAGCTGGCTTATATGCTTTCCCTCAGTTGGGTGGAAATGTTTTTCACTGACTGAATTGTCAGTGCTTCAAGATTTTCAGATCTGACGATGGAGATCTTTGCAACTCATAATTTTACTAATGGGTTGTGTTAATGTACCAATTTTTAAATTCATGGGAGAAATGTATGTCACTCTTGTAGCATTTGTAAAATGATGACTTTGTTAAATGGATGTGCAATTAACCAGCTAAAAAATAATTGTTAGAAAGACTCTTTTGGCCAGAGTATGTCACAAAACTCTTGGCTCATTTATCACCAGCTGCATCCATTAATTCAGCACTGCTTGGCACTAACAGGGCTTCTGAAACATCATGTTTTAAATTTAATAAAATACAAAGAGCTTTACAGCAGGAATAGGCTGGTTTAAAATACTTAGCTGTTTTTCAGAAAGCTGGGTTACATTTTTTCAGTTTCTTCCACCTCCTGCTTTAGATTTTCATCTATTGAATATGACTATATATAAGGAGAATTATCCAGTTGTAAATTGTAGAGAACTTGCAGATTGCTATTGGTGATATGGTCTGAGCACTAAGAATGTCAAGATGTTGCAGCTCTCTGCTTCTCCCAGGCAATTGGGGTAAAACAATTGCATCCTGTCAGTCCAATCATTTATCCCAAAGAAACATTGTTACAGCTTTGGTGTACCATTTTCTAAAGAGCATAAATTTGGTCAAGTTGTTATCTTACAAGTCACTGTTAAATATTAAGCAGACAGATTTCATTCATGGTAATTTACAACCTATTTTCCATGATCATCAGATAAGGACTGACGTTCAAACCTAATTTAGTCCACATGATATGTAACTTATAGGCACAATAGAATGAATGTTTCATTTGTTAATAAGGCAAGTAAGAAGAGAAGAGGAAATTAAAAATCTTTGTTAGCCAAATATACCACTTGTTTAAGTTCTAAAAAGTGTTATATTCTTTTTTCCTCCTTCCCTTTCTCCAGTTTATCGAGGTTTCTGGACAGTTCTGATGCTCCTGGGAGTAGTCACTATTGTGATGGCTAGTTTCTTCATCATCTGTGCAGCTCCTTTTGCCAGCCACATTCTGTACAAAGCAGGAGGAGGCTTTTTCATCATTTCTGGTGGGTATACTGTTTGTTCAGTCAATTAAAGAATCAAAAGGATGAGGTATTTCTTCCCTTTTCCTTGACCAAAAATGATATTACTCATGGTTAAAAGAAAGAAAAAGCATATGTTTCTATCCTTTGGCTTCGGGAGTGCCTGCCATGGGGACAATTCTTTCTACAGTTATTTAGTCATGAAGTTATTCTAAAAGCTACTTTTGGATTAAAAAAAAAAAAATAATCCAGGACAAATCATGGAATTACACTGCAATTTCAATCTACTGTTTTAGCAGGAAAAAGAATGCATATTTAAGGATGCTGCCTTACAGGATTCTCAAGGGCTGAAGAGAGGTGTTTTTTTAATAAGTGACAAAAAAGATCATTACAGTGGGCTCAAAGAATTTGGAAGACAGAGCACACTGGAGTACAAAAAATAGTTATCACATATTAATAAGTTGGAGCTCTAAACCTCTGTGAATGAAAGATAACAAATAACCTAACTTCCTCCTTCCTCATAGCCCGCATGTACTGTGGAGGATGCACCCTGCCATGATTCAGGTGATATGGGCAGCTCTCTGGGACAATGTTCAGTTAACCTTGAAAAGTCTGGAAAGATGTCACACTGGTGTGTAAGATACAGTTGTGTAGGATGTAAATGATATGTGCTCAGTCGCTGTTCTCCTTTGCATAAAGCCTGGTGAGAGGCAGCCCTGTGAGAGCAGTATTTTGTTACAGGCTAGAGCCACTCATGTCACAACCAAAAGGCCCAGGCTCTTTTTCTGCTTCTGTTACTGACCTGCTGATCTTGCTTACCCACTTCACCTCTCAGCTCTTCATACACAGCAAGTGATCATTATTCCATTTTCAAGGATTCTCAATGAAGTGTGGGAAGTATTTTATAATATTTTTGCTGAAAAACCTCCTCTATACTTGCATTTGATCCCTTGAGAATTACTCCTCCACACTTTTAAAAGACATGCAAAAAATATTCATAGTCTGATGGAAATCACAAGATATTTTAATGCTTTTTGTCACTAATTTGCAGGATAAGAGCCCATGTGAGTCCTACTATTTTTCTTCATTTGTGATCTATAAAAAACCTCAGCTGTGACTAGAAAGTAGCAGAGGCTGTTACAGAGGAAAAGGGCACTTGAAAGACACCAGGAACTGATGGGCAGAGGTGCGAAGCGATGTGTCTGTTCTGCCTTCTGGGTCAGTTCATCTGCCCTCCTCTAGGCAGGGGAAAGTTAAATCCCCAAGTCTGCACTAGTCTCCTTTATCTTCCCTAGGAGGCCTGCAAGAGGCAATAACACTCATTTGCAGTAAAAACAGTAGGTACATGAGAAGTTCCCCTAGCTGGGGATTCATTTCATCTGGAAAGAGGGGCCTAATTGGATGAGATGAATGCTTATGGAGGAACCCTACACCTCTATTTCCTTTACCGAGGGAACACTGAGAGACTATTTTTTTAGATGTGTGAAGTTAAGTGAGCTTTATTATCCTAGTGTTTGACCTTGAACCTGTCTCTTTGCCCCTCTCACCCTCTGTCCGTATAGAGCAGATGTTCTCCAAGGGAAATCCTGACTTTTTACTCTCTCTCTATGTAGTATTTTTCAACTTCAGAACTGTTCTCAATCAGCAATCAGAGAATAGCTGTGTTATTTTTATTATTTGCATTATTGTTGTTGAAAAGCAAAGATATTTAGCAAAATCCTGCTAAGATTTGCCAAAAGGTAGTGGTGGCAGCAGCATATAGGACCCTGGAGCCATTCAGCTTGCACAAGACATTTTGGCTTGGGTAGGGGGACATGGTTCCTGACCAAGCTCTTCTGTATCTACTTCTAGTCCTACCAGTAGGGTGGGGCTGCCCAGGGAAGGTACTCACTGTAAACATCGTTATCCTACCCAACACTTAAGATCACCCACAAAAACACTGAAAAATGCTTGTTGCTCTCAGCTCTTCTCACAAGTACTCCTATTGCCAAGGTGAGGGTTTAATTATATCATGAATTAAAATCATGCTGTGGGAGTGACCATGCTGACATAAGAATTGCTTATAAATATTTTGCATTTGATATAATTAAAGCTATATCCTGTGAGATGTCTTGGGCACAGCTCAGTTTCCCAACTGTGGTGTTACTAATCAATGGCCCATTGTGTTAAAAGGAGAGTAACAGGGATTCTCTGACCCAAAGGTATGATAGCATGAAATTGCTATCTTTCTTTCTCTCCCAATAGGAATTCCCCACAGTAGTTAATATCTTAAATCTGGGATAACTTGTGGTCAGAGCTAAGGTAGAACCTGATGCAGAAGAGGCATGTTTTAGCCTGCCTCTAGAAGGCAGGATGGTGTGCTCTACTGTGTTCTCTGCTGCCCTGACCTGTTCCTCTATCCATCTCCTTCAGACTAGAAGACCTAAAAATAAAAGGAAAACAGGACGTGAAGGGGAGAAGTGATGAGAAGTGGTACATATTTACCATTCATATCAACATGTGATCAGGATGCAGCCAGGGTATTGGAACTAGATGATCTGAAGGTCCTTTCCAACCCTAATCATTCTATGATCTATTCAAACAGAGACCTAAGGGGAAAATGAAAAGATGTGACCTAAATCATAGGTGAAGTTAGAGTTCTTGTAAACCAGAAACCAGCATAATAATTTGAAGAAAAAAAGGAATTATATACATTGTTTTGAAAGGGCCTGGATGCTGTCTTACGCAAAGTTCAAGTAGCTCTTATATGGGAGGGAATAGTAGGCTTCTGAGAAAGGAGTTAGACGAGGTAGTTCTGTGGAAATTTGGTAGAAGATAGGAAGATCAGTCATTTTCCTACTTACATATCTTTAAAGAAAAATGTTAGATGAAGCAATTTTAATACCTGTTATTGGATTGAAGTATCTGTATCCTTTTGCAGCCTCAACTGACAAATTAGGTGGCAGATAAAAGCTCTGCCTCCACTGAAGAGAACAGCTTGTAGCATGGTCTGCTGTGCCGTCTTAGGGTTCAGAAAGCAGCTGAAGATATTATTGGGAACAGAATTCATGCCAACTGTTCAGCCATCTGAAAGCTAAGTGTTTTTTATGAACCAAATACTTAAACTTCTACCATCCATAGTAAGAAACACTCTCAGAAGGACACTTCACCTTATATGTGCTAAGTCAGATAGACTTGCCTTTTGGAGGGAGCTATACAAGGAGCCAAGACAGAGCTCCTGAGCGATACAGAATAAATTTAGGTTAGAAAGGACCTCTTGTGTCAATCAAGTCTGACCTTCCATGATTCAAAGCAGGGCTGGCTACAGAGTTAGATCAAGCAGCTTGGAGCCTTATCCAGTCAAGTTTTTAAAATCTCCACTAACTGATGTTTCACAGCATCTTTGGACACTTGTCTCTGACCAACTTACTTGAGAAATTTGTTTTCCTTGTATCCACCTGAAATTTTCCTTGCTGCAGCTGGTGATCACTGTGTCTCATCCTGTCGGTGTGCAGACCTCTGAAGAGGCTAAAACTCCCAAGCTCATTCAGCCTCTCCTCATCATCCATCCCCCTAGCCATGTGGGTGGTCATCAGTATCTCTCTTTTTTATCAGTAGCTCTCTTTCAGTTTATCAGTATCTCTCTTTTACCACAGAGCCTCAAGCTAGACACAGTTTTCCAGATGCAATGTCAAAAAATGCTGAGGAAAGGGAAATAATAGTATTTTCAAACTTGATGACTGTGTTTTTCCTTATGCAGCTATGTATGAGGTTAATTTTCATTTCTGCAAGACCTGCTTGAACTCTTGTCCACTGAGAGGGACCATTCTTGTGCTTTAAGGAGTTGCCTGTGAGGAACAACCAGATATTCTAGACACCTTTGTCCTTCAGAGCATCCTTTGTCCTTCAGATCAGCCTTCCTTGGGATCCTGCTTACCAGTTTCTTGAACAGGCTGAAGTCTGTTCTCCTGAAGTTCTGGGTCTCTAATCTCCTGCTCACCTTCTGTATTCCTTCTAGGATACTAAACTTTGCCATTTTGATTCGTAGAACTCATTAAAAACTCGGCAACAAAGTTTTAAGTTGACAAGCGGGTATTCTTTATTGCGGCGCCAGAGAACACGGGGGATAGCTCCTCCTAGCATGTTCTGTCCGAGCATCAATCAGACCGTGATTATATTGTCGTTAGTCATACCTATTCATTATATTGTATACATATTCATGAAGTTGATTATATATGACATCACATTCCTAGAACATTCTTCCCACATGTGCACTTTATTGTGGTAGTGGTCTTTAGGACCTTTGGTGGTCGTTTCTTCATCATCTTCCTCTTCATCACCTTATGTTTTCCTTGAATTCTTGTTCTGGTAGTCTTTGAGGTCTGCGCAGTAGATAAGTGCTTACGCCAGTTTAATTAGTTCAGTAACACTGCTGACATAAGTGAGTGATTTCTTCTCGTCCTTCTACTTATCAGTTAACTTAGCTACAGCACATCCTGAACATCTGCTAGTTTCAGACACTCTTTATGTACAGTCCTTATTTTGCTTACAGTAAATTTTATACGAAGGTCATAAGGTTCTAAAACTATGTCAGCTACAACGATTTATCTTATACAAGGATCCTTATTATGTTCTTTTGGTTGGGCTTTTTAGGTTTGGAAAGTTTTGTTGTTATGTACAAAGCCACCAAGCTTAAAGTTACTTAAAACTGAATTTTCTTGTTTACAAAGGATTATATTTCATTTTGTACTTCCTTGTCTCACATTTCATGGCCATTATAACCACAGCTAACACCATCTATTATATTCTTGACCAGTTTTTCTTTATTTGTGAATAACAGGTCCAGCAAAGGACTTCCATTAGTTTGTCTGTTCCACACTTGTTTCAAAAAGTTATCATTGATGCAGTCTAGCTATCTACCTCCCGGATTGCTTGCTCTCTGCAATGTTGCCTTTCTAGAAGATATTGGGGTAGCAGAGTCCCTCGTAAGATCCAGAAATTGTTACTGTTTTTCCAGTCCACTACTTCTTGAGTGAGTGACCTGTAGCAGATGCTCACCATGATCACACCATTTTTGTCCACTTTGTTGATCTTAACCCATAAGCTCCTATGACTTAGATCTCTGTCCATTCAATACAGGCTGCAGCCATCCCACCCTATCTTAACTGCCTGTTTGTAAAGAGTCTGCATCCATCCAGCAAAGCGTTCCAGTCAAGCAAGCTGTCCTACCATGTCTGCAGCTGAAATGGCATCATCCACTAGAATTCCTCCTGTGTTATTCCAACAGCGGGTTTTTTTATGTACACACATTTGAGATGGGTTTTCAGTTGTGCTGCTTTCTTAGTGGAAGTGTATGAGCCTCCCTCATTGCTCTGTCTCATTCCCTTCCCACTGCTTATCTGGAGGCTTTGATGTCCATCTGCCGATAGTCCTTGCTTGCTTCTCTTCTCAAGGTTACTGAGCTTGTTGTTTTTTTCCCACCTTGCCTGATGGATCTTGCCTCTCTCCAGCAATCCTTGAATCTCAGAGAGGGTCTCATAGTCACAGAAGCCTAAGACCTGCTTGCAAGACTAGCTACAAAGCTAGCAGCTGACAAAGAGTGTAAACCAGCATTAGTATAGTTTTTATTGTTTGGGTAGCAGGTTTGAGACCATTGTCACCAGGGCCTCATGCCCTTCCCTGTAATCCTCAGAGCCCTGTAATTACCCACTCAAGGTGTCTCTGCCAGCATCACTGGTGCCCATGTGGATGAACTGCAAAGGGTCTCCAACAGCCAAAGAGACCTCAGAAGCCTCTCCACAGTGTTGCACATCTGGGGTCCAGAATAGCGGCAAACCTACCCACAGAGCAATTATGACGTCTGATCTGTGGCAGTCACACACCTACCTTTTCTTCATCCTGATCTTGAAGAAAGGCTGCCCACTTATCGAGTGCTGCAGCTGAACTAGTACAAATGGAGAGGCACACGCAGTTATTGGCATTGGTGGCAGCTTATTGACTATCAGCTTTCTCTGTTAAGCTTTGTAACCACATTACCTCTCCGAGGCTGCACATGAAAATACAGATGCTACACCTGTGAGGAAAAGGGCATATCAGTTCAACAATACTACAGTCAGTGACTTGAGTGCTGTCTTTGCAGCCTCACCTTCATGCCTACAATATCAGAGGATGGACCAAGAGCAGCTACAGTAATGCAAACTGTAAGAAGCCTTATAGTTGCTTCAAAGGTCATAGGAAAAGAAGGGAAAGCTGTCATAAAATAATCACTTAAGACAGACTTCGGTAAAGTCCATAATTACCCTGGGCCTGGCTGGTGGTGAAAACTGTCCTGTTGTACTGATGTCAAACAACCAAGCCCCCAGAATGTGCACAGAGCATTACAGAATCACAACCTCGTGGAGAAGCAAGATAGAAGTACCAGTATGACTTCTGCTTTCTGCCAAAAGAGTGAAAAAGCTGATATTTTAATTCCAGCTCCTAGATAAAGACAAAAATCTGTCTTCAGAGATATGTGCCAACTCCCATAACACTTAAGTGGGATCCTCTGCATGTACTTCAGAGTGGAATGTCAACCATACTTTTTAAGTAAAGGTTACAAGAGGCCAAGGTGGGTGGCAGAATCTGTAATGAGGAAAAGGACATAAAAATGCAACTGGAAAAAAAAATGTATACACACATACAAGTTTTCCTCAAGTGAGATAAAAAGTTCTAAACTTCTAGGCACAAGTAAAAGGCTCACATCATTCTTTCCAGCACCTGTTGTCTTCATGTCTGCATAGTAAAAGATTCATGCCATAAACAGCCATTCACCATTGACAAGTGAAAGGCATTTCTACGTGGGAAGAATAAGTACTAAAGGCCAGCAAACTGCTTGTTGAATTCATAGACATTTCTAAAGGTTCTGTATTCTTCTCTGCAATATGCACAAGTATTTGTTTGAAAGAAATTCAAAAGAATTCAGAAGAATGAGAAAGACAGAAAGAGTGACCTCAGAGAAGTCCACGTCTTATCACACTGCACAGAGCTGTGTATCAAACGTGTGTTCTTAAAAAAAATGCAAAATGGTAAAAAAGAGAGAAAAGGAAGGAGGAGGGAAGTATTTATTTGTCTTAATCTCTCTCAGACATATTTCATGTTCTAGGAATAATTTCCCCCATCATTCCTGATTCATGCAACTGCTGTTTTATTTTATATTCACTAAAAGGCAAGGGCAAATGGACACCCGCACACTATGCAAAAGGTCTAAATGCCAAAAATGTAGAAATACATCATAGCACACATTGTTCCTAAAAATATTTGCTTCATGAAATTGTGGAGGTTTTTTTTCAATCTCAGTAATTTTGCCCTGGAACTTGGCTGTGAGAGTTCATAACATTCAAAATAGATAGTGCAAGACTGCAGGAACAGATTTCCAAGAATAAATATATATTCAGTAAACTCCTAAGTGCTTAACTCCCATGAAATTACAACTCTCTGAAAATTAGACAAAAGGAGCACTAATGAAAGAAATGCTGTTGGAGGCAATAGGACATGGTCAGTTTTTTCTTAGCCTGATACTAGTGTTCAAGGCATTTCTTGAACACACTAAGCAATATACCTACTAATTAGCCTCCATTAACAGATGGTGAGAACCCTTAAATACTCCTCTAGTGCTTTAATTAAATAAGAGGGTTTAGATATTGTCCCTTTCCTTCTCTTTTAAAGAAGGACATTTATCTCTGCTTGACATACATTTCTTCAGCAAATTTCCATACCCAACAATTTGCCACACACAAGTATTAGCAGCTTGCTGTGAAATCACCCGATGGATTTTAGCTTCCCTGAAGTCACTTTACCACTGGCAGCATTGCCTTGCTATTTTGCACCTGTGTGGTGTTGGCTCTGTTTTAACCACTTAGGTGTTGTCTCAGATTGACGGAAGAGCAAGGGGTGCCCATTTTGAGATTTAAGCGCCTCTAATAGATTCTTGTTTTCATGGCAGATGCTTCTGACTAAGTGAGCTACTTAGTGTTGTATCTGCCCACGGTGCCAGAGGTCATGTCAGATGTGCAAAGCCCGGTTATATTTGCCTGCTACTATAGTAAGGGAATATGCATCACCACTTTTTGTAATTATTATCATTTTGGAATAAGTTTGCCTCAAGAATAAATAGAAGACTACAGATACTTGAAAATGACACAGCCTCTGAAGAGGTAAATTCCAATGTTCATATGGATTTTGCCATATTATTGATGTATATTTCCAAATCTTTGGGATATATATATATATTTTTTTTTTTCCTCTTTTTGACATTTTGAAACCTTGGACAAACTCCATGTTTCTAATAACTCCATTTATAAATTTGGCCCTGAATCCTTTTACATCAAAAGTTACTAGCTCTGTTTGCTTCTAATTTTCCTATGTTGCCTGCATTATCTGTTATCATTAGATGTTCTGTTATAGGAATCTTCCTCTGAATTTGACTTATATTTGGAGAGTCTTCAATTTAATTTCTCATTC
This sequence comes from Strigops habroptila, assembly GCF_004027225.2. Taxonomy (NCBI): domain Eukaryota; kingdom Metazoa; phylum Chordata; class Aves; order Psittaciformes; family Psittacidae; genus Strigops; species Strigops habroptila. Next base: position 59,068,415 of record NC_044278.2, read on the forward strand.
TTCATGTCTGGCCCTAAGGTGATCCTTTTCTCTGATTGTTTCACTGGTTTTATGTTTAATACAAGAGTAAATTCCATCAAAATTGAGTTTTACTTGGGTAAAATACTTTCAAAATGAATTTATGCCTTTTAGAGCTGAGTATTGGGTTTTTTTCAAACTTTGTTAGGAATTTGAGCCCTAGCAAAAAATGTAATCCTGGAAGTATATTTCACAGACAGGAAATGTGTCTGCCTCCTTCTTTATTTATTTTTTCCACTTTCAGCCTCATAAAAGTTGCAGATCCTTTGGGATTATGCTTTAGGTTAACTACTTCAGCTCATTTTTTGGTGGGCTTCAAAAGGGTAGTATTCGCAAACACTGAGTTGTGAGCTCTCACCTGTCAGATGATCGGGATGTCCACAATGTAAAGCTATTACATTTTGACCATAAAGTACTAACAGGAATGCCATCAGATCACCAGAAGGGCAGGCAAAGGTCGTGAAGCAGCATCTCAGGGTGGGGATGGTGAAAGGTAACCATGAAAGATTACGAGGACAGGTGGAAGTAAATGCCAATCCATGGGTGCTTACAAAGTACATTTGTGGGTTTCGCCACAAGTGTCACATTTGTTGATGGTTGCATTGTAAGTATTTAGGAGGGTGGGGAAGAGACCACAAATACCTTTAATTACACTGTGCAGCTTTACAGCCTGTAGACTCAGGTTTGGCAAGAAGTGTTCCCAGAAGTATGCACTTTGATTTTGTGATTCTAATGAGGCGTATAAGCGTCCTGGGGTAAAAACATGATGGGTTGGTGTCCTCCAAATATTTTAATATTGGCATAGTTTTGCTGCTATAACTGTGCTGTGACAGCTGGACCTAAGGGAGCAAGTGGGTACAGGTTGGAGCATGCAAATATTCAGACTTGTGCCCTCAGTTTTCTACCAAATCTGCTGGAGCATCTGTGCTGCAGGCTTGCATTTCTCAAGTGTCCACATTCCTCTAAAGTGAAATGAAATATTAGGAATGCAACTGATACTTTGGAAAGTACTTTCTTCTTATATCTCCTTCTGGTGTATAGTAACAAAGAGATTAACAAAGTTTGTAAGGACATGTGCTCCTATTACTATCATGTGTAAACAATCCAAAGCCCTTTCAGAGGAGTGGTTGGGAAAAGGCTGTGAATTATGTGGTGGATTAATTCCAGGAAACTGTTGTATCCAATCTGAGGCTAATACTAATAGCCTGCTTCATAGCTATTATTTCATTATTGTTTGCTTTTGTTCCTACACCAGGAACCTCTTTTCTAATGTGGAGGATCTTGAATTAAATATTTGAGTAGAATACACTGAAGGTAGTATGTTCCAAATAAAGCCCTTTTCGTAAGAAAAAAGTAGCAAATGTAGATAGGTGAAGATGATAGATTTTTCTGCTCCTTCCCCCTTCTCATATCTCATCCAAAAAACTGCAATAGAAACAATGTCAGAGTTTGGAAAAAAAAAGTAGGTATTCTTTTTCCAGGTCATCCTGTTCCATCCTTCCTTGGCTCCTGAATTCAGAACAGTAAATACCTGCTTGAATTTTGTCCCTAAACACACCAGAGTTTCAGTCTGCCTACCAAAGTAAGATATCCTTTGTTATAGGAGGATGACTTTCAGTGCAAATCAGAAGCAAGATCGAGATAGGGCTTGTTAAAGGAAGCCAAAGGCAAAAAATATCCAGTGGTGGCTGACTGTGTCTTGCAGATGGGACCTGAAGTATTGACAGATTTCTAGGTATTACACTAAATGCACCCAGCATTTGTCTCACACTCTGTTGTTAAAACCTGGTGTTTCTTTTCCAGGTGTCTTTTTTTCGCTGGTAGTCATGATGTATGTCATCTGGGTCCAGGCGATGGCTGATCTGGAAAACTACACAAACATGAAAAAGATGGATTGCCCAGACTTTGCTGTTTATGTGCGTTATGGCTGGTCTTTTATGCTGGCTCCTATAGGAGTATTTTTTGCTTTATTAGCAGGGATGCTGTTCTTGTTGGTAGGGCGTTCCATTTATTTACACTCAGACTAGATGTACACTGCTGAAGGGAATACAGTAGGAAAGGAATCCTAGTGAAGCTTCATCACAATTGTAAACTGGAACACAATTTTATACATTACCTTTATGGCAATCTTAAGTGTGCAGGCAAACTTCTGGAAGTTCTGTTACTTGTTTAAGGGTAAAGGAAACAAAACTCATTACAGGAGGAAACCACCTTTAGTCTCAACTAGTTGTTTTTAATTTTTTAGAAAGTACACATGTGGTTCTCCATATTGTACTATTAGCAGCATTTTTGCAGTTTTGCAACTAGAGGAAGGCAAAAATTTTCTGCAACCAAAAGCCCAACACAAAGTGGGCCAAATCAACATTTTATACATTTGACTTTTAACATTTATTTTGTGTGTCTGCTTGTGGAGAATGGTACAAGGTAGAAGAGAGAACAAACATTCACACACAGTAATTCAATCTACCCCCTCTCCTGTTTTCCACTACTTGCCTTAGCTTTAGTATAAGCAAACATGTCTGCACTTTATAAAAATAGAGTGCAGTTGTTCATACAGCATCCATGGGACGAGGATGAGAGAGAAGACAATTGCCGTGAACAGTGACCTGGTGCTAGTCTGTACCTGTAGAAGCCTAACTGCTTCTGTACACGTTTCTCTTTTCTGTATGTGTTTGAAAGCTGTATACTTTTGTGTTCTGAAATCCATTTATCTTGCATGATTCTATAAGTCAAAATGCCATAGTTAAATCACTAGCTGAAGTTATGCCAAAATTGTACTTTGAATTATAGCATTAATATTTTAACCAAGTTTTAACCCTTTTATTTTTGTCTGGAATAATCGGCTTCTCCAACAAACATTTTCCTGGTTGTGTAAAATTACTTTTTTATTAAAAAAGGTTTATTATGAAGACAATATCTAGGACATGAAAATGTGTATTTCATGTAGCCTTCATTTTCCCAAATATTAAAAATCCACATTAAAGACCAAATCCAACTTGCCTACTAGTCATCCCAACAAAAGCAATGAGCCTAGCTAAGACAGCAGGGGAGATGGATTTGGTTCTATGTTGATTGTAGGAGTGGCTGGTTCTCTGTGTATGTGTGTGTGCCCATATGTTTGGAAGATGGGGTAAGGATGGGGCTGTATGCATGGTATGGAAAAGATGGGGTGGGGTTTTAACAATGGAGAAACTGTCTGCATTGGGCCCAAGTTGAAATTAAATCCGTCTGAGAGTGTGTTGGTTTTCACTTTGTAACTCAATGCAGAATAGTTTGGGACTGATGGGGAAAAGTAAAGACTGCATGTTGGTTTTTTCTTGTTCATAATGCTTAATTCCACAGCTGTTATGAATACTGAAAGCATCACTAAAAGGCAGGAAAGGAGTGCCCACCTAGAAGATGTGGTGGGCCAGATTGGATGTTGCTTCCATTTTGGGAGCTTTTGTGATTGGAAGCTTTCCAGCCTTTCCTGCTACTTATTTATTTTTCCATCATCAAGATTAGCTTTATACATTTTAGAACAGGAAGACAACAAGGGCGGGGGTAGGGGGGCTGGGACTATGAGATTCAGAATAATTACCAAATCACAAAAATATTTTTATTGGCAGCTGACATGGTGGTTTTAATTAATGTGTCAGAGAGTATGATGGGTGAATTTTAACCAAATATTCATAAGCATATATATGAACTCCGTATAAATGATAGCCATCCGGAGAACATTAGGCTTACACCATAATGCCCTTGGTTAGTCAGGAAATGCTGAAATTAACCCTGACCCTTGTGCATATGGTATTATATTCCTGCCCTTAATTACACAATCACATACTGTTTCTCAAATAATACAATCTGTTGGTATTTACCCCCTTTACAGTCTAGGATACTCACTGGTAATTTTGGAGGTAAATTCAATAATCAAGAGTTATTTGACTAGGTACCCCTCCCAAACCCTGTCTGCTTCTCTGCAGGGGAGAGTCCTTCTCCACAAGAGCTTAGAGGGGGCAATACAGAGCCACTTTCTTGCAACTTTTAGAAGCTGAAGGAATTGAGAGGTGCCTCAGAGCTGGACTTCTTCCAGCAAACCTAACCATGTGTGCAGCAGCAACTAATAAACTCTGCAAGGAAAGAGCCAAAGGCTCCCGTGGAGCCTTTAATTCGGCCCATGTGCATCTTCAGAACACTCTCCCTTATGCAGCTAAATTAGTTACACTCTTGTGCGCGAGGCAGCCTCTCTTGGAGACAACTGTTCGGATCAGGCTGTGAATGTAATGGCCATTGAAGATCCAAGGTGTTTCTGAGGGCTTCCTAAGAACTTCAGGAGGCCTTTCTGGTGTCGGTAGAAATTGCTTGAATAGTCAAAAATTCTTCAGTCAAACTCACACTTTTGGTAATAGTATATTAGCTCCATCAATTTGCCTCAGTTGGATACCACCTTCTCCTAATAGCAGAACTAAGAGTCAGGTTCCTTCTGAAACGGTGGGGACAGGCTGCTTGTTCCCTCCAAAACACACGATGCATTGTAAATAGCTGCCGCAGACCAGGGAATGGTGTTGAGGGTGGTGGGGAGGCATTTCTGTACAGATATTACCTAAAAGCACAGACTATCTCTGTTCTTCTGAACTATGCGCAGGGGAATGGGTTTGTAAGAACTTGAGGAAAACAAACCAGCTAAGGAGACTCACTCCATGGCATTGTTTCAGATACGCTTTTGTCTAGCAAATCCTTGGTGGTGATTCAGGGATTTTCATGATTAGAGCTGAATAAAAGATTGTAAAGGGATTAAATACTGTAATAAAAATAGTCTGTGAAATTGGTAAAAAACCTATATGTTCCTTACAAATCTATGGGCTTTTGAGTTTGGTTTTGGTTGTTTTTTTGTTTTTTTGTTTTTTTTTTTTTTTTTTTTTTTAATTGCCTGGCTCTCTTAATAGCCTGTGGTCTTATTGGAAAAAAAGAGATTTTTTAATTTATTTTTTAAGTAAGATGTTTGGAAAAATGATGGTAAAAGGAACAAGTAGGTAAGAAGCATTTTCTGATTACTTTCAATCTGACAGTCATCCGCTTATCCGGTGCAAACGTGATAGGGACCATGACTACCCACAAAGGAGGCAGTGAGAAAACAAGGGGATGGAGGTGAGAAAGGAGGGAGAGAAAGGAGGGTGAGCATCCCTCTGTGATGCCTCTGCCAGCCCGCTGTGCAGCTGTTGTGGATTCCTGGGGGATGTGCTGACACAACATGGCAAAGGCAGCTGCCGACAAAAACAGTCAGAAAAAGATTTGCCCCTAGTTTATCCTTGTTACTCATTGGGGCGGCAGCTGGACATTTCACTGGAGCTGAGCTTCATGAAATATGTGACTGTTCATTGACACTTACTTACATTATTGAGGTAAAGCAATGTTCTCCTTTGAGGAAATGCAAAATAAAGCCTACTTTATTTTTCTGGAGGGTGCCTAGCTGCTGCAACTGAGACTGTACTCTATAGGGTGCTAGTAAACTGCTAGTAGGACAACTGTTAAGTAGGGTCTGTATTGCTGTCTCCATGCCGGCAAAACCCTAACTGGCTGCAAAGTATGTTGTGCTCAGTATCTTTGTTAAGAAGTCATATTTAACCTCCTAAATGAGTTATTTACCTTCTGATGCAGCAGGTGGGTTTTCCCCTGGTTCTCCTATTCCTGCCTGTCCTTTCAGCAGTGTGATTTCCCAGCAGTGAAGACTAGATAAAGTATGTTCACGTGAAATTCTGCTGTGTTAACTTAGAGCATGTCTGGATTGCTGCTGCTGATGTTGGTGGAGACACTGAAATTGAAAACAGAAGTTGGTCTATAATCAAAAGTGACAGAAGGGATGAAGAATCACAAGTATTTACAGTTCTGCTTTTCCCTCCATGTCTCTTACTCACGTTAGTAGTTTTAACTGGTCTATCTTCCCAGTCCACAATGTGACTCATCTGTGCAGGAGACATGTTGACAATAGGGATCAGGAGAACCATTTGACATGAAGGTAAGAAGGAATGGAGGGCTGGCAGCATCTCCTATATTTGACATCCCCAAGCTCTGCACCTGGTTTTTACCTACATCCTGGAGTGCTGCAAGGCTTCACATTTTGCTGTGAGGATAAGGGGAGGGCCTGGAGCTGAAGTCACCCCATGTTATTTGCTGTAGATCTGTTCCTTATCTGTTCCTAAAAACTGCCAAGCATGCATTTGGTACAAACTAAAGAGAGCCTTTGGGCAGGGAAGGTGCTTTTCACAGCAGGAGAGAGCCACCCTGAACTGGGTTGCAGCAAGGGAATGGTCTCAGTGGTGGTACTTCACATTTGGCACACCATCCCCCTCCACCTTGTGCCTGGGTGCCCAAGGAGATGTTCTCTGAAATGACCTGCATGTGAATCAGGTTTTAAAATGGTTAAGAAAAAGACCTTAAACTAATGCATCTTTAAGATGGAAACATGTTTTAAACAGAAACCCAGAAAGATAATGAAAAATGTTCCCCCCTCCTTTTCTATACCACATCAGATTGACTCTGTTATGTGGCTTTACTTTGAAACAGATCATTCTCATTGCAACACGTTTAATGCTGCCAGCCACCACATGGTTATTTGGCAGCTATTTAAAGCTCAGATCATATTACTCTGTCGCAGTGCTAGGCACCCATGTTCCAACTGGTATACAACTGATCTAAAGAGAAATCAGCTTCAGGTTTTGTTCTCTGAAGTTAAATGTGACGGCATGATCTCTATGATCCCTTTTTTCCACCTTTTTTTTTTTTTTTTTTTGTATGCATTATTAGTTTTTGGAACAGCATTTTGCTAGCAGCATAGGGGAAATTTAGTTAGGTTGTCAGCCTGATATAGTGTATTATCAGATGCGTTAGCTTTTCCTCCCTCTTACATTTGCTTAAGAGCTTATAAACCACAGAGAATAAAAAGTGCTAAATAGAATGAAATGACCTGTCAAGGGTAGATATAGTATTTGTGAATGACTTAAAAAAATTCCACCAGCTTCAAGCACTCCAGTCTCACTGACTGTCTGTGCTATCTTGAAATTTGGCCTCTTTCTTTTTTCCTCCAAGTAAAACACTTTGATGGTCATTGATCTTTGATGATTGCTTCTTGAAAAGGACTAATTTTGTCTTCCCATATTGAGTTCAGGATGAGATTTTGTAGCAGGAAAGGATGCCATTATGAGATTTGAAATAGGTTTGAATCCTGCTTTTAATATGATAAGCCTAATCTTGAATTTTACAAAACATTGAACAAAGTCAAGACAAGCGACTCCCAGGAAGACTTAACCTGGGAATAATAAATAAATACCCTGCAGGGAATTTAGATTTTTATTAATGGAGAATGGGAGAATCTTCCATAGGAAATAAAGTGACTGATCTCATACCCAGGTCATTTTTAACCCTGATAGATATATTAAATTGAGGTGCTGAGGTGATCAGTGATCTCTCAGAAAATATAGGATAGTGCTTGCCCAGAAGCTCTGGTGGGTATTGATTAGGAAGCTGAAGTTTTGTATGTAATCCTTCTTTCACTCCTTTTCTCTGAAGTCCTGTCTGTGTCGTTTGTCATTGTCCCTGTCCTCCCAAGTCCAGCAATTACATCAAAACCTTTTCAGGCTTTAAAGCTTTGTCTTGAACTTTAAATAGCAACTTTCTAGTCAATGCAGTATGAACAGCATATGTCTATATACGCCAGGACTAATGCTAAGTTTATAACGTAACTTGTTTCTTTGGCAGGTAGATCATATAGTCCAGTAGCAGAGCACCTTTTCAACCTTCCCCAAGGAGCAGACTTTAGGGAAGGAAGTGTTAAGGTTGGAGCACCACATGCTTCGAGGCACTGGTGTGCTGCTGCCAGGCTGCACACTTGCTGCTGAGACAAGCTTGCATGGCTACATGAGCTGCTCCAGGACCCACACCAGGGTCCAGGCATGGGAGGATACAGCATAAATGCAGTCTCCAGAGATGTCTATGTAGCAAGGTAGCATGGACATACCAACTAGCTCCAAAAAGTTAGCTTGAGTATTCTGTCAGCTGATCGTGACTATGCTGTGGTATGCGAGACAGAGTTAGTAAAAGAGAGAGGAACTGTAACCTGGACTATACTCTCTGTCTTACCCACAGAAACAAGGCCCAGAGTACTGTGGTCCCATCACTGCAGCTTCAAATGCTTGTTTTGCCCTTGAAGTTGCACAATACACCATTAATTTGTGGGATTCTCAAATGTTAGGTGTGTCTGAAGAAAATAGCCTGGTGGGATTCAGAACGTGGATTCACACCAGGTTGTGGCACTTCTGCTGGATCTGTACAGTACTGTATAGAAGCTGTGCAAGAGCTTCGTATTTCCTTGGAAGATGTTTCTGATGATAGGCTACTAACTCTCTGTATCTACAGAGAATGCAATGCACGGGAGGCACTTGCTTCTAGTTGCCATCAGAAAAAAAAAAAATCCTCTAACCCTGACAAAAAAAATATCCTCTAACTCCTGTCAGCTTAGTTTTAGTAGCCCTGATGAAAACCTAGTAGTACCTTATTGCACGAACAGTCACATAGAAATCTGTCACAAGGCAATGACATACACACTCAAAGACAGGATGGTGACAGCTGGTTCTAGTACATAAGACCCTTTTACAAGTCTTAACCTGTGATTCACCCAGTAGGAAAATATTTGGATAACCTTTCTGCAGTAAGAAGCATTACTTGGTAATTCAGATGTATGGAAATATTAAATAATTATATTCCAATTATTAAGTGCTATAAAAAGCATATCTGACTTTTTTCTCTGAAGAAAAGAACCCCAACAAATTCTATGCATATTTCAATGACAGTGAAATCACCTTCAGATTGCCCTTGGTAATCTGTGCCCATATCTCTGCTGCTGCAGCGAAATGAGCAGATCCCTTAAAGACTCTGCATGAATCAGCTATGGGCTCTTTAATTTAATAAGGAGCTTCTGCACTTGGAAAAGGAGGAAATTCGTGAACTAGAGAGACCAAAGAAAAAGCCCCAGTTAGAAGCTAATGCCCTACATCTTGATATCTGAAACTCTTTGATCAGTCATATGCTTAGGTTATTTGGTCAGATCCTTATTCCAGCACAAACACACTGCCTGTTCACTTATCATCTGTATGTCTAGACACAGGGATACCTTTAGATGTAAGAGTGTCTAAGAAACTGCTCAATAATAGAAAAAGACAGGACCTTAAGAGAGTGATTTAACAAAAAGCATTTTGCCCATGCCAGCTTTTCAGTGCACCTGGATTCTACTGATGAAGAATGCCGAAGGTGTGGTTTTAAGCCTGAAAAGGACACTTGTGCTACATGAGCTTCTGAACTACCTGTTCTTCCAGCATTAAGATAAAGAGTTGGCAAAACCAAACTCACCTCATGAGACACGGATGCCCATCAACTTCTTTCTCTGTGAAAGAAGAGCTGCAACCTGCATCACAGCTACAGAGATTTATATTTGCTGTTCAGTTTAAGAGGGAACACAGATAATAGCCATGTCACCCCTGTGCAAGCCACAACCCATATGTTACACAGAGGATGGAAATCCCCTCAGCTGATGCCTGCATCTGTCAGCCTGCTGCTGTTTACTCTCACTCAGCGACTCATAAAAGTGGGCTGGAGGAAGAAGACTATGACGACAAAATTTTTGGAGAGGGGTTCATAGAATCACAGAATGGTTTGGGTTGGAAGGGACCTTAAAGATCATCCAGTTCCAACCCCCTGCCGTGCGCAGGGACACCTTCCACTAGAGCAGGTTGCTTAAAGCCCCGTGCAGCCTGGCCTGGATGCTTGGGCCAGGGGTGTGTTGCTGTGGCGCGGTCACCGAGGGGCAGGCTGGGCTGCGTCACCCACCGCGGGCTTCCCAGCAGGGCCGTGGGAAAGCGGGGCCGAAGCGCAGGGGCCCGGGAGACGTGGCAGGGCGGGAAGACAAGGCTGCTGCAAGGCGCTCGGCTGCCACCGGAGGGCTTCATTTCCCCTCGAAAGCAGCTCTGCCGGGAGCTCCTTCCAGAGCAAGCGGCTTGTTAGCGCTAATGAGAGCCCGGCTTTTCTCCCCGCGTGGCGGAGCATTTGCTGTTGGCTCAGGTTTATCCATCTAAAAGTATTTCGGCCTCCCTGTTTATTCTGGGGGGGTTTCAAGACTGTCGGCCTTCGCAAAAGTTGAGGTTAATATGCTTCAGCATATGAAGTCTTGTGTTACTCTAATAACAACAATGGCTGTTTCTGGGCCAGGACAGCCCCAGATGTTGTGCTAAAAGCTCTTTACAGCCTACCAGATTCCTGTTCCTGCGGTGCTGCTCTACTTGCTATGAACGGGTGCTTCAGTAATTTCTTGCTTAAATAACTAGCCGTGAGAGTAATACATATTAATAACTATAATAGAGGGTTTTTTAAAAACACTTATATTCATTCGTAAGATCTCAAAGTGCTTTTTAAATGGGGTCAGCACAATTAACCCTATTGAACCACTGCTGTGAAGAATTTCCAGACATGCTCATAACAGATGCTGTCACTGTTCATCAGCCAGTCAAATGCTCCTGTTTCCAACACCTTCAAGCAGAGGCTGGAACCAAAACCAAACCAGCAGGAAGCCTCCATATTAGATAAGGTTTTTGGTCACAGAAGCTGCTGCTGCCTTGAAGCAGGGAAGAAAACAGCCGGGAAGCATTTGGAAACTGACCCTCTGTGGTTAATGTGGTTGGGGATGACTGAAGAGCTGAAATGAGGAGGAGCAGCAGTTGGCAGAGACTGGAAGAGGTAGCAGTGAGAAGGAGAGCGAAGTTTCTTAAGTAACATGCAGCTTAGAAAGCTGTCACAGTTTTTGAGATAGGCTCCTGCCCTTCCTTGGAGAAAAACATTCCCAGTGATCTGGAAGACCGAGGGGTCTAAAGACCTAAAAGGAGGCCTCCAATTTTAGAAATGTCTCTCCTCTCTGTAATCTCTTCCACTTTTATAACATTTTCTACATATGACATTATACAAACTGCATAACTGACAAATCTTCCATTTGCATTAGATTTAAGTGGCTTCCCTCCCATCACTCCTCACGGTTAAAAATACATTACAGAAATTACTATCCTGCCTAGGAAAATGTGTGATGACTCTGGTGTCTGTCATTTATTTCTAAAACATTTTGGCACTTTTTCTGCCAGGTTGTCTTTTCCCTTCAGCTTCAAGTGGGGGAAAGGGAAGTGCAGGGTTAGGGCAAGATTTTTCAGTTTTCCTGGTTATTGCATGCATGCATTGCAGCCCACATGCCAGGCATAACAGGGTCTAAATGCTGACCAGGAGCAGTGAAATCCTCAGGAGAGATGGAGACTAGAAAGCACAGGGAAGCCACACTTTGGGCTGCCATCAGAATGGCCATGTTGAATCAGCCCAAAGGTACTGGCCCAGGATCTTGTCCTCCTACAGTGGCCAATATGTGCGCAAAGACTGTCAGCAAAGAGCAAGTGTAACATGGCCCTTTTTCTCGTGTGACCTTTCAGCTTCTGCAAAGGGGACAAATTGACCCCTGCTTTCACCTCCTTGCCACATGGGCTAAATTTGGCCCCCTTCATCCAAACAACTCTCTGATCTCCTTCTCTCGCCTGCAGGCCTCTGGCTGATGCTCCAGCACTGCTTCTCAGAGGCTGCTCATTCTGGGCATTTCTGAGCATTAATCACTCTGCAGAGATCCATTTTCCCTCTGGTAAGAGCCTGGCTCAATCTGCAAGCAAAGGAGGAGAATCAGTCTGCCTGATTGCTGTGGACCCTTCATTTTGTAGTCCGTAGCCCCTCGCCGAGCAGAGCAGTGGGAGAGTCTCTGCTCAGTTGCTCCCAGCAGGTGTCACTATAGAATGGGAAAATGCAATTCCAGGGCCGGGAAAGGAGCTTGGCTGCACGCAAAGCATCCTCTGACACTGCCACCGCCACCGAGGTAGCATGACACTATGTCCGGGAAACTTTCATAATTAGATCTGAAACAGATGTGCTGCCTCCCTCTGCTTCCCTCCCCCTTTTTGCTTTCCACCACAACAACTCTAATAGTGGGTCAGAGGAATTTTCTGGCTTTCTTTAAACATTGCCTAGCAAAGGATGAAGAGACACTCATCTTTATGGATCACTACCCTGTGTAGTAACACAGCGCAATAACATGTAAAGTTTCCAGAACTGTTGGTAATTACTGATAAGCCCAGTTCAGCTCTCAGTTACGTACAAAGCTGGGTAAACAATGGGAGGAAAAAATTAATTAGAGCCCGTGTTTGCTAAAGCTGGCTAGCGATTCCATCTGATCACATTCCTGTTCCTTTTATTCTCTTTGCACAAACATTTGGGTGATCAGGTTTTGCTGGCATCTAGGTGTGCAGGAGGAGCTTTTGTCTGTGCAAATAGTACATCTCTCCCAGGGCATGGGCCTTTTGGCAAGGGTTTGCCTGTGCTCTGCCCTTTTGTTTGCAGTTGGGAAGGTGTTTGGAGGCCTGGGGAGGTAGAAGCTAAATGGTCACCTCTCCCAAGCAATTCTGGCAGTTTATACATCAGCAAGAGCAACAGAGGAAGAGAGAAGAGAGGAAAACCAGGAATAGGACACAGGGGGAAGGATACTCATCTGTAGACATTTCACATGTGTTTTGACCCCTGAATACCCTTGTGCAGTATGTCTTACAGAAAGCACAGCCTCTATGGAGAGGCAGAGGGGAATTTAGCATCTTACAGAAAACTTACGCATGCTCTGAACACACTGGTGGCACAAAACGCTGGGCCTGGCTTGGATTGCCTCTCTTGCTGGGAAATCTGGGGTGGGCCCAGTTCTTACAGTTTTGTCCCAGTCAGATGTTAAAGCTTGATGAGTGCTACAAGGAGGCTTGAACACTGCATGGGACGCTTGTCCTTCCCTGGTTCTTCATCAGGGGAACTTCTGTCTGTTCCAGGGGACTGAGGGTGTCAGAGAGTGTTGTCAGGGCTCTAAAAACCATGTTCTGCATAGAGACCTCATAGCAGCCTTCCAATACCTGAAGGGTGCTGGAGAGGGACTCTTCATCAGGGACTGTACTGATAGAACAAGAGGTAATGGGTTTAAACTTAAACAGAGGAAATTCAGGTTAGATATAAGGAAGATGTTCTTTACTGTGAGGGTGGTGAGGCACTGGAACAGGTTGCCCAAAGCGATGGTAAATGCTTCATCCCTGGCAGTGTTCAAGGCCAGGTTGGACAAAGCCTTGGGCAACATAGTCTAGGGTGAGGTATCCCTGCCCATGGCAGAGGGGTTGGAACTGGATGATCTTAAGGTCCTTTCCAACTCTAACTATTCTGTGAGATTGGCCACAACAATGAAGAAAAGGGCTGATAGCTGTGTCATGAGATCAACTTTCACCATTCTGTGATTCTATGATTCTGTGACTGATTAAACCCCCTTGCTATGGTAGGACTGATTTACTAACACCAAAGCTAGCCCAGTCTTGAGAAGGTGATCAGACCAGATGAACCCCAAATGTTCCTTCCAACTAAAATAACTCTATGAATTCTATGAATGTGGAGTCATGTTTACTTATCCATGTTCTTGTGCAGTACCCTTATGTTTTCCGCATGCCATTTACCAGTTTTATGCAGTGGCAATGCCTGTTGTTCTGCTCTGCCTTTTTCAGAGATCAGGAAGGCTGAATGTGACATCTCCTCAACTGATTATAAATCTGGTGTACATCTTTGCCTCTCCTTCAGCCTGGGAGGAACTCAGAAAGCTGCAGTTGAGGACCATGATTGGCCCAGGCGGGAACAGAGAAAATACTTCAGTGCCCTCAGAATCATCTCCTGCCATGCTCCGTTCCCTGAAGTGCTCCTTCAGAGTCAGGGCCTCAGTGATTTCTTCAGGTTCAGTTCCAAAATGTAGCAACCAGGTCAGGCAAACATGGGGATGGCTTGATGTTTTGCTGGCAACGAACAGTTTGGTGAGACCTGGCATCTGCTTAAACTCATAATGTATTTCTCCTCTTGTGAGAAAATGCTTGGCAGATGGATCCATAAAATCCTGCCCTTAAATGCACCCATTTATTGATGCTGTTTGTGCCCTGGTGCGCAAAGCTGTGTTTTATGGGGTGCTGGGAAAGGCTCAGATCAAAGCTAATGCAATTTATCCATGATACTTTCAGCAAGAAGTGGAGTTCAAAAGATAGGAAATAAACTATGAAGACAATCAGGCTTCACATATACTTTCTTGTACTTTATGCTGAGGCAGCATCACAAAAAGAAGGGTTCTGGGCAGAGGCCTAATATTGGTCCCTCCTTTTTCCTACTATCACGTTGCGTAACATGCACCTCATCTAACTTAGCCAGTGGCGTCTCCCCTTGGCCACCAACCAGAAGCATCTGCTCTGGCAATGTGCTTCTAAAACAGGCTCGGACTGTGTGGATGTAATTAAATTCTCCCCTCTCCCTATTTAAGCTACCATTAGGAAAAAAAAAATGATCCCTATGCTCTAATTTTTGTTTATTCTGAATGCACTTGCCGGATGTAAGCCATTCTAATTAAACTGCAAACTTCTTTTATAGAGAGCTCAAATGTTGCTGACATTGATGTCAAGTGTTATAAAAGTCTGTATTGTTTGCACTGATCTTTCTAAATTTTGAATTAGGAATTCTAAATTCCTAATTTTGCATAGAGAAGAAGTAGCAAAAAAAAACAAACCACCAAACCATCAAAACCTCAAACCAAGCCCTGAGATCTATCTACTGTTGCACTTCACTGTCCTTGGGGTCTCCATGGAATTTACAAAACCAGGAGCAGAGCCTGAAGCAGGGCGTCATCTGGCAAATGTGGGTGGTACTTGGATGTCAGATAAAGATTCATTTAGAAGTGCAGCCAGGGAGAAGAAAGCCTCCTTCCATATCCAGCCCTTGCAAATCAAGGCTCAAATTTGGCATCACGCAGTGAGCAAGTGCTCTGCAAGAGATTCCCCACACATAGCTGACAGAGGTGATGCTACTGTAACCTACACAGTTGCACCGGGTGTCCAGCAGAAGACCCTGAGACCCTTTGCTAGCAGTGCGGGAGGGTCTGGGACATCCGCCAGCTGAGCTGCATACACTTGCACATACTCAATTAGCAGGTTCAGGCTGTGTATGCAATCCACACTGTCTACAGTGCCAAGCCGCCAGTTGCCCTCAGCAGCTAATAATATAGAACTGCAAAGTACAGTTAATTAAGTAGGTACAATTTATTCCATAGTATGTTCTCTACACAAAAAATGGTGTGTAGTTCTCTGCTAGTGATGTAAGATGTTGCTTCCAGAGTTGTTCCCTCATGGTCCTGGTCTCAGGTACTGATTCCTTCTCACATGCTCTGTGCGAGATTATGGCCTGCACCCAGGGTTGTGGAGGCCATGACTGGCACCAAAAAGGTTAAGTGTTCTTTTGAAATTGGAGTCTGGACTTGTGATGGTTTTTCTTTGCCTACCTTTGCCATCTCTTACCTTGTAAACTAGGATCCCAAAGAAGATCTACAGTCATAGTTTTTTGCATAGTTCAAAGTTCCAGCTTTGCGTAGTTGGGAAATAACAGTGTGGAGGGCAGGGGACAGGGTGAGGAAGGTAACTTTTCAAGGCTAGCATCAGGATTTCTGTAGAATCTTCATGCCAACTGCTCGTGGTCATCCCCACCAGTGTTCCTTCAATGCACTGAAACAGTACGCAGTTGTCTAATGCATGGATTCTGGATCAGCTTCTGTTGTGCACAGAGGCAGAAAGCTATGACTTATATGTACAGAGGGTGTATGGGAAATGCTTTACAAATAGGAAGGGGCTTGCTTTATAAGCTGCCAGTGAGTCCCCTTTCAGAAAGAAACATATTTTTCAGGCTGCGTATCATATTTGAAGGCAGATTTCTTACAACTGCCTTGTTAGTAACAGGGTGAAGAGGGCTAAAGTGAAACTTTAAAAGGGCACTAAAAATCATTAAAGGAAAACCAAAACAACACAGAAGTTATTTATGAATCATTAGAGTAATCTGGGGGCTACTGTAAAAATAAAACTTTGCTTTTTCCTCTGTCTCTACTTGCTGCAGCGAGCTTTTGGCAGCATCTGCCATTTGTCTAGGTCAAGGTGAAATATCCATTTGGTTTTGAGAAGGAATCAAACATTTTTACAGTGCATCTCATCTTACTTAAAGTGTTATTCTTGGGTTGCAAGGAAAGCTTTGCTACCACACTGCAAATGAGGTATAAGTCCACTGAAATAAACTCAGACCAGAGTTTATTTCTCTCTCTCTAAGCAGAGACCAGAAAACAGTAGCACATGTTTCTTTGAAAAAGAAAGAAAGAAAAAACCAACAAACAAACCAAACAACAAAAAACCTGGAAGAGACAGTGAAAGATAAAGATGTATTTGAATGATCTGGTAATTATATCTACACCAAGAGCTATTCATTCGTTTATCTATTCTTCCTTTGCCAACATTGGCGAGCAGGCAGGAACGAAACTCTTCCAGCCTTCTCTGTCATTTGCTGCTTCTCTCATCTGCTTTCCAATTTTGAAATCAAACACTTAGCTCTCCTACTGCTATGGAGATTTGGAAGGTTTCTGTTGTGTTTCCTTCCTTGAGTTGGCCTCCAGTTAACACAGCAATGGACAGGTTCAATACGAAAGGTTAAATTATTAGACTGTAAAACTGAATTATTACTTCCAGAAGAAAATAGAAGGCCATGAACACTGCATTCTGAGAATGTCACTCACAGTGACAGGAAGGCATCTACGTATTAGGGAGGGCTGATGGACATGTAATGGGCACAACTCTGTGCCACTTTTATCCCACTCATATAGGGGTAATTGCCCTACACACACGTTTCAGGCATATAGGAAGGCGAAGTGGCTGCCTGTAACAGTCTATGGTTTGACTTAAAAGACAACAACAGTTAGGAGGGGAAAGAGCAAGAATTAAGAGAGTAGTAATAAGATCACACAGTAACTAACTACCTACATGCACAACTAGACAGTTCCAAGCCGTTTTAAAGTTGTGTGAATTAGAGTTGTGTAAATAATTGATTTTTCCATTCACTGGTCAAACTGAAGAAAAAAATAACATTCATTTTGGACTGACCTGAAACATATAATTTTATTGGCTTACTTGGCAAAATGAAAGAAAAAAAAAGTTTTAAAAAATGATTTGGGGTTGAAGTCAAAGTTAATGATTAATTTAGTTGGGGGAACTGAAATGCTCATGAAGTGCATTTTTAATTTAGAGAAATTTAAAAATAATAACTTTTGAACAAAATGTTGAAATACTGTGAAAATATGAAAAACATTTCTCTTTCTTTAAGAAATCTTTTTCTCAGCCAAAATTATTAGCCACATTAAGCCAGAGTCAGGAACAATTTTGACCTGTTCTGTTTGCCTAGTACCTAATGGCACTGGTTCCCTCTATCCTTCCACTTTGCTTTCACAAGTGTCGTGGTTTGAGCCCAGCCGGTAACTCAGAACCACACAGCCGCTCGCTCACTCCCCCCCCCCCCCCTTCTTCCTCCCCCCGCTCCCGGAGGGATGGGGAGGAGAATGGGAAGAATGCAACTCCCACGGGTTGAGATAAGAGCAGTCCCGCAACTAAGGTATAACACAAAACCACTACTGCTACCACCAATGATAATAACGATTAGTGAAATAACAAGGGGAGAGGATACAATTGCTCACCACCCGCCGACCGATACCCAGCCCGACCCGAGCAGTGATCTGGGCCTTCCGGGTAACTCCCCCCGGTTTATATACTGGGCATGACGTGCTGTGGTATGGAATACCCCTTTGGCTAGTTTGGGTCAGGTGTCCTGTCTCTGCTTCCTCCCGGCTTCCCCTCCTCCCTGGCAAAGCATGAGACTGAGAAAGTCCTTGGTTGGAATAAACATTACTTAGCAACAACTAAAAACATCGGTGTTATCAGCGTTGTTCCCAGGCTGAAAGTTAAAAAACACAGCACTGCACCAGCTACTAAGCAGGAGAAAAATGACTGCTATAGCTGAACCCAGGACAACAAGATATAGTACCTTTGTTGGAAGAAGGCTTGCAAACAACTTCTGAGGGAAATGATGATTTGATTTTTAAATGAGGATTTTTATCTCACTTCTATTGGAGACAAAGGACATAATTCTAAACCCATTTCCCAGTTATAAAGCTAAGATTACAGACAAAATATTCAAGTGAAGCAATTCTTTAGCTTTTTAAAAAAGTAATATGTAAATAAATAAATAAGGCTTGACAAATGATGCAAGTAGTTATTCTTAAGTCCATCAAAACCACTACTGGTAAAATTACCAACTACCAGTCCTGAGAAATATACCAGAATAAAATATCATGCTGTGTCAGAGTATGCACTGGCAAGTGTCACGGATTTGCACTGGATTTACAAGCCATCATTCCTGCAGCAAACTGGTGCTTACTCTGGGTGCAGAGGGCCACTCTGGGGTCCCATGTGGACCCAAGGATGGGCAAGATCAGAGTCTAGTCATGCTGGCTGCCTGGGTGTCAGCTCCAAAGGCTGGATTCCTCATTGTCACTCACGAGGGAAAAGCTGGCGTGCCTCCTGGGAGCTGTGCTTTCAAGCTTGCTCTTCTTCCTGGAACAGTTCAAAGATCAAAGAAAGAGCAGGCTATTTCCCAGGATCCCGAAAGACACCCATTACATGGGCCCTGTGGGAAATGCCTGGCAAAGGAACAGGATTTATTGATCGTTTTGGTTAGTAGCTGGTCCTTCCCTCCCTTAATTTTCCTTATTTATTGCTATTTATTTATTATTATTTATTTTCAATAAAATATTTTGTCTCATAAATACCATCTAGTCTTTATTGGTCCTCTCTCTTAAGATGTGTGCTGTATTTCTGCACATCATATGTGCTTAAAAATTCCTGACTGGGTTTCTTCTTCTTGCATTAGCTGAGTAACTTTGAGCAAGGAAAGAAATTGTCTAACACGACCACCCTTCCCCACATCTGTCTCTCAGCATCACTGACTGGTGTGTTTGGTGTACAGGGCCTCTGCCAGCCTCAGGCAAGAGAGATCTTCACTTGCGGGGGACTGTATCGACCTCTCCTCACATGGGCTCAGCACAAGAGTACAGACAGTATTTATGGCTCTGAAGCCTAAGCAGCTATTCGAAATGAAGACACCTTGATCCAGTGAGGTTACGGAAAATAATGGGCACTATACATGTGCTTTGATACGTTTGCTTTTCTTTTGATTTGGCTGGAAGCCTCTCGCTCTTTGTCTTTCCTCTCACTACTGTCATTTCCCTTTTTTCTCTTTACATTCCCATTTCAAACCTGACTTAAAGAGTTTATGAAGGAGAACCAGGCCCCAGCACAGCCATTGATCTTAAGGGGAGCAGGTTTCTGCCCATATCAGTCCGTCCTTTGGGTGCTGCTGAAGCAATCAGACGATTCATTTATTTTATATTAAAACTTTATTAGGACAACCAATTTTATTTTTCTTTATGTGTTTCTCTATTCTTCAGAAAACTGGAAAAAAACGGTCACACTAAGATGTATTCATAAAGCAATTAATAATGATAAAAATTACATCATCACTGTAATTATTGACCACAATCCGATACTCTTTTTCAGGCAATAGATCACCTTATCATCACTTCTGTGTCTCTCTGTGAAAAAGGGGAAAAAAAAAAGCTTCTCATGGTGTATAAAGAAATTGAAACCTGTTTATTTATGACTAGATAAGAATGAGCTGCCTCATTAATGTGGTATAAAATGGGTATAATTCAGCATTCCATACAATCCTCTGTGACGTGTTGACAGGTGCTGTCATGCACTATCACTTTTAGGTTATTGCACTCTAATAGACTACAATTATAGCTCATTTAATATGATATGACAGTGGGGAAGCACGTGTGAGGCTACAAGCAGTTACACTTACAAAACAAGCCTATAGCAATGGGTACAGCTACAGGTAAATATTGCAGGGGACAAATCCCCTTTCCACTATCACAGGGCCTAAATCTCTGCGGCTGCGGGTCTTATGCATACAGTTCTTGCAATGAAACATTTGTGCCTAGCCGCTTCCTTGCATTTTCTCTTATTTTCCCCAAAAATGCCAATATTACTGCTTTCAGTTGTGCCTCCTAATGTTGCTCCAACAGTTGAAACCACAGCAGGGGGTGGAGTAGGCTTGAAGAAAAGCCGAAGCTGTAAGTAGCACAAGATTTATAACAGTTGGCAGCCCAACATCTCATCTCGTACAAACAACTCGGTTTCCTTTTGGCGACCTGCTGTGCCACTAACAAGGCAGGCTACAAAATTCACCCACTGGGTGATGGGGGAAGGCAGCGCAAAGCACATGCCAGCATCGTTTTCATATGGTAGGCAAGTGACAGAAAAGTTGGGCCCTATGCTTTGCTTTTACTTATTAAAGGGGAAAATTGCAGAACTGATGCTGGATAGAAATATTTTTAACTGGTTGAAGAAAGTCCACTTGGGAAGGTTAAAGATTTCTCAACAACATTTGCAACCTGAGCATTGCAGGGTTTTGTCAGGGGAAGAATCACACTGCAGCCATGTAGGTGGTGGTATAAGCCAAAAAGATGACAGCTAGTCTGTATTTTTGTTTAAGCCAAAGTGAGTGGCTTTGCTACTTTCTTGCTTAAAGTGTATTTCAGATGTTGTTTTAAATGCTGAGATTGTAGCTGTGCTTGCATGCTGAGCAACTGTAGGATACAGTCCTGGGAATTGCCACACACTTTAATTCAAAAGTTTAACTATAAAAGCCCAGAAGCTGACTCTGTGCAATGTTTTCAGAAAACCAGCTTTCTGGCCCATGCAGCCATGGTGCCTCAGCAGCTGGGTCATGCCATATGGGTCAGGATGCTGCCTGTCCTTTTCACGCATCCACGGAGCCAAAGTAACGCTCCTCAACCAGCTCGTAATGAAACACTCCTTTGCATTATAAAGAATGTGCTTGTTCACTGAAGCTCTTTCCCCATCAGCAGCAATCATATGCTTGGCATGCCTACTGGAAGAGTACACTCGCAGCCTCCTCTGCTCCTCCTCAGCAGCACGGAAGTCTCAGCCTGGTGAGCTGTTGCCTTCTTCCCTTCCTTCCTGAGCAGCCACCTCTCTCCTTTATAATTCAGTTTTCCCTGCTGCTCCTCACACCTTTTCAAACCTCCAGCTCCCACCACATCCTCGTTGTGCCTGCTCCAACTCCTGCCAGCAACTCAGCAAAGGGGCAGGGAGGTAACTTTCAGGTCAGGAACATGACTGGGCTGCTGCTTCTCTACCAGTGGGAAACAATTTTCAGCCAGTCTTGTGTGCCTGACAAAGGAGGTATTCTGCCCACAGCTACTTTTTTCAGGGCAGATGCCTATGTCCACTTCATCTTGATAATCCCAAGTGGTTGCTATATCCCATGGACTTGCCCAAAGGGTGCATACTGGAACCATTGTCACGTGCAAAACCTTTTAAACTAACTGTGCCCTCTGGTTCTTAAGGAGATGGCAGTGCTATGGAGAACAGCATAAATAAGCCCCCTCTGCTAAAAACAGTAGCCTTCTATTTTGCATTTTTTCATGCTATTTTATTCCTCCATCCCAAGGGAAGAATTAAATTAATACAGCATACTGGGGAGCTAGAGAGAAAATACAAGAAGTGCTGATATGATCGCGAAACACTTGCCTTTAGAATTATTGCTAATTTGAAGGACTCTGAAAAGCTTCTGCTGCTCCTTGGGGAAGAATTTCTTCTGCAGAGCAGTGACACCTGGGATCCCAGTCCCTTGGTTCCTTCTGACAATCTCCCATGTAATGTCATTGTTGTTTTTAAATTCTTCTAAAATGAAGAAAAAATCATGAATATTAAGATAAACAGGAATACTCTGTTTAGTAGCTCTTTGGCATTTGGAAATTAATTACACCAAATAATATCTAAATATTTAGACTACATTAATTAGTAATTGATCTCATGTCACAGCTATCATCCCTATTCTTCACTGTTGTGACCAATCTTATAGAATCATAGAATAGTTAGGGTCAGAAAGGACTTTAAGATCATCTAGTTTCAACCCCCCTGCCATGGGCAGCGACACCTTGCACTAGACCATGCAGCCCAAGGCTCTGTCCAACCTGGCCTTGAATACTGCCAGGGATGGAGCATTTACCACTTCTTTGGTACTTTTTCCTTGTATCTAACCTGAACTTCCTCTGAAGTTTTAACCCCTTGTCCTATTGCTACAGTCCCTGATGAAGAGTTTCTCTCCAGCCTTCTTTCATCCTTTCAGAAAAAAATCTGATAGCTTTTTATTTTTAGTTATAAAAGTAGTAATATTTTAAAGCTTGCTTTAGTTGTACCAGTAATGTCACACTGTTAAAGTCTACTAAGAAAGTGTGAGTGTTGACATTGTCACAACAAAGTAAACTCTTGAATGCTGAATTCTGCAAACACTAGTGTCTATATGCAGCAAGCAATGCCTCTTGCTACAAAAAATAAAAAATAAAAAAAATTAAATCCCCAAACCAAAATTAAACAAGATTGAGGCTGGAGGAGCACAAAGCAGAAACCTTCACTTCTGAAGTTTCTATTATTTTCTTGTTTGGCATGAAAAGCTGTTGCTGTAAACTGGAGGGCAATTGGACTCAAAGCTTCTGTCCCTGATCAGTGTTTATTGGAAGTAACTGTGTTCTCCTTGATTTTGGTTGGGTTGTTTGGTTGGGGGTTTTGTTGTCCATACCTGAATAAAAACTTTGTCACTGAATGAGGAGGTTAGGAAGGGGAATAAGAGTTATGATTATCTACCATGATCTTCTGGGCTCTCCTGAGGGATGCCACAGGTGGTCTGTGATCCTACCACCTTGGACTACACCCAGCAGGCACTTGTGGATGGGGCGGGGGGCGGAGGGGTGGAAAGAGCAGTGCTAGGGAGAGCATTAAATACAGAGGTTTTATTTTCCTTCAGACTGGTTGTAAGAAAGCACCAGCAACCGAGTAAACCCTTCTCTGTTACAAACTTTGTTGATTTTGTCACATCTTTTAATATTTAATGCTTGCAAAAAGCTCCTTTCACCTCCCCTTCTCATCCTCACTTTCATAGTCCTGGGAAAGCAATTTATTTAGCCCCCTTTGCTATGGACAGAAACTTCAGTTGTGGCTGTGTGGTTTTAGTCAGGTTTTCAGGAGTAAAACAATGTGCTTCACCCAGCTACTACAGAGTGATTTCTAACACATTTCATAAATTTCATTCTGAAAGAAAAATGCTAAGTAGAGAATTCAAAGTTCGCTTTTTAGTGCCTGTCTTCATGAACTGCTCACAGTGGATAATGCCATAACCTCTGCCAGTAACATGCAGTGTTATCAAAGCCAGGCATTCACAAATCAGCAGGGAGGTAGAGACCTGAAAGGCTTTTTGTTAGTCAAAACAAAGTCTGATAGTCAGATCTTTTCAGGTATCTCTTGTTTTTAGGCTTTGTACTGGTTTTGTCTTGACTAAAACCATGCTAAAGTGGAAAGCATTATCTTTCCCTTCTTTGTTCCTAAGAGTTGTGACCTGTACTTTTTGTGTGAAACAAATATTCAGACCTATGAATGTGCAAAAAACCCAAAGTCTGGTATATTAGTGCGGGGTTTTTTACTATGTGCAGTATTCTTCTATTTTGTCCTTACATAAGGAATACTTCGGTGGTAACAAGGTAATGAATAGAGTCAATTTTTTAAAAACAGTCGAAGATTATTGAACGCTTCTAAAATCAGATTCCCTGATTTCCTGAATGTCAAACCAACATTTGTATTTTTATTTCTTCATATACTTACAGCAAGAAACTGGGGGTCTTATTGGAATTCATCCAGTAAGACACATTTCTCCTTTCTCCTTGTCTTTCTCTCTCTTATTTCTTTCAATTTATCTTTATTTCTTTACTCTGACATTTTCCTTCCTCCCTCCCTTCCTCCCTTCCTCCCTTCCTTCTTTTCTTCCTTCCTCCCTTCCTCCCTTCCTCCCTTCCTCCCTTCCTCCCTTCCTCCCTTCCTCCCTTCTTCCCTTCCTCCCTTCCTCCCTTCCTCCCTTCCTCCCTTCCTCCCTTCCTCCCTTCCTCCCTTCCTCCCTTCCTCCCTTCCTCCCTTCCTCCCTTCCTCCCTTCCTCCCTTCCTCCCTTCCTCCCTTCCTCCCTTCCTCCCTTCCTTCCTTCCTTCCTTCCTTCCTTCCTTCCTTCCTTCCTTCCTTCCTTCCTTCCTTCCTCCCTCCCTTCCTCCCTCCCTCCCTTCCTTCCTCCCTCCCTTCCTCCTGTCCTTCCCTCTTATCTCTCTCTCCCCCTTTTCCCTTTCCCTTTCCCTTTTCCCTTCTCCCTTTTCCTCTCCTTCTCCCTCATGCTTTCCCCCCATATCTCTCCTTCAGCTATTTTCAAGGTAATTCCTATCATTGCAAATTCATAACTGACAGGGCTGAAAACTAGAATATTTACTGTAAAAATAAGAATGCACAGCAAGACGTCATGATTCCCTTTCTCATATATATTTCTTTATAGGGTGCATTCTGCAGTATTTGGTGCATGTGTCGGTGGAGATGAAAAGATACTTTACAGGGAAACTGAAATCTATTTCCAATGACATTACTATAGCACAAAATGGAATACTATGAATGACAGTCACTCAGACTTCCATAAATGCAGCTCCTCTATAAGTGAAATTCTGAAGTGATTTTTATTTCTAATGTCACCCTTGGAGGCTCTGCAATGTCATCCTCATTTTTTGTCAGAATAATTATATTTAATTTTGAGGTTTGGCCTATCACAGTTCTACAAATTTGTTTCATCATTTAACACTACTCATTTGTCAAAAATAGGCAAGAAGCAATGATTTCCCTGTTTCACTTCTATACTGTATGGACATTCTTCAATGGTTAAAATGTTATCATTAGGGGAGGAAAAGAGAAAACACTTCTTATGGGTCTTTCCCAGTGAACACAACAGTCTTTTTCTGCCTAGTGTGATAGGCCAGTCGAACCTTGTGTCGCATGAAGACCTGAATACCTCCCAGTCAAAAAAGAGCAGTTTCCCCAGTGAGAGCACAGCAGTCTTGTAAGTCTGAAGTGTGTATGTGGGAAGCTAGATTTAGGGAGTTTTCTTTAGCAGTGAGTTACGAAGAGTTTCAAAATGGAATCAGTCAAATCAACCTTCCAAGTCCATTTCAGGCTTTCTTTTTATTATTTTTTTCTCTTTGGACATAAACCACTTCAAATAAAAGTTCTATTAATAAAGCTCTAACCACAGATTAAATATTTCTGCTGACATTATTTGACTGATAATATCAATTTCAAAGTTCAAATTTTAATAAGGTATTACAAAGCATAGGAAGAAACAAGCTAATCAAGCCAAGTTTCATATTTCCCCTCTTTGTATAAAATGATAAGTGAATTTAAAGCTATGCTTTGTCTCTTTAATATCTGCTAAATATGGATGAATTACTGAATATATATTTATTCTTAGCCTCATTTGAAGGCAAATATTTACAAGGCTTTTCTCTTGTAATCTGATTTTAATATCTCAACTGAAAATGATTCATAACATGTGCCTTCAAATACCCTGTAGTTAAAGAGGCCAAAAATTAATTAGCTGATTCTAGCGAGGGTTTCTTGGAACTGACCTTGAAAGAGAAAAAAAGAGCGGTACTGTTTATCAGATCATTGTACATTGTTGTTGCTTGTGCAAAGAATTTCAGGAGTAAATAACAGAGACTGGCAATAACTTGTGTCTGATCCTTGGTGCTGATGTACGTGTACATCATTTGGTTTTCTGTGGCTCTTCTAGTAAGGCTTCAGGGGCCAAGCACCTTCCGTACTTTTGGCATAGACATTGCTCAGACAGGCATCGGTTATATGAAGTGGGTTGGCGACTGTTATGCACGCAATGGGAAGAACCTCCCTTTAATCCCTTGTCCAGATTAAAATGCAGTGAGTGCGGAAATACTCACAGGTCCTTTTTTTGCATCTTATAAATATACTCAGGAAGCCATCTGGGAACAGAAATACTCCCTAAGTACCGCTGACCTGAAACACAAGTGTCTTTGTGAAGTCAGTTTCTCTCCTTCCTTTGAAAGACAATCTTGCTGATGCTGACTGCTAAAAATAAGGACGCAAAATCTTATCCAGCATCTGGACTTTTCTGTGCCTTAATCCGTTCATTTCCTTATGTATTGTTATATAGGTATTTCTGTGCACACTCTGATTAATGTACAAATATATATTTTACTCAGTAGGATTAGAGTCAAGTGGGCCTGATTCTCCACTTCCTTGCATCATTAGCTATAAGTGTAGGTGCAGCCCTTTTAAGAACTGTCATTTTATAAGGAGCTTTAGGAATTAGATTAACTCTCACTTTGCCAGTTCACAAATAGTATCCATCTATTGTGAGCTGAAAACAAATCTTTTTTCTGGGAGGTTTTTTTTGGGTTTT
Organism: Strigops habroptila; assembly: GCF_004027225.2. Taxonomy (NCBI): domain Eukaryota; kingdom Metazoa; phylum Chordata; class Aves; order Psittaciformes; family Psittacidae; genus Strigops; species Strigops habroptila. Next base: position 59,094,834 of record NC_044278.2, read on the forward strand.
TTTTTTTTTTGCTATGTGCTTTTCTAGAAACCTGAGCTGTGGGTTACCTTCTGTCCAGTAAAAAGCAACTGTTTCCAAAGGGTACCGTATAGTCCAAAACTTCCTTGGGGCAAGAGTATTCCTGTAAGTGTGTAGAGGTATATGTGTAGGTATTAGATATGTATTTACACCATCTTGTTACCAGGCATAAAGGTGCAAATAAGCTGTTTAACAGCCCTTCCACAAACCACCTCAGAAACCTACTCTTCAGTTCCTGTAAGGAGTGGTTTGCACTATATTTGGGGAGGTCTCCAAATTAGGAGGGTATGTTGACTGTCTTTGTATTTTTTTTCATGTGTTTGTTCTGGGCAATGGTTCATTCAGCTTTGCAGTAAAGCACACATTTGCTTTGTTTATGTCCATTCTCTTCCCCTCCTATGAAACTCTGTATCATGGTAGATGTGGTGTCCTTGATTGCTACAGCCACATTATCTCAATAATATTGTGTCAGTGGCAAACGCTGTGATAGTAGCTACTCTCATATAATCCTGTGTTAGGATTTAAATTTGTATACTCTGTGTATTTCTGATACTCCCACTTGCACATTAGGTTGGCACTAATCATCCTTAGAAGAGTCAAACAGTAAAATCTATTTCACATTATTTCTTCAGCAGCGATGAGCCTTGGTTTGCCATGAAAAAAAGGTCTTCATGATCATTCTGAGTATTGCAGAGATCTGGTATCAGAATAGTGATTCAGTTATAATTTCATAAATGTGAACCAGGTCAGGAAGACTTCCAAGATTTCAGTTTTTCACAGAAAGGAAAATGGAACAAGATTTGTGTACTTAGCCAAACAGGAGTGTAGCCTCAGCTCCAGGGTTTGGGTTTTGTCAGTAATTTAGTGTCTGCTTTGGTTTTGATAATATTAATTCATTTCAAAAAAGCTGATGGAGTTTACTGAATATTAAAGCATGAGAATTTAATATGTACATTTCTACTCTGTGGGATTTTGTCTTTCCACATGAGTGTGTATGCACACATGTGCGTGTTGTGTCTCATACAGCCCCAAATGCCACATCTGCAGGCTTGTAAGAGGGTGTGCCAGCGATGCAACAATACTGATGAAGCTGAGGTGATGTGCACCCTCCTAGTATCTGTCCCAGTATGTCATGCATCCTTTTATGTTCCTATGATAAAAATCTTGATGCGTCTATGAGCAGCCTTTCATATGAGGCTTGAAAGCTTTGCCAGTTCAGTGTTATCCAGTGTTGCACTGTTATTCCCTGAGTTAATGCATTTAGCAAAAGTTCTTCTGGCAATAATGGAAAAAGTAGAAAACTTGCTGGTGCCCCTGGCTCATTGAAGGCTTTGTATTTCAAGAAACATGAGGAATTGTAAACCCACACTTAGCACTTTGGATCAAGTTGCACTTAACAGGAGTAATTGTGTTTTTATCAATGAATGGGTTCACTTTATGTAGTTTTTCCTCCTTCCACAAGGTTAGCTTTTTCTTGGTATAATTGGTAACTTTTCATCTTCTCTTAAAATACTTTCTGGAAATTCAGCATACGTTTTCCTTGAAAATGAAGTTGAGGCATGGTTTTAGGCAATTGCATGTAGTTAGTTAAAGGTGGTACAGTTTGCTGTTTAAAAGCTTCTGCTGTGTTCAGCTCCGTATCTTGCATTTTATCAATGTGATGTGATCTAACAAGCACAGGAAAGACAGAATATCCTGAGTAACCATCAACTGCTACAGGGCAGTATGATTTGGCAGAATCCTACTTGTAATTGCTGATTTCGAGCTAAGGAAATATGGATAGAAAAAAATAAAATAAATACAAAATTATTTGTGCCTTGCTTTTTTGCAAAAATGGGACGCATTGCTTGAGAAGCCTGGATTCCTGATTTTTTACTTTTTCTGCTTTTACAAAAACGAAGTAATGTTTTGAGTGACCCTTTCTGTGTACATTCTATCTGTGGTTTTCATATAGTCTCCTCATTATAGTAGCCACATCCTGCCCTTCTCATAATAGCTCTTTTGCTCTCATCCGTGGTGCCACTGCTTATTTCCTCCCTCTTCATTATCTTGTGCAGTGGACTTATAAAGATCCCTTCTTTACCATACAGCTAGATGACCTAGTCTGGGCTTGCAATAAAAAAGCATGTGCTATGGGAATACCAGAGAGCTTGCTGTGATCTTTGAACAGTGCTTTTTTGGTATTTGCTGCAGTATAGTTCTTTTTTCCATAACACACCCCTGCCTATTACCATTACCACCATCATTAAAAAAAAAAAAAAAAAAAAAGAAAAAAGAATGTATTTAATTGTAATGCTTTGAAAATCAAGTTTAGAAGCTAAGGATGTAGAAACAGGATGGTTAAGATGTTTTGGCAAACATAGCTCCAGGGAGCTAGCTAAATACACTACTGAATTAGCAAATCAAGCCAAAGAACTTTCACAAAGTCTGCTCGTTTATGGTTTCTTGAATGCTCCTAGTCATTGGGTATGGGCAAGTTATGCTACAGAGTTTACAACATAACATATACACTCCACGGCCTGTTATAGCCATAATCCATATTTTAATGCTTTATGTCAGGCATCCCTGCTGCCCTCTAACCATTCTTTAATAATAAGACAAAAATGATATTTTAGGGTAACAGTTAATAAATAACATGACTTATCCAATCACACCTTTCACTAAAATATTATTATCTTTTGACAGGTTCATTACTGTAGAGACATCGGGGACTGATGAAACATTGTCTAATTCTACCACTAGTACATTTTCTGTAGTTGTCTTTCTTTTAATTTAATTCTCTTACTCTGAAAGCATACTGTCCATTGCAATTATCGAATGAGCATTTAATCTAGCATAACTAAGGCATTTTAATCTTTTTTTATGGAAAAACGGTTAAATGGTCATAACATTGCTATGATGTGCACTCATCTACTCCTGGCTTAGAGAATCAAAGTTTTCTCCTCTCTGATAACTAAACCTGAAGTAAGATTGTAGTTTTAGTGCAGCAGGTTGGCTGCCTGAGAAAGACGAGGACTGTCATTTGTTTCATGGTATCGCAGAGTCAAAAAAACAATTTGTGGTTATCAGTTACTTCTGGTAGGATTGTTTCTGGGCAAATTCTGCATATGCCAGTGCCTTTTTCTGGGTAACATTTTTTAAAACACTATTTTTTTCTTGAATCAGAGATGTGTAAATAGAACAGAACCAAAATCTAACAGATTTAAATAATTCAAAAGGAAAAAAAATATAGGCATGCCAAACCTACTTCCTGCATACTGCTGTGATCACATTTCAAGAACTCTAGTTCTTATAGTCTGAGATGTCCTTCTTGCCTTACATTGCGTATATAAATTTAATTGGAAGTGAATCTGAAATATACGAACATACATACCAAAAATAAAATACTGGTTTTAAAGTTTGCCTTCAAACTTTGGCTAGAAGAAAAGTCCATCCCTAGAAAAAAGGTGACTGAATAAGAAACTCAAATTTCCTATCCCAGAACTAAACAGTAGCTCTCAATCTTTTTTCTTACTGAGATCTAGCTGCTATCTCTGTAGGACAGCAGTACCTGTTGACAGCAGGGAAAGGGGCAGTACATTCATTGGTCTTTCAGAACATGCTGTAATCTCCAAATTCCCCTGGAGATATTGTATCAGATATCCACAAAGCTCTGCTTCAAATCAATTCAGAGACTTTAAAAGATATTTTAATAATAGGTAGAATTGTGAAAAAGAAAGCTAAATTTATCAGATAGCTTTATTGCTTAATCCAGTCCCCCAGATAATTTTTAATGGATCACTATTTTGCTCTTAAGTAACTAAATCTGTACACATTATAATAAAGGATTATTTGTAATTCCTAACCTTTTACCCAAATAATAAACAAAAACATAAGTAATGAGTCACTGTCTTTGCATAGAACCTTAAGTAAAGTCATACTTCTAAAGTCAAGGAGAAAATGCTGGCACATATGTGTACCCTGCAACATGCTTTAGCACATACTAAAAATATGACTTCACCAGGTTAACGTTCAGGTTGTCACCATTCAATAACTCTCCATCCCAAGCGAGAATGAAAAATGTCTTAGCTCACCCTCATAGGAAATAAGTCTACCAAAAGTGCCTAATATTAAGACTTTTTGTCCAGTTACTGTGAATCTTGATTTGAAAATATCAATGCAGGGCCTCACAAATCCCATATGCATTGAAGATGGATACCTTATAGATGTAGGGTCTTCTAAAGATCCTTTGGCTAATTCCCCTTCTTCATACTTCACCTTCATACCTCTCAAGCAGCTGAAGTGTTTCACTGTGAGAGCCTCTGGCTTTAATGAACCATGTTCATTTCTTTTTGTTTTCTTTTTCAACATCTTTGTCAATGACATGGACAGTGGGATTGAGTGTACTCTCAGCAAGTTTGCTAATGACACTAAGCTGTGTGGTTCGGTTGATGCACTGGAGGGAAGGGATGCCATCCAGAGGAGCCTTGACACGCTTGAGAGGTGGGCCAATGCCAATCTCATGAAGTTCAACCAAGCCAAGTGCAAGGTCCTACACCTGGGTCGGAGCAATCCCAGGCTCAGCTACAGGTTGTGCAGAGAAGAGATTCAGAGCAGCCCTGCAGAGAAGGACTAGGGGGTGTTGGTTGGTGAGAAACTGAACATGAGCCGGCTTCAGTGTGCACTTGCAGCCCAGAAAGCCAACCGTATCCTGGGCTGCATCAAAAGGAGCGTGACCAGCAGGTCAGGGAGGTGATCCTGCCCCTCTACTTTGCTCTTGTGAGACCCCACTTTGTGTACAGACCCCACTATTGTGTGCAGTTCTGGTGTCCTCAACATAAAAAGGACATGGAGCTGTTGGAGCAAGTCCAGAGGAGGACCACGAGGATGATAAGAGGGCTGGAGCACCTCCCATATGAAAACAGGCTGAGAAAGTTGGGGCTATTCAGCCTGGAGAAGAGGAGGCTGCGTGGAGACCTCATAGCAGCCTTCCAGTATCTGAAGGGGGTCTACAAGCTTGCCAGGGAGGGACTATTAATTAGGATGCTGGAGAGGGACTCTTCATTAGGAACTGTAGAACAGGACAAGGGGTAATGGGTTTAAACTTAAACAGGAGAAGTTCACGTTGGATATAAGGAAGAAGTTCTTTGCTGTGAGGGTGGTGAGGCACTGGAACAGGTTGCCCAAAGAAGTGATAAATGCTCCATCCCTGGTGGTGTTCAAGGTCAGGTTAGACAGAGCCTTAGGTGACATGGTCTAGTGTGAGGCATCCCTGCCCATGGCATGGGGATTGGAACTAGATGATCCTTAAAGTTGCTTCCAACCCTAACCGTCCTATGATTCTAATATTCCATGGTGTAGGTCTGTAGTAAGAAAATGGCAATGTGAGGCAAATAACTAGTCTAGAAGGAGACCAGCTACCCATTTAGTGAACAGTGCCATTGCAAGTGGCAGCTGGCTTACACAAAGAGTATCACTAGAGATAATGATACTCCAAAATCTAGCAAAGGTAGTAATGGCCAAATTGCATCAGCTCCTACCTTCCTGGAATGTCTTTGAAATTATCCCCTGAATTCTTAGCTTATGCTTTTGGAGGACAAAGGTCTTTTTTTTTTCCCAAGATGCTTCCTGAGCACATTTCCTACCATGATAGGCAGAAAAAGGGGGTAAATTCCTGTTTGTCATTGAAGGATTAATCTAATATTTCTCTTCCCAGACAAATACTGACAAGAACTGTTGGTCCTGAACACAGCAGCTTTCTCTGAGGGCAGCTGCGTGGCAAAAGTGGGTAAAATTTAGCTTTATTAGCAGCTGTAGAAAAGCTCTTCTTTAATTTAAAGGTAAATAATCATGGACATCTTCTTCCATGCTGACAGTGTAAGATGTAGAGGACTCCTCTATTCCTACTAGCAATGAATAGAAAAGACTACTTTTGTTCAGTTTTGAACCTGCTCAGTCATTAGGGGTTTGCAAGTTCAATTCAGACTTAAAGGTTATAGGGCCTGCATGCTACTGGAAAAAGATCAAAGCAAGGAAGGGAACAAACCCAGGTCATGTCATGGAGGAAGGACACTTCGCAGCTTGAACATTTACTGTGGTATTAGTTCATACTTTTGATCTTTTAAAGAAAAGGATGGATGACCTTTAAAAATATCAGGGAAAACATGCATTAACTTTGCATTAACTGAGTTCTTAAAACCTAGAATGATTATGAAATATACAATAATTGCCCATATTTTTGCTCTCACTAATACAAAGAATGCCTCTGCTTTTAGATCAATGTTGAAGGTTTAAACAGGATGAGGTCTTTCTTTCTAAGGACTCTTCAGGAATGGGAAGACTTGCCAAAACAAGAGCAAGCTCTCTCTGCCCCTTCAGCTGTGGCAAGGTGAACATTCCATGTGTCTCCTTTCTTAACATGGAATAACTGTGGTTTGGAATGCGTGACTGGGAGAAGTGTTGTGTCATGCAGCTGGGGAGTGTGCTTCCTAGCCATGGGCACTGGAGGGCAGAACTGCTTGCTGCATTCTGCCCCAAAACATGGTAGTGAACCACCATCTCTGCCTTGCAATGTGATGGAGATAATTTCCCCAAGTTTTTTACTGTCCTCACTCTTCATTTTATCAGTGGTCTTGATCTTTCTTTCAAGCCTCCAATCAGGGGAAAGATGAAAGATTGCTTATATTTTCTTATCATAATGTGAGCTGGACATTGGTGGGAAAATACTAAAAAAAGGCTGTCACACATCCATATAGCTCTCTACCATTTCTTGCTTCAGTTAGGAAGATATTTCAAACAGAGGCTGCTCTGACTGGCACTATCCTTCTGTGCAAAGCTAGACAAGGGTTTGGTACATTAACATTTTTTTGTTTTTAGAGCTTTTGGCTTTTCTTAGCAGTTTGGTTCACATCATAGAGTAGTCTCAGGGTGTGTGAAACTGATCCTTTTAGTTGAAACTAAGCCAGAAGATAACACTCCAAGAATCCACCTAGTGTGCTATATGTAGTAATGGGTGTTGAAACCACAGGCACGGTTTAATGTTCTCTCATGACCACAGGGTTTCATCAGCCCTTCTTGACTCAAATCCAAAATAAGGGTAGCAATTTGCTTAAGTCATAGCTAGCTTAATGACAAAGTGAGGACTTCACATTTTCTCTCTTTGCCACAAGTGAAATCACAGTCCTTACCAAAGCTCCTTATCTTTCGTGTTCTGTGCTTTGCCATTCCCCATTTATTTGCTCATTTTCTTTGCTTCTTCCTGTGTCCCATTCCATGCGTGATTCGAAACCTCTGATCCTCTCCAAAACCTATCTCTGTCTGCCTTCCCTCTCCCACTTTCACATTTCCCTAAGTCACTTCCTGCCCTAAACCAAACCTTATTGGCTTCTCTTCAAATCACAAAGCATGCATTACGTTTGTTTGGAAATGACTGGAAAAAATGTTCAACTTAAATAGTATTTATTTACTAAATTTGCTGATTCATTCATAACACAAACTTTTCAAAATCCTGATAAATTATCATTCTGTTCTGACCTTCTCCATATAAAAATCCTTATTTTCAGCTCAAAATAACTGATTGCTTTGTAAGCTAGACTAATTATACTATAAACTTTTGTAAAAGTCTGAAAAATATTTTAACTGCTTTGATACAATTTTCCCCACTGATTCTTAATGTGGGAAAAATTTCAAAATGCTGACATTTGTCCCAGCTTGAGGATGAAAAAAATAGAAATCTAGAAATATTTTGCTTAGCAATAAAGCCATATGGCTAAGAGGAGCAAAATGAACATATGGCAATAAGATCATTTCCTGTAATTCAACCCATTAGTGCAAGAAATTTGTTCAGACAGGTATGGAGTTTGATCCTCATTTATGTTACTGCCACCTCATTCTTATCTGACCATAAAAAATGCCCTGAAATGCTAACGGTAAATAGTGCATATGCTTCCACTAAAAGGTGTCAAGATCTTCCCACTTCCTTACACCTAATTGGGTTCTGGTGTGTGTCTGTAATGTATGTGTATGTGGTCGACAGTTCAGTCCCTTTTTGGTTTTTTTTCTCTTGGTCTGAAATTAAACAACTGTAAAAAAAACACATGAGGATTGCAATATTTTTACACCAAAACAGAATGAAAATCAATGTATTCTCTAAGTTGTGCGTACTCCCCTTTCCATACCATGCAATCCCTGTTTTGACAATTACTTATTGCACAGAATTGGTCCCACTCTCTGCAGAGAGACTTCTTCATGATGAAGCATAAATGCAACCACAGATTAACATCCTTAGTTTCAAAGGGGGTTTGGTAAGGGTGCTCAGTAGTGAGTTAAAAAATAAATAAATTACGTAATAATCCTGTATACCTAGCTCCCACTGCTGGCTTTGAGGACATTTCAGTAGCTTCATGATCTTTTCTACACATGTTTATCCCAGTTTCCTGGAATACTGCTCACAATTTACCTGGACAAAGCCTTGTTACTTCAACTGTCAGGTTGCTGAATACTGCGCATAGGGAAGTCCCTGCAACTCTCTGCTTTTTAGATACTGTGATATTGTCTGCCTCTCTAAAGCACTTTCAAAGCTGGATAGCGTTGATGGAGAACTTTAAGCAGACCTGATACAAAGTCATGGTCATTAAAGACGTCGACAACTCACTTTAACACAGCAGTACTGTTTCCCAAAATGTATTTTCAAACAAAGTTGTACAGACTTCTGTTTTGATTTAAATGCTTCTTGCTTTCATCGGGAAATACTTGTCTCCAAGGAAACTCCCATAGATTGTAGTTTCTACATACTCTGTCTCCCAGCTTTTGTAAAGCCCTGTCTTCCAACCTCTGCACAGCCAATTTAAATAGAGCTTTTACTGTTACGAGTGTAATGCTAGCGTGTGTTAGCTAACTTTATTGCAGAGTAGTCAAATGGGAGAAGATACAGCACTTAACGAAGTCAGACATGGAGAGCACAAGTAGTACATGATGCTACCAACCCCCCCTCACTGTTTATTATTATCATATAGAAAATATTCAAATTCATAAATTATGTTAAAATTCAATAGCAGTTAGAATACTCCGATATTGTGAAGCAGAATGGAGTGGCAACTGAACTGTTGGTTAGTTCTAGCAACTGTGAATCTTTGCATACTTAGATTCAAAGACTAAGCCTGCTCCTTACTTTATATTCTCTATAATACGCTTCCTGGCCACTGAAAAATTAAAGGCTGAGCTGAAAATAATATGGCTTCCTAAGCTCTTGCTGAGAAAATTCTCTATCTAACATAGTCATTTTATTAAAAAAGTAGCTGTGAAAGATCAAAACAAAAGCGCTTAAACACACTGCCAAATTGTTCCATAGATATATCTCATTTTCTTTTGTTTTTTATTTATTTTCACGTTCAACAGCTTACTATCATTCAGTCTTTGCCCTCAGGTTTGTTTGGGAACAAGGATTGAGGAGACTGTCTCAGGAGTAGATTTTACTGTCAAAACCTGTGTAAATCCATAGCATATATTTTAGGCGACAAATTAACAATACTATCTAAGTTTTTTGATAATGCAATAGCTAGCAGGTATGCATAAAGAAGACTAAAAGCAGTATCTGACATTATTCACTGTCAGCAAATGGATGTTTAAACATAAGAAAATGATCCCAAATTTTGGCTGATCTTAAACACCTAAATCCACAGGACAGCTGAGAGAGTGAGTGAAATTGCACAGAATGAGATTTTTCTGGACAAAATACATATATTTTCTGTCATGGTAGAAGATTTTAACTGCTTCTACCTTACATATGCTTCTATCTCTATTTTTGCCCTAGTGCAGTGTTTGAGTTGTTATGTACTGTAAGATATCAGAAGGTTGTCTGCAAAAGTGCTTGTAAAAAGACTCCCCACTAAAATGCTTTTAAATGTGTTCATCACATGCAATCATGCAAAAGAGAGAAACTGACCACAGGAACATTCAATATTTAGCCTAATTTTGATTTTTATGCAAAAAACCCCCCATCTGACTAAGAATGTCAAGAAATATTGCCCTTAGTCCTATGATAAGTCACTCTGAAGGTATTTATATAACACAGGTCTCTGACTCCTGCTCTAGCCTCTGGACTATGCCAGTGCTATGTTGTTCTGCTTTCTCCTGTTGTTTTCAAAGAGCATCAACTGTGTTTTGGCTTGCTTCCCAGACAATGTTGTTCCAGAGCAGAGATTTTGACCCTCACTAAAGACAAAGACATATGAATCAAAAATAAAAAAAGGGGTAACAAATAAAATGCTGGAGCTGCAGGCATGTGAAGAAAATCACAGGCAGGTTGAATGGTAGACCTTATCATTAGTGTGACCTCTAAACTTAGGTTGCACTTGCATATCTCCAAACTTATATTTGATTTTTATGTCCCGTGCTTACCTTTGGGATGTCCTGGCTTTGAATACCAAATATTCTTGAAAGACAAAAATCTTTTCCAGCTTCCCAGGAATGGTCACTTTTGTTAATGGTAAAGGTACCTATTGTAGTAGTGTAGAGGCACTGTGATGGGTCTATTGAGTCTACCATAGCTAGACGTAACTTAACCACAAATGTGCCTATGTTTTCAAGTGCCTGTCTTTGGAAAGATATTTTGTCAGGCACTTTGGGAGCTTTTCAGTTCAAGCTGTAATGTGCTTAGATTTATTTGCCTGAAAGCCTAAGATAGTCTGGGATTGAGTTGGAAGTGCCTTCCACCTACAATTTCTGATCTAAATTGTATGGTTTTCTAAAGGATTAAATGTGTCCTTTTTATATCATGAAGCAACAGAGAACCACCCATTCCAGTGAAGAATGCTGACTAAGCAGCCCCTTAGACAATGGGTTAACAAGAAGAAAAGTTTAACATAATTGGTGTGAGAGATGGCCTTCCAATGACTTCTAATGGAAGCCATAACTGATCCCAGGACTCTGAGTAACAAAGTACAGCTTGAAGCATTTTGTTTAACCTATTAAGGTATTGTATGTAAATGTCTATCTATTGCAATCTCCATAAAAAGATGCCTGCTGGTGCTGCCAACATTTTGAAGCACACACGTAGAGATCAGAAACTTCCAGGCTTTGCCCTTTGCTTGTGTGACATTAGTATTGGGAGTATGAGAGGAGGGATTGGTGTAGAACAGTACAGTATATGGGCAACTTAAGCACACACTCTGGCTACTAACATGTTTATTGGTGCAGAAAGATTGGAGTCAGACCAGGATCTCTAAACTTCTAATTACTGGATACCAGTGTGGCATGGAAAGGCATTCAGTGTCCTGTCATTGTTTCTTCATTAGGGAAGAGCCTTTTATCTTGAAATGGATGTCAGCAGGAGTCAATGTTGTGAAAATGATCCTTTTTATAGGGTAGGCAAAGGCCTTTGATTAAAAGAGAACATCTACAGACTGGAGAATGGGCTTGCTGAAGAGTGTGATAGCCTGCAAGGCATGGTGCTGTTGGTTCTCCTCTTCACAAGCCGTGCTGTCAGACCTTAGTTTTTCACCTCTCCCTTTTTGTTCGTTTCAGTTGTCTAATTTTTCCCTTCGTCTGTGTCTTGAGTCAAGCATGTTGGTTCCCTTTTGCAGCCTGTTGTGTTCATTGATCAGATGCTGTCATCTCCTTGACTATCCTTATCTGCAACTGAATTCTCCAAACCTGCGCCTCTTTGCCCTCCTTCTCCACGAACCACTTGCTACCCCTTACCCTGGGCTGTCAGCATAATGAAGGCTTGATTTCAATACTTCCCCTCATTTCTCTGTTCACTGCTCTGCAGGTTAATGCAGATTCCAAACTTCAACAAGCAGCTGTTAAACATGTCATTAACACTGCTTCGGCTGCAAATGAAACTCTGCTATTGGGATTATTCCGGGAGCTATAGTTTTGTGATGAGCTTTGTCAATCACAGCTGACCTGCTGTGTACAGAATGAAACTCAGATTATCTTCTTTCTTCCTCAGACTCTTGTCATTTTTTTCACAAAGAATTACTATTCTACTCCCCGAAAGATTGATTACTTGCACAAATAAGAGAGTCTGAGACATTAATACAAAATTCACAGGCTTTTCTTTATCTCAAACCTGCAACTCCCTCTACATTTCCTCCTGGTAATTATATTAGAATTGTGTACACTAGGAATTGCCATCTGATTATTATGAAACTAGTTTTGTCATGACAAAAATGAGCTTAAGTCTTGTTTTTTTGGAAAATGATCAGTACAGTGCACTGGATGAGAGAGAAGGAGATTAAATCCAACTTGCTTTCATCCATGAATGCTTTCATCTCTTTTTCAAACACAGGAAATGATTACCAGTGCTATAAGCTGCAGTTCATATGAGTGAAAAAGGATAAGAAAATATTGAAAATTCTGTAACCAACAGTAGGACATAATATAGGTCTCTGGTACCCACTGAGAGACATGTACTTTATTTTTCTATGCTGGCAGTGTCAAGGGTTTCACATTTTAAGAGTTGCCTTCTACTGAGGTGTCGTTAAGTACTGGAGAATATGCTAATTAATTGGCCATTTCGCCGGGTTAGGATTTTCTTTTATTGTAAGAAAGCAAAATATGCTAAAATTTTTTCACTCAAATGGCCTGTCCTCATCAGCCACTTAATGAACCTTATTCTTGTTTCTTTCTGTAATTCTGGAATTGTTGAACAGCCCAAAACTGAGCCCAAGCTTTCCTTTGTTCATAATACTTGGAGAATATTTGAAATACAGTAGGAAGCATTTACATTGGTCTGGCAGGCTGACTTCAGTTCTTTTGTGTCCAATTTAATACATAGATCTAAACACTGGTTTGATTTGGTTTAATTCTAAAGTTGAGGAAATTGCTTGACCTCTTGCACAGCACTTTTAGTGAAGCATCAATCCCAATGAGCTCTTCCTCCTATGATATAAAACTCAATATTTGGAATCAGCTGCACCTTTGGGCAAGGGATATATTTAAATTTTAGCTCACTTCCTCTAATACTGCAATCCAGTAAATAAAACCATTTCAAGTTTCATTGTCTTTGTCCAACGGATTTTCCGTTTACAAGGCCTGTCAAGCTTGTGCTGAAAAGTAAGTCCTGGTATCATTTCCTCCAAACCGTTATTTGAAGTGTTTGGGATCGTTAAACGATGTGCCCAAGTCAGTGAGAAATTAAAACTCTCCCAGGCACCTAAGCCAACAGAGCTGCTAAATGTAAGGTCACGTTCAAAGTCAGATCGTCGCCTCATGAATCACGATCACACTCTGAACAAGTGAAAAAGAAAGAATGAGAGGGGAGAGTGTGTGTTTCAGGGGGAGAGGGAAGGAGAAAGAGGGGAAGCAGCAAGCATAAGGTCTGAATCAAAGGGAGAGATCAGGATGACAAAGAGCAAAGGATTGGGGAAACATGGGTACCCCTGGAGCTGAGCTGCTAATTTTCTTCTCCTTTAACCCTTCTATCTAGCAGGGAAAGAAAGGGGAAGGATGTGAAGTGTGGAGTAAGTGACAAAATGCTCACCAAACAAAACCTCACAATTATTAGTAATTGAATATTTCATATTTTGAGTCATTCAAGCTCTGTGAGCCCCAAATAGCACTTTTAAGTATTCAATTTTTTTCTCCATTGACTTTAATTAAGCTTGCCCCAGGCTGGCAATCCTGATGAACATGGAAAATGTTTTTTATAAAGGAGTAAGCTTTCTAACAGTACAATCTTTTCTTCCTCCTGAAATCATCCAGTTGTTATTTAAACTCAAACTCTTATTATGTCATCAGGTACAATCTTAGAAATATAAAATACAGATATATTAAACTGCTGCACCATAAATATTTTCCACTTGGTGACTGTGAAAATTACCATATTATTTCCTGATTCAGATATGCCCGATGAAACCTAGTATTAGTGATAAGTGACTGTACGTATAGTAACTTCTGGGTAGGGACTGGCATGAAAAATTTAATGATAGGATTCACATACATACCTGCATTAATGCACCTGATCTCACATTTTCTGCTTCTCTGTCATTTAACCAATTCTACAGCCAGAGCAGCAAAATGTCCAAAACAGCCATAGGGTAAGACCATTTGGAAGCAACCTTTCCCCATTATCAGTGACATGCTTTTCCTGGCATGCAGTGAATTTATTGTGTCCTCAAATTGTTGAACTCACTGACTAAACTGTTCATGATGGCAATGCATTGGTGTCATGGAAGCCATACAAACTCATGCTGCCTGCATTTATCCCCCTATCTGTTACCAAAATACAACTGTTTTGGTAGCTATGGTCTTTTCCCTGAGATGATAGGTATTCCAGTGTTCAAGTATGCCCTTTTCTTAAAACGCATAGGAGTCTTGTAGAAGCAGTGACAGAGATATATTGAAAAAGTACTTTCTTCCTGTCAGTAAGTTGGATTTACTGTCTGGATACTCTGTCAATGTTATTTGCTGTAACTGTTGGCTTCAGTCTAGCTATACTGGTTTATACTAGTGGTGAGATAAGATTTAAAAAGCACTGTGATTTGGAGTGCTAACAAAACTACAATTATGACAGAATGGAGGAAATAATCCCTGCAGTCATGCAAAGCCTGGTGCAGAGACCAAGAGCAGGCTGTAATGCAGTTGCTGAGACAGTGCCAAGCCCAGTGCCTGTTAAGTAAACAGGTGGACTGTCTTTGGGGCTTGTAGAAAACCCAAGGTCCCCATGAAATCAATAGTAGTGATGCTGAGGTATATTTTAGCAACCAGGTCTTTGGATGCTTGAGCAGTTCCAGGGACATTGTAATATGCTGAGGGCTTCAAAGGTGTTGGTGGTGACATCTTATTCTGATGACTGTTCTGTAATGGGCCTTCCAGGTAAGCCTCAGGATTTCGCAACACAGAAAGCTTGCTATGAAGAACCGATTTCCCTCACAGTTTCCAAAATTATTCTTGTTTTACCTAGTTTTATGTTGAGGTAGCTCCTATATTACCACAACAAACAAAAGCATATGCTAGCCTCCTCCTGAGATCTTGAACATTACATTAAAGCTAATCTTAATAACTGTGCCCTTCTACTCTTTCCTATCAGTCCATCTGCTGCAAACTTTCAGCTCTTTCCAGTTAAATGGCAAAACATGTCAGCAAGCAGTTCCTTTGGAGACCAACCTCAAATCAAACTCACTTCATTTGTAACCATATTGAATAGCTTCCTTGTCTGCTTCTGAGGCAATGGATGTTTTCTAGCCTTCTACTTACAAAACTGGATTTGCCTTCAGTATCTTTCAGCAAAACTCTTTTAGCCAGATTTATGCTTGTCTATGTCTAGGCACTAACCCAAAAGGGAAAATGTATATTTGCACATAACCTAGCAGGACTACCTGAAATAGCACTGTTTGCTAAGAGGATCCTGAATCACTGACTCCTCCAGCAATTACCAAAGATTTTGCAGCCAGAGCTTCATTAGAATGGGCCAGGAAATAAGGCTCTGGGCTTCCAAAATGTGGCCTACATAGGCTGTTCTAGCAAAACCTGCTTTGTCCAAAACCTTACATGAGTCCTTCTCATGCTCGCCTGGGAGTAATCAGGGTATAGAAGCTGTGTGTGAGGCTTCTGCTATAAGTATAGGTTGGTGCTGATTCTGTATTAGTAGGATACTGTATTATTAGTAGTTGAATGCAGAATCAACTTTGAGTGTGTGGCTGTGCAGCTTATCCGTATGAACTAAATTTCACTTGTATATCAATCTGAGAATATATCCACACTCTAGTTAATGCTAATTAATTTTTATAGCAGAGAAAGTGGTTACACTGAGCCCAATTTTGAGCTGCCTTGTTTTGTGGTTGTTTATGCAAGTCTCTCGGTGTTTTCCTCAGATACAGAGTCGTTGAGCATGAAAGTGCTAAATGTGACTAGGAAAGGTGAGTATGAAAGTCTTACCTACTGTATCTTTCTGAATGGCTTTTTTTCAGACTTTATTCATCAAAATCATAGACTCATAGAATTGTTAGGGTTGGAAAGGACCTTAAGATCTTCCAGTTCCAACCCCACTGCCATGGGCAGGGACACCTCACATTAGACCATGTCACCCAAGGCTCTGCCCAACAGAACCTTGAACACTGCCAGGGATGGAGCATTTACCACTTCTTTGAGCAACCTGTTCCAGTGGCTGTTGGGCTAGTTTCTCTCCTGCAGTCAAAATAGGAGGAGTGGGTGATCACCCAGCCCTTCTTACCCCTCCTCTGAAGCATTCAGGAGCCTGAACACTCAATTTCTCATCTTCACCAGCCTGCAAACTTTTGAGATTGAGTGGCATAGTCAGCAGCAACACAAGTCATCTCCTGTATACTAGGGGGGAGGACAACATAAGGGTCTGCATTTCTGTTGAGCAAGCAGAATTTAAATGGCCCTTCCCAGGCTGCAGACAAAAATAGATACAAATACATTCAGCATGAGAAAAGATGAGGGGGTTTTTGCTCTTGCCCCTGTGCTAGTGTGGGGTTACCCACACTTACAGATCTTATCATACTAAATTATAAAGTACAAAATTATTTGACTATTTTCTATGTCAAAAGGACAATGTATTAAAAACAAGTCACAGACAATTCTTTTCCTGTAAAGGTTAGGGATTCTCAATGTACATTCAGAGCCATACACACAAGTGCAAATAAGTCAACTACCACAGCTATTTAATCAGGAGCGTTTGTTGATTTGAGCAGAGCCCCTATGCTGTGAAATGAAAAAAGAAAACCAAATTTTCTTGAGCAATCTTGCTGTTCCTGCTTCAGGTGCTAGGCCATTTCACTAAAGCAGCTCAGACGAGAATGTCATTAGTTCCTAAGCCCCAGGTGAATTTGCCACTGTTCCACATGATTAAGCCAGATAATTGTGTGTTGATAGCGAATGTGGTTGGCGAAATACAATTTCTAGGACCTTCCTAAACAAACACAATGTAGAAGTGAGTTGAAGTGCTGTCATTTCAGTCCTTTGTCACAGGCTTTGCACTTGCAGACATCTCTGGTGAGGACTGGCAAATAATTCTGTGGTGTGTCACTGTGCTCTTAAAGGTGACCCAGCTCAGAAAGTGGATCATACATCTTTTGGCATGTAGTTTAGGGGAGGAGAGGGAAAAAGGCCTTGTTAATGTGACTGTGAACAGTGCAGGCTTCTAACATTAGCCCATTTTAAACTATGCATGCTGGAGATTGCTTTGTCTTCAAATAACTTTACAATTCCAGACAGTACTTTCAGAAGTGATTAAAATGCCACAAGTAATGTGCAATTATATATCCTGAGAAGCAAGTCACTGAAAACTTTTTAAGAGCTATTTTAAGCAGGGTTTCTCTATCAGGGCAGTGCAGAGCCGGTAAGCAGACTTCTGGGACCGTATTCTCTCTCTGCTGATGTTCTCTGTGACCTTGAGTGGATAACTAAAGATCTGATTTTTGATCCTGACCCAAGAAGAGGCAGGACCCTGGATCTTAATTTTATTTTTTAGATTATAGGTAGATATTCAGTGGCAGTGATAGCTTCAGCAGACACAGTACTGCCCTTCTGTTCTTCTGTCCACTGGTTTCTACTCTGGTGCTGTTTCTGCTCTGGCACAGACATGTATTTGGTGAGTCACAGCTGGGGACTGACTTGACTGAAACATAGGCTTCTCTGCCCCCAAAGAAAGGTATTTTTTCAGCAGATCTAGTTCTCTGATCCTGTCTACCACATGGCTCACCAACACTTGTGCTGGACCAGTGCAAGATGTAGAGGTTGTAACAAAGAAAAGTGTTTAGCACCTTGGAAAGGGAGAAGGGGATACAAAGGGGGTTGATTATATTGACACTTCTGCCAAAACCCAATTGTGATTTTACTCATAAAAAAGAGCTGCTAATACTCAGGCTGTCATTGTGGGGATTATATAATGTAGTAGCATGCTCTGAGATCTTTTGATGAAAGTCATAGTGGAAATGGAGTAGACTGGTTCTACTCACTTAATGCTGGTTGTGAGAGGTGCAAAGTGATTAATCCTTAACAAAGGAATCCATTTTTACAAAAGCACACAAATAGAAAGGGAAAGACATAAGAGAAGTTGATTTTCCTGATTTACCTACATTACACCTTCTGTATCTGGCAGTACCAGGAAAATCTGTCCTTTGATTGTAAGCTGCAGGTTTTTTTCTAGTTACCATATATATTGGAAGCTAGGAAAGGTAAAATTGTTTCTTGGACAAATTAGTGCCTCCAAAATGGTACATGTGTATTTATCCTGGAGATGCATGTTATGAGTCCACCAGACTTTGCACAGCAGCCTTTAAAATGAATGTCAGTTAAAGAATGTGTGCATGCATGCATGTGTGTGTGTGCCTGCACACTTGTGTCTGTATCTCACCTGCAAAGCTGTCTTTTTCAACCAAAAGCAGGACAATATGAGCAGGCAGGGAAAGGACTAGAAGTGCAGGAAAAGAAGAATGTTCCTTGACTTTTTGACAACTTTGGAAATATTTATCTGATTATTATTTCTAATTCTCTTGCTTCATTCAATAAGCAGGCATATATTATGTACAATCAGTATCCTGTAGTATTATCTAGCAGTCTTTGGGCAGGACAAGGAAAGGAGTTTTGCGTCGTGATTTATGATGCCGCTAGACATTGGTTGTTTATCTGTGCAAGCTAAACATTTCCAGTGTGCATTCTTCATTCTGTGTCTGTCTTCCCCATTCCCTTTCCTACAGACTCACTTTCTTAAATCACACTGATCATGTTCCTCCCAAGACACTGAAGGAGGAGTCTCTCAAAAGATCATTTCAGCTTCATTTCATGGCCTGGCTGGGGTCTGTGAGTATTATGACTACTGTTTTATCTTCTGAAAGCATTTCTCACCAAAAGACAAATCATTGAGAAAACTGTTCTCACCTGCCTTCTGGGTAGTTTATTAATATTCAAAGATGAATGAAGAAGCCAGAACGTGTGTACCTTTAGCAAGCAGGTACGGCTTTATCTAGAATAAGACAAACCGATTACGTTGACAGTTCGGCAAACTGGGTTAAAGCATGTGCTTCCAATTAATTTTAATTAGATTGGATTAAAAGGAGATTTTAATTTTGATGGCCATTGCAGGGCTGAATCAGAGAGGAGTAATGGAAACTTTGTTCTTTCTATGTTTAACTGTGTTGCCTGATTCAGGACAAATGAGATTTGGAGGAAAACGTCGTTGTATAGGTTTCTTTCTGTGTAGGTGCTCAGAACTGCCACAGGGACTGATAAACCCTATAAAACACAGACAAACTGTATTATGTAGCAAACTGAGTATATGGTTAATTAATTTGGGGGGAAAAAAGAAAAAAATTATTTTACCATGATGTATACTTTGTGATCATCCCTCCTGCTGAGGAGAATAAAAAATCGTGCTAACACCATGTCTTTTTAAAGACAGCTTTTTGGTTGGTAAGAGTCTGGAGTGTAAGTATAGTCATCAGTGTCAAAAGATAAATAATTTTCTGACTCTTCACAAATTTCTACTAATAGTATCTGTTTCTCAAGGGAACAAGACAGACGTGGATCCGAATGGCCAAAGTAGTCCTTAAAGCAACTCCAAACAATATAAAAAAAAAAGGGAGAGGGAGAAAAAATCCATTGTCTACACTCCTGTCAGCACTGCCCTAATGGCATCACAATGTGCATTTTAGAAAAAGCATGGGCAGTTTTTAACAATTTCAAATAATTTTGTGAAAATAGCCTTGGTCTCTCCTTAAATGGCTAAATCTTTTTAATGCTTCAAAAAAAAAAAAAAAAAAAAAAAAAAAGGCTCTAAATGGGTTTAAACAGCTTTGATGAATGTGAAACTTATCTCTCTGCTTGCAATATTTCCAGAAATAGTGCTATTAAGTTGATTTGTGCATGGATACAAATCATTAGCAAATTGGACCCTTTATGTGGAAAAGGCTTTAGTCAGTGTTTAACTCTTAGGGTGAAAACCATGTTCTAAACAGGATTTTAGAGTACAAACCTTGAGTTCTATAAAATGAGACATTGATCTCTCTTACCCTTAATATTCAGTGTCAAGGGTATTGCATGTCAGAAACTATGTTGGTCACTGACACAAACTTGCCTTTTGCTTATGCCTGAAGGCAGTTAGGATCCAGGCACTGAACTATCTTCTGACACCTCCTGGGGCAGAGAGTATTTTTCCATCTATCACTGACAGTCTTTTCCACTTATTGGAGGTGATTGTATTCCTTGAATTCACATGGGAACCTGACATAGGACCATCCATTGCTACCATACACAAGTCCAAAGATCCGGTCCCCATACATAGTTCAGAGCAGCCGTCTACTCCTCTTCCCTCTTGCCTTTATTTTAGTGAGAGGGTTTTAACTTTGAGCACTCAGAAACCTACTTTTCCCCTTCTGCGCCTCTTTTTGAATTCCCAGAAGAGAGGCTATTTCAATGCCCATCCATATCTAGGGACCAAAGAATAACACAGTCCACAGCTGCCATGTCATTCTTTTTTATTCCTGTTTAATTACATTTGCTTGCATTTTTTTTTCTTAAAAAAACCAATCATTTGGCTTCCATAATATTTCAACAGTGTTCCATACTGAAGACTAATGTCACAGTTTCTTGAATATAAACTAAATGAGCTAGAGCCACAGATCTAGTCCGCTACCCTTTTGTCTAGCAGAATCAGACAGATGGTATCAACCACTTGGAACACTCTTATTTATAAGCCATTAAGACGAGCAGCGGGTCAGAGCCTTAAAAAATAGGTAAGTACATATTTGCTTATAAAATGAGTTTCTAACTACTGAACAGTATAATTTAGTAAAATAGAGGCAAACCAATTTCTGTTATGAAACTGTTGGAATACCAATTTCTGACTCTGGTGATCAGAACTATTCTCATTTTCAGTTAGCTTTATTGTAACACTGAGTGAATTAGCAGAGAATTCTTTCCTTTCATTTACACTATGATCTTCCTCAGACATCTGGGTAACAGGAGCTCAATTTTTAAAAGCGTACTCCAAAACTTTCACAGATTTCAAGAGGTTTTGATTTTGCCTTTAAATGCCCATCCTTACTACAGGTTTTCTTGGGTTTGAGGGAAGCGCAGAGAGACTCTTGCAAGCAAAAAGCAATTTTGTAAAGCTATACTTTCCTCTAGGTCTATATTATTTTAATTCAAGCTCTTCAGGACAAAGTCTATCTTTTCTTATGTGTCTGCAATGTGCATACAAACAGTGAAGTCCTGTGCTTGACTGGGTCTTCAGCTTCTGTTATAAGGCAAATAATGAATCCTACTTGGTTTAGATTTTTAGCACATCTTGCTTTCTTATTCTTGCCTTTTAAACTGCAGGACCCTTGAGGCAAGGGTTGACTTTATGACAGATAACATGGTATACTCTGTTGGAGGTTAATTATAAAAAGAAACCCAAAATGCAACAAAACCATTTGTAGCAAGGAGACAATTCCAAGGAAAATTTTGCAACAGTTTTAAATGCTGCATGGTATTATCAGTATTAACAGCTTTATTAGAGCCTTGTATTAACAAGTCTTAGTACTGTATATTAGCAGCAGCTGGCTCTGCATTAATTATCTACTAGTTTAAATGTGACAGCAATATGTATTTATAGTGGTCAGAAAACTTGTCATTATGTTAGCTAACTTTATCTCAGTAAAATAACTGAGAGTATTCTGAACTATAATGATAAAGTGGTACAAGTCATCAGTATAACTACTCAGTATTGCGTATTATTTTGCCCTAGTGAAGTCCAGAGTATCTTTAAGAGTGAGCACTGTACAGATACACGTCATTCAGTATAACATTGAATAACAATACACCTGAATAACAATTGAATATAACAAGTACATCACCAGCTTTTAGAAATATGGAAAAGAGTGTCTTGCTTGGGATTGGATCAACAAGATTCAAAACTCTTCAAAATAACCCAAAAGCTTGTTGAACTAAACTAAATATTTT
Organism: Strigops habroptila; assembly: GCF_004027225.2. Classification (NCBI taxonomy): domain Eukaryota; kingdom Metazoa; phylum Chordata; class Aves; order Psittaciformes; family Psittacidae; genus Strigops; species Strigops habroptila. The sequence continues at coordinate 59,116,743 of NC_044278.2, forward strand.
GTTTCATATCTGTTCAATATTTATCTGTGTTGCCCTGAAGTGTCATTGTGCCTGACATCCTGGTGACCAAGATCCATACAGAAACATCTCTTTAGTGGATTACATTTTACAAGATGCAACTGGATGTCTTATTTAGGGTGAACTTGGGGATTTGAATGATGGGTGATGTACCTTGTGGCACACTCAAAAAATCTGTCTGTAGTGAAAAATTGATAGTTCAAGGCACCTAAACTAGCTTTTGTGAGGTATCAAGATCATCTCAAGGAGACTTAGATTGGTATTGAACTGATCTAAAATGAAATGCTTTGGTTTCATTCAAAAAATGATATTCAGTATTGCAGTTTTGTAATATTCAGCATTTCCTTAGATCAGAAATACTAAAATGGCATGTTTTGACATTTCTGAACTTTGTGATTTTCAGAAGTTTCGGTAGTTAATATTTGACTTTCTGCTCCAAATTGGGATAAAAGCAAATATGAAGACAGTGAAATTTTCAGTGGGACTGAGAACACATGTTCTTTCAGACCTAGCTGTGTCTTCACTCCACATAAAAAGAGTTTCAGATATTTGCCAGGGATGATACTTAATTTTGACTAGTTTCATTTTATTTCCTGACAGTATAAAACAGTGGGGGTGCAACATTTGTAAAACTGTAATAGATGACTTTGTTTATTAGCTGTCTTTCTCAGAAGTGGAAATTTAAGCAGGAGAAAATGAAAATTCAGCCTATGTTTAAGTTTTTCTGGAGATGTATAAACTTGAGCCTTTCTTCATGCAATGATTCTGTCTTATTTTCCCCAGGGGATTCAGTGGTTGTTTGATGTGTCCCTGCCCCTGCATGCTCCTTAAGCAGAAAAAAAGAGTGGAAGCTGACACTTCTGGTGGGAATTCTTGTGCAATGTGAGGATATACCATTTCCAGGCCTCTTTCTTGACAACATCCTTGGGAAGAGTTGAGGCACAGGGATTCCTGCAGAGACTCAAGCAATTAAAAATAATTTTCTAGGTCTTTAGGATCTCTGTCATGCTCAGGTGAGGTGCATAATCTAGTCTTTAGTGTCTCCCACCGTTATAGAAACATGTATACTAGGAAAGAGTGGAGGTTAAATGTCTGTCCTCTGTCTTAAGTGAACAGCAAAGAGAAATTAACCCATTGCAGCCTATGTATGTGATGTGTCCTATCCATAAGGTATGTTTTCAAACAATCAAGGCATTGCTCTAGATGAGAATGAACTTCTTCATGTGCCTGCTCAAAACGTTTGAAAGTTTACCTTACTCCTGAGGAAAGAAGGGTGAGTACAGTATATTTGATTCCAGTGAGCTGTTACCTGTAACATCCTCCATATCCTGACTCCATGACACTGAAAAAAACCCAGTATCACCTCTCTAACAACCCCAAAACCATTCGTAAGTTTTCGAGATACACTATGTTATTTTTCATCTCACACACATTATAGGGTCTCAAAGCACCAAGGGACCTACAGCAATGTGCAGCATTGCACAGTGTGCTGGAGAAAACCATGTGATTGCTGTGCAAACACCACTTTTTGCCCTGAGGCTTTGCTATTTGGGAACAATTCAGACTCCAATGCAGCAGGCAAGGAGACTTCTCCTGCAATGGGGATGCTCCCTTGCCCATTTTGTCTTTGTCACGTTAGTCCTCTCTCCAGCACGACAAGTAGACTTCCTATGTGCAGACAGCTCTCAAGCTGCAGTAATTAGGGGTGAGACCGTCTAAGGGATAAGCCAGCTAAAGCAAAATACAGAGTATATATAAATGAGGCTTCTCAGATGACCAGATGCCTTTACCTTTGAAAGGGTGGAAGACTCCTTTCTGAGGAGAACAGGGGCAGCTTTGAACAGCCTTTGGCTGTGTTGGTCCTGATGATGTGAGTAGTGTTCTTCCTGTATCACACACCTTGTACCTCTGTGCTGAAGCTGGGGATGCTGGGGATACTGAAGGAAAGCCCTGCAAGGCAGGCATCGCACACATGCATAGCTGAGAATGTACTTTACTCACCCAGAGCTTTTTGTGTTGGGTTTTTTGGTTTGGTTTTTGGTTGGTTTTTTTTTTAATTAATTTTTTTGGATACATAGGTATATTGAGGACCAACACTTACAGGTAAAAGTGGGAGTCTGACCAACTCAGGGAACAGTCAGCTGTGTTCCCAGCTTCCCAGGGTGGGAGCCTCCTGCACAACTTATCCCATGTGCACATCTCCTAAATCTGTGTTCAGTGAAAAGTGCCGTTGGCCTGAACCTTAATGCATCTTGGTGGTGGTGATATATTGAGCTGCTGTGATCCTCCTAGCACACACCTCACATCTCTCATAAACCAGATGCTAAAGACACATCCTCCCTGCAGAAGTTGAACATGCAAGCATTGCAGTTATGGAAATTCCCCCACTAAGATTCCTCCTGTAGGACCTGAGCAGCTTGCTTTGCTCTTTGAATACCTGAGAGGTTCACCACACAAGCCAGTGGCATGTGGCTATTGCAGGCTGTCCATTTTTATTTTATTTTATATTATTTTATTTGATTTTTAAGTATCAGAAGGGGTCTCCCAAGGTGTAGGTTTAGCTAAACCTCAGTCTTGTTTGGAAAGTAGTTTTTAATACCCATCTGGAGTGTGGGTGAAGGTGAAAGTTGTCAGGCTGTGAAAAATAGAATTGGTGTTGGCTGACCTGAAATAGGCCGTAAAGTTCTATTCCCCACAAAGGCAAGATATATTATTGCTGTAACGCCATTATTCCGCTCCATCACTTTTAAACCTTGTTCCCATTATCTGCAAGTTAAATATAACCCTATGTAAAAACAGGAAGGACAGTGCTAAGTTGTCCAGCTTAACAGCACACACTTAAAACATAATAGAGCACTTGTTACTGTATTTTATGGAACGGAAACTCCAAATGTAAAGATGTATTAAGGAAATATCTCAAAGTTATTAGGGAAGGATATTTACAATTACAGATTGCTTTATATTATGCTTTTATGAACATCTCAGGAAATGAAATAGCCCTCAGCTGTAGAGAGTGAAGAGGGAGGTAATTTTCCTTAATACGGGTGATAAAATTAATCTGATTGAAATCGCTAGCGATTATTTCGCAGAATACTGAGTGGCAGTACAATCACTTACACTCTTTTATATTTTTTTAGTCAAAGCTCGTGTAGATGAAAGCTAATTACAAAGTAGTGATGTGAAGCGCTAAGGAAATAGTTTGTATAGCATAGAACAGGCACAGCTAATTGGGGTTTGTGATTACACAGATTGTTGTTAGGGAGAATTAACTACCAGCAGTCTCTCCTGCAAAGCTTCTCATCAAGGGAAAGTAAAAATAGACACTGGATCTGTTATTTATCTAATTATGCTTTGAATATTTTCACAAGCATGTTACACACTCTCAAATGGTTTGTTGTTCAAAAACTTTCAGTCTCATGTTGCTTCTGATCAAAGTATCAATATGAAGTTTCTGACATTTGATTTTTTTCACTTAATATTACACACCCAGTCCTTCCACTCCACAAAACTATGCCTGGGAGCAGAATTTAGGCACCTATACATAATGCTGTGGCAGCGGGAATGCACCAAAATAATTATTAGAAAAGTAACTGGACAGAGAAGATTGCAGCAAGTGACCAAAGTAAGGAAAGCCAATATAGGCTTGAAATAGCACTGAGAAATATTTTCTTAGCTATTATTGTTTAAATCATTGTACAAGCCTACTGACAACTAAAACCTTGCAAATATGCAAAAAGGCAGGCTTTTGTTTTACACTGCTCTATACAGAATGGCAAGGGGTGGAGGGAGGAGATGTTCCATATGGAGACCTTGATCTTGTAAACTAATCTGCATGGGAGACTCCTTATGCTGCATGGAGCCTCACTGAAATCATTAGGACTCTGTGTGGTGCAATGTGTAATCAGGCTGATAATAGATGCTCATTGAATTTGTTACATGTTTTGCTTTGCTTTGTTACTGCCTTTTACTTGCTGACCTGGAGTAGCTCACTGAGATTGAAAACTGCCATGTGATACAGTTTCAGAGATATCCATAAGAGCTAATACAGAAAGCTGCTTAGAATCCTAATTTCTGGTGGATTACTGAATTAATGGATATTACTTACTAACAGATTCAGCAAGCTGTGGTCATTACCACGGTGGCTGCTAGTATTTTGGAAGAAGGCCCCTGGAGATCTTTCTGGTGGGTTGTAAAAGTATGTATTAGTAGTCCTAGCATAAATGGTTGTCAGTCTCCATTGAAGTTCTTGGAGAAGGGGAAAGCAATCATGAAATTCTTAGGCAGTGGCTTTCAAACAAATTAGGAAGCATTAATATCATTTCTTAAAGGAGCACCACACCTTCCTGTGAACATCGCTTCCTGGAATTACTGCCTTTTGGTGGAAACCTCAGATACTCCTATCTCCACGCATATAACATCTCCCCGTATCATCCCTCAAGAAGTATTTTAGTAACACCCAGCTGCATTCTGCACAGGGGCTAGATGCTCAGTATTTGTAAGGCATCTTAGGAGACAACTGCAGCAGAGAGGTATTTTCCATCTGCATAATGGTTTTCTGTATTATACAGAATGTACAGTCTTTCAGACTCAGTTTAGAAGCCTGAAGATGAATGGGTAATTCATAGCAGTTTAATAATTCATGCACAGAATAACAGCAAAAAGTGTCGGAAGCTGCTTTTGACTTTGGGTGGTCAATTTGAGGCACTTGGGTTCCGGTTTGCTTTGTAAAAATTCTGAGTTCCCACAATCTCCACTCCACAGAGTTAAAATTGAAATGCCCTGAGTCAGAAGACCACTTTAGCATGTGCTCATATGCTTTTATTTTGCTCTTCTTTTTTCTTCTATTTTTCTGAAAAATCCTCAGGCACCAGCTTACTAAACCATGAGTTGTCCTATAATCCAGCAGTTTCCAAACTTATTTGAACTAACAACACTGAAAACTTCTGCCAGTGCTCCAAAATTTAGTCCTGCTGTGGACTAAATTGCCCAGTAGCCAGAGGAAATTGCCCAGTAGCCAGAGGTACTTCCAGCTGGCTGCAGATTGTGGTGGGAGGCAGAGCCTGTATCTTACTGTAGGCTCCAGGGATGGGCTATAACCAAGAATCCTGTGGGTTTAGGACCAGGTGACTTGGGACCATCGATGCACTAACCCTCACTGACAAGCCTCATCCTCACCATAGCCCTACTGACTGTGCTTCTGTGGAGCACAGTGGGAAAATCCTAGGACAGGCAATTTATACTACATGTAAATAAGCCAAGAAAATTTGAGATGTAGCAAATGTTACTAACTAGCAATAGAAAAAACAGTATTCCATATTCACAGAAAACAATAGATGTACCAAAATTATTGCAGTGGGAAAGTGCTGTTACACCTTTAAATAAAAAAAAGAAGTTGGCAAGAAAATGTCTATACAGAACTGGAGTAAAATTTTTCCATAGAGGCTTTTTGCTCTGGGTAGTCAATTTAAGACAAGCTGGGTCTGATTTTCCAATGTGCTGAATTCCTGCAACTTTCAATGACTTCACACTGAGATGCCCAAAATTGAACCAATAAGTATAGCATTAAATGCTTGTAATAGTGCTGGTTACAGCAGCCCTCCTGCTCTGCCACCCCTCTTGAGGAGCAGGACCACTGTCCCAGTGGAGACCCCTTGAGATGAAGGCTGAATACTTATCCTTTGTAACTTGTACCCCCTCCTTAAGACTTGAGTACAGCTTCCTTTTGGGTTCCCTGCCTGGGTTCACATTCTCGCAGGGATGGAGAGTAGAAGTGTAAGGTATGTGTGACAGCCTATGCAGACCATGTGTACATATAGTACTACTGGGGAACATACCATACAGTTTCCATGCCTAAAAAGCCCACATAAAGCAAGTTGCGTGAACACTGGAAAAACACAGACTGGCCTCTGCTGAGGCAGTGGACTTGTAGCTTCTGCCCAAACCGTCTGAAAAGTTGTTCCCCTCTGATGGGGTTCATGTAATGAATTTTAATTATCATTTTAATTACAACCACCTTCTCATGGAAAATCACTGCAATCACAAGCATCAGGCAGGTGAAGAGAAGCATCATCTGTGTCAGCCAGTGCTATGGGGAAAACTTAGCAGGGACGTGCAGCTGGTCACTTTTTCTCTTCCTATGGTACTGTCAACTGTACTGAGGGCATTCTGCTGAGCTGAGATATGGATATCATTCCCCAGACATGATATTTGCCTGCAATGCAAGAAGATGGCATTTTACAGTCCTCTGCAATAGGGATAGCAATAGCAAGAAGAGAAGGTATACAGAAAAGGAAACCTTATCCAGCAGTTGGTTTAATTTACATTTGGAGAAGTATCAAGAACAAGAGTTACAACAGGCAAACCTGCTCATAGTAGGCATAATATAAGAGGCTCTTATTTTTCATGGGAGTACACAAAGGACATACTGGATGAGACAAGTTGTCCACTTCCTTCAGTAAACCATTTATAAAATTGGCTAGCTTCAGATGAGCATGTCAGAAACTCTGCAGCAGGTTGTTACAGACAACTTGCTCACAGGGAAAATTTCATCCTAACCCACAGACTTTTATGCCCTGAAGCACATGAATGTACATCCTTTCCCAAAAGCCTTGGAATTTTTTTTTCTTTGTTTTTCTGCTCTTTACTACAATAACTGTGGATATTTATTGCCCATGAAAGTTCAGTACTACAGTATCATGTAAAAAACTTGTACATAAATATTTGCTATTAATTTTATTCAGAAAATTAGTACAGGTGTAATGTAAAATGATATATTTGTTCATACTATTAATGGTCTGACACTAGCAATACACTGTATTCTGTATATGTTAGAGTTTCACTGCCATTCTGTATGGGCAGAAGATAAAAATTATATGTATGTATGCAAATGATGAAGGGTCTGGACCTGTGCTAAGTAATTTTCCTGTGCTCCTTTACTTTGTCCACTTCAAGTGACAGCCACTGAAAATTAAATGGTTTTCAATAAAAAAATCTATAACCTAAAATGAATCCCTACAGGATAATTAGAGTATCTTGCACATAAAAAGTAATTGTGTGTCCTCCACTCATGAAGATGCTCCACAACTGATTTGCACCCCTGGAATCACAGGTCAAGCCAGATCTCTAATGCCCATGAGATGTAACATTCAGCTGAGAGGCATCACCACGTCACACTGCTCAGGGACATATCCTTCCGCAAGCATACAGTTTGGTTTACTGCTCTATGCGACCCCTACTGTACTACTTTTTGCACTCCTGTTTTTCATGGAACCGAATCCAACATGCCTCCTGCTTTTCTGTCCTGGCAGTCCACCCCTCCTCAGCAGCACTTGGTCTAGGGCAAAGTGTGCCTTCCCCTATCTGACAACCTACGTTAAAAGTTGTATCTTCACTAAGGCCCTTAGTGTTCACTTGATGTAGACAGAATTTTGTTCCAGCCAACTCAAGTCCTAAGTATTTCCAGACCTTCTTAAATCTGTAACTTCTACATTAGCTTTTGGGAAAACATAAGCCAGGCCTTGGGTCTGGGCATTCCTACTCCAAAAGCCACATGCTCATAAAAATACTACACTGAGCATGTATCAGGGTATACTAACTCTCAGTACCACTTATACCTTGGGCTTAAATCTGTCCCATCACAGTTATGGGACTTTCAGCTCAGAGCATGAGCCAGGCAAATGCAAGTCTTCCTTTGGTCTGCATTGTAAAAATGCCCCAAAAGAAACTATCAAAACCACAATAAAAAATAACTTTGAGTTTGCATTCTTAAAGAAACTTTTTCTTATCTACTAATGGTCTGGAATTCAGTAAATCTCATGAACTGCGATATTGATATTAATTGTTATTATTCCTATGTATTACATAGATACCTAATTAGGACCACCTTCACAATATAGTAAAGACTAAACAATAAGAAACTTACAATCCACAAAGGACACACATGAAGGATAAAGGAGATAAAAAAATATTACTATCATCTCATTGATTTCAAGATGACGAACTGAGGCAGAGGACTGAAATACTTGTTTTTTTTAGCCATTGACTTGGGTAGTCAGTTTTCACACCCCGAGATACACACAGAGCTGAACATGTGGTACAAAACCTAAGGAGGATCACTGCTTTGATTTGTTTTCATGTGCACTTCAGGATCAACATTTCTCAGACACAATACAGATAACTGGGGAATGATTCTCCTGTCCTCTGTAAAGTTCCTAGTGTTTCAGCTTCACATGGACGTGACTGTGAGACCAGCTGAAATTTTTCATCAAAATTAGGAAGAGAAATCCCCAGAGTCACTGCTCAGTCATTTGTCAGCCATGTAAGAGGTGGGGGTTCCTACCAAATCAAGCCTAAAGGGACTGTTAGTCCTGAAGAGACTAACACGTATGGATAGGATTAATTTCTCTTTGCTAGTCAGAAAAACCTCCTCAGTGCAGAGATACGTACCACTGGAGATCAGCTTACCCCTTCCTAAGGGAAACACATAATCATCCTCTGGAATAGCTTATCTTGGCCTAATGCATTTTAGATGCCTGTTTCGGTTTTTTGTGCTGGCTGCCCTGTCCCCATAACAACCGCTCATCTATCTAGGGTGGTTGAGGGGAACCTTCCTGTACCAAAACCCACCCATTCCAAGGCTGGTGAGTCCGAAGTTAAGAACATAAACTGATTCCTCACATCCTGGAAGCTTGGTGCAGTTTTGCTGTAGCTACTTTACAGTTAGTAACTGAGCTATTGTGAGCATGATAGAAACTGATGTTTATAATTAGAGGATAACAGAATATTTCTTAATGTAGACGTTTTATGATGCAAAATACTGACTTTATGAGAACGTAAAGCTGCAATTTATGTCTTTAGTTTGTTTATAGAAAACACCTTATGCATATACTTTACAGCAGTACCACTTTTAGTCCACACATATAAATTATCTACTAACTAGCATGCACCCACAAACTTGGTGAGATCCATGTTAATGATAACAAATATTACAAATTGCATCCCCTGAAGGTTTGGGTTCATAATGGGCTGAGTCCTGAGGTTTTTCCATGATGCTTCTAATACCATAAATATTGAGTAAAGAGGAAGTAAAAAGGGAAAAAAGCTATCAGTGTCTTGTGGGAGTCTCTCTTCAATTCCTTGCCTGTGGTGATTTTGCTTGAACATTTCTGTAGAAAGTTTTATCTATATGTTTATGTATGTGTCTACACCAGAGGATATACTGACCGGGATAGTATTCCCTACCTACATCTAGCTTTGTCCTGGCTCTTAAATCTTCATTTTTACCTAATCCCTTGACAAGCTCTACAGTGTTCAACTCCTAGGTGCCTTGGTACTACAGTACACAGCAGATTTGCATATAGCTAAATCACCCCATGAAATATTCCCTCGGTGCCCATTTCCTGCTTAAACTGGTGATTAAGTACCTCTATCTACTACAATTTGAAAAGCATCAGCGTGTTCCTGGGTGTCTATTTCAGCTGGTTGAAGAAGTAATTTAGTTTTCATGGGAAACATCAGAATTTTATTGTTTTTCCCCTCTGATGTTCCCCATGCTGTTTTGTTTTTTCTTGAATAAAAGAGAGCAAAGCCACATATTTAAAATGACACTAACAAGAGTAATAAAAAAGGAGAGGGACGGCTGCCTCTTCTTTTGGAAAACTAAAAAAATTTACACACCACAATCAGCAAAAGAATGTGCGGGGGGTTTTTTTTATTGTTGTTTTTGTTTGAGGTTTTTTTGTTTGGGTGTTTGTGTTTTTTGTTTTTTTTTTGTTTGTTTGGGTTTTTTTTTCAATTTTTTTTTTTTTTTGTTTGTTTGGTTTTTTTAATCTATTTCTGGTTTTCTTATCAATAACCGACACATTTGGTAGGAAATCTATATCTTGTTTAAATTATCTTCCAAGAAAAAATTTTCAGTAGCCCAAGAGCAGATATACAGGTACATACAGAGACACAGTATTAAAAATCCACATATATAAAATGGTAAATTTGTAGTTAAAGAATGTTGAACTATCTGAATGCTAAAGCTAAGACTGCACATACATCTTAATTTAATTATCTTATGTATTTGCCTAGCAAGACAGGCTTAAATTCATGCACACTTGCTGGAACAAAGCGGCAGTAACTGTGGTAGATTTGGGCAGATGAACATTTTCTTTGCCTTCAGGGAAACAGTTACTGTTCACAGCTGCTCCTACCTCACTTCCATTTCTAGTTGACAGCATGGACAGTGTGGCTGCACAAATAGGCAGCATCCGGGCTTTTCCTCAGCTGATGGCAGCACGCAGGTCAACCAGTGTGAGAATGGCTGTCTTCTGAGACAGAGATATGAATACCTGGCTCTGGACAGGACCATGGAAAAACATTTCCATTATATCTTCATGCCCCTACCCATTTTTAAGGATGGTACAAAATAAGACCCCAATGTTTGTTTATTTATGTATTTGTTTGTTTGTTTGTTTATTTTATTTTTCCTTTTTCCCTTTTGCTAGGTAGTATCACCCCTCATATGTGGGCTTTTCTGAAAACTCAGCTAACTGTCCCAAGTATAGGTGCTAACCCTAATGTCATTAGCATGCTTTTAGTACCTGAGCTAGCAGCGAGCATGGCTCTAGTATTCAAGTCTATACTAATAAAATAAGAAGGGGCTGCTTTCTGAGAGCAAGTAGATAGCAGCTAGAGACTGTCCTTACTCCAACCTATTCCTTGAACAATACTTGGGAGACTACTAGTGGGCATGTGCCCAAAATATGTCAAGGAGCGTATTAGCATCTGAGCAGCATGGATGATCATAGACCTGGTCCAACCCGCTGATTAATTCACTAGCAGAGAGGTAGCTGTCATGAGCCATGCAGAGTGACGGCTGGCTCACATGTGGCTTGTAGCTCTCTGACCTGCCTTCCACGCGTTTTGCACATTTCCAGAGCTCAGTAGAAAAAAAAACAGGATTATGACAGCAAATGAAAGCAAAGAACGAAGACCATCTGCAATCTGATCCATAACCCTGGTTTCTACCTCAGATTTTAAAACCAGATGTGTTTTGTCCCATGCGTTGACCTTCTTTAGATATGGACCTTTTCCAGTCAAGAAAGGTGGAACCAAAGAGATTGCCTCCATTTAAGAACTAGGGGATCCAGTATATGGACCTGACCAGCAGTGCCTGTGGCAGTATCAAATACATATAGAAAAAGGTGGTGCCTTGGTTATTTGGATTTCAAAACAATTGCAGTTAGTTAAGCAATAACTCAGACTCCACTCAGGACGTGGCAAGCAGCCAGTTTGAGACATTGACTAGCTGGCACATTCTGAGCTGTTGATTTTTTGTGAGTAGATATCCATAAAAGACTTTCCATTTTTCCCCACGTTTTAGGCAGCTGTACTGTCCCTTTTGTCTGCCTACCACCCACTTCCTCCTAATGATTTTTGAACCTGTTAAGTTCAACCAGGGTTTTGAATCAAACAGATTTGAAAGACGAAGATGTCTCAAAGCCTGTGAAATACTCAACATTTTCATAAATATTGGCAGCTGAGTAAAAGAACCCCTGTAGCCTCCTGTAAGAGTAAGACAGGTACAGTTCAGTTCATGTATCCCATTTGGAAGCAGCTTGCAGCTGATCAGCAATGATATATTGTCTAGCAGCTTTACTGTGCCTTGTCTGGGATGGTGTTGTAGAGACTGTGAGGGAAAATTGGGTTATTCCAGGCAGAGGCTTAAAGAAGCAAAAGACTCAAATCTATAGGAAAACTCCTTTCATTAGTCTGTCTGTCTTAGACAGCATCTAGTCTAAATTGTAGAGGTGCCTGTCAGGGGACAACCAGTTGGACATACCGGTTTCTGGTGCCTTACTTAATTTCATAATGTCAATGCAGTGGCCTAAGTAGCTTCATCATAGAATATGTATTTCCATAGTTTCTCAGGAAATACATATCTTTCTTCCCACCAGCTTTGAAGAACTGCCTTGTGCATACTTGCTGGGCATGCCTCCAATGCAAGTAAGTGTCATGTTAGCTTCAACTATGCTGAAAAGTCCTGTATACAATTGTAAAGTTCATTTTTAGACACAGAGTGGAAATTTAAGCTATAGAAAGAAGTGTACTCTAAATGCAAATCACTGTTCAGTTTGTATAGAAATTAAATTAACAGACTATTCCTGGAACATGCAAAAGAGCAAACATTACACTTAAAGGATGCAATACTTAAGGATCTTTTTCATTTTACTCAAATCAGCTGTATACTTGCATGTTGTTTCACCACCGTAGGCATCGACTCAGTGGAAAAAAAGTCTGCTATGTTCTCAGACTCCAACTTGCTCATACAAAAATCAATTTATCCAGAATAAGATTGTGGCCTGCTTCTCCAAAAAGGCTATTTTTCATGCAAAATTTACATGTCAAACATTTCAGATATAGGACTATTTTGAAGACCAAAATTTTTTGTATATACAGGGGAAAACTGGATTTCCTTTTGTTCAAAGATGGTACAAAACACATATGCTAGAAGGATGTTTAAAATGCCAAACTCTGCCTACCTGACTCAATCAAACCTGCAAAAGAGGAGGCTGTTGTCTTTTCTGAATGAAATGGATTAATCTGAAATTCCTTGGCTCAATTGAAGCAGCAGAGGCTTACCCCAGTGGCTACAGCCTCAGTCACTACCTCACACATGAATTCACTGATGTCAGTAGAAGACAGGAAGGTGCTAGTTCTGACAGCTTTAAACCAGACTTTCTCCTAGAGTAATTAGCTAATATGTTACTGTGAATTAAAACCAACTCATTCAAACACTGAAGGATGTAGATAGGAAAATAGCATAAACCCAATTTTGACCTCAACAATGGAAAATTTCAGCCCTCGCATAATTTCAGCCCTTCAGCATACTCAAGTGGGGTTGGCTAGAAAGCAACAATTCAGACTAATGAAAATATATGTCTGAATATTTAATTGATTTTCCATTAGGATGAAGCTCATCCCAGACAAGTCAGAGGAGAGTAGCTACAGCTTGGAGCTGGGGACGTTGCAGAGCAACAGGTCTGGACAGAAAGAACTTGCCTTCCTCTCTGCAGTCCTCCTCATGGCCGCAGGGTGTTTGGCTGCTTCAGATCTGATGCTTGTGGGGATTGAACCAATGCTGCACTCTGGATACGAGACTGTTCGCATGCCAGCTCTGTTTATGTAGATGAAAACTGGAATTAATGTGTAGATCCCTGGATGCCTTTTAATGTGACCAGTACAGGACAGGGTCCAAAATAGTCATGGTACCACAGGCACACGAGAGCAAACTTCCCAGTTAATGATGGGTTGTATTTTGCTGTTTTTACATATGCCTCTACAATAACTATGTAAAATACAAACTCTGAGCTTGCTTTTTAGAGGTGCAATAGACCTATCACATGTAAATTCATAGCTTGGAGACATGTCTGTGGTGCTTGATTGTTATCGATATAAAATGCCCTGTTTGCTTGTGGTCAGAGATAACACACTTTCAAATAGTTTTGTGTTTCTGCTAAAGCACTTCTTTAAATAATTTCTGGTTTAGCCGTCATTTTTATTTTATATGTTTCAGCCTTGCCGGCAGGCTCCAGACTTAGAAGATCACCCATGCGCATCTTAAAAAATGGTGTGTCTGTCAGGGTATTTATAGTCCAGCTCTAAATGAACTATTTAGGGGTTTGCTGTGGCTTTACACTCTTATTACTTATTTTACAACCTGTTGTATCAGTTCCCATATCTACTGTGGCCAAAGAGTATCCTTCTGATAATGTAGTACTAATAGCTATGCATTAATAATAATAATAAATAACAGAAATTATAGCTTTTGTCTTTAAATATTCATGCATCAGCAAGGTAGAAACTAATTTCAGAATTAATATGTGAATGTTTCAAGCGAATGTAAATAATTATACAGGCACACAATGTCAAAACATAAGTTCTTCTGGTGCGTACAGAATTTAGATACAACTTGTTTTACTCATTGTTTTAATACTTTAAATACCAGAATTCTGAGTATGTATGCCCACTCATTTTAACAAATAAGTTGCTGAGGATTTCCTCATATGCTCTATGCTGCTTAGTATCCAGAAAAAAATTCAGGAACAACAGATGCCAGCTTTGAACATTAGTACTGTATTTCACACTGTGTTAAATGCAGAGGTTTCATACAAAGAAAGCGAGGAAGAAGAATGCTTCTATAAAGATGAAAATGATCATATTTTGCTTTTTCAAATGAGAAGAAAACAGGTCATAATGAAAAAACTGCATATCACAGAATTACTTTTTATTATCAGCCAACCTAACCCACAGTTCACTTCATCATAAATTACAGCCAAGGTCATTGCTTCAGAAATAAAAGGAAAATTTTTTGGCTGTAGAATGAGGTATCCTGGCTTACCTTGGTACACTGCCACTTGGGAGCAACTGTTTCAAGAAATTTGTGGGCCAGGTTGAACTGGCTGCTATATGGTTATGGTTTTACTATGCTTGTGGAAATTAGCCCTGTTAGGTCAGGATCTTAACAGATATTTTTGGTCTACTTTTCAGGATAGAAAATTATTTTTATAATAAACTAATAATTTCCACCTTAACTACATTTGACAAGTAAGCATCTAAATGAGAACATAATAATTTAAAAATATGTCCTGTGCTACACCATTAAGAATTTGGACAAAGTAAGAGGTGTTCTGCAGGGAGAGCATTGCTGTACTGTTTTTTTTCAGGGTTCACATTAAAAAACAGAATTCTTGGCACTCTGAAGTAGAACATGAACCTATACTTACCCCATCAATATGAATAAAAGGAAATGAAATCCATGTCACGAGTTGATTAGAAAAGTTAAAAGTTACAGAAAAGCTAAAGTGCACATACAGAACAATTGTACCACTGCCTTCTGGAAACTTGAAATGAGTTATTACTGATGAACTGCACTGAGAAACTAGTCAATGAAATTATCATGCAGCTTTAGCTGTACTAAAAAGAAGACTCTAATTAAAGATTACTTGCTCATAATATATGAAGTGAAATACCGTTGTATGTTATTGCAAATTGCACAACTGAGAAAAGAAAGGGTTAAAAAGACCCAGTGACTCCTTAGTTGAGGGAAAAAAAAAAATAAAATTCTTCTTTTCTGTTATATCCAGTAGGGATATTTGTGTTTAGGGTTGCATGAAATGAATATGCATAATCTTTAGCTTTATTCTTGTCATTGTGTACAGTGTATGCTGCTTCTGTGTTGGCAAACCATGTTTCCCAGTTGGGACAAAGCACAATGGATACTACAGAAAGAAGGGAGTCAATCTGGATTTACCATTACGTTTAGATCAGGAAATCCTGTGATCCAGTGCTTTTTTTGCAGCCTTTTTGTGTCTTCTACCAGGCAGCAAATTAAATTAAGCCAGGTAAAGAGTTTGAAGGAAATCCTCTGCTCCTCTGGCATCAAGCTCAAGTTGCTGGCTGGGTCTAGGGAATGTTATGGGGATTGAAAGGGAACTTCCTTTGGAAACTTTCCATCTACTTGTGTATCAGCATGTGTACAGATGGTAGGAGCTCTGGAGCTCTCCAAATATTCGCTGATTCACACACTAAGGCAGCTCTGCTGTGACTTGGCCCTCCTTGGGCTGCATCTGGAGAGGGCAAGGTTTCTCTTGTACTGCCCTGAATGCCCATATTTCAGTAGGATGCAAGATACGCCCCCAGGCGAGCCCTGTGGTTCAGGTGGGGGAAGAAGTGCTTTGGCAGAGGGAAGTCTTCTAAGTAACCTTTTAGACTGCTGCGACCTTACTGTAAACTTTTTCAGGTTAGGGCATCCCATTGCAGGGGCAATACCACGCTAATCTAGCCACTATGCCACCTGCTTCAGAGCACTGGGGATTTTGTAAACCCATGGAGAGAGAATTAGCCTGTGTCCCAAAAAAACCCTTCTAATCCAACCAGACAAAATCAACAGAGATGGCAGTGCTAGCGGAAGCAATTTTCTCCAAAGTCACACTGCTGGTCTACGCAAAGGCGGAGAGACCTCAAAGAGAGGCCAAGGCAATCCTGCTTGCTTATGCAAGCGAGAAGTGGCCACGTTTACAACACAGTCTATCAGAAATATATTATTGCCCTTACACTATTTAAGTAATATTTTGCCTACCTTTTAAGAAGCTGAGGAATTTGCAGCCAGATATTTCTGATATGGATGTCTAAATAATCAGATTAAAATTCTATTATTTTTTCATTTTAAAAATACAGCTTTTCCAAAGTTTTCAGAAGAGGCAGTTGATATAGTTTGGCAATTATTGCATGAGAGAAACATGCACTCTGAAGAAACATACCTTTCTTCTGATAGGATAATGATATAAGGGACCAGTGTTCATTGCAGCTCATTTATGTGCTTACAGACTCACTGTTTCCACAGGTAGGATGTCTACAACCAAAAGCAAATAATGAAGTCACAATTCCATTCTCATTAAACAATTGTATGTTTCTAATGGATAAAACTGACTTATTAAGAATCCTCCATACCCTCCACTGAAAGGGAAGATGACCTTGTAAAAGCACATAGATACATTATACAAAAGAGCTGAATTTATCTCCTTTTTCCTCACATATTTCAGTGGAAAAATACAAACTGCTGTAATGAGGGTTATAAACTACCATTGCTCAAATCTGACTTTAAAATTTGGTTTATTTAGAACATAGAAATACACATGAAATTTAATCAGCATCTCAAGTCACATTATGTACTCTCTGTTCGACAGGAACCGAGCACATAAATTAGCTGAACTGGGAGCTAGTCCCAGATCCATCCCTACTTGGCTACACCACCTTTTGCTAGGAACTTCCAGCAGGGGAAGCTCTTAGCACATCAGTATCTTCACACTTTTTTAGTAGAGAGCAAAGTTTAGTCAAGACGGAGTAGTGGGTGGTGGGGGGAAGGGGGGCGAAGGAAGGGAACAAAAAATCAACATTGTCATAAATAGCCGTATTAGAAAATTACAGGAAAAATATTATTCTGGTCAGATGCTTTTTCTGCACCTTAGAATTTTAAAACCCATGTAGACATGGTATGTAAGAACAGGGAGACTGAGAGTATTTTTGTACTAAACTTTGTGGCTCACAATACTTCTTCTGTGAGGAAACCGCATCCAGTTTGGGACTGACAGGCAGCCTACAAGCTTTGTGCTGGCACACTAATCCCTTGTCTGTGGGTTTCTGAAAAACTACTTGCATTTTTGTTCCCAGTTCACCTTGGTGAAAAAACCCAATCCCACATATGATAAATCCAGTGTCTGCAGAAAGGCAGTCACCTAATTGCACAGTGAAGCAGAAGAAAGCCTTGCAAATGGTATACAATTTTCAAAGTGTTCCAAGCCTTAGGCAAAAGCCTTTCAACTATGTCTAAAACTGAATGATAAAATATGTTGTACAAATTATCTGTGAACAGGAAACATGTGGTAGTGGCAGGGGACTGAAATGTAACACTTGTAAAGAAATGGGAACTGCCAGTCATTTATACCCTTTTACTTTTCTCTCAGTCACAAGTTCCGTCATATTTTTTTCACCATCAGTTGATGTTCAAGTTTATAATAAGACATTTATCAGATCTCACTAGGCCAATTACAGCTTTGTAGCAAAAACAACAAAAATAATACCCCATATGAAGCTAAAGGTTTAGTTTTGTCCCTTTTATAGAGTTTCTGTTTTATCATTGTGAGGATGTGTGTGGATGGAATTTTGAAAGAGCTTCAGTACTGCAGAAACGCCGGGCATGTCAGTCATCTGCACTTAGACTAAAGTAATCATAAGTTGTCAAAACTTTCTCAAGCCCTGTCTATAAAACAGTATTAAAAATGAAATGGAGAGAGCAAGAGGAAGAAAAGGGAAATGCACAATTACTGTTCAGCAGGAATTAAAAAACCCAACACCAAAACACCTTCTATTCTGAAAGCTCATTTCTGCTTCCTTGCTCTTAAAGTTCCTGCAGTAATGGTGTATCTTATATCTGCTGGTTTTTAAAGATGTAATCTTTATCACTGATACTAACCACTGTGCGCTGTGGTCCTCACTGATGGAATTTTTTATAGTTTACCTCCAGAAGAACACTTCAGCCATGAGGGGAAGATAAAACAAAAACTTCCATGTTTTTTGCTTCACCTTTTACAACAAAAAGCGAACAGTATTGCTAAGTCTCAAGAATTTTTTTGGCATTAGTGAAACATGAGATTTAACTGTACTGCTTAAAAAAAGCCACCTGTGAGCAGCTATCAAAAAAAAAGAAAAAACCACAAAACCTCCCAGGATTTTAACCATTGCATTTTTTAGATAACTAGATATATTTAGGTCTTAGTTCTTTGAGACATTAGAATATATAAATACATAGAAAAGTGTGTGAAAGTCCACCACAAAGCTAGGTTCTTAAGTGACTCACAGAATGACATCCTAACCCTCGTTTAAGACTGTATTACTTGCCTGCGTACTGCTGTCCTAATTAGACCACATTAGGTGTCCTCGGTTTACTGTAGGGCCAGAAACATTCGTGCTCATCATGGTAATATGGCTGGTGTAATTTGGTGAACTGGTGAACATGCAACATTAGTGTCTGTCAAATCAATTTTCTGCTGATACTTCCCGTTATGTATCCAACACACAAGTACTTGAGAAAATAATTAAAATTTTGATCGTATCTTAGATAAAAAGTATTGCTTTCAAATCGTGCTAAGAGAATCTTTCAGAAGGAAAAGAATTAAAGATTTTGCAGCATTCTGAGAGACTAATGAAGAGGTTGTGTGATTTGAAGGTTAGCTCATAGGGCTGGGACTCATTAACATAACTAGGCAAACAATAAGGTGGGTTTTTTGATTCAGTGATCAAACCCAATCATTGGGGAAAATCTCAAGCAGATCTTTAAAAACAGTTTTGTGGTTAAAACAAAAGCAAAGAAAAAAAAAGTTGTAATTTACTTCAATCAGGTTTTTTTTTCTTGTCTTTTTCTTTTTCTTTTTCTTTTTTTTTTTTTAAATTTGGGTCATTTTTCTTGGAAGAATTGAAATGGAAAATAGTATTTTAAATTGAAATGGCTAGAAATTTTATTCTGAACTATTTTACCACTTTTCAAAGGAAGTATTTCCTTTAAAAATATTACAGTGAAATCTCTGTTAACAATTTTAATGTTTCTCCTCCCTTTCTATCTTCTGGTCAGAAGAAGTTACTGTTCAGAATTTGCAACTGGTTTTGATCCCTATAGATGTGCCTGTACTGCAAACCAGGAAAAACTCCTAAGCTTCAGTCTCCAGTAGTCCAGGCCTGGGATCTGCTAGATAACACAGTGGCTGCTTTCCATGTTTCATGTCTGGATTTACTTTGCGTGAAAACCAGGAAAGCATGAAGCAGTGGTGGTGTATGACTTTTACACCGAAGTAAGCCCAGACACATCTGGGAAGCATTTGTGGCTTCCACGGTATCAACGTAAGCTTTGAAATACTAGGATTTTTGTTTAGTGGCTTTATTATTAATGTAAAAAATCTCACTTAGTGGATTCTGAAATAAATGTGCAGTTCTATTATTTGATACCTAGATGACTTCTAGGTATCTTCTATATTTCTGGGCTTTATTTTGCCTATCTGCACTGTGGGAATAATAATAACTGCTTCCTTTGAACAGAGCTTTGAAATCTTTAGAAGAAAAATTCCATGTAACTATATTTGACAGTTCCAAATTATTTGTGCTTCTTCTCTTTCTTCTGTTAATTCCCATTTAGCTCCAGCATTTTTGAAAGAACAGAATAAGAACTTTCAGTTCCAGCTGTTTCTCCCATTCTCCTAGACTTAAGTTTCTAAAATTATAGAAGAAAGATCCATTTGAGGCTAGTAGACATAAAGACATCACCTTTAGCTGAGGAACTGCTTGAGCCATAGAGTTCTGTAGTCTAGCAGAATATTTGGACTCCTGTTGTGATGCTTATGCTGTTCTGGCATCGTTCCCTCAGGATCTGATGTTGTCTGCTTCTTTTCTTTTTAAGGGTTGAGTAAGGGTGTATGGCTCTGCCACATCAGAGCTGGAAACATCACATAAATATCCTGAATCACATTTCACTCCCAAATACTCAAATGGGTCGCCCCTTTCTATCCAAGGAAGTCCCTTCCTGTTAGTCCCAGAGTCAGCCACTTTGGCAAAGAAGCAACATCACTAGAAGATGTTGGGATTTGGCCTCCTGTTGGTGTTTTTCTGGAGTGGTAGGCCTCTGAAAGCATGCTTCAGGCATCCAGGTACCAATCCATTAGCACAGTGATGCACTTCTGCTCTAGTTGACCAAACTCACTGGCTTCCCTGTGCAATTCCAAAACCACTTGTTCATCATTCTTTGCAGGACATGCAGCGCATTTGTCACAATGAGTTGCATCTTTGCCCACAATGAGTCTAGGGTCTGTCTTTAGCCCCACATTAAAACCCCAGGAACTGAAATACAATTTTTTCCTACTTCTAGAAAAATATTGTCTACTCTGGAGACATGGTTTTGGACTTGTTGGTTCTTGGCTCTGACCCTGTATGGGTGTTTTTAAACTCCTTACATCAGGTTTCTGAGTCATTAGTGGGTCCCCTGGGGAAAGGAGACAGAGAAAGCACTTGGTAGTTTTTATATCTAACTTTATCCCTCAATGCACATGAACATGGGAAACAACAGGTACCCAAGTCATGTTCTTTTTTTGCAGACAATCTTCACTTTAAAACTATCATCTCCTAACGCTCCTAACTAATAATCTCAAAGTAATGACATCCCCAGTACCAGACTGTCTTTTCTTTCTACTGAGGAATGTGACTGCTTTCAAGGGGAAAACCAGCTTTGTGTCGTACAGGGATAAGCAGCAGAAAAACTGCATTTGCAGTGTGATTGCTAGTGACTGGTCATTAGAGTCATTTCAGAGGACAAAAATATATTGCTTAGCTTCTGGTTGGCTCTATGGAAGAATGCAGTGGGCCTCTTTCTACCATATCTACCAACCCCATCATTAAGATGTTTCTAATATCCTGGTTATTGCTTTTTTATTCTTTGGTGTCTTCTGTTTTGGAATATAATATTTTAATAATGATTGTCTGTTTTTTTGGTTTGTTTGGGATTTTTTAAATCAGAACTCTCACACTGTGGCACATGGGCCAGTTTTAGTCTATGAAGCACTTTCCAGTTATTATAATGGGCCTCTCAGCTGTATGATGTTGTCTCTTGACCTTGTTCCAGATGGCAAATGTCACTAAAAACCCTCTAAAAACTCTAAATACTTGCCTAATATCTCAATTGCCACAGTTGGTAGTGAGATGCTATGTGACCACAAATGGGAGAGAAACTGGTTCATGGGTCAACCTCTCTAATAAGATGTGTCATCACTATGATAAATCCCTACATGGGGTGTCATGTGTCTAGTGAAGTGAAAAATATTATGAATCTATTTTCTGGGGTCTGCAGGTGTAAGGAATTTCTGCCTACCTTGGTACCAGTGAAGATGGACTAATGCAAAGTTGCCACAGAAAAATATAGTCGTAGAAAATAGCTACTTTGAGTGAGATTCTCTGAACAGACAGATAAATTCTGTCTCATGCAGACTGCTGAAGAAAAACAGAGCAAAGTATGTGTTTCACTGGAAGGACACACCACTATAAAACAAAACTATACCATTATAAAACTTACATAAGACTTTTTATAAGGATGTGCCACTGCTTTAACTTGCCTTCTTGTCAAAGTAAAAAGAGGAAGCCTCACAGACCCCTGTGGGATCTGCTCTAGGCAGCTGTTTTGTATTTCAGGCTATCCTAATAATGAACAGCCTACACTGCCATTATGTACTCCATCAACAGAAAATTTCTCTTTTGCAAGGTGGCAAATTGTCACCTTGCTCATTCACTACATATACCTGAAGTTTTGACCCAAACTATCTCAACAACCTGCAAGAGTGTTGCTGTTGCTTTAAATGTGAAATAAAAATCACTTAACAGCTAAATTAACAGGCCAAAGTGTTGCTAATTCACTGTCTCAGAGGGGAGCTAAATTCAGACACAACGAGGCAGATGTCTCATACTGTGGATACTATTTACTTTTTTCCTGGGTGCTCCTTTCAGTGCCTGGAATATCCTACACTAACTTTAAGCAGCCTCTGACAACTGGTTCCCACATTATAGCAGACAAAAGGTCTTGCTTCAAGCTCTGTAGGAGACTGAAGCATTACAGGACTTTGAAAAAGAAGGGAAACTACGAGAAGGGAAAAAGAGTATTGCTGCATAACCAGGAACCCCCACATGAACAAGATTAACTGTTTTCCCCACCTTCTACCAATTGGCTTTGATAAATGACTAAATACATAATTCCATTTGATTCAAGCTAAATTCTGTGCTGTTTTCCAAGTCCCAGTTTGAAAGAATGCTGCTCCTGAGAATGCTACACAGTGGAGTGGGCCAACATGTTTTTACAATAATAACACTTTCCATTTTTATTAAGAATTTAATTTTGAAGTTTCCCAAAATGCTTCATAAAATCCATATATAAAGTATACAGCAGGTTTGCTATCAATGGGACCAAGACAGGGCAAGAAGGGTAAACTTTAGTAATAGGCTTCAGCAATCCCTATTTTATAGAAAGTGTATGTGGACTTTAATGTTTACATAGGCAAGATATAGCCTTAGTTCTTTAACGATCAAATCCAAAAGAGGCCAGTGGAAGAGAGCAAATTAAACTAAATCTATCTATTAGGAATGGAGAAACCTCCTTTAAAATTGTTGCTTTGAGATCAGGAGCTTGTGGTCTTAAAGGAATATATATTCAAGCTCGAATCGGAAGCTTATGAGCTAGTTTTTGCCCAAATTTTCCTGATAGGAACAGCCAAATTCTCAATCCTTTTGTTCTGTAATGTTGTACTGAAGGGAGAATAAAACAGGTGTAAGGGGATGGTTTTAGTCTTGGATGAAATAGTAGAGAACAGACACATGCTTAGCTGCTGCTGTTTTAAGGCTCAGCCGCCAGCTTCTTGCTGAAACCATAAAGGGTGCAGTAAGTGGATATAAAAAATAGATATTCTTACTACTTTGGAACTTTGGCAGGAAAATACCCCATTTCTATACCTTTCACTTCATTTCTCCAATTCCCCACAAGCACCTCAGAATATCTCCATGCTGTTCTGCATTTTATCTACCATGTGAGTGACCCAGGGTGCCTGTCACATGCTCTCTGTCCATACAAATGACCTGGGATCCCCCCCCTCCTGCACACAGAGAGAGCCCTCCTTTCAGATAATTTTGGCAATGTGATTTCCTCTTTATTCAGACAAAATCTCACTGAAGTCAGAACTTACATAAGAACCAAATGCAAACTGATAGCAAGATAATATCTTCCTAAGAAACAAAGTCTTCAGAGTCGTGAGTGGAATGAAGATCGGTGTAGCGCCTTATGGATTCCTTCAGCCAGCTGTACACCAGAAAAAGAGAAGATAGTGATGGGCTATAGGTACAATCCATCTAGCTTGACACAGACCTTTACCAACTGCCTGGTCCCAGAGCTTTACCACTCCAACAGCAAAGTGTTGGAAATCCCCCTACCAGGGATTTCCAAGGGTCAAAATGGGAAAAGTAAGAGACCTAAGCCTTGTCCTGTCAACACTGTTTTGAAAACCAAGCTGCTAGGTTACATTACACCTACTGGTGGCATGATGCTCTCACATTTCCAGTCAAACCCACTATTTCTCACTTGCATATGTTTTAAATACAGGTTGTGCAATGCAGAGGATGGAGCAAACCTGCTGTGCTCTGCCCCAGCAGTCCCCTCCATGCTCTGCTGCATGCCAGTCGGCTCCGAGCAATCCTCTTATTGGCATCACCATTATAACTGGTTCTATTTCTATTATAATATTTTCCCTCATTTCTACTGAGAGGGTTTATCAGAGTTCCCTTCAGAGTAAATCACTCATCTGTAACTTCATGAGGTTTTAAAAAAATAATTTAAAGCTAAAGTCTAGAATCGAATTGGTGTCTCCATCTTCTGCAAAGAAGCTGTCAATTAGAGACACCAGGTGGGAGCAAAGATCACTGAAACCAAAACTGAATCAAAACATGGATTTTTTCTGCCTGCTGAGGAGCTGGCAAGCATGTTTTGCTATTCTTCAGTTGGCATAACTGATTTACTGTGAGGGAGAAGCTATTGCACTCTTGGAAGGTGAGAAAGTTTATACATTATATTGCCGTACAGTGCTATCTCAAAGAACCAGAGTGAAGGTCTGAGGGAAACAGGGAGTACCAACAGTTCTCCAGTTTGCTGAACAGAATGGTTTAATGCAAGACAGCTAGCAGATGGCTCTGATTCTGTCCCCAAACAAGGTGTGACTTATACTGTAACCTGGCAAAACCAGTTCTCCTCTTAGGGTCTCTATTTTCTTTTCCAGAGCATTAGTTACACCAAGACACCCCAAGAAACTGAGACAATGCAGTTTCGCAGCAGTGCTGAGATAGTGTCTTAAAAACACACACAGATGCGTGCAAATGCCAGCACAATGCATCTGTTTCAGGTTTCCAAGCTGATAAAGATAAAATTGCAAATGGTCCAGAGTTATGTGCCTTAATAATACCTTTGTAAAGGTTTTCAAACTCCCTTCACAACTCCTCTCTCATTACAGTGAGAAAAAATGTGCTTTGATCACTTCTATCTTCTTCCCTGGCTGTATCTACTCTCTTTTTCTCATGTGTGTTGACTAAGACTAGCTAAGAATCCAGTGTGCTGGAGTCTAATTCACCTAAATTACTTCTCTAGAAATTCTAATCCCCTTTCTTTTAGGCTATAGCTTTTAGAAAACTCCATAAACTATTTCAGTCTAGATAGAGCATCTTTCCTTGCCCAGCCATTATTATCTTAACTCCATTGTTATTTGTCATTTTCTATTTTACAGATTTCTTTGAATATTACTGCAAATGTAGGAAGACTAATGTAATTTACATAAAGTGAATTGAATCTATATTATTCAGATGCATGCAAGATATATGTAATATTTATATAAAAATAATGCAAATGTTTCCTAGATGTTGCCAATATATTTACTACAATGTTAAAGTTTCTCTTCCTGGGAAGTGTACTGATAGAGCTGTGCTAGGGCTTAAAAGCTATGAACAAAGCTTTGTCTGTAGAAAATAATAGAATAGGATAGGTAGACAGCCAGATAGGCAGATGAACTGACTAAACTGAGCTATCGATGGGGTATGCATAAAATAACAGCATAGATCAAGCAGCAAAGGCAAGGGTCTAAATTTTTAGGCTCTGAATTATTAGACTTACATTGGAGCTCTTAAAGAAAAAGGAGCCATCAGGTTACAAAGTCCTGAATCAAGCAATAACTCCAGAGGACCAACAGCTATCAGTTACAGATGAGTCATGGAAATGATGATGCATATAAACCTTGAATGAGACAGCTGTCCCAGTACCTTTTGTGGAATGTGCTCACTCTTGAGGAAGAATAAAACTTTGGAGGCCTTTCTTATACTGAGAGAGGAGACAAATAACTACCTAATACTGCTAATGGTGCACTGTTGTCAGAACCCTAAATGTGATGTGTGCGGTGGGCTCCAGCAGCAAAATGGGTATTTCATTTTCATATGAACAGTAAAGGGTCTGTTAAGGAGTTAAGCAGTTATTCACAGTTACACCTGTGAATAACTTTAAGTATTTGAATAGTTCCACTTGCTATATTGGGATGAATCATGTGAGCGATGTTACCCACAGGCACATTTGAAAGTATTGATCCTAAGGACATGCCATGAATTATTCCACTAATTCATAAGCTGATCATTAGGAAGTAAGCTTCTTCAGAGATTCAAGCATGAGGGTTTTAAAACACAGCTTATGAGTGAACCTTAAAGCAAACCATTTTTTAAGCTTAAATACGCATACTTTTTTTGGGAAGAAAAACCCAACCACAAAAAAATCCCAACAAAAAGTATTGATTACCCATTGATTGTACCCTTCCCTTCTTTACTGGTAAAAACTTGCAAGTTCTTTAGAGCACCTGAAGATTGATGATATAACCCCAGAAAAGCTATGACTAGACTTGCAGCTCTTTCCTAAGCAAAATGGAGAGGCCTGCCATGACATACATTATTTAGTATGAATGAAATGTGCTGGACATTACTTAGACTGATCTAGCGTTCATCCAGAGTCACAACGTTGGAGAAGTAGTAATCATGAGCATTGGTGCATGGAGAACTCGTTTATCACTACAGAACCACAAAAGAAAGAGCCCATTTGAATCTTATTTTCAAGTGTGCTTTGAAGCGCTAAGGTTAACAAATCCTTTAGTCACATACTGTACAGCCCTAATCGAAGCTTTTTCTGCTTGGTCCTACAGAGTGTGTCTTTTTGAATGAACCCCCTACAGAAATAAAAGGGACAGTGTAACTCTGAAACTGCACTTCTGTTTGAAACTGGTCTACCTGCTTCTGAGACAAGTAGCTCTACAATGACTGCAAATGACACAGATAATTTTCCTGTTTGTTCAGCGTGTGTGTTTGATAGTTCTTTCTATATAGATGGTGATACCATTTCCTTGTTAGTATATGTCTTTTGCTCAGCAACTGCCAAGAGCAAACTTATTTAAAAAAATCAGCAATTCAGAAGCACATTGACAGAAAGACAGCAGGGAAGGCACAGACCTCCCTGAAATGATTTTCGGTTATTAATCACACAAACTTTTATCTAGAACCAAATCCAAACCTCAAAAGATTTGTCAGATTAAATTTTTAAACCAGTGTTCAATTTAATGTGTTTTATAAGCTTTGTCTTAGCCAGGACAGAGATAGTATTGCAAGAACTCTGTAATAAACACTTCATGTTTAAATTTCCTCCACAGTTCATTGAAATCAAGGGGCCTGACTGTTTGGGACTGAAGTCACAGAAAAACTCTCACTCGTCCTCTAGACTTCATTTCACTTTTAGTACTAAAAAGTAATTTGACCTCAATGATTTATTTGCTTCCCCTTTTCTTCTGTAACTAAGGATATTTAGCAAAGCAAATATCTTTAGGGAAAAAAAACCCACCACCACCAACAAAAAACTCCTAACTATGCATTGGTCAAATTTTACATATAATTGGAATTACTGGCTGAGAGTGTCAGTAGTCCTTGCCTGGCATTATGTTACTTACCTTGTTCCTGAAGATGACCTCACACTGATTTTTTATCAAACAAAATTTCTCTTGATTAGCCATCCACAGATACAATACCATGCTCTCCCTGGCAGGTAGGTCAGGTGAAAAGAGCACAGTATTTAGTGGGGAACTCTCAAGTCTCTGGCTGTAATTCTGGCAAGATCAGTGCACATGTGTGTGTTCAGAAGCTTTTGGTCAGACTTTTTATGTGTGTGAGACAATATGATGGCAACCAAACTGACAGCCTCTACAGAAACACTTCAGTTGGGGACTGACTCATGGGCTGATTTTGACATCATGGGTGTGTTATATGGGGAATCAAAAAACTCATTTCCATTACAGCTCTGCAAATTCCATGCTTCAGCATTTCATGGAAAATAAGATGTCTGAGCTTTTGCACCCTGAAATGGTGCCACTTCATAAGTGGTAACATAATTAATATTAATTGTGAGTGTTTAGACTGTACTCTGAAAACATAAAAATCTATATAGATGGTAAGTATCATTAAGCACTTTTGGAAGCATTCTTTGAAAATTAATTTCTTGAGGCACATTTTCAACAAACACCTTTCAGGACAGCTTGTGCAAAGAATATACTGGCCTAAGCTTCAGAACTGATAAATGCTATAGATAAACTTACACTGAAGAGGAGCTTCTTGTTTCTAGAAGAGGAAAACAGCATGTCTACCTGTGTCCTGGGCAGGACCATAATGCTAGCATCTAAATAAACAAATGTGAAAAGAAACACTACGTGAATTTTCATTCTACTTTCTTTTCAAGGCAGCAATATCCTCTGACAAACAGACTGTGTCACCAACCTCGAATAATCATTAGGGTTGAATAACCATAATAACATTTAAAGCCAGAAGAGATCATTTAGTCTTCTCTCTTATGTATTACACGCCATTAAATTCCCCAGAGTTGTAGCTGTCCATTTACTGAGTCCAACAGATTAGGTTTCACTGAAATCATGTCTCTTGAAGAGAACAGGTGATACCAGGGTGTTCCCAATGCCCAAAGCCCTGCAATGTCAGATGATTAAATGTGTTACGCTCACGCATTCCTAGAAAAGGTGGGGGTGAACTCTACATTCTGGCCTTCCTGAACTGTCTGGGTTAGTTCTCTAGTAAGTATATGGAAACTACTAGCTTGCATATAGACACATATATTTAAAATCCTAAGCCCCATAACAATCTGAAGACAATTCCCTGGGAATTCTCTCTCTTATGCTGCAGACACTTAAAAAAAAAAACCTTAAAACCCCATCTAATACACATTAGCAGAGAAATTCTTTCCTTACACCAAGTCTAACAATCCTAGCAAACCTAAGCATGGGAATATAATTGGTCAATTGATTAGTCCTTACAGGCTTTTGGAGATGACTCTGCTTACCAGCATGAGATTTCATTGTATTTTATGTACCAACATAAAGTTGGACATGTCATGATGGCAATGCAAAATTTCCTGATCTTCTGTAAAGGAAGGGAATCATGAAAGAGTTTAACAAGTATCTGTTAACTGGTACCAAAGGTGAGAGGGTAAAAACGTAACCATATGGTCAGAAAACAGGCCACATTTCTTGTGGAAATGTTATTCAACACTAGAATTTTGAAGGCTCTAATATGAAAGATTCCAGTCAGTGGTGGCTGTACTTGCACCTACTAAGCTATTCCAGTGTTTAACTACCTTCTCCACTAGGATACTGAGTCTTATTTCAAGTAAGTCTGAAGCTAATATCACATTCCCACTAATATATCTTTTAATATCTCTATTAGATTGAAAAGCCCCTCACCTGCCCCAATATTGTTTCTGTCTGTGTATACACAAATTCTTTCTTATCTGCCTTTTTGATAAATTGAGTAGGTTGAGCTGCTTGACTTCTTATTGTAAGAGCTGTTTTGCAGCTCCTATCTGTGTAAAGGAACCAGCTTTTCCTTTTTTTCCCTTTTACTTCATTTTGCCTTTTTAATATAATCAAATATTTATTTAACCATTTTTATGAAGAATTGCAATAAGTGTGTTAGTGGCATTTTCAAGATCTTGGTATCAGCAGCTGGTTTTGCTAGCATTTGTGGTTTTATATGCCTGTGATATTTATTATATTTACTTTTACATATGGTAATGCATACTATGAAATAATACATGACAAATTGCTGTTATGATTTTCACATATATATTTTCATTGTATAATAAAGCACACATACCATGTGTGTATAGTCTGGTGAGCTTATTGTATAACTGCACTGCTGCAGTCTCTTTATGGAGTATCTGGTAGTTCTGTGTGAGATACCAAATACTCAGTCATTGCTGTCTACTAGAGAATATTTTCCATGTTTATTTTAAAGGGCTTGAAATCACAAATAAAAATCAGTAAGTAGACCACGTTGTATATTTAAAAGTCTACTATGTTTGTATTTTCAGTGACAGCAGCCAAGATCCTGGAGATGTTTTGCATGATTCAGGTGAGTAGAAAAGTAATTTAAGCTGGGATAAGTTTTGTAAACATTTGTAAACATTTATTTTCTGTTATAGAAGACTCATAATATCTGTGTCTCCCCAAATAAAATATCCATTAGTTCCCACTCCTATTTTTTTTTTCCATTGTTTCTCAGCTATACAAATGATTACTTGAGACATTTGGAAAGCTTTAGAGATGTGTCACTCTTAAAATGTATATATTATTTTGGTAGTTATATAAAGTTATTGGCCTGGTTCTGACTGTTCTGTAGAATAGATATTTCCTTGTAATTTTGCATCTAGGTAGAAAGAGTCTAAGGGGTAGTCAAATCAAAATTAAAGAAAAGCAAAATTGAGTAGTAATTCAGCTATGAAGTTGTTATCTTACTATATGATATAAGCATTTATTTAAGCAGAAGGCAAATTACAGTCAGATTCTCTTTCACACTTCCAACAACTAAAAGCTTTTCCATATAGAGAACAGGCTATTGGCTCAGGGCTGGAACACAGGAAGAACTTTACTTTGTCCATTGTTTTTCTTCATAGTGAAGAAATTATGAAAGCTGCATTCTCGACTAGGTTACAAATCTGTCTGGATTTTTCAACATTAGAAGGAATCATAAAATCATAAAATGGTTTGGGTTGGAAAGGACCTTAAGATCATCTAGTTCCATCCCCCTTGCCATGGGCAGGGACTCCTCCTACTAGGTCAGGTTGCTCAAGGCCCTGAAACATCTGTAATATATATGAAAAAAACCCTAACAGACCAATATTAATCTCTAGTACTATGGTCATGATCCCAGAAATTTCCATCTGGTTGTTACTTGCTTTTGCCAAAGGATCTGAGGCTGACAAGGACAAGAGCAAGGTAGCTCACTCTAACCCCTCTATAGAACTTCTTGGATTTAGACTTTTTTTAGATTTCCATTACAATAAACTGGCTACTTGTTAATATAGTGCAGACAAGGTGTATATGTGCTTGTGAATGATAACTCCAAAGCAAGCCTAACAGTTGTTAGGGTGCCTGTATTCTAGGATAGCAGTAAAACCACTATCACGATTACTAATAAAAAACACTTTAGATTAAACCTCAGCTACCAGGCTTGGTATACAATTGTTATTTCCAGTGATGAATGTTTAAAGCTAATGTTGAAGCAAACATATTTTATTTTTATTTTTATTTTGCTTATAAAGAACAGGAGTTTGCTCATTAGAACAATATGGAAAAAGAAAATAACTTGATAAAATGCCCAGGGACATAGAGAAATACACAATATGAAATCCCTCACATGAAAAGGTTATTTTACTACTGCCATTTTAAGAAGGAAAAGGAAAAGCACTTAAAAATACATATACAAGATTAGAATTACACGTGAAATTTACAGAGAGGGTAAATTGTTCTGTTGTGCCATAGAATTTCAACTCTTCTTCACAGATGGTATGCCTTGGGATAAGTTAAACTCATAGCTCTGGCTAGTGTAAATGACACCATTGCAGGAATATCAGCCTTCATGTCTCTTCATAGAGGACACCACTGAGTACAACAATATATTTGTGTGGTCAGAAAAATATAGTCTTGCTGAGTCCATGCAAATAGGAGCAAGACTAGACAGCTTCATTGTATAAAATAATCACAAGGGATGGATAAAGAAAATAAATTCTGGCCTCAGCTCAACAGAAATTGTATTCAAAAACCTGTCTCAGTGCAATAAACATAAGCCTTGTCTCCAGCTTCTCAGTAAGTAACTAGTCAAAAGTAAACCAATCTTTTAAGGCAGAAATTTTTGAAGGTTTAAAAAAAACCCACAAAAAAGTATTCCAGGTTTCTGAGACTACTGGCATAATGTGCCATCTGAGGTTGAACATTGATGAGACCTGGTGTGATCAAAGAACTGGAACGAAAAAACTGTGTTGAATACTTAGGAATGAGCTCCAATTACAAGCTGGAAATCCTTAAGCTTCATACAGCTTAAGCACAGCTGGAGAAAGCGTTGCTGATCCTTACTTTAGAAGAAATACCACCAAGGTGGCTTGAACCAGAGGCACAGACTCTTCAGGTTCAGTTCTGTAGGCCTGGCAACATGCAGTGTGTCAGGATGAAGCTTATGGAAGCGCCACAAACTGAGAACTTAATTAGCCAATGTCATGCTGCTGATGTAAGATTCTGGTCTAAACCTGCTTCTAACAACTCTTGTCTGAAGGCCTCAACAGTCCTGCAGTTACCTACATCTGGTTCCTTAGTTTCTGTTTAAAACACAGTCATGCTATGCACAATTATACCCATACATTAAGAGGGGGCTGGAAGTTATGAAATTTGAGCCCTTGGAAATGAGTTTCTGGGGTGAATAAAAGTATTTCTCTTGATACGTCTTGCAGTCTACTCCAACATCAGTAAGCACCCAAAACCAGAAGGTGCAGTTTCACATTCTATCTTAGCTAGTGCAGATGCTGCTGAAAATTGCAGTCCCTATCTTCACAGCCTCCCTTGTTTTAGATTCTTATTCCCTGAATCTGTAGAAAACTAACTCCAAAACAAGACTGGCTGATCCAACCTATTTTCATTATCACCATATGGAAAACAGGGAAATGCCTGGCCTGATAAGAAGATGGTTAGAGGAGCAGGACAGACCATTCTGGCAATAGCCAGTTAGAGCAAATTAAATACACAGCAATACTGCAGCCTGGCTATTCACATCCATCCTTAAAATATGAGCAATAATACAAGCTCATTTGTACATGCATCAGAAAAACCCCCATCTTCAGCAAAATAGCAACAAGTAAGTAGTAGCTTAAGTGACAGTGAAGGATTTGTACTATCCAATAGAAACAAGTGACCACAAGCAAATGCTAGATACGAATAAATTGCTTCATTTTATTTTATTTTTTTTCACCTCTGTGTAGTAAGGGAAGCTTCCTTTCTCATCTAAAGGAGTCTTACAGGGAGAACTTTCAAGTGCTGTCTTATTACTAGTTGCATTGTCACTGGTATCCTAGTCAGTGAAATTACCTGATCATCAGGTGTTGTCATGTTGAACCTGGCTTTGTCATGAAGTGGTTGGCTGAAGTGTTTCATGTTCAGACACTTTTATTTGTTTGAATACATTCAATCACCTATGGGGATTTTTGTATCAGTATCTGTTGCAGCTGGAAAGAGATGTGAGGCTAATTCCATGGTTGTGTTCCAGCGTAATAATATATCTTTATATGGTAAATGATAATGTCTGTGGGCTCTAGGAATCTGCGATGTTTCTGTTGCCCTATTGTTCTTCATCAGCAGAAAAACCAAAGCCCTCACTGAAAGTTAAGGTTACTTTAAAGAAAAAAATAATTTAGCAATATTTCTGATACAGATTAAAATACAGAGGGCCTCCAAATAAAACTAGTCTACCTGAAAATTACGAAGAATGTTGTGCTGAATATTGCAAAATTATTTTTTTCTTCCAGAAAAGCAATTACATTTGGATGCTGACTGACATTAGACCACCTGATTATATTCCATTTTATAAAATGCAAGGAATTTACATAGTTGGAAGGTTACACATAGAACTCAATATTGTGTAATCTTGAAATGTTAACTTTTTCAAGCCATGTAGTCACTCTGTATGAAAAGGTAGGTGATATTTCTGCTCCAGTAACCTTCTCAAGACTCAGCAAATAGACTCGGCAGGGGTTAACCTGCAGGATGTCCATAACTGAGCAGAATTTCTCCTCATCCGTAGTGATAAAAAATCAGCAGAATTTTCCTCTTTTCATATGTGAGGGAGAGTGTGAAGCCTTTAAAAAAATGCATAAGGACAGAAGAAGCTGGAATGCAATAGACTTCGTTATAATTTGTCCTCCTGTGCTGGATGAATATAGTGCTGAGTGACTGGCAGATATTTTAAGATCTACTTCTTCTTTTTTTTTTTTTTTTTTTGATTAGAAGAAATTGTTCATAGCCTTCCTTGGTATACAGCCCTTGATTTCTATCTGCTCAGGAACTCTGTATCAGAGAAAAACTTCTTTTTAATAAAAGCTTTAGGGATACCTCACTTGTAAACAGGCTAACAGTAACCTCTATTCGAAAGTTGTCTTACAAGCACATTTTCATTTCTTTTATTTTACTAAAGTTTCTCTCAGATTTAATTCTCTGAGATTTCTGCGTAGCTTAAAATGATAGGTGACTTGTATATCAGCATATGCATGCGCTGGTGGAAAACTTATACTCCTTATGAAGAAATTTAATTCTCAACTTTGAAGTTGGATAGGAAACTCCAATTCAGAATGCTGGAGAAAACGTGCATTTGTAAGTAGCCATCCTTATCCCAGTTAGCTGTAATCAAGTCTATTATGAAGCTTTGCCTACACTATTCTATTAGATTGTCATTATATTTACTGCTTCTGGTACGGCTGCATTACAGACTGGGACTCAGCTACTACAGAGACAGTCACACAGTAATTACTATTATCCAAATATGCTTGGTTAGGCTTCAACTATTGCACAGTGGCAGTGCAAAAGGAAGACTAGATTCACTACCATATTCACAAATTTCTTGCTTCTCTGTAACTTCTATTTGCTAATCTCAAAACTCTCATAAATGGTTATGAGCCAGAAAACTTACTCCAGGTGTGGATTATTTACTAGTTAGCACTTTCCACTTGCTTCTTTTTAAAAAAGAAAAAAAAGTCTACCAACAAGAACAGAGAAACAAAGGCATTTGCTTTTGATGGCCAGTTATATATTATAACTGTCTGAAGAAATTGATACATGAACCAGTGTTTTTCTAGGTCAAAAGAGCATTGTCCAAGTATTTCTTGAATACTTATGAGTAACGAATATATTTGCAGAATTCAGGATTGCCTCTTGAATGATTTGTAAGCAAAATAAAAAGGGAAAAAAAACCTGGCTAAATTCACAATGAATGTTATTTGCAATGAATAATTCAACCCATACTAATTATTTAGCACCTGTAGAGGAAAGAGAAGGAAATAGATATGCTAATATGATGTTGCCTCTTTTCTGCCTAACTATCAGGTATTGATGTAGAGAAGGGCAAATGTCTGTCACACAGCACACTTGCTAGCAGATGTGTTATCAGCAAGGGAAGAGGCTTTAATTTGCCAAAATTATCCACCTATCTGTCTATCTAGGCATTTATACAGAAAGAATCACACATATTATCTCTATATATTTAATAAATCTGTTGTACATGAACTTTTTAACTTTGCTTGACAATTCCAAAATACACATATTGACTGTGATATGCAGGACACAAGCATATTAAAGCCATGTGCAGACATATCTTGTGTACGCGCTAGTACAAGAGCTTAAGGGCCACATTTCTTCTGAAATGGTGAAACCAGCAGTTTTTACACATGTAAGTTAGGTTGATGCACAAGATGAATCCTTACTTGTTTGAGTCACCATGTTGTAGGTATCCAGTATGTGTTTGCATGCAAAACTATGATGCTCGCTTTATTTTAAATACTAGGATTATAGTACAATAAGAAGAAGAATATGAAAGATAAAGATCCCAATGATCTTAGGAAGTAATAAGCAATATTTTAAACATTTCTGGTCTGTTACAGTACAGTTATATAGTACGTGTGTGTTGCGTAATTATCTGACAGCGCGTGTATATATTTTACTTTATAGACCTTAGTCTCTTCTGTGGTATAATACTGTATTTTGTAGAATGAGATAAATTATCAATGGTTTATTTGAAAACTGCTAACTGTGTTCTTACAGACAATCAGTGGACCACACATATCCACCTATAGGCAATCAGTGGACCACACATAATGGTTGACATAGGTATGGGTTGTTCCCTGATGTTTCTCAACATTTTGCACTCACACAGACCTGTGTCACACACTGCCACTAAAGTGGCACCCAAAGAGTAGTATGGGTTTATTCTCTTTTATTAATAAAAGAATTGTTATTTAATAATTTTACTCGAAAATAAGAGTTCTGCCCTCAGCACCCTGTTTTGAGAAGTTCCATATATAGAGTGATCTAGGTTACAGACAAAAAGAGACTTTACCATTTACATTGCAATAAATATATAGTTTAAATAGTAAGGAGGAGCACAGAGATTTGCTTGCTCTGAATATCCCAGGAATTCATGTGTTGTGAATCCTGCAGTTAGACCAACACACTGGGCTTTTACCACTTTTCTTCTAAGCAGTTGAGAACTGCAGTGCAGTATTAAGATGCAGCCAGTAGGATAGGATATTCTAAATCAGAAGAGGATTAATTTTAATAGCAACATGTAGCTAAATAACCTAACCAGATTTAGAAGGTCTCTTTTTTTTTAACTGGAACATGGGATTTTGAAAACGGATGTGTGGAACTGAGAAATTTATTATAAACGGCTGAGGTTGGGGAGAAATTTGGATGTTATTAGGAATTATCTGAAAAATATAGAAATGGGTTATCAGTTTCCAGGTAGGTCTACAGGACTTTATAGTAGTCCTGTAGGTCTACAGTTACAATACCAGCAAGTTAGGTGCAAACTGCAGCTGAGAGAATTCAAACTCTCCTAACATAATTTTCAATGTTTACTTTTCTGCTCTCTAAGATTTAAATCATTGAGAAGGAAAACTGGCCCAGGTTCCCAGCTTTTTCCAACACAGGTTGAGTAATAGACAGCAGGCTATAAATGCACCACTTGTAGTTCTGTGATCCTGTGCTGGTTTTTGCCAGTCCTTAGCAACTTCTGAGCTTCTCTAAATTAAACTGGATGGTTACGATTCCAAAGGGAAGACATAATGCTTGATGACTGCTGAAAAGCAGAACATGCCAGTCTTGCCCCCACTATGTTTTGTGTTTTGAGTTGTGAGGTTCTTTGTGTGTTTTTGGTTGGTTGGTTGGTTGGTTGGTTTGTGGGGTTTTTTGCTGTTTCTTTGTTTCATGGACCTCTCCATTTTCTGA
This sequence comes from Strigops habroptila, assembly GCF_004027225.2. NCBI lineage: Eukaryota > Metazoa > Chordata > Aves > Psittaciformes > Psittacidae > Strigops > Strigops habroptila. The sequence goes on from NC_044278.2 coordinate 59,153,270, forward strand.
TTTTACTTTTCTCTGACATATCATAACTGTGGACCATAAGGGAAACTTTCCCATGATTTCAGATTTCAAAGCTACAGGTGGTCTGCAAGCATGGCACTTCAAAGAGTGTTTTGATTAAATGAAACAATGTTTATGTAATACAGATCCCAGATCTTTGAACTTTTTTCAGATCAATTCAGCCAACAAAGATTCAATTAGGTGAGATCAGAAGACCCGCTTCCATCCTTTGTTTTCATCTGTCATTCAGCTTTGTCTTTTCAAATAGCTTTAGTACAAAACTAGGGCCAATCATTTATTTTAATGAGGACCACAATCATAATGATGGTGGTGGTGATCATGGTCCTTGTACTAACAGTAATAAAACACATTTGCAGCTGGCAATGTTTGCTTAAAATAAAAGGAAAAAAAAACCAAACCCAAAATCAACTAGTATAGCCCAAGTAATATTTTAACTGAATTAGCACATGTTGGCACAAGCTGGGTCTGGATCTGCTACTGAAGCTTATTTAACTGTATGTATCTTGTGGGGTTTGGTTTTTTCTTTCCCCCCCCCCTTTTTTTTTTTTTGCCTTCAGTGAAAGAAAAACTGATCCTAACAGTTTTAAACTTGTTAATTCAAACCATATGTCATAAAGCCAGTCTCCATATGGTGCAACACCACCTTATATTTACAGGGTGCTGCTTTTCCAAACATTATTCTAAAAGCTTTATTTGCCCCAAATGTAATAGGAGGGACTGAGCTCCTGAATACAGCTTTTAAAATACCTCAAGTGTCTAAATCACATGCTGATATAGCATAAACACACCAATTATTAAAAGCTAATTACAGCCCATTTTATTGGCAAAAATGTGCTAATCAAGTCCTTGACTGAGAGGGTATGCTTAAGAGAAAGAAAAGCATGCTGTCAATCCTCCATTTCCACACATGGCAATGAAAGATAGGTGTAGAAAAAGTATCCATCACCTAGTGGAAAGACCTTTACTATTTGAGTTTCCATGCTGGAATTAAGAGAGAAGAGGAAGCCTCTATCCTTTCTGTCCTTAAGAAAGGTGGTGGGGAGGGGGAACATGCTCTGGATTTCTGAAGCACAATTGCGATGGAAATAAATGGAGGTTAAAGAGACTGTTGACTTTGGCTGATGCTTTTTGTCTGTTTCTATCTACCTTTAATAGAAAATGTTGTGGAAATATCTTTGAAATGTCTGTCTTCACTATGGAAAAAAGCTGAAGAATAGCACAGAGTGCTTTTGGGGTAGTCTTTGAGGACCATTCCTTCTATAGCACTTTAGTCTGTTTACTTGATTTCACTTTCTTTCTGGGGCACCAGAAGCTACCTACTTTCTTACCCACTTACTTATCCTAGTACCAGCCCACTGTCCATATTTTCAAGCCCTAAAGAAGAAGCAAATGCAACATGGATTTGATTTCCTCAGCAAACTTTCCTGGGGGAACAAGCAGGAGCTTAGGCAGGCTTACCTGCGAGATAATCTGAAAAAAGACCTTCAGATGACACATGATTATCTAAACTTAATTGTTTGATCTATGTAGGGAAGAGTTACTATTTTGAAACGCATGTCACCAAGAACTCGTTCTAGACCTGCTCGTTGTATCTAGTGACAATAAAAATACTCTGTTTTACTGACTTTTATAGAGGAATGGTGTAGGATCTCAATTTTTTCCCCACCTTGCCCAGTAGTTTCTCCATCCAGACTCTGTTTAAACCATAAGGTTATGTGTTGGAAAACATCACACATCATGTAAATGCCTCAGTCTGAAATGAACCCTGCAGCCAGAGTGAAGATGCTGGATTGAAAGCATTATCACTCATCATTCTTCAGATACGTAAGCCTGCCTCACAATCAGCCTCTCTTGGCTTGCTTTTCTCTTTTTGTGCTTTATGGTTAAAGTGAGACTTCCTTGCTCCTGTAATGAAGGTTCTTGGTGTGTGATTTTTAAGGCTTTATAGTGGGTCAAAGAAGGACCCACAAACCACAAACAAGCCTTAAACTATTGACACATGTGAAGTCAAATTCTCTGATCACTTATACCACAGTAACTAAATCTACCAGAGTGAATCTAGAATAGCTCAATTGGCATCAAGGGAGTTACTTCTGGCTTCTTACTGGTGCAGCTGGAGGCAAAATTTGACCATAGAGAGAAACATTATTATTTAGTTCATTAATCACCAAGGAAACTTGCTAGCAGAACAATCCTACTGGTTTTCATTATTTCCTTGATAATCTTATTAGAAACAGAATTCTAAATTTCATGCAGAGAATTCAGTGGAAAGAAAACAGGCAGCACTTAGCAAGCAGTCCAACCTATTTCCAGTCTAATAAGTTAATAACAACATTCTTACAGAAACCCATACAAATAAAAGCAAAATAGCATTCTGAAATTAAAAAGAAGAAAAACACATACACAAATGAATGAAGTAGTTCAGTGTTTAATGCCACTGGCTAAAAAAAGATTCTTATCATCTTCAACAGTCTGCCACTTAGATTAAGCTACCAACGAATTAACCTATTCAGAGTACACAATGCTTTCTTAATACAATAGTCGTGAATGGATCAGTGTAAGAATGATGCATTGTCTATCATCTGAATACATCCTGAAGAGAATGTACTCAAATACAGAAACTAAGCTTAAGATATGAACAAAAGATAAATATTATCATGTGCCTACTTTTTCAAAAGAAAATCAAAGAACCCACCATATGATGTAGTGCCACAGTTACTTGAAGATGACCTCTCATGAAGACCAAGAAACAGTAATATGCTATGATTTACGATGGTAGATTAGCTAGACGATTATTTCAGTCAGGAAAGGTGTCCTTTCTGATAACAGCTCAGTCAAGTTTCTCCTTGTGCAGCACCCATTTTGCATGTAAGTTTTGTTAGTTTTGTTACCAGTGAAATTAAGAGGCTTGAAGCCTCTGCCACTACTAATAGAGAATGAATCAACACAGAAATCCCCTAGAAACTGCTCTGAATTGTTTAAAATACCTGCTTCAGACTGCTGCAGATTTTCATATTTTCTTTTCTAGTCCTCCACTAATTTCAAGAATCTGTATTGTCTACTAAGCTACCAGGAACATCGCTGGATTCTAAACCCCAATGTCTCTTCTATTGGATTTTTTAAAAGAAAGTGGTATTTTTTAATATCATACTCAGACTTTACACCATATTAGTTCTCTGCATGATACTAATTTCTCCTATAAGCAAGCTTTGGTTCTTGAGAATGGACAGTAAAAATGCCAAAACCAGGCAAAAGTTATCCTGGATTTCAGACCGCTAAAGTGCAACATGAGACAGATATGGTGACTTGCTGTCTCTACCACAGATTTCCTTTGTGCACTTCAGCAAGTCACTTGATTTTTCAGAGTCTTGGCTACCCATTTGTGGACTAGGAACAATAGTTTGTCAGTTATTGAATGTCTTGTTTATCTTCTCTAGACAGTCACAAGATAGTAGCTGGGTCTGCAGAGTGTCTGTTATGGTGGAGGCTCAACTTTACCTGGAGCCAGTAGGAGATACTGGACTGCAAATAGTAGCTGTAGCAGTAGAAATAATAATAAATAGGGGAGAAGGAAGAACATTATAATCATGATTTACATGTGGACTGTTTATCCTTAACTGTTACACATCCCATATGCCTTTTGCTTTATCACAGCATGATGTTCCCTGAGATCTGCGTCCCTCAATCACAGCTTTTCTTTGAAGGGAGGTATCTGATTGCTGGTCTGCAGGGAAAGAAACCTCATCTTGTCAAATGATTGGTATGAAGAAAGAGAAGCCATTTTCCCCCTCTCCCATGTAAGTAACCAAGCTTATACATTAGAGGGGGAAGAGAGGTTTAGGTTTGCTGTAATAGCTATTTCAGACTCTGGAAAGATTAATGATATACTGCACTTCTGCCTGTTGTATTTGATATTGGGGCTGTATAAATTATATCCTTTATGAAAACCAACAACTTTGGTGCTTTACAGGGTAATTATTGCAAGAGAAATGTCCAACTTAGGGGGGATGGTTTTGTCTCTCAGTTTGGCAAATAAGAGACTGGGGGACAAGGAAACCCACGGCATGTTATTGCTGGATTTGGCTAGGTTTTCTGCAGTCTTGTCAATAAGCAGAATTTGCCGGATTTGCTGGGAAAGTTCTTGTCGTGGTTTGAGCCCAGCCGTTAACTCAGAACCACACAGCTGCTTGCTCACTCCCCCCTCTTCTTCCTTCCCCCGCTCCCGGAGGGATGGGGAGGAGAATCGGAAGAATGTAGCTCCCACGGGGTGAGATAAGAGCAGTCCCGCAACTAAGGTATAATACAAAACCACTACTGCTACCACCAATGATAATAATGATTAGTGAAATAACAAGGGGAGAGGATACAATTGCTCACCACCCACCGACCGATACCCAGCCCGACCCGAGCAGTGACCTGGGCCTTCCGGGTAACTCCCCCCGGTTTATATACTGGGCATGACGTGCTGTGGTATGGAATACCCCTTTGGCTAGTTTGGGTCAGGTGTCCTGTCTCTGCTTCCTCCCGGCTTCTCCTCCTCCCTGGCAAAGCATGAGACTGAGAAAGTCCTTGGTTGGAATAAACATTACTTAGCAACAACTAAAAACATCAGTGTTATCAGCGTTGTTCCCAGGCTGAAAGTTAAAAAACACAGCACTGCACCAGCTACTAAGAAGGAGAAAAATGACTGCTATAGCTGAACCCAGGACAGTTCTCCATGTAACTCATCAGACTACAGTGCCCAATGCCCTTGACAGATTTGCCTGCACGAGCAACGCTGCTTTTCCTGTGCCTCTGGTCTGTGAGGCAGGGACGGAACACCTCAACAGTGTCCTCTTGCACTGTGCCCAGCAGAGGTGGCTCAAAACAACACTGCTTTCTGCATGGGACTCCAGGGCAGCTCGCGGTTTCATCCCTGTGAAACACAGCAGGACTCAAGGGTTGGAGCTGTGAGTTCCTGGGACAGTTCAGCTCTTGCTGGGAAGTTGATAAATTGTCTCATAATAAGCTGAGTCATATCAGGTTAACTGACCGTCAGCACTTATTTTATAATATAAATTACTTATACTGAATTGGCCCAGAGGCTTTAGCAGTTGATAAATAATTAATAATAAAACAGAAATGAAATGGAGAGGTTGTAGACCACTTTTTTTATTTCACAGTTTCAACTACTGCCTTTTTTTTCCTTTAATATGAATCCTCTGAAGTTGCAGTTATGGTTATTAATGATAGGGATAATAAAACATTAATCAAATCTTTACAACTTTAAACAAGAAACTGTGTCTCATTAAAGTGTATAACAATCTTAAATGCAATCTTACGTGTATGGCTTTTCTTTTCTTCTTTATTTCTTCTTTAATTTTAATTATATTTGTCTTTTACGAATTTAAAATTTCATTATGTATAAATGAATACACTTGCATACCCTTGTTCCAGCTCAGGCTTTAGCTTAAATTGTCCTGATATGTAGTATTCTAAAATAGTGAGAGAAACAGATTGGTGTGCTAAATGCTACAGTGACCTGTACGGCAGCATACCATTTTACCAATACAGAAATCATTCTACGTAGTCCGTCAAGTGAAACTATGGTTTTATGTAAGGATAACAAGGCGTTTGTTTATTCATTTTTAAAATAACACGATTTTTAAATAATCAAGATAAAAAGGTCACATATTTATTAATATGTAGCTCACTTCTCATTACTCTGGTAATATTATGCAACTGTTGCCTTTCAGCTGCCAGTTCTTTGCATTCATTTAATGTGCTCCCATATCCTTGTATGTGTCAAATGTTACTATGCTCTTTGTTTTATTCAAGCTGAATATATTAACCTCTGCAGCACTTGTTAGAATGCAATGCTTTTCCTCCAGAATCCAGAAGGAAAAAGAACTAAAAAGAAAAAAAGAAACCAAAAAAAGCCCCGAAAATCAATTTTACATGGCCACATCAAAAGATTCTTTTTAAACTGACTTTCAAAGTTGTAAATTTTACATTGGAATACTAATAGTTATTAACTTAAATGCTTAAAAGCCCAGAAAAAAAGAGGTATTTTGAGTCATTATTACTCATTCAGAGACCAGCTTCTCTCTCAAGAGACTATACATTTTTGACAAGGGATATACAGGCAAACATTGCATTTCCCTTAGGAATAAGAACACTCCCTGAGAACATTTTGGTAACCTCAATAAGTTAATGATTATGCTATTTAACTGTTAGCTTTTTTCCAACAGAGATGTTTATATTTCAGTGAGTCAAACATCTCAGTACTCAGTGCCTCTGATTTTGCATTTTTCTAAATCCAAAGGAATGGACAGGCCTGTTGGAAAAAGCTGATGTTTATGTTTCTGGAGTCACAACCTGCACACGGATTCACAGGGAGGTAAATGTGTTATATGTATACCTTCAGACACAGTGATGCTGGTGGACTTGTAGAAAAAGATGCTGAAGGTGAAACATGTAGTTCATGTAGAGTAATTCAGTACTGTAATTCTGATGTAATTCATTGAAATGATGAATTATATAATTTTCTGTAACAAAACATGAGATAAGACAACAGCAGTTGGGTTTGCTGTGATTCAACTGTAAAATGTTTGTTAAAAACATTTTTTAATCAACCATCTTAAAAGACACAGGCTTTGTAAACAGTTGGTAATGATACAAATTAAGGAGGCTAATAATCTAATTCACGCTGGAGCTCGTGTTGTCATAGACATATTCAGGCTTTCCGGACTCATGGTGAATATTGCCAAGGTCGCTGAAAGACTATATATTTCCTCAGTTCTGGAAGGGTTGTTGATAATATGAGTAATTATTTTTAACTGTTTTTACAGGGGCAGTTAAACATTTATTGAATATCACTCTCCTCTCCTGATCCTTGTCATCTTGCTTAAATAGAATTAGTGTTACTGCAGTTTGAGTATCGGGTACTAAACTTGAATAGCTGAGTATATATGGTGCTTATATTTTTGGGTTTAGGGGGGAACAATGTGAAAACATCCTTTGACTCCTTTGTGATATGCTACAGAATTTAACACCATGATTTTTCACTAGGTCCAAAATCTGACATCTGCTGCAAAATTACACAGCAAGCTGCCAGCAGTCTAGGAGACTCCTGGGTTGTGACAGAAAGCCCAACCAGAGGAGATGTTTTGCTGGACCCATTGCTCATCAACTCAGAGGAACTTAAAGGGTCATCGTAACCTGGGCTACAGTGATCATGCCCTGGTGAAATTCATGATCTTGGGGGATATAGGCCAGGTGAAAAGTATAGTTAAGACATTAAATGTTATGAAAACAAACTTTCAGTTGTTTCACAGACTAGTGGCTGGGACTCCTCAGAAATAAAGGAGCAGAAGAGAGTGGGCAGCTATTGAAAGATATCTTTCTCAGAGCACAAAAGCTCCTAGTTCTCATCTGCAAGAAATCAGGAAAGTAAGGCAGGACACCAGCATGTCTGAGTATGGTCCTCCTGGTCAAACTAAAGCACAAATGCATACACAGTGGAAGCAGGGACATGATCTTAGTAAGAATATAGGGATACTGCCCAGAAGTACAGAGATAGGATCAGGAAAGCTAAGGCACACCTGGAGCTAAATTTGGCAAGGCATGTGAAGAATAATGAGAAGGACTTCTGTAAGTATGGCTAATCAGAAAAGAAGAAAAAAATAAATTGTACCCCTCTGGTAAAGGAGATGGGATCTTGTGACAACTGACATGGAAAAGGCTCAATAACATTTTCACCTCAGTTTTTACTAGCAATTTCTCTTCCCACTCAAGTACCTGAATCTAAAGGCAGGTACCAGGAGAATGGTCTCACCCATTGCAGGAAAAGACTAGGTTTGTGACCATCTGAGACACCTGAACATATATAAGTCCATGGGACCCAATGAGATACATCCAAGGGTCCTGAAGGAACTGGCAGATGTAGTCACGAAGACACTTTCCATAATACAGGAAAGTCATGGCAGTCAGGTCATGTCACCAATGACTTGTCAAAGGGAAACATCATTCCCACTTTTAAAAAGGATAAAAAGGAGAAGCGTGGGAACTACCCACAAGTCAGCCTCACGTTTGTGACTAGTAAGATCACAATGGAATGGATTCTTCTGAAAGCTATGTCAAAGCATATGGATGACAGGGAGGTCATTAGAGATAGCCAACAGAGTTTTACAAAGGACAGATGGTGCCTGACTAATCTGGTGGTGGCCTTCCGCAACAGAGTGACTGAATTGGTTGATAAGGGAAGAGCAATTGATGTCGTCTATCTTGATGACATCAGGAATTCTGTAAGGCCTTTGACATGGCCCCACACAACATCCTTGTTGCTCAGGCGGAGAGATATGGGTTTCATGGATGGTCTATTCAATGGATAAGGAATTGGCTGGATGGGACATCCAGACAGTTGCAGTCAATGGCCCCATGTCCAACAGAGATCAGTAGCAAGTCGTGTCCCTCAGGGGTCTTTAGTGGCCTGGTACTGTTCAATATCTTTATTAATAGACAGTGGAATGCTCATCAAGTTTGCAGATGACACCAAGCTGAGTGGTATGGTTGATATGCTTGAGGGAAGGGATGTCATTCAGTGAAAGCTTGAAGAGTGGGCCGGTGTGAACCTCATGAAGTTTAACAAGGCCAAATACAAGGCGAGGTTGGATGTGACTTTGAGAAACCTGATCTAGTGAAAGATGTCTCTGCCCATGGCAGAGGTGGTGAAACCAGATCTTTAAGGTCCCTTCCAACTTAAATCATTCTGGGATTTATGATTCTATGATCTTCTTGAAGTACATCATATAGTTTTGGAAACAATCAGACTTGACTGAAAGCTGTAAAGTACAGCAAAATGTACCACATCCTTTGTAAATTTTTCCATTGATAAATTTATCTAATTATTAAAGAAATTTGCCTTCATATCCACTCGAACTCAAGGGAATTCAACTTCCAGTGCCTAGATCTTCTCTTTCCTTTTGATGACAGTTCTTTAAGAAATGCAGAGATTTATTCACAGACAGGTGGTAAAAGGTCTCCAGACATTAATCTTGATGTATGCCTCAGTAAGTAAGAAAAAGTATGGATTTGTCAAGTGTCTTTCTTTTTCAGGAGGCAGATAGTGACCACAGTCACACAGGGGATGAAACCTGGTTAAGCAACAGCAGGCAACAATTTCTGATGGTATAGATAATCGTGATTTTCTCTATAGATAGGAAGTTATCTATTTTGGTGCTTGAACAATCATAAACTGTGTACTCTAGTGGACCAGAATGTGCAGGCAGACAGTATCAACACGTGGCTGAGCTGCTTTTTCAATAAAAAATAATTACTAAAATACAGTAGATATAATGTAAAAGAAATCTTTTAAATATTACAATAAATTAAAATAATATGTCTTCATTAAGAAGAAAATTAACCAGCAAATTGGGTCTTAATTATTAATAGATACATTAGGTAAAAGGAACAAAAATTTTCAGATTCTATCAATATCAAAAGAATTAGAATTAGCCAGCAGGTCAATAATGAGTATCTCAAAAGATAGTGCTCAAAATAAAAATGTTTATGTTTATATTAAGTATAAATTTCAGAAGTGTAGTAATGGTATAAAGCAAGAGAACTAAAATTAAAACTACTAAAATGGGTAAAAAAAAGCAGAACCTTGATACCTTATATTTAATTAGAGCAAATAAAATAGAATAAAATGTATATTAAAATTAGCAAAATCTGTTATTTTCTTTTTCTAGAACTTACAAATGTTATTGTTTTCAGTTGTAGAAGTATTGGCACTAAGAACTATATTAATAATTTCTGAGCTACACCAAATCTAATTTAGTGAGTTTACTGATCAAGAGAGATTCTTTCTAACTTCTACAAGGCTGTCTTAAGTCTAATGTTTAAGCCATTCTGTTTATTACATCGCTGGCAGTTTATAAAAACACTAAAGCAAAAAACCCTGCACTCAGAACTTGATTTAGAATTAGGCAGATGTAGAGCAAACATGAAATAAAAATGGTAGTTTGTATAGTAGCATAGAATATGCAGGGAAACAGCATTTGGAGCAAGAGAGTGCTGTTTTGGCTTTCAAAACACCTACTTTGCTGTGAAAGATGGCATTTGCGGTGGTTGTGAAATTAGTAGCTCTGGTGATGACCAGAAACAATGTGACCCAAAGTTTACTGTGATTTCTGCCTTAGCCTGTGCTTATTTCTCTTCTCTGTATGGAAAGAAGTAGCCTCTAAAGGCTTCTGGAGGCAAACTCTGCCTGTCTAGTCAAGCCATATGAATGAGCTTGTCAGGAGCTCCTTCAGAAGTCTTTCTGAGTACTTCTCAGAGTTTTTTTCTGAGCATCTTTCAGCTGCCTGTGGGAGTAACATAGAGTGCTAAATTTAGTAAATTTTACCAACCTACTAATTTTAAGCACAAACCTCACAGCTCCATCAGGCTGACTGATCCCATCTTCCCCGATGGTTTCCAAAGCAGTTGTTAATATGTATGCATTTAATTTGGTTGACTGGAGATTTTGTGTTACCTACAAAATGTGCATGGAGGAAGAGAGTGAGGTCCATGGATTCCTTTTAGATTCCAGTGATCTAGGGGCTGCAGAATAGAAAAACTGCTAGGATATGACTACTCCTTACTACCTTCTCTTAAGCACTTATGGTAAATTAGAGGGCAATACTGATGAGCACCAAAAATTAATTAGAACAAAAGGCTAATTGAGCATTATTAAATTCTGCTAAAAGTAAATCAAGTGCCAACATTGTTGTCATCTTGAAAATTAAGTGAGGTGGCTGTGTAGTGGATGTAAAGTCTAAGTGTATGAGACAAAAGCATCATTAGTATTAATGCCTATCGTTTATTTTGCATATGCAGTGAAATATTACAGTCAGGATGAGGGTTCCATTTACTTGGCAAAGTACAGATACAAATGAAAATGTAATTGCTGTTGTAAAGACGTTTTGGATTTAGGCCAGCAGGAATCCTGAAAAAACACAATCAAGTCCTAAAAATTTTACTCCTGTGAGCAGCCCTCGAGACATGAAGAGGTGATTTATCTACAGAAGGAATCAATAAAAGAGTATGTGCAGAACCCAAGTGCAATACAAAGCAAAAGACGAGGGTCATAAGCAGGAGGAAGAAACTGAGGGTAATGGCATAAGAGGCTTGTTTCAGAAAAAGTCAGCCACCTGCTTTTGTAAAAGATCCAGCATCAAGCCTTCTCCTTGCCTACCCTGCACTCAAATCCTGAACTGAAATATAACTTATGGCCTTCGTGTGCGCTATCCCAAAGGCGAGTTCCTTTCAAGCAGAACAGACTTCCAAATCATTAAGGTCTCCACTGGGCTATGAACAGCCCTGGAACCACAGAATAACAGGGACCCCACAAAAGGTTGAACCAGGTGATTTTTAGAGGTCCCTTCCAACCTGGGCTATTCCATTATTCCTCATGCTGCAAGTGCTCCAACCCCATCACTAAACTCACTCTAGCTTATCCAAGCCTTTATTTTACTGTCTCCTTATACACTTCAGGACGGTCATTTGGATCTACCTAACTCTTTACAGGTATGAACGCTCACAAAAGACCAACTGAAGTTAAAAATGCACTAATATTCTTGCATCATCATTCTGGGTGACATTCAGTAGACAGATGGCCCCACTATCCTTAGATAGTGCAACATGTAAGGAAACCCTGGTATGGAACTGGTACCTTCAGAAGTAAAGGTAACTTCCTGACTCTTTCATGGATACCCCCTGCTGTTTATGTCCAACCAAATATTACTGGGTGCTCACAGATATAAAAATGAAGAAATGACAGTGCAATTGAATACATAAAGAAAATGTGTTGAGAAGGTGATAATTTCGAGCACTTGAAAGTCAGGAAATAATATTTCCTGTAGTAACATTATCTCAGCCATACGGTCTATTTTATGACATACTTATATTTTACCACACTTAAAGGTAAGACATATCCTTAAAAGAAAAGCAGGAATATAAAAGACTGCACTAAGAAAGTAACCTTTTCCATATCCCAGTTTTTAAAAGCTTAAAAGACTAACTGTAATGTGTGAGTTATTTCAGTTTTTGTCCTTAATATCCATTAAAAGAAAAAGAAAAAAAAAGTACAAGACAAAGTAATTTCCAACATTTCTGCTGCAGATATAGATGGCAACTATCCTCCTGTAAGTACACAGGTTTTGAAACTTAAAAAAAATAATTTTCAGAAAAAACTTTTCAGAAACAAATCCCTAGCAGGTTAAAAAGGCATATCCAAATATATACAACCATATAAATTCTATTGAGAAATACAAAAATACTAGCCAAAATATTTTCTGAAATTACTGGTATTGGAATGGCGAAGGGATGCGAGACAACAGGAGTGTTTTGTCAGTACCTAAAAAAAATAAGCAGAACAACGTAAATCACTACAAATATCATTTAGGGTGACTGATATCAGGCAAAGTCATGAAAGGGATAGACAGACCTTCACTTAGGAAAGAGGTAAAAGGTAGTAGCCTAATGAGAGTCAATATGGCTTTATACGAAAATGGTCATGTCGCAGAAATTTGATAAAACTGTCTAATGAGATTTCAATCTTGTTTGACCAACATTATTGCATTTTCAAAACAGACCTCTCTAAAATATTTGCCTTTGTGCACTATACAAAGTAAATTCATTAGCCACATACAAAGGAAGAGAGTAGAAAAAGTAATTGTAGATGGAAAATGAATGATCTGGTAATTTAAATACTGAAAGGAGTTGCAACAGGACTATCCTTGACCCAGGCCTATTCAGTATTTTCAATAGTTACCTGGAAATAAATAAAATGTCAGCAGATAATCTGAGCAGCTGTGGCATGTTAAATAACAAAGAGAAATTCTAGCAAGTGATCTGTATTGAACAATCAGCATTACTTACACAGCATTAATGCTTTTCAGTTAAATGCAAGGTCACACATTTGAAAAAAAAAAGGCGGTAGGTGACACTTCAGGGTGAGAAAGTCTTTTCTGAAAAATAATAATAAGTAAAACAAAACTACACCAAAAAACAGTGACTTGAAAGACACAGTTGGCAAGGTAGAGAACCAGCTAAATATGAAGGCCCTGAAGACAAATACAGTCCTAAGAAGCGAAAGCAGAGAATCTAGTGCAATTTTACCCAACTGTAGATTAAATATCAGAAATACTGACTTCAGTATGTAGTTTCCACTTATGATAGAAAAGGTAAAGAAACCAGCAAGAATGACTGACAGTCTAGAAAATCTAATATACAATGGTCGCCTTAAGAAGCCCAGAAGGGGGCTTAGCCTAGCCATCCAATGTTTGGGAGTTTAAACAGCTAATGTATAGGCTTAGATCAGGTGAGGAACATTAACTTAAGCCTCATAGATTTCTTCTAGGCTTTTATTCCATCCGTTAAAAAGCTTACCATGCATTTTTTGTAGGAATTATAAATTTGTAATTTGAATACTGGACATTCAATTTCAGTGTCTGACAAACCAGTCAGATACTTTCCACCATGTGCCATCCAAGCCTGAGATCAGAATGACAAAAAAAAGTTTCAAAAGAAGACTTCATGAAACCATTTGTAAACAGGGGGATTAGATTTGATTTTTTTCCTCACTCTTTCTCCATTTCTCTAGGTTTTATGCTTTTTTCTAATCATCATACTGCTTAAGAAATTAGCTATAAGGACAAGAGCTGTTAGTAGACTTTACAGAGTGATTTACATTCTTACTTTTCCTTGGAACAGGTTTTATTGGTTATATTTTCCTTCTTTTTTTTTTTTTTTTTAATTTTTTGCTGTTGTTGCCTATTGGTTGTTATCAGTCAGAAAAGAGTTCTACGTGTTTTGGTCATGAGAGTCCGCCTAATGTCTGGAAGAGGGTAGTCTTTAGTGAAATATAGCATTTTTGTCACCCTTGCAAGTTCTGAGAGTAAATGTTTTCTTGAAATCCAGGAGAGAAGTCCATTAGGATTGAACAGTAGAAGAAGGAAGAAATCCATTTAAAATCTACATTTGATTATTTTTCCCAATTCTTATTCCTGTATAACAGATTCGTACAAATTTACAGTCACCATATTCAGATGTCTTTTTTTTTTTTTTTTTTTAAATCTACTTCAGAATTTTCTATTCAAATTTTTAGCTTTAAAATGGCATAGCCAGCTCCGGAGACAGTCTTTAATACAAAGAAAACTACAAAAATGACTGAACACTATTATGGAATAAAATGAAAGGAAGAAAGTATTAAGGGGTGAAGGAGGTGTTATTGATGTGGAAAATGAAATGGAGACCCTTTTCCAAAGACTTCTTAAAAGAACTGTCCTTACAGCGCCTTCCTGCCATTTTCTCCATTTCCCCAAAGATTTTGTAAGTAAAACCCTGTACCGTAGGTGTTTTTCTACTCATGAAATATTCATCAGCTCTGCAGTTTTCACTTAAAGAAGGAGCCAATAAAAGAAAAATACTTTAGATATTCTTATAAGAAGAAATTCAGTGCTGCCTAACTTCAAAAATTAGGTGCATTTGAGAAAGAGAACTATGTCACAATCTTCAATATATTAGCTCTCTCCCTATAAATCTGTAGCTAATGATGTAATGTGTAACATGAAAATCATATTGGATTTATATTCAGTTCCATTAGGAATATGACCTTTTCTCATTTGGAGCAACATTGGTACTATTTTTTGCCTGAAATGGGGCAATCTAAACAAAGTAGCTTCTGAATCATAGGGACAATGACTGATGACAAGTTCAGAAATAGTCTGTCAGGGGATTGCTGGTTATTTGAAGTGGATTAAAATTTTGTGTGAAAACCTTGTGTCGAACCTTTGCTAGTGATGAAATGTGGAGTCACATAGAGTGAAATGTACCAAATGTCTTCATTGCACCTTCATCATTGCTACAATAATAATGATAAATCCTCCAAATACAGAAATTATTATCGTATTTATAAAATGTGGGTTTTAATTGAAAGTGATTGTTTTCTGAAATATCTCTAAAAGATACTGGAAAATGAAACCAAATCTCTAAAAGATACTGGAAAATGAAGCCAAATACCGTTATTTCAGCTCAAAGTGTGATATTCAATGCAACTTTTTTTTTTTTTCAAAAAAAAAACAACCCTTCTGAGATCACACAAAACATGAAATTTTTATACGCTTTTAATGCTTTTTCAGGACCAGCAGTAAGCCAGAACATTAATTATGCACACAATTGTATGGAATACCTCTAGTTTCCTTAGGTTTCAATGTTAAGAGTGGAATCAGACTTAGAAATGCATACATGAAGGCTATAATTGCATTTTCTCTTGCCATCTCAGCTCCTCCAAGAACTTCCCTACCATAGAATCATAGAATCGTGAAATCATAGAATAGTTAGGGTGGGAAAGGAACCTTAAGATCATCTAGTTCTAACCCCTCTGCCATGGGCAGGGACACCACACACTGAGCCATGCCACCCAAGCCTCTGTCCAGCATGGCCTTGAACACTGCCAGGGATAGAGCATTCATCACTCC
Source organism: Strigops habroptila (assembly GCF_004027225.2). Taxonomy (NCBI): domain Eukaryota; kingdom Metazoa; phylum Chordata; class Aves; order Psittaciformes; family Psittacidae; genus Strigops; species Strigops habroptila. The sequence goes on from NC_044278.2 coordinate 59,168,791, forward strand.
TTTGGCAACCTGTTTCAGTGCCTCAACACCCTCACAATAAAGAACTTCTTCCTTATATCTAACCTGAACTTCCCCTGTTTTAGTTTGAACTCATTACCCCTTGTCCTGTCACCATGATAGAAAGAATGTTCATAGGGAAAATCATTGTAGCCCAAGTAAGTTCATGATGTCAGGATATGGGTGGTAGCTAAGAAGCAGAAGTACAGGGCCCCTCACAGGTAAATCTATGAAAGAACTTTCCAAGATTGCAGGAGGCCAGAACTAAAAGTTCGTCACCTGAAGAAGAATGAGCAATGAGGAAGAGAGCCCTGCAGTGTTATTTACAGGGGCTACTTCTTCGGAACCTCTTTGCTTTTAACTTGGACAAGATGACACGGCACATACGAGACTGGCATGTGAAGATACATTCACGGAAATCAAAGTCATATTTCCCACTGAATTGTCTGGGATTGCTTCCTCATGATTTCTTTCACCGAGCCCTTTTGAGAAATGTTAGATCATCAAGTACAGATTATCATAAAACATCAAATTAATTTCTTTGAGACCATTTATGAATGCATACATGGGTTTTTTGTAAACTGAAAATGAAAGAGAATTGTGAAAGCTATCAGTGCAAAACCTATTTCTTGTCAAAGTACAAATAGATGACAATGGAAAAAAAAGAGAAAAGTTTAGTTAAAAAAGAAAAATAATTATATCTCAGACTAATTTTGAAACTACTTTTGGTTATTTTTGAAACTACAGTTTTGTTGTCTAACACTCCAAATTGCCACCAAGGTGTCAGGCTGAGCTACCTGTTCCATGATGGAGGTTGATGATTGGTTCTGATGCTTCATTGTGGAACAATCAGAAAATCATCTTACAGAGAAGAAGGAATGCATGAGCTATTTGAACTGCAGTTCCCCTGGAACACCTCAATGACATTTGTAAATCACTCTTTTGATTTTGATCATAAGATTTAAGTTTCCTTTATGCTGTTTGTGATGAGAATTCAAAGTATCTACATTAAAAAAAATAAAAATCAAATGTTTTCATTCATGTGCTATGATTCTTAGGTAATGTGTGATGATGGTTTATATCTGTTTTTAGCTTGCCCTTCCTATGCAGTGGAATACCTTGGTTTATACCAGAAGAAAAGCTTGCCTGGAGGAAAATAAGACTTAATTTAGTCATACGAAGACTAAAGTGATATATGTAGATGGAGAGAAATATCAAGGTAATATGTTTTGCCAAAATGTATGTGACTGCTTTGGGTGAGCTGTGCTTGCAAACTTCTTTTTAGGCTACCATTAAGGCAGGAATTTTTTCTTCACCAGTGCTGGTTGGTTTAAGTATGAGAAATCCTTTGGTCAGTATGCCTTTCCCACACTTCTCACTGAATGTAGAGAAAATGTCAAAGACTTACTTTCATTAGATATTTGCCTTCAGAAGGTTTCAGTTCAGTGATAGGAATCTGATCTATTCTTCTGTCAGTGTTAAACTAGAAGTTTTGATTTTTAAGATATAAGGAATATTCCATTTTAGAAAGGTGGTTTAATATACATTTTTGTAAAAGATTGAAATGAAAACCAATTTGACTTGACTGAGACATTTGATTCTATCTATCTTATTTATGGCTTTAGCTATCTAGCATTGGTAAAAGATACTTTTTTCATAAACTAAGGAAATTTTGATGGAATAGACTGAATCTTTTCAACTTCTTTCAGATTGCTTAGAAGTAATTGAGAGATCCTTACCACTTTTCCTACAATGCGTTCAAATATCCAGCCAACAAATGGTGTGCATTGCCATGGCTTCTACTGAGTTGTAGGTGACAGGAAATTTGTGTATCGAAGCCTGGGAAAGGCATTCTTACGTAGGGTACTAAAAGGTATCTACCAGGGCTTACAGTTATCTTAAAAAGGGGAAAAACCCCACCTTTTAATTTTGCTGAAATCCGACTGTTTAACTATGACACTTCTCTTCCCAGTTTCTCACCCCCTCACTGGAGACAGTAATTTGGGCCCTCACCATGCCACCACCTGATGGCTGGTATTTGAGTCTGAGCCTCTTCTGCATTGAGACAGAGGCTAGACCCTCATGGGGATAGTGACATGTGTTTGGGATGAGCGGGTGTTCCCAGCCTGGCAACAAGGAACAAAGAGGCTTAGGGTACAGATGAACCATGAGGCTGCCTGAGCCCAGGTGAGGTTTTGGTTTGGAGCAGAAGCTTTTGAAAACTGCAGTGAAGGTTCTCTCCCATATATTTCTGCCATGAGTGATCTAAGTAAATTTTAGCCTTGCCATAAGTCTGCCCCATAAGAATTTTCAATCATTTTATAGACCAAAAATAACACAGTAAGACCCAAGTAAGAACATAAATATGTTATTTGCAAGTCCTTCCAAACTGACAGTAGAAGCATTAGATGGAAATTATTCTGAATTACTCATGAAAATAAATTAATTTAGATTTATGAAAAGTTACTGCTGTGAGAAATCTACAGAATTAAAAAAAAAAAAAAAAGAAAAAACCCAATAAAGAACAAAACCAATAAACCCTCTTTTGCTCCTGTAATGTTAATTGAAAGAAAAATACCCCACTGATTCATATTTTGCACTTCATCCAGTACCATTATACTTTCAATAGAAGCCTTTGTAACTACATACCTTGGCAACAACTACTTTAGGAAAATGAAGTCTGTTACTAATATATGTTCCACGTTAAAAACCAACCAACCAACCAACCAAAAAAAACTGAACAAAAAAAAAAACTGAACAAAAAATAAAAAACAGTGGACTTTTTTTCCTCCCCATTCCTTTTTTGTGTTCTTCTATACATTTTATCAAGGTAAGTTGTCCTCTGAACTGACTGTGCAGGATGTCTTCCTATTTAGAACATTTGCGTGTAGTAGATGATAAGGTAGAATGCATGCAGCTATTTCAGATCCCTAAAAAAAAAATCATGATTGTATAACACCACGATAGACTTCTTAATATACAAAGGGTTACCATACATCATTAAAAGAATGAGCAAGCTTTTGATTTTAATTGTAATTGTAACCCTCTCTACTGAAGCCTCAAATGCATCGTTTGAAATCTAGCAGAGATGTGAGTTTTTACTGCATCCACTTTACGTTTGCGATACATTAAAAGGTGTAATCCAACTGAAATGTAAATCACTGTTCTTGAAAACAAATTGCAAATGAAGATAACAGGGCAGCATACTAGCACTAAAGCATCCGAGAGCCCATCTGAGGCGGTTTCCTTTCAGACCCAAATTGCAGCAGCCCTGTTATCATGGGTAATAGGGTGCTGCTAAGGCAGGTTGATTACAAGGCTATTGTAAACAATCTTTTTAAATGCGGTGCCTCAATAGATATGCACATACAACATTAATCAACTGAATTCAAACAGAATCACAAAGGGAAGTGGTGGGCCAGCCCCTGTTGCTTTAACTCACACAGTAAGTGGCTGAAGTTCAGTGCTCACTTACCACAGAGGTGTTTTCTGTCCCTACATAATCATCATTAACTTGCATGAAATCTTAATTGTGAGCCCTGGAAAACAAGAAAATGAACACTTTAGGTTTCCTCTCAGAAAGGGCTGCTTTTTCATGCTTCAAGGTATAGCAATTTTGCTTCACTTAGGCAGTGGCCTCCCTGGGACAGGTTTGGCCTCTGTTTTGTGTGTTTGCTTAGTCCCATGGGGCAGGATGAAACCGCAGGATGTGTTGGCAGGGCAAGCTCTGGATAGTGGTGCAGCCCCATTCCTGGACAACCATGCAGAGCTAATCCAGGGAAAAAACAACCTTCTCCCTGTTGAGGCTCTTCTTCCACAATAACTCTGCCTTTCTGAATAAACCCCCACTCAACCAGTCCTATTGCATTAAGAGAAGCCTTTTTTTTTCATATTACCAGCTCCCTCTTGAAACTTGTCATAGCTCAGTTTATTACACCACTCAACCTGTTTAAAAGGTTCATTCATTTATAGCATGTACTGCCAAGAAATCTCCTCTATACTTGGAGATTTGCTTTAGAAAAGCTGCTGTAATAGGGTGAGGCAAATAAGCATCTGTTGGAAGGATGTTGATGCAACATGGAAAAGCAGGTAAGCTACAGAAAGAGCAAAGTGTGATAAATAGCTTCTATTTAAAAAATAAATACAGTAATTTAAGTCTGCCTGAAGATAGCTTAAATAATTCAGCAAATGATAATAATAACATGCTCTGAATGATAGCTAAAGAATATCTTACAGAGTAACTTACAGCAATTCTGCGAGAGGCCAGCTATGTGTAATCATCAAACATGGCCATACTCAGCAATTCAATTTATTTCCAAAAATTTTAACTGAATATTTTAATTAAAACATCTGTAATTCTTTAGGACAAGGAATATCTGCTCTTAGCTCATTAAATAAAAAGAGAATATGTAAATGCAGGAATTCCATAAAACTAAGCATTTTAAATTGGTGGTACTTTTAAAATTTTGAAACCTAGGTGCTGGGACACCACAAAGTTTTACTAATGGGATATGGGGATTTTCACACCTTCTTAATAGTCAAAATCCAGTCCCAACTGGGTGATATATATTTTTTCCTCAGCATGGGTTAGCAGAAGAGATTTTAACCTTCAGACCTAGTTCCCAGGAGGTATGTATATCATTAAAAACCCAAAGACATGTCAGGTATTTTTCTGGAAATTTGGAAGACTGGGTGGCAATGGATAATGCTTTGCAGTACTCTTCAGAATCTGATACTCCAGGAGAAGATATTTCTAGCACTCTCAGAGAAACAAAAATACTGAACCCTTTGAAGAAAACCAGAAGACACTAGTATTTGACCATAGAACACTCAAATACTTTTTGCTATTTTGCTCCCCATCACACATATGTAAAGTTTTTTGGAGTTCAGGTCTGTTTCACAGTAATACTACACCTGGGTTTGCACGTGAGTCTGCAGACTGCAAGTAAGCATGGGATTACAACTGCAGTGCAAATGGCATACACAAACTAGTGCAAAATGCAGTATGTAAGTAAATGATTATGAAAACTCATCAGCGTGAATAGACTGTCAGACCTTTAGCAAAAAGCTTCTCTGTTCCCTGTACAGGCACACTATGGGCATCAGTAGAGCCATTTCCCCTGGGCTGCTTCGCCAGTGCATGTGGTCACGATTACTTACTGGGAATAGCTCTAGAAATATAAAGGTAACTCACATCACTTAATTCTTGGATTTAATTCAACCTGTTCAAAGAGAGTGTTTTTTTTTTTTTTTGAGCATGGTTCTCAGGAGGAATATGACAGGAATATTAATCCTCCCGAATTAACTCAAGAGTGCATTTCCTTTAAGTTAGTCATCAATAACTTAAACATTTTTCAGTACTCACCAATCCAGCCTAAATTTAACTGGGGATCTAGATTGAAGAGGTCTAGGAGCACAGATGGTACTCACCGCTTTAAATCTAAATAGTAACCCAACAGCAAAAACCCTGACATTTCTTTCAGACATTGTAGGGACTGGTTTCTGAGATCTAGTATTGAGTTCCTCACTTGGAATTTCCATTCAAATGAGAAGATGTTGCATTAATGTGGGAGAGTCTATGCTAGCAGAAGTATAAGCTTCTGACCATACCTCAGAGAAAGCCAGACATATCTGGAAGGTAGCGGAGAGGAAGGTACAAAGAAGCACTAGCCTCCAAGACCTTGACTATATATCCAAGAGAAGAAACGCTATTATCCTTTTCCTCTAACTCCAACAAATGAAGGGGATTGCTGCCACTATGCAGTACCAGAGAAGCTATTGTGAAAAAAGCAATAGGGAGCAAGGAAATTGAGTAGCCCACATCCCTTTCACCTCCTGGACCTTTTAGATGCCCTAATATCTCTTCTTGAAGCTATCATAAAAAGCCCATTTTCTTGACTTCCCTTGTCAGGGTGTTGCATAACAAATATTTACTAGTCAACTAGGTTAAGGTTCCAGTGTCCAAAAAGCACATACTCTAATGAACTGCAGATGTACCTTTAAGCTTCTAACCAGAATAATAGAAATAAAGATTTCATTATTCATGTTAAGCACAGTCTTTAAGGAGTTTCTGTATTAATATGACCTGTCATAAAATGATCGTTAAGTTTCATTAGACAATAATAGAGGTAGAGGGAATGGAAATATCACCAAACTGTTTCCATTAATTTTAAAATTCTATGCTTTCCCTGACACTATTAAAAAAAAAAAAAAAAAAAGATTATTTGAAAATTTCTTAAGACTGCAATAACTTCTAAATATTTCAGAAATGTCTTTAAGAATACAAAATGCTGAGAAAATTGTACACAAAGAGGGACATGTACTGTGAGTTCAGCTCAACTATACAAAAGCAGCTCACAGAACAGACTTGTAACAAATTGGGCAATCCAAGATGCTGTAGTCAAGAACTATATGAAACACAGGGATCATTTGTACACACTGAGCTGAAAAATACGGCTGTTGTTTTCACTCAGAGATAATAATCATATCCCTGGGCTGCAGGATAAGGCCTGCTTTCTTGGTTCATGAACATTAAGAAACAACTCTTCCATTGTTAACCTTCCTGAGGAGAAGCTGCAAATGCAGGGTCCTATAGGAAACAAAGATGTAGGAATCATTTAGTGCAATCCTACACTTAGACAGGTGCCACTCTTAGTCTTTTTAATTGATCTCATTTGTTACTTATACCTGTAAATCACACTGTTATCATCTCTGAACAAGCAATGGAAACCAGAATTTGTCACTGACTAAAGATAGCAGACCAAGTCCTGAAATGGGCTGGTCATATAGACTTACTGGCTTAATTACACAACAGTACATTAGATTGAAATGAGATACTTGGAAAAATCCAAATTACATGCAGGCCTCTTGTTTCTTTATCCCACATTGACACAAAACACATTTCAAATGCAACTGCTAAGAGAGTAAGTTATAGTCTTCTGAGAGAGACAAAGCCAGACACAGACGCAGGCCCGACATAAAGATTTTTGCAATAAGATTAATCTTACATTGATCTAAAGGCCTCCTATGCTGACAGCAGGACACTTCATCCCAGAGCTGCTTCAGTGTCATGAAGGGAACGGAAGCATCATGAAGGTGAACAGCTGGAGTCTTCTCAGGGGGACAAATCCAGTCATCTAAGAATGGGTAACATTAATAGGATTTCATTTGCTTTCGTTGGAATTAGTCCTATATGAAGTCCCATGTAAAGACTACATTGTATAAAATGGAAAGAGTAGTACAAATATTCAGATGTGTTTATAGCTACTATCGTGCATGCTTTTTAAATACAAATGGAGCCCAAAGAAACCAGTACTGAAATGTGAGATAATGAAACCCAACCCCATATTCTGCCATACAAAATAACTACAAAACCAGACTTCCAAAATAATACCTTTCCATCCTCTGTTGTTCACATTTTGACTACTTTTGTGGCTTTGCATAATTGGTCCCTCCCAACAGAGGCAGATAAAATTAAAAGACTGTTCTGTTCCTACGTGTTTTCCAAGCTTTCTGGAGACTCCAAAGAGTCTGTTTCACAAAGGACATTCTAAAATGTTGTCCTTTTGGGCCTTCAGGAATACAGAGTGAATGAAATAAGAGTACTTCTGAACAGTAATCTTATGTTAAACCCTACCTCTACTTGGAGAATTGTGGAGGTAGGTCTCAGAAACCAAATTTATTGTCATTGGTAAGAGTGACAGGAAGAGAAAACATGTTGAGGGAGAGGATAGATGTCAAACGTCTGAGAGCAACTGAGCTCTCAGATATAGAAGAAAAATTATGAAAAAAACAGAATAAAAAGTTAACAGAAAACTTTTAGAAAAAAAGGAGGAAAATGTGAGGTGGCATGAAAACGGGGATGTGGAGGAAACAGAGCAATAAACAGCCGCCATAATAATTCCGAAATAATCATTCATTCATTTTTTGAACATGACTAGATCACTATGTGGTCATTGCACTTGGTGAAATGAGATGACATTTTGTTTGCATCATTAAAAACATGTTGCTACAGACATTCCCCCTAGCTATTATCATTCACTCTTTTGAGAAGTAACTGAGAGCAAAGAAAACCTTCCCTTTCCACAACTTTATTCGGAACATTGTATGGTACCTTTATGCCTGCTAAAAGCAGACAGTGATGCTGGCAGGTACACCACAGTTGGCAGATATGTTTAACCAGTGACTGCAAAAATGAAATGTATGAAGAACAACTAGGCAGGAAAACTAGATCTGTACTATGAGCCAGAAGGAATTAAACTGTTTTCCAAAACTGCCATGCATTGAAAAATAAGTAAAAACTATGCATTTCTACTGGTAACCCTCCCCAGATTATGATTAACTACAATTTTGAACAAAGCAGCAGTAGTTGTTCAAACCTATTCAAACCTGAAAGATAGGTATTTTAATGAGGTAGACATGTCACAGTTCAGTTTTTTCCTTTGTGATACACCACCTAACCTATATTGAGTGAGGCAGACCAGCACTAAATCTTACCCTCCCTTCACTAGCTTTCTCAAAGGGATGTTTTAAAGACAGAGCTACCTTGCCCCAAAGGAATGGAGAGGCCTTCTTGAGTTTTGCCTTCAGAAAGGATACCAAAGGCTTGGAACAATTTCTGCAAAAAAATGTGAGAAGGATAAAGGGGGCCTGGGAAGTGTCAAAAATACAGATCTGCTTGAATAAAACCTATCTAAACCACAACTTAACTTCCAGTTCTTCACTCAGGCTTCCCAAAGTCCAGATCACACTTGAGAGCCACCACTTAAATACCTTACAGCTATCTCTTGAAAGTAGTAGTGTGGATTGTTCCCACCTGCTTCCAAGTCCAGAGAGATTTGGTTTCTTTTAGTTTTTCTAGCTACTAAGAAAGATTTTCTAGCTTTCTACTATGGCAAAGCTAGTCAGCAGGCACTAATGCTGTGAGAGACATTCCTCATTTTGTGAACCCTGAAACCAAGTCTCAAGGAAATGTCAAATAATAGACTTCAATTTTCCTCCTTATCCTAAAGCTGCTCTGAGAAGCCTTTGAATAACCTGAGAGCAAGCTTTCAGCTGTCCTAACCTTTGATGTTATCATTTCAGCCACAAGACTCCTAGACATTAGTGTCATGTTTACAGCTTCATCTCTGCCAGGCACATGGCTCCCAGTGGCAGCAAAAGGTAGCAGAGGAAGGGTAGCAAAGATGTTGAGTTAGCTTATGCCTGGAACCAGTGTCATGCAGGTAAGCGACTCAATGGCCTGAACACCTCTTACAATGTGGCTGACAGAAAAGTGTCCTATTTCATAGCCGAGCCATGCTATTTCTTTTTGACTATAGAGCTGGTGGGACTCAGAGCACAAGTTGTAGTGCTATTTATTTGTTAGTCTTAAAAGCACTGCAGTTAATTAAAATGATTTCTTTTTATCCTGAAACCCAAAACCTCTGAGCTATTGAAAGAACATAAGTACTGATGGTGAGAAGATATTCCTGCAATTTGCAAGGGCCGCACAGACACTATTACTCTTTAATCTCCTATTTCACAGCTATATGTAATTTTTTCAAGCCTATGCTCTGATTCTCTTTACGGGATATAGGCTTCAGATTGTGACAGAGATGATGATAAATTTTACAATTTTGAAATCAGATAAAAAAAGACAGTTAATCTGTAATTTTTGTCTTAAATAATCTTTCACTTGACTTTTTTTTTTTTCCTCCAAATAAACTATAAATGAATCTGTGTGAAAAGGTTTTTGAATAGGGGACTCTTGAAGTTATTCTAGATAAAACAGTGACATGAGTTGAAAAAGAATTTAAAGTTCATCTGCAGTAAATTGTGGATATGAATACTCTTATTCAGAAACAGTCTTAAATCAGTTTACCCCAATTCATGAAGCTATGTCATGTTAAAGATACCTTAAAATTCTAAAATAAAATTTTGTATGGAATCGATGTATTTTAAGTAACACACTTTAGAAGTGTATTCAGACTAACTTTTCTCAAATCTCCCCACAAAAATAAATTACTACTCATGGTATGCAGTTAAGACTGGATCACATACATACAAAACTTTCCTAGTAAGGGATACAACAATGGATACCATTTTAATTTCTCTTTAGGAACATAGAAAAAATTTAATGCTGTTAAGCAATGATTGTTGGTTTTGAAACACAATGAAGTATTTGCATATTATTATTTGAAAATCCTGCTTTCTAATCTCCATGGAAAATTCACTTTCTGGAAATTTGTAGAATGTAAGGATAAAGTGTCTTAGCAGTAAAATAAAAAAACCCCACATAAAAATTAAATTTTAGTCCTCTATTCTGCCTTAGTTTTCAGTTTTATGACCGAACCTATCTTATTTGGACAATATTGTTGGCATTTGTATTTAATAGAGTAATTTCAGCTGGTTTAATTGTTGAACTTACAGAAAAAAAACAGTTGTATTTTGGTTGGCATTGCTAGTAGCTAAACATTTCAAAGAATTATAACAGGTTAGACTTTTAGAATTTCCAAGAGAAAGTAAGTGACCAAGCATTTGTCTTTTAAATAAAAAAATATATAATGACATGGTTTTATAACCACAAAATGGTTATGAAAACAAAAAATGTTTTTGCCAGGCAGCAAATGGATATTACTACATATGCCTTTTTAATCTGTAATTGTACTCAACTGAACATATGCAGCATAAAATAGCAAACAGTAGATGGATCAGCTTCTAAAATAGCTGTCGGAGCACAGATATGGCAGTTCAAAGCATCAAAAAGTGAACTAAAAAAGTGATACCTAGCAAGAGTGCTGTACACTTTTACTGGTTCCGACAGAGATTACTAGTCGATTTTTGTGTTGAATTATGATTTAAACACATATGCATCTCAGTTTCAGAACTTTAGACCTTTTACCCTGCTAAAGTGTGCAAAGAAATGCAAAACATACAAGGTTTTATTAGCTTTAACAGAGAAGCAACAGTTGGTTTAATGTGGCCTGCTTAGCTCTACTGTTTCCTTCTCAGTAATAATAAAAACTGAAATACAAGCCTCAATATTTTATTTCCTAAAGTGGAAGAATGAGCAAGGCTTCTTCTGCATGAAGCAGCTGCATAAGTAAGAGCTGTCTCTATCATTCTTTGCTTTAAGATCTCATTGTGAAAACTGAGGTGGAAATTATTGTTGCCTGGCATTGCACTTCTGACTCCACAGCTGCATTTTATGAGGCTTTTGTGCAATTAGCCAGTTTGTTATTTTATCCTAATTTTATAACAAATCACTTCACTCTTTTTCTCTCATCCATCATCAACTTATCTGCCCGCAAGTCAAAATGGTACCAATTATTAATCAAGGCCAGAGGCACCCGCTCCAGCATAGGAGCACCATGTTTCAACTGTCAGGTGGCATCTGTCCCAGCCTCTCTTTGTCAGCAATAAAGAAAATGAAATTGGACTAATATGAATCTCATTTCTGTCCTGATTAAAGGCCTACATTTTCCCTAGGCATTGCCTGACCAGGTCCTGACTTGTGAGATATTCAATGTTCTTGTAATGTCATTCGGACAGAGCGCGCCTGTCTCCTTAGGTCATTGTTCTTCAGATTCACTTGTTTTACATGGAATATAGGCTAGAAAATCTAGACTTCCTTTGGGGTGTTAATTAAGAGGAGCATCCAAAATTAATCAGCAAATTCACTAGGGCGAAGGGGAGCTGTCTGAAGGCCTCGATATAAAATGCACTTCTAGTACAGAGAAATGAGCCTTCGGCTATTGACAAAGAGAAAACAAGAGCACAGACGGCAATGTGACATAAAAATTCATATACGTATACAATTTTACATTCATTTTCCTTGTCAGCTTGTCACCTTTAATTATAAAGGTTGATTCGCTATTTGGCAGATCTGGAAATTGTAAACGCTTGGCCATTTGAATATCATCATATGGTCAATGTCTTCAAAAAAGAATGACACAGAAGCATATCAGGAAAGGAACACTGTAAAGTCCAAACTGAACTTCTCCGATGATCACCTTGAAGTATCTTGCAGGTCTCAGGGGCAACCGTGAACTTGGCTATAAAAGCACACAAGCTATGACCACCTGCAGAGAAAACATGATATTGACAAGTTGCTAGCCCCCACCCGTTTTTCCTTAGAGTAGTTTCTAATCTTAATTTCTTGAATTCTTTTATCACTCATTCCATTCTAATGTTATTAGTGTTTGGTGTGAAGGATTTGCATAGACCTTCAGGCTGCTAATGACCTCTCTGTGGAAACAGAAAATTCTGTGTTTTGCCCAGTGAAGACTTAAAAAAGAAAAGTAATGCTAAGCCCATATCATGCAGAAGCCTCAAAGAGAAGCTTCTTAGATAGTTAAAAATTTTAATCATATGAGTTTGCTTGTTTTCAGTAGCCACTAAATTAGAACTGAGTTTTTGTAACTGGCTATAGTGCTTCTTATCTGTACCTTGAAGGAAGTCCATGAGCTCAGGTTTCAGAGGCTACCTGTTGTAATTTTTTGTAGTTGTACCTTTCTTATTTATCAGCTGTCTCGCTGCAATTTTTCACAATTTTGGAAAGTCTGGAGCTGCCATTTTTTTAATATTACAGCATGTCATAGTTCCAAACTAAGAACAGCCATATTGCTCAGGGTTTATGGTATCACTATTACTCTTCATGTATTCCGATAGACCTATAAACAATATAAAAACAGGCCTTAAATATACTACAGACCTATGCAGAAGCATGTGCTGAGGAACTCAGCTCTCCAAATCTGTTCTGAAGAGTCTGATATAGAAGATTTTACTTGCATCAGCTGTAGACTTATGGCAAAAAAAAAAAAAAAAAAGGCAGGCAGGAAAGTTGAAGACTTCAGAAAAGGGTAGGTTTTGTGCTGCTTTTGGAACATTTCTCTAATGTTATGGAACAGAAAACCACACAGTGTAGGGATCAATATACTGAAACTTGGCACTGGGATGTTTACTTCAAATAACTGATGCACAAAAAATAGCATATTCTGAGCTGGAATGATACTCTACATTGGATCACATATTAGGTAATCTAAGATTCTGACTGCATTTTCTAAAATTAGTCACCTTTATCCCTAAATGGGTGTAGTAAGTTAACCTCGTACCATTGACTTTTCTGCTGCTGCATTTTTAAGCTTTTGCTATTGATGAATGAAAATCATCAAGGTTACTGAATCCACCTAAGGAACTTTTTTCCTTGCTCATTTTTACATGGTAGTAAAAAGGGAATATTCATTGGCCACCTATACCAGGCTGTCAGAGCACTTGTGTAAATACATAAAAGAATTGCTCTCATGCTGAGGCTTACTAACAGTTTTATCTGTGACTGTGAAATATGATGGAGTTAGGTCAAAACTTGCAACAGTGAGTGCTGATATTTATACTTTTGTATCTACAGTTAAGCTGTCAGAACACAGCAGAGTACTTACTTTTTTTTTTCAATTGATGCGGGTTCTCATGATGACTAATTTTATTAGGACTAATGGGACCTGCAGTGGACACCTGTTAGGTGGCTTTACATTGCCTGATGGTTGATAACCTACTGAGCAACACTAAAAAATCCTATCTGATAATCATAGATTTTTAGCACAGAACATTAACCCTGATTTCACTTCAGGGACACCTATACCCTCTACATATGCTGTACTGCCTGTATATTTTTTACAGAGAGTTTTTATATATAACTCCTTAAAGCAGAGATTTTAAAAAATTAAAATAATCTATCCTGTATTTACTTCCTATGTATTTTATAAACTAATGCCTAAATAGCATACTAAGACTGCTTATGAAGCTTGTAAAAATATAAAAAAGAGAAATAAAACCACAATATATAAATGTAAGATGGTAGGTCATCTGCATTTTGTTATTGTCCAATTAATTTCTTACTCTTACAGAACTGAAATTATGAACTGTAAGCTTAACTATGAATTATTTACATGACTCCAATGACTGTTTGTAAAACAGGATTTCCTTTGACATTTATTTTTCAAGGTTAAACATCTGAACACAAACCACACTTTTCTTTGCAAAGAAATATCCACATATTTTTTGCCCCCATGTGTATTTCTTCTTTTGTTTCTATAAAAGTTCAGTCATGGGCTATATCTATTCTGCAGTGCAGAAATGCTATGAAGTGTGAATGCAAATTCGCCAGTCATTCCCAACTATTACATACATTGGATCAACTCTTGGGGTGGCCCAGCAGATCTGATGCAAGAATCTCTGTACCTCTTTGAGGTGCATCCTGAGACTTAGCACACACTGAAGGAAAAATTTGCCCATCTTCCTGACAACGCACCTATAGACCTCTGTGTCCTTCCAAAAGAATACCTGAAGCAAACACATACAGTGAACCAGTGTTTTTCCTCAACAGAACTCATGTTGACTGGTGAAAGTAAGAATGGCATCTGTAGGCCACCTTCCTGAAATCAATAGATACATGAAATAAGACTTGATGTCACCTTAAAAGCTGCATGATGTCTGCTGTCTCAGATAACATGAGATATAAACATCATTCTGTGAACTGTTACTCCTTTTCTTCAGCTCATTTAATTTTCTAATTATACACGCTACCTTTTATCTACATTTCCTGAATCTTTTGTTCTGAAGAGAAAGAGTTATTCCTTAGGATCCGATCAGGCAGTCAGAAAGTCAGTAGATTTTCTAGCATGAGATGAACATGACTGTGGCCCTGGCATGCTGTTTGTGTGCACTAAATATAAATATAAAACAACAATAACCACCAAAAAAAGAAAAAGAAAGAAAAAGATAATGTTTACAGATATTCCATCAAACCTTTAAAGAATTAATTACTAATCGCAAAATAAACATCTTTGCAAACTTTAAATTTCCCCTGAGTGAACCAAAATTCCATTGGCAATCATTTTTTATATCATATCTACAAAGAATCTATAGTACAAAGAGAGTGGTGGTGCCCTTCCTTTATCTTCCAAAATATCTCTATCCTGTCAGTGAACGGAAGTAATCAAAACCACCAAAGATCTTAATGCCAGTAAAACTTTGAGAGAGAGTGAACTTAATTAACCAATAATTAATGCACAGTACATTAAAATCTTTAGTAACTCAAGGCATTTCCCTAGCTATTTTTTCCTTACCTTTTTTCAGGTCTTCACAGGATAATTTTGTTACAGTTTCGCGCAACCAAATTCCCCAAGCTGTTACTGAAGAGATCTGTCCTGCAAGGACTGTGGTAACTCTTAGCAACCCTGCAGTTGCAATGTTGCATTGCAGTTGCAATGGAACAGGCATTAGCTTTCTTCTTTCTTTAATAGTAACTGATTGCTGGATTATTAAATTAATATTAATCAATAGGAATTGATTTTATGCACTCCTTACAGTGTTGTTGACATCAGAGTTTAGCTGTACCCTTTGGAGTTGCAATGGTTTCATTCCTGTTGTGTCAGGGACTGCTTCTAAATGAGAGAAATTCCACATGCATGTTTTTCTGCACGGGGAAGACTTTGGTGCTGCAGGAAAGACTTGCCAGTTCATCCTGTAGACCTACTGGCAATGGAAGAGCCTTCCACAGGTTTGGGATCTAGGTTTGCACCCAGCAGCTTGCTAGAGGTAGTTTGGGTGCATACCGATGTTCATGAAGAGTCATAGCCCTCATACATCACGTGCTCCTCTGATAGGGACCTGCTCCATAACATACAGGGACAATGTAGCATCTTGGCTAAAGTGGAAGAGAACATTGAATATCTAATGCTGCCTCTTTACCAGCCCCCAAAAATATAGGGAGCTGTGCAGCGTACAGGGACAGCATAGTGGGACAGAGGAGTTGTCCTTCTCTTCCTGAGGGGCAATGAAGGGATGTGTTCATGTCTGTGTCATTAGCATGTTGCACATCAAGGCCATACTGGCACAGCACGGAGGAGGACACCTCGTGACAGTCAGAAACTTACCCTGGCTCACCATGGTCATTCCTGCCTCCTTCAAGTGCAGACTTTGATGTCAAACTAGCCACTGACTCATCTACAGTATTTTTCCCAAACTCTTGCTGTAGACAGCAAATAAAGGACAGGCCTTCCTAAACTGGAGGTATATAGCAGAACAGTTGTCTCAGAGCTGGTTTTGGTGGCTAAAGAAGTGGGACCTTATTATATTACAGCACATTAAGTATATAGGAAGTTGCAGTCTCATCTGCACTGGCTACCCATCTGTGGTGGGTTGACCTTGGGTAGATGCCAGCTGCCCACCAAGCTGTTCTATCACTCCCCTCCTCAGTGGGAGAAGATGGGGGAGAAGAAAATAAGACGGAAAAAAATTCATGGGTCAAGATAAAGGAAGTTTAATAAAGCAAAAGCCAAGGCTGCATGCGACAGCAAAGGAAAACAAAAGATTTCTTCTCTACTTTCCATCAGAAGTAGGGCTTCTGTACACTTAGCCATTGCTCTGGAAGACAAATGTCAAAATAACAAATGCCCTCACTTTCCCCTTCTTCTCTTAGCTTTTATTGTTGAGCATCCATCATATGTTATGGAACATCCCTTTGGTCAGTCTGGGTCAGCTCTCCTGGCTATGTACCCTCCAAAGATTTTCCTCACCTCTAGCCTACTGGTGAGGGGGAATGTAGAGACGGCCTTGATGCTGTGCGAGCACTGCTCAGCAGTAGACAAAACTCTGGTGTGTTATCAACACCTTTCTAGCAACCAATACAAAGCACAGCACTACGAATGCTGCTGTGGGGAAAATTAACTCCATCTCAGCCAGACCTGATACAACCTGTACATTTTTTGGGGGTGTCTTGACTGACATAATTGGTTGAGCTCTGGAATATGTTGGTGCCCTCTTGTGCTTATCAGAAAGAGGCTTAATTTTGCTTTGGCTCCTGTCCAGTCTGTATACTGGGGGAAAAAAAAAAAAGTTAGCTTTCTGTGGTAAACAAGAAACAGAGCAGAGAAAAATAGATCCAGAGAACACCTGGTCTTGAAACAAATAACTCTAGGACAAGACTGTGGTAAGCAGCCTGTGGTTCCACAAGCAAAGTGCATCTGTGAGAGAGGTGATAGCAAAAGCTTTCAGTCAGACAGCTGCAAAAGACCCTTGGGTTAAAGCAGTAGCTTTAAACATATATATATATACATATATATATAAAAAAAATCCTCTTCATCCTTTTTAAAAAATGAATTTATAAAAACAGGTCTTTTTCAGCATTCATTTAAAATGCAATTTATTTCATTTTAAAACTGAGGCTTGACCCAAATTTACTGAAAACACAGCTGACTTTATTGAGAGTTTGGTTTGAACTCTGGTTTTGTTATCTTTGTTCTGTTTTCCACTTACAAAAATTGACAAGCATCATGTGCATGAGATACTGAGAAACTGTACACAAGTATATTAAACTATGTGCAGCAGTTGGATAAAATACCTGGCAATCCCATTTCTTCCTTAAAAGATATGGTTTTATTTAGGTAATACTTCTATCATAGTGAAGCTTAACTTGTAAATTTCACTTTTAAGTAATCAATGTTAAAGCAAACAGAAGACTGCAAAGAGGAGCACAGCTCTGATTTACACATACTTTGTTGCAGTTGTTTTCATCACACAAACTAGTTGCCAATACCAAGTGGCAGATGTGAGACCTTGGGATTATGGAAACAACAAAATATGTCACATCCAACCAGCTCTTGGAAGATTCAAAAGCCACCACATTGACATTATTAAATATTATAGGGTGTTATGTTGTTGGAAAGGAATCAACAAAAAAAAACCTGTAGGAGCTGAACTGCAATTCAAACAAAGCTAATGCCAATCCTCATGTAGTTAGAAAACTGCTTCTCTCTGTTAAGTAGCAACTTCTGTTAAGAAGTTAAGGAGCAACTGTATGTTCTAGCTTGAATTGCTTGAAGGAAACCTCCAACAAAAGAGCAGATAACAGGATAATACCATTGGCCTAAAGATTCTGAGAAGTTGCAGTTCAAGCACTGACAGGAGGCTGTGGGTATATCTTCAACCATGGAGGCAGACAGCCAAGATGACTGCTGGCAAGCTGACTCAGGTGTAGAAGCAGTATATCTAAATGTGAGGGGCACAAGGCCTGAGCTAATAATCACTGCTGATTTATGAACCGCTAATCAGGGCTTATCATCTTGTCACAGGGCTGCGATAACTCAGTGAGACTGTGTCCAAAACGGCACTGTGCACAGACTGCATAGCTTCATGCTGCATGGACTGACAAAGGGTTCTCACTCCTTTGGAAATCCCTCATGAAATGCCACCGTAAGGTAGCCAGCCTCTCTCATTTACCTCCATGTATCCAAGACATAATCCCCTGTAAATTTAACATGCCCGCAGACTTTAATCTATATTATTTGTTCCCTAGGATGTTTCTGAAGGTCCTGAACTGTAAGTGCTGTAATTTCCGAGGTGTTCACAGCACACTACAGGAGGGTTTTCAGCGTGACTTCTTGCCTGGAGTAGGGCAAGCTGCAGCACTTCATTTCAAGAAAGTTAATGGCTGAACGCTACACTACTAAGGGTATTGCACAGGGGTCAGAGAGTCACTTTAATTCCAAGAATTACAATACCCTGTGTTCATTTAGCTAGGAGGCACTTTTAGGTTGTGTCATACTTACATTTTGATTTATAGTCCCCTAGTTTCCTCATGTTATTGTGCTTTGTTTTGTTGCCAAGTATAATTTGGTACCTGCAAGCAAGATGCCCACAAACCAGATTTCAGAGGAAACTAAAAGAGGATCTTCACTTCAGAGGTGCACCAAGCATGGTACGTTCCCTAATGCAGCCATAAGCATTTGGAAATTGAGTGGTAACTTTGAATCATATGAGGACATTTGGACCAGGAAATCATACTAAACCTGGTCTGCAGTGAAAACTTTCAACACATAGCAAGATGCAGAGCTTCAGCATTGACTGCTTTCATCTACTGATTTACTCTTATCATATTGAATTATTTGCTAATGTAGACACAGCCTTAATCCTCATTTTCTAATCACATACGAAGTTCACCACACACTGAAATGCAGATGAAAGTGCTTTCTTATGCAATGTTAATAAACCTGGTTCCACTGTAATCAGTTAGAGTTCAGCATTGTATTACAGGGTGCGGAGATTTTCCTGAAGCAAGCTCTTATTTTTAAAGAAACTCCCGAGCCTGAAAAATCTTGAAGTCCATGCAATTCCAAAGAGTCACTTCCCAAAAACCAAAGGTGAGGTAGAGACCTACTTATCCCCACCAATTAGAGAATGGATTGGGGGGTTAGGGAGAGGAAGGACGAACAAAAAATGTGACCTGTTTTTAATGAGTTGAATTTTCTAATGTCTGAAGTCATTTTTCAAATTTAAGCTCATGGAAAAGCTCTGTGATATAGATGACAAATCCAACATTGGTTTTGGATATTTTCATACAGGCTTTTAAAGTAATACCACATACTGCCTTTTACTGAACTAGGCAGAAAGGAAATGTGTTCTCATTACTGTTTTTTTAAAAATATGCTTATTGTACAGTGAATTGTGAACTAAAAAAGGGGTTTAGGAAAACAAAAATCCCATCGATACATGGGAATATACAGTTACTCCTGGAGAAGTAACTCACATTAAATATAATCCTATCCACCTTTCCAGCAAAGCCTGAGCAAGTGGTGAGGCAATGACAGTTTTCTGAGGTCTTGTTTTATGTAAGTATTTAATACCTTTTCAGGCGGATTCCATGAAAAGAGCCCATGTCAGAGCACATATGACTCTGGTCGAAAGCTTCCAAAATGGACGTTGTTATGACCCTCAAAACTCAGAAGATTATATTTGAAGTTTTGATCACCCCATCGAATTCAACAGGGAAGGTTAGATTTTATATGCTTTCACGTCCTTTAGCTGATGGGATCCATCTTGTAAATTAAAAGAAACATGCCAGCACTGAAACAACATCATGTATCTAAAATCTTAGCTCAAGCCAGGATCCTACTACACGTATGAACATCTCACTCACCATTTTCATGAATGCTAGAAGTTACATTTATAAGCAATCACAACCAAAAATATAAATTATTGTGTGTTCTAACTCTGAAAAATAGCTTTTTTTTTAAGGTAGAACTTGCTCTTTTCTCTCTGTCACATAGACATTTTTATGTCAGGATAATCAGTCCAAGATTACAGGCTGACCCTAAGCTTATGAGTTTTTTCCTCAGTGACAAATAGGAAAAGCAAAGTTAAAGTAGTTAATGTGCATTTGTGTAAGCAACAAAACCAGAACAAATATTTTATGCAGTCACTGCCTTAGATATTCTGCTGTGTGTAGAGAATATATATATACACTGTTATATTCATGTATATAAAATACAGCAGAAGTCTGAAACTTTCCCTTAGTGCAGATAGAAGCAGTCTTCCTGAAATGATGCCTGTTTCTCAAATTTGGTTTCTTTTCCAATCTAAACAATGTTTGGAAATGTTCGGTTGTACAAATTAACACCATCAAGATTTTTTTTTTTTTAAACTGAAGGTCTAATTTTAATGGTAATATTTCACCTATAAAAAGTGAGGATAACAAGTTTGTATTCATACAAAGGTGTTAATTAATGAAAGACAAACCTTTGCCAATTATTGACACATTCCTCTGTAATCCTGTTATGTGGAACATTCTAATGAAGTCATAGTTTATTACTAATGATCTAGCTTTGTTTAAATAAAAAAAAAAGCTGCAAGGGGGAGGGGGGCAGAAATAATTTATTTGCTTTGGTGTATTTTTTATCACAGCAGGTAA
Source organism: Strigops habroptila (assembly GCF_004027225.2). NCBI lineage: Eukaryota > Metazoa > Chordata > Aves > Psittaciformes > Psittacidae > Strigops > Strigops habroptila. Next base: position 59,189,513 of record NC_044278.2, read on the forward strand.
GAATGCTGCATTTTGACTGCCACATTGTATGCAGGATGAGGGGGTATGACCTCAGAAGCAGCAACGGAGAACTGGCTCTTTCACACTTCAGCACACACTGCTGTGAACCAGCACTTTGGTCATATTATCCACTGCACCACAAAGCTGTCCGCTAATTATCTCTGAATACGAATTTTATTGAACCTTAATTTTCAGTAATGGGGCCTGATAGTTTGTGAAGAAGGACAAAAGAAGGGTTCCTTTGTTTTTCCCTCACAATAACCTTCTAGTGCTGGAGCTAGGCAGAACTCATTAAACTTGAACAATGAGTTGAAATATGATCGGGTTATTTTTGCCCCTGCCCCCAAACTAGGCTAGTCCTGTCTGCCAGCCTGTCCATCTGTCTAACGATATGGGAAGAGACATTGATTTTGTAGTGGACACTGTTACAACACATTGCCGAACTCCTACCAAATCGCTGCGAACATGAATCTGAGCAGAAATTTATTCTTTTGTGCACGCTTGGCAAGATCTCATGGCAAGTTTAGCAGTCATCTGGGCACTACAGAGATCTGAAAACCCTGATTAAACCAGGTTAAACGAAAGCTGATTTGTGTTTCATGTGCGCTGCTGGACTAGATTTAGACTAGGTAGAAATACCTGCTATTCATTCAAACTTTGAGTTAAAAGAAACTAACACAGGGAAAAATAAAATAAAATATGTGCAGTTCATTTGTGAAAGGTTTCTGCTCAGCTGAGAGCTGTTAGATGTTTTTGTACTGTCTTCTAAGTTCAGTCTTCTCAAGGCATCTTCTACTAAGCAATGGAGCTCTTGAAAGCTTATGGCCTTCTTATTTGGGGGTTTCACTCTAATTTTTCAGTCTCCACTGAACAGAGGGCTGAGCAGTTGTACTGTAGTGTGTATAGTAAAATACCTCAGGATATATGTAATGAGTCAAAATCAATGGATTACTCAAAACACAAATATCCTGTTATACTGAAACCGAGTTATTTGATTTTATGTGCAAAAAAACCAATTGGGTACCTTCTTCATCCAGGATTGTCTCATTAACTCATTGCAATGGCAGTTTAGATGGCTCACCAACAGTTTTGTCCCTCCGAAAAAGTGCTTATTTACCATGAGTACCATCAACATGTTTTTGGAAGATATCTTCTTCTCAAGCCTTCACGTATCTCCTCTATCCAAAAATATTGCTTCAGATGTATTTCATACAGTTCTGTGGGTGATATGTTTGTAGACAATTTGCACAAAACAACGAAACCTGGTGTATCAAAGAAAGGTCTGAATATTGTCCACTTTAAGATTCTCAGATGTACTTGAAAAGTCTCACATAGCCTAGATTTTAATTTTCTCTTCATTTTTGTAGGAGAATATGCCACAGCCAAACAGAATATTACAAGTTCTGTGATTCCTTTCCTTCATATTCAGCCTTAATTTTCTTTCTGCTAGGTGTTATTCAATTATTCCTAAGTTAGTCACCAATATAAAACCATCTCGTATGTACAAACCAATTAAAAAATAAGTTTTCAAACAAAATCATATAAAGGTACCCTCCTCCCCAAATCTGTGCCCTCACAGGGAATGGGGACACACACACGCTTACAAGTGAACACACTCGCACACACACATACACACACAGAGGCACACAAACTCATACCTAGCTCAGACTGGGAGTTTGGTGAACAAATCATAGTTTGGGAGAGTGGGGGAAACAGGAGATTGTTTCAGAGGCATTATAAATACATATATATTTATATTTTTATATATCTAAGTACAGACATCAATATACACATGTGCACACACACACATACATACTTACACAAAGCCCCAAAAACACAAACTCATTTCATTTTGACTTGACCTATTGCATGAATTTTAACACTCCATATTGAAACAAATAATCTATTCTGTGAATAGTATTACTATTTTTATTGTCCTGAGTATTTAAAGGCTGAAATGATGTCTAGCTTTACATTAACTCCATTAATAAAACTGAACATCTAGTTAAGATACTGTGACTGTAAAGATTTTGATTTTTTAGTGCATGGAAAGATGCTCATACTGCAAGTGTTGCATACTAGAACAGTCTGCATTTGGTTCTGAAATAAATCAAAACAAAACCTGAAAAGAAAAAAATGTTTATTAACAAGCAGTAATTGAATGCCCTTCAGTGATACAACTTTCACAGACTTTTTCCATCACTTATAAAGTCTGATTATTCTGTCATTTCCACAATTGTCAGTCAGGAGTAATTACATTAAGGCCAGCAAAGAGACCAGCACTAAAAGTGGCATAAGAAAAATATTGGGAGTATAAAACATGTAGCATTCAGTTATACTTTCAAGCTGGTTTTGGGGAATTTTGAAGATTTTTAATGATCTTGCATTTTATTTCATTAATCCAGAAATCTTTGCTTGTTCTGTTCACTGAACACCAAGTTGATTTAGGGAGTTGTATTTTGTCTATTTAATTATATCTTTCTTTTAATTTTGACACAGTAAGTGAACTATACATGAAAATGTCAGTCTGGTATTTGCAAAAGAATGAACTAAGAAATAAAAAATAGCTTTGGTCTGTGATAAATGTGCACTGAAGAAAGTCATCCAGACAGTAAACAGCAGATTCATCATGGTTCCTTTAAAAAACTTAAGTCATGCTTCATTTTTCGATTAAATTAAGTAGTGAGTGGAGACTTTGTGTTGCCTATACATCCACTCTTAGCAATGGGTGTATGATCCTATTTGCTTGCTGGTGTGGTATCTGGCAGAAACAGTGCCCCTGACAGCTTAAACCGGCAATGTAATCTGTTTACTGCAACTGGCTCTGGTCTTCCAGTGGGAATCCCTGGATGCAACTGGGAGAGAGTGAGGCAGCAGAGGAATGTACTGTATATTCAAATAGATGTATCGTGGGTACTGTGTGTTCCTTTCCAACAACAGCTACATTGCTGTATTGCAGTTCAAGTTCCAAGTATTCAGGGATGTAAATATATTAAACAACGCATCTGTTTGTGCAAAGCATTCTTTATGAGGGGCATCCATGTGCTTTTAATCAGTTTCATGCTGAGTGAAAGAAAATTGTAAACTATGCATTAAAAGAAGATTTAGTGAAAGTTATTTTTTCTCTATCTTCTACATCCTAATTCAATGCTTCCCCTTGCTTTCAGTGATAATATAAGTAATCTTCTAGTAACATTCATGAGAAAAGTTTGATGTGGATTTACACTAGTGGAGCTACATTACAATGGGTAGATTTAAGGTATTATAAAATGAGTTTTTGGATTTGTTACAGAGGTATGAAACCCCTAAGACACAGACAGATAGGACTTCCAACATATGGCAACCACTCTTATTATAAAACAAAACAGTGTTAAGTCAAAGTACCTGATTACAATTCGCTAGTGCTATGTCGCTCTGTAGCAGGCTTATATTTAATGCCACAGAAACAATATAATTTATTTTTCTGTCTTCCCTTATCCCTTCATTATTGAGTTTGTAGGCTTTGAAACCTTAAGCAAAAGGACAAAATATAAATTACAGAAAACATCAAAGTACGGTGAAATCAAGTGACATTCCATACAATCCTTACAGAGATATCTTACATATTTCTTATGTGCAGTTTGGTCGAATTGCTATCACTGCAGAGCTTTAGTGGTTATAATTAGTAATCTTTCGGGAGCTACAGTAGCACACTTTTAATGTCAAAAATATTTAATTGAATGCAATAGTTTGGCAACGTAAAAATTCATTTGATATTTGACAATGATTTAAGCTGGATGATATTTTAACCTGTTATCAAAGGTATCATTAGGAAAAAAACATAGCTGTATGTTTTTATTACATGCTGCTTCTTCAGCTAAGTCTGTTTACAGATTTTTCTTAAATTACAGTATTTGATTTGTAGGTTTTAGAGGTAGAGCATCTAACACCCCACCTACTTGCACTATTAAATACAATTTTTGGTGAACAACATATCATCTAAAACATGTGAACTAAGAAAAATGTGACCATGATGGACATGTCAAAAGAAAAATCACCAAGCCCAGTAGGCTAATAAACAAAATTCCGTTTGGGAAATGAATTGACTGACAAGCAGTTCCTATCAAATAAATGCACATTAGATTCAAATGCATACCGGGGTATGAAATAACTAGATAATTTATCACCAGTCAAATTTAAAACCACGTTTCCTTGTCTTGGTCTATGGTTCCCATGCACTGCTATCTTATTAACAAGACTTTAATTCTCATACTGACACACAAAAGTGTTGTACTCTAATGAACTGTCTGCTCCTTGCGAAATCTGGTGGTAATGTAGGATGTTAGTTACAATAATGATAATCTTTAGTATTTTTAGCCTGTCAGAACCTACACAGCCAACAAGAACCAGTCTTTTACTAAAACTCTACCTCATCAAACTAACTTAATTAGCAATTCAACTCCTTATTTTTGTTTTGGATTCCCCTCTGGCTACTAATTAAAGCTTAATCGAAACTGCTGAACTGAGGTTGTAAAGAATTCATTAATATTAAAATTAGCCCCAACAATTTTTTTGGGCTGGTGCAATTTGTATTTGTTACTGTCAGGGTTTGAAATTCAGTTGAATTGTTAAGAAAGCTGTACCAGAAATTTGCTGTATATTCATATTATAAGTAGAACAAATATGATGAATTCCAATAGTTGAACAAGTAATTCATGATTTGACCACACACAGTTCACATTACTTGTGTCACTGTTTAATACCAACAGACAAAATATATTTTCAGATCATTTTTCCAAAGTCATCCACATTTCTTTAGCCTTCTAAGTGCTTTCATATTTTGGATAAAAGGGAATAAAGGGCTCAGAAAAAAAAATGCAAAGATTGATTTTATGTATTATCTTGACAAGATTAATACGTTTGAAAAATGAACAGATTTACCACTTCACTTTGATTCTTCCACTTTTCTTAACATCAAAGATTACTCCAGCTGCAATAATGGTTATTCTGAAAACTAAGATCAACCAAACTATGAGCTTCTGTAAAGGACATATTTTTCTGGTAACATATCTCTCATCATCATTTTTTTTTTTTTAATAAGAGAGTAATACATTATTTTTCTAAATTAAAATGAGCATCTCAGTGCTCTATAAATTATTTAAATATATTCTTTTCTGAACTCAGTTTATTCTTTGTAATGAGTTTAAATGCATTATTAATTGAATTGCTTAGCTTACAATAAGAAATCAATTTATATTTGAGTATTACTAAATACTCTCAACAAGATGAGTGAAACATACTTGTGTTTGTTTTTTGTAAATTTTGTGAAAAATGTAAATAAGAAAAGCAGTCTTTTTATAGCAGATAAAAACGATTTTCATAAAACGATTTTCATAATTCAAGTTCACTTTTCATTTTAACTTTTATGCTTTAATATTTTTATAGGAACATGTATATTTATTTTACCCTACAGGAAATTTTTTCAAGAATGTTTATAGGAAGCAAACTTGTTAAGACTAAAATATACAGCAACTAATACTGTTTAACATATTTTATTAAATATAAACATTAAGATTATTTATATAATGCAAAACTTTACAAAAATATACAGGAAAAATTACATATGCATCTAGGTTTCATTTAAATAACATTTATGACAAAACAATCATGCACATATTTAAAAATCAACATATGTCCATTTTTTACTCACTGACTAAATCAACAATGGCATACAAAGCACACAATTTAAAATCTTGGTGACAATTTCTGTGAAGTTATTCAAATACAATTTGACTTCTGACAAGAGGATGTAATTTATAAAACAGAACATGCCTATCAGTGGAACGTAAATTTGCATAATGAGGATACTTTCATTTCTGCAAGCACAGTTTTTGACATCCCAACTTGGAGTACTGGAACAATCTGGTGAAAAATGTCAATATACATAAGTAGAAAAATGATGAATAAAATACCCATAACATTTATCTGATTTGAGTAAACAAAAAAAATTTTGCTTGCAAAAAGTAACGATTTTGAAAACTATAATAATGTGCTTCCTAAATCTATGAAAGTCTAGCACTGCCTTTAGCTGCAATCAGCCTTGTAAACTAAGGGAGGTGTTCTGAGTTTATCATTAGATGATAAAAACACTGTTGTGACATTAATGTTATGCATTTTTTAATCAGTGTTTTGATTTGATTCTCTGTTGCGTTTCCTATAAATATACTGCAGTATTAACAGTAGAGTGAAAAGAAAAAAAAGAAAAAGCCTTTACCCTTTCCCTCAGTAGTTAAACTTCAAACTGCTTGCTAACTTGGTCAGCTGAATGAGAGCATCCATCATTCCTGAACTAGAGAGAAAATAGTTGCTTGCCCTCCCCTAATTTTTTTGAGTAGTCACTTCAGGTAAACATATGTTTGGAGTTTAAATTCAACAAATGCTGGACTAAATTTGCTTTAATTCAGCATCTCTTACTAGCTCCACCAAAAAGGATAGTATCAGATGACAATCAAAACTAAATTACCTTTATATTTCGAAGCCAGAGCTTGGGCAAATTGCAACATACCTATTTCAGGTTTGCTAAAGAAAACCTGAACTGTCAAGAGAAAGTAATAGAATAACATCTTTAACAAAAAAAAAAAAAAACCCAACAAAAAAAAAAAAAAACAAAAAAAAAAAAAAAAAAGAAAAATGAAAAGAAGAAATTTACTGGAAGTTATTACTTTCCTTTATACAGCTTCCTAATAGCACCTTTCAGAATTAGATCTAAAGGAAACTTAGTTTATTTTTCATTAGTGTGGATGCTTGTTTATATTTTCCTAATTCCCTAAACTTTGAAATTACACCTGATTTACTTCTGTTTATGGTGAGCTTCACTTTATGGTCTCTCTGATAATGCTATTGAATTGTAAATATTCCAAGGGGAATTACTTGGAATATTTTTTGTTACAATACTGTTACAGCTAGTTTTGTTACAATAACGTATAACATGGATATAAAATACGTGTAGTTAAGATTCTGAGGCAGACAAACATTTTTGCTGGCCTTTATTGCTATAAAATCTAAGAAAATGATAAGAACAGAAGAATAGGGAAAAATATTAAAATGCAAAACAAAGCAAGGAGGCAAATCTCAGTGCAGAGTACCCCTTTAATTCTAAATCATACTTCTTTATATTCAAATTAAAGAACTAGATCATGGCTTTGAAAACAAATGTTCATCGTATGCTTTATTCAGGCTGGTATTTGTCACACACATACACCATTTATTAAAGCAAAAGAGGAGCATGCCACCCTTATTTATTTAAGACATCAGGCTGACAAATAAATACTTTATCAGATATGGCTATAAACCCAGCTCTTTTACAATTAAATCTTCTCTAAATAATATTTCTTCTTGCAATAGGTATTGAAAATTTTGTCTGGTATAGCTCCAAGCAGAACTTGGAGGTGACTGTGACTGCCAAACACAAAAAGCTTGATGTACAGATAACACAAATAAAGATGATTCAATTTCTGTCAAATACTGTGAAACTAAAATAACAAATAAAATCGTGGAACAAGATCACTGGTAACATATTCAAGCAAGTAGTAATTGCTTCTTAGCTGTTCTCATCATTATAATTTTGAGATAAGTGGGTATTTTATAAACACTTTCAGCTAAGAAACTTCACCTCTTCTCCTTAAAAATTCCCTTTTATTACCAGTGTAGATTCATAGCAAAGAAATAAGAAGCTTGCTGTTCAAACAGCTAAAAGGGGAAAAAATGGATTGTTTTAACATTATTTTTGCATCTTTAATTTCTTTCAATGCTCTGTACATTGTGAATGTGTCAGCTGAACACACACCTCATTTTCAATTGCTAACATTTCAGGTACGATAGGAACATACACAGCAGCTTGATGCATGAAAGCATTTTCAAGGTTGGGATGGGAGCTTGCTGCAATGTGCTATGATGCCTGTGCACCCACAGAAAATGTAATTGGCTTAAGCTCAGCTGTTAAGTCCTCTCCTTCTCCAGGGCACTGTGTGTTTATCCTATGTTTATCCTACTAACTCCTTCTACATATAAATACACCTAATTCTGTATTGTATATTCTTAGAAATTACTTCTGCTATGAAACTTTTTTTTTTTTGGTCATGAATATATTACTCAAATATGAACTCTTTTGATTTTGATTTTTCGTAATATAGAATGATCACAAATGGAGCACTGTAGCAGCAGGTCACCTGCACAAACAAAATCCCAGCAGATCTCCCCTTCCGTGATTTTTAACCACTCTCCCCCCACCCCCCTCAGCTTATTCCACACTCAGAAGTGGAATCAGACGTAAACGCATATTACTTTTGGTCTAATTTCTGTCACAGAAAAAAAAAAATCCCAATATGCTGACATATGTCTCAGAGATATTCACATTTGGGAAAGCTGGGAGAGACCTACAGACTTTTGACTGAAAAAGAGTTCTCACAAACGTTTTAAAATACACTCTGGTTACATGTCAGCTGGTAAATTCAGCAGAACAGGAGGGGACAGCCATATTCCTGTACATAAACCTTCCACAAACCTGAGAGAAAACACAGACACTGTGCTGGGACAGGAGGAAAATCTGTGCCCTCTCTAAACCCTTACTGACTCTGCCTGTTCTCTTAAAAAACCCTCAGATACTTAACAGAGGCAAAATCTGATGGTTTCTTAAAACTGTACAGCTAAGGCAGAGAATGCACCTCGGCATTCCTGGGAAATGTTCAGATTCTGCTGTTCCAGAACAGTGGGAGTAGAACTCTTCAAGCAATAGTTAATAGAAACATGAAGGCAAATCCGATGTGTTTGTTGCCAAAGGGTGGGAGTGAATGAGTGACAGCAAAAAATAGCTAGATGTTGGGATTAGTTTACCCATATAATTATTATTTTTTTAACTATATCTGAGCACTAAGATTTTGAGTCCCATATTTTGGAGTTATTGTTGTTGCATTGTTTAAACATTCATTTAAATAATAAGGCAAACATTTTTGTTTCTAATTATGGCATCTGTTATGTTCACAGACCTCTTACTAAATGCTCAAAATGCCATCTCTTCCTAATACTAATAAATAATTCTGCTGCAAGCATTCATTTTCCTACCAGTTGAATAGTTAGCAATGGGTAAATCACAATGTTCTGAGTGACCTACATTACATTTTAAAATTAATTCCTGGTCTGAGTTGTTTTATAGGTTTCTGTACCTGTGCCTTGAAATGAACAGTACTCCCCTCCACGCCCAAGCTGAAGTGCTTATGTGACAATGCTGTTTATTAAGATAATCAATGTTAAGTGTTGTATTTGACATTCCAGAGTATTTTCAAAAATACAGGGATGGAGTGATCAATAAAGCGGTCCTCATTGGTCGCAGCAATTTCATTCACGCACTACAATCACATTATGGTATTATAAAAAAGATAGTCCTCTTGACTTAAATCCTAGATTACCATTCTGTGTTTGGCTGCCTTGAAGAGCGGTGCTGGGTGGTGGGAAGGAAAGCAACACACAACCAATAAGAAGAGGTTAACTAACCACAGTGATCTGCCTTTTACGTTCCCTCCATGGCCCCATATTTCACAAGCCATTCCACACGAATTGCATGATGCCCCTCGCAAGTGTCTGACTCGGGGGAGATCGATGTCCTCCTCCGCAGGTCCTTGGGACACCATGGCTGTGGGTGCTTCGCTGTGCTTTTATAAACATCATCTACACCTCTGCTCTCACATTGCCAGGATATTGGAGCACTACCTCCACTCACACAGGTTTTATTTTTTAAAGCAGAAGCCAAATGCACACATTTTGGAGGTAAATTATGCAGAAAAAATACTTTATATTTCTGCTGAGGCAAATGATTTTTAAGTAGGTCTCATAATTACTTTGGGTGGAGAATGTGCTTTTTGTCTTTGGTCTATTCACTTGCAGTTCATACGAGGAAGGATTATATTACTATCATTACACAAACACTTAAATGGGTCCATTGATTTGTTTAGAAGTGAGATATCAATGACAGTTAATTATTCAATAACTGATCATTAATTTTGGGCAAATGATCAGAGACCCTTAGGTCCTTCTAATTTTGCTTGGCTCAAAGGAATGAATGAAATCTGTTTGTTAAAAACATATGACAGACTACTAAGTGTTCATTTTCATTCTGCTACAGTAAAGTAGTGTTTTAAACAGATTCATGAAATGTTTTAATACTCCTCAGGCAAACCTACCAATAGAAGAAAAGTTAAACAGACAGTCAAAGGGATTATTATCTAGCTGTCTATATCTTTCATCCAACCTGACACCATGCCATGTGGGTTTGTGTGGAAAACACTTTTTTGCTTACTTTTTACTGTTTAAGCCTGCTTTTAATTAATCCTTCCCTCTTTTCCTTGCATTTTAAGCTATCCTAAGGTGATCAGGACTGTTCATACTGACTGGGCTACAGCAGTACCAGATGATGTTCAAAAAGCATTGCTTATATAATGAGGATATCATCAGTCCTTACATTTTTAAATAAAGTTTATCCAAAGAGCGCTTTCCAATATCTGTGTCATAAACCTATTGCCATATCTTGGAGATTTGCTAACGATTAATAAGCAACACAACATTTTCCCTCACTCCATCTGCATAGGATTGAGCTCTAAAATTTCCAAAGAATAAATTAAAGTAGAATTAAGGTTACGAAATAAAGTGAATGTCAAGCTGAAACTCTTTTCATTAACTCATTGCTCACTTCTCCCAAGGTCTGCAGCACATAGTTGATTCTGTATTATCAATGTGCTGAGATCATTCCAATATCATGATAGAACACATTTAAAATGAGCAATTGAAAACTTTCAGCCTTTTCCCTGGATTTATTTGCTCTTCTTGGCTAGATGGACAAAAACTAGCCTGGGTGGAAATCTGATTTCTGTTCACTTCAGTGGAGTTAATGCCATGTTTGCCGAGTGCAAGGAGAAATCCTGGGGATGGCAGTGTTGTGAGGAGCTGCAGAGTGTCACTTCTGCATGGGCCATAGCCTTATTCCAAAAATGTTTTAGTAATTAAGGTCCCTGTGAAGCATAATATGTAAGTCAGTTTTTACGAGATAGCTTGACAGACAATAAACTTGTCTATGGGCAATATGTATTTTGAAGAATGTTGTACAAAACTTATTAGAGTAACAGAAGGGCCATGATAAGTCCCATGGGTAAAACCAGAGCAGAAGCAAACCTTCGGAAACATACCGGTGTCCATCCTTTATGGTGCAAAACAGACTGGAAAATATAGTCTCATTAAAGGGGACCCACTACTCTGGTAGAAAAAAAAGCAACTAACCACCCTAGTTCAAAATTGCAGCTGTGTCACTTCAGTGTGAGTGTTACTTATGTGATCACCAGAGGTCAGTGTCACCACAGGCTGCAGCACAGAAAGAAGGAGATGCTGTTTATAAAAGATGAAAACGAGCTCGCCTGATCCCTCCAGAGTTTGCCTGTGCTCCAACACCAAGTATAACAAATTCACAAGCCTCCCCCTTCTTTGTGAGATGGAGGGTGGATGACTGAGGGGGAGTGCTGAGGAAAGAAAAGGACAAGGAAAAAAAGAATCGGAGAGCTGGAAGGAAATGGGAGCAGGAATAAAAGTACACTTTGGCTGGCTGCTTTGTGACCATAAAAGATACTGCCTTCAGATTCTCAAGCAGGCAAGTCCCACCTGTGTTAAGGCATCTACCTAGCAATATAAATTATTGTCTGATCCAAATTATGGATCAGACATTATGAGGCTAGCTCACAACATTTAAATAATTAAAAAATACTATTTTCTTTTCCTTTTTCCACAGGCTTGAGTTTTTGGGTTGTTGTGGGTTTTTTGCCATATTCTCAAGCTTTCTTCCACTAACATAACACCTGAGAACGCGTGCGTGTGTGAGTGTGTATGCATGTAATTTTAATGACATGTGAAATCTTCAGGTTGTGCATTTGCCACCTGGGGCTGCAGTTTAAGAAAAATACAAGATGCAGGATAAAACGCTGGCATTTGGGAAGACTTCTTCCCTAGTTGCTCACTTTCCTTTGAGAAATGCTCCTAAAGCTGTGGCCTTTGTGCATAGATCAGAGGTGATGGATAAGTGTGCAAACTGTTGTTGTTTCCTCACTTTGGTATGTCATGAGCCCCCCAACTCACTGAGTATATCCACGGTGTACTCCTCCACCCTCAGGTACCACTCAATCTGCAGATGTGTCAGGCTGGGAGTGTGCGTGCAGGGAGGAACAAAACCCATCGTTCAAGAGCAGAGAGAAGAATAGAAAGGCTCGCACCTTAGCCTTCTTGGGGCACCCTGAGGTACGAGGACAGATTTAGCAACAAACACTTTCTATCACTTTGTCCATACTGGCATTTTTGGAAGTTAATCTCCTACCAGTGTTTCAAGCAAGTAGCAACAATGGTAATACAAATACTGTTACAGAGAAATCCTGAGGTTTAGATGCTCCATATTCTAGGTGTATTCTGCTATTGTTGCTGATAGGCATTATTACAGAAAAAAAATCACGATGATGAAAACATTCAGAAAAAATATTCCTTTTGTAGGATATTTATTGTTTGACAATGGCAGAACATTTCATTAAGAAAGGCTGCTATGGGTTGCAGCCAGTGAGTTTTTTCCTGCTGGAGCGTGGGGGTCTCTGTTTGGTCTTTGCAGTCCTCTGATGCTTTCATTTGCAACGCTAGGGTCCAAACATCAAACTAACCATGCAGCTCAGAAGAAATAATATAACTGTCATGAAAGACAGGAGCTTGTTTCCAAGCTCCCACTGTGTCTTAACAGGAATATCTTCTTTTTCTGAATGTATTAATGACCACATTTGGAAAAGAGCCAACTTTAAAATGTCAGGTCTGGAGAATCCGTTCTTGGGTAACCCGAGACATTTTTTTACAATCTAAGAACATAGACTGTCTCTCATATGGAAGGCACATACCCAACACCAGGTAGAACCTAAGTATTTATCCAGCCATATTGGCTGCTCTCAATTCAGTCCAAGGTAAAGTCCTCTTCAATACCGCTCCAGAAAAATGATACTGCTTATCAAAAGGAATTATCTAGATAATGCCATGACAGATACATGCCAAACTTGCTTTCTCTGCGCAAGTCTTAGGGCTAAGTGAATACAAATTGAGCCTCTTTCCCAAGGCAAAATGCAAGTTGATTTTTGCACAACCCAACCAAAGAAAAGTAGGACAGTTCTCCACACTGAGCTTGAATGTAGCACAAAGTAAAAGTCCTGAAGCAGGCAGTCTTTAAGGAACACTCCATATTACTGAAGTCTACAAATACCGGACAGCTTAGTGTATTTGTTCTAATACACTTTCCTGCAATAGGAAGTAGGGATTTGAATAGCATTTACTTGATCTTGGCATAGTGTTTTGACCAGCTCTGTGATCTCTCTTAGCAACTTATACCGTCCACCATAAGAATCCTGTCACAGGTTGCACTGCAACAGGTTGAGCAGGTGCACACTTCTATTTACAGCCATATTCTCTGACAACCATCATCAGGCTAAACAACCTACGGCAGCAGATCCTATCAAGTTCACATTGCTGCAGTGAATAAATTGCATAGGGTTTAAATAACAACTGAAAAAAAAACCCCAAACATATAAATGTAAGGGAAGAATAATTGGGTAAATTTGCATATTTTCAACAGTTTTTTTTCTTCCAAACACTCCAGAAATATTTTACCACACATTTTCTTGTAGTAATTATTCCCTTTTCTTCCCTGTCCAAAATATACCTCACCTTTCCAAAATGCAGACACATCCCAGATCAAGACATTTCTTGAGTCTAGAATAAATTAAGACAGAACAGGGAAGAAGCTTTTCCTTAAAAAATTTAACATAGGAAAAGTACCTTGACGTGTAAAATAAAGGTCTCTTCTATAATTCTCAGTGCTTTGTGTAAAAGTTTAGACTGGTCTTAAAGTATTAACTCAGAAACACTCTCCAGTCACATTTAGCAGTGGTTAGGGAACAACACACTAATTGTAAAGTAATAATAATAATAATAGCCCATGTCAGTGTGGGAGCTGGTAGGGATGAGTACATTTAATAAGTCTCATGAAAAGCATGAAATTTAATTAATGCCCTTTGGCAAACTTCCGAGTTGTGTCAAGACACAGCAGAAGCCCACTTCTGGGTTAACCCTGTGAGGGCTGCTGAGCCTCCAGCAACAGGCAGCTGAAAAACTTTCTGTGCCATTTAAAGTGCTGAGCACTGACCCTCATTCTGCGCTGTCTGCACCTTCAAAGGGGAGCAGAACCACCAAGGCAGTGCCAGTAGGAGATGCAATGAAAATTCTCCCCGGAGGATGAGCGTGCAGAAAAAAGGAGACAGTGTTATAAAAATCTGTACCTCTGGGTTGCTAGGATGGGGTAACAACACACTGCACCCTGTAACGAGCTCTGGATGCTGTGGCACACTTTCAGCTCAGAGAGAAAAAGGCACCAGTGAAGGCAATAGCTGTGCAAGAAAATCCCTTGTTATATCCGCCAGTGTTTATGGGTGCCTGAACTTGTATGGGATGTATGAACTGTGGAAGAGGGCGGGCAGAATATTTATACTGCTTAGCTGCAGGGACTTAATACACACTTTTAGAACTGCAAACTTCCCTCAGTTTCCATATTTCAGTGAAGACAAATAGGTTCTGCAAGGAACTGAGCTTAGGTGCCCTGAATCACTCTCTCCAGGGATCTACTTCTCTCTCTGCCTAAATAAAAAGCACAGAAATCCTCCGAACTCAGATACTTAATTATCCTACCCTCTTCAAGTTAGACACCTAAGTGAGGTGCCTCAAGCTATCTATCAGCCCATCTGGGATGTCCCCTCCTCCTGGATGCTCAGACTGATGCCAAGAAGGGTGGCCTGCATGTACTACAGAAGAAGAGATTGACTTCGGGAAAAGGTGACTCGAAACAGTCTAGAGGTTTTTAGAGTTCTGGGTGACGTGGCAAAGTAGGACATCTGGAGGACTATAAAGTGCCAGCTGGTTTACTCACTATAATAAAGAAAGTAAAACTGCTGGGTGGAAATAGGCATTTAAAAAAGGGAAAAAAGAGAAGTTTTCAGGTGAAAATAACTTGGTAAGACTTCAGTAATATGTCCGGGCATTAAGCAAGGAGGTTGGGTTTCAGTTTTTGCCTTGCTGTCAGTGATGTGCATCCACAGAGTGCAAAAGAAGGGTGAAGCAAAAAGCTGAAGACTTTTGTGTTCCTGAAACCCACTCAGTTTCAGACCTCTGCCAAATCCTGCTCTGAGACCCTGTTATCGCCACCCCATCTAAACTGCAGAGCTGTGCTGTGCATCACGAACATCTGTTGCTTCACATCTCAGTCTTCATCTCCTGGGACACAGGCTGTGCTCCCAGGCCTTACCCCAACAGGCAGGCAGGTGTTCACAGGGGAAGGACAGGAAAGGGGAAGGTGTTTGTAAGGTCATAATGCAAAGCTGAGACGTTTTCTTCTGGGACCTGTTGAAAGCTGAGTAACCTCTGGAGAAATTGAAAAGCAGCCCTAATGATCTGCAAGTAAACTTTAGAGTTATAAACCCACAGTTTTCTCAAGGAAAAAAGAAAATAGGAAAAAAAAAAAAAAGGAAAGTTTTCATGGTTTCTACAAGGCTGGAATTTCTCTAGCTACTTGTGTTGCTATAACCACTGGACAACTAACTATGACTACATCTCCATGTCAGTTTAGTCTGCTCTGTAACTCCATGCTTATTTCTGCTGCCTGGTATGTGTACTAAAAATCTCCGGGTTTCCCAGTTCATAAATCTGAGGTATTAGTTCTGGGCATGCAGCTGATAGCACTCCAGACTGGAGCTGTAGTGATGCCTGTAATGTGGTGTGAAGACTCCTACCTTTGCTGATGAAAAGCCCCATTGCTCCAGCTTTCACAGGCAGGCAAATAAAGCGCTTGGAGGCCAGACTCTCCTTCTCTTTTTCCAAGTCCTGTCCTCAAGAGCCCGGAGTGTCATAGGCAGTTAGGGAAAGTACTTGCAAATAGCACAATTTCATACAATTTGAAGCTGTATTCTGCTATATATTTCCAATTCTAAATTACTAAAAACTAATTTTTAGTTCAGAACAAGATTCTGTAATATATGTGGTGTACATTCATGTATATGTGGGTTCCTTTACTTTTAAAAGACCACCAGGGAGACTTGCTGGCAATTTTCTACAGCAAGGGAAGTGGAAATGTATATGGATTGTTATTACCGGAATATCACCTACCATCTGGATAGGCTTAACACGTGATAAACTGTGAGGTTTGAACACAGATTTGTGGTGCTTGAGGAGATTGCTTAAAACCCTGACTATGTTGGCCTGGCCTGACTCTCATCATGTGGAGCCTTAGCCTGTTTGTTTTTACAAGACGAACAGAACAACAGCTGAGAGATGTAGTAGCCTCAAATTTAGAACAATAAACAAGAAATGAGAGTGGGGTTAAAATTATTCTGTTTTTAAATTCAGATCTTGGAATTGAATTACAGAGCTATAAATTCATAGATGATGAAACCAAAGAGGACGACTGGGTTTATCCATTTTTTAAACTCCCATTTAACAAAGACCAAAAGCCTGTTAAACATGTTGATTTAGCTCCAAATCTCAGCACCTCTTGGAGATAAATAATTTACTAGAAATATCTAGACTTGTTTTAACATTTCTTTTTTCTGATGGGGAATCTATTAAAAGTGTTAATACATTATTTGGGACTTAATTGCTGTTGCTGATAGCAAGCCTGGTTTCCACTCTGAATTTACCCTAACTGACCTTCCAGTCATCGGACTGTGTCACAGTCTGTGTGCCAGAGTCAAGGGACTGTGTCTTTCTCCTCCATGTTGCTTCTCCTAGACTTGATCAAGTCACCTGTTGCTTCAGTTTCTGACTACAGTAGGATTATTATAGCTGTGATGTCCAGAGGGTATAAACAAAGTAGACTTCATAAGGACCAGTAGTACTTTTTGTAAGACAGACTGGTACAGCTGGGGATAAAAGAGGAGATTTAGGGATTGTATGTCTAAGACCTCATCTGGTTTTTCCAGTGATGTCAGTTAGACATAAAAAGTAATACTTCTCCCTGAAAACATTGCCTGATTTATGAACTATACAGGTGTAATTTGCTGAGGTTGGTTATTTCAATGGCTAATTATAAAGTGCTGCCACTGTCCTGATGACTTTTCTCTGGACTGGGAAGGTCAGAACTGGCAACGAAGATTCTGTGATATACAGTGTTAACAGAAGGCTACAGGCTGCTAAGTTTTATATTCCTTCTTCTTCCCTGCTTCTCTTCCCACTTCTATGGTTATGCTGCAATACTATGTTGCTTGCTTATATCTGAGTTATCAGGATCTAGCTGACATTGCATGAGCAGTCTACACTCTTTTTTATTTATGGCTGCTCAAGTTTCCTGACCACCCTCAAATTTTGTTAGTGATCACCTTGTCTTTGAATCTTGTAGATGTGGTTCTGGAGGGGCCTCAAAAGGTCATCTAGAGCATATCCCTACTAGGAATCATATACAAGAGAATTTACTCAACCCCAACATATTGCTTAATCAATTCTTAAAAATCTTCTCTGAGAAACTGCAGCTTTCCTAGTAGCCTCTTTGTATAGCTAACTGTAGTATATTTCAGCATTCTTCCAAACACCTATTCTAAGTCTTTTCCTTTGCACCAATACAAATATTTCACAGCATGGTATTAAAAACTGATCTCTGAGGACCTGATTAGGAAAATGTAATTTCTGTGAGAATTCCCTGTTTGCAATTAAAGGAAAAAATTGTACTTTTTAAGCCATTCCACATGTGCTATGTTGAGTTTATTATTGTTTTACTTTCTTAACCAAAACTTTGTAAGGTACAAAGTCAAATGCCTGACAGTATTTGTGTGAACATTACTACCTTTATCAACAAACCCACATATAATATTTGAAAGCTATGAGCTATCTGAGATAGTTTCCTAATCATCTCTGTTCCTTCCCACTAGAAATACCCAAACTTAATCTCTCCCTTGCCAAGCCCTTCCCCTAGCTCATTTGAAATACCTCTCTTTTTTCAGGAAACTGGGAGAGAATGGTTTTGTTTGGGGAAAGTGACAGAAGCAAAGCTGTTGTTTCCTGCTTTCTCCTTACCTTTTTCCACAGCCTACAAGAAACAAGCTGGCTAAGTGGCACACACATATAATTAAAGTGAAGCCATTTTGGAAATAATTCTAATTTACACTGAAAAAGTGACGTATTAGCTCGCAAATGATGTGTTTCAAAATTAAAGGTGTGCATAGGTTAACTTTAAGTTGATTGTTAAAACATAAAAAATGTCAATTAAAAAACCCCAACAATCCTACTAACTACTGTCATTTTCGGAACAAATGAATGAGAACATCAAGTAATGAATTGAAATTAAGTTGTTTCTCAGTAATCACAATCTATCTAATTTCTTATCTCTTAAACATCTGTTACTTACACATCAAAGGAAGGGTGGTTAAATTAAAAGTATCTGGACAGCATAGCTAGCTAGTGGAGAGCCTTCTTTGCTAAACAGAAAATTTCCTATTACACCCAAAGGAAAATGGAACCTTGAGTTAATTTTCCCTGGATATGTTTTAGCCATAAATTCAGTATTTCCACAGAGAACACATGCTAGATCAAATTCTTTGGGATTAGAGAACGGCAAAAAATGAAAGTGATTATTCATTATAGTTATTTTCATTATATTCATTATAAAGTCAGTTTCACTATACTCTTCTCAGTTCCTTTAACTGAAATCTGGCTGAAGTGAAGCCTAAGTTCAGTGCAGTGTAATTTAATGTAAGGTTTAGCTAGGAAGAGGCAATGAACACCTGTATCAAAAGTGGTGGTTACCATAAAATGATACGTGTGTTAGATATTTACCAGATGGCAGTATTATTTTCTGCTCAAAGTTTAAGGAACTACTTAGTGTCCTAGGCTTGATGATGTGATAACCCTTGGTAAATATTGATCTTTAAATGGTGACCACTGTACAAATTTATACTTGCTAATGGGAAGGCCACAAAGTAAACAGTGCTAATTGAGCAAAATCAAGGCACTTCTTCAGCTCCTATGTTTGACT
Organism: Strigops habroptila; assembly: GCF_004027225.2. NCBI lineage: Eukaryota > Metazoa > Chordata > Aves > Psittaciformes > Psittacidae > Strigops > Strigops habroptila. The sequence goes on from NC_044278.2 coordinate 59,208,618, forward strand.
TGACATATTGCGACAGACACAATGCAGCTCCCAAGCGTTTCCCACCAAAACAATGCTCATCATACCTCCAGGCAACATGGAGACACTAAGGTAAAGAATAAAAAGGTTTGTAATCTTTCTCTGTGTAATGTGCACCTTTGTAAGAAGCCAAATGAGATATTAACTGCTCTCAAACCACTTACATCTTATCTTCTCTTACCACATATGCTGTTGTCCCCGCACACTTCCTTTCATATTTTTTAGCCTTTTTATGATTATGCATTTAAACTTCCAGGCAAAGCACTGGAAATAGACAGGCAAAGACTGCAAATAGGTCTGATGGCAACGTTTTTTCTCAGACCATGATTCTAAGGATCTGTCTTGTCTTTCTTCACTTCAAAGACTCATTCAGAAGCAGTATTGAAGAGTCACCCTGACATCACAGGGCTATATTTTTGGACTGCAGAAAATGTGGTGTTAAGACCCAGGTTTCAGCCACATGGCTTGAAAAGGTTTCAAGCCACTGCATGATGGCTTTGAAGCAAGGCTGGGGAGACCGTCCATGTGCTTGCTACCTTGTTAATCTGCACTTGCACTCAGTTATACTGAAATTTATGCAGAGTGGGAAAGAATTCACTGTGCAAGTGATGTAGAGTTACTTGTTGGGTGTAAATGCTTTGCCCGTGTTCCAAGAATACATAACATGTTGCAGGCTGCATACTGCAAGTTTCTTCATTTTAAATGCATAGAATTGAAGATTGTGAGATTATTTAGAGAAACTGTTTATATATTGCTGGCCCTTAAATTTCACCCATTTACCCTCAGACTGAGCACCCCAATTAAGGCTGCAGCATATCTTCTGAAAAGACATCTGGACCTGAGATGAGTTGAATTTTCAAAAAAATGGAAAACCCCCAATTTCCTTGAAGAGAACTTTATCAGATTGTGCATCGCTCCCCTCGCATTTCAAGCATGGTGACAGTCAACACACAAAAATTGTCTTCTGCCAGAATGCAGAGAAGAAGCAAATCAGTCACAGCCAAATTCGGTATACTGTGAATAAATAAAAAATTTTAAAAAATCATTGTGTATGTATAGGGCAAATCTTTATCAAGAGCTTTATGCCTAGAAAGAATATTATTTATCAATTTATTAACACTAGACAGAGCAGGAGGACCTCAAATCGGATTTACCTGCTCTATTAGTACCCACCAGACACAGAAGAGATGTTGAAGGAGTACTAGGAGCAAGGCAATAATGACCCTCCCAAGCTTGCCTTTGTCTAGTCCATTGCAGTTCATATGTGTGGAAGGAGTGTATAACCTAAGCCCGCCGAAGTTGTTAGCTAGATACTTTCGTGCCAGGAATATTTAAAGATTAAATTTTCCAAGAAGAGCTCTTCACAATGAACTCCTGTTTTACCTCAACCCTTCATCTTCTTCTGCAGGGAAGCCTCTTCTAAGAGATTTCATGATTTTCTGAAATTAATTTTGTGTTCCATGTAACTATCTACTACAGCTTGGCTTGATAGTTAAAAATCCCCTCAGCATGCTTCATTCATGATTTGACCTGTATTTCAAAGATGACCTCCATAGATAAAAGCTACCATTGGTAGCTGTTGTGTACCAGTCAGCCATCTGGGCTCTTTTGTTTGAGCAGGATCCCTGCTAGACCTCTAACTTTTAATGGTGCTACTAGCTCATGTCTGTAAGGAAAGTAGTTGTCACAAACGATCAATTAGCAACTGAGAACATTACTGGGGTGTTTCTGCTGCTGCTGCTGCTATAAATTACAGCCTATTGTTACATTTTTTGTGACTATGGAGCAATTGTGTATTTGCATAAAAATATGGGTCACTAGTATGAGAACATTAACAGGTGCTTCCAACAATCTTATTATTTTCTTAGAAAATAATGATGTGTTATCAGAACCTATAGCATTGTCCTAATGGTGATTTTACTTCAAAAAGTCTAAACTGAAGAGAAAAAAAGAGATACTTTTGCCTTTTTTAAATTGAAAGACTGAGCAACTTTTGTCTAAGCAAAGAAATTAGGTCTCACAGGCAGCAAGGCTGGCTAGTGAACAGAAAAGAGCCTTATCCAGCTGGATAGTAGTGAAGGGTTCAGCCCTTCTGTGCCATTTCTGGGGACAGGACTCACATGAGTCACACTTGTTGCAGACACACGTGAGATGCCTCTCAGGAGCCTGGCTTACATAGCCTTGGAGGTTATGACTGCTAGAAACCGTACACTTCAGGCTGTGTTAAACTCCCAGAACATACTTGGCAGAAAATCCTGCAGAGCTTAAAGCTTTAAAAAGCCCTACTAGTGTATTATTGGAGGCACTTAAGTCTTTTCAGCTCTGGCCTTCCCAAGGTTTCAGTACTGATGCTTCTGAGGACCACCAGCTGTCAGATCTGGAGAGAACCGCCCTGTTGTCTACATGGTTTTGTGAGTCTTTGGCGTAGCTGAGAAGCACAATTCAGCCTGTGAACTTTAGACACAAAGTTCAAAAATCTCATATAAAAACAGCTGCAGTAGATGCTGCCTAGAACGTTGCAGATGCTGGTCTACAGCAGACAAGAACACAGAAACTATTTCATAACACAAAACCATTGCAAGTTTAAGTATTAATGGCAGAGGAAACTGCTAATGCCAAAAGAGAAAAGAATCTCTATGTTTGCAAGTGAAGGCTTCCTCAGCTCCTTACTAAATAGTGGACTGAAAGTTGAGCAATACCTAAAGCAAATTCTGGCAGTCCCTGCATAAATGTGGGCTGGGCTATGTTGCAGAACTTCAGTTCTGAATCAAATTTATTTGTACTAAACCTACAGTTGCTATTAGCAAATTTATATCTAAACCTTTTGATCAGATTGAATATATGCATTATGGTTTTTTTGTGTATGTGTAGGGCAGAAATAGTGCAGTGGATGTTAATGTCACCTTGCCTCATTTAATGGTGAAAGACATTTTGCATATGAGCCTAGCTAATAAATGCTAAATCTGCTGTATGATCATGTTTTTCTAATTTTTATCATTCTGGGTTTTTTTGGTTTTGGTTTGTTTGGGGTTTTTTTTGTCTTTATACATTTACTCTGTGTTCTTTATGGAGACTACCTTGCATACTCCTGGCATCCTCTTCTCCTTTATCTCCACTACAACTTTGATTCTACACAAGGGAGACACACCAATGACTCTAATTTGTTAATATCATTTAATGTTTCTCTAGGTGATTTTGTTTGTATTCTCTCCTTTAAGTTACTTGACAATATATATATAAATGTATATATGCATGCATATTTAAAGGTTTACTACAAATACGGAAAATATTTTACATGGCTTCAAAAATCTATGTATCAATGGAATCAGTCAGAAGGTTTTGTCATCAATTACATTGAAATCCCTGCTTTACTGAGATCACCAGATAAATGCTACCTTGGACTTCAATGAAACTAAGATTTCAAACACCCCTTTCTCCTCCACGTACTTTTAGTTTTTGTCAGTTTGCACTGCTTATTATGTGCAGCAGTGGTAATGCAGTAATATTAGATGTTCCCAGAATACTGACCAATGAAATATTCAGAGTCAGATGAAAGATAGGGCATATGTTGGTTTTAATTTTTTAAAGAACAAAACTTAAGTCTATCTTGATCTTTTTTGGCAGGGGGTGGGAGTGATTGAAAAAAACAGAAGTAGGAGGAACAGGCTGAAGAAAAGCTGCCTTTTCCCACCAATGGTATGGACAAGGCATTCTGCAGTGCCATGCTGCTCATGTACGTGCTCAAATACTCTGCAGATCACTTCCCTTGTGACTGAAGGAGGTCAGGATTTTTGGTTTTTTAAGGAAATGCTTCACCATATGTGTGGACTTCTAAGAAAAGTTAGGTAAAACTACATTGAAATTGACATGGATGTGAGAAAACGTGGCTTATACTTGAAAATGTGCCTTTTCCATCCACCCCCCCTCCAAAAAAATAAAGAAATAACTTTCTAAAAAATTTAGTCAGTGGGATTATGGAGAGAAGCAAAATGCAAAATGTGTTTAATACTAGAGTTTGTAAATTTACACTATAATTTACATATTAGTTATAATACTAGAGCTTATATATCAGTTTAATCTAATAAATCTCTGATTAAATATATGTCTGTAACTGAAGAACATTGTGTGATGGTCTCTCTATTTGTGAGTCCCCAAGTTTTAGAAATAATGACTCTTTCAGAGTGTGTGCTTTTTTTAATTCTTGAGAAATGGAGAAAAACAGTCTTAGCAATGAGAACACAAGAATTTTTCCAGCCATGTTATACTACAGCTGTGGGATGTTGCTTTGTCCCGATACCTGTAAAGGCATTGGGATTCATATAAGGGTTTTGCTTTATGTGGAGGGATTTTTTTTTCAGATCCAACAATGGTATTATAGTAAAATAATCTGAGTTTCATCATGTCAACTTTGCTGTACATGTTTGATAAATGCTTTGTGATACTCAATACTTCCTGGAAAATCTTAACAGTTACACATGAACATAGCACACTTTGTCATGCATGAGCTGGTTGTACTGAAAAACTAAAAGATCGAATAAAGCAAGCTCACAATTACTCCTTTTAGGTCAAAGGCAATGTAGTGTGAAGACTGCCATTCAGTGGGTAGTTCTGTCAACTGTTTATGTTTCACATAATTCTCTTGAAAATATATTTGATGAGAAATCTCATCTAACAGTTGAGAAATCTAAAGTGGTTGAAATATTTGCAACTCTGAACTTAGGCAAAGTTGCTATTTTGAGTCTTAATTTCTCTGGAATATTTGTAGGGCCTGTAGTTTTCCTAAACAGTTGGAAGAAGTTTTCTCCAATGCCACATATTGTTTCATTTTTTTCCTGAGAAAGTGATTTTCTAGATTTCTGTTAGAGCTACCCTTATTGTGAGAGAGATTATGAATTTTACAGTCAGGAAAAGCAAAAATATCTTTCAAGTAGGAGAACCAAATACATCATCCTCTTACATATATCATTAAACCAACATTTATGGCCCTTTTATTGCTGTGCCAGCCAATGAAGAGTCCTCAATTACACTTCTTTAACTGACTACTTTGATTACTTAAAGGACTTAGACAGTTAGCATGGATTTAAACAGTTGGACAGAGAATGACCAACAAACAATTGGCAAGCAAGACTGGACAACTCAGACGGACTCTGACCTTATCTTCTTCCTAAAGATGCTGAATTTCCACTTTTCAGGCTTCACGTAAACCAGAAAAAAAATCAACAATGTCATTGTCACTTTTTTCTTTTCTGCAAGTTATATAGCCTACATTTTTATCTAATTCTGAAATGTCAAAAAGTCAGCAGTCAGCTAAAGTAACAAGGAAATGATGTGTAGGGGGTTTGTCATCTCATTCTTGCTTATCAACCAGCTCCATTTTTCTGCCTAAAAGCTCCTCTAGAGTTTTGCAGCACTTGCATTGACTGCCCAAACTGCTTCTAACTGGGTGCTGTCAAGAGTACTCAGTATCCATCTGTGACATGTATGTGTCAGATATAGTATGTAGGAAAGGACACCATTCTTAACTGCTCAGAAGGAGCCCAGCAACTCACAAGAGCTCAAGGCAAGCCCAGGTGGGGTCTCTTGCTGATGAATTCATTGTGATGCCTGAAAGTGCCCTACAGGTCTCACTATTTAAGAGAAGAGTGAACTCTCTCTACAGGAAAAATGAGCTTTTGTTTTCACCTCCAATTTTCAAACAGTGGCCATCTCAGTTAGCAACAGTTCTCAGCCTGAGCCACCTAAAATGTCCCTCCTCCAAAATAATTCCTCCTTGCTCTTCAGCGGTAGATCTCAGTTTTAATCCAATACTGACCTTGGACTGTCTAATGACCTTCACGTGCTACCCATCTCTGAAATTAGAATCTAATATTTCATTTCATTATACAAGACTTAATATTTGGTTTAATTATTTGTGGGTGACCATTCATTCTTAATTATCTAAGAAAATCAATATTTGTTGTATTTGTGGAAAACAATATTTTAGGCTTGAACATCTCATTAATGATATAAAACCACATTCCCACATTTCCTCGAGTTTGCTCATTTTTTTAGGGCACCATTATGATACCATTTAATCATTTTAAATTGCTGAACTGGAGATTTTCCAAATTTCTCTAATTTGAAGTCACAAAAGTTTTAACCATGTCCCAGAGCACCCTCTTCATATATTCTCTCTCTGAGTATATATGTTAATGTGCATTAATTATACTCTTTCTAAGTACTGTACATGTTTCTGACACGAGGATTCTACATTACAGTGAAGGATTATTGTACTTTCTAGGCCCACTGCAGCTACAGCAGCTTCAATCACTCTAATATATTTTATTACAAGTAGCATTTAATTAACAGTACATCCACTGTTCATGTGAAGGATCCAGTCCTGCACAGGTTTAGGCACACACTTTATTTTGCACACTGTGAATAGCTCTATGGAACTGACTGTTTTGTTAAAAGAATGGGATTCTAACCCCACAGAAAACACTTAGATTTTCACTGCTGTGTGTAGTGGTTGGCACTGCAGAGACATGAATGAGGAATGAAAACTGTAGCTGAGAAAGATAAGATATTTTGGACAAGATCAGGAGACATTTAATTTCTACTTATATTTTGTTTTTTGCATTTTTTTAAAACAGAATGCACTTATTGGTACTGGAAGATATTAGGTTTTTTGTGCACCTGAAGATTTTATTCTATGCTTTGGGTAGCTCTTGCAGGGATGATTTACAATAATTGCATGGGACAGTGAGAAACTCTGTCGACACTGGAGATTTTTTTGGCAATTTAATTCCCTCTGTTCCAAAAAAGAATCTTTCAGATGTATCCTTCATAATTTTGTTTAAGTATTTGGAGAAAGAAGCTTTTGGAGAGACAAGAAAAGACAACATTAAGCTTTTGGGGAAAGGACAGAACAGCTTTTAAAAATCTTTCTTGGTCTAGTACCTAAGTCATGATCATTGTGCATGCATGTTCCTTTCATGGATTTCCTAAAAATTCTTCACAGCAGATATAAAGTACCTACACCAGAGGGTATAAAAAACATCACTGTGCAAAGGAGATGTCCCAGGGCATTTTCGAGTTCTTGCTAGTTGTTTTGTGCTTAGTTTGGGGCTTGCATTACACTATTTCAGAGATGTGGGTATAGGAAAGATGGGAATCTTCCAGCACTGTCCAAGCATGCTGTGGGAATGGTTACAGAATATACAGGATGAACCGATGCTGCACTAAAATTTAGAGTTTTTTATGTTGGGAGCTGAAATTATTAAAGAATACTAAGAAATAAAAGAGCCATTATATAATTATATACGGCAATGAAATTTCAACATTCAATTAGAATGTGCATCTATATATTTAATCACAACTTTTAAAATATTTCCTTCAGAAAGATTGTAGTTTCTTCACACTGGTGTTGCACTGCAAACCATCTGGGTGCCCACACTACTTGAAAAACGATTGCTTCGCCTTTCTGTGAAACCACTAGGTGGAGATGTAGGTTTACCAAGCTAGGATTGCCAGCAAGACTTTAAAAGGCACAAGATTGAAAAATGCCTCTTAAAAAAAAGTACAAGATTGATAAATTATGTATCTTGTTGGTTACAAATTCCAACACATCTTTGAAGGAGGAAAAATGGGAAAAAACTAAATGCTCAGTTGTAAAATTGTCCAAGCAAATTATTATTTTTTAAGACACAAGTTCTGATGTTTAAGACTCTGAGAGAATAATTGCTTCATGTTATAAATTGTCTGCTGCCAATACACACACATTTTCCTTTATTCTCCTACCAGCTGCTAGCTCATGCTATCAGTGGTCAGGAACAAACAAACAAAAACTACCCCTAAATTTTTTAGCCTACTTTCAAACTTTCAAACCAGTGGAAATATGCCAGCAACTGGCAAATTTCAGAACTGTTTGCTCAAGTTGGGGGAATTTCTTTTAATTCTGGTACTCTTCCAGCAGCACCCTAATATGTGGTGTAAGATGTACAAAGTAAAGAATGGTATTCTGAATTGCTTTCTTTAAAATAACACCCATTTCTTTCTGTCTTTTTGCTATGTGTGCTTAATCATGGAAAGGGAAAATCAGAAGTTGAATGAAACAGTTATATGTAGTTTTTCCATTTTCCTTTTACATAAACCTTTTCTATGTCTACTACTTATCTATGAGCAGTAAAAAACTCTCCCACAGCAGACAACAAAAAATCTGTTCATTTTCCAACAGACAAAAGTGACTCAAAATTCACTCTTCCATATTTCTCCCCTTAATGAAAATGCTCCTTCAGCTCCTGTTATTTTCTCTGATGAATAGGAAAAACAAGTGCTATCCTGACTTCCACCCCTCAGCATCAAAAAGAACTTAACTAGTGCAGTCTATCCTGCCTTCAGATACATGTAAGGGCTTTGAACCTTTTTTTTTTTTTAATTTCCAAGTCTCATAAAAATTAAGTGGAAAGGAATTTACCTCCTTTTTAAATATTAGGGAGAAAAATCATGGCAGATATTCGTTTGGGGAAGGTCAGTATCTTCATAAAGATGACCCCTCCTTTTCTATAACCTTGTATATAAAACCTGCTTTTAGCCAAGTGTCTGAGATTTAATACTGTTTACTGCTCTGTAATTCTGCTAATGGTGTATGTAAGTCCAAGGTGTGAGTGGATAGATCATATATCAGCTCTAGCTTTTTTGGTTGAGGTTTTTTTCCCCCTAATTTCTGCCAAAGACTTCTTATTTAGTGAGAAAAATGGGGAATAATGTTTCAGAAGTAAAACCTGTGAATTGCAGTGTTTTAGATGCCATTGTCCAATGATCTGATAATTTCTATCAGCGCCTGCAATTCCTAGGGCTATTTCCAGGGAAGGCAGCAGAAATTGGAGTAACTACTAAATATTTGAGCAAATTTGGTCAAAAGAGGGGAGACATTTTACTTTCTGCTAGAAAACTCTTTAAAGACCCCCACTATCTGACAATCTCCTAAAACTGGTGATGCACGGTCCTGCAGCTGCATTCATCATATTCAAGGGGAAATGCAGGCTGTTAGGAAGATAAACAATGAAGCTCTTCCAAAAGCTAAACTCATGGAAGGGAACAGTTATAGTATGAAACCTAAGAAAAGAGACTTTCCTTAACAGTGTCTTACTTTTGCAGAAGGTGTATCCTTACATCTTAACAACAATATTTTGTCATACTCCTGTCCTACGCTTTCAGACTGCAGTGCTTCCAGTAAATATTGTTAATTATGAAATGAGGATCCTGGGTTTTTGTGCAGACTAAAATATTTCAGATTTCTTCAGGACAAAGTACTTCAGTCTTGCATAGTGAAAATATGATTTTTTAATTTTTATTTTTTTTTTTTTTTTTTTGAGAATTACAACAAGCTTAAAAGCTAGCAAGAACCAGGTAAGTCAGTGGTAAATGGAAAAGCAAAAGGAAACCTGTTTGGGAAGGAAGCACAGTTCAACTTTAGACTTAAAGGATGGAGTGATTTATTCGTATTATTAAAATGCCTGTCATTTTAGAAATACATGCATCTAGCAACAACAGAAGCCAAAAGTTCTCATGTGCAGCAAGACAGAAAGAAAGAAACAAACAAAAATCTCTGGGCCAGATAGAAAGGATGAGATTAAAGCTGCAGTCTTTAAAGCACTACTTTCAGGGGATACTTCTGCTTTTTGAGAAGCAGAAATTGTCACTGAGGTGAGAGCATTTCTGCTGATGTAGGGCAGCCTGCCTGCCTCTGGGCTAAAACTTCAGCCCCATCCCAGCTAAAACTTGGGTTTGTACTAATCCAGTTCAGATCCTTACCCCAACCAACCCCTCTTTCCGCCTCCTCAGCCAAGAATCTGCCCATCTTTTTATCCTACATTAGCTTTGAATGCCTCCTCATCAGTTACAGATTGAGAAGGAAAAAGAAGAGCCCCTGTATTAAATAGCTTTTTTTTCCTCAAATGTTGAATATGAAGTTCTCCTTAAAAAGCATTTCCTACTGTGGTCACACACACACCTACTGAGGTACTTGCCAAAATAACCCAGCACAGAATTAAGACTCTTCTGACAGCCAGGGAAAAGAAAGATTTCAGCTTAATCCTAATGAAAAAAGAAAAGAGGAAAAAAAAAAAGTGTCTGGCAGGAGTCTCTTTTGCAGTTAACCAGTAATGTTGCATCTTCACCCTTTATATGCTACAGCCCAAGCCTGCCTCGAGTCACACCTTTTTTAAAGTCCCATAACAACTGGAGAAATTTCAAATAAGAAGCTGAAAGAGGTAAAATCAATTGTCTGGCTTTAGGATTTAGCTGGCAGCAGGAAAGCTGGAGGGTGCCTGGGTTCCCAGTTTCTGCATGCCATTTCCCCCCCACCCAAACTCCTCCCTGTCTTCAGCTATCTCCGTAAACTATTTTGCTAAGAGTCTTAGTTCAACACATCTTCCAAAGAGACGACCCTGGTTTTAGGGTCTGATACGTGCAATGCGCACGCTTACGTGCAGAAACATCCTAACTCGCAGCCACTGTAACAAACCAGAGGGCACGGGGAAGGACTACCCTCTGACGATCACATCTAAGGAAAACAGTCATTCTTCTCACCTTGAAACCCTCTCTACTTTTAGATGAGAATACATTTGATCAAAAAACCATTCCATTCATCTTATGTGGCTGTTTGTCGATCACAGCTCTTGGAAGGATAAGCAAACCCTATGGAAAGACATTTATCTAAATTATCCTGATAAAATGCTATTACTCCATGGGGAAAGAAAAATGAGGCAGAATGGTAGTTTGCACACAATTATACTAACCTGGAGGAAAATTGGGACGTGGAGTTGAACTACACTTAATAACAGTTGGAGCACTGGTTCAAAAACATTAATTCTTTCAGTGAATTTTCCCCTTTGTGAGAATTTGGTCTGCTTGAAAATGAAAAATAAAATATAAAAAAAAAAAAGAAAGAAGATTAAAAGTATGAACTGCCTCCTGCCTCTCCAATTCAAACAGCATATAGTTAGTGTTTGTGACTTTTCCCTTGACAACTAGATATAAGAAGATAAATGCATAGTTTCTCTTAATTAGCCTTTCTTAATTAAAAACACCAGAGGTATTTGTGATCATAATGAACTCTTCTGACAGAACGGTCACTTGTTCTTCTGGACGTCACTCCAGGAAAATTAGATTATTTTTTTTTTACCGGGGATAAATTCTGTGTTAAGGAAGAAATAAATGATGCCTGCAAAAGCAGTGTCCCCTCGGTTTTATCTGAATGAGATGGATGTGTATCTTGTGGTTTTTAGAATGGTGTGGGGCAGTATTAGCCATCATTAGCACCCCAGTATGGATCCAATTCACTAATTACTTATGCTGTCTTGGTTCACTGAGATTTAAGTACCAAGTCAATCCCATTATCTGCAGTCTCCCAAGCTTGCCAGAGTCATCCGTCTTTTATGGAAAAAAGCACAAGGGTTATCAATAGGACCCTGAAATACTTGGGATTTTCCCACTTCAGGAGGAGGCAAGATTAGTCCTGACTAAAGTTGCATCTTCTCTAAGCTGCTACTTTGGATGTGATAAAAGTGGATGCTGACAATTATCCATAACTACATAAAGAGCAGAAGAGAGAAGGAAGGAAGCAAGAGCAGTGAGGAGAGAAGTCTGCCACACACGCCTGCATCTGTCCTACGGTCGCAGGCAGCTTTTCATACCACCTCAGAGCTACAAATTACAATTCGTCTGTTACAAACACGCGATAATATAGTCAGAAATCAGAAATTAAAATATTCCAACGGCCTCGGGCCTCCTCAGAGAGGGAGAGAGGCTGAGAGGGAGAGAAGGAGGAGGGAGAGGGAGAGAGAGGAGTACGCTGAGCCCCTATACTGCCTGTGTTGTTTGTGCCCTCCCTTCTCCATCCTACATGTTTAATGTCTGCAGCAGTACCGAGGCCTTGTCTGTTTGGGATGGTTGATTGACATCTGCTCTGCCGAGAGGAAGGAACTGGCAGCTATTGGCAGCACTGTCACGTTCATTTGCACACTTTATGAAGCAGCAGTGTGGCTACTAATACAAAAAGAAATCTTCTAAGCAGCATGACATCTCTTGGAATGGAATATTTGTCTTTACAAATGATTGCACTGCTGCCAGTACTTGACATGGTGCTCGCAAACATGTGTAATTGTTGGAAGTGTAATGATGATTATTTGCATATTTAATGTTCAAACAAGTACTGGAGAAGCAACTTAGACTAAACCTTTTATGGGGAGGATTTAAATATGTTCAGCATCAGCCTGATGAGTCCCAGAAAGGAGTCGGGGTCTGAGGGGAGAAGCTTGTGAGCACGGCTGCTGTGTGAAGGGTAGTTTAAGAAATCACCCTGTAATGCACCACTCATATATTTTATAGGTTTATTTTGAGACAGATTTCATATGAATTCCTCTTCCACTTGTTTTAATTGCCCAAAATTATATTTAAACATAATTATACGAAAATTTAGGAATGGTCTATTTATCATGTGTCTGAAATCAGACAAACACCAAACTGAGGAAAGTAGATAAGCAAGCACATGTTTACCAGTAACATCAGTTTACAGAAAGCCTGTGCATGATGGTAACAGCATTTATTTTAACTCTTTGGCATAAGTGTGACAAGGGTGCAGGTTATGAGAGAGGCTTAGAAACCCTTTTTCCTGGGCTGGAAATATAATGCTGGACATTTGCCCTGGAAATCAGAGCCAGTCCAGGCTAATAGAAGAGGACTTTTTTCCCTGTAGAAAGCCTTCCTCTTTCTGCCTTAGAAAGAGACCTTTCATTTTCCCCTTCCACATTAATTTTTTTTTTTAATCTTGTGGTGCAGAGACCTAGTCAGTGCACAGACCTTGCACGCAGATAAGTGCGTACAGGCGTGCACAGTTGCATGGATGAAGGGGGAAATATTTTACAAAAGGGGTCTCCAACACAGCAGAAAGAAACAATATTTTTGAAGGCAGTATTATTCCCCTGGGGTGGATACCCATTGGTTTTATCAGTGGAATAATTTCAGATGATACAGACACATGAATGGCAATTTAGCCCTTCACCTTCAGTGCAGAATTTCTTTAACTGAGGACTTCATCTCAACTATTTTTTTCGTCTTAAAGACAGGCCTTCTCCAGTTGAAACTTTCCTTTCTTAAAATATTTATCTTAACAATTAGCTTTCATCTCTCTACCCTATCCCTACTCTCCAGCCTCCTTCCTACTTTTTTCCTCTCTTCCTCTCTTTTCTCTTGTTTTGTGTGGTCTCAGTACTAAGAGATTTATAATCACCAAATCCTACATTGTTTGAGGGGCAGCACAATAAACTTGACTCAATTATCATGCTGTAAATTGATTAAAAAAAAAAAAAAAATGATGGATGAATAGAGACTGAATATCTTCGTCTCTGACCCTGTCGTATCATCAGCAATTCTCTGGCAGGACTCCCACTTGATTGACAATGCTACTAATGAACACTGTCTTAGGCCATGTAATGATTTACCTGCCATGAACAAGGTTTGGCAATGCTACCTTTGCAGACCCGTCAAACAATTTATCCTTTAAAGAACAGATATATTGTCTTCAAGCATGCAAATGTCTCGAAATTAATAGAAAAGTGGAGGCATAAGATAAATACATGTCTGCTCATTAAGCTCATCAGGGTTGTTTTGTTGCATATCTTGTTCCAAAAGCACTTCCCCTCTATTTATTTTAGCCACCTGTTGTCTCATCCTCACAAGAAGCCAATACTTTCCTTTATCTGTCCAAATCCTACCTTATTATTTACCTTGGCCAACAATGAATACAGAAACTATTCAGCTGTGGTTGTAATGATTCTTCCCAACTGAACATGTGTTGGACTTCTGCATTTTGGTTCTTTTCAAAATTTTTTTTCATTCATGCTCAGACTGTCTACCTGCTCTGTTTTATCTTCTAAGAAGCTGAAGGTAAAGAAAACTTTGTACAGCATCTGGCATTAATGTGTAGTTTATTGGCCTTCTGACTCTACCTCTGGACCAAACCAATCCTCCTCACCACATGAACAGAGTGAAGATGCTGGGGTGTGAAGGACCCCTTTCTTGACCACAGGTTTATGCAACACTCACTAGCCCCTGTGCAGGATTCTGGAAGAAGGATGATCCGTGTCACTTTGCCAGCAATAACAAGTATTTTTTACTTCTTCAGGAAACAGAAAAGCCACCCAAACCCATGTTTGCTGGCTCATTGAACACTACTAAATGTGCGTCAATATGTATTCCAGGTACCTTGCACAAAATGTAACTCATCTGAAGCACAGTCTTGCATTTCTGTAAGTAGCTAATTGCTTGCCTAAAGAAATGAGAATGGGAGTAAGGGCACTGGAAGGTGGCTAGGAAAAGCAATGTTAAGTAGAGGAGGGGCTCATGAAAGAAACAGACTGCAAAGTTGAATTTAGTTCCTTATGAAATTCTTTGAAGAAGCAAAAGTATTTAAAAAACATATGACAATAATTAGCAGTATTTCTTTGGGGATTTGCTTGTTTGACCTTAGCCTTTTAATCTGTCAAAGTATGCTAATAAGCCTGACAGACAGAAAGATAAAATGCGGAGACAGATGAACTAACTGAGAAAACATCAGTACAATACCGAACATACTTGTGGAAAAAGAAAAGAAAAAGAGTGCAATTAAACATTACCTCAAGGCTTTGATGACGTGCTTACTATCATAGCAAAGTTGCTTCCAAATTGGAAGGAACATATACATGAGGTCACTATTGGTTGTGTCTGGCATCTCTGATAGTTTTATTTTTAATAGAAAGGCATCTTTCTAAGTTCATTTTCTGTTTTAAACTTCAATCCAAAGGATTGAAACACTGGTTTCTGCACATTGTCTTACTGCTGGGGATCACTGGGAATATTTCATCAGTTTGTGACTATTTATGGCTTGAAAATCCTGTTGAACAAGCAGGCAAGAGGTTCCTTTCTGCCTTTGATGACCTGTGAAGAGGCTTGGTTTCTAATGAGATTTTTTTTTTTCTTTTCTGTGAGACCTTTCAGGTTATCTGTGTGAAGCCAATGAGAATGATGATCCCCAAAATAAATAGCCACTTTTAAGGAACAGTCTATTCTTCATTCAAGGTGAGCTGCAAAATCAGGAGTAACTCAACAGGAGTAAATGGCAGTGCATGAATCAGTTCTTTTAGGACACAGGAAAAGGAGTCTAAATTTTCCTGATTTTTTTTCTTTTTGTTCCCTTCCTGAAATAACTGAGTTTGTCTTCTTACTACAGCCCAAAGGACTTTTGGTGGTGCTAGAATAAGGTCACATCATAACAACAGGCATTTAGAGAGGGGTTGCCTGCTCTCACATGTAAAGCTCCTCAAGTCCTTCTGTTCAAGAGGGCTAAGAAAACTGCCTGATGATGGAGTTTTGTTTTTCATTGGTACCACCTATCCCCGGACCTCCAGAAAGCCCTGCTGCAAAATCAGAAACATGATGCTGTCATGATCCTAAGTAAAAGACTAGCCATTCCTGCTTCCACTCTTAATAAACAAGCTATAAAGAAGAGGTCAAAAATTTTCCCTGGGCTAGTGTTCTTTCCATATCCTGGTATACTGGGACCCATTTCCTGATGGTGGAGATAAGAATTATTGAAACGGCAGAAAAAAATTGAGGTACGCTTTCCCTTTCAGCTCTCCCGCTGCTATGAGCTCTAAACCAAGAAATTAAACCTAAATCAGGATGTAGACTTCTCTTTGCTGTGTGACTAAGTTGGGCAACTCACTTCCATGAAGTGAGACTGTGAAGGAGTTCTTCAAAATAAAATGTTTGCACATTGTATATCAGTGTATCTTATTTCCTGACAGGACATCTGATACTCAGCTTTTCCATGCAGCCAAATGAAGCATGACATTTAAAAAAACCTTTTTCCAATGAGTGAGCTACCCACCCCTCTTAAGCTCCCTAAAAATATACAGAAAATGAAACACAGACATGTCTTAGCAGCCAGAAGTGTGTCTGAAATTACTGCCTTTGCAAAGCTTTTACATTTAGTCAACTTTATAATCACTTAAAGAGCTCATCCAAGCTTGGATTTTTAAAAATGTAGCTAAGGGCTTTCTTCCTCTTTCTGAACCAGATGCACAATTATAAGCCAAAATTTAAACTCAATTAAAAAAACAAAAAAAAAAAAGGTTAACATGTTCTAACTGAAGGAGATACGCAGGGCCAACTGTTAAGGAACTGCTTGACCTGCTATATTCAGTGTCTTGCAAAGGTCCTCACCAGCACCTTGGAACTAAGGATGCTGATCTGCGCAATGCACAGAGCATAGTCCCGTGACAGCTTTTCTTAAGAACCATAGCTTTGCTTATTGTTCGTCTTCCACCTGCAGAACATGATGCCTGCTTCTTGAAGTAAAGGCTCTGCTCAGGTGTCACTGATAGGAAGGGGAGATGACTTCTCCCCATCCAGGCTGGCGTGTTTCCCCCCTCTTGGTTTATTCCCAACAGGCACCTTGAAGCCCATCTTTCCCAGGTAGACATGTGAGTGCACAGGAAAGCACCTTCCAGGTGGGCTTCCGGGGAGACGGAGGACCATCCATCCCCCCCTCCAGGCGGGCCCGCCCACCAGCAGGCCGCCCTGCCCCGCCGCTGCCCGCAGCTGGAGGAGCCGCTCCGCGGGGCCCGGGGGTGCGGGCGGGGGGAGCGGGGCCATAGGACGAGGGAGTCCGGGGGGGTCAGGGCGGGGTGGCGGCGCCTTTTCTCCCTGGCGGCTTGGAGAGGTGGGCCGGGGCTTTCAGAGAGGCTGACAGATCTGAAGTTTTGGAGGCTGAATGAAAGAAACACTCAGCTAACAAAACAGTGCGCCACAGAAGAAGTTTCATCTGGTCTGGCCAAATCCCTCCTTTCTTTCCATCTTTTCTCTCCTAATAACAGCTGCCCTCTCATTCCCTGTTACTCCGCTGTGAAGAACAAAACCTCCCTCTGACTATCTGTTTTTCTTTTCTTCCCCAGAGTAGGTCTCATTACTGGTGATTAGCAGATGATTAAAACCAATTCAGCTTCCCCCAGTAGATATTTTCTCCCTGTTTGTGACTAACGCGTCAGTCTTCAATGAACGTGCTCCTAAGCTTATTAACGTGCTCAGAGGATTAGCTGCCACCGAGCGCCGCCGCTCCGATATTGTGATGCAGCGAGTGACATGGAACCATTTGCTGAGCACCGGCAGGGCCGCTGGGACCAAATATCTAAATCGCAATTTTAGTTTCCGTGTAGAGCGTGTTGGGAAGGGGGTGGGGTGGGGGAAATCCGAATGATAATTACAAAAATCAAACGTTTGGTGAAGTCTGAAAATAGCCTTAAACTTAAGGGCAGGAGGATTGCCGTTCGGGAGTAACCCTTAACCACCTTACCCCCCGAAAAACCAACTCCGAGCCCAAACCAACTATAAAATATAAGAGCTTCCCTCTTAGGGAGATTAGCTGATTTAAAGTCCAAAAGGGACTATTTTGATCAGCTACTGCTGCAAAACATACAGGCCACTCTCGAGATTGATATGCAAAGGTGTGGGTATGTACTGAATCTATCTATCTGCTGCCCGTATATTACTATGTAAAACCCCAGCCCGTAGCACTCTCGAATCGGAGATTAGAGCAGGATGCCAAATTAGAAGCTCCAGTTTATCCCACCCATCCTTTTACAAACGATCAAGCTTAAATAAAAATGAATAGCTAATAATAAAGGAAAAGTGGTCGAAATTATCTGCAGGTTTAAATTACACAGTAAATTATCTCAAAGAAAAGAAGAAACACTGTAAAACAAGTTAAAGTAGGTCATGCAAAATATTTTCAAATTATATGCTTCCTCTATTATATTATGTTTTCTATTTGTTCTAGTTTTTAAGGATTGTGGTATTGAATTGTGGCCACATTTATAAAACTGACTCCCTGCATTACACTTGTTTTCACTACATGGGCATCTCTGTAAGTAGTGCAGATAAATAAGCTGATTTGCACTCACAATCCTTTTAAAGTCACTTGAAGCTCCTAAGTGACCAGCATGTCTGGCTATTGGAGTTGTAGAGAACCCAAATTTTCATTTCAGGGAAATTTCCCGATGTAAAGCACCACTTCCATTTTGCAATAGAACACAGGAGAACAAACTTTTTCTAGAAATTTCTTATAAAGTGAAACTTAAAAAGAAATATTATTTGATTTCTAGTCAGCTGAAATATTTCATTTGGCCTGATTTGTAAAATCAACTTTGCTCTGACTTTTCCTTGTTTATTTTTTTAATATTCTTTTTTTTTTTTTTTATATTACAGAAACAGAAATAAAAAGCTTTTAAAATGAAATCTGAAACTCTTCATATAGTGGGTTTTTTTTAACCAAATTTCTCAATTCATTAAGACCCTGACAATAAGCACTATTTAGAAAGACACTTTCAGGATTCTGGAAAATATTTCACATCACAATTCAATACTTTTTGTCCTGCGGATTGTTTCAGGGGAAGATTTCAGAGTGACTTTAGTGGAGGTAAACTCTGATGACTAAACACGGAGTTAGAACCTTAACTTTAGGCATCCAGCTTTAAAAACAAAGCAACCCCACACACACACTTTGTAAGGATTTTTTTTTTCCTCATTCTGTTCTGAAATACTTTAAAAGAAAAATTTCCCCCAAATAATTCCCCTTCCACATCTTCAAATTTCTTCCATTTATATTTTCCATTGTCCTCTTTCCAGTGCAGCTTAACTCTGAGTGTGCTGAAGCTTGAAATGTAGCTTCCGATTTATAATAGCAACAGGGCATGCAGCAAATGTCAACAAATCCCCTGTCACCCAGGCAAGAAGGAAATGTGAGAGTGTAAGGCAGAGTAGCCCTTCCTTGCTGCATAACAAAAAAAACCACCTCAGTAAAAAATAAAGAACTAAGATCTTGCTCATGAAAAACCATGAGTCCATAAATATCAAACCAAAATTGTGACAGGAAGGTGACACGCATTGAAAATAGCCAGTTACAGATACAATGCAGGTATAGATGTATGCATTTGATATATATGTAATTTTAAAACAAAACTCCTTCACCACCTACCTCCTCCTTTGCAAAATTGAAAGAACTCCAACAGACCAGACTGACCATATTCTGGAAAAAAAAAGCACCCCATAAAACCCACATCACTGACCTCAAGTGACCTCAATAAATAAGTAAACGCTGAAGGATCAGCTCCCTTGTGAAACAATAGACCCAAACTTCAGTGGACTGCATGCAAGAAAATGTCACAGGAGAGTAGCACAGGATTTCAGAGCAGAAAGAAAGTTTGGGGAGTAACAAGTACACACTGCCAAGTTACTGAGGAAACCTTTTAGCAAAGGAAATTCTGCATTTGTCTTAACTTTTAGAGCTGGAGGTATCACCCTTCTTGCCATTCTTGCTAATAGAGATGGGGAGAAGTTATACAAATGTATTGTGTTGTTTGCCACTTACTCTTTTTTCCCCTGTCTCTAAGCTGTCATCTTATAAATGTATTCACTGGTTAACAGTGAATCATGCAAAACATAGCAGGCCTCTAGTTCTCTGCGAATTTTCTGTCATTGGTTTTTACTCTTTCTAATGTGATCAGTCACCTCAGTCACGTTAGAGGCTTATTTCTGTCTTCAGCTTGAAGCAGAGTACCTATAAGACAAGAGAGAAAGCTGCCTTTGATTGTGTCAAAAGGTCTACAAAATTAGAAGCTGATAGACTGGCTCATAAAAGAAATTTAAGAATATTTTAAATCTTTTCATTTGGACTACTTCTTTCTTGAAAAATCCTTACTGGGAAAATATGGATATTGTGAGCAGGTTCATTCTTAAAATGGATTTTCTTCTTTTATCATCAGGGACAGAAAGTGATTTAGACAAATGGAGTGTGCTAAGGAGCGTTTTTGTGTCATGTGAGGCCTTGTCCATCTGTAAGTTGAGGCCAGTACCTATGAAAAGCAGGGTTTGCCTGTCCATCATATATGCAGATTTGAACTCAATACCACAATTGTAAGAGAGGGAGTTAGTTCATCTTCAGAGGCTACCACCACTGAGCTGGATATTACCTTCTTAATCTGAGCTATGATAACAATCATGTGTTAGTTAAAACCACCTTCCTGGTTACTTCACTTCTTTTTGAGGTGAAAGAAGTAAAAAGTTAATAAAGGGAAACATACTCCATCTCTGCCCAGAACCAGACTGGCTTGGAGAAATGGAAGGCTGATATGAAATTAAGTTCTGAATGTTAATCCTGAAGCATTGGTGTCGTATGTTAAGATATCAGACTTAAATTTAAAAGTGACCAACAGAAAAAGGAGAGTTAGAGACAGAGGGAGCAAGGTGTATGCAGAGGACTAGTCTTAGCACTCATCAGCGAGTATTGTTACTAGCACACTGGGCAATCCAGCAGTCGTGCAGGCATCAGCACTGGAGACACTCCTCTTCTTCATGTCTCTAGTTTTAAAAAACAAGAGTAGTATTTTCAGCATCTTTTTACATGGAAGGATGGAAAGTGTCTGGGTAGGAGAGACTCCATTTTCTGATTTACTTGTGTGTTTACTTTGCCTTGCATTCAGTTGTATTTTTTTCAGCGGGAGGACGTAAAGTTGTTGCTGACTTTGTATTCCGCTGTACCACAACACTTGGTAGAGGGAAAGGAAAGCAAATGCGCAGAGTTGCCAGGAGACAGATTTATTCTGAACTTCAGCAGCTTGGCACTTCCACCACGATACTCCTTCCCCCTTCCCTCATTCCCTCATGCTCCAGGCACAGGCAGATAGACCAGAAATAGCAGGAAGTGACCCACTCCTGTTTTGTACTAAAGCATTCAGTTTCTTTTAAATTTTAGCCTTTCACAGCTCCACAAGTCAGCATGCATGTTTTCAAAGGATGGCTGTGAAATGGGTGCAACATGGAAAATTCAAGTTGTAAATTTGCCTAGAAGCATCTGATCCTTCTTTTCCTGCTTCCTCGCTTTCCAAATGCCTATTTCTTCTATGTGTTCAAAAGTAGCATTCAGAGAGAGGGGAAATAAATTAATTTGATAATCTGGGTTTTTTTGTGAAATAGTATCTGTTTGCAAACACTCTTAATGTGGGGTAGGAGTGGAGCAGAACTGGTGTTCCCCATCCAAACCTCTGCCACATTCAAAGGATTAATCTGAAAACACAAACACACGACATCACAAGAAAAGTGTCTTTAGGAAATAGCTTGTACGTTTTGTCTGATCTGAAGATGAATGCTGACTTCCAACATAAACCTGGGTATGTACACAGTTCAAATTGACTAACCTTCTCTGAAACTTTTCTCTATCCATCACTAGACTGCAGAGTTTTTAATCTGGCCATAAAAGAAAGATCTTGAAAAAACTACGGAAAACAATAAATTATGTAGTAGTATGGAAATAATACAATTAAAGAAATAAAATAATGAATCAAAAAGCAACAACAAAAGCCTTATATGGCTAGAGAAACCACACACAAAGGCACACAGAAGTGAGGCTTGCTAGAGCGTAGGAGGAGAAATTAAAATACTCTCATGCCCTGAGGGTGCATAGGATTTGTGGAAAGAAGAGAATACTGGTCAGATACTGAAGAGAATTATTTTAGTTTCAATTTCTGAAGAACTAGAGAAATGAGGACTCTTACTATAAAGAAAGCAGATTTATACAAGATACTGTTTTTTACAGAACGGCACAAAATGGAACAGAACAGAACAGAACAGAACCATCAGTCCAACTTCCTGACCACTTCAGGGCTGACCAGAAGTGAGTTATTACTGGCATTGTCCAAATGCCTCTTAAACACTTCACAGGTCTGGGACATGGATTGCCTCTCTAGGAAGCCTGTTCCAGGGTTTGACCATCCTCTTGATGACAAAATGCTTCCAAGTGTCCAATCTGACAGTGTGCAGCTTTGAGCCATTCCAACAAATCCTGTCTCTGGATCCCAGGGAAAAGAGATCAGCACCTACCTCTCCACTTTCCTTCTTCAGGAAGCTGTAGAGAGCAAGAAGGTCACCCCTCAACCTCCTTTGCAACTGAGTGTACTCATAAATGTCGTATAAGGCTAACTAAATAGGGAAGATCACAGCTAATATAAGTTTATAATTGCTCGTGTTTCTTTAATATGATTCCTTCTGCTTACTCTCTACCTAAGAGAGATAACATTCCTCAAGTTATTTCCATCACGATGGCTGCTTAAAAAATAAATACTTTATATACCCAATTATGTTTTAAATCTCACCTCTTTTAAAACTTTTTAAAAGGTTTTCTTGATTCAGAGCTCTTACTGGTTTTATCTCAGCTATGTCACATTCCTCTGCCATTGCTGTTTACTGTTTCTATATTTTTTCTTAGATTTCTTGTCATTATTCCCATAGCTGTGAAAAATGCAATTCAGCCTTATAGCTATGCCATGTGTCTGACTCTAGCCACTCCACTGCCTGGGAGAACATGCTAAGATCAATGCTTGAATCTTTACCTAGCTTAGATGCTTGCATGATAAAATGGTAACTACTCCTGCTCTGATGTGGGTCCTCCTTGGGCTTCAGGGTGGACATCTGCTCCAATGTGATCCTTCAGTTCCATAGGGAGCAACCTGCTCACCATGGTCTGCACCATGGGCTGCAGGGGAATCTCTGCTCCAGCGCCTGGAGCATCTCCTCCTCTCCTTCAGTGACCTTGGTGTCTGCAGGGCTGTTTCTCACATTTTTTCCCACTCTTCTCCCTCACAGCTGCTCTGCAGAAGTTTTTATCCTTTCTTAAATATCTTATCACAGAGGATCGACCAGCGTCACTGATGGGCTCAGCTCTGGCCAGCAGGGTGTCCATTTTGGAGCCATTTGGAAGCTGTTGTGACTGACTGATAGGGTGAAAGCCCCAGCTCTCTTCTCACAGACAAGGCCACCCCTGCAGACTACCCACTACAAAACCTTACCATGGAAACCCAATACAGTGTGAAAGCAATATGATGGCTTACATAATTGGCAAACTTATGCCAACTGAATATTTCTCCAGGTTAAAAGTCATGGCATGTGTGTCCATGAGTGTTGTGGTGCAGATTCTGCTTTGGGTCAATGTCTAATGCCCTTAAAAGGGCAAGAAAGAACTTTTTTATGAAGCTCTATTTCAAATGTGTCAGGAAGAACTAAGAGTATGGGTCTGAGTAAATCTGAGTAACAGGCAGCACCTACGAATGGAAGACAGAATCTCTTCAGAAATATGGTGATGCTCCAAAGAGACAGCTTATCTACAGCTCTTAGGAGCTATTCACACACTCAGACTGCAAGAAGAGGTTTCCTGCATAAAAGAGACAGGTGCTTAGAGTGAGAGGATGGAGTTCTGTCATCTTTGGTCTTATTACAATGGCTATTGCAAAATATTGAAGTTGGGTTTTAAATATCTGCTTTCTGTACTCAATTCAGTTGCAGTTGCATGTGGTGCTGTTATCCTCAAACAGAACTTTCCCTTTCTTTTCTCTCAGTTATTAACAGCTGCCTCAAAACTATGGCCAAGTGGAGGGTTTTAAATAAATAAATACCCCAATAAATAAATATATAGATACATTAACAACACCCAAACTTCAAACAACACTTTCCAGCCCTTCAATATGATTTTTTTTTTTTAAAAAAAGGTGTGATTATAAGAGGATTGTAAATATAACAGTCAAAATAGTGTCATGAGTTCTTTATAAAGGAACTTCCTACTTCCCCAAATATCCTGATTGTTAAGTTTTCCTGATGTTGGTTCACAATGCAGAAATGATATGACTTTTGCTTGTTTCTGATGCAGAAAAATTTTTGGTCAAAAGAATTCAGGGCAAATTCAGATAATTTTTGTTTGCTAGTATTTTTAACTTGTTCCTGTACTAGCTGATCTATCATACACAGGTTTTCCTCACCATAGATGGTATAGCTGGAGCGAGAGCAGGCTTCTTCACTTGCTTTCCTTTCTATCTTAACATCTGAAACTGCAGAAATATTCTAAAGAAACAGTGGCCTGGGAGAGTTTTAAGATATCCATTTTTCTCCTATACATTGGCTTGGTTGTTCCTTTTCATTCTTTGTCCTCTTCTGCATAGTACTTTTTTTTTTGTAAATCTGAAAGGTAAAATTGTCTCATTGCTTCTTTTCTTGGAATAACTCTTTGATGAACGTCCCACATGGTAGGCATCTGCTGGTAAAAATGGAAACCCCACAGAAAGAATAGACTTTAGAGATAAAAACTTACTTCTTCATGTACAGTACCATATGTGAGGAATAAATAGAAGACAAGTGCTCTATGATTTCTTGTTTTCTTCTCTTCAGGAACAACTACAACTGTGTTTGACAAATTAAAGAGAAATCTGTTGTATAGAAGACCATCCAACAGAGTAACAGACTTCTGAATTTGATAGGATACTTTGATAGTGATGAGAAGAGAAGGAACTTGAGGAGAAGGAAGCAAGGAAGGGAGGCAAGACTGAAGAGATAGGGAAGAAGGAGTACAGTGTGGTTGATATAAAGTTAACCAGAGAAGAAAATGAGACTAAAGAGGATCAAAGGATAACTTCAACTGTATGGTGGTATGGATGCTGTTGTCCTAATTATTTGGTTATTTGGTTTGGCCATATTGAAAGAAGGAACATTATAAAAATACCTTGGCATTGCACACTATGCACCCAATATATGTGTCCATGAGTATTCTACCTTGACTGCACCATAAATGATGATGGAATAGTATCCTATCCTGGTATTACATTTGCAGGCACAGGATGAGAATATGTTTCTGAACACTTGTACTCGGACAGTTCAGGAAACCTATTTGTTCAAACTTCATTGTTACTTCAGCATTACTTTCAATTTTGGCATCGTTTGGGATGTAAAAGAATTAATTTCCTCACAAACCTCAATGACCACTTAATCAATTGTAGATTTTCCCACATTTGCTTGATACATAACTGACTTCTACCTGCCCAACGCTTTTTTGGTTAACAAATAGAAACAAGCGGCATGTAGAATGTCTCAGATGGGTAAGTTGCAGCACCTTGGCTGGGACAGATTCCTCAATGTCTTAATAGATGTGCTTTTGTTTCATTAGATGATTCTGTATTTACTGCTATATTTCCAGTGCAATTGGCTCCTTTTAAAGTGAGCTTGCATTCTTGGCTCAAGAAGCTAATATGCAATGGGATCATTTGTGAGCTTATACTCAGTCTATAGCTCCTTTGTTCTTGTCTAATAGCTCATGCTGTAGTGCTATACTGCTGGAAAGATGTTGGAGTTTTGTGTTTTGTGACCTCAGGACTGCTTCTAATTTTCCCATTGGTATCTGAGGCAGCTGTGCAGCAGTGTAACAGAGAAAAAAAACATGTTCTTAAAAACAGCTGTATGCGTAAGCAATAGCCACAGAAGCTTGGTATCTTAGGTGAATAGCTGCTCACCATTTCTGTGCATGGTAAGTGCCAGGCAAGGAGTTCCATGATTCAAGCATATTTCCTTTCACATCCCAAGAGTGAACAGACAAGTTGTCCCAAACCACTCTACCAGTTGGATGATAAAGCAGCATACTGTCTTTTGTGATACTATGAATTCCTGCGTAGTTGTGGCAGATATGATCAGTTATCTGTTTTGCTTGACATTGATACAGAATAGTACTAACAGATATGTAGGGTGTGACATCAAGCTGGTAATATCAATGAGGTTGCAGTGTAGGCCCTGAAGATCAATTCTTTGAGTTTTATGCAATGGAGAAAGAGCAAACAGGGGTGCAGATCTGATTATTTGCAGTGTCAGAGCTTCATCAATCTGCAAGCTTGTTAATGGAATTTGTTCCCATGCACTGATATCACAGATGGGTAATGCCAGAGAAATAGCAGGCACAATGTGATGTGTAATATAGCAAAAAAGGAATGAGCAGAATCATACCAATAGCTTACTTCCAGGCAAAGCAGAGGACGAAACTGTCTGAAGGGACTAAATGCTTATGCAAACAACATACAGGAAGGAGCAGAGTCTCCATTGCCTTAACTTGCCACAACTGCATGTTTTCATTGTCGCTGCCTTGAAGAAAACAGTCTGTGCAAACATCTACACTGCGGGCTATCTTACACTTAAAGTGTCTGCCTCACTGTGTTGCTCTCAGAGGCATGAATGGCTGCAGTGTGGATCATGCAAAGAGGAGGAATAAAATAGATGAGAGTGGATTACGTCTTCAAAGAAGACAAGATCAGTCTTATCTCAATAGCCATTCGTTTCACATCTTTACTAGTTTTGTCACAGCAATACTATCAGAACAGACAAATGTTAATTTCCCTAATATTCTTTCTCAGACTTAAAAATGAACATAATGAGGGACAAAGACTTAAATAAGTTAGAGTAATTTCCTGAATGCCAGCGACCAGAGCAGGAAGGAATAGATAAATGTTCGTCCACAATGATTCTCAGATACCACTGCTGGCATTAAACACACCAACCATTAAACACTAAATCTGATCCTACCTGAGCCGGCTCAATCCAGAGCCATATGTCTCTGTTTGTATGTGATATGCCAAACCCAAAAATACAGGCAGAGTTTCTAGTCTGAGTACAGTTGAGTCTGAGTGTAACTTGTGGGTTTGACCCACATAGCGATATACTAGACTGGCTGAATTTAGCAGCCTGAGTCAATGATGTCCTGACAATCTTTGCACCATGCTGCTTTTGCTAGCATCTCATTACCCTCAGGCTTCCAAGTGAACTAAGGTTAGCATTTGGAGCTAGCAAATATTAATAAAAAAATAAAGCAGTATTATATTAGATTCGACCTGGAGGAAATAGTACTATGGTTCCAGTTGAAATCCTTATATTTTAAGTCCAGATTGTAAAGTGGACCAGGAAGCCTCAATTTTCATTCAGATGAGGCTTGATTTCCCATGGACACTTTTGCTTAAGCAGTTTTGTATGTGGTTGTGCTGCGTTTAGCAGGAATGATGGTAGGTACAAGGCCCTCTGTTATTGGTACTCTTCTGAAAACCCAGGTACGTTCACCAGGATATCTGATACCATCCATCTGATAAACCTTCTGGTTAGTGCTTCATCTGTCTAAATCATGTTGTGTCATTTAACTAAAACAAATTACTCCATAGTAGCCAAGATATTGGGTCCAATGCAGTAACTTTCCATAATGAGAACTACATAAACCTCGAAAATGTAGTGGTAGAAATATACACTAAAACAGTTGTGTTATCGGGAAAAAAAAAATCTTTAATGAATAGTTTATCTGTTTAGTTAGCACTCTGACAATGTGGCACGGCCTTTTTGCAATATTGTGCTGCATTTAAACCAGATGACAACCAAAAAGGAAAGGATTCACCAAAAGGAAGCACAATATTCATATATGTATGCAAATATAGATGTATAGTACATTCAAGGCAAGAAAAAAAATCCAGCAAACCTTCCATTGTTAATTCCAGTCCTTGAATTTTGTTAAAATATTAAACATAGAAAAAAAAAAAATTTCCTGTTCTAGAGAAGGAGCGTAAGAATGCGTCTTCAGAAATATATTTTATTCTGATAAGAACTCAAATGACATAGCACTGGGGCTGTCTAACAGTCTCATGTATACAACAGAAACAGAGCTACAGAATTAGATAACTTCAGTTAGGCTGCACACCAAACCTATCCTGCTACAGTCCAAATGAGGTTATTGACTCAGAGAAGGAGCCATTGATAAAGCAATTATTACAAGCAGCCAGATGTGTGATAGCTCATTTTTGGAAATGGACAGATGCCTCAGCATTAATAGCATGGAGATATCAAACATAAGAAGTCCTTTGAATAGAACCAAAATGACAGGCAGCCCCATATCAGAATCTAGTAGATTTAATGGGTAACATCTCCTTGGAACTGGAACAGAATAAACACACGGCTAATAGGGCAAATAAGCACAAATGAATCTTTTAAAAGTGACAAATATGCTATGAATCAGGTTGTCCAGAAAGTTAATGTATTCTAACAATGATTTTTTTTTTTTTAAGCTACCAGGACATAATGTACTCTAAAGTTAGGTGCATAATTTCAGGTACATTCAGTTTATTTCCATTCATTGCACATCCTTATTAGAAAACTCTGCCATCTGAATATTACACTGTTATGCCAAACGTGCATTTCTATAAATCAGCCAGGGAGAGAGGATGCCAGCCCTTCCTGATGATAAATACAGTGGTACTTTGTTTTGTAGTATGTAAGGCTGATTAATCCAAAACTGTTTGCAAACTTCATTTTATACAGGATACCCCCATCCTTACAATCAGATTAACAAATCAAAGGTGCATTCAGACCTGGAGACAGGTTGCCACTAAAGCATTTCAGATACTCAGGCATTCAGTTAAACTAAGCTTGGATTAACAAGGTCTGACTATTTAGAGGGAGTTATGTTTAGGTTTTCTCTGTCTCTGCTGATTTGGAATGCTGCACTTATGGGGTAGTGCCGTCCAGTCTTAAGAGCTCAGTGAGCTTACAGAGCTTTACAGCCTCCCTGCAAGTTTCATGAGCTTAATTGAAGATAAGTATATACAAACTTACCTTCCTAGAAAGACCTCTATTCATGTAAAGGGAGAAAAAACCCAAACAAATCTCTTTACGCAGTGACTAAGCTGCATCTTTCCTGTCATCATTTATACTTATTTTTATATACTGGAATTAGACTAAAACCCTTAATCATGTGGAATAGATGAAAGTGGAATCATTTAACACTGTCACCTTTTGTTGTCACTTGAGACTCTCTGGGAGATGACAAAGACTGATTAAATTATTTGTTAGGAGCGAATGATGCCAACTGATTTAGCCTCAGAGGAAAGTGATTTGTGCGGGTCTGGGCTGAAGTCCCTCTCTGCTTTTCTTTCTGAATTTGTAAATATGTAACGACAGAACTTCTCTACCTGATATGCTCAACAGTGTTCCCTTACCACTTGGAAATGGCTGTCTCTGTCACTTAGAGAAACTAATCTTGCAATGAAGAAGTGAAGAAATGAGCAGCATCTCACATGGAGAACCTGAGTGCACTCACCGTTGAGAAGAGGAGGCCATTGGAGGCCATATGCTTTAAGGATTGATGGTGGTGTTATGTGTAAGGGCTCTTCAGCAATGATTTAATGATGCTGCTGCACTGAGGGGTTATTTGTGGGCTGGACTGGAGCTGATGTTAATTAGAGGTGAGAAACAGAAACACGAACATGGGGCAGGAACAGTGTAAAAGATTGCTATAGTAGAGTTTTATTGGTGTTGGTGTATGTTCAGAGTTGCAAATGCAGTCAGTCATTCAGCAAGAAACCCTTCACTCATATGTAGCTGTATTGTCATACAGTTAGCGTATATACAATCACTCCTAAGGGAGATAGATGTTTAGCACTATCATTTTTTCAACTATTTCAGCTCATGATAAAAAATTAATTACCATTATACAGTAACAAAAATGCATTTACAGAGCTTCTTTTTTCATTTACTTATTATGTACTCTTTGCGCCTTTAAAATAAGATTATCTTTCTTCTGAAATATCCAAATGTCCTAATGAAAGAAAAGGTCCAGGCAGGAAACCTCAGAGAGAGCCTGAACTGCTTCAAAAAAATGAAGCTCTATTTGGAGACACAAAGTATCCCCATGTGAAAGGTGTGCATGGAAGATGATTCTTCCTGTTATGTCCTCTCGCTAAACTCTCTGCTTCTGGATAGCGACATTCAAAATTCTCACCATGCAGTGGTCAGAAATGTAGCTATTCTGTGGCTGTATAGGTAACTGGAATTCAGCACAATATAATGTTATTTGCAAGCAATAGCTCCTTAGTCAGTCGATAATTTAAATATTGGCAGTTCAGGAGAATGTTAGCTGTATAAATTAAGAGTTTCCTTAAAAATAGGTTTAAGATTTGTTTCTTTAATTTGCAACCTGTACTAATGCAACAGAAGAAATAAGATGGAGTGGGTGGAGGAAAAGGGGTCTTGGGAATATTAGGAAACAAATAATTTATACAAGATTAAAGATAAATACTTTAAGTCTGATATAATTTGGAGACCATTTTTTCATTGTCCATCCTGTCTCAGTTTAAATAAAGAAAATATCATATGATATAATGTAAGAATAACTGAATATTTATTTTTTTATTTTCTTTTACTAAAGTGCAAGTAACAGTTATGAGAAGATCAGTTGAAATCCCAGCTGCTATTATTCCCTCCCCAATCTTTGTTACAATAAATGCTTATGAATATACATTGCAATTATGGAATTAAAGTAGGTTTAGGAATATCTAAGCAAGAGGAAGTATGGCTGCTAGGAAGGCTGGGTGGCCTGTTACTGGTAGTTAATACTGGTCCTCTTCCAAAAATATTTTGTCTTTTTTGCTTATGAAGAGATTGAGGAGGACAGCCAGAAGGCCAAGCCCTTCTACATCTGCCTTTCTGTTACTCCTGAATTCTTGCCACTTCTTTTTAGGGCTGAAAGAGCTACAGCGGAAACAAAGGGTATATCCTGCCTTTAGATAGTACATCCTGCAGTGTCATGCTTTCATCCATATCAGAACTCTTTACTGTCATCTGAAATTTAGATTTCTGTCTCAATAAATAAATCTTTTCCTATATAATCACCACTGAACCCCACAGAGTTAATGAAGGAACCAATGGTTTATTTTATATCTTCTGAAGGCCGCTTTAGGTCCTTTGTTATTTCATCAATGCTTTCTGAAGCATCATCTGTAGCAGTGTTTCTATCCCTTACCATTCCTCTGCAAAAACCCCACATATCAGGCTTACCTTCCCTTTATTAGTGTAATTTCAGTGGATAACTTTTGCAGGCCAACAAATTTGTTCTGTGAGAAGGAGAGTTCCAAAGTCTGAATCTCCTCACAAGAGCTGTCTAAATTAAAAAACTCTATTCCACTTAGGTTCATGGTTGGAGTGATGTCTCCCTGTCCTTCCCGGTCCTTGCAGTCTGTCTTTCCCTCTCACTTATATTTATACAAACAATCTCAGTGAAGTGTCCTACAAATATAAATGCTGACAATTTAGTCTGCTTAAAATTCAGTGGTTAATAAAGTTCAAAATGGTATGCTGCTCTAGGTGCTTGTTAGCAATGCACGAGTGTAATACAGGTCTTCTGGCCTCTCTTGGACCATAAGTTAACACTTAAATGATGATTAAAACAAAACAGATAGATACAAACCAGAGCCAGTTGCACTTGTTCTGATTAACATTAGCAGTTGTTATACAAACAATTTGTAAGAAAAGACTACAACATCAGCTCTGTTGGCAGCAGAAGGCACAGCCATGGCCAATCCAATCCAATTAAACCGTGTCTTCAGTATGCAGAGGAACAGCAAAAGTGCAACTAAGAACATATCGCTACATTGCCTTCCCCAAGACACTGAGAGCCTGATCCTGAGAGATTCAGCAGGCACTATGAGGAAGAAAGGAGAAGTGGTGGGAAAAAAGAACACAAAGTGAGAGGGATGCTGTGAAGCTAAGATATCTTGGGGAATTAAAGTGGCTTTCACATCATTTACATAGCAACACCTGAAATATCTGTCCAAGAAGAAATTTTGAAATGTCAAAATTACTTTTCAGTCATAATAAGATCAAAGAATTTATATTTATGAGGTTTTTTTAAATAAATTAATTTTTCAGCACCCCATATACATTTCTGTTCCATAATATATGAAAATAAGTTTACAGGAGCACTTCATTATTAGCCTTACTATTTTGCTGCATAATGTGTCGAGTATTGAAATGAAGTTATGTGACTAATGAAATTAAATATTTCCATAATTTTGCCTGAAAGATTTCAATGAAATCAATACGTTCTACTAGAACATGTTGACTTGATTGAGTCACCATTTTCTGGTGAAACTAAAAAAGAACAAACCCAAAACAAAAACCACAAACGCCATGTGTTTGATTATTTTCTAAATGCCCAAATTCCTAAAGTCTGTGCCATTGAATTTCAGTTTGACCCAAATGAATAAAAAAGCTGCAAGAAACAGTGACAAATTTCTAATGAACTGTAATCCTGCTAGGCAATTGGCTGAATCTTAAGTCATATATGTTTCTGGTTATCAAAACACAATATCTCTTGAATATCTATGGTATCATTTATAAAGTAATGAAGTGATAGCACTTGTTTCTAAAAACCCTGTCTTGTTCTAATTAAGTATTACATTTGTAGGGCTCTCTCACACACTTTATTTACTCAAGTTTTTTAAGGCTTAGCATTCTGACATACAGGATAGTAAACGTATATACTAAAAGCAAATAACACATTAAAAAGCTCAGAGGTGATGCAACAATTCTCTTCCCCTTTGGTTTATCGTTAGAAGGATACAGCAACAGAGCTTAGTCAAAAAATGCCAGACTGAAATATGCTTTGCACTTTTTCAGAGAAGCCTTCTGAAATAGATTAGCAAACACAAAAGGCTGAAATATATTTCACAATATCAAAGTAAAAAAATACAGCACAGATCAAGAGCAGGCACATTAAGTGTATTCTTTAGCTTAAGGAGAATAACTTTAAGTTCACCTATTAGGTGAAAGTTCTCAAAGCTCAGACTGTTATTTTCTTACAGGGTACTGCTTACTGACAGATTCAACATGCAGACTGCATTTCTGCTGTGGATTTGATAAAAATACAATTAAAATGTTGTACAGGGGGGTACGCCAAATTGGCCTGCATCCTAGAACACACTCCAAGCAAAACCTTGAGGAATATATCGTACAAGAAAAGGTTTGTCCCTTGGGATTACCTCCCACTTCCTTTAACCTGATATTTTGCTCATCCTATTATGAGATTCCTCAGAGGGGTGAAACACTAGATTGCCTCATTAAGACTCATCATTTACAAGATGTTGACAAACGCTGGCATTTATCCTGTTGTCATAACAAATGTGAGAAAATGACCACTTGGCAGTAAGTGATTCTATGCAATTGCAGATTGTAAAATACAAGAATAATGTATCAGTATCACTATGTAGCATCTATGAACAGATTCTGCATCCATTGTAACAAACCCAGGCTGAAATAAATAATGGACAACTTCTTTTTATAGAGTTTTCCACATGCGTAACCCAAACATTAATTAAGAAAAATGAGAGAATAGGTTTAAACCCAACAGAATAATGAAACAGTTATTAATCTTACTGGATATCTCAGCATGAGTATCCAGGATCCATATTGTCCTTGTTGACAACCTGAAAACTCTCTGAACAGCGTTTGCCTCCAGCCCTCATCTCCTTTGTGACTGATGACAGTGTGGCCTTGCCCACTTGGTGTTAATGGTATGTGTGAGCTCGCCACAAGAGGAGATCCCACAACAGAGACGGCTGAGATAGGTTTGGGTGTGTGAGAAGTGTTCTCCTGAGTGCATGCACAAGTGTTTTGAGAAGTGGAAGTTTTCATCCTTTGGGAACACTGACAATGTGGCCACAAGAAAAAAGTGTACCAGGTAGAACCATCCAAGATAAATACCTCTCCTCTCCTCTTTTCTCCTCTCCTCTCCCTCTGCCTTTCTCTTTCCTCTTCCTCTTCTTCTCCCTTTTCTTCTTGTCTCCTTGTGACACAGACTCTCTCAGCCATACTCCTGAATCATTTAGGTGTTCACATTGAACACTCATTCTTACTCCTTTAGGCCTGGAATCATCTTATATATGGTATGATGTTTTCTCAATCACAATGCCATAGGGTGTGAGTTTATCATGCTGTCTCCTTGCCTTTGTACTTCCCTATTTTGTTTATAGTATTTTTAATTGAGTCCTGGACTCCCAGTCTGCATTCATTAGACATAGAGCAGATAAACACTTGTAAAGACACAACTAAGTCACAGTCAGGTACTGGTGTTTTCCTCCCTGCTGACTTTAACTCTGCTGAATGAAGTTCATTAACATTTCCATAGGTTTTGGTTACCTCATATTGGAATTTAAGTCTGTATTTGCTTATTTTCTAGCTTATTGCCTGTTCTAAAGCCCACTGCTCATTTGTTTTTATCAGATATATATATACAGATATATATATTTTATCAGATATGTTCCTTTGGGAACACCAGCAATGTGGCTACAATAAAAAAGTGTACCAGGCAGAACCATCATTTTATCAGATATCAGATATCTCCATGCACCTGCCTACCAGCCAGTGCCCCAACCTCAGTTTTTCCTGATGGGTTCAAATATTTAATTGTGCTCCAAGAGACAATTTTTTCCTTGTCTTGAGCAAAACTGGATGCACTGATAAAGTAACGTGCAGCAATACATGCAATATTTACTGTAGAACACAAGTGGTAAATGATCAGCATTACTATTCCAATGAGCATAATTACAGCAATCTCACAATGATAAGACTAGTCAGAAAGCTGCTCCTTGTAGAGTGTTGTATCTAATTACTTACTGATCCGGAACAGACTGTTGCCATGGGTGTCTTTGAGTCTACCTTGGTAAGGTTGTCTTCTCAATCAGTAGTATTAGGGATTGAATTTATATTTGTATTTTAGGTGCACTGGCTTACCATGCCACTGAGAGTGTCCTAAAGGTGCAAGGCTGGGCTGTGGAAGGATATTGAAGGTGGGACCCGCACCTGAAGCACTATAATACACAGGTATGCATAATGAACTATACAGATAGATTTCTCCAAAGATAATTAGTATCTCTACATAGTCCTCTGCAGAGTGATATGAAGATTCAGCAGCTCAGGGAATGAGCTTATTTATATTTCTACATAGAATCATAGAATGCTTAGGATTGGAAAGGACCTTAAGATCATATAGTTCCAACCCCCCTGCCATGGGCAGGGACACGTCCTACTAAACCATGTCACCCAAGACTCCATCCAACCTGGCGTTGAATGCTGCCAGGGATGGAGCATTCATGACTTCCTTGGGCACGTGTTCCAGTGCCTCACCACCCTCACAGTAAACAACTTCTTCCTTACATCTAACCTAAACTTCTGCTGTTGAAGTTTGAACCCATTACCCCTTGTCCTATCACTACAGTCCCTAATGAAGAGTCCCTCCCCAGCATTTCTTGATAAAGGAATACCTGGAGAAGCTGGGCATTACAAACTATACTGAAATGTTTCACTTTTATAAGAGAAACAGTTTAACAGCATAAAGGCTGGGGGGACTTTTTTGGTTTGTTTACTTGCTTTTTTTCCTTGGGAAAATTTGAAAACATGCAAATAATGTTTCACTAATTTTGTAAAACCACAAATGTGTCAGTCTCTAAAAGAGTGAGCTTCCTCTGATCAGGATGTTTTTTGCTATAGCTGAGTGGAGCTCCAAACTAGTTTCCATTTACATCAGTAGAAGAGCTCCCACTTAGTTTAGGTGTAGCAGATATTGGCTCTTTGTGACCTACCAACACACCTGAAACAGGCGTTCATAGCCATACACTGGTAAGTGCCCAGTTCGTGCCTCATTGCTAATTCACCACAGTCATCTTTCTCTTCTAACACACCCTACATCAAGTAACTGCTACACACCTCTTTGATTTCCCTTTTGAAGTTGTAGGCTTGTTTAGCAAACACCTATAAATAAAGGACAATGATTAAAAAAAGAAAAAAAATTTACAGAAGCCAATAAGGACAATGCAAATAAAAAAACCCCAGTTTGCTGACATAAAAAAAAAAAAAGGTTAATCAACCATCTGGAGGTGTGCGAAAACTTTTGTGAATGTGTTATAAAAATTGAGCATGATCTTTTTCCCTGAGTTTACCAGTTTGTTAAGTGATGCTTTTGTCTTTCTTATTTACCCTGAATTTTTTACATTGCTTCATTTAGAGTGAAAAAAGTTCTAATGCTCATGGCATAAACTGCTTCTGGATTTCTTCCTGACAGAGTACCTTCATGTTACAATATACTCATATCCTGTATATTGTGCAATATGCCATATAAGAATCCTCATATTCTTGGTAGTAGTAATAATAACAACAACGCAGAGTACTACTGTAATAATAAATATGAATTAGAACCATGGTTAAATCTGTTTGGGTATAATTATAGGTTGCCCCAGTGAACTAAATTTCAGTGGGGTTTGGTTCTATGATTTAGGGTAGTCTCCATTAAATATAGGAAAATCCAGTTAATTAATTAGCCCGTAGTGTTAAATGAGTTTTCTAAGCCTGAGAGACAAGGGGAATGTGGGATTTGTGGGGACTTGACAGTGAACGTTTAGTGATGTTAAACCCAAAGTGACTGTTAATATAAGCTACAGTAGCTGAGAGTCAGAAATACAGTCAGAGAGATAAATGCAAATAAAGCACCAAGGTTTAACAGGAAATGAAGAATATTAATTTACTCTGGCTGTTCAGGTTGTCTTTATATGATCTAAATTTTTTTTTGATGGTTACAGTGCCAGGATCTCTCATTCTCTGACTGTGCAAAGGACGCTTACAAAATGCTACAAGAAATATTATACATAATGTGTGTGAGTTGTCTTTTTCTGAGCATTTATGTCTTTCTTTTCCTGGGTGCTTTGCCAGCATGTGGAAGAGCTGACATGAAGAGCTGTCCTTGAGAGAAGGAAGCTTTATACTGTTGTCTTCACATTGCTTTATTCTGGGGCACTCTCAGCAAGGATCAGTCCTGGGGCTGCATCAGAAACCACCCTAAGCTTTCTCTAGCTGGTGGCACTGTACACCTTGCTGCTCCTTTCTGCTGAGTGGACTTTTAACCTCTCAGAGGTCCTCATCCTGTTCTTCACATGTGGACATCTCTCTGTGCATCAGGGCTTTTTCATTCTTCCATCTGTCCTACTTTACCCTTACAGGGTGTAATGGTATTGGCCCTTGACAGGGCCCTGAGGGCATGATCAGCCCTTCCTGGTCCTGCCCACCTCCCTGAGGCTCCCTCCACCTGCCCAGGGCCCAAGACTCCATGTGACCCCATGGGGCAGTCAGGCCCTGCCCCAGTGACACCGCAGAGAGGCCTGTCTCCATCTCCTCATAACCCTGTACTGTCCAACCACGTGGGCCCACGTCCTGGCCCAGCCTTCACCTTCCTGCTTCCCCACAGCCCTGCCTGTACATCCTGGGCTGTGTCTGACCCCAATTTCCCTCACCAGCCTTGATCCTGACCCCAGCTGTGGGCTGATGCTCTGGGTTTACCCTGAGATCTCCCTCAGCTCCTGGTTTCCCAGCCCACAGGGAGAAGCTGGCCCCAAGACATAGCTCATCTTCACCCCGAGTGAATATAACCACGATCCTTTTTTTTGTTTTTATTTATGTCTCCATCTTGGTTAGTCATTCTAGGTTGCCTTCATCTTAAGTAGCATTAGGTGACCTCACTTCATTTATCTGGCATATATCAGCAATTTACATTGGGATACAAAAGGTAGCACTGTATAGGTGGTACAAGGGTAAGCAGGAAGCATGTAGAGTGTCTGGGCTCTTCTATGCTGCTTCTCCATTCCCTCAGCCCCTTGAGGCTGTACTGCGTTCATGGAGCCTGGAAAACGGCACATATATTCCCAAAGCAGGGAGATATGAGTAGCTTCCTGACAGCCACTTTTCCCTATACTTTGTGATTTTTTATTTTCAAACTCCACTTGAACCTTACACTAATTCTATGCAACATGGGTAGTAAGCTTTTTTTTTTTTTTTTTTCAGTTTGGTGAAGGGACAGTGATCAGGGACCTCTTGAGATGACAGTCTGTCAGATTGTAAATCAAGGAGGATCTCTCCCTTAGCAGCCACAAAGATTAAACAGACTAATGAATCAATGTTTTAGACTGTCCACTCTGGGGAGCCTTCACTTAAGTCCCAGCACTGTTGGTCAGGTCAGAAAATTCTCTTTCCTGTCAAATGGTAGGTTTCCCTATGTGGTAGTATGAATTCATCCTCCTTTGTGTGAGCTGTAAAAACCTGACAGAGGCAGATGTCAATCCATACTATTGTGACACTTCCTTGTTCAACTCCAAAACTTCGTGAGAGTATTTCACCATCCAGTAATTGGCAAGAGAGGAGAGGCTGTGTTTGTTCATTTTGCAGTAATCATTTTAAAAGTTCATCTTTCTGTTTTTCCTTTTACTAGGCAACACTTTCTGTTGAAGCCATTTATGACCATCCCCTCTCCCCAAAACACCCAACTCTTTGTTTTTTATAATGTTTGCTGTCTTTAAGGCATTTTACCTGCATCTTTGTTCAGTGTCTTAGCAGAAATAACACCATACCTGTAATTTTATTCTCAGCTGCTATTTTATTTTGAGCTAGAATCTTTATGGAGGTACTGGATTCTCTTCAATTTGGCAACAGTTCTGTGATCCTGAAATGGTCATAAATAACAGCTTACGTTCTTCGAAGCAGATATTCTGTTTAAGTTCATATATTCTGTCCATCTCTCTGATAACTGAAGCACTGATATTTGAAAGTACCCTCTACCATTAAAAGCACCGCATGAATACAGAGGATAATATATATCTGTTAATGTGTATTACAATGAAGGCACATAGCCTAATAAAATAACACAATGAGAAGACCAGTTGGTTTAAGTAAATATTTTTTTAGAAATTTTAGGAAGAAAAATATTTTTCCTGGTATTTTTTAGGAACCAAAATGTTGTGAGCAAGTAATACTCAAAATAGTAAATGCACTTCATTCAGCACTTCCTCAGTGATAATTTCTGTTCCTTGCGTCAGTAAATGAAGAACCTTGTCATCTTTGATTTGATACTATTTAAAACCACAGACCTGTAACTCGAGAGATCCATTGATGAAACTGGAAAATAAATGACTGTATTAAAAATGTCACTGCCCAGATGGTCCTATATAGAAGTTCTGATCTAAGTACTCACTAATTAAAGAGAAGGTGACTGGACTCTAAATTTATCTTCTAATTTTATATCTGACCCTTATCTACACATGAGTGGCTTGAACACATTTCATTTTTGAACATAACCCAAAAAAGCACTTAAGCAGGTGCTTAACTATAAACTGCTGTTTGACTTGTACTACCATAAGTAGAGATGATTTCCTGAAGGTGGGCCATGGAGGGATTTCAAAGCAAGATCCTTATTTTGCCAGTTAAGGGAAACTGATCATGATTTATATATTTGAAGTTAAAATTTCTATGAAGATAATAAGTTTTCAGGCATTTTATGTTCATGGAAGCTGGCAAATACTTCAAGGTATGCTGAAATCCTTTCATCAACAGCAAAAGAGTTGTCTACAAAGTGAACCAGTTTACTGTGGTTCTTCTACCATGTTACAGAAAGACTGGTGGATTTGGTTGAGAGGTTGAGCAAACTCTTAAGTAAATGCCTACAAAAAAGTAAAGGGATTCTTCCCTGCTCTGGGCTGTCATTAAGCCAAATCTCTCCTTCCTGCTTTCCTGATCTCAATTTCCTGCATTTTTGCTGTGGGTTACATTCAGATCATCCCAGTTACCTCAGTGAGGAAATGTATGGTACAGAAGATTTTAAGATGTCTGCCTTATGGTTTCTGTCTGCTGGCCTTCTTACTGGTTTTCCTCTGCCCCAGCATAGGTCACCCATGGCTACAATTCCTTAAGGGTATCCTCACTCTGAAGGATGTCCTTAGTCTGATATGGGTCACTAATTGCCACAGTCCCTCAAGGGTTCCTGTCCCTGCTGTGGGTGCCCACAGCTGCAGTCCTTAGGGGTTCTCTTCCTTGCTGAGGGTTGCCTGTAGTTCCTAGAAGGTACACCCTCCATTATGGAGTACATCCTCCCAAGGGTGTATTTCCAGCCATGTCCTCAGCAGTGTGTCCTCAGCAGCCTCTCCCTCTGCATGTCTCCAGTTGCATGTCCCCAAGCTTTATTGGTTACATGTGTCTTTGTTTTCTTACTGGGGTGGATGAGAGGAACTTGTCTATCCTTCTGATAACCTACCCCAGCTTCAGAGGGTTGGGTGTGAGTGCAACTGCTTTAGTTCTTCATGGCATGAAAAGGTTGCCGCTTTATTCCAATAGTGTTGGGGAAGAACGATCAACCAGCATCTTGGGGGGGGGGGGGTGGTAAAGACGTAAAAAAGAAAATAGAATGTTTATATTAGACTTTCAGACAGTGTTAACATCAAAGATAGGTGGGCAAGGCAGGGTTTCCTGAGACAAATAATGAGGTAATACATATATAAAAGACCAAGGACCACAAAACATTTTTATGCCTCTTGGGTATCCTATAAAGAATCCTGCTGCTTCTATAAATGCTGAATGAGATTAAAGAGTTAAACTTTTAAATTTAGCCTACAGAACAATCTCAGACTTCTCTATGAAGGCAGAATTGGTGAACAAGCATAAGCTTTTTAATAAAATTACATGTGCTTAATACTATTTTTGTCACCAATATGCATTTTGTTCACAGTGTCAGCATGTAATGTTCAGTAGAAGATACAGCTAGTTCTGGGCTGACTGAAATTTTATCTACTCATGGCCAGGTTTCAAGGAGCTATGGGAGTGCATTTAACAGCCCTAATTGCTGGTATGGCTGCTTCTGTATACACTGCTGCAACAGCTGGTGCCTAACTGGGCAGCTGATCCTGCTCCAGCTCTAGGCTATGGAAAAGACTCTTCCTCTTCCCAACTTCTTATTAACAGTCAGATCAACTGGGAGAATATTCCTTTCAGTTTAACATATATTAAAGTAACAAAGCAGTCCCACTGGTATCAAATGACAACAGAGCCAAATGCTTGAAATTTTCTGGTCATCGGAAAATAGAGAATGAGATTCCAGTGCTACTAAATCTTATGGGAATGCTGTAATTTTGCTGGAGCCAGCATTTCACCCTATACTCTAAAATGAAATCCCAATCAAATTATTCTAGGAAAGTTAACTGGTGATTACATTACTGTATTCATTAATGTCTCTATTAATCTTCCTTTCATAAGATAAGAATCAAATAATTAAATATTACACATTTGTGTTTTAGTGAAATGCAAAGGAAAAGGTAAAGGCATGAACTGAAAAGTAAAGATATTTTCGAGTTTAAAGGACCATGTGATCTGTATATCACTGCATGAACAGAAAAGATAAGGAGCCGTATCAAAGATCTGTAATTGGATTAGAAAATGATATAATCATATGGTGCCTTTATTCTTTAGATTAAGCCATTGTCTGTCGGGGAAAAAAAATAAAGAGAACAGGGAAGAAATGGGGAGTAAAAAAAGAAAGAAACCTCCCTTTTATTTTTCTTAAAACAAGACAAAACAAAACAAGTAATATTCAAACAGTGGAAGATAGGACCACCTAATACCACTGTAAGTCACACCTCTCTCTCAAGCTAAGTTTTATATTCACTGTGTGTAATAATTTGATTGAATGGTGAAAAACTCTGATTGCTAAAGTCCAGCCTCGCAGTAGCTCCATGCTAGTTCCATCAGCTGGCAGTATGGCACTTTACATCCTGCAACTTTTTCCAAGCCCTGGGAATAAGAATTACCACATCTGAATTGTCATTATGTATGTGATTAGTAATAATCATGGACAACTGGGAGAACATCCTGTAAGCAAATCACTAAAGAGCTGGAGTCACCAGGTGTCTTTATCTTTTGCTACTTCATATACCTTAAATACCCTAGTAGGTAACATAAAGAACGTGTGATGAGGGAAGAGTCTAAGTGTAGAGTTGAAGCTGAGATTATGGTTCTTGGTAGACCACCCTAGAAGATACCCTCACCTGTACTCTCCCCAGCAACGGCACAAGTCTGCAATGCCTCTCTTCCCTGGCAAACCTGTTCGGGACTGATCAGAAAGGTCATGTGAGATCAGGGAGTCAAAGAGAGGCTGTGGTGTGCTTGAGGGTGGTCCTGACTGTGCTGTCGGACTGGGGATATTGAAGGCAGTTGTAAGTTGGAGGTTGTATGTGAGAGGGGAGCTGCTTATGAAGGAGGATGAAAGTAGTTGGGAGCTGAGGTAGCAAAGAAGTCATGGGTTTGTAATATTGGTTTGGAGAGCTGTATGGAGTATGGCTAGAGGATGTGGCACCTTACCACATGATTTTGGAAAGTGGCTCCTAGAAGCAAAACATTTGCCCTTTATCTGAACTCTGTAAATGCATAATATGGGTAACAGAGAAAAACAAATAAATGTAAGCAGCACCATTCCTGACAAAGCACGTTCTTTGGAAATCACATCCTCCTGCAGTGAAAGTGGACCCTCCTGGCAAGGCTGGAGACATGGCAATCTTTCTGCAGTAACGAGGAGCTGTTAACCAAATACATAAATAGGTTGAAAACCACAAGAACAAAATCTCCCTGTTTCCATATGTCTCTTGGCTACATCCTGTTAGTGGTTGTGCTGCTGAAACTTCTGCATATTATATGAAGTCTGTTAACTATGAGTTAGATATGATTGTGACCACATTTCTTGTTGATTTTGACACAACCTGTGAAACCACCCAAAAATCAAGCCCTGAAATGATGCCTGAGAAAGTTGTTGCTAATTTCACTCAGTAAGCTGCACATTGCTCCTGTGGGAAACTATAGAAATTAAGTAGTAAGGGAGCATAGTAAAAGAAGGAAAAATATCCCTCACATGCAAACAAAGACAGCAAAACACACTGGCAAGTTTCTATTCTATTACAGAAGCATAACTGCAATCCTTCCAGCAAAGTGATGTTAACTACCTAAGAGGGGCAGGAGCTCTCCAGAAACTCACAGTCTGTCATGGAGTATGTTCATAATAAGGGAAATAAGCCGACTTGTGCATTTACTTGGGTATGACATCACTGACAGCCAATTAGAAAGTTCCACTTGTGTCATTTCATAATAAAGAAAAGACTATTCAGCACTCACTGCATCAAAGAACGCATGTCACAGAGATTTGCACAGAAATGGGTTGATTAATTTTTAATGAATTTTACCAGGAAAAGTTTCCTTGTATAAGCTGCTGTGAGAATACTAGTGATAACCCATGCTTGAATAAAAGGTTTCTGCATGTGTGGGTTCTACAAGGAAAGAGACACCAAGCAAAACTGAACTAAAAATTGTGCTACTCACCCTAATCTGTCCAGTTCATAACAGCAGTAAAAACAGCATGGGGTGCACAGTAGTGAAGACTTTAAAGACCATTTTATTCACTGGAAGTGTGTCTGTAACTAACAGAATGCTTTCAAGCCATCTTTGTTTTCAGTTTGAGAGTGGATGTCACACTTGAAAACAGGCCTTTGCCGAACATAGCCTGGACTCAGTACAGCTTTTAAATTCTTTAATACATCCTATATGTCTTTGGACTTTGTGACTGAGTAGTTTTTTCTTTCATGGGAACATATGAATCTATCAATCAGCTGATGCACAGGTTAAACAGAGCATCCTTCTGGACCAAAAACATGCATCAAGATAGCATTGTTTGGATTTCAAGGTGTGTAAAGAAGAAAGGCATTTCAATAATGATGTTAAGGAAAGCATTAGCTTTATGTGACCAGTGCAAAAGCCAGCTAGTTCACCCACTGTGGCATAAAGCATGGAGCTCAGATGGTACTGTCCATGTGTTTAGACACAGGTAGTGCTCAGACTTGCAGGCCCTTCATGCTAGCCATGGATGTTCTTTTCTTTGCGCAGGAGGCCTGAGGGTGGTACTAGTGTCAAGAACAATACATACAAGTAAGAATTTCTCAAAGTTATCACAAATACATGTGTTTGAAAAGTGAGGAAATCCACAGTTTGGTGGGTACATTTTCAGCTTTCCCAATTCACTTCAAGAGTTTGAGACCACCCAGATTTCAACATGGAACAAAAATCTTACGAATTATAAATTGATTCTTCCTTCAAGCTGATTTGATAGAAGTCATGTAGTACTAAAATCATAGTTTAAACTTGAAATAATGAAGATGGACCAAATTAAACTTTTTACTCTATTTCTATACAACTTTGGTTAGATAATACTATATCTATATGTGACCTAAGTTACTACAAAATAAAGATAGCAGGCAGCTTCCTTAGTAATGATATACAAACTGTATCTTATGTTATTCTACTCTGCTAATAGTGGTGTAGAATTGAGATCTAGACTGTTGTAATGCAAGGAAAGTGCAAACAGCAATTCTTATCTGCTTTTGATATTGAAATTATCTGGATAAAAGCAGGG
The DNA here is from genome assembly GCF_004027225.2 of Strigops habroptila. Lineage (NCBI taxonomy): Eukaryota > Metazoa > Chordata > Aves > Psittaciformes > Psittacidae > Strigops > Strigops habroptila. The sequence goes on from NC_044278.2 coordinate 59,252,638, forward strand.
TCCCTATAGCTCCCTTATATAGGACCCTATATTAGGTAAAATGCATTTCTAAAATAGTCAGAGTGAACTGATTTTAAAATAGTTTTGTGCTTTTAATATTTAGAGCAAGTGCCTGAAAAGCATTTTCTCTTTTAGTTCCTTGTCATATATGTTCAGGATTCATTATGTTACTTGGAGGCAACCAGGTGAATTTCCTCTGAACGTTGTTTGTGCTGATCAAGGAATGCCAACGAAGAGTGAATTTCTATTTTAATTGATCTGACTGGAATGAGCTGCCACTCTTCTTTGCATATGAACATATCTCTGTATGGAGAGAAATTTTGTGCTCAGAATAATTTAGGTTTAAAGGAAGAAATGTGGATTCAAATACAGGAAGAGGTTTTTCACTAAGACATTTTTTTCCTGTATCTAGCATTGCCATAAATCAGAGAGGGCATACCTTAAAGTGGCAACTGTAGAAAACAGAAGAAAAAAGTCTCATTAAAATTAATGCATAGTAGGCTATAGAGTAAATTAAAAGCCAACAGGATCTCAGGGCATTGCAATTGGCATTCCTGATTTAACAGTTTCTGCTACCACAACTGAAAAAAATCTGCAGTGAGAAATTTGCCTTTTTATTTTACTACTATTCTTCGCATACAGTTCGCTATAGTTTTCAAATAGACAGGCAAAGAAAGGAAGATTTATTTGACCTACCTGTAAGCCTTGAAATATGTATTTAGCACAGCTGTTCTTTTGTGTTTAAACTCATCACAAAAATGCAGCTTTAATGTAACCCACCATTGATCTGCAGTAAGTGGAAACAAAATCTCTCCTTAATTAGTATCATCCAATCACTTTTTTACATTTCTACAGAACACACACTGTGAACTGTTTAATGGACTATTATTTAGAAGAGTGGCAAAGAGCTTGCACACAAAAAAAAAAAAGGCACATAGTGAAAATAAAAACTAGCAGTGTCAATGAAAAATGTGTTGCAAAATAATGGAAAAAAAGATGTTTCATTAAGATGGGCTTCACTGGCATTTTACTGTATAGATGAACACTGCTCCAATTACTGCCAACAATGGGGAAAGAGATAGAGAGATATAGATTCATTACTTTCAACACCCTTAACTGTCTACCACTGAATTCGCTTATCTGTTCCTTTTTCTACAGGACCAGCATGGAGGGGGGAAGGAATAAACAAAGAACTGAGTAGAGTGAATGTGTCACAAATTACCACAAACACACTGTGACTCAATGCACTTTTCATTTCTCTCCTCATTAACTGTGTCTTGCTCAAAATGAGAGACTGGGTCTAAACATAATCAAGTCCCACAGATAACAATTGACTTGACTGCTGGGGCAGTCATCACCTTCTAGCTACTGGGAAATAAATTTAGAAATAAAATGAGTTAAAATAAAATTCACTCTGCTCTCTTTTCTGTGCTCAGATAATTTGAAGGCCATCAAGGCCTGCAGAAACAATCCATCTCTCTGTGAAAAGGAAAGCAGTCTGTGCCACTACCAATAAGGCATGTCTTTAGTGTTATCAAGAGTAAGTATAATTACACAGTGGAAAGGCCATCAAAGTGTCTTGGGCGCTGGTATTTTTTTTCCTGAGGTCTTCATCAATAGTGCTGTCGGAATGAAAAGAGAAAGTAGGGGGAAAGGGAAAAAAAATAATATCCTCCAGATTGGTGTGACTGACCTGCAATCTAGTAGAGCACATTATAATTTGAGAGCAGTAGGATGATTCAATAAAAATTTTGCTGTCTTCCACTTTAAATCAGGAAGGATTTATTTCAAGAATCTTTGTGGATGCTCTTGTGGTCTTGGTTTTGTCAGTGCTGAAATTTCTCTTCGAAGAGGCCAAAGGACTTCCTGTTGAAGGGTATTTATACTTGCCAAGACTCTTTCCTTACGTCTAATAGCAATGCATTCCTGATAGGTAGATTTCTGGATGGTAAAGAGGAGATAGGGCTATTTGCTTCTGTTGAACAATCTCCCAGTCCTGCACCTTTTATTTGGACAAAGTACCAGTGAAGTTAATTGGTTCATTAAATTTCTATCAAGAGGAGCCATACTCTATGTACATGTTTTAATGGAATTTCAATCAGGAAAATAGATGCACAATATATCTGACACTGTTTTCCAGGGCAGGAATTCAGAGCCTGTGGTGCCTTGCTCTGATTAGTAAACGTTGCTCTGGCAAGGAGTACCCCTGACCTCTGGGGAGGACTATGCATGAACAAGTCATGGAAAGAGCTGGATATACATATAGAGCTAATGCAAGCAACTTGCTAACTGATTGTCTGATAATGAAACTGCTTTTAAGAACAGAGAATCACCCCAAACCCAGCTATTAATTTGCTCCTGGCAGTCTTCTGTTTAATAAATACAACATATTAGAAACTGTGGTATAAGTCCTGAGAATAATCACCCAGTCTGATTATTAGATCCAATCATCTAAACATCAGTGTCCCCAACAGTCATGTTGTTCTTGGAACTTTCCTTTTCTGTGGCTACCAGATCTGAAAATCACAACATGCAAAATGGTAGTGACTGTTTGCTCTAGGGCAAATTAGGTTATTAAAAAGTTTTAACCCAGTATGTGGACATTAAAGTCTGCCTCAGTGGTTTGTTTCTGCTGTTCACAACATGAATACATTTTCCAAACCTCACTTTTTTTTTTTTTTTTTTAGATTTATTACAAGAAACAAGATTAATTGGGCTGTACTGCTTTGACAAATCTCTGGTTCTTAAATAATAATTATAGATCTCCTGGACTCCAAAAGGACTGAAGCAGAGCAGACCCAGCAATGTGGCCAAACATAACAAATTGAGAGGAGAGAGGGTAAAGAAATATAACTGAGAGAATGCAAATGTGAAATCTCTCTGATATATTCCTTTAAAACTTCAAGGAGTTTTTATTGGCTAATTGGCGAAATAATTTCTTTTTCTTAGGTTTTATTTGGACACCAGAGTTGGCTGGAATTTGGGGAGAGAGGGTGTGAGGTCTTTTTCCCAAAAGCTCTGTGACAGAGGTCCCATTTATGACAGTCAGCTCTAAAGATTAAAGGATCTGGCCTGCGTAGATATAGCTGAATTGAGAGTCAACTAACAGGATGGACTGAACCATAAGTTCTAGTCCTGAGGAACTTGGGATGCACGATACTGGGAAATGATTGAACCTCTGCCTGTATTTAGCTGTTCCATTGTACTGGCTGAAAGAACAGAGTAACTGGAACACACATATGACATGTCAGCTGTATTGCTTCCAGCTTATGTCTTTATTGTTTTCATAGAAGTAGCAGAGATACTATGTCAGGGTAGTGTATAGACACTAAGTTAGCTATAAAGAGTGTTATTTCAGACAGTAGATGAATGGGACCTGCAGCTGTACAGGTCCTGGCAAAGGCTACATTAGTCTGCCTAATTATTCCTGTGACTGAGGTGTATATCCTAGTGCAGTCTAAACTTGAATGGTTTCCAGAACATGAAACAAGCAAGCAGGATTAAAGATTTTTTTTGGTTTGTTTTTTTTTGTTTGTTTGGTGGTTGTTTTTTTTTTTTTGGTTTGGTTTTGGTTTTTTTGGTAGCATTGACCCTTCTAGAAAGTAGATTTGTATTTTCTAATCCATTTTTTCTAGTACGTTGGCAGGCCATTTATGCCAAAGAATTTTTGTTCTATCGAGTAACTGAGACTCTAGTTAACATCAGATCAAACTGGTTCAGTCACAAAAGAAAGAAAATAAAAATAAGCCAAGTTTTTTTATGTGTCATCATAACCTCTTCTCTACCAATAAAATCCATCACCCAAGTAAGACTCTACCTTCTTGAATCAGAAGTATCTGATTCTTTGCTGGATTGGTGGGCGCTAGAAGAATCCTCCCATTTGGTGCTCTATTTGCGGTACAATTAACTCAATGAGCAGAGAAAAGCAGTTGCTACAGTTGACACTGTAGCAGATGAGCACTTTGCAGGAGCACCTCTAATTTACCTGAGATGAAGATGAGGCATAGCAGATATCCATGTTGCTCGAGCCTGTCTCTTCCAACTACTCCTCTGTAACACGTACGACAAACACCCTACTCCCTCTTTGTTTCTGGCTACAGTGGCTGTAACCTGGCTTAAAATATGATAGAGCTGTGCTAAAAAGGTGAATGGCAGTGGGCTCCACTGGCTTTTCCACTTTCAAGCCAGTATGCCATGATCATGAATGAGAAGACAGACTAAAAGAGAAAACAGTTTAAACCCCAGCAATTATTACTCTCCATCTGTTTTAAACTCCTCCCTGCAGGTATTTAAAAGACATGTAGGTGTGGCTCTTAGGACATGGTTTAATGGTGGAGTTGGCAGTGTTAGGTCAATGGCTGGACTTGATCGTCTTAAAGGTCCTTTCCAACCTAAATGATTCTATGATTCTATGTAACTGATACTTTCTCCAGTATTCATGTTTTCAAAGTTGTACTGAAAGTTGGAATATACCAATACTTCAGTTATGTTTGAAATTGTTTATGTATCCAAAGGTCTGTTCTGGGCAGCCAAACAGCAGAAGGGACATTTACAATCATTATGATATAATGCTACATCATTATGTTACCAAGAAGTCAGAAATCACCAAATATGGCTTCCAAACAAAGTTAAATAAAAACATAGGTATTTTTGCAAGCTCAGGAATAATAAATATTAATGGGCAGTATAATATGCATTTTTTCCTTGTGAGTATTATTTGGCACAGTTTCATGTTGTGCCAAATTTGTGGTTTCGTGGGTTATTGCTTTTTAGAAAAATCTGGGTTTGGTACACACATACAAACACACAAATTGGAAAGGGAAATATTTATATAGTGAAATTAAACTTGTTCACATCTTCAATGATGATTTATTAATGAAAAAGTATGGCAAGCCACAAAATAGTGAAACATATACTGGCTTTTGCGTTCCCTGTGTGACACAACCACAAAACTCATTTGAAAACAAATAGTACTATAAAAACTTAAAGAAGGAAAATGAAGCATTTGCATGTATAAAATACCTCATACAACACATCTTCATTCTGAAAGACTAAAGAGAACGAAATGTTTCTCCAAATAGCTCTTCAAAGGCATTATTTTTTATGGCCAGGATGTTTCTGTTTCTGTAGGTACCTAGAATATGCTATTGGATTACTTCATTGAACTGCTGTTAGGTTAAGTACAATGCGTTCAGTGTTGCAGTATTCAGTGGACAATGAAAGCTCAAAACCAGTAAAACTAAATAACAGTTATAGGTGTTTTGGGGCAGGATGGAAAAAGCGAACCAGTATAAACGAATGCACACTAAAATTGCTTTTATTTGCAGGGTTTGTTATGGGATCCACTTGCATGCAAAATTTATTACTAAAGATCACATGGTTTATTCTAGATAGTTTATGTACATTTTATTGTCAGATTCCCTTATTGATTCAGACACACAAATTATAAATATACATAAATATTTCTATTAGTTAAAATAAAGCCATTTGTAGCTAGTGGAGATTAACACGTACTTTTAAGGTACAATTCATCTGACCTGCTTTGAGGACTATGTGAACCAAAAGCTAAAGCGGACATCTTTGTCCTCTAAGAAAAGCCAAGTGTAAATAGCTCACCTGTATATGTCTACATAGAATCATAGAATCATAGAATCATAGAATCGTAAGGGTTGGAAAGGACCTTAAGATCATCTAGTTCCAACCCTCCTGTCATGGGCAGGGACACCTTGCCCTAAACCACGTGGTTCAAGGCTTTGTCCAACCTGGCCTTGAACACCGCCAGGGATGGAGCATCCACAACCTCCCTGGGCAACCCATTCCAGTGCTTCACCACCCTCACTGTAAAGAACTTCTTCCTTATATCTAATCTAAACTTCCCCTGTTTAAGTTTGAACCCATTACCCCTTGTCCTACCACTACAGTCCCTAAGGAAGAGTCCCTCCCCAGCATCCTCATAGACCCCCTTCAGATACTGGAAGGCTGCTATGAGGTCACCACACAGCCTTCTCTTCTCCAGGCTGAACAGCCCCAACTCTCTCAGCCTGTCTTCATATGGGAGGTGCTCCAGCCCTCTTATCATCCTCGTGGCCCTCCTCTGGACTCGTTCCAACAGCTCCATGTCCTTTTTATGTTGAGGACACCAGAATTGTACGCAGTACTCCAAGTGAGGTCTCACGAGAGCAGAGTAGAGGGGCAGGATCACCTCCTTCGACCTGCTGGTCACACTTCTTTTGATGCAGCCCAGGATATGGCTGGCTTTCTGGGCTGCAAGCGCACACTGCCGGCTCATGTTAAGCTTCTCGTCAACCAACACCCCCAAGTCCTTTTCTGCAGGGCTGCTCTGAATCTCTTCTCTGCCCAGCCTGAGGCAGTGCCTGGGATTGCCCCTACCCAGGTGTAGGACCTTACACTTGGCTTGGTTAAACTTCATAAGGTTGGCATCGGCCCACCTCACATGCGTGTCAAGGTCCCTCTGGATGGCATCCCTTCCCTCCAGCGTATCAACCGAACCACACAGCTTGGTGTTGTCGGCAAACTTGCTGAGGGCGCACTCAATCTCACTGTCCATGTCGCCAACAAAGATGTTGAACAGGACCGGTCCCAACACCGATCCCTGAGGGACACCACTCGTTACAGGTTTCCAACTGGACATCGAGCCATTTACCACAACTCTTTGCGTGCGGCCATCGAGCCAGTTCTTTATCCACCGAGTGGTCCATCTATCAAATTGATGTCTCTCCAATTTAGAGACAAGGATGTTGTGTGGGACAGTGTCGAACACTTTGCGCAATTCCAGGTAGATGACGTCAACTGCTCTGCCCCTGTCCCATCAGTTCCGTGGGTGCATCATAGAAGGCCACCAAATTGGTCAGGCAGGATTTCCCCTTAGTGAAGCCATGTTGGCTGTCACCAACCACCTTGTTGTTTTTCATATGCCTTAGCATGTTTTCCAGGAGAAACTGTTCCAAGATTTTGCCAGGCACAGAGGTGAGGCTGTCTGGTCTGTAGTTCCCTGAGTCTTCCACCTTCCCCTTCTTGAAAATGGGGGTTATATTACCCTTCTTCCAGTCATCGGGAACTTCAACTGACTGCCACGATTTTTCAAATATGATGGGCAGTGGTTTAGCAACTTCATTCTCCAGCTCCTTCAGGAGCCATGGATGGATTTCATCAGGTCCCATGGACTTGTGCACGTTCAGGTTCTTAAGATGGTCTCGAACCTGATCCTCTCCTACAGTGGGCCTAAGGTCTTCGTTCTCAAGAACATCAACATGTAGATACCTAAATAAAGAAGGATCCTAGTCCTTTCATCTGCTAAAATACACAAAGCAATCAAGCTATGAAGACAGATATGGAAAGAATAAGGCATAAGATTTGAGTATTAGGAAAGCTTCTGACTGCTGTAAAGGCACCTGTAAGTCAAATGTTCCAGGCATGGCTGGTGTTCTCTAAAGCAAGTGTCTCTCAACATCTCTGAACAGCGCTGGAAGGTCTCATTGTGAAATAGTTACCAGCCTGGCTACAACACTCTCAGTTTGATAGCCAAAGTCTGAAGGAGGAGGACAATAACAAGGGGCCAGCTCTGGTTGTTACCGAAAAAAGATACCAACGGTAAGCACAGAAAACACTGAAGAAAAGGATTAGCATCCAGGCTGACAGCAAATAATAGTATACACTGTTACTAGTAAGGTGGAAGGGAAGGAAGGTATGAAAGCCTTCTAAAAATTGGTAATTTAGCTGGAATAAAATGGTCTTAACAGAGTGTAACAGTTATTTGATTAGTTTAAAAAAACCTTAATCATGAGAAACTATAATAAAGCACTGATAGAAAATTATAGAAAAGGAAGTTGTGAAAGGAAGAAATTTGAGTGCAGGGTACAGTGCAATAGCCTTTCAAGGTCAATGAAATACCTCTTTTCTAAACATGTTTGTGCACAAAGTGGAGTAGGAATATCAGAGGTTTGCATTTCCATCTGTTTGCTTAAAAGTAGGTCTGTGCTCCAGCATGAGCAGGCAAAGCTCTGATGAGCTAGAAGTACTTTGGTTCATGATGCACCCTTTAACACAGCCATAGTATGCTGATTTCCTTATGATAATTGTTAAGGGGTTTGTAAGTTTTAATAGTCATCACATGGTCATAGGCTGATTTTATGAAACTTTGTTCATTAGTCTCAGCAAAATACTGCAACACAAGTAAGAATTTCTAATTGAGTTTAGTAATACGCTAAAAAGGTAGTTATCACATAAAGCAAATACAATAGCAATGTAAAGAATTTTATTTTCTTTAGAATTGAAATCTGGCAGCAGTTTTATCCTGAGTCTTAAAGAAACATATAGTAAGCAATTAAATCAGTATTCTCATGAACTGCTGAGATCAAAATTTAGCAGTGGCATTATTTGTGAAATATGAATGACCTTAGTAAATCCATTTCTAGGCTCAGGTTAGAATTGATTGAGCTTTCTCCAAGCATTTATGGATAGAGCTGAATAAGGGCAATAGGTACTTCAGACCAGGACGTATCAGTACCTAAACTGAAAACTGGTTCTGACAACCCTGTCTCAGCTGGTAACTAACCCCTGAACTTTACAGATAGGATTCACATTCAGCCCCAGAAATCTAGGCTAATTTGTCTAGAAAAAAACATGTCTATGAGTATGCTAATGTCTAAACCCCTTTTGAAATAAAAGCCCAGGGTTCAGTTCAGATGTTCAATCATAGGCATCTAATAATGTTTAGGTATCCTAGAGTACCTAGGATATCTGCACAGGATTGGTGGTTATAGCAGAGGACTTGTGATTTACTGGACTAATAGGAATTGGCCAGAGAGGCTATCGGGTCATCTCAAATGCATATTTCTAGGAAAATAAATAGAGCTGTTAGTCAGCAGAGCTCAGTTCACTCAGGGTAAAGGAAATATCTCATTTGGTAAACCAACGTCTCTAGACTCACCTGGTCATGTTGACTAGCTCTTGAATGAATATAGTGAGAATTCATTCTACTTCATATGTAAACAGGTACTTTTAGACACCTAAATGAAGGTGGAACTGAACCAGACTTTTAAGCTCTGTAAGATCAGACTTCTTAGCCTTAATGTTTCTCAATTGTTTTTTTAAAGGTTCTTTGGAGCAGTTTAGTAAATTAGGAGAGCAGAAAAGCCTAAAAGCAATCTGTACCAAAACTGATCAAGACAAGATATTCCTTTAGCATCTTCTAATGAGCTAACTCTTACAGGCCTTCTCAGAATGCCTCTGGAGTGGGACCCAGTATACAGGGACATCTGGCTTTGTCCAAACAACAGTTGAATAAAAATATATGCTACTACTACTGTTACTACTACTGCTACTACTACTGCTACTACTACTGCTATTACTATTCCTATTCCCTTCTATATAACATACAAGAATGGTCACATTTATCCAAGATAAGGAAGGACTGGGATCAGCTTTCTTGTTTGACTCTGGGGATTTAAGCCCAAATACCTTTGCTGTGGATAATGAATTTTCATGTACATTTGGAACTCTGTTGACAAAGTGTCTCTAACAAATGGGTTTAGTTTATCTTATCACAAATGGCAGATTTGAGGCTTCATTCTTGACAGATAGCAGGGCAAGCTCTGGGATTCTGGTACCAAAATCCTTCAGGCTAGCACCCCTGCAAGAGGGCACACTCTTCTTTGCACAGAAAGCAGCGTTCGAGAGGACTTGTGCAGAAATATGTGCTACCTTGATGGAGAGGTAGCACACATTCTGGCCTGAGGAACTGAGAAGCTCCTGGGTCCTAGAGCATGAATGTATCCAAGGTGGATTCAAAACGCTGAAAGTTACATGTATTTTTACTAGTGCATGAAGTCATCAGATTTTAATGACCCACTATTTTGTCGAGGACATCATATTCAGACTTTCTTTCTTTAGATGATTCAGTTACCTGCCAAAAGCAATCAGGATAATGTTGTAGTTCCAATGACTAGTGCTAAATGTGATATTAACAATAAGACTCACAACTATTACAAGAGCTTTATATTCAGAATATGAACTAATGAGTATATCTGGTGAAACCTTCGCAACATTTTTTGTGTTAGTATATCTGCCTTTTTAATAACATAATTCAGTAAATGAACAACAATGACAGATTTCCATAAGAAATAGACATATACGCATTGATAATCTACAAAGGCCTAATTAATTTAGTATCTCCAGGGTATGCCATAATTTACAGCTCTAAAATTATGAGGAATTACCTTGTTAAAGTCCTTTGAATCTGACTACAGGTGTTGTAGCTGTGTTCCAGTAAAAGACTTATTCATATCCCATTCCCATTTCTGGTGGAATTTTTATCATTTGTGGCTATGTTTTGCCAACAAAAAATGAGAAAAGAGAAGACTCTGTTCACATTCATGTGTGGGGATTCAGCAATTAAATCAATTTGATTAACCAAAGACCCATTCTGCTGTGTATTTACATACTGTAATTACGAATTGGCAAATAGTGGGAAAAGTGGGAGTGTGGAATAGTGTGGTTTTATATCAGTTGTTTCAATACAACGCCTGTAAGACTTCTAACTACGCAGTCAGATCTATTCACTGTCTCAGCATTCCAAATGGGACAGATGAAACAATGTTTTTAATAGGATTTGGGCTGTCTGAGATTTCATCCTAACATTCAGAAAATGAAAACATTCTTTTACATTTAGAAAATGTCTAAAAGCCAGTAGTACAACTCCTGAGAATTGTTTTGTCCTATCTTTTGTAGTCTATATTTTCTACTCTATCACCAATGTAACAGTTTACTTCAGACTTGCCAAACATCCTGGTTTGATCAAATCAGTATGGTTTCTAGTGTGTTTGGTTGAGCTCAGATTGCAGCTTGGGCTACTGAAAATTGAGTAACGCCTATGGTGAAGAAGGCTGTGAGGAGACAAGCTGACAGGCTACATCAACAAGGACTGCAGCCTGGGAGCTCAGCTGTCAGGCTCTGACAGGGTGGCCTCCCATGTGCTTCCAGTCCAAGCTGAAGAAGGAGCATTTAAGGGCACCAAGGGAACAAAGCTCCTCTGTAGACTTAACATCCCTGGGGCATCTCAGGGACCTGCAGGGGTCAGGCACAGAGATTTTCAAATTTGGATACAAATGCGTTGAGCAAAACTATTTGAATTTCTTCCCAGCTACTTGGTTATTGATCTAGTGTAACTGCTGAGAAAGAAAATCTGGAACCACTGAAGCGCTACCCTACATATCCATGTAAATGATCAATAGCACTAAATCATACCAGAACGTGAGTCTTGATTAACACATAGCTCCTAGTATTTGAAATAGCTTGTCTTTACTATAGAAGGTAGTCTCTTTTTTCATTTCTGAACTGAAATAAAAATGAACTCCAGTCTGAACTAATAGAACTAGTACTGATATTAATGTAGACCTTTTGTATCATTCAAAGAAAACACGACATCCTTTTCCGTAGTTAAATTTAATTTACTCTTAAAAATCGCAGATTATTTTCAGTTTGTATTTATGTAGCTTCAGCTCCTCCTTATCGTGCCTTTATTTACTGGATTAAAGACCCCATTACAAGAAATAATACAAATAGTTTTAGACTGTTGTCATGTTATTTTTTAACCTTTTTATGTAAAGGAAACAGATTTAGCCATTTACCATAAGGTAGGCTTTCCAGGCCTCATATAACTTCTTTTTTTAACCCTTTTCACTTTGACAACAACCTTTTTTGAAATGGAGGTGAAAGGGCTGATCCCACTGAGGATTTATCTGGAAGTCCTTGCTCCAAGTGCGGAGTAGACACCTTGTTTCTCAAAGACTGGGCTTGTGACAGGCTGTGCTAAGTTAAGGTGTTATTATCATTCAAATGGACCCTTCACCCAGCATGCTAATGTAGGTGACTGCTTATGTTATCAGGCATTTATCATGTAACATATCAATTTGCATCTTCTGTTAATTTTACAAGCAATAATTCCAGAAATTAATAAAAATATGGCATATCACTAGGCTCAGAATAGATGTCTCTGAAATCTCCAAACTGAAAATCTCCCATTTTCTGTTACTTCAACATTATTATCTCATAGTTTGTCTTGTATTGTATATTTACTCTTTGCCTTGGTTTCCAGAGGAATCTAATATGTACCTATAAGATATCTGATAGCTTACTGTAGATTTATCCTTTCTGCTCTATTTTTCTTTCTTTGACATATTTTTTCTACCCTAGAAAAAAGGGTAGAAAAGGGAAGTTCACAAGGGAAAGCTTATGATCGTATATTGTTATTGCTGTCTTTCTACAACATAGTAGGCATAAGTTTATCCACAGAACTACACAAAACTCTTGAGAGAAAAGCTGTTATTTTTCCAGAACAGAGAAGTGGGAAGGAAAATCACTAGAGAAAATCTTATAGAAAGGTGTCTTTCTGAAGTCTGATCTTTATGTAGAGTTGATAAAGAAGCTCAGCTTTCTGTTTCTGAGATGTTGCAAAACATCTCATTTTAGGAACTGAAAGGAAAAGACATCTGCTAAAGTTTCAATAGGAACATTATTCCTGTGGTTTAAAGGGAAAAAAATTACTAGAAAGTATATCTATACCACTAGGCACTCTTACCTAAAACAAATTATGATCCCAGGGTTGTAGATCATAGAAACATAGAATCAACTAGGTTGGAAAAGACCTTTAAGATTACCAAGTCCAACCTTTACCCCAGGACTGCCATGTCCACCACTAAAAGATGCCATGTTTCCTAATTTACCAGATTTGTTTTCATGCACAGCATGGTGGGAAATGCTAAATCCGTTTGCACTGCTCAAGTCAGGTGTTGTGTTTTGGTTGAGAGGTGGTTGAAGAATTGCCACTTCTCTATCTTTCATCATCCCACATGAACTTTTCTTCCCCATCTGAGTGCATACTCTGTGAACTCTGCTGAGTCAACTTTGCCTTCAAGCAGATTGGAAGCTCTCCCACTGCCATTTATTAAATAGGAACGAGCTAGAAGAGTTATTCCTTAAAATCTCAGCCTGCATTACTATCTATTTCACAATAAAGATCTGGTAACTAGCTCCATTCAAACTAGTTATCTATCCCTTGTTTTTAGCCATAAAGCTCAGACTACTGACAGGAGACCACTGAACCTCCCATACCACAGTACACTACCTCGAACACTTTCAAAGCTGAAGCAATTTTTCGTGGATGCAAGACATTTCAGGGCTTTAGCAATCACAGAATCACATAATCACATCGTGGCTGATGTTGCAGGCACTTCTGGTGATCATCTGCTCCACCCCCCCTGCTCAAGCAGGGCCATCTAGATTTGGTTGCCCAGGACCATGTCCAGATGGCTTTTGAATATGTCCAGTGAGGGAAACTTCACCAGCTCCCTCGGTATGTCTGTAGAGACATTACCAGTGTGTTCTTCACAAATATGTCAGCTGAAATGTAGTTGTAGTTCACAGGTCACCGATGCCTCTTCCTCGAGGATGTGCATAGAATGGTCTGTCTCTAGGCTCATTTCTCATTGTGCCTCCTAGAGGGCTGAAAACAGCCTCTTCTTTGGAGATATTGAGTTTATAGAAACAGACTGGTTTTCTTCCTAGGGTTTTTCTTGGTCCTGCACCAGTACAGCTCTGTTACAAACAATGTCCAAAAATGCCGTAGATACTTACAAGGTGATAGAATCTCAGTAATTTGCCCATGAAAAGGTAGCCATATTTTCACGTTTAGATTCTTGTCTAGATCACTACTCATATTTAAGCCTAAAACAGTGGCAATAAGTCTGTAGTAAGCATTTTTCATATTACAACCTCTTTTTAGGATGTACTAGTGCTGTTTTATCAGAACACAGCCACAGAAGAGGGAGTGTATGGACTCTAGTACAATGAGTCAGGGCCATAACTTGAAACTACATAGATACTCAGAACAAAGGGCATTCAGGAAAGAGTAAAAAGCCTTAATCTACTTAACTTTCTTTGCTGATGAAGAAAGGTGGGGAGGGACTGGTAAATTCAGAGAGTAAGAGATGTGGCTAATGCTTTTATCTGATTTTTGGTTTGAGATTTTTCCTTTAAATATATTTTGTTCACAAGCACATGAGACTGAAAATTCAATTTGAGGAGCTAGAAATACAATCATTTTTTCTTTTTCCTTTTTCTTTCTCTTTTTCTTTTTTTTTTTCCTGCAGATTGTAACATCATACGAACTTCTAGAATGACCTCAACTACTAGACTGAACTGAGGGTAGAGATGCAAAAATGCACCATGTATAAATAGAGTAAAAATATATAGAAATGATTGAAAAAAACAAAAAGGCACAATTCTTGCCTACAACTTTATGTCTCTTTAGTTTTTCTGTTATATGCAGTAGTTTAAACAAAGCATATTGAACACTTGCTTTTGAATAAATGAGGTATGTGACTAAAATGCCTTTTTTATCAAAAGATTATCTAGGTCACTATGGTAAAAAAGTGCATCAGCAAGAAGGAGTATTTGCTGTGTTGATAGTCCTCTGAGCATCTTCAATGAGTGCCTGACTGGAGAATGCGAAACTGTTCTGTTGCCAGTTTTCAGTAACCATATGTTCTGTGTCTCCTGAACACTGACTGCAGAGAGGTGTTTTGGATCTTCTAGACACCAGTGAAAGAAAATATTTCTAGTTTCAGAATGAAAAAAAAAAAGAGTAGACCTTTAAGATCACGTTCAATTGCCGTTACCAGCAAAATATGTTGGATGATGAATCTATCTTCTTGTATCCTAGGTCAAAACCAATCTTTTTTCATTAGCACCTTTCTTCTAAAATTAGCAGATGAGAATTTTGTTACTGTTGTGGCACTTCCATGTGTCTTGGATATCTTGAATAGGTATTTTGTCCTTTATCACAATCATATTCACATTGCCTTGATGTACCTGTTCCAACTGGTCTTGAGATTCAATGAATATTCAATAAAGACAATTCAAACAGCTTTATAATGCCTCTGGTCAGAGAGGTTGCAAACATAAATATGTTTTAACATCACATTTCATTGGTTTACACTGAACTAAACAAAAAAGTTCAAGTCCCTCCTGTCATGGGAAATAAAAAAGGACTAAGAGGCTGCAACAGATACCTTTTTCATTGCAATTGTTGACTCCTGAGGAGCTAGTCTGGTAGAATTTCATCAGGTCTTAGAACAAATCTCATATGAAAACATCGGGGGTTGAATTTCCTGTGCACGAAGCTCATTTTGTCATGTTGGCGGTATCCTCAAAAGGCAGTAATCAAGTGATGTGACATAACTAAAACCCTAGCTGTAGCCTGCTGATCAAGAGATATAAAACTAACCTCAAATAGTTCAAAGTTGTCTGATAAAAACAGGACAAGCTAGCAACTGTTGTTATTCAGTCTTGAAAGCTGCGACCTCTCTCTGGAGAAAAATGACATAAATTTATGGTCAGGTCCCACCAACTTTAACTTTTAAGAAAATAACTCTTTGAAGAGAATAATGGGTTTGGGGTTTTTTCCAACGCATTTTTGTTTGTGAGTGTCCTCTGTGAGAGATGTGTGAATAGATGGATACCTATACATACACATGAAAATTTATGTATAAAAATATTTCTTTAGATACTCTTTTTTTCTAATTATCTTGGTTTTGAAACAAACCAGAACATATTTCCTTCTAGGAGAACTAGGAAAACTGTAAGGAATCTATAACATAGCCCAGGAGCAAAACAGTAGAGAGGTCTCTTGTCTTTCTATTAAGTTGTCCAGATTACCCCTTTGAGGACTTGGATCTGTATTTTGGATTTTGAATGTTAAAGTTCTGACACACTCATTTTGATTACAAAGTTCTAGAATACACAGTTCCCCCATTCTATTTTAGTCTTTACCTATATTTTATCTTTCAGAGACATTCATTATTTTTCAAATAGTTCTTATTAATCTTTTCTCGCACTAAGAATACCCACCTTGATCATATTTTCAAATATCATATATAGTTATAAGTTGCATTTTTACAATGTTAGATATCTCTCAACAGATGCTATCTTAAGAAAGTTTAGCACAGTGAGCTAGGTTAAAGGCTTCTAGGGGCTATGGCAGTGAAAAAAAATGTAGAAAAGAGTGTCTTGTAGTTCTCTCAGAGAAATACAGGGTAGAAGCTAATTTATGAATATAAATTCTTTTTTAGGCTCACTGTTATCAGGGCAATCTATTTTGTGTTCACTGAATATGTTCTGTGTTCGTAAGCAAAGAGTGTACAATAATCTAGACACCACAACTATGGTAGGACATCTTGGCTGTAATCATTCAAAACAAATATTTGGTTCTACTTCTTCAGATGATAAATCTCCTAGCCTCACTGCCAAACATTAGCATAGCAAAACTTACTTACGCTGAAAATTCAGAATGAGACTTCTGGAGAAGAAACTCCTGCCTGGGGCTCTGGCAGTCCAGCATCATTGTTGTGAAAGCATCAAGTTTTGACACTGGCAATGGTACTGCATCCACATAGCCAGTGAAGCAACTTGCAAGGTTAAAAAAGTTATATTCGATGGAATTTTCACACTGGTTATTAGAAGCCACCTATTTGACTCAGTTACTAAGTTTTTCATATTACTTTCATAAAGCAGAGGGAATGAACAGTGATACAGTTGGACACAGCAAAATTCCCCTAGTGTGAGACTTCTTATCTAGTCCAAAATGAGGGTTTTTTTCCCTATTGCTCCAGTCTCTGCCCTCACCATAGAAGAATACTGTGATTTTAGTAAGATATAAAGGGCAAAAATTAACTTTCTACTGTCCTTTTGTGCTCCCTTGCATGATGCCATCAATATAGGATGGTAGCCAGCTGGCAGAATCTTGAATAGTCTTGAAATAACAAACTAGAGAAAAACAAAAGTGCCTGCAACACAGGATGACAAATACATGCTCTGCTGCTGAGCTAGTTAAAAAAGATGAAAATCTAAGTCAAAACAGACCACAGAGGAATGAAAAGTCATAAAAGCTGACTCCAGCCTTGTGAAGCTGAGATTCCTAAATTCCCTCTGTTGCCAGAGTGTGGTAAGGTGCAGTTCAGAGCAGATATTTGAGTAGCTATGAACCTCTCTTTACAGAAAATTAGGTTCTTAAGGAGGAGCTTAAGAAGGGGAAAGATTGGGTTAACTTGCTAAAGGGGAAGGCATTGTGAGCACTTTCATTCAGTGCGTCTCTTCGATGTTGAACCCCTATCCTCTGTGCTGCACGACAGTTAATTTTCATTTGGGCTCCAGTATGGAAAACCAAACCGATTTCTAGCTGGGGATGCTTGGGACTGGACTACAGGCTAGTGCACATCAGCATGCTGCCTTTATAAAGAAACCAGATTTGTGCTGTGACTAACCTAGCTTGCACGCTACCCAAACTCTACAAGGTATACTTTTCTGTTGCATCCCAAGAGGCCTGGTAGAATCAAATATGCTCCATAACTTTGTATCCTACTCTATATAGCGCACTCTTGGCACCGGAGTGCAAAAAGCATTGTCAAAACACTTGAAATAATTAAATCCTTAACATGCATGTAGCTTATACAAGCTATGGCTCAGATACAGAAAACCATGGATTGGGCTTGGAAGAAGATGGTGCTCCAGGCAACATTCCTATACCTATGGTTTTGGCCTTGGGAAGATCTCTCAACCTCATGCCAATATGCACTCATGTATTAAAAGAAAACTAGTTATCTGAATCCATGTTTGTATGTAAGGCAGCCAGCATCCCCAGCACGTATAAACTTTATTTGGAGCTGTGTGGGAACACCACCTGCTCATGCTGCTCCAAGAAATTCCATTTAGAACATTCAGAAGCAGCTGGGATGTGAATATTTGATTCATCTCATCAGAAGCTGAAATTAGGATTGAAAACATAGATCATGTATTCTGCTAACATTCCAAGAAAATATTTATTTCTAGATATTTGTTGTTCAGTGAGATATTACAAACTGCTTATAATTTCCAACTTGTTTATGCTATGGGTTGATGTGGTTTATATCAAACTTTGCAAATAAATTCAGGGTGGCAAATTTACCATGATTCAAGCCTACTGACCTGCAGCTGAAGTACAAGGTGCAGCTGGAAGTGGTTGTTTCCATTTTGACCAACAGTCATACAGCATACAGTGCTATACAGTACTGTGGGTGTGGAAAGCACAGCCTGAAATTTATAGCTGTATTAATCTTCTATAATTTTACAGACCACCACAATTCAAAGAAAATTCCACCTGCCCCAAGAGGGAGTAGAGTGATGACTCTGTGACTGATAGCAGTAAGTCCACTGAATACACTGTTCAGTGGCCCAAGTAGCAGCACATTTTTCTTTACACAGATATAAGAGGAAGCCAGATCCAACACACAGCAACTTCTCCTCAACTACAAAGAGCTAGTATGCCTGAGGCTTCTCTTGATGCCTTTCAGTTCTTGAAAAATTGGGTTCTTGTGCTGTCCTAAATCCTTTTACCTTTTTCTAGTTCTGCTATATACCATACATTATTACTTATTTTCTATTCATAAATAAAAGGATTGAGTGTAACAGTGATCTTTGGAACCATTTTACTGAAACACCAGGTCAGGCACGGGTGGATTGTCATTCCTTCACTATTGTATTGAGTAGCTACTTAGTGAAATTTACTTTATTCCTACTTGGATATTCTCCTAAAAAATACCACACCTCCTACAACTACTAGCTGTATTTGGATGCACAGCCAATTTTGGATCAAAAAGGCTGGTTAGTTTTTCCTGAGGTGGCAATAGCAAGAAAAAAATCCAGATCACAAAATTAAAAAGCCCCTTTTTTAATAGTTCCTCTGAACAGGTCAAGCTACTGGTATGAAACTGGAATCTCTCCAGAAATATTCATATACTAATTCTTGTGTGGATAGGTATTGTTAATTTGAGTACCTCATTAGAGTAAGCAACTCAAAACTGTTAATTCTCCTCATTGGTTGAAAAATGGAGAACAATGATGTTAAATTAATATAAGACTTCTCCCTCACCTCATTTTTTTCTTGTACGTTTTGCTCCATGTGTTCATGTATAAAAATTTCCACTCAGACCCCCCCCGGCCAAAGATAGTAGGAGTAATGTTTGGAGACAAACCCAGACTTACCTCTGAGAAAGCAGATGACTTTTAGCCAAAATCAAATTTTTTGAGTAATCTAGTCTGCAAGACAGCCAATGCTGACAATACCAGGCTGGTTGTTTATCTTGTTATTAGTTGAGACATTCAGCTTCTTAAATAAATGTTTTCTATTTCACATACACAATCAACCTGGTCTAGGTACCTTACACAGTCCCCTTGATGCTACTTGACTACAATTTTCTCTATAATGTACTTATCTTCCTGTTTCCTTTAAGGAAAAGAAGTGCCATTATGCACATTTCATTTGTAGGACATTGAGGAACAGGCAAATACCAAGTCCTGAAAAAAGTCAGTGGTGGAGCATGGATTAGTTCTTGCTTCTTGTGCCCTAATATTCTCATGCAAGGGTAAAGGTATGCATAGAGGCAACCCAAACACTGACCATGCTTTTGCACAGATCAGAAAGAACCTTTTCTGATTATATACCTGTCCTTTGCAATTACATCCCATGTTATTTTCCCAGGGCATTCCCAGCACTAAGGTGGTGGGGATGGTCTGTCTAATCTAAACCATGATCTAGAGGCCTGAACACGTGGAGAAATTCATGCCTACCTTCTGAAATTTCCCTTGTGCAAATGTAGCTCCAGTTCCTTGTCTATTTGTGGCAGTAGCTAATGCCATAGGTTGACCTTCAGTAGGTAAAGTTAAGATCATCCGCATAGGCTCAGAGGGCTTCCAGTGTTTAAGAACTCTTTGTCATTGGATTCTTCTGAAAACACTTGAATATCTTAGAAACGCAACAACAACAAAAAACACAGTAACTTCCCTCCTTGATAATTATCAGTAAATTGTAACTATTATTAGAACAGCATAAATCCATCAAGAACTGGAAGTTGCCAGATCTCCTCCAGCCAGAATTTGAATGTGGATTCCAGGCCTCCTGTATGGAAAGACTGCATGTGTAGTGTGTGAGTATGTACTTCCTGACCTCTTTTAATCAAGAGAAAAATGTAGTAGCAGAGTTTTGGAAAAGAATGCAAATTGCTGTGCATTGCAATGAAATGTTTCCCCTTAGGATTAGAGTACCTAGTAAGACTCCTCTGCATGAGCTGGAGCTAATACATGAAGCTTTCACTTGCATAAAGGAAGACAGGTTAGAGCTCAGCTGGGCCAACCTTGGGGCCTGGTTCTTCAGTACTTAATCAGGCAAAGCACCTGCAGAAGTCAGAGAGGTTTGCCCCTTAATGGGAATTACCTGACTAAATCTCCCTCTGCAGGGCTGGCAGTGTAATCCTGCTGCAGTAAAATGATACATAAGGGCCCCTTAATAATTAATTTGCTCTGACCACTGCTAGCATTTTGGGTCCACAATGGCCTTGGAAGTTATTGGCTGTGCTTTGTTGGCCAGCACATTAAGTTCAGAGATAATTCCTCTTCAGTGCTTTCTGCTGAAATCCACTCATATCTTCTCTGCTGCATTCAGCCTTTCTTCTACCTCTGTCACTCCTGTGGGGATGAGAGAGTCTCGGACTGCCTGCCTCTTCCTTTGTTCTTCCTATGGAAATGGCAGTAAACAAAAATATGTCATATTTATTTACCAAGGAATATTAAATCATACTAAAAATTAAAGAGAAATACGTATTACAAAAATAGTTAAGGGCTTAGATCAAAAGTACTATATGACAAAAAAAGTTACCATGTGTCAGCTCAAACACAGTAACTTTGTGAGCTCTCTCAGCTTTCAGTGAATAAGAGGAAATGTGACCTAGAGCAGCCCCAAGTGAAAAAAAAAAAGTGTCACCTTAAGTTGCATTATTTCACATTTTCCTTATATTTCAAAGATGATGTTACCATGGCTCAGTGGATAGTTGGTTAAAAACCAGTAAGCTGACCAGAAGTCTGAATCACATGTTTGGGTATCATGACATATAGATGGCGAGATTGCAAAGAACACTGCTGAGAGCACCTTGTATGACTTGCAAGTAGAATACATTAGCACAGATCTCCCTTTTTTTTTTCTTCTGCTTTTATTTCTGTTTTGCTAAGCTATTTTTGATCAGTGAGATATCTTACTGGTTCAGAAAAAAAACCCAGCAAGGTTTGTTAAAGCAAAGGCTGCATTTTCAGTAGCTGTAATAACAGAACTAGGGGAAGCCATAGCTAAGTAGTTCATCCCTTCAAAAGTCTGCCAGGACACACTCTATACAGCTGCCAAAACAATGGTCATAAGAGCAGTACTTAATACTGTTGCGTGAAATACAGATGCAGCAATTATCAGTATTACTACATAATACTACCTAGCCAAGCCTCCTGGAAAATCTTCTTTAAAGCAGATTTCCACCCCTGACACTACTAACACCAGATGATATTGTGGAGAAACTCTTTTCCAGCCCACTAAGAGTGAACTAGCCAAAATGCAATGCAAGCCGAGAACTTCAGCAGGAAGAAACAAACTCAATGCCAATGAGCAAACTGAGATGAAGAATGAATGGAGCAAGGAAAACAGCATTGGCTGGTCTGTGAAAACTAGTAAGACCTCCAAGAATTGCCTGAGCTCCACCCAGATGTAAGGCTGCTCATGATAAAGAAGAAACATTTCTTCATTCCTTCCCGTGCCTGCCATGTGCTAGGTCATCCAGCCCGCATGCTGTCTGGCACAGGATACCATCTCGTCTCAAGTAAGTGGCAACAGTCTTTATAGTGACTTTAGCACTTCTTTGGACAACTATTTTTTTACAGGAGAATTTTAAATATTGCAAATAAAGCTAACCACAAGTGTCAATTAAGTGGCTGATGCACTTGGCATGCTTTAATACCTTTGCTATAAAGTGGGTGGCATAACACTCTTTCTAGTGGTTTTCACCTAGTTTTCAAAGTCATCACAAAGTTGGAATTGTAATTCACAACTGTAACGATTTAGGAAAAACCGCAGTTTTTTACTCTAAAATAAGTATTCAGAAAAGCAAGACTTCTCTTGTTTGTGTGGAAGACCTGTTTGTCAGGACTGCAAGTTTAGGGATCCTTCTTCATATGTTTTGCTACTGCAAAAACTGGAATTTATTTTGTGAGCACAGACAGTACCAGCAACTAAAATGCTGAGGTCAACTCCAGTTAATTTCTGTCCCTCTGTCTCCCTGTCCCCACTTCCATCAAAATCCCTACCCCAGCGTGCTGAAGTTCAACTGCTGATTCCCAATTATTGGAAATCCGGAGGAAGCTGCAAAAAAGATTAAAATAATAGAAAAAAAAAAGTAATTTTATATATAAAAATTGTTTTATATATTATAATTTCCTGAGTTCTTTCTGAAGGATACTGTATTGCCTGCAGGGGTCACTGTGACTTCCTCAGGCCTCTTCAATATGTCTGAAATCCAAATAACCAATACTTAAAAGTATGTAAATATAAGAAAAAAAATCCCCCCCTCCCCCCCAAAATTACTATCCCACTATTCCTCAATGCTTGTTATCAGGATTTAGACAAATGGAAATTTTTTTTTCTCTGATGTTTGGTGTATGGGGCACCTAAATGATTTACGAGTAGAACTAAAATTTGGCCCTCTCCATTTGCTCCAATGTTGCCTGTGGATTTCAATAGAGAGGTCTTGAGGGTATTTCAGGGTCATCATGGAGAGAAGTTAGGTGAGTAACCTAGGTGATACCCCAAACCCCTGCCTTCCCCTCCACCCTGATGTTTCTGCAACTGGTGCTTGTCAGTCCCTTGCAGACTGATTGCACATATTACCCACCTGTATGCTGGCCCTTCTTCCACTATTTTTGTGCCATAATAGTACAATAACTTTCCTGTACGGTGACTTTCTGCATCCATAACAGAAGAGGTTGGGTTTTTCTCTGAAGATTACATCCCAAACTCTTTCCTCAGTCTTTACCCTTGCAAAATCTCATTCAAATCAATGGATATTTGCATGAGAAAGCAGTGACTTAAAATTAGACCTGAGTGAAATAGCGTTCGGTGAGG
Organism: Strigops habroptila; assembly: GCF_004027225.2. NCBI lineage: Eukaryota > Metazoa > Chordata > Aves > Psittaciformes > Psittacidae > Strigops > Strigops habroptila. Next base: position 59,275,682 of record NC_044278.2, read on the forward strand.
GAAGGGGGGAGGTAGTGATGGGGGGTAATAGGTATTTTTATAGATTAACAGCACAACATTTGGTGTGGTTTGCTATGATTCACTGAGTGATATTATTTAGGTTTTTTGATTGTTTGGCTGTTGAAGTAAATTGAACTCTTAAGAATTTTGCTATACGTATTTCCCAGTGTCTCTAGACTCTGTTTGCAAAATCAGTATTTTTGTTAATAAAACATAAATAAAAATATATACAACTAAGCATGATAGATCATTCAGCCAGGAAACAAATAAATGTGACTCTGTTGCCCACCTCGTGGCAGCATAGTTCTCTGTTATCAAAGGTACTGGACATATGGCTTGCCAGTGCTCCAACTGATGACAATGTATCAGGGAGAGAGAGAGAGAGAAAAAAAAAGCTAAAAAGTGTAGGTGAAGCACCCCCTGCTACCACATAAATATCTATTTGTTTTTCAGAAGTCTAACTACACAATATTTACAACTGGCATTTAACAAGAGATAAAAGCTTGATGCTGCACCCCCCCCCCCCCCCGCAATGCTCTGCGAGTGACAAGGGATGACAGTGGAGACAATGTATGCAGGGACCAAAGAAGTTTGTGCTGTAGCTCTTTTTCTAGTTGAAGATCATGGATTTTATTCCTTATCCACATAAAGCTCTACAGTTTATGCTTTATGCTGATGGAGTGAATCTCACCCTACATAATTTCGCCTACCCTAGCTCAAGTCACTTAGGAAGCCTTTATGTAGATTTTACACTTAATTAACATAACCTCATCAGACTCGGTATTTTCTGGAATTTACACGAACTGGATGTCTGAAGAAACCCTGACTGGAGACAAAGAGGTAAGGATTGCTTTATTGAGAGAGAGGAAGAAAAATATTGTATACAGCAATAAGGGAAAGAAAAACTTGGATTAGAAGATGGATTTAATGGGTTAAGAAGTCACAGAACTTTGACAAAGCACAACTTTACTAATACAAATAAGAACCCTGAGCTGCATTTGAATTCACATCACACCACACCTGGTAAGAATTAGTCTAGCACAGCATCATCAATCATAGTGTGGTTGTCAGTTTTGACATCCTTTAAGTCTACGTTGTGTGCTTAATGACTACATTACAGAAAATGTAAACAGACACCAAACATACAGGTATGCCCTATATTTTTTTGAAAGTTGCTGTATATTTGAAAATAATAATAAAGAACCACCAACAGTGTTTTGTAGAGAGAGTGAATAAATGACCTGTAAAACCAGCTGTTATAAAATCATCAGGAAAAAAGTTTCTAAAAACAGGGAATAAAAAAAAAGAAAAAAAAAAACATTGCAATATTTAAGAACTTTGATTGACCCAAGTTGGGAAAATATCAATTAATATTTAGAGGAAATAGAGAATCCTTTATATTTTGCTATTGTATATTTTCTCTCTCAAAAACATCCTGCAGAGATTAAATATTATATTTACTATGTATCCTGTGAATTTTTCAGTTTGATATTGTGACCATGCTTTACTAATAAGGACTCCGGTGTCACTTGTGAGCCCATTACAAGCCCTGTATTAATAATTCATAAGGGAAAAACATGCTGAAGAAGTGCTTGGGATCATGACCTAAGTGAAATGCCTGAGTTCAAACTAAAAATCTCCCAAATTCCATTTTTATTATTAGCAGATTTCTAGAACTACAACACTTACAAGAAAGCCTTCAGTTCTGCAGCTCAGAAGGTTGCCCAGGTATTAGGAATATAAGGCCCCTTGTCTCATTTGCTTGTGTGATTTGTGATTAAAACTTCTACAGACTTCACTGAGTGCAGGATCAGGTCCCCCAGCAATTCATTCAGGGAGAAGCTTAATTTGAGATTTTAGTGAGTGTTTATTTTCTGGCTCAACAGCAGCATATTTTGGAGGTGGGAAAAATGTACGCAAAGAAGGGTCAAAATCCAGATGTAAGGATGAATAGCAAAAATACATTCAAAGGGTGCAGGAGGAGTGAGAACTGTAAATACATGTCTGATTTGGTCTGTGAAAGGTAATATTACCTCTTTACTGAAACTGCATTGTACGTTCTTGTGGTATATGTATGTAACTGTTTCTGTAGAGGAATGAAAAAGGTTTTAAAACAAAAAGACCTCACTTTTTCTTTGTAAATTAGTTTCTTTAAGTTTCCGAAGTAAAAGGAAGAGCCAGAAAACAATGCTTTATTTTAACTCATTTGAAAAATCTTCCTCATTTCTGTGATCTATCATTCAGATAAGAAGCACCTTGCAAATTTTATTATTTCTGCAAAATCTATCTTATTCAATTAGCAACGGTCAGTGAAAAAAAATTGACAATAAACCTCCAGATCTGATTAAAATAGAAAGAAACGTTGAGTGAAATGCATGATATTGAAAACTATTATATTCTTTGAAAATGAGCATTCTTACAGAAATTACTTTCAAAGTTTTTTACTGAACATAAATCAAAGGCCCAAAGTTAGTTTGAGTTTAGACATCGGGAGCAAAATTGAAATTGAAAACTGCCTCAGATATCTGTAGTTTCAAATTAGCTATTTGTTTTTAGAAATAATAATGTATCAAAGCTTTGAGGGAGTTTCTATGTCTTTTTTTGAATTTTAATTTATTCCTTTAGGATCCCCCATTCATTTCCAGAACAAGGAAAAATAAGAAAAAGAGAAGCACTCTATTTTCTAAACTTTATTAAAACAACCCAAAGAAAGAAACTTCACAATTCCATTTGTCCCAATTTGTAAATGAGAATGCTATTATGACATGTCTTAGATAAAATAATACAATTAAAATAATTTTACATGTTTGCTTATTACAGTTCTGCTTATCACAGATGATTATTTAAAAGCTGAGATGCTTTCACAAATATAAGTGGGTGGCACACCAACAAAGTATTGAATATTAATTACTATTTTTATAAAGCAATTCTCACATGTCTCTGGTCTAAGCCAACAGTCCTTATTCAAGCAAAACAGCTTGAATGCTGTGGGAGTTTTACCTAGCTCAGTACTTCAATCTCCTTAGAGATCAATAAATGATTAAAAATTTTATCATATGAGCTACTGTGTTTCAAAATTGACTTCTTTTAAATTAATCGTTGTTTTACTCGTTGGAGAAATGGTGAAGAATTTCTCCCCTGCCTTTGTGCCTGCACCCCCTCAGAAAAGCTTGTGCAAACAGCACCCTGCAATGTAACATCCAGCCCTAGTTTGGTTCTAAACAGTCTCATTTTTGGATTGCTTTTCCTTTAACAACCTGATTACATTGCACGATTTACTTCCACAGTTCCAGCACTCCTCATTACTAATTCCAATAGCAAAAACTTGCCAGAACCCCTGAGAAGCAAACCTTCAAATCTAGAATTAAATAACAGAATATATTACACACTGGACATTTGCAGGGAAACTTTACTTGAGGGAAAATAAATACAAACATCTTGTTCTGTGATCTGTAAGTAAACTACTTTAACCACTGTGCTGCTCTTAGAAAGGCTTCTGACAATTACGTCTCTCAAGCAAAAGTTTTAACAGTGTGTTTCTGAGGCCAGCATATATACTTCATAAAGTATTAATAAAAGGGTGTCCTGAATTAATGAAAATGTACTGTGTTCACATATAATGAATAAGCACCTAATTAGAAGCACAGTAAAGCCAGGAGCACAGATATTGTTTTTTTTATATTAATATCCATTGTATTACTTTAGCCTTTAATGTGAGCCTCTTCAGCTGACTGATGCCCAAAGGGGAGCTAACAAATCACTCAGCTGGTGGCTGACACTGGTCCTGAAGAAAGCTAGTAAGGAACACTTTGCAGTCTTTCAGAGCCTCTACACCAGCTGTCACCCAGCTATGGGTGCTGAAAAGCTCCTGTCACTTCATCCAAAGGGATTTACTTGGTCAGAAGGAAAATTTAAATACAAAGCATGCAGCTAAGAAGCTAGTGAAAAGGATTATGAGTGCACAAGAGCACATGTGTATAAGACACTAATACATCTTTAGGAAATTTCAGATCCCCAAAGCCAGGATTACTGCCAGAGGCAGGGTGGTATACGTATGCTGGGACCTCTGCCGTTAGAGTTATTATCTTCCAACTATTCAACTTTATAGGTCTTTCATCATGTGTGTGTGTGGAGGGGTGTTGGTTATGGTGGTGGGGAAGAGAAGGAGGAGGTTGTTTTAAAAACGCTGTCCTTATCTTCAATAGGGGAGTAAGAAAAGATGCACCTGATCTATTATTCCATAGAATTCACCTGCATTTAAAACACTCTATAGCTTTTGGTTATAGTCTGATGTTTAATTTGTCTGTGTGTGCGTGCGCACTGTTGTCCAAATGGACCCAAAAGTCCAGCTTAATTGTTTAATAATGACTAAAGCAAACAAAGCACGACATCTTATGCTCACCATCAGAGCTGCTGAGCGGAGGAGATGAACAAGGAGGAGAGGTGTGTGACAGGAGCAACCTGACCAGCCAGGGGAAGGTTTCTGACTTTGATGTGGCCATCTTTGCAAATTGGCACTCAAGAAAATGACACACTAGACCTGCTAGCTGAGCTTGAAGGGGAATGACAGTGGAAAAACACTGTGCTACAGAGAGTTGTAAACGCTGTGCTGGAAAGAGTTGAGGGAGGGCGGTTGAATCTCGACTATAGCCTTCTTTTCTTGTTCCTTTTTTCTTTCTTTTTCTTTTCTTTCATAAATGGCATTTAAAAAATCACAGAAGGGAAAAAGGAGAGGGAAAGAAAATGTGAAACAGAAGAGTAACGTCTATAAAAACTTACATTTTTAGCCAGCTTAACACTGCAGTCAAACTCGACTCGGAGCAGCACCCATGCTGGCTGGCCTGTGGCGAGGTACTGTTATTCTATGTTAATAAAGCCTCTGGCCTGGCCTGCTGGATGCAGGAAAGTTGATGATAATGCCAAGTTGTTTAGAGGAGGAACGGAAAGCGAGACCACAGCACGAGACGCCGGCTACCACCACCGAGCCCCAGGGGAGGGTCATGCGAGTTGTGACTGCTGTTAGCTTGGGCGCACAGCCCTGGCTTGGCCCCCGGCACAGGCAGGCGGTGTGACAAACCTTGAGGGGGTGGGGGTGGTGGTGAAAGAGGAAGGCAGAGGGGCGAGGGGGAGGAGGGGGTACAGGCAGCCGGGCAGGAAGGCTGGAATGTGGGGCTCACCTGCAGCCGGTCCGGACAATGCAGGGGGAGGTGTGAACGTGGCGATGAAATGTGGAAGTTTTAATGGAAAAATCATATTTTGGGGAAAATTCCCCATGTAGAGCCTTTAGGAACATTAGCATTATGCGTCTTACAAAGCGGGAGGTTTAACAAAAAGTGCTACACAGCATGAACCAGCTGCCTTTAGAGGTCACTAGAACATCGCTGCAGTATTTACAAATTTTCCATGAAGGATTAGAAGTTAGTCTAAAGCCCTATATATACTATATACAGTTCCAGTGGATGCTGTATACTATTATCTAAATTTCTTCACATAGACTATCATGTATCTGCCCCAGCAAAGCTGATTAGTGAAGCAGCTTGACTCTGACATATCCTTTATGCCAGCCACAAGCTGCCTTGCACAGCCACCTTATTCACTGTGGAGACAGGCCTGAAGCAAGATTGTAACACAACAAATGCAAATGAGATGAGCCTTACACCACTTAAACCGAGATGGCTATAATATGTAACAGCTTAATGTGCCCACAGAAGTGATTGATGTCCCTTCCATATCGCTAAAGAGCTCCAGTTTTGATGCACTCTGTTTTTAACTAATATTTCTTTTTCCTCCTCTTCCTGGCGTTGTCTTTCTCTGTATCCTCAATGGGGGGAAAGGAGGAAGAAAACAAAATGCCATGCAACTTATCAAAGCTGGTTGTCTCTCTCAAGATCCTGACTTCATGAAAACAAAAATTTGGAGGATCTCTTAGTCAGCTACAGGTAATTTACTTGGATTACTCCAGCAGAAGTTTGGCCCCTCGTAAATCAGTTGTTGCTGACAACAAGCAATGTTACTTCCTATGGAAAGAAACAAGGTTCGTAATCTGACAAACTGCTTGTTTTAGGACAAGACAGCATAAGGGTCTCCAGGAACCACTGCCATTAGTTGCAACCAACCACAGCCCTACTGTCTCTCTGCCTGAGTAGCAGATAGCCAAGAATTTTGGGAAAATTTTAGACAAATCTAACATCCTGTACCAACCTAACCAAATGCTGCACTAACCTAACTGGCTATACATTTCTAATCAGTATTCGTTCCCTGTCCTTCAAATAAACAGAAAACAGATTTCTCCGTTTCCCCTAAAATCAATCTTTCACTGAATCTGTCAGTTGCTTTCTCCCAATTAGTATTCTAAATTCATTTATTTTTGTCATAAATTAATTTTTTTTGCATACCTTGGCACGAGTTTTTCATTCAATACTTGTGAGTAATGTGACAGACTTAACGTGGTGTTGCTTAGCAGTAATAAAAAAAAAGTAACTTTGTTAATGAATTGAGATGAATCAAAAATGCCTTATTAATTATTGCTTGCCTAGTAGGCTAAGCTTTGGCTCTTCACCTCACTGGCCCAGAGAACATTTCTTGCCTTTGGCCATGTCGGAGGGGCTCATTAAAACATCTCTTGGGAGCAGATTGAAATTGTTAGTGAAAAGCAATGGTCAGTGCCTCAGCTAGAACCCAGCAGGGAAGGGAATCCCTCATCACTGAGAGCTAACAAGGCTGTATGTATTACACCTGTAATCAAACTGCTCCGAAAATGCCAGGAGACCACTGGGCTCTCTTTGTGATTGGTGAAGTTATCTGAAAATGCTGAATCCAATCCATAATTGATGTGCACACATGCAATTACAAGCCTCCAGATATCAGTTAAAACGTTGCAGTTGCAAGCCTTAAGGAGTGGTAAACCTTAACATGCATGGCACAAAATAAGGTGTTTGACATAATAAAAGTGAACCTGTTTTGCTTCCATGCACTGCCAGTTAAATTTTAATTGAATTTGCTACATTTGTTAACAGATGTAATTATAGAAAACCTCACTGAAAAACAATGATATATGGATGGGCTTGGGTATCTTGTAGACATTTTGTGAATTAATTTGTATGTTTCAATAAAGATCTACATCACTGTTTTGCCTAAGGTAAGTAAAATTTACTATGACATGTAATGTGACCTTGGGATATTGAAGTCTGAGAATTTTACATGTCCTAAGCTTCAGATTAAGATACGGTGAAAAAACAGTGCCTCTTGAAGACTTGCGTTTGTATCTGTCCTCCCTATGGTCTCCTAGAAAAGTCAGAATCGAAAACTGTTTTCAAGGTTTGGCTTCCAAGAAAGTCACCCTCTAGTAGATGAGAAGCTGAAATATGAGATGAAAGATGGCCAAAATAAGCTGAGCAGATAAAGTTAGAAGTCAGTGGCATGACATTCTCCAAAACAATATATATGCTTACTACAGCTCATCCAGTCAGCCTCAGGACTAGTGTTTTCTTTTAATTTTTTTTATTTGATTGATTCTTGGCTATTGTAGGAGAAAGAAACCGTCTTGTGGTGTGATGTATAAGCAGATAAACTTCTAGAGATGCTGAAGAATGCAATCACTCCTTCCTTGCTCTGAGGAGAGTACAGCAGGACACTGGGGAGGCTGTGCAACAGTAAAACAGGAAAAAGGGCAAGAGGAGAAAGAGATGATACAAAACTAGCAAAATATCCACCATAAATATTTTTCGGGTGCACTCAGAAGTTTAAGATAGAAAAGTTATTATTGCTGCTCAAGAGCCCTTCCCTATCTTGTGAAGTACTGCGATTTAAAAAAATGGTAGATAGATCTGAGGGCAGATGTGAATCCTGTCTGAATAGCATTGAAAACTGATCCATGAGGCTACAACATGCAAAACATGCTCTGTTGCACTCTAACTGGTGGTTTTGTTGATGCTGCATCTGACTTCTGAGCATTTTTCTAAACAATGCAAGAATAAGCTAAAATTTATATCAGCCATTAATGAACAGGAATCACAGAACACCTCTTTGCAGTGCATCTGGCAGTTTTTGGACTCCTCTCTCTCAACCTTGTTATGAGAGGCGTTTCTCTCCCCAGCCTTGACTGCTTCAAAACATGCTGCCCTAAGTTAGATAGTCAGGCTCCCTCTGTAGACACTGGAAAGGGACAGCCATGCCCAAAGGGCAAGTTATCGCACCTGTCTTAGAGTGGCAGATTTGTGTTTGGAGGCAGAGGAAGCCCAGTTGAGGCTGGAGTAGGCAGAGGCTTAGGTAAGACAAATGCTGCCTAAAGTGGCTTGCTTTTCTTCCTCCTTCCCATCCCCCCCCCCCCCCCCAAAATGTTTATTTGTAATATCAGTAAAGCCTTCACCAGTAAAATGTTTTGGGGGATTTTTTCTGGCTTTTTGTTTCAGCAAGGCCTCCTCATTTCGTATTGTCTTTTATTTGTACCCTTTTAAGAAATACAGTGAACTGTGAGGCAGGATAAGAAAAATTGCTGGTCAAATACAGTCTTAAAGGGTTGGATTGAGAAGTGTAGAAAGAGTTCAAATACCTATTGACATTTATTTGAAGTTACGTTTTGGTTTCTATTTTATTTTTATACATCAGATTGAAAAGGGGAAAACATATACAAAACCACAGAGCCTGGCAATCCCCGAAACAGAAGAAAGAACCTTTTTCTTCTTCCTAAACTGTAAGGTAAGTAGCTGAGATCTAAATGATTTTCAAACTGTCGTCACTCCGAAATTTCATCCTGCCACAAAAATTATCAGCATAAAGACTTGTTTGTCGTGAGGATTGGATGTTTGAGTAGAAGCACAATTTACAGTGGTAGAAGTCCTTTCTACTGGGTGCTGTAGAAGCAGAGAATAAAACAGACAGTCATCACCCTCTAAGAGCTAATGATTTAAAAAGCAGTTTGTGACAAGACATCTATGGTTTAATATGTAGGGCTGTCCTAGTGCTAAGAGGATATAGATAACAGGCTAAATTTGTCCAGAAATCACTGGCTACATTCAGCTCACATGAGATGTGAATCTTGAGGTGTAAATGACAGATGCTGAGGAAGTGGACAAAAGCATATTTTGCCCACCTTTGCCCTTTCTGAATTTCAGGGCTCACAGTGGCTTGCCTGTATAACTCATAACACCTCAAGGCTGTTCTAAGCTCCACTGGCTTGTAACAGCCTTTGAGGTATTTTTGTGCCACCAAGGGATTTCCAGCACATATGCTGTGGCCATGGGCCCTGCAGTGGAGTGTGGAGCAGAACGAGATCATTGGCTCTGCAGCAACTGGGGATTCCCCAGCTCCAAGGTAAGCCCCCAGCTTCCATTAGGGCAGTTTTCCGGGATCTTTGCACTGCTGGACTCAGAGCTGTGTTCTGCTTGTGAAGTTGCATCTTTGCCATTAAATGTTAAAAAGGTGAAAGGATATCAATTTGTCACAAAGGTTGTATTGCAAAGGTTTCTGCCATGCCTGCTTTTGGCCTATGCATTTGCAAAAGATTTATGTCCGCTTTCTGTAGGTCACATTTTACCTAAAATTACCTTTTGAGTTATTGCCAAATACATATATGTACATAGTACTTCGAGTCATTTAGAAAAACCTGCATCTACTAAGACTTTTAATCAAATGTAGGGTCAGCAATTTCAGTAATCAGTGACTACTCCTATTTCAGTGCACAAGTCATTAATGAAGTAGAAATAACTGATATGTGGTAGATGTCAGTTACTGTTATTGAACTCAGTATTTGTGTATACCTGTACATGTAATCCATATATATATGTATGTGCTGGGGTATATGTGTGTGTATATATATACACACATATGTACACACACATATATATATGTTCAGGTGTAACAGCCCTTATATACATACTGACATACCCGGTACGGTTTCTGATCACAACAAATAGAGCTCTAAACTGACCATTTAAACTACAAGTAAATGATGCTTCCAGCCTGTGGTCCCTGCTCTGAATACAAGCAGGTGAGGAATGGTGCTAAATGCTTTTGATGTTGCCAGCTCCCATTTGCCACCCAACTTTTTTCTCCTCCAAAACCTCTTAACTAACTTCAAAGGCCTCCTTGCTCCTTGCCTTAATCCAGTGCACTGAGACCTCTAGTTCAAAGAACTTTCCTTAAACCCTCTTCTTAAACTGCAACCAAAACTTTTTCTTTCCTTTCCACAAAGTAGCAATTACAGCTCTGTTGCGTGGCAATTGGGCTTGGGCCGATCAGCTCCTGCTATTAATTAATCTCACAAAGGGGGCTCATTTCCTGGCATTCAAATTGACAGGAGAGCAGAGAACAGAAAGCCCTTTCAAAGCAGTTCCAGTTAACTGAGGGAAGAGGTATCAGAAGAAAGAGCCCCACAGTTTTTGAGGTAGAGGGCACATTTGATACTACCTATGCTTGCTACTGATTGAATGATTTTGTTAAGGAGAGCCCGTTACTAATCTTTTACCTGCAAAAAGCTCAAGAGCAAGTAAATGCAGCACAATTATTGCTAAATTGTGGCAGAGAGGCTTCACAGGCCAGGCTTTCGGTTTCACTTTCCCAGTGCATCTTCTCCAGCATTATACTTACTTTAAACAGAAAGTGTTCACTTTACTAACACAGAAAAGCTCTTGGAAGAAGCAGGGAGGTGGGTGGGGGGGGTGGAGAGATGAAGAGGCAAGAAAGAAGAATAGCAGACAAGAGATTAAAGCTTTTTATTCAGTATCTCTTTCGTATTCAAATTTTGCTAAGGGTTCTGTGAAAGTTAGAAGCAAGCTTGTTCAGGAGGGCTTCTAAAGTGTGTACATGGATTTCATGGGAATAGAAAAGAAGCCACGGACTGGGTAATGAAAGAAAGATAAGATGTCCTATATAAAACAACTCAAGAGTGGTTCAATTACTTCAGCAAACCATCAAGCAAGCTTTGAAGATTTGAGGAAACACTGTTAAGCTGTAACAAAAAACTCATGTTGCAGGTTTTGTACCACTACATGTTTGTATACTGTGTGAACTACTTAAGCTATATTCCCTCTGTGGACGCTGTTTACTTCTTTGGGGTTTTTATTATTATTTTTCTGGAAGAGCTATGTTTGTGAGGAAGAGTTATGGCAAATGAAACATTCAAGTTTGATCTTTGTATCTCCATGAAAGGGAGTGTGCCGTAAAAAAAATGGCATCATTGTTTACAAAAATAAGCCTGGGAATTAAAGGTCTGTGGCTGACAGTTTCACGTATTTCTCTTTGCAGTTAAAATAGCCCTCCTGACAAAGGCTAAATGGTATAAGAAATAATCAACTGTTTTCACCCAGGAAAAGGTCTGAACTGAAGAATAGAACAGCTATAAAAATAAAAGTCTGCAGTTTAGAAAATACCTATTTTTAATTGCAGCTATCTCTTCCTCTCTGTCTCCTTCCCCTCCCCAGTCCTCTATGTCTGAGACTTGACAAGTAACATCAAACATGGCCCAAGAACAAAGCTAACCAACCATGGCCTGCAGCATCCTTCAACCAAAAGTCATCTTTAGTCAAGCTTTGCCATCTAATTTGCAGTGTTTCTGTTTGTACTCTTCAAGCAGAAGTCCTAAAACTCTTGACGTATAAAGCTTTCCTGGTTTCTGTCCAGTAAGATTACAAAATTAGAATGTTGGAATGATTTAACTCTTTTAGCAATCATCAGCCACAGCCGCCCTGGTGCTCTGACTTCAGAAATGCAGAGCTGAACCCACTACTTCATGTGTCCTAAGTTTATTTCATGTTTTTTAATGTATTCTGAATAATACATCTGTATGGCTCCCAATTTAAAGTGCAACTCAATCCCCTTCTGTGCCAAGCGTCCTGAAACAGTGCTAAATTACCTTCATAGATTATTGTTTTTTTAATTTAGTTGGGTCAAACAGATGGCAATGCTATATGCCATCAAGTGAAAGACAGCAATGACTTGTTTGCTTGAATCAAAGTAAACAAAGACAGTTTACAGGTCCTTTTCTCACAAGAGAAAAAAGGAATGTCACCAGCAAAACTCATCAACTCGTAGAGACAATAAAAGACAAGATAAAAATGAAATGTAAACAACAAAGAAAATCTTTTTTTCCTGCCCCATGATCGAGGAAAGTCGTATATATTCATTAAGCATAGTATTAACATTCAAGAGATTAGCAACCAAGACTTTTTTTCAGTGGTCTGTCAAAGATCTCATGGCTCCCTAAAAACTCTGAGCATTAACTTAAGACCCCAGATGGTCGTTAAAATATGGCACTGCTCACTTTACTCAGTATTTAACAGTCCTTGTGGCTTCACAGATACTCAAAGAAAGGTTATATAAATTGTGTTTTGCCCTGTAGTGATTTAAATTCTTAATGTCACAAATGAACAAACCGCCAGTAAGCAATTCCATTCTGCCTCTGAGCCTCTGAATGTCTGCTCTGACTGGGATGCAGTGGTGTCAGTGCCCCACTAGTTGTATGCTGGGCTTTCCCTCTAGAGATTGGCTGCTGAAAGGGACAGTGATGAGAACAGACATATTGGGTAATCCAATAAACCAATGTGGAGAACACTTCAATACCCAAAGGCAAGCACTAGTCATGGCTGGAACATCTTTTTAAAGCAGCTTTAAAAAAAAAAAAAAAAAAAAATTAATACGGAAATCAATATATTCAAGTATTTTCCAAACATTTTTAATGAACCATATGATTTTTAAAAAATGTTTTTAATTTTTTAAAAAATAAACCCCAAATGTCTATATGAAAGAAACATCTTGGATTCTCTCACTTTAGACATATCACAAAGCAAATAATATTTTGAATTAATTTAATTCATGAATTTAGGGCCATCAAGTCTTCTCTATCCCTACAGGAACTCCTGTCAGCCACAGGGGGACAGTGAAGAACGTAAAGGATAATTTCTATGTTGTATATGAAATTTCTTTGTTCCTTAATTTTTATGATGGTCATTACAATATAATGGTAAAATACAGTTTCAATTAGGACTATTCCTCTACTGTGTTTTCTTCATTCAGTTGTCCCCGTTCCCAATGAATTTTTCTTTTCTTCTTTTGTATATCACTGTTTTTGCCTTTGCACTTTATTCTCCAGTAATTTAGGCCATAGTGGAATAATATCAGTTCATCCTCAATAGAAGATCAATATATATCTTTCAAACAGTGACATTAAAATCCATCAAATTCTTGGATTTCATATACATCTGTGAGTCTGCCAATCTCTTCCTAGTGTATTTGGAGTTCTGCACCATATATTACCTCTTTCAACTAAGCAACATCATGAGTGTACTTTCAACCTTGCAGCAAATAAAATAACTACAATAAACTTAGGCAAACTAAGACTTCTCATATGGTTACATGCCACTTGTTTAGTTGGTATTTGTCAATACCTCTATCACCTTCACTGAAACAGTGAGAGAAAATCTCAAATTGAATTGAATGTTTCCCTGGCTGCTATTGTCTTTCTCTGTGCTCTCTTCTTCACATTCTACTCCTTCTTTCTCTGTTCTGTTCCTTTACCTGACTAATTTCAACTGCATGTTTGTTGAAGCATCATTCTTGCAATTTTATGGGTTCTGCTTAGCACACATAGATAAACTCCCATCAACTTGGATTTCTATGCATACACATACAGGTGGTGTGTAACTCCAGAATTTACTTGTCTGCCTCTAAAGGGTGCGACTATACAAGTGTTCAGAAATCCAAATTGTTTGGAAACCCTCACCAGGAATGTGGCTTTCCCTGAGTTCCATTTAAAGTTAATGTTTTCCATTGCCATTGATGGGAGTTAGATTAGGTATCAAACATAAAGGACTTTTTTTCTTTTTTTTAATAACATGCAAAAACCTATATTGAAAGATCTCCTTGGATTCTCTCATTTTAGACATGCCAGAAGGCAAATCAGCTCTCAGACAGTCTGAAATTCTTTTGATTTCTGAAGAAAAGACAATTTCACAGGAAATAAATAAAAACCCTCTGATTAACTGAACGACAAAACAAAGGTCCTTCTCTCTTCCTAAAATGAGCAGTTCCCTTCTCTATCAGCTTAATAAAATTGTCTGGGACAATTTTACTGGTTCTGAACTTGGTATAAAGACAAATACCATTCTTCAGAGACTATAAAGCATACCTTTAGATCAACAGAGCATAGGAAATCCTCCAGAGATACAGTCTTGTTTATGGTCAGAGAAGCCTTTTTTGGGGGTGGAAAAGGAGAGTTTCACAGTATTCAGGCTCATTAGAGTAAGTATCAGCCTAGAGGAGTCCTAATTTCTTTGAGACTGTAAAAGAGATTCAATTGAAACCTAAGCCCTTTTTCAATTGTGGTACTGGAATAATAGATTCTATGGCAAGTATCTTGGAGACGGTGGAAACGGCTGCTCGCTTTTTTATGCATAGTTCACTGATTAACATCTGCCTGATTGAACCCTTATAAACTTGGAATGGACTGAAATTTTATTGAGTAAGCTTACTGAAAGGTCTCTGAAATACAAGTATACGATGCCTATGGGCATATAGATGGGCAAATAGGTGGGGCTTCATCAGGCGCTACTCCTGCTACCTGAGGACTATACACAGGATTGACAATAAAAGCTACTCACAGTATCAAGTGGTAGGTGTCCCTCAGTTCTTTTGCTACCCATTGGACTTGGATAGCAAAACAATCTTCAGTGATTACAGAAGCAATAAACATGGGATAGTTATCATTGAAGATTTTCTAAGCTTTTGCATTGAACAAATAAAGTTTTTAACTTGGAAGGTCTGTATAAGTCCTTCCTGTGATAAGGAGAGGGGAAACGGATACATGAGTGAAAGCTGTTAGAACAACACATTAAAAAAACCATAGTGAAAAATGAGAACTGTTTGCCATGTTCTCTTTATAGCACCTTCTTTCTTCTTGAAAGAAGGCTCACTAGTAGCATAGTATGGATTCCAATGTCCTTATTCAAATTGAGTAGTGCATTACTGATTTCTGGAGGATGACCATAAACAAAGGGAGCAACCACTTCCAGTGTGTAAAGAGCTAGATTCTGCTCTACTCTTCTGCCAAGGTTTCCATGGTTCATCACGTGAACCATGCAGGAAAACCAAGAACAGGCAGCACCAGGACTTCACTCAGCAGGATGCTGAGTGCTCAGCAGGATGCTCAGCAGGATAAGCGGATGCATTTTAATGTTTGAAGGATCCAAATTTTTTTGGTTTTGATTAAATAAAAATACTTCAGGTTTGGACTGGATTAACCATATGTGATATATTTAATGAAGATAAAATACACCCACAGAGGTCATCTGGCTCAGGAGGGATATCTCACATGTGGGAGAGAGAACAGATGATGTCTTGTGGAAAACAAAACAATGTAGCTAGCTGAATGGGAAGGAAAATATTACGTACCTAAAAGTATCTGAGAAATGTTCTGACCTGTTTCAGTTTCCTGTTGTCACCCATTGTATAAACACTGCATCACCATCACAACGAAGAGAAATAGACTGTGATCACTGAATATTGAGAATTTTATCAGTGCATGATAATTAGAAAACACCTGTGCACGATATAAATGTGCTGGCATATGGAGAAAATTTTTGATGTTTGGTAGCCCTTAAAATTTCTCATTTTTCATGATGATGGAGAGATCTAGGTTATTGTTGTACAGTGAAGTATATTGCACAGAGGTGCAAACTCTGCTTTTATTTACTCATGTAGCAATATTTAACACTTTGTTTAACAGCATACAATGGTTTTTGTGTCTTTATTACTATTTTAATAGTTTGTATATCTCATTTAAAGAATTACAAGAGCACATGAATAGATGTTGAGCATAGTGAAAAAAGAAAATGTGGGAAGGTGGTAGTAGCTTTCTCTCAAGTTATAGTCAATATATCCCTCTGGAAATATTTGTACTGTGCCTGTAGATCTAGAGCTATAGTACTTGTTAGAAAATATATCTAACTGATCTTAAAAAAGGGAAGTTCATGACTTAAATCTGAAACAACACTCACACCTGATATCTGGGGGAGTTCTTCACAGGTCTGGACCATAAATACTGATATTCTAGGAAAAAAAGATAAAAGGTAGGAGAGAGGTACCTGTGTTGCAAGTATTTACCAAGCCATAGAGGAAAATGTACTGAAAACCACACTACTTTGAAGATCCCTGGGGCAAAAATATTTTATTGTACCTAGTTTAGGCAACTGCTGCTGATGGCTAAGGCTGCAGACAGTAGAAATGCTCTGTTTATAAGGGCGTATTTATTGACCATGTAATAGATGGGTAATGAATAAATCAAAGGAGGAATATTAAAAGCCTTTGAAATAGGAAAAGGAAAATGCTCTGATCCAAAGATTAAAGAACTTACATTATATAATTTTTGTTGTGATGTTTTGTTTCATTCACTGGGCCTATATATTCCTAGAATTTGCTGCCTGGATTTTGTCTGGCTGTAAGGTAAGGTGTCAGCCACAGACCATAGTGCTGGGTCTTTCCCTTGAACACCTTGGCTTTATTCATCCCCCTGACCTGAAACAAGGCAATAAGCTGAGTAGATGTGGTGATACCACCTATCTACCTAACCCCATTAAGGAGCATAAGGAATGTAGAAGAAGTTGGTGAGAAGGTCTGTGACATTTAATTCAACAGCAACACTGTTTAAACATGTACAGTATTAAGGTTCACTCTAGAAAAACAGATTGCCTTCATAGCTGTTTAAATCTAGGCTACTCTAGTCTGGAGAATCTTTACGAGTTCAGCTATACAGTAATAGATTTACTTGTTTTAGACGACTGAAGATGGCAAAGCTGCACCACACAGCAAATATTCAGGTTGAAGGTACATGTAGTTCTCGTAGCTGGGAAAAATCTGCTCTGGAAAAATCCATATAAGCTTCATGATTTGATTTTCCAGTCTCACAGGTATTGTTTGCATGTGGCGTTCAAAAGATTGAAGAGAAAAAAAATGCAGTTTGTGCCCAACTGAGTGTGTTTCTAGTGCTGCTTCGACAATGCTGAAAACCAGGCTTTATGGAATTTTATCATTCTGTCATCCCCAGAACAGTGTTTTTCTTCTCTGAAATGAGTAGCTGCTGGCTTGCGAATGTCCCAAGAATGTGGCAATCTTTGTTATTTTAGAAGATGGCAGCATTTGTCAAACAGCATTGAAGTTATGTAACCTTTCAGACTTAGAATAATCAGTGAAGAGGCATAGGCTACTCTGAAAAGCCATTCAGAGAACATAGTAAGGATCCTGATCTGAATCTTCTTCTGCAGAAGACAGTCTCCGTTCCATGGGTAAGTATATGGAAATTAAGGACATTTAAGGTTCCTGACCTCTGCCTTCAGTGTTCTGAAAGTTAGCCACATCCTCAGAGTTAATTATCTGGGTTCTGTCTGCACATGAATACACAGAAAGGGAGACAGGTGTCCTCTGAACGCAATTTATCTTGCCCATCTCAGGTTATCTTGGGATGGGGTAAATTCTCCTGTGATCCTGTGCCTCCCTTTTGCAGAAATCGTGACACCTAGTTAAGATTATGTGCCTAAGAACTACATGTGAAGTATCAGTGAGATGAATCCTTTACTTCTATGTTTTTTCAGTATTAGTTAAGCGGTATTTTCAAGGCAAGTGGGGAATGAATGCTAGCTCACAGCAGACGTAGCTTGGCAGACTCCTACCTCCATTTCCTTCTGAATGAGGCTACTTGAAGTAATAAAAAAATATTTCTAGTTTTGCAATCTATATGTCGTCTCTGAGGTGTCATGCTGTGTATACATTGGTCACAAATAATTAGCATGTACTATAGTAAACAGATGCTGAGAGGAAATTATCTTAGAAAGAAATCGTTTCAGGTGTCTCTCTCTTTCTATCTGTATTATGTAACATTCTGATAGCCTATTGAGGATCTGAAAATATTTGAAATACATAATGGTTAAGAAATTAAAAGTGAGCAAGGGTTCCGATGAAAAGGTAAATCCATCTAACACTTGGTATGCCATTCTATTTCAACGTTAGTTTTTCTAAAAATTCTACATGAGAATTCAACTGTTTATTATGTTTAGAATGGTGAAAAGAAATATAGCAGTCTGCAATGTACACATTTCTGAGGTACAGTGAGACATGCTTCTCAGCAAGGGGTTACAACATAACATAAATTAAATTCAAACTCATAAAAGCAATAACTTACATTTTATTACCATACACATATTTATTAGGATTAAAAATTTACAATATCATAATACCCCTACTGGCTCACCTTAAAGTATTAATGTGATAGGAACACTATTAATAAATATATATCATACAGTAGGTATTTTCTGGAAAAGTGTGACTTTGAACCCTGGGTATTGTACTTGCCATGAAGAATTTTTAGCTACTGTTCAATATTCATTCTCAAGTCATAAATGAAAACAAAGCAAATAATAGACAATGCTTACATACATAACTTCAGTGTGCCCCCACATGACTAAATATTTCTACCAGTTTTCTCCAGAAACACATCCTTCAGCAAACCAGAAAATCTATAAGGCTTTGGTGCTGTCCTTGCAAATGGTTATTCCAAAACATGCATGGATGTTTCAAAATATGGATCTTCTGGGGGAAAAAAAAAAAAAAGTTTTGTCATGCATAGCATACATGTTATGTATTCTTTTCAGTTAGTTATTTTAAGTCTATATTTGAATTAAAATTTTTATCAGTATTTCAGCCATTTGGTCTTCAATAGTTCTAATAATTAAGCCTGTCATCACAGAAATATCAGATTGTATTGCAACTTAAACAAAAGACAACTAAGTTTTCAGGGTTTATCAACCATAGAATAAATGAAGAGTCTGGAATTTGGCAGCTTTCTTTTACTTTCCCTTTTTTCCCCTCTCTCTTTTATTTTGCTATTAGCAATTAGCTGGTTGAATTACATTCAACTCTATCAAACCTCTATTGAATCCTCTGTAGAACATTCCAGATGTTCTTCACCTTTATGTAACACCCACTTTCCCAGCTGTTCATTACCGGTCTTCATGACTTCATTTTGACAATAACACATAAAATAAAGGGCACTTCAGAGGGATGTTTGATATAAAACTATAGCAGTCATCAACTAATGTGTTTTGGGATATTTCAATAGCATTTGTTTATCTAATACATCACTGTGGGTGGGATTCATCTCACCTAACTTCAGACGTCTATAATCTCATCTAGTCATGCCATGGTCTTCAGAGACTGATAGGCACATTTAGGGCATCAATCATTTGACAAAATTCTACTTTGGGAGGAGATGAACCATGCCCAAAAAATTCCTATCCTACCCATTCACTGATTATAAACGCTAAGGTGATTAACTCAGATACGGATGTCAGATTTGAAAACATCTACATTTCATCTTTGTGTCTTGTGGAGATATAAGAAATTCTTAAGCCCCCGTGTAGATATTTTGGCATTAACGTGTCTGGAGCATGAAGTGATGCTGACATAAGGAAGAAAAAGAGCAGAACAATCTGAGCAGTGGAACTGCTCAAATTTTTGGGGACACATATTTGGCTAAAAGTAATTTCAAACGTTTTCTGAATAGCTGACCCTGGATATGAAGACCGTCTATTACATTTGCATGTGGCAATGCAAATGCGCTGCTGCTTGATTGGGATACGCCATTTTGAGTGCAAGAGAGGAGTAAGTGGGCAGAGCTACAGGAACCTAGCTCTTCCTGACAAGGTCATGTTCCTCAAGGTAAAAGGCCACTTTTGTGAACACAGGCACAAAGGCCCAAAGAATGAGGAAGTCCATTCTTTGATCTCTTTGGTCTCCTGAACAGCCTTACACCATAGGACATTCTTCTTCAGGGTCTTCTTGCAAACCTGTCTGCTCTCAGGTGTGTCTTTGCAGACGATCTGCTGGAATGGTATCATTCTGCACTGCCGATCACATCTTTACACCGTTTAAGTCCTCTTGCCACCATCTCCATCTTTGCTGTAGAAGACGCCTACCTATTGGAATGAAAATGACCATGAGGCAACTTCTGAGTGAAAATAAAATGCAAATATACGATATTGTGAGCATTATCTAGTGAGTATACAAATAAGCATTGCCATCTGTGATAGTTTTTTCAAATGAGATTTTCAGGATCTGTTTTATTTTTTGTTTTCAGTGAAGCACAAAAACTGGAAGATTGTAGGGAAATCTGTCCTGAAGTATTTGCCACTGGTATATACATTTCTTCTTTACAAACACCACTCATTTATATTTCATTTGATCACTTTTCCCATACCCTTTGTCAAAGAAAAACAGTTGATTGGAGGACAAGAATGCTTACCATGAGAACAAATTGGCATGGTATTTTGCAGATCAATATTGATATTTCCTATTCGATGCATATTTTATTGTTAATTGTATGTTGGGCTATTCCTGTTTGGATATATGCAAATATTCCTGAACTTTTTGCTTAGAAATAATAGAAAACATAATTTTAAAAAATGCGTTTCAATATATGTAGAAAAACAAACCTAGTTGAGACTGTGGACAGATGGTCCGATTTGGTGCAGCTGAAAAATAGCACAATTAAAACCTAAATATTGTGTGTTTCCACACTGCATGAGTCAGAGGTCAAACGTAGGCATTTATTTTTAATTTTGCCAGAAGATCTTGTCTAGTGTACCATATAGAGCAAAACTAAGCAAGATTAATGCACATTCCTGACTAAGTATGATTGGAACTTTCTGCTGGCATTTATACATAGGTTTAAATTCATTAAAATATAACTATCTAATATTTGTTTTATATGACTGAATTAATTACATTTGTAAATGTTAACACTCAATGACAGGTCTA
Source organism: Strigops habroptila (assembly GCF_004027225.2). Lineage (NCBI taxonomy): Eukaryota > Metazoa > Chordata > Aves > Psittaciformes > Psittacidae > Strigops > Strigops habroptila. The sequence continues at coordinate 59,296,481 of NC_044278.2, forward strand.
CACAAATCACCTCATTAAAATACAAGTACACTGTGTGCCTGAACTCTTAATTTTAACTCATTTTTAGCTAACATCAACATGTTGATGTTAAAAACATTAACCTATTGAGGAGTTTGCTTACCATTTCCTGTATATTCCTCATTACAAATAATGAAATTATTAAAGAAACAAAGAAACTGAGACAACAAACTGGCTGGAATTTGAATGGTAGCTATCACCGGTAGAAGAATGTGAAGATATATTTTGGTAGATGATTTCCCTTGTCCTAATTCAGGAAAGAGTGAATGCAGCATACAGAAATAAATGCTTTCAAGCTTGTAAAAGTTATAATGGATAAAATAAACATCTTTTTCTCTGTTCACTCTTTTATGATCTCCTTTAAACCAAAGAAAGATAATTTCAATGAGGATTTAGTTACTATAATTTTCTGGTGCTAGCACTTGGTATGAGAAAGAGATATACCCTCTTCTGTGCTTGCAGGTGCTTCCCTTTTTTCCACTTCAATCTCTTCCTAAACTGTGCTTCTGCTGCACAGTCTGGCATGGATAAAATACGCTCATTTCAGTTTTTGGTTGGTTGGTTGTTGGTTTTGTCCCGCTTTTTTCCATCAAAGTCATTCAGAAGTCCCACCTCTCCTTAAATCTCACTGACGTTTCTGTCTGTACCAGTTTTGATTATCCTAGAAGATTTTCAGATGAGAAACTGTGTGTTTTCTCCAAGTCTGTTAGTCTTTTATCTAGAAAAAGAATATCCATTCAATTCTAATAGTACCTTCTATGTCTCTCAAGACAGGTTTGGTAAAAGCATGAATAAGCCCTCTTCTGCACAAGTAATATTTACCAGTTAGGCAGGTGATCACATGCTCTGACTAAATACATATGCCACAGAAGAAAATCTGGGTATTCAGGTTAGCAAAGGGTGAATGGCAAGACTCAGTTTCAAAATTATTAGCCAAGCCCTCCTTCCTAAAGAAAATGCCTCAGGAATTGTAAAGCCCATGAGGTACATGCAAAGATTTTCAATTGCTAATGCCCGCTCTAAAGACAAACATTTTTTGATTGCTTGACACTCAAAATACCTAGCTTGAAACTTTGAAAATGCTGAGCTTCTTTGGGGCCTCATACTTTATGGTATTGTTATCTCCAACCTTATACTTAGATTTTACAAGCCAGATACTTTGCATGACGTCCTCTGCCAATACTAAACAAATACATTGTAAATGATACGTGCGAACTGTGATGTAGAGAAAGCAATTATAGTTTATTATTACACCCTTACAGCTCTGCTTTAAGGCTAAATAGGTCAATGTAGACTACCCTAGACAATGTTCTAATTTAGATTCTACCTGCATATCTACCAAACTACTTAAAATTTACAGTATGTTTGCTTGTTTTATTTATAAAATTTTCCTGTCTAAGGAAATCTCTTTGATCAGCTGAAAATGGAATAAAAGATAAAAAAAACCATAATGATTTGTGGACACAAAATTTTCAAAGAATCACTGTGTCATTAATTTACATAAAATTTCAGATTCATTTAGAAAAAAAATGACAAACCATTACTGAAAGCACGTTCAGTTAGACTATACATAAGCCTACTGAGATAGACGCAAAGATCAAAACTGGTGTGTTGCAATTTATAAAATTCCAGACATACTCTTAATAGGGTAAAGATGCAAAGTTGTGTTGATATACCATTTATTTGAAACAGTAATACTTGTCATTATTATTTATATACTTCTTGCAAACTCAAAAAAATTTTCGTTTAGGTATACTTCTGTTTCTGAAACCAAAAAGGAGAACTGGCATTTTGCAATGGTCCGTGGAAAGCATACAAACATCTTTGATGCATATGATTCTGCAAAACTTCAACCTGTATACGTGATTTTCATGAAAGAATAAAAGTGATCAGTTTTGAAGGTGTATTGTTCCACAATCTTAGAAACTCCAGAAACACTCAATAGGTTGCTGTTTAGAATCTCCTCTGAATGTTTTCAAGTGTTATGTAGAATCTTGAATGCTAATTCTGTTCAGAAATGTTTGGAGAGGCAAACAAAAAAGTAACAAACAAGCCCAGAGACAAATCTTGCCAAATGTGTGTGGGGAAAAAAACCCCATGCCCTTTGCCTATTGTACTGTAGCAAGCATATCCCTACTTCCTAATGATCACCACTTTCCTGATCACCTCAAAAGAAAAGGAATTCCTATAGCTTTCCTGTAGTGGCATGTGTTAGTTAATGTACACTATTGCTTTTAGACCAGACTCTTTATATTTGCTTATTGGTTTTCCCAGATTACAGCCAAGAGGATATATGTGAGAAGAATAACCTCTCATGCAGTATTGTGGCATTTTCAGTTAACAGTAAGCCAAGAAGTTAAAAAGACATACACAAATTTATTTTTCTATTTATGAAGAATTATTTTTATTCATTTGAAGCAGAAATACTTTCTAGTTTATCTCAGTCAGTTAATTCATTCCTATTATGCTAATTTCCCCTTCTGAGTACTTATTTACATTTGAACCATTAGGGCACATAAACCAAATTTGTGATTGTTTTCCTTTAAGAAATAGTTTCTTACAGCTTTACTGCACATGGTTTCATACTGAATTGACTGGAAGAAATCAAAGAAATCTGAAGAGTTCGGCTTGTTCATAAGAAATGAAGAGTTGTTGACTGCTATCCTAAAAAAGTCTGCAGTTTTGGGGGGCTTTTTTGTAATCAGCTCTGTGGAGTAAAGCAATGTCTTCAAATGATATGCGAGCTATTTCTCATTAAGTTCATGAGATTACCTATTATCAAGGACACCTCTATTTTCTTTCTAAAGCACTGTAGAAACATTAAATAATTTCATTTCCTCAGCACCTTGTAAGACTACTCTATTTCACTCCCCATTTTCCTGAAACAAAAGCTGAGGCACCAGTGTTGAAAAGATTGATTTTCAAAGTGACAGAGTTATCACAGAAGTGTTCATCCATTCTCAGCCATTTCTAAAAAAGATCATGAAAACCTCCCAGAATTCTCTGGTGACAGTACAAGAACGTGATCATTGTGTCACGTGGGCATGTAGACAGCTGATTCTTACATCCAGTGTTAAAACTCAAATATACAATTCAAGACAAGTTCCTTACTTGCTCTCTCTATTCTTTAAATGTGCTACCTGCATGCTGGTCATAATATAGATGGTCTTCTGGCATACTTTCTGACTAACAGAAGACCTAATGTCTCAAAATTGTCAATATGGATGCACTGAGTGAAATATAAAAGCCGAGAAAGAATATATTGTGTCTTCTCAGGAATATTCTCCCAACACCCAAAAGTTTGTAGCTCAGGCAATCCTAGAGTCACAACTGGGCCTTTTCAAATACTAATAATGTTTTATCTTTAAAATATCTCTTGTTTTTCACCGGAAAAGATCCCGGTCCACCATTCTAAATCAAAAATCTGATTTAGATTCTCTACTTTGTGTTTAAGACACTTTTTAGGTGGAATATAGATCCAAAAATCAAAAAAAGTGTTTTTTAAAAAAACCTATTTTCCAGATCTGTGCAGTATTTCAGGCATTTCTACACAAGCTGCACATTTTGGAGTTGCACTTTCCCTGGATATTTAGACTTTAATGCCAGAACATGTGCAGGAATGCTCCTGTTTGAAAGCAAGAGGTATCTGGTTGTGTCTACTGTGTTTCAAAGCTGAGCTGAAACATTTCCTGCATTCCCTTGCCTGCTCATGCTGGGAAGAGAGAACCCCGCCCAAAAAAGGATGGCAGTGTTCAGAAGCTCCACTGCTCACATTTGGACATTTACTAGTGAAACAGAAGACCTCATCTGGAAGGGTTTAAAGCTTTCAATTCTACCTACATGCTTATGAGCTCAAGATCAAGAACTCTCAAGCTGTGCTCCGATCTCATCTCCTTGAGAGACCTTGTAAAATTCTGTCTAGATATCCTGCAATCTCTAATCGTAGTACAGGGGTTATGTAGCAAGGTTTTGGTAGCAGGGGAACTTCAGAGGTGGCTTCTGTGAGAAGATACTAGGAGCTTTCTCCATGCCAATCAAAGCCCATTCCAGCCAGCTCCAAGATGGACCTGCCACTAGCCAAAGCTGGACCCACCAGTTACATTGGTAGCATCTCTGTGATAACATATTTAAGAAACAGTAAAAAATGCAACAGTACCCAGAAGAGAAGAGTGCAGAAATGTGAAACAACTGTGGAGACACCAAGGTCAGTGAAGAAGGAGGGGGAGAAGTCCTTCATGTACAGGAGCAGAGATTACCCTGCAGCCCATGGAGCAGATATCTCACAGCCTGTGGAGGACCCCACACATTTCTCCTGGGTATCCCAATATTTTTCCTGTATCTATCTTTGATTTGCAGATTGTCATAATTAGGAGCTCAGTAATAGAGTGAATCCAGCTAAGTCCTATAAGAATCAGTAATATCACTGGAGACTCTATGCAAGAAGTGCAGGTAAAGGATGAGATAAACCCTATGTAAACTATTTAATGATACTGTATGGAGCATTATCATTCTGCAGAAGTGATCCACCACTGACAGGAGAAATTATAACATGTCCTAATTTTTCTACTCCTTTGTTGGTAATTCTTTTGGGCAGATACTAGGAAGATGTTCTCTCCTAGAATTGGTATAGCCTGCAACCTTATTGAAACCATAAATTAATTTCTTACAGGACTTCAATCTTTACTGAGGAAAGTAGCTTAAATCAGTATCTTTTCTTGTAAGTCATGATCCAACCATACCCTTACGCTGTGAAGAGGCATTCTGTTAGGAAAAAAAAAAAAAAAGAAAAAAGTGAATAACATATATGAACTTTATTTTCCCAACATTCCTCATATTCTTTAAATGTTCATTCCTAAAACAAACACCGTGGCACCACTTTTCAGTTTGCTACTTGAAGGAACAACCCTAATTGCAATGACAAAACACGAGATCAGAAAGCACAAGATTTGTTAAGGAAAAAACATAAATTCCCATTTTATTGCCTCTTCTGATAGCAAATCTAACAGAAGTCCTGGAGAAATTCTTAAAGCACCTAAATTTTATGTGTGCTCCAATAGCTTTTCTTTTCCCCCAGGGAAAAAAAAAAATACCTCAGTAAGAGATAGTTGTGGGTCTTGAGACTTATTGTTTCCTCAGATATAAATCACCTCTTTTTTATACGAGACCAGAAATCAAGTTCTAGTCATTTTTATAGGTGAAGTTTTGAACTCAATAAATGCACAAAACAGAGTCCAAGAGTATTTTATAAACTCTTACTTTAATAAGTTCAATAAATTGCTTTATACTTTTAAAACAGTGTAGAATGGCTTATGTATCAAAGTTTGTGCTTTATCCTTCTTTTTCACTTCATCATTTTTTTCTCTCCTGAGTAATATGACTGTCTTCAGAACCACAAATGCTATTCACTGGTGTACTCAGAATTAATAGTGTATTGATAGGTGTATATTTATCAATGAGCAAGGAGCAAGTTTAATTATCTCACATTTTGTTTATTTTCACCTGCAGCTCACAAAATGTCTGTGGCAGGCTTATCTGTACATAATAGTTTTGCTGTGAACTTATACTCAGTTAAAGGTTAGAATCATAGTATCATAGAAAGATTTGGATTGGAAGAGACCTCAAAGATCATCTAGTTCCAAACCCCTTGCCACAGGAAGGGACATCTTCCACTAGACCAGGTTGCTCAAAGCCCCGTCCAACCTGGCCTTGAACACTGCCAGAGATGGGGCAGCCACAGCTTCTCTGGGCAACCTGTTCCAATGTCTCACCACCCTCAGAGTGAAGAATTTCTTCCAAGTACCTAATCTAAATCTCCCCTCTGTCAGTTTAAAGCCATTCCCCCTTGTCCTGTCACTACATGCCCTTGTAAAAAGTCCCTGTCCAGATTTCTTGTAGGCCCCGTTTAGATACTGGAAAACTGCTCTAGGATCTCCCCAGGCCTTTTCTTTTCCAGGCTGAACAACTCCGGCTCTCTCAGACTGTCTTCATAGGAGAGGTGCTCCAGCCCTAGATCATCTTTGTGGCCTCCTCTGGACTTGCTCCAACACCTCCATGTCCTTCTTATGTTGAGGACACCAGAACTGCACACAATACTCCAAGTGGGGTCTCACAAGAGCAGAGTAGCGGAGCAGGATCACCTCCTTCGACCTGCTGATCACACTCCTTTTGATGCAGCCCAGGATACGGTTGGCTTTCTGGGCTGCGAGTACACACTGCAGGCTCATGTTGAGCTTCTTGTCAATCAAAATCTCCTAGTCCTGGGACATGTTTTCACTTAGTAATGCAGATTATGTGAAAACAAACTGGAATCCACGTGTTCTGTTTTTTATATTCCACCTCATTTCAGGAATACTGGAAAATATTTTGCACTTTCCCTTTTCTGAATCTTGGATCTGGGTATATTTGTTTTCAGTCATGATCATGGAAAGCTCAGGTACTGGATATTAGTATGGTGATGGTCCCATGGCTATTGCCAGATAGTTGGAGAATAAGGCTGCTGTTGCAACGGAGGGAAGTCTAGGTCTGACCAAAGGCAGTAGAAGCAGCAGACCCAAATTTCCACAGCTCACCAGTCCTCCCCATCCCCCTTCTCCACACCTCACTCTTTTCTCTCTCCCCTGCTCCTTCTCATGGCAAAGGCTATTTCATTCTGCCCCTAAACCACCTCTTTAACCATGAGTTACCACCTTTTACCAATACTAGTAAAAAACTCTGCAGCAACTCCAAAACACAGCAATAGGTAAGTACTATTTATCCTGAAATGAACAAGGAGTGGAGCTCAATAGGGTACCTCCTCAATGCTGTAGACACAGTGCTATACCCCCAGTGTAAGGCACCTATGTGGCACAGCTCTGTGGGTAGGGTACAGTCCTCCGTGGCTATGACCGTAGTAAGGCTGTAAGTAAGACTGTAAGACTGTAGTAAGGCAGTAAGGCTGTACTTGCATCTCCCAAGGTAGTGAACCTTTTCAGCCAGTACTGTTTTGACTCAGCTATACAGATCTATGAAACATTTGTGGCTGACAACTGTCTCCTTCCTGCATTACATGGTGCAGGTGTGGCTTGCCAGACTATTTGTAGATGGTCCAGGACAGGGCAGGGATTAGACACAAAACCCCCCAGCCTCCCACAAGGTTACCTGGCCCACAGCCATTATCCTCTCCTTCCACAATGTGCCTTTTGCTGATGCTTCCTTGCACATGAACACCAGAAGGACGGGGAGGAAGAAAAGGTATTCAGCAGACAGCTGGGTGGGCAAAAGGAAAAAGCTCTGGGAAGTTCTGCTTCTCAGGGTCCTGTGTGTTTTATTTCTGAAATAGGGTTGATTAGTTTGACAGTCAGCCACAGCCACGATCAATACTTGAATACAGTCCTCTGCGTTTGGGTGTTTCCAAGGGGTAATCTGACATTTCTGTGTGGGGATGTACAGATACAGGTGGGGATAAAGACATACAGAAATGTGCACCTCTATATCTCTCTTCTACCCATCTTTCTCCCCTCTTGGAGGATGAAAACCAAGTAAAAATAAAATAAAAGAAATTACTTTTTTTCCCAGATGACTAAGCTTTCTAACACTCCTAAGTCAAGATAATGTAACCACCTAAGCGTGAATAACTTCCCCCATGCAGCTGAGGACCTCAGCCCTGACCTATAAAGACCACCCTCTGCAACAGCAAAGTTATAATTGTACTTTTGTGCTATTTCAGTCACGGACTCTTCCTAAGGCTGTCACCTATGTAAGACAAGTGTTTATTTTGACATGATATTTTTATGATTTTGGCTGCTGTGTAGTTAGAAAGAAGAAATAGAAAAAAGAAAAAGCTTCTATTTAGTTTACTCAAGTGCCACAAGCCACAGGAATGTGGCTTGAAGGCTTGAAAAGCATCATGGCTCTAAGGTTCCCTATGAATCCTGCGTTGTCAGTAATCTTGCTTCTACGCTTTGAGATACAGAATAATATACGTGAATTATGAACTTAAGGTGTTTAAGCAAGTGATAAACACTTTAAATGAGGGAGTAAAGACTTTTCAAATGTGGAAAATATTGCTGTCCAAGCTAGAACTCCAGTCACAGGCTCTAAGTCACTTGGTAAATCTGCAGCCTAAACACGCCTGCAGCTGGGCCACCTTTTCTGTGACCCTGTCAGATCTTATTATTTATTAATTTGAATGTCTAAAATGTAGCTACAGGTGCACATCTTGGGCTTTGGATCTCTCTTCTGTAATTAAAGGTATAAATAAGTAAAGCACTTAGAAAAGTTCTCTACAGATGAATAAATGAAGTTACTACATTTCGATGCATTTTTCATTTTCAAATCATTGCAAGAGATATTGAACACCAACTAACTTTAGCAGTGCTGGAGTAAACAGGAGGAAGGGTAGTCTGACATCAGCTGCAGTAATATACGATTACGAATCTCTCTCCAAATAATAAAACCAATTGCAAGAAAAATTTTAGTTTTTACTGAGTTATTTTCTTTAGAAAGAGGACTGTTACTGGAAAGTTTTTTGCAAACTTTTTTCCAACCCTTGCTACAAAAAGATTCTGTACAGTTCTTTATTTAAAGCCAGATGCTCACCCAACCACAAACTAAATGATACTGAATAGATTCACTGATAGGCTGAGCTTGCTTTTTTGCTGCTTTGATAGAAAATCTCTTTGGTGGAAGCAAATCTCTTCCAATAGAATTTTATTACGATCTTCTAGAACTGAAAAGCACAGCTCACTGTAAAAACTGAGGTATGATCTCTAAATGCTACCTACTCCAAACCGAACAGGAGATGTATGCGTGGTAGGAGCCCGTGGTGGATGGGAATTGTTTCCTAGATGAGGAAACAGCTGCCAAGCAGAGGAGTACAACCTAGCTGACAGAACATTTTAGAAGGTGGCTGGATTTAAAGGCTTTAATCTGCACACAAACAGCTCAAATCCAACACAGGTGAGTTGGTTGGCTGAAAGCCATTGTTATTACTTGGCCATAATACAGCTGTTATGGCATGTAAAACAATTTTGGCAACTCCAGGTTAGTTCCTAATGGAAAATGTTACATTACAGGAACTCTGTTGACACCATGCTACTTGTTGGCAGTCACTTCAGAGAGGTGAAAGATGGAAAAGGGAAGGTGAATTCAATATGTTTAGTTTATTTGTATTTATTCATTTTTAATCAAAAGGTGCTTTATCCTTCTGGCCAATGCTGACGAAAGCTGAAATGGGCATCTGGGAAATTTTGATGACATAACGTCATTCATAAGCTCACCTCTGATCTGACCGTTGACTGCAGTTTTTACACTGTCCTTATAGCCGTCCTTGATATATGTTACATGCCTGCCAAATTAATGACTATTCTTATTTTCTTATTTTTATTCCCACCTAATCTGTGGTGCAACCCTTTCTTGTTAAAATATAAAATGATTAGTTTTCAGTGATACCTCAGTATGCAAAGATTGTAATGACATATATTTTAACTCATAACTTTATGCTGTGATTTCAAAATCATTGCTTTGCTTGTTATTCTTTCATAGCTCTTGTATTATTTGTCCTATTATTGTGAAAGACTGACAAGTTTCTGCCAAACATAATTGTTAGTTAATACATCATATAAGTGCAAACATTTAGTCCTACATCTTCTTATACAAATAATGTGTTTTCATTGCTGCAGTAAGTACCAAATTTTAAAGGTTTAAAATGGGACCCTTATTTTATATATAGGATTCAATTAGAGCCTCCTTCTGATAAGAGGTTGATAAAAGCAAAAGGTAAATAGATGAAGCAAAGAAAGAAAATCCCAAACTTTTCCACTTTGAAGCAAATTGGAAAACATAGCACACAGTACCTCATGATGCTCAAGCAGATTGGATGCACCTAAGAGTGGTACTAAGAAAGATGTGTTTCCCTATTGACTCATGTTCTGCACCATCCCTATTTAGAGCTATGCCTTGAAAACCACACTATTGCCCTTAATCTTGGGACATCAAACTCATTTGACAGAGAAAGATTAATTCCATTTTTATATCAGCTACATGGGCTTTGAGACAAATGCAGAGTTACAAACATCTTGCTTTATAAGCTAGGTGGACTCCGATATGAGTGGGAGATTTTACTGATCTGTTACTGATCTGTACTGATGTTAAAGTTAGAATAAAATATTTTATTCTTTATTATATTTAAGTTACAGTCAATATGTATTTGCTTAGTACATGGTCGTCACTCTTTGTAAAAGGCAATGAGGAAAAAGTTCCTCCTTAGGACAACCATATTTCTAGCCTTTTTCTTCCTTAATTTTTCTTTTTCACACTTCTCTTCTTTTTTAACCTTCTGAGTTTCCCTCTCATTCCTTTGGCATTTCCTGAAAATTTTTCATTTTGCCTACATCCTAATCACTTTCTCTCACTGTGAAAACCTTACTTACATTGCCAGTGTAAACACAATAGGTAGAATTTGTCTTGTCTAACTTCGTGTAAGCTGGTGTAAATGAGTCCATAAGAGTAAGATTTCTCTTTCCACTCTGCAGATTCCCACTTTTGTCAATGGACAGAATTAGCCGCTTCTAGGAAATGACAGGACCAGTTCAGTTGCCTGAACATAGGTGCCTGGTGTTAGACTAGCAGAAATGCTGAGACCTGTACTCTTCTGGAGCATAACATAGAGCACGACAGATTATGCTTAGGCAGCTGAATTAGTCCAATTCAATTCATCCTACAGTAAACATCCAAAATAAGGCAGGTACGCTGTGCCCAAGGTATCCCACAGAAGATGTCTGTGCATGACCTAGTTGTCTAAGATGCTTTTAGTCCCTTGAAATTTAAGTCAATCCATTCATTGCAATGTGGGGAGCTAGTCAACTCATTTTGAAGTAGGCACGTATGCTTGGTCAACCAAATCACTCCAGAAACTCTTCTGGATGAATTAACTAGACTGCAGCTAGCTATAATCTGACTGCAGACAGCTATATTTAGGCATCTGAAACTGTTCAACTGTAATACAGAGGACTTGTCCAGCATTACATTTAATTGAATCCCACCTTTGACTTTAGGTGATTTCAGCAAGGTGAGATAAATCACACCCTACTCCATCACCGATAGCAATGGAGTTCAGGGAGATGCATAAAAGGTAGGGAAATTCACATCCTTCAGAACAATTGATTCAGTCTTCTCCAGACCAGGAAGACAACACTGTATCAATGACAATTGATTCAATAAAGGAATTTTTCTTTGAACTCCTTTTCAGGGTTCAAAATGTGCTGATTCTTTTGAAATGACAACAGATTTGACAGTGTTGTAAACCAGCCTGTACATTGTACACAAGGACCTTGGAGGTGACTAATAGAAGGCAGCTTTGTCTACAGCTAGCACAATCCTCCCATTTTATGTTTGTTTAGGTAAAACTGAAGAAGATATTGAATCACTGAAATTTAGAGATGGATAGAAGTTCAAGAGGTTATCTGGATCACCTTAAAGCAGGATCAAGTTTTTCTTGGACACTCCTGACTTGTATTTGTTTATCTTAAAAACCTCTAAAGGGAAGGATTACTGAAACTTCAGGGACAGCATTTTCTGTGATTTGTCACGGCAGTAGGCTTATTCCTAATATCTAGACAGGGGTTTTTTTTTATAAAAAAGCTTTTTTTTTTTTTTTCTTTACTCTTTCCACTGCTGACAATGAGGAAGAAATGAGTACCATTTTTATAACCATCTTTTACATAGTAGAGGATGGCTGTCATGTTCTGCCTCAGTCTCCGTAATTTTTTTTCTAGACTAAATGAATTCTCTTAGCCTTTACTCACAGGTCATGTCTTCTAAACCTTATCTCATTTTTCATGTCTCCTCTGGGCTTCTCCCATTTATCTTTCTTAAAGTGTGATGTTCAAAAGCATTCACAGAACTCTAACCTCACCAGAGTAGGATGGACAGAATTGTGTTCTGTATCTTATGTGTGTCACCCTGCAAATCCCCCATAAAATGAGAATTTTTGGGGTAATAAAATAATTTGATCAATTTACATTTACTTTGCAACTCACTATGAGCCCCATATTTGTGTTCTACTTATGCCTGGGCAAACATTCCCCACTTTCTAAGTGCCCATAAAATTTTGGATGAAAGAAATGTGCTTCAAAATCTTAAGACTTCAACTGATTTCAGAAATGAGTGGGCAGACAATCCCAAGGGGTGCGAGATTTGTAAGTTTTCATCAGAAAAAAATGGTTTTTTCTCTTTTCAGTGAAAAGAAGAAGGGGCCAAAGATCAAAAGACAAATTTCATTTATCGCAACCTATTTTTCATGATGTAATTTTTTTTCCAGCATGCTGAAATACTTTCAGACTTATAATTAGCTCTGAAAAGGAGAGATGGGTCAGAGTGAGATCATTTGACCACCTTAGGGACAACATGTTTAAAGAATTACTGTAAAGCATCTACATAAAGACTACAAACTTTGTCTTTCACTTCATACTCTCTCATTATTTGGATGTGGATCAAAATAGCAGCATACTGTTCCAGAGCTTGTCTGGGTAGGTATCTGGAGGATAAAAGGATTGGCTGATAATGGAGACAAGGAGCCTAACAACAAAACGTAGGCAAAAAGCACAAGCAGTGGGTAAGACAACACTCCAGATTATCCCATTTCATTAAAAAAATTGTGTGAGGTCTGAATATGCAGTGAAACTTCAAGACTTGTGCTACTTTTTTAGAATTCTTCATCTCTAACTATTAAAGAAACCTCTTAAGGTTCAGTAGATATCCTGTCTTCACCAAAGTCGATGCTGGTTTGTTTTAATTGACTAGAGTAAAGGTAAGATTTTGCATTCTGATCCACAGCCCTGAGCCAGCATGATTCTTTTTTTCCCATTACAGGATACAGACTTTATTAGAATTATAATGGTCAGTACATTTCAATCATGCTGACAGTTTCCTAAACCCTGTGATACCCTCTCCCTCCTTGTTCCTTCTTTCTCCTTCCTCTCAGCATTCTTCCTCCTTCCAATAGTCAGCCTCTCATTATGGAAGGGCAAAGCCATAAGTCATTCAAAAATGAGAAAAACTAGGGAAAAAGGGTGGGGACTGAGGTAAGCCTTTTCTTGCATTAATACTACACCCTTGAAATGCAGCATGTAGTCAATAAATGTATGTTTGAGGCTTTGATTTTGAAGTCCCTGCCCTCAGAGACACCTAGATCAACTTAAATCAACAAAAGATTGCTTTGAAACAGTAGAATTCTCCTGTCCCAGGATGAAGGAATGGAAAGTCAGGCAGGACTTTGTACTGATTGTGTACTGGCATTTTACAATTGTATGTATGTGGCCCATTTTCCAATACTTGAGCACTATGAACTTCTCTCAACTTGTGGATTTAGCTTGCTTATATGAAATGCAGAGGACAAAGCTGCAGTGCAAGAGCAAGGACTGTTCCAGGCTTGGCTGGGGCAGAATTAGTATGGGAAGAGTGGTAGGAAGAGCAACACAGATCTCTCGTCTCTCAGAGTTACTCCTCTGTTTTTAACCAGAAGGACCATTCTCATGCCAGTACTCCAAAGACACTGCCAGAATTAGCAGGTATGCTGCCTCTTTTCCTGAATAGTCTGCAACACTAGCATCTATTAAAAGAAATATGGAAATTAGCAGTTAAAGTCAACGAAGTTGATAGCTCCTACTTACCAAATTGGTGCCTCAGTGATCAGCTCTAACGAGGAAAAGCTGTACCCAACTCCTTATCAACAGCTTCAGACTTGGCAGAGTTGTATTTTGAAGTGACACCAAAAATCATGAGAAAAGTGACACATAGTCTAGTATGATTTTACTTGTACTTTAACCTGAATAGGGCTGAATGGAAGTGGATGATTCAGTCATACTGAGGTCCTGTTGTCTCTTTGCAAAAGTTGCTTTTCAGTATAAAACACTTGCAGGCTAGAACCCAATACCAAGTTGCTTTAAAACATTGTTTCCTCGTACGTGTGTTTGTGCATGAGGCTTCATATGAATTTATTGTCATTCCATCATTCACAGTGACAGCCATTGTAGCTTGCTGTCATGCCATGGCACCTTACAATGATGTGAACTTTAATTTTTTATTAAGATAGTAAGTTACAATCAGTTAAAGATAAATGCATCAGCTTAGCCTGAAATTGAATATTGGTTGGGATGCCAGCAGTACTAACAGGTTAGCATGGTTGACAATAGCCTTTTGAGACAGTTCTCCATCGTCACTGATATAATTCAACTGATGCAAGCACTCCTGTCCCACCTCCTATCACTTACTCTAAAATTAAGTGATATTAAGGCAAGAATTAAGAAAATACCTAATAAGTAGGAATTCCTCATAAGTAGGAATTCATCCCAGATTAATGCAGATACATCAAATACAGACATCTAAGTCTGCTTTAGTCTGAATTTAGTCATACTTGTCTCTCTTTTTTATTGTGTTGCTAGAATGTTATTGAATATTGGATTATAATTATAATAATGCACAATAATTCCAGTCTACAATGCATTCAGTGCACTGTACACTGGAAGTACTTATTTTTCTCTGTTAAGTACAGAAAGGAATCTATGTTGAACCAGTTCAGTCTTAAATGTCTAACTTTTAGAAAGCTAAGTACATGAGTGCGATTTTACGTGTCTTAATAGAAGATTGCTCGTTCTTTTCCAAGTTTTTCTCTATGTCTCAAGCCCTTGGAACAGATTCGTAGCTCTTTACATTTAAGGACTACTAAATAGAAGATCAAGGGTGGAAAATAGATCCTTGGGCCCCAGAGACACTCTACAGAAAACCATTTTCGTAAACATTTATTCACTCATTTTTTATTACTGCTTCTTTTTTGTCTATTTAAAAATGCAGGTTTCTCTATGTGCATCGTTCTTAAACGTAGCTTAGAAATAGGGTCTTTAGATATCTCTTTAAAAATGGTCGTCATACAAAATGCTAAAAAGTGGGTTCCTAACAGGAATGCAAACTCAGCATTACAAATGCCACCAGTAGTAAATGCAAGCATGTGGGAGAAAAAAAATGGAAAAAAACCCACCAAAACAAACAAGAAAAAACAATTTCTTTTGCTAAATCAACCTCAGATTCAATATGAATCATCAAATTTAATATTGCCATGATCAGTATTCATGGAAGATAAATGATGCCAAATATGCTTTAGAAAAAAGAAATCTGTTTAAATGGTATTAATGGTAAGGCATACTACAGCAAGGTGAACAACACTGATAATATTAAATTAACCCAAGAGGCTCCCTAATCAGGATCCCTATGCAGAAATCTGCTTGCCAACTGTCGTTCTTTTTCCCATTGGTTTAGTTAAGGGTTGAAGTTCTTCTTGAAGTTTCTTTTTTAATCATTAGATCCCGACCTTACAGTTTTCTCTGACTACTTTCCTTCAGGCTGTCTTTGCTCCTGTCAATTTAGGATTTCCAGGGAATTATTCTTCTTTGAAATGCATATTCCAGGCTTGAAATACTGGCATATGTACACTGTAGAGTAATTGTGGAGGCCAAATGTTTAATTACACATGACAGCTGGAGCTGTAGGAGTCCGAGGCATGCTTGAAAACAACTTATGCCCTATGCAGTCTTAACGAAAAGGAACAAAATAATATATATTTAGGTTTTGTGCCACATGGTAGCCGCTGTTCTCTCTCTTTTCACAACTGAGGGTGGTTTGCAAGAAGTTCAGCTGCTTTCACTTCTGTGTACTGTCTCTCTGAATATATACTTTTTTCTCTCTATACAGTCTAGGCACAAAGTTTTAGACCATATAATCCTGCAAGAAATGGTCAGAATTTTTGTTTCATATTTTCCTGAGTGACAGAGAAAAGGTTTTCAGTAACTTCTCTAATACAGTGTTATTGATACAAATTTATAAAACCATATATTGCTAGAAATGCCAGAATCAAGTGCTTTTAATTATGAAAGATATGAGCCATGTTCATATTTTACCCTAGTACATGTGATGTGCTCAGAAACGAAGCCAATGAAATAACTTGACTTCTAAGGTTTCAGAAAATGTTTATTTCAATCAGCAAAAATATTTGTCCACATTTATAGACAGAATGATTTTCAGACTCATGAAAACACATATTTAATTCTGCTGACAGAAATATTCTGCTCTTAGTAAAACAGAGGTAAAAAAGTTATTTCCTATTATTAATGTGTCTGTTGTCAGTGTTCAGCTTTTCATTTGAAATAAATTCATATAGTTCCACTGATAAAATCCCTGTGTTGGTCTAAAGCAGTTTGGGGGTCTGACTCAATATCTGACACGGCTTTTGTATATATACACATATTACACACACACATTTTCAATTATTATTAAATTGAATTATTATTATACTTACTGTGCAAAAGAGGCTAAAATTTTATATTGAAATTTTGGCAAATCAGATTTTCTTTCTACATTGTGTTACCTAAGCACATCGTCATTAAATTATACCATAATATGAAAGGGATTTCCTTTTTTTTTTTCTTTTCTTACTATATTCTTACTTTATATGGGATTGAGGTAAGATTTAATTTAGTCATGGTGCATTAGTGTTTGTCAGGCAAATAGCAAGCACTGCTTTACCCCCTGATTGTTCAGTTCCATAGTCAGAAAAATATACTATTGCTGCCCAAGTGAAAAAGATATGTCACTACTTGCAAGGATTAGTTTATGACTATCTATAGCAGTTAGATGTACAAACAAGCAAACAAAGAATGTTATTATAATTTCCTGATGTCTTTTCTTTCATTTAAAGATAGCAAAGATGAGATTGATTTGACAAATTAACTTTAAAGCAATATTGTTTGGTGGTGTTGGGAATGAACTGCTTTGTACAGTAGGTTAAGAATGAAGAATGTTGTAACCGAGGAAGTTAAAATAAAACTCACCAGCAAACAATTTGAGCGCTTGACATCATTGCCGTGAATCAGCAAGGAAACCAAACCTCTGTTAAAAATGTGAAGCAAAATTTCACTTTTAAACTACCTCATATTTCATGAACAAAAAAGGCTTTCTTTGAGATGAGCCTTCTTGCTAAAGATGTGAACCATTAAGCATCACATTAATTTTTTTTTCCATTTTTTTTTTTTTCCCTGAAGATTCTGTGCTCTTGTTCTGAGAATTTGAAGGTAAGCAATTCTTTCAAATTCTGTCAAAAATTGTTTCAGGTTTTCATGGCTTCTGATCACATCTGTGTTTAGAAAATAAGGTGGGAGTCATGACTCTGAAATCCCCAACTTGATAAGGAGAAAATTAGAAACAAAGCCAACAAACACTGTCATCTACCACTTCAAAGCCCCCCAAATGAGATACGTAAAAGTTGGACTGTAATTTCTAACAGTCACTTGTGAGAAGAAGACAGGCAAGTGCACTGCGATAAGACAGAAAAATCATGCTATAAAAATGGCTGCTTCCAAGATTGTTCTAATGGAGGCACAGGTATTTCCATCAGTCAGGAGTTTCCATTTGCAGGTAAAGCTTCGCTCAGGCTCATTTCCAGGGGACATGCATAGGTAAACATACATGTATACTTACATTCATAAATAGTACACTTGCACAGTTTCCTGATTCACTCAAGGAGCTGAGGTGCACAAAAGTTCACCTATGTTTTCTCTATGCAAACCCTTCACTCCTTGTAGTGCAGAAACACTGTCCTCATCCTACTGGCTACAGTATATCTATTCTATTTTCGTCATCTAGAAGGATGAGCTATGTGTTGGATCTGTGTCTTGTATAGCTGAAGGTGTTTGATTTCAAGCAAGAGCAAACAAATGTCTGTTTTTGGCATTTTCTGCCTGAGTTATTAACACAGTAAGCTCACATAACACAGAATGTATATTGTCAAACCATAGTCTTTTCTCTCTTAAGAAAACTTGAATTTTAACGTAAAGGATTATAATAAAAACTAATTTTAGCAAGCTTTTTGTGCTTTTAAAGTTTTCTGTTAATGTAAAATAAGATTAAGACAGAAGGTTGTAAAGTACAGAGAAAAATATCCAATGCTGAGAGCAGTAGATATGGAAAATATTACTTTAAAAATTTTGACAGAGGGAAAAATGCGTACACCATTAGTGCTGTGGGGAGTTGCAGGTGATAGATGAACAGATTTGTATCAATCAGGATGATTTACAACAGATATTTTATTTCTTTATTTTTCCTTTTATCTAGCTTCATGAATAGTACTTAGCCCTTTGTAATATTGCTTTTCTACCTTTGCAGAATATCTGATTCTTATTTTAAGTAAGTCTTCTATTTTAGGAATCAAGAGGCTCTTACTGGTGTAAACAAAGCTCCTTGGGAAATACATGACAACATAAAGACATTGTGAAATGTTTTACTTTTCATAGGTAACATTATCTGGAGTTTGGGAGTGAGCAGCTCTAGACTGGCTTTTAATTCAAACCAGACATAAGAGTGCACATGTTGACCTATGGGCTTTGACAGACTCAAATAGGAACAGAGGAAGTGATGCCCCGAAAGCGAGCCTGAACACCTGTACAGATCACTGTTGGTCCATCATGCTTAACTAATTTTCCCCTGCCCTCTGACCTGGTTTTCAGCAGTGCCATCGAGATTTATATCTTTCATCCTGCAAGCCCTACAGCTGCCTTCAATTAATGAAACCAGCCTTTACTTTGTTATTTGATAAACTGAACTTGCGGTGCTATGGGAACAATTGTTTTATTATGGTATTGACAAATTATCCTATTAACGAGTGGCGACTATGAAAATCAATTAAAATCTTGGCTGAAATACTTGAATATCACTGGAGAAGATACATGGGGGAATTAACTAAGGAAACAATTAACTGTTATTCTATACAGTTCATAAATTAGGTGTGACCAGCACAAAATCTGTGATTTGTACTGATAATTAGAATACAAAATTATTGGATGAAATATAGAGTGGCATGATATGGAATTTCATTTTTTATTTTATAGGGGCTATGTTTATGTGAGTTACTAGCAACATGCTTGAGATAGATTTCACAAGTTTCTCCTTCTCTCTATTTCTTGCAGATATTTTCATGCATGTTGGATGGAAATGCCAGTCTCCCATCCTTCAGACTTCATGAGAAGACAGGAGTGATTATCCATCTTGCATGACCAGGATGGCCTACCTGAGTGTATGCTAAATTCAGATCAGCTCCTTACAGACCTCCTGCATGAACTGGGCTTAAACCAACCTGTTTTTATGCAGGGATGCAAATTTTCTTTCAAAAGGAGGTCTGGAAGACCAAACCGATTTCTGAAATAAGGTGATGTGGCCATGGACAAACATAGTATTACTTGTTTTAAAGAGTAGAAAAGTCTGACCTGCAAGCTGGTTGGGTTGTTAATAGTAGTGTTACCATTACACTAGAAAATTTAGTTAATATATTTTGCAGAGAGGAACACAGGCTTCTTTTGATGCAAGCAAGGATTTGCTCTCATACCCAGGGAAAAATAACTAACACTTTCCGTTATAAAAATGTATAAATACTGAAACACTTTCAGTTAATAATCACTTGTACGATGTCTTGGGATTTAGTTCTGCCCTCTCAACACCCTTCATAAAGTATGGTTTAAGAAAAAGTAAGTAAAATTTTATGTACTGCATAAAGTATACATTATATTTCAAATGATCTTAAACTATACCTTGAATTGTGCTTTGGGGAAACATAATCAGAAAAGGCAGCATCATAGAATGTGAGATTGCTAAGGTAAAATTTCTAACGTAAAACTATACTTCCCTCAAGTATGTTATAGTTGATGGAGTTAAAGACTGCTAAAATCTTTTAGAAAGTCTTCAGGAAAAAGAAAGTATTTACCTTGTCATTATGCTACTGCACTTGGAAGTAGTGTAAAAAGGCATATATTTGGTTTGTTTGGGGGAAGGGAGAATGGGAGATCGGGAAGAAAATCTCCTCAGGCTAATTTGGCTAGCTGAGTTGTTTTTAGAGCTCATCTCTTTCGGAGGGTAGCAGAGGTCATGGAAACTGTGATTTGCTACTCTGCCACTAGATGTGCACATATATGAGCGAAAAAGAGTTAGATATGCACATATATATTTATATACATGTATATGTATACACACACATATATACTTTTGTATACACATAAATACACATACAGTGGTCTAAGAAAACATATACTGAATAAATTTTGTCCAGTTCTCATATCTCAATTAAACAACAAAGATTGTTTCCTTACAAAAACAGGAACAAAGCAGTCCTGGCACTGGAATATCAGAAAACAAAAATGTTGAGAGACAGAAAACAGAAAAAGGAAATTAGAGCTATTGTGCGCCAGTGAGTCATTATAAGTGTCTCGGCTGCTCTTTGGCAATGGTTGTTGCAAGGAGCTCTACATGAGCATGTCTCATTCACTACCAACAGCTTATGGGGACTAAAACTACAAAGGCAGTGCATAAAAGCAAGGGAGATGGCTGGGTGGAAAAATCTGCTTTACTAACAGAGCTCACGATACAAATGACAAACTTCTCCACCTAGAAATAACTGTAGTCCTTAATGTTGAAGGGCCACAGATTCTGGATAATTGCAAAGTATTTTATGCTCAGATGTCTACTAAAATATTATTTGCAAGATGTTATAGTGTGAACTAGTTTTAGACCTTTTGTTTACTACCACTGTTATTATAATCATCTCTTTATAAGTGTGATAACATCCAGAAGCTCCAATTAGAACCACTGTACTAGGTGGTTTCAAAATGAACAGAAGTCCTTTTTTGAAGGCCTTGGAAAATCCTGTAGAGCAGATAGCATTCCTTTGAAGTTAAAGAGTGTGTGTGTAATTCATACAAAAGCCAAAGTCTTTCTTTTTTATCAAATGCTTTTCCTAAGAAAGCTATTATTTGACAACTGATATATAAAATCTGTACTAGATTGTAGTGATCTTTTCAGGCAAATGTAATCTGCAGTGGCATGGAAAATTGGCATAGTAATGTGCCCTGAAAATGAGGGAATGAAAGAAACTTACTGAGCTAATACGAGGTAAGAAACATTTGAGCCTAGAGAACAACATGGACAGAAAGTGAGCTGCCATAAATCATGGTAGCTGCAATCAAATCTCTACAGTTGCAATAATCCTCTGCATAAGGTCCTTCAGTTTGATCTCAGGAGCTTAGTAAAATCTCCTGACCAAACCAGTGCAGTGCAGCTGTTGCTAAATATATGTATTTCACTGTGGTGGTGAGCCATACTGATTTATAAAGAGCTGGCATTTTTTACGTTCAAAACATAAAGAATAGAACAATATTATCTTGTTGCAGAGGATTTTGTATGTCTACAGAAAGCTAGTACGAACTTCTGGACATTGTTTCTGGAGTTGATTAAGTGCTTCCCTGCCTGCCTGAAATGTTGAGGTTTTTTTGAATGTACTTCCTAAGAATTTGTGAGAAAGTTATTTTTCCCAGCATGGCGTAGAAACTGTATACACTTTTTCCTATAAAGTTATTGTGACCATTGAGAGGTAATAGTCATAATGAACAGTTCGAATTGTAGAGAGCAGTGTTGTTTACTAACAGCCCATCTGAAGTCATCTGGAATACACACAAGCCTCCCAGTAAGGAATTGGCTGGATGGTTGCACTCAGTGAGTTGCAGTAAAAGGATTGATGTCCAAGGGGAGACCAGAGATGAGTGGCATTCCCCAGGGGTCAGTTTCGGGACCTGTGCTGTTTAACATCTTTGTCAGTGACATGGACAATGGGATTGAGTGCAACCTCATCAAGTTTGCTGATACTAAGCCGTGTGGTGTGGTCAATACGCTGGAAGGAACTGATGCCATCCAGGGGGACCTTGACACGCTAGAGAAGTGGGCCAATACCAAGCTCATGAAGTTCAACCAAGCCAAGTGCTAGGTCCTACACCTGGGTTCAGGCAATCCCAAGCAGAAATACAGGCTGGGTGTATAATGGATTGAGAGCAGCCCTGAGGAGAAGGATTTGGGGGTGTTGGTTCATGAGAAGCTTAACATGAGTTGGCAGAGTGCACTTGCAGCCCAGAAAGCCAACTGTATCCTGGGCTTCATCAAAAGGAGTGTGATCAGCAGGTCAAGGGAGGTGATCCTGCCCTTCTGCTCTCGTGAAACCCCCCCTGGAGCACTGTGTTCAGTTCTAGAGCCTGAATATAACCTAAAGCCTTGGGGCCTAAAAGAAAGCTGGAGAGGGACTTTTTACAGGGCCATGTAGGGATAGGACAAGGGGGAATGGTTTTAAATTGAAAAAGGGTAGATTTAGATTAGTTGTTAGGAAGAAATTCTTTACTGTCAGGGTGGTGAGGCACTGGACAGATTGCCCAGAGAAGTTGTGGCTGCCCCATCCCTGGAAGTGTTCAAGGACAGGCTGGATGCAGCTTTAAGCAACCTGGTATAGTGGATCCCTGTCTGTGGCAGGGGAGTTGGAACTAGATTATTTTTAAGGTCCCTTCCAACCCAAACCATTCTGTGATTCTACGACTCTATGTTTAGCTCTCTGATTGTAATTGACTAGCTAAGAATCTTTCAATAACATCTTTGGAGGAAGCTGAACAGTTTATTGTACCTGTCCCTATGTTTATTGTAAATAAGTTCTTCTATAGCTTTCCTTGTGCAGTCAGGGTGTACTTTATCATGTGGATGCTAGAGGATGTTTTATCCTTTATTACAATGCATTCAGGTTTTCACTGTTGGAGCCTGATCTAACCTTTAGCTTTTGAGCCTTAATGAAAAAATCTGCTTTCATCTCTTTAATCTAGCAGTAGTGTGTTGTCATTGTTTAATACACAGGAAATAGCAAGGGATCTGCAACAGAGCAGAACAGGCAATAATAATTAAAAATAACTTACAAATACACTTGCAAATGCATGAAATGATTCTGGTTTATTTACTGTTTCATACTAGTCATTTTACATTAGTATCCAGGCAACAGAAAGTTAATTCAAGAAAAATTTTACAAATCTCAAGATTCTTCCACCATGCTCTCAAGCAGATGGACCAGAAGTGCATCATTCATTGCTTGCCACAGGCTATTGGTGTTTATCATTCATCTTTCTCTGATTCCAAAATGTCTCTCCCCAAATATCAGAAATAATATTTGGTAACCTGCTGTGTTTCCCAATCAGACACATAGTTGAGTGAAGGGGATGACTAGTGAAACCCTCCTGGATGTTGGTGGAGGATGCAATCTACTTGCGACGGTAGCTACAGAAAGGCTTGTGTGCTAACTTTAAACTGTTGAATAGAGGCACACCAGTGCATTTGTGGATGTAACTAGGGGATAATTAGAATAAGTTTTGTCTTCACACTTTGTGTAAGCATATGCAAATATATCAAGAGAAATCCAAATTAGTTGTCAAAAAAACTCAAGACAAAGACAAAGGTTAAAAGTACTAGAAAAGGAATTTATAGCTTTAATTAAACATTCTCCCAGGCTTCCTCAATTTGGGTGCATTATTTATTAGTTTTTCTTCGTGCCCAGTTTATACACGAAGAATCACCCAATGCTTATGACTATATTGATTTCTAACCATGCTGCATGTCAGATGACTTTGTCTAATGCACAGATCCAATTGCAATTTATTGTTGAGGTTGCTGGGGAGAAACCTCAAAGTCTTGTGGCAGCATACACAGATACAATCTAATTTTTTGCCATAAGACAGTAACAAAGAGCAATGTGAATGCTCGTCTGCTTCCATTGTGTCTCTTCGCCACATGGAAATGATCAGACTATTGGCTAAGGCTATTTGAGTATTGTTGTCTCCAGGGATACTACTAAATACATGCTACTAAATCTTTAGGCCTTGTTTTTTAATTCCACCTTCAGATATAGCCTAGGTTTTCTGGGTATTTTTTGCCTTTTTTCTTTTTTTTTTTTACTGAATCTCTTTTTATTCTCATTGATAGTCTTTTTGTATCATGATATGTCTATGTCTGCTGACCTTTTACTGCATCCCTCATTTTATAAGCACAATTGTGAATTATGTATGTATTACACAATGCATATTTAAATATTGTATAGGCACCATCAGCACCATAAGTGAAATTTACATTTCACAGCTGAAATCACCATTCCCTTCATATACCCAATATGATAAACCATCACAGAAACAATGCTGTACTCCATCCACAGAAGAAGAAATACTGTACATTTTTTAAAACTGTGCATAATGATGAATTCAAGGATGCACAAGCAGTAAAACTCACCAATTTTTCATAATGTTTCCCTCTATAACTTCAGCAAATTAAGTGTGATAACAAAAATGGGCAAACTTTTGAATTCCTTTGAGTTTGCATGATGGTATAACTAAACCTGCTATCCCTTTGATGAGAGTGCCTTATGTGGCTCAACTCAGCCCAGACCTCACTGACTTCTCTATTCCAAATTTTTCAGATAATATCATCTGGCATCCATACCACTTTGGCATGCCAAAGGATATCTATCATATCTAACTCAATCAATCAGTCTGTCTGTCATACTTCGCATTTATATAATGCCTTTATCCAACAAATGCAACCTGCTTTACAAACTTTAATTAATTTAGGCATCTAGCATCCCAGGGAAACAGGGAAATGTGATCTTTTTTTGTAGAGAGGAGGAAACCGAGACACAGAGAAATTATGAGTGGGAGTAATCTTGCCTAAGTTTAGCTGACTAAAAGATAGACATTCAAGGTTTGTAAAATCACCCTAGGCTCTCTTTAATGTTACAGGAAACAATTCATCCAGCATCTTTTAGGCACTGATTTTAGAATGAGGCTAATCATCCTCTGGAGGCTTTTATTTGTGGCCACAAAAGTCTGGATGCCTACCTTATACTTAAAAACCTAAGCATCTAGGGAAGATGATCCCTATCCAGAATGACTTGTCCAAATTCAGTGAGGAATACAAGATGTGTGCTGCTCAAATCAAATCAGGTTGTGAGAATATAATGATTGAGCTTGGCTTTTTGCAAACTGAGAAGACAGACAGATGTAGAAGCGATGTTTTTATGGTTAAGGCCATAGCCTTTCTACTCTAACATGGAAAATCTGAAGACAGTATGTTTTAATTTGTTAATAAAAATACAAATGCCCATTTAGGAGTCTTTCTTTTCTCCTGGAAAAAAATAATCTTTGCAATTGGTGAAAACTTTTTGAGAGGAAAAAAAATATATATATTTGAAAAGGTTATTACAGTTTTATTTGAAGATGTTACAGCAAATGTTATTTTGGAATTTTTCTGCTTTTCTGAAGAACAAAATGATGTTCCAATCCCCCTCCCTCTTTTCTTCATTCTTATGTATTTTTGTCTTTTTCAGCTTCCTACCCGTATCTTTCTTTCATGGACACACAGTACAAAAATGAAAATATTAATAGAAAAAAAAAGTAGAAAGATCCCAAGACAAAAACAGAAAAAACCAAACAAAAAAGCCCCAATCATAAAAGCAAGAGAATTCTTTTTAAAAGTGACTTTGTAATTAAAATGCATATAATGTTCTTCACTATTTTGTTTTCTCCTCTTGATTTAACTCCTTTCCTGCTTTGCTTTCCTTGGAGATGTTTACTCAAACAAGATCTTGCCTTGAAAATTGGTTCCAAATTTTCCATTCATTGGCACCTTGTTAGGATGTCTCTGGAAGGAAGCCCACAGCGCTTTTAGCTTGTCTTTTCTATATACTAACACAGGACTGAAAGAACAGTTCACTCCACCTTCTCCCATTTCTGGCAATGTGATTGTCCTCAGAGTCCAGCTTCCGTGAGGGTCATCCAGGGAGGAAAATGCTCCCTCTTCTGTGAAAAGCTGTGAAAGCTTATAACTAACAGTTAAATTTCATGATGCTGTAGGGCTTTCCCACTAGTTTTGCCTAAGCATCCACCAGAGCTACCAGAGCTAGCAAGGCAGGACTGCCTTCAGAGCTCACAAGTGATCTAAAATATAAATCAAGAGATTAAAATTTAGACAGATGTCAAATGTGGAACAGGAAATGATGATATACCTCCTGTACCTTATGGAGAAGGGAGTAGAAAGTGTAAAAGAGTTTGATGAAGGGCAGAAAGAATTTTTATGCACATCAGCTCTTACCTGAAGAAAGTGGCAGAGTTAATTTTAGGCAATAGGTGTGTTGTAGCTCTTAATCAGAACATAATCAATTGATTCTATTTAACATAAATATATGCAATATAGAATTTATGGTTTAAAAAATAATAAGAATAGTTAGAGACACAAGATACCTCACGGTGCATTTTAAAATCCCCAACTACAGTTCAGTGGGAAGGGAGAACAGAGGCAAGCCACCTCTTGCCCCCTGTCCCATGGTTTACATTAATTTATGTCACTGGTAGAGAGTCCAAGACTAGGGATGGTCTGGATTTTGCAGAACGCTGCCTTATTTCAGACGTTTTCTTTTCAGCCTAACCAAATTGCTCCCAGTCACTTCCTTACAGATTCCAGGATATAAGTGGCATTGATACTGTACACACAACTTTGCAAGCCTTCAACAGCAAAGGCTCATTTGGGCAGTAAAGATCCTCTCAATCACTAGGTTCCTTGTGTAGATTTTTTTCTCAAGTAACTTTTTCTAAGTGCCCTTGGAGCACTTTTCCAAAGTATCATCTTCAATACCAGAGAAGTCCAATGATCCCTAGGAAAAATATTTTTTTTTTTAAATATAAACACAAAGAATTTTCTCTTTTCCATTTTAAAACAATTCAGTGAAATTATTTAGCTTTTTAAAAATGGAAAAACCTAGAGCTGTCTTTCTCAAGTAAAGAAAATGCAGGAGAAATAATGGCAGAATGTGCATTGTAACTGTATACAATGTAATATCTCCATACGCTGCAGTCACTGCAATTAAAGGAAAAGGCATTTTTATTATTATTTTAAATAGTTGTTATTCATGAAATGTTTATAACATATGAAACAAATAATTATGACTAACACATTGTCTAATAAAGATGAAAAGGATGAAAATCCCTATGAATTTTTAATCTGAAAATAAAGAACATTAACAATCCTTAATTATATCATCAAATATTTAAAATTACCTTCCATACTAAATTCTATTTGAATTTAATATATTTATTTTTTAGATATCTGTAACATTTTTATGAGTAGGTACATAAAATATCATCATCTGTTACAACCAGAGACATCTTGACTTAATGTATTCAACATCTTGATCAAAATTTCCATTTTGTTTATTTTTAAGATAAATCAACAACCTTTGTACACTATATTAAAATATATATTTTTCTCAATGTAGTCAGATACATAATTACTACTATTACTACAACAAAAAATAAATTGTGCTTGTCAGGCAAAAACCTCATGTAGGTCCAGATTTTCAGATCCCTTTCAGACAAAATGCTTGCATAGTTTGCATGTTCCTAATTCATGCTTCTCATTTTGATGTTTATATCTCGTACAATAATCCTCCTGTCATATATCACTGCTGAGTCTTCTGTTAATACAAGCAGAAACCAGAGTTCTTGTAGAAAATTTGAGCATCGGGTTCCTGAAGAGAACTCATCAGGCATTGCAAATCATGTCCCAAAATCTTTCCATCAGATTCTTTAACGAAAGCAAAAAAACCCCATTTTGAAATTGTGCAAGAAAATACAAAATGCTCAACTCATGTTAAGGATACAAGAAATTTCAATGCAATCAATCTTATCTATCACAGACTTCATATCCAGCATGTTCTTAGAGGCAAAGCAGTCAGAAAACTTTAGGCATTTGGATTCTTTGGTTTAGGGTCATCTTAAATAGATTAGATATTCCAAAAAGGATTGTTCCATCTTTTCTGAAAACAGGCTCCCGTAAGGGCATAAAAAAAAAAAGTTTAGGTGTACAAATCTCTGTCTTTTTGTCACTTTGTAACTTAAAGATGGTTTTAGTAGATTGGATTAGAGACCTGAGGACCAGTCTTTGTAGCATGATTTCCTGGGAACTTGAAAAATTGCACCAATACATTATTCTTGTCTAGGTATAATAGTAGGTTCTTTTCATGATCTTTTGTGTCAAGGTGTCATGGTTTAAGCCCAGCCCGTAACTCGGAATCACGAAGCCACTTGCTCACTCCCTCCCTTCTTCCCCCCAGCTCCCAGTGGTATGGGGAGGAGAATCAAAAGAAGGTAAATCCCATGGGTTGAGATAAGAACAGTTCAGTAACTAAAGTATAATACAAAACTACTACTACTATTACTGCTACTACCAATAATAATAATAATGATAAGGGAAATAACAAGGGAAGAGAATACAAGACTGAAAAAAGGAAGGGAAACAATAAACACAAGTGATGCACAATACAATTTCTCACCACCTGCAGACTGATACCCAGCCCAACCCGAGCCTTCCGGGGCCTTCTGGGTAACTCCCCCAGTTTATATACTGGGCATGACATGCTGTGGTATGGAATACCCCTTTGGCTAGTTTGGGTCAGGTGTCCTGCCTCTCCATCCTCCCAGCTTCTTGTGCCCCTCCTCACTGGCAGAACATGAGACTGAAAAGTCCTTGATCGAGGTAAGCACTACTTAGCAACAACTAAAACATCGGCGTGTAATCAGCACTGGTCTCAGACTAAAGCTGAAACACAGCACTGCACCATCTACTAAGAAGGAGAAGAATAACTGTTGCAGCTGAACCCAAGACAAGGGAAAATCTAGCATTGGACAGATGACAGTGACTTGACTTGCCGAACTACTGCATCTGAAATCATCTCACAATCTTTTACAATGACCTCCCTTATTGAAGATGTCAGAATAGACACCACACTAGACAGCCAAGGTGGCAATCTCCTTTTAGTACCACTGAACAATACAAAGTGTGGTTGTATTGTTCTCATCTCTCAACAGGCAAATGCTACTGTCTATTTAATGTTATTTTTTCATTAAAATGAAAATGTAACTTTGCAAGTATGGTAAAGCTATTCTGGGTGCAGTGCCTTCTTTGCTCTATTTATATATTTCAAATGTATTTAATTTAAAATAACTTCAACTTTCTAACTATAAGCTAAAAATAGAGAAGATGGAAATTTTCTGAAATTGGGCTGGCACGGGGGTTTAGTGTGATAACAGCTTATCTCTGAGAACTGGGTCAGAACATAGCTTAAAATTATACAAGTTTGATTGCTTTTTAGGCAGCTGTTTTGTTGATCTCGCTCTTGTGTCACATAGGAGTCCCAGGCACAAATTGGGATCCTAAGCAACAGGGACTGAACAGGCAAAGAAAAGACAGCTTCTGCCCCATACCAGCTGTTTAAAATACACTGAAGGGTTGCATAATCTGTTGCAGTTCAGCTCAGCCGTGTATCTGCCCCAGTACAACTTCCAAGTGGATTAATGGGGGCAGGCTCCCTCCAGTATCAGATACCTTGTCTGACAGACTTGCATGAGAAAGAGGAGCTATGTCTAATCAACACTCTGTCTAGTTTTAGGCAATGGTATTACTCTCTGACTTTCATGAGCATTCCTGATAATTTATTAATTAAAAAATGGAAAACATAGAATTTATGAAATTCAGAAAAAAGGAGTATATTAAAACACTGCTTTAGGCATGTATTGCTGCATGTAAATCTGATTTGTTGACATCCTATATAACATGCCAAATGAATGTACTTCATCCCAATGTTTTTCTGTCTTCCAGCATAATTAATTTCCAGGGCTGTGTGTGCATCCAAACAAGAAGCAGAAAAAGAATAGAAGGAATGAACTTGTCTGAGCATATTCAAACAGTATACATGAAAAAATGTAACCAGTAACCTTATGCTTCCCTACTACCAAAAGTTCATCAAGATTAGTAACTTTGGCAGAGCTTAATTAACAGCTAGGAAAAATGTAACCTGGGGTGAAGGGGAGGCAAACTGATTAACAGAAACTTTTGTTTCTTAATTATGCTTTGAATTATTCTGTTTTAGATCCTTCTCACCTACTGATGGGAAAACTGCATGTACTTTAGTATTCACACTGTGTTCAGGTAAGTCTCAGGCATTCAGAAGCTTATTCAAAAACTGCCCTAACATTCCTACTTAGGCAAGACTGCAAACTTTGTATAAAAAATCTGTTTCCTGACATTTTTTGCCTGGTTGGATAATTTAAGAACAGCTTTTTTCATGCTTTTTTATGAGTCTTCTACTATGTGGATTAGATTCCAAGAATAAAAATGAAAAGATTATTAAAAAAAAAACAACAACCCCCTAACTGAGAAGTAAAAAAACCTAACTAAGAAGTTCAAACAAGGGTATTTGGATGGAAATTGGGGTAAATACTCACTGAAGAGTTGAGGTGACTTAGCTTATTTAAACTATTTGAGGCTGTTATTCAGAGTTGACCTTCTGGCTTCCCACCCCTGGGGGACTGTGCATAGCCGAATGCAGCCACAAACACGGAGCCGGCAGGCATTCAGCTTTACGCTTACCAGTCGTGGTTGAAAGAAAAAGCCAGGCAGGCTGACTTCCATGCAGCCAATAAATGGAGAGGGTGATAATGCTTTTCTATAGCGGGGCCAGGATTTGAACTAGTACTAGATCCTTGCAGCTGTGCTGTACTTTGTTGGAGTGTCCCCAGGTGACACTGGACACTGTATTAACACCACCACCAGCAAAAGTGGTAGCTGCTGCTCCTCTCCCTGGCATCAGAGGTCTAGTGAGGTACTTGGAGAAGGATCTGTAAGGAAGGTGCTCTCTTCCCCTTCTATTCTGCTTAACTGTGCATCTCCTAGCTTTGTTTTAGTGTAACTTTGCAATGCATGCTGGTTATACTTACACGCACTTCAGCAAAGCAGTATCCCCAATTGTATAAGAAAAAAGCTATACATCTGTGACTCTCTCCTCCTCTCTCCCTCACCATGTATGCTTCACGAAACAGATATCTGCCAAAAACCAAAAGATTCCTGTGCCAGTCTTTCCAGGTATGGTACACTGTGGCCTTGCTCCTTCAAAATATAAACTTTCTTGTGAGGGAGTTTCATGATGTATTTTTTATCATCTTTCCTAAAGACAATCCCAGCTGCCTCCTTTAAGTACTCCAGAAAACCAAAAAGACAATAGAGAACAAAAAAAGCTCAAGGCTGAAGCTGATTCACACTCAGGAAGTTTGAATAACTAATAGCTATGTGAGGAAAAAACACCAGTTTTTTCCTAGTCTGGAAGGAGAAACCTTAAATTCACTGTACAAATGTGGGGGTTTTTGGCATTTGCTCGCTCAGCAATGAAACAAGGCGTGGTAGTGATTCTGTGACAGCAGTGCTTCTGGTTACTTCTGGTTAATGCAAACTACATACATTACTTCTTTTACCCTGCAGCTTGACAATCATTTGCCAATTAGAAAATAGTCTTATACTATGGGTATGTTTCTGGTTTTATTAGATAGTTATTTTTAAAGGGAAATAGCTCAGATTTTTTTTAAAGAAGCTGTTTTTTTAAATCAGGGTTATATTTTGTTCAAGAAAAAAAGAAATCTTTAAATGTATTTAATAGCTTATCTAACTAAGGTAACCAAATAGGTTTTCCATTGAGGTAACCAAAATACTGTCCAGGAGCTGCAGCTTCTTAGGAGAGTAATGGAAGCTGTCTTCACTGTATCAACTTAATTAAATGTCGGCAATGCTTTCACAAGTGCAGGACCAGGATGGCAGCAGAGGCAGGCAGAGAATTCTGGATTAAAAACAGTCCCCACAGTTAATTAATGGGATCTGCCAAAAGCACTGAGCCCTTAGCCTCTTGTTGCAATGGAGCAGTTTCTTCTGTGATTCAGGAACTAAGCAAAATAAGGGACTACCCAAACCAATATTTAAGATGTGAGAAATGTGTATTAATTATATTTAAAAAAACCCAAACCACCACAGTTTAGAACACTGCTTGATGCTGTTGTAGATCTCTGATAGAATGATCAAGGTCTCAATTATTAACCCTCCTTTGCTGGGTTGCTTTTAACCCAGGAAGACACATTTTTAGGATCACTTGTAAATTCCCTGGTGAGCCTGCAGGTGGGGATGGAAAAGAGAAACTCCTTATTAGAATTGCTGGAACTTTCCTTTTTATGCATTTATCTCTCAGCCTAGAGGAAGAAGGAGCAGTTCAAACAAACTCTTCTATGGCTACTTTATTTCAGCACATTTGTGACCTAGATAAGATCATTTTCTAACAGCTTGGAGTGAAGTTGAAGTTATATAGTTGTTTTTAATAGGAAAAAATAGTTATAATTTAATGTAATCTATGTTTATGAAATAGCTGTGATATATTTCTCAGACTCTCAGCCATAAGGCAGAAAGGACACTTTCAAGCAAATTATTCAACAGGTCATATAAAATGGCTATTTTAAATTGCTTGGGGAGTGGCACAGTTTTAGAAGGAACTTTATAGTCCTGGGAAGTGCTTATTTCTAGAGGAGAGTAATGAAACAGCTTGCTTAGGGAAGTCGTGCATTCTCTGTCACGTCAAGTTTTTAAAACAAGATTGGATATTTTTTCTCGAAGGCAGGCTCTAGGTCAAACAAGAGTTATGGCATTGGTGCAAGGAGTCTCTGGTAAGAATGATGAAAAAATTATGTAGGTTAACCTCTTTGGGTTTTGCCTTAAAATTTAATAGATCAGGAGACAGTGACAATTAAAGATGAATGTGTCACAGGTAGTGTAGTCTAAACCCCCAGGAAACATTATCCCACCTGCATCCTGAAAGTACCCTTGGATATCCAGATCTCACCATTTTGTCAATAAGGATATTTTATTTTCCAAGGTCATATCTCTTTTCTTTTTTTTTTTTTTTTATCCTGCAAAGCATCATCCTCTTGTCATGAAGAGGGGAGTAGCACAAAATGGGTAAGCCAGCAGACCATACTTCACTCTAGAAAGTTCATGGAAGGTTTAACTATGCCCGTGTCTGCATTAACTTTCTCACAGCTCTCCATATGAACTTGGAAATCTCTTTTCATAGGAGGTCCTGTGGCAGCCTTAACTGTGCTTCAGGAAAATCCTAGCAGTATGAGCTAATTTGCTTTTGAACAAAACAAAGCAAAACAAACAAAACAAAACAAAACACCCCCCCCCCCCCCCCCAAAAAAAAAAAAAAGAAAAAAAGAAAAGGGAACGGACTGGGGGAAGAAGAATGGGAAATTTGGGCAGAAATATGATCTTCCATGTTCATGTCCTCCAAATGCTTGAAGTCTCACGGTCTGACCTAGTGGTGTATGCACTAGTGCGCATGTGTGTGTGTGTGAACGTGGCAGTGATGGGAGAGCACCCTACAACCCTAAATACACTAAAGTCGGGATGAAGGCTTAAGGACAGTTGAGACAGTAAATTTTCTTCTTTTTCATCCTTTTTTGCATTTTTTTTTTCCTCAGAAGTGGAAAATTTGGCCCTTGAACATGAAAACTAATGCATTCTTAGTTTCACTGGACTTTTTCTGTTGTTTTGAGTTAGTTACCCTGCTCCATATGTACCACAGTTCCAACCTCTCCTGCTGAGACCTGGTGCTGAAGCACTAAAGCTCCATATTTTGGAGTTCTTTATTTGGGATTTCTCTTCCAAAGGTGAAGGGCTGCAACTACTTGGTGCCCCCTGCTGTCTTTTGGTCTCATATATTGATTTCCTTCACTTTGTGACCTTAGGGTCAGCTTTGACCTTTTGCCTTTTCATATGGGAACTTCTCTGAAGAGGTTGCGCCAGTGATGCTATGGAGAGGCAAGGACAGTCACTTATTTTCTGGGTAAAGCTTCTTTTTGGTGGCTGTGGCTTGACTATATTGCCTTGGATATTTGCACATTAAAAATGATGGTGAAGGTCCACGAGCAGATACCCAGATTACTGTCAGTTATTAATTGTTCCTCTGAAATGATAGGGAGTTGGAGATACCACTTTTGACTTATATGGTGATAAAAGAGAACATAATACGACCCCCCTCATTTCAATTACAGTTAATGAAGTGGCAGTGATCTAAAATACCAGGAGTGAGGTCCAGATGATGCCTGGTATAGGTTTTTTACTCCCTCATACTGATTAGAGAGCAGCTCTGTGGAACATCTATTTAAGAGAGAAACTTGCATGAACATATAAACAAATGCAGCGCTGTGCCAAGCCACACCCACCTCTCAGACACTGTCAAATATTTTGGACGGGACTGGGGTCTTGGTTTTTTTCACAGAAACAGTGCACTTGTCTTTCCACATAAATCACCTGCAGAGAAATTAAGAAAAAGGAAGAAAAGGAAAAAATGCTCCTCTAAAACAAAGCAGCGTAAGCCCTATATTAGGCATCAGACTGGCTAATTGCCGCCAGAGTATTTCCCGGTGATATATATATATATGTTGAGCAACCACCAGAAATATGAGGACTTAATAAGTAGTGAGAAGAGAATTTATACAAAAAACAGACATAACAAGGCAAAGTTAATTCATCACAACTTTCACATAAGCCTTTGTTGGGCAGTTGGCCAGGCCCATCACATTATCTGTTTGACTCAGTGAGTCACTCCAGCTAATAGAATTTTGCCCCGTGTTTGTTGTTGCCATGGCAATGCAATATTATCAGGCATGTCATGTTCACAGATCAGTAGCAGCGGCGCTGCTGCAGACACACAACAGCTTTCAGCCTTTGACCATAAACAGGAATTCACTCCACAGTCAGTCTGTCAAAAAGGAA
The DNA here is from genome assembly GCF_004027225.2 of Strigops habroptila. Lineage (NCBI taxonomy): Eukaryota > Metazoa > Chordata > Aves > Psittaciformes > Psittacidae > Strigops > Strigops habroptila. The sequence continues at coordinate 59,331,059 of NC_044278.2, forward strand.
GTCGGCTGTGGTGAAGAAGCACTAGTGCCAGTACTACTAGCCTTTTCCTTTTTCCTTTGTGAGTGCATTGCCATTATCATTAAAATAACCTTGAGTCATCATGAATTCATTCATTCACAAACATTGTCAAAGAAGGTGCAATAGTTCAAGAGAATCCAGAGGGTCAAAGAGAGGACTAGTTTTAAATCTGTGCCTATTGAACCTGGAAATGACATAGTCTGTTAGATATAATCTTATTCTTACCATAGCAAATCAAGCTGTGTTGACTGGCACCAATGTCCAAGTCAATTCAGCACCATGAAAGGTTACTAGGAGTAAAGAGGTCATATCCTTTGTGGTATTGCTTTGAGAAATAAACTTAGGCATGTGTGGGAATATTTTACAAAGAATAGCTTTTTCACCAAAAGTGAAAAACAAATCCCGTCAGGAATCTATCGAGACTGCAGGTATTTTCTGACATAGCCATATTTAGTGTTTAAACCTTTTTCAATATTTTAAATGTTTAATTGAGTCATAAATATTCCACTGGATATTTTCATTGCTTTCCAAAGAAAATGGTTAAATATCTTTTTGAAACTGGCTTTTGAAACTGAGAATGCACTCTGTCTTGGGGTATATAAGGATTTTCATTTTCTTTTCAACATAGACATATCAACTAATAATACAGAATACATGGTCATAGACCCTCTGAATTTGATTTGTTTGATAGATTACACAAGATTTACCCCAGTGTAACCTCTTTGAAATCAGCTGAGTTGTTCTGATTTACCCTGCTTTGAAAGGAGGATTAAGATTCTTGGATTTAAATTACAGGAGAGAATTTTTGCAAGGACGTACTGTTTTTTAATGCCTCTGTTTTATGGAAAGACCTGTTTAAACATTTGTTGTTACATATGTCCCCAAATGTTGTTGACAAGCTATACTGGCATTGAGAGACCCTACACAAAGTTTAGGAATGCATTTGAAAATTATTATGAGCAATAAGGAGCTGATTATGCTTTTCCTTCTGTGGGCTTTAGACTGGTACAACTCCAGTCATTTTAAAGCAGTTGCTGCTGAAATGCTGGGAGAAGTGGCTTCCTTCTGGTAAGTGCTGATCCCCTTTATTGCAGCACTGACTCTTAAGTTACACAGCTGAGACCACCAAAGTACTCACATTTACACTGGTGCAAATGAAAACAGTGCTTCGTCCCTAGTATTTAAAATTGAACTCTGGGAACGCTCTTAAGATATGCTCAAAGAATACAGAGCCAAAATCCAAAGATGTAAAGCTTTTGCCCACGACCCTTTTTCTGCTGAAGAGAATGTCTACTTTCAGCTTGTATTACCAATGAAGTTACATTTCATTCAGTGTAGTAGGATGGCTTTATACTTGCTAGGCATCTGCATGAATCTCCCCTTACTAACATCATGGCACAGATCCTTCAGCCTGGATTATCTTACAGTCTTGAAAAGGGCTGTGTCTCCCATATTACCCAAAGAAATAGTAACATCCAGTTTGACTGACTGAGTGGCGTACAACCAAGAGAGTGCAGAACTCCAGTACTAGGATCCATTAATGTCCATGCAATTCAAATAGCCCTACTCTTACATTTGAGACTTGAACCATTTTCTGGTAATCAGGAAGGAGTAATGGTAGAATTAAACCTTTGCTTTCAACTCCTGTCATGAAGGCGGAAGCACAGCTTGATGAAGTCCAAAAGATTTGAAGTAATATTAGCTTTTAACTGAAATCCATCTGCTTTAATGACAGTACTCTTTTTTTGCTCCAATGAAATAAAGATCAGAATGAAGTGCAAGGAGTAGACAGGCTCCCCTTGTTTTTGGGGAAATGAACAGTAAGACTTTCAAAAAGTCATGAAACAGGACATGAGCAGTGAACTGACCTTTTTGTACCTGCAGATGTGCTTTTTGGTCAGCCTGTAACATATAACACAGAAGAATAGGAAGGGAGGAGTAACATATATCTATATCTATATTTTGCTTGCTTATAAAAATGATAGCATTAGGCTCATATCGATTAAAAGCTATTGCAGTAAAATTGATGCAGCTCCTGTGCCTGGCTATCCTCTGATCAAGTCCAGAACAGTAATTGTCAGCCTGGCCTGCAAGGGCTCTGAATGTCTCACACAGACTCCATATTAAGTGGAATAGAGTTTTAACCAGTGAAACAACATCCAATTCTATAACAACATAATTAAACAGGTGCAATTTTAGTGTGTTAAGAAGGAATGAAACACACAGAGTCTGCCCTAGTAGAAATCATGAAATAAACCAGTTATGGTTTGGATCATTACATCTTAGAGTAATGTCTGTTCTGTTTACGCCAAGGGTCAGAAGATTTCTGCCATTCAGTGGCAATCTGAAAATGCATCATCATGAAAATGCTAATCATCTCAAACTGGCAAAGGAAAATAAGTCACTGACATTATGTGGTTTTAACACATAACTTCTTTAAAGACTCTGTGATCTACAGTTGAATCAAACATTCCGCTCTGTATTTGCTAGTTTACCTCTATAACAGTGAAATACACATTTTACTGGAACTTGACTCTACTGTAAACACCTTCAATTTTATGTCTTGTATTTGAATGCCACTTTGTATTATTAGTCCAATATTTTCTAAAATAATCAAAAAGAAAGAATAATTCTTTCCTTTGACTGCAACAGAAAATATTCTTTCTGAAAAAGTATGTTTAGAAGCTTAGTTCCACATACGAGGATGTATCTATTTCATGAAGGAAATTCTTACTTGTTAAACCATGTGAACAGCAATTTAGTGAAAAATATATGTGATATTCTGTGGGTACTAGAATTTTCAATCATATCATCCAGGTGGTGTGATACATTATAAACATAGTCATAACTACTTGCTTTCATTGGTGGACAAATCTGGTAGAAGTTTTGGGTAAATACAGGCACTGAAAAATTAAATTTTGAGTCATCTGCAATGGTTGATAAGTTTGTCACAACTATGAAGAAAGATGTTGACTCTCAGAAAAGGAAAAGATTCAGCAAGTACGAAGAAGTTTTTACATCGGCCTACATATATGTTGGTCTTCCTATCTGGCACCATTTCTTCCCTTTCCTCTTACCTTTGAAAGAGAAGGTTTTTATAATCCCTCAAAAATACAAATTGTAAAATAATCTTCAATTCTGGCTGCAGCAAAGAACTTTTTAAAATACTTCGTGTTAACAAAAAGCGGCTTTATAGAAAATGAGCATTTTGGATTCGCAGCTAAGCTCAATATCAATATTTTGTATCATTCAGTGGAAACATTTAAGTATGAGGTACTTTCTAGAACTAAAAATGAATCAAAATATTATTTATTTATAGGCTTTTCCATGGCACTTAATGCTTTATGCATTTGAGTACTGACAGTAAGGTTATCTCTTAATTAGCAACTTCAATTTATAAAGAGAGAGAAAAATTCTCAGAACGCTTTTAAGAAAATCCAGAAATCTTGAGATCTATTTGCCTTAAAAGAGAAAACAATGTGTAAAGAATATCTGGCTAAATATAAAAGTTCACCTCTTATTCTGGCTTAAATAATGAAACACTTATCTAATTAACTGTTGCTTGGAACAGTTTTCACCTTATTCCTTGAGTCAGAGGCCACTAAGAAAGCATCCTGCTAGGTGTAAGAGGTGGATCTGAGGTTAAACTCCTATATTACTGTAAGTCTGACTGTGCTGAGATATTCAGATGGACAAAGTTTAGCATCTGGTGTGACAGAAAATGATTAGTTGTAATCTAGACTGCAAGGATCTTGACTTATGTCAGACTGATTATCATACCAAGTTGTCCTGGGTTGGTTACACACGGAGTGTGTTTTACCCACGGCCATCCCGTCCTAGGAACATCCTATTTCGTTTAATCTCAAAAATTCAGCAGTATCAGGTTCGAATCTGGTCTAGGATTAGATGACGATATAGGAGGACCACCAAGAGATTTTCCCTGAGGCTGGACAGTTATGAGTGGCAGGGTGTGTGGGATAGCACGGGCAAGTATCTAGGACAGTGGGCCCCTCCAGTGCTTTGGAACTTCACCACTGAACAAGTGCAACATCCGGAAAAACTAGTAAAACACTTAAACGAGGTGTGCTGTCGTCCTGGTTATACCAGAGAGGGACAAATCATGGCAACGTGCTGGGGCTTGGCCTACGCCTACAGAGCCCTGCTCAACACTATCCAGCACCTTCAAAGGGAAAAAAATGTCTCTGGATCTGATGGCAAAGCAACAGACAACGCAGCTATGCCAACTACAAGCACAGCAGCTACTCAGACCCTGACCACAATAGACAACACAGCTACTCCAAGTACAGCAGCTACATCAACCCCAGTGACAAGCACAACAGCTACTCAAACCCTGACCACAACAGACAACGCAACTACTCCAACTTCAAATACAGCAGTTACACCAACCCCAGTGACAAGCACAACAGCTACTCAAACCCCGACAGCAACAGACAATGTGGCTACTCCAAGCACCGCAGCCACACCAACCCCAGTGACAAGCACAACAGCTACTCAAACCCCGACAGCAACAGGCAATGTGGCTACTCCAAGCACCGCAGCCACACCAACCCCAGTGACAAGCACAGTAGCTACTCAAACCCCAACAGCAACAGACAATATGGCTACTTCAAGCACCGCAGCTACATCAACCCCAGTGACAAGCACAGTAGCTACTCAAACCCCGACAGCAACAGACAATGCAGCTGTTGGTGTTACTCCACTCCCAAGCACAACAGCTGCAGCAACCCCAGCAATAGACATTGCAACCACTCCAATCCTAGTGGCAGACACTGCAGCCACTCCAACCACAGTGACAAACACTGCAGCTAAACCAAATGGCCAGTTTGTGACAATGTCTGTTGCCCCTGTAAGCAAAAGCAGATGAGAGGCACAAAGAGCAACCCGCGAAGCAAAGAAAGATGAAGACCCAATGCCATTACTACATGCAACAGCATCTGAACAAGAGTTACTACTACGTGGGTCAGAGGAAGAGGAAGAAGAAGAAGAGGTCACTTCTCAACCCCGGACCTCAACCGAACTGCGGAATATGCGAAAAGATTTCACCCGTCTTCCAGGGGAGCACGTTGTCACCTGGTTGCTCCGATGCTGGGACAATGGGGCCAACGGTCATGAACTAGAAGGTAGGGAAGCCAAGCAGCTGGGATCACTTGCTAAGGAAGGAGGAATTGACAAAGAAATTGCAAGAGAGAAGCGAGCCCTCAGTCTTTGGAGGCGGCTCCTGGCAGCTGTGAAGGAAAGGTTTCCCTACAAAGACGATATTACAAGTCGCTTAGCCAACTGGACCACGATAGAGAAAGGCATCCAGTCCCTAAGGGAATCAGCCATTATAGAGATGATCTATCGTAGGCTGGATGCCAGGAACACATCCATAGATCCAGATGAAGTCGAATGTACACGACCCATGTGGCGGAAACTTACAGGGAGTGCGCCATCATCATATGCCCACACATTGGCATCAATGACCTGGAATGATGGAGTATCACCAACAGTGGATTACCTGATTCGTCAACTCCGAGAGTTCGAAGACAATCTCACCCCTTCCATCATTTCAGCTGTAGAAAAACTGTCCCAGGAGTTCAAACAATTGAGAGACGATTTATCCGATCTATCCAGCTCCCCACGCGTACCAACCCATGTCTCAGCTATTAACAGAAGGCGCCCTACTGCTAGAGAAAGAAAATATAGGAGGTACACGCCACGGGCCACCCTATGGTTTTACCTGCGGAATCACGGAGAAGACATAAGAAAGTGGGATGGAAAACCTACTTCAGCTCTGAAGCAACGGGTGCGTGAACTGAAGAGAACAATGGTCAAGGATGATCCTCCCAGGAAAGCTGCTGCTCCAGTCTCTGGTGAGCAGTTTCCCAGATGCAGTGAAAGAGCTGATTTTACTCCAGCTCCTGTGATAAGGAATACTAATCCTTTTCTACAAGACAGAAGTGGAGAATTTTATGATCACTATTAGAGGGGCCCTGCCTCCAGCCGGGTGGAGGAGAGGGATAATCGGGTTTACTGGACTGTGTGGATCAGATGGCCTGGCACATCAGTCCCACAGAAGTATAAGGCTCTAGTAGATACCGGTGCACAGTGTACTCTGATGCCATCAAGGTATCAAGGGGTGAAACCCATTTATATTTCTGGAGTGACAGGAGGATCCCAAGCGTTAACTATGCTGGAAGCTGAAAGCAGCCTGACTGGGAGGAAGTGGCAAAAGCACCCCAGTGTGACTGGTCCAGGGGCTCCATGCATCCTTGGCATAGACTATCTCAGGAGAGGGTACTTCAAAGACCCAAAAGGGTATAGATGGGCTTTTGGTATCGCTGCCTTGGAGACAGAGGAAATTATGCAGCTGTCCACCTTACCCGGTCTCTCAGAGGATCCTTCTGTTGTGGGGTTGCTGAAGGTCGAAGAACAACAAGTGCCAATTGCGACCACAACAGTGCACCGGCGGCAATATCGCACCAACCGAGACTCCTTGATTCCCATCCATAAGCTGATCCGCAGACTGGAGAGCCAAGGAGTGATCAGCAGGACCCGCTCACCCTTTAATAGCCCCATATGGCCAGCGCAAAAGTCTAATGGAGAGTGGAGACTAACAGTAGACTATCGTGGCCTGAGAGAAGTCACACCACCATTGAGTGCTGCCATACTGGACATGCTAGAACTTCAATATGAACTGGAGTCAAAGGCAGCCAAGTGGTATGCCACAATTGACATTGCCAATGCATTTTTCTCAATCCCTTTGGCAGCAGAATGCAGGCCACAGTTTGCTTTCACTTGGAGGGGCGTCCAGTACACTTGGAACCGACTGCCCCAGGGGTGGAAACACAGCCCTACCATCTGCCATGGATTGATCCAGACTGCACTGGAACAGGAGCAAGCTCCAGAACACCTGCAATACATTGATGACATCATCGTGTGGGGTGATATAGCGGAAGAAGTTTTTGAGAAAGGGAGGAAGATAATCCAAATCCTGCTGAAGGCCGGTTTTGCCATAAAACGGAATAAGGTCAAGGGACCTGCACAGGAGATTCAATTTTTGGGAATAAAATGGCAAGATGGACGCCGCCAGATCCCCACAGACGTGATCAACAAGATAACAGCAATGTCTCCACCAACTAACAAGAAAGAAACACAAGCTTTCTTAGGTGTTGTGGGGTTCTGGAGAATGCACATCCCAAATTACAGTCTGATTGTAAGCCCTCTCTATCACGTGACTCGGAAGAAGAATGATTTCAAATGGGGCCCTGAGCAACAACAAGCCTTTGAACAAATTAAACGAGAAATAGTTCATGCAGTAGCCCTTGGACCAGTCCGGGCCGGGCCAGATGTGAAAAATGTGCTCTATACCGCAGCTGGGGAGAATGGTCCTACCTGGAGCCTCTGGCAGAAAGCTCCAGGGGAGACTCGAGGTCGACCCCTTGGCTTTTGGAGTCGGGGATATAAAGGATCCGAGGCCAGCTATACTCCCACTGAAAAAGAGATACTGGCAGCCTATGAAGGGGTTCGAGCTGCCTCAGAAGTGATCGGAACTGAAGCGCAGCTCCTCCTGGCACCCCAGTTGCCTGTGCTGGGCTGGATGTTCAAAGGCAGGGTCTCCTCTACACATCATGCAACTGATGCTACATGGAGTAAGTGGGCCGCACTAATTACACAACGAGCTCGAATAGGAAATCCCAGTCGTCCAGGAATTCTAGAAGTCATCATGGACTGGCCAGAGGGCAAAGATTTTGGGATGTCACCAGAAGAGGAGGTGACGCATGCTGAAGAGGCCCCACCATATAATGAACTGTCAGAGAGTGAAAAGCAATATGCCTTGTTTACTGATGGGTCCTGCCATATTGTGGGAAAGCATCGGAGATGGAAGGCAGCTGTGTGGAGTCCCCTGCAACAAGTTGCAGAAACTGCTGAAGGAGAGGGTGAATCGAGTCAGTTTGCAGAGGTGAAAGCCATCCAGCTGGCCTTGGACATTGCTGAACGAGAAAAATGGCCAGTACTTTATCTCTATACTGACTCATGGATGGTGGCAAATGCCCTGTGGGGGTGGTTGCAGCAATGGAAGCAGAGCAACTGGCAACGCAGAAGTAAACCCATCTGGGCTGCTGCATTGTGGCAAGATATCGCTGCTCGGGTGCAGAACCTGGTGGTGAAGGTACGCCACGTAGATGCTCATGTACCCAAGAGTCGGGCCACTGAGGAACACCAGAATAACCAGCAAGTGGATAAAGCTGCTAAGATTAAAGTGGCTCAGATGGACTTGGATTGGCAACATAAGGGTGAATTATTTTTAGCCTGGTGGGCCCATGACACCTCAGGCCATCAAGGCAGAGATGCAACATATAGATGGGCTCGTGATCGAGGGGTGGACTTAACGATGGACACTATTGCCCAGGTTATTCACGAATGTGAAACATGTGCTGCAATTAAGCAAGCCAAGCAGTTAAAGCCTCTCCGGTATGGAGGACGATGGCTGAAGTACAAGTATGGGGAGGCCTGCCAGATCGACTATATCACACTCCCACCAACCCGCCAAGGCAAGCGCTATGTGCTTACCATGGTGGAAGCAACCACCGGCTGGCTGGAAACATACGCTGTGTCCCACGCCACTGCCCGGAACACTATCCTGGGCCTTGAGAAACAAGTCTTGTGGCGACACGGCACCCCAGAGAGAATTGAGTCAGACAATGGGACTCATTTCCGGAACAACCTCATAGACACTTGGGCCAAAGAGCATGGCATTGAGTGGGTATATCACATCCCCTACCATGCACCAGCCTCTGGGAAAATCGAACGGTACAATGGGCTGTTAAAAACCACACTGAGAGCAATGTGTGGCGGGACTTTCAAACACTGGGATACACATTTACCAAAAGCCACCTGGTTGGTCAACAGTAGGGGATCTGCCAACAGGGCTGGCCCAGCCCAATCAGAACTTTTACGTACTGTAGAGGGGGATAAAGTTCCTGTGGTGCACATAAAGAATTTGTTGGGGAAGACAGTCTGGGTTATTCCTGCTTCAGGTAAAGGCAAACCCACTCGTGGGGTTGCTTTTGCTCAGGGACCTGGATATACTTGGTGGGTAATGCGGGAAGATGGGGAAGTCCGATGTGTACCTCAAGGGGATTTGATTTTGGGGGAAAACAGCCAATGAACTCAATTGTACGCTGTTGCCTGCTCTATAACACTTTTATAGCCCACCAGCTAGATATCTTCAGGTCGCCAGCAATTGACCCTGACTTCCCTCCGATCATCACCTCAACAAAGAATGAATTTTGAGGAAACCAGACGAGGTTGGCAGTAACATCAGCAGGCAACAACCCAACACTACATACCGTCTTTCCTGCCCTGAAAGACTATTACAAGAGATGGAGCCTGATATCATGGACTGGATGAGTTCAGCAATTTTACAGGGATTGGTCCATGGACTAGGGAATGATATCTTTCTCTGTGTGTGGGTGTGGGTGTATATATATGTGTATATATGGGACAGGGGTGATGGTGTGTTGAGAGATGTGGGATCTGAGCATGACGTGAATGGTATGGAATAAGGGGTGGATACTGTCCTGGGTTCAGCTATAGCAGTCATTTTTCTCCTTCTTAGTAGCTGGTGCAGTGCTGTGTTTTTTAACTTTCAGCCTGGGAACAATGCTGATAACACTGATGTTTTTAGTTGTTGCTAAGTAATGTTTATTCCAACCAAGGACTTTTCAGTCTCATGCTTTGCCAGGGAGGAGGGGAAGCCGGGAGGAAGCAGAGACAGGACACCTGACCCAAACTAGCCAAAGGGGTATTCCATACCACAGCACGTCATGCCCAGTATATAAACCGGGGGGAGTTACCCGGAAGGCCCAGATCACTGCTTGGGTCGGGCTGGGTATCGGTCGGCGGGTGGTGAGCAATTGTATCCTCTCCCCTTTTTATTTCACTAATCATTATTATCATTGGTGGTAGCAGTAGTGGTTTGTATTATACCTTAGTTGCGGGACTGCTCTTATCTCAACCCGTGGGAGTTACATTCTTCCGATTCTCCTCCCCATCCCTCCGGGAGCGGGGGAGGAAGAAGGGGGGGAGTGAGCGAGCGGCTATGTGGTTCTGAGTTACCGGCTGGGCTCAAACCACGACACAAGTGAAATTACGGTCTTATTGGAAACTGGCAAATTTCCCACTGACTACAGTGGTCTCACAGTTTTAATCCGTGCATTTTAACCTTGGAAACTATGATGATGCCACCCTCACCTTGAATCATGCATTTAGAGTTCCTTGCTTTTCTAGGTTTGGAGTTCTTATGTTGAGAATAAACACTGTGAGCCACCAAGAAATGGCTGAGGGGCAAAAAATAGGTGAAAGAAATTGTGCAAACAGGTTAGAAGCAAAAGATTTTGGAAAAAGAACACAAGATTCAAAATCTTTAGAAAAAAGATGCATTAGAGGACAATAAAGAAATTTAAAAGGAGAACTTAAATGAAAACAGTGGAGAGAAGATTGTATCCTGGAAGAAGGAAAAGACTGTAAATGAGCCTTGAAAGCAGGCAGGATTGGAGGGATAAGAGTTAGTTGAGCATTCAGTTCTCATGCTGTGTGTAGGCTGAGTGTTTAAAAATCCTAACACTTTATCAGGTAAAGCTACTGCAGAATGATAGTAAAGTTTATGTTCAATTGTTCTGAGCTGCTTTTTAACATTCAGTGGCACATCTAAACAAATCATCTCACTTTTAATGAAAATCACTGTGATGTCGATCTGTGCTTTGTTTCAAATGTTCTTGTTAGTTCCTCAATCAATGTACAAGGCAACATTTTCAAGTGCATTAAAATGATGCTATTTACCACTGTTATGATAATGATGGCTCTGTAATGCCTGACAAATATTTAACCAGTCTGTCTAAATAAGTCAACACATCTAACAATGTTTGTGGCAATTTTAATAATAGAGCTCCATATTGTATGCCAATTCCTTCAGAATTTTCTCTAAGCCTAAACTGGGGCCAAACTACTGCTCATGTTGAACTGAGGTGTGTTTTTTACCATGTATTGACATTGAACAGGTTAGCCTCATTTCATATCTGAATTTCACAAGGACACATAGTTGATTCTACAGAAATAATGAACTCCAAGGTTCACAAGACATGTAATACTCAATTTTGATAGCGGCACAGAGCAGTTCACACTGATGACCTGAAGAATTAGTCTTATCTTTTTATTGACAGTGAACTGAAAATGAGAGAGTTTTTGAGTATTGGATATGAGATACTAGAATTGGAAGGAAATATACCTATGTATAACCACTTCATAAATTTTCATCTCCACAAAAAACTGTAGTCCTTGAACCCACACATTTTGTGGTTAAGTTACCTTCTCTTGAGGAATATTTTTGAGAAAAGATTGAGGTCCAAAATAATGATCCATTCTCAACAGAATTTCTGTTTTCCTCAATTGCTCTATTTTTTGTAGTATTCTTCTTTCAAATGTCTTTAGAAAGAAGTCTATTAGAAAAAGAAACAAAACTGTATGTACAATGTCATCAAGTATTATATCGGTTAAGTCAACACAATTACGGTTATGACATGGTGAACTGCCAGAGAGAAGCAGACTACTTATTTACTACTAAATTTGCTGATTCAGTGAATGCTAAAGCTGTTCATTAATTGTTGAACATAATATTTTTTATGCACTCTGGAACATGTCTGAGAAGTAGGAAAGAGAGGGAAAGAGAGGAAAGAGATAATAAAGCTGAACAGAAGTGCTTCTCCAAAACATTTTAATCCCAAAGAGTATTTTCACTGGAAACTAGGTATGTGTGAAACTTTCTGTTCTTTACATGATTTGCCTTCACAGAAATGATTCTTCATAATTTTATCTGAGGTCAGGTGTTCTTCCATATATTTTATTATTCTTCCTATGTCTTACCTTTCGAAACCTCTATGGTTCCTCTACCAATAATAATTTCAAGTTTCCTAGCACTTCTTCCTTAGTCATCTTACTTGAAAAGGTCCACCAGTGTCTTTTCAGAAGTTAAACCATTTCTCTTTCCAAATTGTTTTACCGTTCTCTGACAAAAAAAAAAAAAAAAAAAAAAAAAAGGAGAAAAAAAAAAGAAAAAGAAAAATTTGGTACTACCAGTTCCGTTTCTTTCTGGATCTATTTTGTGATGGGAAGACATCAGTGACTGCAATAACACTTTGAATCAGGGATTCAGCTGGGATAAAGTTTGGATTAAAGACAGATATAGGCAATTCTGTTCTTGATTCTGATTTCATGTGGGTTGTTCCTGGACAGTGACCTGTCCTGAGCTGAGCCAGCAAGTCATCATTCTCCTTTAGCCTGCACTTTACCATTGTAACTCGGGGCTTTTTTCAAGACCTGCATCTTAAACCAAGAGTGATAGGAGGGCTGCAGTCTGAGATAGGTGGACATACTGCTTTCCACCAATACATCTCAGTATTCAGAGGAGGCAGTTTATCATGATTCTTCTGATCTGAGTCTTGCCTGACTGCAGGCAAAAGCAAGCAATGCTTGCTAAAAAGTTGCCTTTAAGTAGAGCCTGAATCACCAGCAGCTTAGTCTAGGTTGGCACTCTGGCCAAGAAATCAGACCATACATTCCTTTCTTAATCCTATGAGTTGGACTGTCCCCTTACCAAAGAGGCATTTAAAACAATACTTATACACCGAGGTCATTTCTCTTTTTTTTTAAACCTTCATAAATTCTCTGACCTTTCTTTATTTTGTAAAATATCCCTGAGTGTAGTTCACTGTACATTGATTTTAATAAACATTCTCTACAGACCAATGTGTATAATGTTGGAAATGGTATAATACAATTTTCCTCCACTGAAATGCTATAGAAAATTGTGCATTTTATACTGACATGTGCCACATCAATAATACAGTTTTTATATCTTATTTGTAGCTATTGATCTCAACAACATAATGAAAAATTGATTGCAATGAAGTGCACTACTTCTTAAGTGTAAATTTCAATGTCAAATTATTTTTATCTATGCTTCCCAATTATAGATGAAGCTTATACATTTATATATGTTTGCTTTTACAAAACTCTGGATCAGTAAATTAGATATGACAAGAATCTACTGGGTCAATAGAAACCTTGTTGCTTTCACTAAAATATGATTCAAAAAATTAAATACACTAGTTCCCATTCTTCGTTATAGAAAGAATTAAAGTGTCCATATGTGGTATCACCTTCCTGGGCAATTTAACAATTTGAAATAGGGTCCTAAATCTTAAGGGGATATGGGCATACAAAGAATTTGATTGCACGTGAAATTCGTGCACTCATTCTGGAACCTACATGGCAAAGTAAACAAGGAGCAGCATACTCTTTTGTTATCTCTTGAGACCTTATTATTTTGGGGGGAAAACATTTGTGTTTGGGAAAACTGTATGTTATTAGAACTGACAAAAAAATGAGAATGTTTTCAACACTTAGCAAAGGGGAGGCACTGGTTTTTTACTTTTTGCATTGTAAAGATGGAGTAACTCTATTTCTGCACCTTCTCCATAGCCTTTTGGGATGTTCAGACTGGGAAATTCAGACTATTCTTCTGCTGGGACACAAGTAGAGGTTATCTCCAGAGAAAGCTCCCTAACTCATTTTGCTTTCTGGGGACTGAAACACTTAATACAGAACTGTTTCTGCTTGTGGAACTGCAGAAAATAGCAAAAATATTGCTGATTTAACTAGACACACTGCACATTTAATCAACAAGAGTTAAGTGTCCAGATAAGGCAGTCTGCTAGGTTTCTTCCACTCAGTGGAGACAGGAACCTCCAAGATAGTATGATAGATCTCTTCCTAAAATGATGAGATTGAATCACCTTTTAAAAGTGTTTGTCACTTTGCACTGATGATAAAGACAGTAGAGATGGTTATTTCAGACTAAAGCCTGTATTTTAGGGCCTGGCCTGGCTGAAGGGAATAAAACTCACCATAAGTGTTCATATAACTGTAACTGAATGATGGCTTGCAATGATATCATAGCATTGTTCAACCACTACCACACACTTAGTAAGTTCAATTATTTCACTGTCATGAAAGTAGATTTTGGAAATGTTTATGAGCCTACAGGTACAAAAAGGAGATGAGTGGGTTTGAGTGGTCTTTGCATACCAGTGAATAGTGTCCCAATTCTTCAGTTTCTCAGTACAGAAATAAAAGCAACTTCCCAACCCAGTTGCAGATGCTGTGCTGACAGGGGAAAGAAAAGAGAAATGATGTCTAGGGCAGATGATCTGTAGTAATCTGAGTTTTTTATCACTGCTAACAAAAAGAACCGGCCCAATACGTGGAGATCATCTCAGTCATGATCTAGTGTTCAGGAGCTTTTTTTATGTCCCTATTAAATAACATAATCTCTCTGCTTCCATATCTGTTTCTCTTAAAGCGGGTATTAGCATTTGCCTTCTTCAGAATGGGTGAGCTGGTTACATTTGTTGTGATCAGTTGCTGAAAAAGGAGGAATGAAAAGCCATTTCACACATTGTGGTACAAAGAAAACCTGTTTTCCCACATAATTGTGCCTTGTGCTTCTGCAGGCAAGATGTTCTTGACAGTTAGGACATTAAAAATACCCTTCTCCTCTAAAGAATCTTTCATAAAGCTTGAGTTCATGCTGAAGTCTAGTCTTTGGCGATAGCATTTATAAGGTCTTCTCTTTCTGTTCAGCTCTCTGTATTCATGACATTTGTGACATTAGATCCTGACTATCTCTCAAATTTGGTTGACATCTGCCAATGGTTCAAAATTGATTGCAAATCAAGATGAAAGTATGACTTAAGCATGGTGCCCGTTGTTTACAGGAAGGGCCTGCATAAGTATCTGGTCTGAGATGACAAGAGACGTTTTCCCTCTTCACTGCAAAAGCCAAATTTTGTTACAAGCTGGCACTGAAGAAGCGGCTATGCTTTCCCATGCCAGAGAGGTATTCACGTTGGCCATCTCCTCAGGTGGGCAGTGGTCCACACATTTGAGATATGCTGACAGAAAAATGTCAAGCACTGTTTCAATGAAGGCTGGCTTTCATTGTTTCTATGCGTTTGTTTGAAGATGGAGTTTTACAACTTCACAATTCATTTCAAGACATCCTGAAGAAAATATCCCGTGTATTTGCATATTTCATGACTGATTTTTAAATTCAGCCCACATAGGAACTTAAAAGCTATGCAAATTTTTAAAGAGAAGATGATACTCTTACCAAATAGATAATTATTGTTATTATAATTACTGACTAGAAATCAATCAAGACTTTAGCATGAGCTGGACTACATGAAGGATGCAGTGGCATACCCATGTAGGAAAAGGACTTTTCCCTGGCTTTTAGAGTCCTGTGCTTCTTCTTTTTAAAAAAGGGCATGAATAAGCTCTGTCCATCTAAAAATCTTCTTCCCAAGAAGTTAGGTCTGAGCTATATTGCCACCCACATATACATCAGCCAATGGGGAAAAGTCAAAATAAATCACAACGATCATATGAAAGCTAATTTCCACATGAATCTTTAAAACCTAAGTGTGTCATACTGAGACCAGGCTAAACAGTGTTTCCATCACTCTAATTAACTAACTGATGTTTCAAAGCAAAGAGCATGTCAACACAGCTGTATGAGGGATGAGCACGCATGAGCAGTTAGAAGAACTATGAAATATTAAAAACAAATAAATTGAGGTGGAAACCAAAAAGCTCCAGAAAGAGTCCAAGGAAAAGCTACTAGACTTAGCTGGGGAGGTGTCATTTGCAATACTGCTCTATTGACATATTGAGGTCCAGAAATTATCTAAAGTAAAATAAAAGCAAACTACCAAACACCAAAATAACTGTGGAGATAACAGATGTGACAAAATCATGTTTGTAAGAAAGTAATTATTTAAATAGATGTTCCCCAATTAAGGAAGGTTAAAACCTGCAATACTAGTTAATGATTTATAATTTATTGTTTATTACTTAATGCAGTTTACTTTCAGACTGAACCTCTCAAGAGTGCTGGCATTGGTGTCCTTCATCTCTTGGCCAACTGAGAACATCAACAAAAGCTGGGCAACAAGGTTGACAACTGCAACACCAAGGTCCTCTGAGAAGGCTGTTATCCATGTGAGGGACAGAGAAATATGAAAAGAAATATAGAAACCCCAGATCCTACACCTGGGTCAGGGCAATCCCAGGCACAGCTACAAGTTGGGCAGAGGAGAGATTCAGAGCAGCCCTGCGGAGAGGGACATGGGGCGTTGTTTGATGAGAAACTTAACATGAGCTGGCTTCAGGGTGCACTTGCAGCCCAGAAAGCCAACTGTATCCTGGGCTGCATCAAAAGGAGCGTGACCAGCAGGTCGAAGGATGTGATCCTGCCCCTCTACTCTGCTCTCGTGAGACCCCACTTGGAGCACTGTGTGCAGTTCTGGTGTCCTCAACATAAGAAGGACATGGAGGTGTTGGAGCAAGTCCAGAGGAGGGCCATGAGGATGATCAGGGGGCTGGAGCACCTCCTGTATGAAGACAGGGTGAGAAAGTTGGGGCTGTTCAGCCTGGAGAAGGGCTGCATGTAGACCTCATAGCAGCTTTCCACTATCTGAAGGGGGCCTATAAGGATGCTGGAGAGGAACTCTTCATCAGGAACTGTAGTGATAGGACAAGGGGTAATGGTTTCAAACTTAAACAGGGGAAGTTCAGGTTAGATATAAGGAAGAAGTTCTTTACAGTGAGGGTGGTGAAGCACTGGAACATGTTGCCCAAGGATGTTGTGAATGCTCCATCCCTGGCAGTGTTCAAGGACAGGTTGGATGGAGTGTTGGGTGACATGGTCTAGTGTGAGGTGTCCCTGCACATGGCAGGTGGATTGGAACTAGATGATCTTAAGGTCCTTTCCAACCCTAACCATTCTATGATTCTATGAAATCTGTGATGAACACTTTCAAATACCAATCAGAGGAAAGAACTGTTAACTTATGCTTCTGAGAGAAGTTCTTAATTAGCCTTTTTCTAAAGCAAGACCTCTTGGATGTTATGATACAAGCACTCATCATGTCCCCTCAAATTTTCCTTGTATGCCAAAAGCTAGTGACATACAATGAGCTGCTAGAAGGGGTGTGAGAATGTTGCCTTACACATCATCAGATTACATGGAATTTGAGTTTACTTCTTAATGACCACAGAAAAAAATTTAGTTACTGTGACCAACTCTTGCCCACAGAAAAATACATTGATCAAAAAAAAGATGTAACCTAATTCTTACTAGGCAAACCACAGCTGTGTTGGTGTTCTTATTACATGACAACAGGAAACACAACTGAGAAGTCTACAGATATTTTTTTAGCCATCAGGAAATGTAATCCAAATACTCTGTGTCTAACACAGCAAGAAAGAGAAGGAATAACTTTTTTTTTGGCAACTGCAATTCAGTTCTAACTTTTGAGTTGGACATTTCAATTAGTTGCTCTTTCATCCTTTTCATGAGTCCTTTTCAGTCCCTAAGGGACATATTTAAAACAATAAATTAAGAAATAAGTTAGAGGAAGTACACTAGTTAGCAGCTGAGTGACTACTAGACCTGCATTTTGCATATTTAGGCTCACTTTACATTGTTATATTTCACCATTTTATGCAGACAGCCACAGACCCTGGCTGAAATGTTTTATGAGTCTAGTCACACTTCTTTCTGGCTTAGTGATAGAAGCAGCTAATCTATTCATGAGGTGATACAGCTGGAGCCAAGGCAGTGGCCATATAGGAAGACAAGAAAATTATATTGTACTGACTGAAGGAACTAAGTGTTCTTTACCCAGCTAGGGTAATCAGTAGTTACAGTAAAGTTTGTGTACACCAAATGTCAGCAACCTGCATGGGCAAGAGATGGAGTTTTAAAAATTACTTGATTCACTGCAATTCCCCTAAAGGAAGTCTATCACTTATGCCACCAACACCAGGGGTTTTTATATCTGTGTAAAGTTCACCTGCATAACTTCACCTGTGTAAAATACAATCATCTTCTCTGGCTATTTACCCTAGACATCTTCAGCCAATGGCTAGTGGCAAGTACCTTGGAGAATCATCTTACCTGCCTTAATACAGGATGGATTGCCTTCGGGAGGCATTGTCCTATGGGTCACAAAGAGTTTCTTGATAGCTATTTGAGACCAGACGCCTCATTATGCCTGTGCTTTACAATGTTTTACTCAAGCTTTAATACCGGGTGTTAATAGCCTTGATTCAAGATCTTCATTAATTGCTGCATGGCATTTCTAGGTTGCCAAATGGAAGTAAAATGTTATTTTCCACCTTTAACATTCACTGATGGGATCTACACTCCATGAATAGAGTTCTACTGTACTCTCTGCTGCTTCAATGGTACCAAGGAAACGCTTTTGTCTGTTGCAATTAGTTTGGCATGATTGTTTCCCACTGGCTGAGTAAATCATTCAGCAGTTCTTTCCCAGGTTGTCTTTCCACATCAACATAAATAGCAGGATAAACGAAATGTAGTGAGTTTCCAGATTACGTTGGAGATACAAGACTTTGTGGAAATGACTTCTGTCTTCTCTTGCTCTGGTACGCCCTTTAGGAGAGTGGTGACTGTGTTGCTTTGCAGCACTATATGCAACTGTTGAAGCATTTAGTGGTTTTACAGTTGCATATCTGATCTGATTTTACTTAATTGAACTTAAGGAAATATGAAGTCACATAATGACTTTACCCTTACTATGTAAAACAGGGCTAAATTGAGTCACCTTGCTTCACAGCTTGCTGCAAAAGCCAATTCATATTTTACAGAACCTTTAGCTAAACTTCCTATTTTTACTTCTAGAGTTTCAGATCTCTCTTCACTTGTGTATTAACTCTTTTGTCACATATTTTGATGTAGCAAATGTCATGTAAGTAAAAGAAAATGGTCATTTTATTAAGATGACTAGAAAATGTGATCTAGTACTTAATGGGACAACACCTGGGAGTCTCTGAAACCTCCTGCAACTCAAAACTACTCTTTCCTCCCTTTGGGAATTCTCTTTAGCACCATTTTGTTTAGTTTGTATAAGTTCAAGTTTCATCAAAGTAGTATTTATTTGTACAAAACTATACACCAGATGTCCGCAACCATGAACCTATAAAGTATTTTGTTGCCAATGTGACCCTGGTGGTTTCAAAAATTATAAACTGAAGCAGGTCTGTTTACATAAGGCTTTAATGTTAAACTATATGCAAACATAACTGTGTGGACTCAGAGTCTGTAAGACAGACACATCCAGTTTCACAAATATTCCAGCAAATGAAATCTTAGAACTTGTAAGCTACTAAGTATAGCACAAAGAACATGAAAATCACGATGCAGTAGTACTTAGCACTTATATATAGCACTTTACATCTTCAAAGTACTGTGCTAACAATATCTAATTAATCCTCCTCAACTAATTAATCCTTTCCAGATCAGGAAGCTGAGACACATTAATTACAATTATTATTTATGTACTTATATAGCACCATAGGTGTGCATGCCACTTTAAAGACTTATAGACCAGTCCCTCACTATTGTAAACAGCTAAAATTTGACTTTAATACTAATAGGATAAAGTTCAAGGCATGCCATATTTGGAGGGAATACTTTTCCCTGGAAAAAGTTACAACTGTACATTAGATTCTGCCATCAGATTTGTCCGCAAAAAAACCATAGTAAAAGGCAGCTGGGTATAAGGAGCTATACTGCAATTTGGGGATTCCTTTTAAGAGAAAAATGCTGTTGTGCATGAAATGGTTTTCAAGAAGTTTCAGAACGTGTTCAAGGCTCTCAACATATGAACTATTAACAATAACTAACATCTACAATATTAGTAGATTTTTATAAAGAAGATCCTGAAATAATGAGTGGTTCCCTTTTGTGGATAAAAGATCTAAATACTTGCAATGTTTGCAACTCCTTTTTGAAAGATAGTCCCACTTGTCTCAGATTGTGGGTTATTGTGCTGGAGGCTTAGTTCTATTCATAGTGCATAATTTCCCAGTGCAGCACAAACCAGAGTTTATCAGAGACATTATTACTTAATCATTACTTTAAAATTTACTTAATCTGTAGTGCCAGTACTTAAGTAGAAGTAAATCTAAAATTAATGATCTCCTGGTTCCCAGATCATTGCACACTCCCTTAGATGAAGGAATATTATGGGGGAAATAGAGAATATTTTAATGGTGATCAGAATATGACCTATATCCCCATTCAGTTTCAATCCTATCCAGACAGTCCTCATTACTAGCAGGACAACATGCAAAGAAATTCAAGAGCTTTATCACAAATAAGCTCTAGTAACCAAACCTTATTCAGGAAATAATTGTTAGTAACTTGCAAGCAAGGCCAAATCTAAGCAAATTGTTCCTTGCACAGCAAAAGGTTGCTCTAATAAACCTAGGACAAACTCCCTTCAACTTATAATGGATGGTCTAGAAATGTCTTCAGAAACAGTCAGAAAAATACATGTAAGGGAAAGTGTTTTTCAGTCTGAATATGTGTGCTCATACCACATCCTATGATATTTGTTGCATTTTAATCTCAGACTTCAAGTCTGTATTTGATGTTGATCTATGGAATTCTTCATATCAAGTGGATGGAATAAATCTCATCTTTTAGAATTTCTTAGGCTGAGGGGGTTATAAAGTATATGGTTTAGTCCTGAGTGAATAAATTGCAACAAAAAACCTTTTGAAAACTTTGGATTTTTAAGTCTGTGTGGTGTTCTTGGTCTGACAACAATTCACAAGCAGTTTGTTATTAGTACTGATAAATGAGATTCAACTTTTGAGCCAGTTTGCTTAGTTGTGACTAGCTATACTACTTCTTCTATATTATAGTTCTTGACCAAAAGTGAAAAACACATTTTGGTTGGGTTTTTTTTTTTCCCTCAGCTGAAACTGTAAAGATTATTTAGGTAAGCAGAATGTAATTTCCTGAACTGGCATTTGTCCAGTATATGTGGTTTGACCCCCTTTTAATGGAGATCTGTTTATTTAGAGTAACAGGGCACAATCAAAGACCAAGTGTATTTTCAGAGAAGGAGGTGAGGAAGTGAAAACAGGGAGCACCAATAAAGAATTCTAATCAGGAATGAAACACCTAAGAGTGTATTGAAACAGTGTTCTGCAGTGCTTCAATCAATCCCAGGCTGTTTTAACTCATGCAACTGGTACTTACAAGATGAATAATACGAGCTGACGCCAACCAGTCTCATGTTTCCATTAGGACAGGCCACTATTACAGAGTGCTTCAGATGTATTGAGTGACAGTGAACTTTCTGCTCTCAGGGTGTGGTGGTGCAGCGCTTAGTCTTCCCATGGGCTCAGGCAGCCAGACTTGAGCCTTGCTTTAGGTTTAAGCAGATCATCCACCAACCAAGGGAAGTATAAATGAGTAGCAGTTCATTGAGGCTGGGAGTAAATGTTGCTGTCTACTTCTTCTCTCGGTGTGTCACTGGCCAGTTAAATGGGAATACTTTAAATATCAGAGTGTGAAAGGCAACCTAGAGATGGATTGAAGTTGATCTCTTCTCTAGGCATCTAAGGCATCCAATTTGGGGAAAAAAGCAATCACTGTGTTTTCCCATCTACCACTTTAAACCCTAATGTTCCAGCAGCCTCACATAAAATCTACCTTCTTCTGGCTTACCATAGACCTAACTCGAAGCTCAGCAACACTTTCGCTTTCATGGACTTTCTGAATGACCGAAAAAGGCAATGCTAAGGAATACCTAAATACTCAAACCCCAACCCCCTACCCCCGTAGCTGAATATCCAAGTGGCTTTCATCATCATTAGGGATGAAAGTCCTAACTATTCCCTTATTTGATGCCTTATATTTGATAAGAGAAGTCATTTTCTCTTGTGTACACGTGTTATTGCTATTGCACATTATTAGTGATAGCATGTGAATGTAAGAATTCTCACCAGCCTAATCATAGATCAGATTAATCTAGCTGTGCACTAATTATTGTTTTGTTATTTAACTCTTCTGAAAGCAACCAGCTATTCCAGGGTGAATTTCACTGCAAAAATGTGAACAGACTGAAAGCAAGCCACAAGAGGAAATATTGATTATAGATCACTAGAAGAACTAAAAGCAAGCCACAAGAGGAAATATTTATTATAGATCACTAGAGGAACTAAGACAAAGCTTTACTTTAGACAGGTACTATCCAGGTATCTATCATGAATTTGGAGCTGTATGTCTAATGAAATGTGGAAATGGAAGAATTGTATGGAGCATGCCCAGAATTTTTAAGGGGTCTGGAAGACAAAAGAACATGTAAAAATTGATATTTAGCTGAGATTAAGGCCAGTGGCTGAAGGAGACAGGTACAGAAGACTGGGGGAGGGATAGAACAGGTGACCAATTTAGAATTGTACAGAAGAGAAAAGCCATTACTGATTTGTGTAATTAAAGGTGACATGGGGAACCGTCAGAGAAGGAAGAAGTCCCTAGCTATATGTTTAGGGTGATGTAAGATTGATGGAATGATAAGAAAAAGGCACAGATAAAACAGGTTATCTTTAACTTGCTCTTGAGACCCACCGAACTTTATGTTCCAAGATAAAATACGTAAGGGTGGGCCTCTCTTGCCACAGGTGAACACAGGTGAACCATCTGAATGAAGATGACTCATTCACTACAGAGGAAGAGTTATATTGATTGATATGGTGGAATGATGAGCAAAAAGGAGTTTCTGAGAATCTGCTTTTTTTTTTCAACTATCAGTCATGTGCTGTATATAAGAATTTTAAGAATATATGTTCATGATGACCCTCTGAAGATGTCAAGTGGAAGCTCGGTTTTAAGTTGTTCCTTTCTTCCTCCTTTCCTCCCCTATCTCTACCTGTTCATTCCTCCTTTTCTCCCCCTTCCTCCCACCTCCCTTCCTGTCTTCGTCTTTTTCTTTCTTTTCCTTTCACTATAGGCGCAAACTGTGGGGTTTTTTGAGCAGCATGGCAACATACCATCAAATGCAGCAAGCTTGGAAAAGGTGCTCGGGTCATTCTCCCAATGTGCTCAATGACCAACTACCTCCTATGCACTACTTGCTGATGGTAGCTGATCCTTTGTTGATAAAGAAGAGTCAACATATATAATCAGATTTGTGCTATTCCTTCCCATGATCAAAAGGAGGAGGTTCCTTCTTCCCTCAATTGAAATCTTTGCTGAAGTACACAGTCAGCATACCTCCCTGCTGAGTGCCTCTACAATTGTTATAGATTTGCAGATTTTTTCTTTCTCCTCTGCCACCCCAGATAAAAACTGAAGCTGCTGGTTCCTATCAAAGCTCATGCAGGAAAGGAGCTAAAAGGAAGAATCTCTCTCTGCATAATTCCAATATTGATGAATTAAGACCTAAAATGCCTTTCTGTATTTCAAAAAACATTCAAAGTCCATGCTTAAAATTGAGATTAGCTCCATCAAGAAGCAGTAAATTCAGCAATAAGATTTAATCTCTGTGGCACTCAAAAGACAAGATTCAATTATATTCTGTGATCTTAATTGAATTATAAAACCCCCCTCAAAAGTAATGACATTATTTTATATTTTCCCCAAGCCCATCTTACTTGGATTGAAAAGAATTAAATAAGCCATGGTTTGAGAAAAATATGTTTGTTTTTGCTGCCTAATAATTCACAGCTTTGAGGAGAAGCTAATATCCTTTAAGTAAAAGACTAATATCTATCCCTGGAAGTGCTTTTTTTGACCCATCTGGTTTGTCAGAAAAGTCTCCTACCTCTGATATTTATACAATATCATGCAAATGTCAAAATCTGAATGTCATCTTCAAAGACCCTTTTATGTCAGGCAACCCCTTTATAGGGAAAAAATAAACAATTTTATGTATGCATGCTTGATGCCAGTCCAATTAATAAAAGCCTTTTTTGCTATGCTTGGCTACAAGCAAGTTTCTCTTTTGAAAATGAACAGAGGGAGAATGAGATAAAAGGTCTGTATTGTTTCCTTGCAAATTTTACAGTTTCATTTTTAATTTGTGTTTGGATGTGAGGATCTTGGTGCAGATGGTGTGATAGTCCACAGTATGTTCTGAGAACCTGAAATGATAACAAAGATATGCAAATTGAGAGGGTGCTTTGGATGATAGCCAGGATATCCAATTTCACAATAGCTGAAAACAAATTGATGTGCCCAGCAAACTACACAGAGTAGCACTAGGAAATGTAACAGTGCCAAAACAAATTATATTAATGACCTGAGCAGTTTGTTGAATTCTATTGGCTAGCTTAATGTTGGTTACATTTGTCTGTGTTGGCACTTCATTTACTGCACAAAACAACTTTCGTAAACGAAAAAAATAACCAACCCAAAACCAAACCCCACAATAAAAAAAAGCACTTAATAAAAAAAAAAAAAAAAATCAGTCTTGGTAATTGCAAAATAAAGTCATACAAGAATTATTTTTGCATCCGAGAAATGTCCAGCATATATCGTGTGAAAAAAATTGAAAAAGTAGATACTCTTGAAATTCAGAAATAAAAGTTGAAATTATTTCTATGAGGAAACACGAATCTCATCCTCTTTAATGTTTCAATCTAGATCAGCATTACATTTGATATTAACAAAAAAAGAACAAAATTTCTATTATTTGATAGAGAAACCTAAAAAGAGATGCTTTCAAAGGAAATATTTGGGTGTAAAGCCACTGTCTGAAGTAATTCTGAAACAGTAATGCTATTCACATTTTTGCCAGTGTTAAAATGAGAACCTAAGGCCTTGGCTGTCATTTCTGTCTTCCCCTCCTCCTTTCTTTAAATGAAAGATTCCTGTCTCCAAGTCAATTGCTTTAAACAGTCTTTTAAAATTTTTTCCTCTCTTAAACTATGTTTAAATGGATGAGAAAAAAAGTCTGCCAAGAATATTTGTAGTTTGACTATCCTCTAACAGTTCATATATTTTTACACTAATAGCTTCTTTCTATTTAGAATGAGAAACTAGAAGACACTTCCAGTTTTCATAAAATCATACTATCAAGTCAGTGATTAAAAGCACCTTTCACATATTTCAGTACTCCATATTGAATAACATATTTTGAACTACCAAGATCCATAATCTGAATCTTTTTAAATCTTTTACCTTACCTACATTGGGCCTAGTAGTGGAAAGAATAAACTGAGTTTTGATCTTGCTACCCCAGCAGTCAATAGGCTACTTTCACAGCTAGTGTAAGAATACCAGAGTTTCAACGGAGAGATAGCTGTCTAAGTCACTCAGACGCCAGTGAACTCCAAATTTTGTTTTAATTTCCAGAACCACCACTAATTCTTTGTTCATTTAAAAAAAAACTCTGAGGGCATTTTATAAAATACTAAATCAAAGTAAAAATACTGGCAGATGCACCCACCCCCCCATAGTGTACAACTATAACTTTAAAGTAAAATTATGATTGATATGATATATTAAAATGTGAAGCAGTTACTTATTGCTTGCAACTTTATTTTATTCTCTCACAAGAATGAAAACAAATACTGGCAGGGAATTCAACAAACTTTCAGTACAAAGACAATGTGGCTCAACTCTTAAATGTCACCTATTACATATACACTTGTGTTTGTCCTAATGCCACAAAACTTGTTCTTGTGAATAGCACTTACATCCATATTTTGCACTTTTGCTGACTTTACACTAATTGCAGTTATTGTCATTTCATAGATAAGCATACAAAAGACCTGCGAAAAAAACACTCTCCAACTCTCCACCCCATCCAATTAAAAAAAAAAAACCACACCAAAACCTTTGGTACAAGCTTTGTTTGTAGCATTTTTTTTTCAGGTTCTTCTCTCAAAACTTGCATCTAGAAGGATCCTTCTTTACAGATTCATTTGCCCTGGCTGGCAGAGAGCAATGTTTCAGCAGGACTTGCAGTACAACTCCTACACTTGGCCTGAACCCAGAGGTGTTTCCCATTGGACATTTGGGAGAAAATTGGTGTGGAGTTATGATAATTCTAAAGGTAATGAGGTATATTGGGTAAAGAGAGCTGAGAAAAAGGGAGAAGGGTATGTAATCTCCTCCTTAGTCCTGAGGGACTTAGAAAACATAGCCCAGGTATACAGCTCCTGGATCCATGCTACTGGGGAGTCTGTGGTTGAAGCTGGTAGTTGAAGGGTGGCTGCCTTTTTGTATGAATAAGCAACAATTTAAAAGGCTTCATAGTCTCCCCCTCAGAAAACAAACCCCAGCCCCGTGACAGGATAGCAGTCACATATGTCTTCAAAAAAATGTGTGGGAACGACCCACATCCGTTCTTAAGCCTTCTTTTCTGCTTATGATAACAGAAGCAGATGATCTGTTCAAAAAGTGGTTTTTAACTCATCCAGCATTGAGAATGATTCATTGAGTAAAACCAGAAGATTTAGAAGGTATGCTAAAGGCTTCTTTGCTTGGTGGCATGCCTTGCATGAAAATGTCAGTTTCCTCACAGCCGGTTGGATGGGGAAGATGGTAACACAAGTCACCCTATACGTTTGCAGGACTGATCAGCAAAGATGGAAGAAAACTTAGTTTTCTTTGGAAAAACACCTCAAGAAAAATGCAACTACTCTGTTTAGCATGAATTACTTTTCTAAGGCCTGTGTCTCCATTTATTTTGCTTTTCCCCTTATTGCACCAAGAGCCTGTGTCCTCCTGACTGCATCTGTGCAAAGGAAGAAGCGGAATAAAGGGAATGGAGAGGTAAGAAAATTATGGAAACTGTGGAGTTTACAAGCTTTAATAATGTTCACCACTTTTTAGGCACATTCTGTGGGATTTTTCTAAGACCTTGCGGGTTTTACTGAAGAAAGCCCTGAGGATAAGCCTACCTCTTGCCTCCAGAAGTTCTGGGGTTACCCAGCAGTGGCACCAGTGCAGTGAATCCTGCTGCCCCCCTGCAGAACCAGCTTTGCAAAGTGAGGCTGCACCAGAGCTGCAGTATCTGCCTGGAAGGCAGGTCTGTGAGACCTCGTGGTGCAGCAGGTTACACCTAAGTGCTACTGGGACCTGCCCCTGTTGCAGAAGGTGCACATCAAAGGGCAAGTCTCATCATATCTGGTGGAAAAATGCCTGCTTCCCACCACAGGCATGAAATCAGGTCAGGGAGAGCCGCACCAGGGACAGCCCCTGCTCTGCAGTGGTGGGTTGCAAAACCAAGACTTTCAGTGGGGAAGCTGGAAGCAGCTCTTCTTCCTGCAAGAAATGTGTAGTGTCTCTTTTTAGCTGAGCGCTCTCAAGCCTGAGGTGCCTGTTCCAAACACTCTCATCTCCTACTGACTTCATTCCTCTGTGTTACTCCCACACTCTCCTCAGTAGGTGTGCAGCACTGTGCCATTTATATGTTGCATACAATGTGTCTGAGAGTAGAAGTTTAGCTTTTCTAATTAGGCACTGTGCTATTTTAAAACCCTTTTTTCATAGCAAGATGAAGGTGTAAGTGCGAATTTGACGTGCATTTGTCAAAAGAAATAATAATAATAAAATCCTCACAAAGCAATTAATAGCTTTTATTAACTGATGTATCTGTGTAACAGCAAAGTATAGGTTTTAGATGAGCCCAGAAAATGACCCTTGGTAAAAAGCTTGCTAAAAGGAATACCTTGGAGCTGTCCATCAGTTGCACAGACGCACACAAATCCTGAGCAGCGAGGCAATGTACTCTCTGTCTTCATGCATAATACATACAAAATAGGTGAAGTGGTATGTAAAGTGAATTTTAATTGGTTATAATTGTCATTTCATTTAGTAAAGTATTGTCTGGAGACCAGGATATCAATTAGCACTCTATGGACTCTGTTACTTATGAAAATATGCATATATGGAGATGATGTGCTCTAGCAGCAGATATACTTTAATTAAGAAAGTGGTACAGTAAATTAAAGACCTTTAAAGTATTAATTAATTGGTGTATAGATCAGTTCTGAGTTTCAACTTGGTAAAGTTAAAATCACTGCACCTGATTTAAATAAGAAATACGTATTCTGTGTTGTTACTAGCTTTTTAGAGGTGTCCATTGCCAGAACCATGTTAGCTTAAAGGTGAAATGCATCTCTTCTCTATACAGCACTGAAGTTTTAGCTTAAGTTGGAACTGTTTAAAGTTCTCATTTGTTCATACATAAACATTGACTAGAAATGTTTTGTTAGGAGTCTTTATCCTGCTCTGGTTGTATATGTCCTTCATATTCCTTGGTATTAATAAACATCCCAGCATTAATAAGGTATAGAGAAGTGATTGCTATATTCTATATTATTATTAAATTGTTTGTAACTAAGGCAGGTTTGGTTGGGGTTTTTTTTCTTCTTTTCCGTCGGGAAAGACAAGGGACCTGTCCCTTTTTAACCACTTGCTCTGAATGACTTTTATACCCAATATAAGTGAGAAAAGAGGATGAATGTCACCTCTCTTCTCTTTCTCCTCCTGCCGATGCATACTCCTTCTTTTGATTGACAGCTACTAATAACCTTCCTGCCCTAAGTGCCATGGAGACACTTTATTAGGACAAACAGCCAAGGAAATCTAGGAATGAAGCCAAGCCTGCAGTGAGTTATTATCGGGCTTGTATTTATCTCAGCTTTGTAATTTTTTTCAGTGATATGCAAATCCTGAAATAGATCTTCTTCTGTTGAAGGACAGGTCCCTCTGTTAATTGATCCACTGAGATTCAGCCTAACCTCTTTTAGCTATCAGCCAGGGAAACGGGCTACATAAAAGAGTCTCAGTGCTGTATACAGTTCACATAAATTCACTGTGCATTCTACAAGGAAAACTTCCGCACAGAAAATGCATTTTTAGTTCCTGGGCATATTTTACATATCAGTGTTATCTGCATAACAGATCAAACTGATTTGTTTATTTGTTTATTAGATATGTATGAGGGTGCACTTTCATAATCAAATGTGATTTTAGATGGAGCTTTCTTTCTTTCTGGAATGATACACCACAAACATGTATTGTAAAAACACATTAAATGAAATTCAGACATAATGAAAATGCATTTCTTCGAAATCACCTTTTTTAAAAAAAAGATGCTACATTACAGAAACACTTTATTACTAAGCAATTTGACTATTTGGGAATTAGCAACACAGGTGCATCTCCTACATGCCTTGAGATTCTGCAAACATTTTTTTGTTTCTTCGTGGAGATTTGCAGCAAACAGGTAACATGTTTTCAAATAGATCTTTTAATAGTATATTAATAACAACAGCATCAGGAAGGATTTACTTCTGCTTTGTCTTTCTATAGGGATAAGTCCATTTAACAAGCAATTTATTTGACAGAGAGCTGAATTTATAACAAGGAAAATGTTCAGGGAAACACTAATAATAATAATAATCGCAACAATAATAGTAATATCAAAGAGTCCAGAATGAAAAAGGATCAGCGTAAGAAATGGTTATTATTTTTACATTTACATAGCATCTCTCATCCATGAGAATCCCGAAGATCTTCATCAATCCCGAGTATAGTAACAACAGTAAAAGTATAGCTATTGCTGAGACTGGGAAGATAACCCCAAGAAGGGGCAAATTTGGAGCTGAGTTCAAACTCTGCTGAAGAGTGAACTGGGATCAATAATGCTCACACATTTTGGACCAGCTTTCATTTTTACACCTCATCTAAACCACAGCAACATGAAGAAGTATGGGGGAAATCTACTACCAAAACCTTTCCAGTTTCTCAGCCTAAGAGACAGAACGATGTGCAGTAATGAGGTGTGAGGCATGAAAGCCTGCACTCTAATCCCAGTTCTGCCCGCCAAATTATGTCATGGCCTTGAGCAAGTCATTTCACCTCTACTTCTTTAAAATGAGGATGATAAGCTTACAAGGCTCCAACTATGATTCTTACTCAGTAAGTATTTGTAAAGTGCTTCCAATATGTGAAATCCTTATGCACGTATGAATAATTTTTGTGAGCATGACCATAGTACCTGGAGTGGGGAGCTCCTGAAGGGGTAGCATTATTAGTGTTGGATGCAAGGGAATCTGTATTTCAACATAGATCAGAACCCAGACTTCAGACACTGAAAATGATAATTTCCTCAGCCAGATGTCTCCAGTAAGGTAATGGAAGAACTAGACAGGAACATCTTTACATGTTAGGGAGCTGAGATCTAGAATCAATGTCCAACTACAGCACTTCTGGACATGTCTGAGTCTTGCTGATTTTAGTGGTAATATGGCCTGTGTTTATAGCCAATGTGTTTAGGCTGACCGGGACGGAGAATCCTGAAAATCAAAATTGAACTTCTAAATTACTGGGCTATTTTGGGGAATGCAAATATATCTTCAAACTTTAATATGTTGCTGAAAGTCCAGCTTTTCTCAGTGAGGAGATTTAGAAATGGATTTTACAAGTTGAGCTGAGCTTTGCTCAACTCCTTTATTCTTTCCATCTGTCCTCAAAGAATTTTCTATCAACTGTCGTGTAGAAGCAAATTCACCAGGCAAAGCTGTTGTTTATAGAGCTCAGATACTTGTAACTCATATCTCTGGTGGCGCAATAGCAGCCCTAGATAAAATGTCTGTGTTACATTAAAGGTACAGTACTACAGCTTGAAAGATGTTAAATAATAATGGGTTGTGCAGATGATTACTGAATTGACATTGCAGGAGTTTATTCCTTTGTGTTTTTCTGGTTGAGGTCATTCCTGAGTAATGAAGATGTGAAATTAAATTATCACTCAGTCCTCTTCAGGTTTCTCTTTCTTCTCTGCAATTTCACTCTTCCATTTCCTCTTTAGTCATTTGCACACTAGTGTGTTAATGGTTTGGAGGAAATGTCTAGCAAATGACATCGCTTCAGGGTCTAGGGCTCTGTGGAGGAGTAAATGCATTAACATGAGATTTCACAAGATTTTATAGAAATTGTGGAGGGGAGTATTTAAGTAAAAGCATCCATGTTGCAAGAGTCAGTACTAGGATCTAGTAGATTTTCTCTTCAAAAAAAGGGGTTTGGAAATAGATTTTTCTCAATCTACTGTTTTTGTCAGAAAAATGAACTCTACAGAAGAAAGACCACAGCACTTTTGTACAGTGCTAGTTTCATAACAAGCTTTCCTTTCTGTGACTTCTGTTTTGTTTGAGTGAAATTGATCCAGCCGAAATTAGCTATGTTTTTGTGCCTAAACCCAGAAATTTCACAGGATTTTTTGGAAGCAATTCTATTTCATGCATGAAATGACAGTAAAGGCAAGCATCTCACATTCTGAGGAATTTATAATTTAACTGAGGGATTACTTTTTTTTTTTTGTACAGATAGATCAGGACAAGCAAATAAGATGATTGCAACTAGAAAAAAGATATACAAGTAGAAAGTTGGCAGCTTTCTGTATACATAGTGTGCAGAGAAACCATCGTGTATGTACTACAATAGCTCTAAAAGGCTACCACAGGAACCTATTATTTGTTATGTTAGATGCTACAAAACCAAGCAATTAATTAAGAGAGTTTCCCAACCTGATTCTCTGGGGAGGGTGATTTATATATGGAATCTTTGTGAGAAAGAGTAGGGCTTATTCCTGTATTTCTGGTTTTGGTACTTGATTTGTTGCAAACTAACTTGGATAATCTGTGATAGTTTTAAAGGACAGACAATAACTTTATATCTATCTCTTCCTTCCTCCATTTTGCACTCCCTTCCTCTTTGTATATAGAATGACATTTTGTGTATACACACATACACATATACTTTCTTGTATGTACTTTATTTAAAGTATGTATTTATATATACACAGGCTTATATTTGTGCAGATTGTATTTGCTACCTTATTGCAAATATAAAATGGGAATCTTATAATCAGTCTTTAATAATAAGGTGGGGGTTTTTTGGAAAAAGTTAGTAAGGCTTTCCTGAATTCTCTGGGATCACAATTAAGCCAGTGTTTAGTGTTTTAGGAACAGCTCTTGAAGTGCTTAATAAGTGAAAGAAAATTATGAAAAAACAGTGCTGTCTTTAGAAATGTGCTAATAAATAAGACATGCTAATTTTGATCAATCAGGTTAGTTAGAGTACATAACAGCTTTTAGGAGAGATTAACATCAGAAAAATCACTTTTTCTGGAACTGATAAACTTCACTAATTTTACGTTTATCTTAGTCAGCATGTAGAGAGCTGGGCAGGGATACATCATAAAGCCATCAGAGTTGGCCTGTGAGGATAATTTTCTCAGTACTGGCTTCAAACCTAAGGCACCGCCAAGGCAAGAGACAGCACAATTTAATCTGACCAAAGCAAAACATGGTGTGTTTTTTTTACTGATGCCATCTTTTCTTTTGTATCTACTCACAATAATCTGAGAACAAGGAAACTGTCAAAAAAGGCTTTTTTAAAACCCAGGACATTGGAATAAGGCTAGTCAGCTTTCCTTAGTGGACAAAGTGAAAGCGAAGTGTTCTAATCCTTAAAGTGTGAGGAAGTAAAGGTTTCTCAAAGTCAGGGCAATACAGCAGGTGACAGAGAGCACGTAGCCTACAGGCACGTCTACAGGCCATTCCCGGTTTTCTCACACATGCTATTAAAAGGATGTTTTATCCTGAGGCAAAGTTACACTGAAAGAGTTAAAAACCACTTTAGAACATCAGATGTCATGTCACAGTGCTTCAGAAACACTGCTGAAGTGTTGCAATGCATATAATGCTTTTGCTTCGCTTCATTTATCTTACCTAGGAAATCACTTTTAAGCCTGATCTAAAACTTGATTCAATCCTCAGCACTTCTTCTTAAAAAAAAAAAAAAATTTGGTTTAGCACTGACACAAGAAGCTTTAGACTAAACCAAATAATTTTTGTATCCCAAATTGACAAACATTAAAAATATTAAAATGACCTTCCAGTTTAGATAACAGTTGAAGATTGGCATAAATCCATTGAAAACAATGGTACTATGCTGATTTAAATCATCAGAGGTGCTACCAAAAGATATTTGGGGGAAACGAAGAAACTAACCCTAAAAGAAGCACGTCAGTTAAAATGAAAATAACCAGTATTTTCACAAAATCTAGTATATATAAAAGGACACACAAGAAAAACATCCTCTTGATCTGAAAGAGCAGGTAACTTACATTAATGTTTGAACTGCTGTAACTGATGACAGTACTAAAGTAAGAAAGTGAACAAAAAGTCTTGTTTATGTCAGGATAATATGACCCAAGACCTTTCCCTGCCCTTTGAAGGCATCTCTGTATAAGCAGCTAGTCAGGAGTCTGGCTGAAAGAGCTGGGAGGAAACAGGCTAGTGTTATAGACCAACCAGTATCTCTCACCAATAGGCAGGAACAAGTTTCGGATCTAAAATGCGATGGAATCTGTCAGGGGGAAACAAAAAAAAACATTTAATCTCTGTTTGCACATTCATTTTACAATCTCGCGCAAGCTGGCAAGAAATAAAGCAATGTTCTAGCTGTCTGAGCCTGGGAGCTGACTAAGGGGAAGTTGCTCTTGCGAGAACAAGGCAAAGCTGGATGCTGTCACTATTCACCAGCCAAGACCAGAGGAAGCTGGGTTGCTAGTCCAAGAGGACAGGCTATGGAGGGAAGAAGGCCTGAAGCTGCTTAAAACTGACGCCTGAACAAAGCAGGACTTCTTCCAGGCTGGTTCCTGACCCTAGTGAGTTGTATCCATGTGGTCCAGAGCTCACAGATATGTATAACACCCAGTTAGCCAAATCACAACGGCCAAGCCTGCATCTTTGCCCAGAAGAGTTTATCTGTTTGTTACCTTCTGGCTTTTGCCAGACAGAGCTTTCAGCCTGGCTATGAGCAGGGAGGAACATCCACGTGGCATTTGGAGTCACAAAATCATAGACTCATAGAATCATTTAGCTTGGAAAAGACCTTTAAGACCATTGAGTCCAACTGTAAAACTAACACTGTATAGGAGTTGCATTCACCCAGAGGTCAGTTCTTTACTATTATATTTCCTGTTCAGACCTTGTGGACAGGTCCTCTAGCTGCCCACATGTAGACAGAAAAAGCAGAGAAGGATCTTTGAAAGTGTCTCCACACCCAAGCCTGACCATTTGAAGGTGGTCTAACTTAGACTAATACTGGTATCTTTGCTGACATTGCCAACACAGTTAATGCCCTCTAAAAGCCTTGTTTAATGTGAACATCTGGCCCATTATGTAGCTGTTAACTGGAGTGAAACCATCATGCATGTTCCATATAAACAGCTTACTGTGTCATGTACTAACAGCATTAGATTTTTAACAGTCTGGGTGCTTTCAAGCTGACCCTTTCCTCAGAACTCTTTCCTAAATATTAACAACCCCTTTGGCTTGTACAGTTCCCAAGAGTATTTCTTCCACACATTATATAACTTGTTTAGTTTAAGTTTTTTCACTCCACACAGCAACCTTAAATTGCTTTCTCATCTGCTGCTGGACCCATCTTGTTCATCTCAGTAGCCAGAAACAGCATAACCTGAAATACAAGCATGTTTCTACAGAAAGACAAAAGAATCCCTCTAGCTAATCTGACATATTCCATTTTGAATCATCCTAGCTATCATATACTGAAAGTGTCAGAAGTCACAGTAAGGCCCAAGTATATACAGCTTCTCCTGTGCTGGACCCCCTATCAAGCCATGCCATTACTGTCATGAGCTGGATGAGTTATACAAGAGAGGAAGGGTTATTGGGTTTTGTTACAAATACCACACCTGTCAGTGAAGTGAAAGGCATGCCACATCCAAAAAGGTGATGTATGACATGCTTTTCATTTCACTAGGTGGGATAGGGGAACAAAGAAACTACGTTTCACATGCCTTGTCTTCCACTCACAATTTGTCTAAGTGATTTCCTTGTTATTGTTTTCCACAAGGTGCTCCGATCAGAAACTAAATTGTATTTTAGTCTATTTACAAAATGAAATGTGTTGTCTACTGTGCAGTTCTTACCTTTGAAAAATAAGATGAATAAAAACTGATATAAATGAATGTGTCTCCTGTTGTTAGTGGAGTCTACAGTGGAGCCTGAGCCTAAAGCTAGGCATTGCAGATCTGCATGAGGAACCTGGAGTTTCTGGAAGATTGCAGTATGGTTACACACTGCAGGCATTGCTGGCACCAGAAAAATCTCTCAGTCTTCTGGCAATAAAGCTGCATTGTCTCAAGGGCTACTAAACCTGTGGACAGTTTCTTCACAGACCCACTCACTGCGTTCCCTTACCTTCCACCTTTATTTTCCTCACACCCTTCTTAGCACACTTTGCATACTTTTTTATCACTGCTTTTATTATTCTATGAAAAGCAATTTAGCTACCTTCAGTACCTTAGGTATTTTACTAACTTTCCCAAAAATATTCTGTACAACAGTATCCATAATTAAATAATAGAGGTTTCACTTGAGGGGACCAAAACCAGATTGATTGTTTTTAAACACTTCCTGAAGTACAAATGCTTAATGTGGATAGAGAGCTATGATTCAGAAGCTGCAGGAACCCAGTTCTGGTCCCTGGTTTGTGTGCTCTGTTTTGTCTTGCTGTTTGCAGCAGCATGTTAATTCTGAAAGTGACATATTGCTTTTGAGTGAAAAGAAGTTATAAAATGAGCCGGAAATATAGCATCTCAATAATACCTCCATAACAAATGTTTCACACTGGATTCCATTATAAGTGTCATATTCACTCTTATGGCTTTGCACAGGAACAAATTTTCTGATTACTGCCAGGGTACAAAGAGAAAAGTTTCTGGCAAACATGCAGCCCATTTATCAAGGCATACTCAAGGTATGATGGATTACAAAAGTATGCCAGAATAGTGGCCTGCTAAAGTTCTGAATAATTATTGGAAAGACTTTTTTTTAAAAAAACCCTCAACAACTAAATTTCAAAAAAATAGTTTTTGAAAAGTATTATCCTACAGGTAGCTTCCCCTAGATAATTACTTTGATCATCCAGCAACACAGGCATGCTTTTTGTAGGGGGAATCCTTTAGCCGAACACTCTAGAGGTTCAACCTGGGCTGTCTTTGAGCACAATACAAAGAATTAGGAACACAGAATGTGCAGTTCATCTAACTTTAGGTAGAGATATACATTAATGCAGCTGACTCACCAAAACCATCTGTATTCTAGGTAGCCAGACCAATTCAGTGGTGAGACTACCTTATGTACCAGAGCTGAGCTTGGTGTACATGGGGATGGGGAATCATAGAATCATAGAATAGTTAGGGTTGGAAAGGACCTTAAAATCATCTAGTTCCAACCCACCTGCCATGGGCAGGGACACCACACACTAAACCATGTCACCCAACACTCCATCCAACCTGTCCTTGAACACTGCCAGGGATGGAGCATTCACAACATCCTTGGGCAACATGTTCCAGTGCCTCACCACCCTCACTGTAAAGAACTTCTTCCTTATATCTAACCTGAACTTCCCCTGTTTAAGTTTGAAACCACTACCCTTTGTCCTATCACTACAGTCCCTAAGGAAGAGTTCCTCTCCAGCATCCCTATGGGCCCCTTCAGATACTGGAAGGCTGCTATGAGGTCAACACGCAGCCCTTCTCCAGGCTGAACAGCCCCAACTTTCTCACCCCGTCTTCATACAGGAGGTGCTCCAGCCCCCTGATCATCCTTGTGGCCCTCCTCTGGACTAGCTCCAACAGCTCCATGTCCTTCTTATGTTGACGACACCAGAAGAACTGCACACAGTGCTCCAAGTGAGCTCTCACGAGAGCAGAGTAAAGGGGCAGGATCACATTCTTTGACCTGCTGGTCATGCTCCTTTTGATGCAACCCAGGATACGGTTGGCTTTCTGGGCTGCAAGTGCACACTGCCGGCTCATGTTCAGTTTCTCATCAACCAACACCCCTAAGTCCTCCTCTGCAGGGCTGCTCTGAATCTCTTTTCTGCCCAACCTGTAGCAGTGCCTGGAATTGCCCCTGATCCAGGTGTAGGACCTTGCACTTGGCTTGGTTGAACTTCATAAGGTTGGTATTGGCCCACCTCTTGAGCGTGTCAAGGTCCCTCTGGATGGCATCCCTTCCCTCCAGCGTATCAACCGAGCCACGTAACTTAAGTGTTGTCGGCACACTTGCTGAGGGTGCACTCAATCCCACTGTCCATGTCACCAACAATGATGTTGAACAGGATCGGTCCCAACACCGATCCCTGAGGGACACCACTCCTCACTGGTCTCCAACTGGACATTGAGCCATTGACCACAACTCTTTGCGTGTGGCCATTCAGCCAATTCTTTATCCACTGAGTGGTACATCCATCAAATTGATGTCTCTCCAGTTTAGAGAACTGCCCTGCCCACAGGGCTTTCCTCACCACAGTGCAATTTAGCCTACAACATAGGTCATCATCTCTACATTTTTCTCCTTTCATCATCCTAAGATTTCTGTGCCCCTGCACTTTAAATATCTAATGATTGTTTATGGCCAAACATCCTCAGCGTAACAGGTATCAGGAGCACCCCGCACATGGGTGGAATTTCCAGCAGGCAACTAAAAAGAGTAAGGAACACATATGAGGTATAAAGGGTCTGTTACCTAAGGAGCATTAAGTGCTAGAAAGTTTGAAGTTACCAGAGCTGTGTCTTTCACTGTCTTTCTCACACCCACAGACTAGGAAACAACTAGTAGCATTGGCAAAACTGAAAACTGCAG
The DNA here is from genome assembly GCF_004027225.2 of Strigops habroptila. Lineage (NCBI taxonomy): Eukaryota > Metazoa > Chordata > Aves > Psittaciformes > Psittacidae > Strigops > Strigops habroptila. The sequence continues at coordinate 59,368,724 of NC_044278.2, forward strand.
GCTGAATAGTGATGGTTTCAGCGTTTTAAACAGTAGTTTCTGTTTAATGAGTGGCCAGTTTCTGTATTTACACCTGGTAACTATTCAACAATGCCTGTATTCAATCAAGAATGAATTAAATCAACCATCACGAGATGGTTGAGTTTGAGATCCTCAGGACAGTGAGAAGAGCATGCAGCACGCTCACTGCCCTGGACTTCGAGAAAGCAGACTTTGGCCTCTCCAGGAACCTGCTTAGTAAGGTTCCATGGGATATAGTCCTAGAGGGCAGGGGGGCCCAAGACTGCTGGTTGATATTCAAGGATCACCTGCTAAGTGCTCAGGAGTGTTGCATCCTGACTAGAAGGAGGTGCAGCAGGAGGGCCAGGAGACCTCCATGGATGGACAAGGAGCTGCTGAGGAAACTTAGAGGGAAAAAAGAAGCTTATAGAAGGTGGAAGCGAGGACAGGCGGCCTGGGAAGAATATAGGAGCATTGCCCGGGAAGCTAGGGACCAGCTTAGGAAAGCTAAGGCCCAGCTAGAATTAAGTTTGGCAAGGGATGTGAAAGATAACAGGAAAGGCTTCTATAGGTACATAGCAAATAAAAGACAGACTAGGGACAACGTGGGCCCTCTCCAGAAGCTATCGAGAGAACTGGCTACCATGGATTTGGAGAAGGCTGAGGTTCTTAACGACTTCTTTGCCTCAGTCTTCACTGGCAAATGCTCCGACCACACCACAAAAGTCTTGGAAAGCAGATGCAGGGACCGCGAAAATGAAGACCTTAGGTGCACTGTAGGAGAGGATCAGGTTCGAGACCATCTTAAGAACCTGAACGTGCACAAGTCCATGGGACCTGATGAAATCCATCCATGGCTCCTGAAGGAGCTGGAGAATGAAGTTGCTAAACCACTGCCCATCATATTTGAAAAATCGTGGCAGTCAGTTGAAGTTCCCGATGACTGGAAGAAGGGTAATATAACCCCCATTTTCAAGAAGGGGAAAGTGGAAGACTCAGGGAACTACAGACCAGACAGCCTCACCTCTGTGCCTGGCAAAATCTTGGAGCAGTTTCTCCTGGAAAACATGCTAAGGCATATGAAAAACAACAAGGTGGTTGGTGACAGCCAACATGGCTTCACTAAGGGGAAATCCTGCCTGACCAATTTGGTGGCCTTCTATGACGCACCCACGGAACTGATGGGACAGGGGCAGAGCAGTTGACGTCATCTACCTGGAATTGCGCAAAGTGTTCGACACTGTCCCACACAACATCCTTGTCTCTAAATTGGAGAGACATCAATTTGATAGATGGACCACTCAGTGGATAAAGAACTGGCTTGATGGCCGCACACAAAGAGTTGTGGTAAATGGCTCTATGTCCAGTTGGAAACCTGTAACGAGTGGTGTCCCTCAGGGATCGGTGTTGGGACCGGTCCTGTTCAACATCTTTGTTGGTGACATGGACAGTGGGATTGAGTGCACCCTCAGTAAGTTTCCTGACGACACCAAGTTGTGTGGCTCGGTTGATACGCTGGAGGGAAGGGATGCCATCCAGAGGGACCTTGACACGCTCAAGAGGTGGGTCAATGCCAACCTTATGAAGTTCAACCAAGCCAAGTGTAAGGTCCTACACCTGGATCAGGGGCAATCCCACGCACTGCTACAGGTTGGGCAGAAAAGAGATTCAGAGCAGCCCTGCAGAGAAGGACTTGGGGGTGTTGGTTGATGAGAAACCTAACATGAGCCGGCAGTGTGCGCTTGCAGCCCAGAAAGCCAACCGTATCCTGGGTTGCATCAAAAGGAGCATGACCAGCAGGTCAAAGAATGTGATCCTGCCCCTCTACTCTGCTCTCATGAGAGCTCACTTGGAGTACTGCGTACAGTTCTGGTGTCCTCAACACAAAAAGGACATGGAAGTGTTGGAGCGAGTCCAGAGGAGGGCCACAAGGATGATCAGGGGGCTGGAGCACCTCCTGTATGAAGACGGGGTGAGAAAGTTGGGGCTGTTCAGCCTGGAGAAGGGAAGGCTGTGTGGAGACCTCATAGCAGCCTTCCAGTATCTGATGGGGGTCTATGAGGATACTGGGGAGGGACTCTTCCTTAGCGATTGTAGTGGTAGGACAAGGGGTAATAGCTTCAAACTTAAACAGGGGAAGTTTAGATTAGATATAAGGAGGAAGTTCTTTACAGTGAGGGTGGTGAAGCACTGGAATGGGTTGCCCAGGGAGGTTGTGGATGCTCCATCCCTGGCGGTGTTCAAGGCCAGGTTGGACAGAGCCTTGGGCCACGGGCCAGGTGTCCCTGCCCATGGCAGGTGGGTTGGAACCAGATGATCTTAAGGTCCTTTCCAACCCTTACTATTCTACTATTCTATGATTCTATGATTCTATGAAATATCACTGGGGTAGGCAATGCATTTGAGGTATTTCAGATAGGATTCACATGCCTATCTGTAGCCATCTAGAGCGTACCCAGCCTTAGAGTGTGGCAACTATCCTCCTCCATCTATGAACGGGGGAAAGAGAGAAAGAGATTTTTAATGCCTGATTTGTCATCCTAGAAAACCTCCTTCGTATGGGATGAATTGCCTTCATGTCATTGACAGGAAAAGGGACTCAGATATTCACTTCCGCTGGTGCCTGCAGCTGGTCACAACTCAAAAGCCAGTGTCAGAGAGGAGTCATCCCACACAAGAAATGCTGATGACCTCTCAAAAACCTGAGGAAAACAAAGGATTCCCATAGAAAATTGTATTGCTCCCTGGAGCTATTTTCTCATTGAAAATGAAATACCATGTGCTGACCAAACTTATTTTTTACCTCACTGTGCCCAAACTCGCTCATTTTCATGAAAATATAACCCTGATCAAGGTTATTATTAACCTGTGTAACCCATGTTAGTAGTGGTTGAAAAAGTTAGTCTAACCTAATCACCTCAAGTTTCAGAAAGATCTGTTGGTCATTGCACTTTTTTCCAATTCTCAATTTTTGTGCTTTCCTCATTTGTACCATTTTCACATTTTATTTCTTCATTTACAGCCCTTTTCTCGTTTGCATTTTCTCTCTTCCATGCAACAAAGAAGTTTCTCATTTACAAGCTGGCACCTGTGGTTTTGAATAGCACCTTTTAATATAAGTTATATGAATGAGATGTGCTGCATGATTTTTCAGTGTACCTTACGCAATAATTGACCTCACATAGATTATCAGTTACTCATGGCCCCCTTCCTTAAAAAGGGTCCTAAACAGCCAATCACAATTTAAAGGCATATTATTCTGCCTTAAACACATTTATTCACAGTACCTTTCACAAGTTATTGGCCATTTTCTTTCCCAGAATTAAGGATTATTGAAGCTTGCGCAACGAGAACTTTGTTCTTCATAACTCATCCTCTTACTTGTTTATGCAGTGAAGCATTATAATGTGCAGATAGTTGCTTCAGAGGACTTATGACTGCACTAGCTGTACAAAGACGAGGACAAAGACAAGTCAAGAGGAAGGAAAACATTTACAACATAATGAGAAGGTAAATCAACTTACATTTGCTGCAAGTAGGTTGATGGAAAATATCACTAATGTTCCCTTCTAGTTGTGAAGAACATAGTGCTTTATCTGGTCTCTTCTTTGGGATTGAAGAGTCCAGATTTTACATGCTTAATTTCTGATACTTAGACAAATGTAAGTTAAAAAAAAAAAAAAAAAGGCAGGGAGTGGACCTCTTGAGAATTCCTGTTAGAGCTGCAGTGGTCCACTACTAGAAATTTGGTTTGGGGGTTGAAAAACTGCCCAGACTCTCTGCTAAGGTAGCTGGAGTTATGCGCAACACTGTTTTGAATCCTAGTTTCCTAAATTAAGAGGGGGGGAAGTAATACCATCTAGCTTTGGGTGTATCCAAAATGGCAAATGAGGTGTGATGCGAGACATTACATTCTGGAAATGATCCTTACCTTGTCAAAAATCATGTCAGTTCTGCCATCAGAGCATTTCTGAGCGTTCCCAGTTAACAAAAGCACAAAGAATTGCAGTGCCCACTGATATGTTCAGAGGTTAATGCTCAGTGCATTTATTAATTTCACCCCGCTTACTCCCTCGTGTTTGTGGGGTCTTCCATACTGGCCGTTTGCAGAGTGTTTGGAGATCTGCAAAAGGAAAGGAGCAAGAATTGCTAATTACTACTGTAACTGATGGAAGATTGCAATAATCTTTAGCAAGTTTTGGATCAAAGCTTGAATTACTGAATATACTTTAAAGACTTTTTATTCTCTCTCAGTTTATAAGAAATATATGTATGCATGCATAAACACCACCACAAAGAGAAAGGTATGAACTGAATCCTGAGCAAAACTAGCAACTTCTCTTGTTATATGTATCCCATATCCCTGGCTGGTGTTGCTTAAATGACCCTTATGTGGTAGGATAAGAAAGAATAATATATGATTAATTTCTATTCTGAAACCTTGTTTGAAAGGTGCTTTATTTGCATTAGCATTCATAATTACTTAATGACAAATCAGATATGGTTCATTGCTAGTAAGTGTGGAAACGTTGTCTGAAGGATGTAGTTTAATTAGTATACTCCTAAAAACACGTCCCTCATGACCATTGGATGTAATCATTATTTTATGTATGTAACTGTGAAATTTATGTTTACTCAGCAGGCTAGAAAGCATCTTTTTTGTTTGGTTTTTTTTTTCCAAAGCTATTTAATGCAATACATTTAGACCTTAAAGAAAACCAGAAACTCTCCCCAACAGCAGGTACTAAATAAATAAAAAAAAATTAAAACAACTATTATTGCAGTGAAGCAGATGTATTTTTTTAAAAAATATAACCAACATAATATTGCATCCATAAAACTTAGCAGGAGGAATAAATATGCAGGGAAGCTCATTTTAATTCCTCAGTTAATAACTTAGACAGAGGAGATGCACATACTCCTAGATCAATGAGACAATTTGGGCATTCTTTTATTGTTGATTAGTGAATCTGAAAATGACCTCATTTCAAGGGCATTAAGCGACTTCTCTTCTCTGTGCTGCTATAACACAAGTGAATACTGTGAACACTTTTTCTACCCAGGCTGCTGTATAATCTCAGGATGCCCTTTCCTTGGTGACACAGAGGACAGTGGCAGCAACCGAAAAATCATCAGAACTTTATGAAGACATCTTTAAAAGTCACACAGTCTCTTCAATAGCAATCTCATTTTTCCTTAAACCTCCTCCTGGAAAAGGGAGTCCTTCTTTGGGCATTTCCAGTGGGCTCTGGGAAACTAGTTATGGAGTCAGATATTACTTAAGCTGTGTAAGGGAATTGGCCTCTCTTTCACCTGCAAAGAGGCTACAATTAAAAGAGACAATAATTTTCCTTCACTTTCTTCAATGCATATTTCTTGAATATGCATATTTTTAGGATACATATTTTTAGGATTTTAGTATACAACTATTCATATTTTAGGATACATTCTACCTGATATGGTTTCTACTTTTTTTATTTCTGCTCCTGATTCTTTATTGGCTTCAGGCTAGGACTGGTAACTTAGAGATAGGTGCCTTTTGCCCCTCTAAGTACCAAGCCCTTAGGTTTTAAAGTCTTTTTTGTTTATCAGGGTTTGCCTGTATATTAGGCACAGGCAATCTAAATGGGTTACAAGTATCTCTGTGCTTCTGTCACCCCTGCTCCTGAGTAATCTGGCTCTGCAGTGCAGTGCCTCCAGTGATCCCCACCTTATTATTACTTCTTGCCTAGAGAAAACCTGGCTGCTGGACAGGGGTGAGAAGCATGTGCTTTCTGTTTGAACATCCCCCACCGTTGGTATAAATGTGTGCCCCCAAGAAGTGATGTGATATGAAAAGAGGAGAAACATGGCTCCTCTTTTTTGCAGATTGTCACTGGGACTGTGTCTGCACTTAGTATTACGAAGAACAACTCCTGATATTACAATAAAAAAATAAGTAATAAATGTGCCCATTAATCTTGAGTGGTAGTGAAAAAAAGAGTCAACTTTTGAAGCAATAGGATTGTAAACATGACAGAATGCTTTAGTACTTACTTGGTCCATGGTGGCCTAGTTCTGCAGGGTTTGGTGAAGGATGCTGAACGCTTTCCTTTCCCACTCTCTATGCAGGCCCTTCATCCACCTGTGTTCTCCCAGAGGGCATAGACGTTCTCCCAAACTACACTAGTAGTTTGGACCAAGGCAAAAATTTCTGTATTTTCTAATGCCAGCAAGGAAGCAAATATGATAAATGAAATGTAAATGAAAACTAATGCAAGTGTCCCTTCAAAATCACACCAACTGAAAAATGTAAAGCACAGTCATAATCCAAAATAAAAGGTGTTTTGGTTTTGTTTTTTTATTTTGCAGTGTTCAGGAAACGTGTCCTTTTGCTTTGCCTTTTATGATATGTACCTTAAGTATCACAAAGCAAAATAGGGCATCTTACGCAAATCTCCATGAAGAAAACTCTGTAGGGAATGACACAGGGCCATTGTCTGAAGGACACTTTCTTTTATGATGAAAATAGAATTTAATATGCGAGAAAGAGCACTTCCCTAACTGAAAAACAGATTGAATAGCTGAAGCAGGGGTGTGTGGATTAAGACTGTAGCTAGGAATGTACAGAGAGCCTGTTGAAGGGGTGGAGGGCAGGTGGTACAGATTGGCAAGATTGCTGGGTGTGGGCTGTTAGAAATCTGTATGGGGAGTAGTCATGAGGGAGACAAGAAGTGTTGCTCACACCACAGAAAACTTTTTGAGGTAGAGGATGAATAGTGTGAAGATTCAGAGAAACATTTTGCCATAAAACTTTGTGCTTTTATCTCAGTACTAAGCACATTTTCACATTCATTCCCATTTTTCTTATTTATTAAAAACAAAGCAAAACAAAACCCCACAAAAACTTTAACTTGTCCTCTGGGTTTTTTTTTTTGGGGGGGGGGGGCAGGGAAGAGAGGAAAAAGAGTAGGGTGCTGAAAGGAACCTGACTTTGTGTCTTTGTGATCCTATGTGCTTGTTTTTTGGTTTTTTGTGGGTTTGTTTTTGTTTTTTTTTAAATTCTGCAGTGGAGGAATAGGGACCATCCCACACAACAGGAAATGTACATTGGAACTGAAACGAGTTTACATGTCATATGAGTTCAACAAGTCCAAATCTTTAATGGCAAAGCATCAACTGCCTTGCCATGGAAAATTCCCCGTTGTTAGAACTGCAGGTTGTTGGTGTTATTTAAAGAATAAAAACATTTTGTTTTCAAACCTCATATGTCACTAAGAGTGAGGGAAATCTTTTAAAGACAACAACCAAAATCAGACACAATAACACAGCTTTATGCCACTCATGCATACATAGCAAGGAACAGTGGAAGATATCTTTAATAAATAAAAATTCAGAACCCTGTATTAATACTGTCTTACCTGTTCAGAATAACGTGATTGTACTGAATTAAAAAAAAAAAAAAAAAAAAAAAAAACCAAAAAACCAAAACTATTTAAGAGCAAGAACTGTACTTACAACTATACCGAATATGAAATGGAAAACTTGTTAGACAAATTACCAGACAAAGAAGGCATTACATAAGTTAGAATTTTATCAATATTTCTGAATATTGAATACGCTGTCTAACTGACCCAACACTGTCTTACAATTGATTAAATTTCCAAAGGAAATCTATGTAACTATAGCAAGTATGTCTTTTATTTAGTGAAAACACAAAATCCTCTAAAATTTAAATCAATGGGATATTCTGCTTTGCTTCATCAGAGATGCCTGTTTTAAAGATGGTCTCCCTGAAACTGAAAATCGTCCACTCACGTCACAGACTTCATCCTCTGTCAATATTGAAAGAAAACTGACGGCAAGGACATCTGTTGTATGAAGCAGATGTGGGTCTTGGTTGCCAGCAATGGTCCTGCAACTGACATGCAATACCACAAGCCTTAGGAGCATAAAGAATTTGCACTTTTGCTACTACTGTTGAAGACAATCAGCTTATACCAATGCAAAACCAATGCAAAAGTATAGATATAGGGTTGTTGGTTACATGAAAAATCTGCCTAGTCTTGCCTTTGACAGTGGCCAATTAGAGATCCAACAGGGAAACTGCATAAATGATACTTCTGCTCCTTGATCTCCCTATATGGAGCAACATGTGTTATGGGCATCTCCTGAGAGATTATATTTGCAACTTGTATTTAATGGCCTTTCATGGACTTTTCCACCATGAAATTGAGTTCCATTAGTCTTCCTATTATGTTAATATCTGTTACACAATTATGTCACCTGTTACCTATTATTACCTGTTATACAAGTATATGATGCACTATGTGTTCTTTCTCATGGCTACCTCAAGCAATTTCCCCACTTATTCATGTTGCTTCCTGTCCAGCAATAAATCCAGCAAGACAAAGATTTATAGAGTTTAGTGGGACTCAGATGAGGCTCAGAGTGGCCTTCAGGGTTGCTCTTCTCAATCAGGGCTTTAGACAGAAAATGTCATGATGAGGCAGCCTTGTACAGTTGTATCGTTCCTAGCGCAATTATAGCAAGTAGCATGAACAACCTCTGGTTGTGATTACACTGTTCTTTGGTTTGTAAGAACTGATATCCCTTACCAGCTTGTTCACCTAGTTCCACTGCAGATGCTATTTTTATTAACATAATTGCTTTATCTTTCTTGAAACTTTCCAAGCAGCCTTCAATTATTATTCAATAATAACATACAGTGGTCAGTTCAACAGGCTAATTATATGATGCAATGGTAAAAAAAGTATTTAATTTTTTCACTTCTACGTTTGGTGCCTTTTCCTTTCACTGAATGCCCTCTGTGTCTTACTGTAGAACAGAGTAGTGAGGACTACCCACCGCTTTTCTCTGTACCACTCATTACTATATATGTCATCTCCTATTCTTTTTGCTTCGCACTAAATAATCTTTTCAATTTCTTTTCATATGAACACTCCCTTTCCAACTAATATGTATTTTTCTGCCCTTTTTCAGACCTTTCTTCTTCTACTGTATCTTTCTGAAATGTGACTGAAGCCGTATAGATTATTCAACACGAGAATGTAACCTCCATTTATAGAATGACATTATAATAATTCCTGTATTAGTCTCCATCCCCTTCTTAATATAGCCTAACATCTGAGAACCTTATCAAAAAGTGAAATGTGAAGCAATTAAATCTACAATACGTAAATCTGAACCTGACAGGCCTATAAGAAAGATATTCTTTATGTACAAAAAATAAAACTCTATATTAAGGGAACAAACAAAAGATGATGCATGGGAAGTGATAAAGAGGATTAATAACAAGAAATGGCTATAAGACCTTCATCACAAAATCCATGAGCTAAATTCTGATCTCCATTACAACCTCAATGGATACTACGAACATTAGTAACCTGCAATTATGCTGTATAAAGGCTGCTGAGTCGCATTGTAATTAACATCCTTTAGGGTGACCACAGTAATTTTAAATGTTATCGTTGAATATACAAATGAAAGTGGAAGGTGTTGAATATTCTATAGCAAAGTAGAAGCTGATGTCAGTTTTATATTTTTTTTATATTCCCCCACAGAAGGATTTCTTTCTAACAGAAGTGCAGTCAGCCACAATTTGAATATTTTCCAAATTATTTTTTTTCCAGTCTTGTCCAGATTTCCTAAATATTGCCATCTACAGATTTTAAAATTAAAATGACAATGATAAATATTGTTGTAATTACAGAAGTAACCCCTACTTACACTACTGAAGTTGGAGACTGCCTTGCCTCTAATAAAACTAAGGAAATCCTCAAGGCTGATGTAAATTTGCATCTTTTTGCAGCGCTGTTTGCTGTCAGGAGTTACCAGAATACTCATCACAGTGGATTAAGAGAAGAGAGGCTGTAGCCCACCTGTACCACCTTTCCTTTCTACTGGGATTCACTGTTCAGGGAAAAATACCTGTTGCTGGTTTAGAAACAAGTGGTTTCCTTTGCATTCATCCAATATTTAAGGCAAAACTCATTAAAGTTCATTGTGAGCATAAGAATTGTGTCGCTTGTGAGTTACATCATGGTAGTTCCAAGTTCTGGATAATGGTTTCAGTGGCTGAAAATAGAAAGGCAAGTGCCAAAATCCAAAGGTTGCTGGGAATAAGGAATTTTGACACATCTATGAGGTTTAGCGAAGACTTTGTACTTCATCCAGCAACATTTACCATCCTCAGAAATGGCCCAGTTATTGTAGAATCATAGAATCATAGATGGTTAGGGTTGGAAAGGACCCTAAGGTCATCTAGTTCCAACCCACCTGCCATGGGCAGGGACACCTCACACTAGACCATGTCATCCAACACTCCAGCCAACCTGGCCTTGAACACTGCCAGGGATGGAGTATTTACCATTTCTCTGGGCAACCTGTTCCAGTGCCTTCTTCCTTATACCTAACCTGAACTTCCCCTGTTTAAGTTTGAAACCATTACCCCTTGTCCTATCACTACAGTCCGTAATGAAGAGTCCCTCTCCAGCATCCTTATGGGCCCCCTTCAGATACTGGAAGGTTGCTGTGAGGTCTACATGCAGCCTTCTCTTCTCCAGGCTGAACAGCCCCAACTTTCTCACCCTGTCTTCATACAGGAGGTGCTCCAGCCCCCTGATCATCCTCGTGGCCCTCCTCTGGACTAGCTCCAACACCTCCATGTCCTTCTTATGTTGAGGACACCAGAACTGCACACAGTGCTCCAAGTGAGCTCTCACGAGAGCAGAGTAAAGGGGCAGGATCACATCCTTCGACCTGCTGGTCACGCTCCTTTTGATGCAACCCAGGATACAGTTGGCTTTCTGGGCTGCAAGTGCACACTGAAGCCGGCTCATGTTCAGTTTCTCATCAACCAACACCCCTAAGTCCTTCTCTGCAGGGCTGCTCTGAATCTCTTTTCTGCCCAACCTGTAGCTGAGCCTGGGATTGCCCCTGATCCAGGTGTAGGACCTTGCACTTGGCTTGGTTGAACTTCATAAGGTTGGTATTGGCCCACCTCTTGAGCGTGTCAAGGTCCCTCTGGATGGCATCCCTTCCCTCCAGCGTATCAACTGAACCACACAGCTTAGCATCATCGGCACACTTGCTGAGGGTGCACTCAATCCCACTGTCCATGTTGCTGACAAAGATGTTGAACAAGATCGGTCCCAACACCAACCCCTGAAGGACACCACTCGTTACTGGTCTCCAATTGGACACTGAGCCATTGACCACAACTCTTTGCGTGTGGCCATCCAGCCAATAATCCAGCCAGTTTGGTCCTTCTGTGCTTGGAGGCCAGTGCTGTGCCTGTGAATAACCTTCTCTTCAGCTTTGTGCTCTGCACCACTGAGGAATTCTGCAGCTCCGCATATGCTTGAACCTCAGCCCTTACACCACAGTGAAGTTTTTCAAGGCAATTTTAATTGTGCTATAGATGTTCCTTAACTTCTCATTAGCCCTGGGTTTCGGCTTTCCATATATACATGGAAAAGAAAAAATTCCTTCAATACATAGCAGCTGGTTAACTGCTTGACAGAGCAAATCAGTGCTGTACAACAAATGAAGTGGATATTTTATCTAATTGAAACATGAGAGTGAATTCTTCTGCTAGACAAAATACAGTTTTCCAAGAGGGAATTCCGCATTGATACTGACCAAAATTTCCAAACTTGTGAGAAGCTCCATAACGTCTTTAAGCTGTCATAAAGCCAACTTTTCTTCTATTTTTCCAAATATGAAAGCTACTTGACCAAAGATTAAATTTATTTCCCAGATAGAGATGAAATAAGGCTGTTATCCAAGCAAAGTCCTTAAATGTGCGTACAGCTTAAATATGTAAGTAGATCATTTGAAGTTCGATATTTCACATGTCACTGTAGTGAAAGACTGGACTGTAGATAACTCTACTTCTTTCTTTTTCAGGTAAATAGAAAGAAATCTTACACATGCCATTTTATTGGGTACAATTAAAAAAAATATTTTCTAAGCACAAGAAATGTTTATGTTTTATTTGTTTGAAAACTATTACTTTAGCTTCAAATGCAGGAATATGCCTTTGAATAAAACCACTGACATTTTGGATTGATAAGTCTTTAAATTAATGATACATTTAAATAAATAGCTAAATTGCTATTGAATTTCATGTTACATCTACATTAATAATACCAAATGAATTAGTCATGATTAATGTTATAAAGAATATAAAATGAATTAATAATGATTGGCCACTTATTGCAAAATGGGCAACACTTCATAATAAGTGGCAAATCATTCTTACTTCCTTTGGTATTTCTTGCAATAATTTTAATCATGATGAATTCTTTTGATATTCAGGTGCACATAATACAAGATTCCATAGGAAGTCCAGTGTAATTTAACATAATTTTACTGAAATGACTCATTTAAAGCCTGCCACTTTATTTGGGGCCAGATCCAGGCTGAACTTAACTTAGGCACTTTGGGGTTTGTCTATCTGGAACAATATAGGTGTCATGGGATGTCCTTCAGAGTAATGGATGCTGGTGCAGAAGTGGCTAGGTGGGTGCAGAAGTGAGTCAGACTCTGTGGGTGCGCAGGTGATTGAGCAGGCCTGTTCATGATAAATAATTTATACCAAATTAAGCTTCCAATTAAAACTCACCTTTAAGGTTTCAGTTTTTTTAATATATATATATATAAGCAAATTAATACCAATAATTTATTCCAGTGTTAAGGTCATAACTAGTATGCAGTGACTGTCAATTCTCTCTTTGGGCAACTCTGTTTCCTGGGATCCCTCATCTCTTCATAGAAAATATTCCTGCTTTAAAGAGTTGATTTTTACAGATGTCTGGTCTGTGGTCGTGATCCTGTAGTGAACAGGCAGAACACAAGGCCAGCAAAACAAAGCTTGAGTAGACTTAAAGGGGAAGTAGACTTAAAGTAGACTTAAAGGATGTTTTAATTTTGGTAACAACAGGGAAGGAAGAAAGTGTGAGCAAAACTAGAGGTGACTGTGTGCTAGACATGCTTGAAGCCTGCATGCATGCACAAACGCACTGACAAACCTTACTCTTTGTATAAATAAATTTTCTGGTAGAGATATTTGTGGGGCTTTCTTTAAAAATGTAAGTACAGAAAGCACTCAAATCAACATGTACCTGGAGCTGCCATGTAGGAGAAATCACGAATAGTTTGATGTTTGTCTTCTTGGTGGACAGCTTTATTTTGAGGTTGTGGGCAGGCAACACAGGCAATGACTGGAGCTGGGAGTCTTTCACTGGCTTGCAAGTACTAGTATGGTTACAGGCTCGAGCCTAACAAACACCAGACCACAGATTTCTCTTCACACACTGTGAAAATTATCAGTTAAGCATTTTTTTTTCCATTAATGTAAGTTTAAATACTTAAAAGAAACAAGATAAATTTTTATTAAAGCTGTTATGGTTAGATCAACATTGTGCTGTTGCTAAGTAGACAACCTAACAGGTTGGTTTTAGACCCAAGTTTAAGAAGTAAAAATATTGTTGCCAAACAAGTAAAATATGCTGTGACTAAAATGTCATGTTAGAGCTTTATTTTAGTTTTACGGGGTTTCTCTTAAAGATTTTTACTAAGGATTTCATTCTTAAATAGTAAAAGGAAAAAAACCGCAAACAAACAAACACACAAACAAAAAACCCCAACCAAAACATCCAAAAAAAAAAACCCCAAACAATAACCTAATTTAAATTTGCACTAAATGTTTTTGGTTTTTCTTTTTTGTTAAAAATGTCATTTAGATACTTTAAAATACACATTATTTCTGACTTCATAAGAAAAAAGCTTGTTGCCAATTATTCACCAAGTAGAACTGAAAATTGCCCCCATGGTGATACTTTTCAAATGGTGTATCAGAGAAAATGTCTTACCTCATGAGAAACTCCCGAGTTTGGCGTTATTCTCTTAATTAACCCTATTTCCATCACAGTTTCTATATCTTGCTCAATTGTATTTCTTGAGCAGTTCTGTAACTTCTTGCTGCTGGACTTCTTTTCTACCATTTTGGCTTTGCACAGCCAGTGAAACTTACATTAAGATCAGCATTCTTAGTTGACCGATGTCAAACATCCTTTATGCCTCAGAGGGACACATCACCAGCTTTGTTTTTATTTCATTTATTTTAGTCAGTTGGACAAAACCGCAAATTACTACAGTCCTTACTTTGCTACTCAAGGGCTTCATCCAAACATCTCTTTTGTTGCTGTTGTTTTGGTTTTTTTTTCCTGGATGTAGCAATGGAATTCATTAAAAAAAAAAAAAAGCTGAACCTGAAGTGGATCCCTCAAATTTAACAGCAGGTGAGATGGAGCCTTTTGAGACGTTCTTAACAAGCAAACCTGTAATTTCCTTAGGGGAAATTTGATCTCTGCTTTTCCCAAGGGACAAATTGCCTACCAACTCTGTCATAACACCTTTGAGTGAAGCTTTAATGTTTTGCAGGTAAGTCAGTAGTTTGTTCTTAAAATCCTTAAGAAGCTAAAGGGAGGGGAGAAGGCAAGGCAAGGTAAAGCAAGGCAGGGCAATGCAAGACACCTCCAATACACACCGTACTCTTTTGACACTGATGCTATAATCAGGTTTGCATTTGATGTGAGAGTTTTTATTACTGAGATTCAAGAACTGACCTTTGAGAAAATTCTGGTTTTTCCTCCCAAATAATTTATGGTCTACCACAAAAGACATGCATGACATCATATAATGGTACTACCATAACGCAAGTTGTAAAAGAAGTTAACCAAATCTGTCCTTGGATATAAATTTCCTAGCATCTATATCAAAAATGTAAATGCTTCCAAATTCTCTGTTGCTTCTATGCAAGTAATAAAATGCAAGTCCTGCTTTCTTGTTCCGGCTTTTTTTTTTTTTACCATAAGGCTTAGAATCAGAGGTAAGAACAGATCAATATCAAGGTATACGACTTTTTAGCCATGTTTTATACATACAATAATAATCACTTAACATGAATAGAACTGACATTAGTTCTTATACAAATGACATTTCCTAAAGGCAGACTACTTTTAAACAGATACTTAAATAAAAATGTGTGCACCTGCAAGCTTAAAAGGCCACTGCAAGCTATCAGCATGTAAGGCAGCACCTACAAACACACCCTGTTTAAAACAAGACTGCACTCAGATGAATTCCAAAGGGTAAGTGGTTAACACCTGTAATGTATTTAATTTTGTACTTTACCTGTTTTACTTGTTTTCTGTCAGAAGCATGTAGCTGTTTTCTTTGATGATTTGCTTCCATACCATTTATATAGACCACCACTAAATACTGGTTATATATATTCACTTAGATTGACCCAGTCCAGCAATGAAAAATCAGTCAAACCAATGATTTCATGTCTAAAGCTAAAACACATGTACCTATCAAACTATGAGATGCAGATAGCCACACAAGTTTGGATGGAATTTCTAAATGAGATTAAACCCTTTCATTCTTATAATCAAGACATTTCTACCTTTTCTTGACACTGATGGAGTTTAGTCATTTGCCATGTGACATCTTGTTATGTACTTGCTGGAACTTCCTTTATAGCCAGTGATAAGATACAGGTATTTGTGCAAAATGCATTTGACCCATTTCAGATTTTTACTTCAAGATTAAGCAAGTTACTCAGGCTGCTACATAATTATTTCAAAGAACTCATTTTTTGTTTGTTTTCTCATTCAAAACACAGTAGCAAGATGAAATATATAACCCTAGTTGTACATTCATGTTTTGCCTTAACAGATAATCAGAGATCCGGTCAGGAATTTTGAGAGGTGAATGTTTTTGAACACCTCAGATGAAGACTCAACATGTCGCAGACCAAGGGGATTAGCCCGTTGATTGTAGTTGAACTAAGATTATATTTGTTTCTTTAAAATAAGAAAATTTAAACTTTCTTAAGAGGACCAAAATCTTTCAAAAAGTTTTAAAATACAGATGTTTCATCTGCACTTGTGTATTGCTTATTTTGTTGAACAGAGGTACTACTGTATTTGTTCTGCTTTGAGTGTTATATTTAACATGAAAAGTTTGGTTTGGTTATTTTTAAGTTGCACATCACAGAAAAATTTTTCCTCCCACCCCTAATTTTTCAGAATCCAATTGAAGGGTAAAACCTGAGAATTTGTTTTTCTGCATAACTTAAGCAAAAAAGTGTTCTGCTGCAATGGAACATGGGTGATCTGGCGGGCCAGCAGAATAATTTAACATGCAGATTTTAGAAAGGAAGTTCTTAAAGAAAATATACCCAGAAACTCCAGAAATGTGAATAAAAAGTTCTTCACTCCAAATCACTGGTGACATTTGAGGGCAAAACCTTTTACATTTTGATCTGTCAAGGTCAGGAAATACACACTCCCTGCCACATATTTCTCACATTTCTGGAAGTACAGTCTAAGAAATTATAATGCTCTTATAGATACATCTTTTTTTTCATTCTTATTGCAGCTCTTATGAGAAAAAGAATCTTTACTAACAATTCATTTTGTCTGGCTATGTGAAATCAACTAGTAATATCTCATTATTGTTCTAAAGTCTGAAAAACCTTTCCAGCTATATGCTTTTATATTTATTGTCCAAGTGTGATTTGGGCCATTCATTAAGAGAAGTATCTCTATTACTTTGACAAAAAGGTGATAACCTTGCCTTATTCTGGCCCAGCTATTTATTAATGACTCCCAGACACCATTTTCCAGTTCTATGCACCACAGTATTTTAATTTGATGATACAAATTGGATAATACAAATGTTCTCGAACCCTGCTTACAACTCTCAGTGATAGCCATGACCATGCCCACAATGCTGTGTTAGATTGCTCTTAATGACTGCCCCAGCCAATGTGCTGCTTCTGTTGGTGCTTTTGCAGGCGTTGCAGAGCCTCTGGACTGCTTCAGTCAAACTGCATTTCTTGCTGGAGCGGATGCATTGTCACAGAACTTCCAACACCTTTCTGACATCTGCAGAAAATGTATCCCTAAGTCCAACATATAACCCTATGTGAGTAACCCAGGTTGGCACAGCCTGGTGGCATCCAAGAATATCTGTGCTAAACTTAGGCAACAGCATCTGCAGCAGCGTAAGTTCAAAGGTGGTTAGAAGAGAAATTAGAAGCTCCAGGATGCTTCATTTCAAGGAATAAGTAAAGCTGTCACTAATGGGCAATGTAATGGTCCTTTCCACAAGGCTGGTTTCCCTCAAGGTAAGGCTAGTTCCCCTCAATGGCTGTGATTGATTCCCATCTCCATCAGTGCCAGCACCATCTGTGTTTTTTACATTGCCTTATGCACAAAGAGCAAGGCCTAGGTTCTGGAAGACACTTGTATTTTGAGGGTTATGGGTGTCAAAATGGGATCAGTAGGGGACTTCTAATTTCTGAGTTGGAAAAAGCTTGACTTTCTGCCAGGAAATATTATTGTTTTAAAAGTTCCTCACACCAGTTCTCAAAGGGGTGAACGTAACCTATCAGCAGAACCTGTGGCCATAGCAGTTTAATGACAGCAAGTCACCCTGGTCATTTTTGTCATAGATGTCATCCATTTGAAAGAAATCAGGAACTTGTTATAAGAGATACTATTCCATCATATACAAGGCTCTCTCTAGTCACCACAAGTGTTTGTGATGCTACAGATTACTCTGTGCATGATGGTGTTCATTTCTACAAGAATAGGACTGTCTTGTTTAAGCCTTAGTATTGTCATCAGTGTATCACTTCATACCTGGGACTCCAGGGAATGTCCATGCAGGTTGAATGGTCCATAAATGTTTTTTCAACCTCCACTATAGCCAGTGCCCCATCACTAGGTTTCAGAGCCCTAAGTGATGGGAATGCCTGTCTTATGTGTGTCACATAATGAAATAAGGTTCATTCCAAGAACAGTGAAAGAACATAGCCACTACAAGCAGAGGTGTGTGTGCAATCATGACTTTCAACAATGTTGAAAATCATACTTGAAACAGACTTGAGGTCTCATCCTGCTGTGCTTTTTATCCACCTGTAAGTGTTCAATTTAAGATATTTAAACCCAGATTTACAAAAGTTCTAAGGTGTCATGATGTTTTCCATGTGAGAATGATTGCAGAGAATAAATTGCAGGCTTTTCCCATTATTGGATAGAGAAGAACTCCATCACGCGTTGCTACATTCTGAAGTTGAGGTAAACAAAAGAGTTATCTGGTAAGTAACTGGATTTTCATTGGATCTGGGTTTTGGTTGGTTTTTTTTTATATTTTCTGCCAAAACAATGCTTTTCAAACATGAATCAAAATATCGTAATCGTATGTCTGTCACTGTATCTCATAGGATTGAAAATACAGGTATGTAACATTTGTGTCAACAGGAGATGCTTAGGCCAATTCCATTCTTTATCTAAGCAGTTAAATACCTAAAATGGGATCAATATGAATCTAAATTTTGGGGTTGGTCACAGCAGAGGCCCGTTCCTTACAAGGATCACACTACAAGACACTGGCATTGTGGCATTGTGATGTGTTCTCTTTGAAGAAAAGTTGGCAGCTGAAGAAACTTCCTTTTTTTTTTTTTTTAATAGGCTTAGAAACACAAATTATTTACTTTTAGAAGACATAATGAGGAACACTGTTTAAATTACTGAAGTTCTCTTGTTGACTGCAACTATCTTCCAGAAGCTCCAGGTCACAGGTTATTCGAAGGTATTTGTCTCATAGCTTGTTTGAATGGTTCGCAAAAGTAGACTAATAACAAAATCTGTATTACAAATATAAGATTTTTTTTTTTTAAGCATTCATGTAGAGCAATTGAACTAGTAGGAAGTGATACAAAAATAATATGAGAAAAGGTGCAAAATCTGGGGAGGCCAGTAAGTCTAGTTTCAAAGGTAGTAAGCGTAGCTGCTAAGACATTACATGCATTCTTCCAAAGATGCCATTCAGTCACGCAGCTTAAAATGGGAATTCATGCACATCTTGCTCAGTTATGTGTTAAAATTATTCTTTGCTGCATTTTTCAATTCTCCACTCTGAAAGGTGAAATTTCCTGAATGCTTGATGTGATGGGAATCTTGAATCTATTAAAAATGTTGATGCTGCTGTTCGTCCCAAGAATTTTACTTTAAAAATATTTGGTGCTAGGTTAAGAATACAAATGCGAAGAGTTATCTTTCCTTAGCTGTAGGCGACCTGTATCCGAACTTGCTCATTATTTTCTCTTCCGTCGTACTTTAGACAAATTTTTTGAAGACTGACTGGTATTTTGGGTCAGAAAACTCTATCACTGAAATCAGTCTCTTGCCTTAGAAAACACTATCATGATATTAAACTTTGACAATAACGTGTATGTATGTTAAAAGCACAAAACAAAATAAGAGAAAATTGAAAACTCTTAGATCTAAAGAAGATGCAAATTGTACTAATGTTACTTCTTTCTCTGTGTCTATGTGGAGGTTTCCTGGGGCAGGAGCCACTTGCCCATGTTACTGTCATATCCCTACTGATGCTGTATGAAACTACTAAGGTATTTTTGAAAATAAAAAATAAAAAACCTCCGTTCCCTCAATAAAAAGATCCTTTTTTTTATTTTGACAGTGTCAGGAAAAACAATATATGCTTTCTTTTCAATATGGGCAATTCCTTTTTTTTTTTTCTTTTATTGCTTGAATCAAAGGAAGTTTTAAAAATGCTGCAGAATCTGTTGTTGAGAATCTTACTGCCCACAATGCATTAAGAAGTTACTGGCTTCTTACAAAAAAGAGACATAATAGGCCAATTAGGCTTAAAAACAAAGACTGGCATCTTTTGTAAAACTGCTTTGTATGTGGTATCTATGTCTCTGTTCAAGATGTTACTCAGATTCAAATAAAGTTTTTTAGCCTAGAAAGCTTGTAAGAAGTGAGAAAGTTCTTGTTTTTCACAGCAACTTTTATAAATTAAGGCAGTAAGTTTATGTTCTTATGTGATGGTATCAACCAATATGCACTAGTTGTTGGAATGCAGCATTACAAAATGTACCAGGATGGTAAAAGGTAAAATACAATAAAATAATAATTTTATGAATACATATTCTGCAGTTTTTTTATAGTGGTTTTCACTCCAGATTCAGACACCAAAATGTATTATCTAAATGTAGTTTCTACAGTAGAGCTAGATGTCTAAGCTCTGGTTACAGGGTTACAGTCCTTGGAAATATGTAATGTGACTTAACAATCTACATATAAACATCCAGTAACATAGTGTTTTCCCCACATAGCCTGTGCGTGAGTAGAATGGACTTTTTTCAATCTGACAAATAGTTCTAAAATAGGGTTAAACTTTTAAGTCTGGTCCATTTTAAGAATGTGTATGTTTTTCACATGACTCTTTTTCTAGTTGTGTTTGTGTATCAACAGAAAAGCTTCCGGATGAGGAAAAGATATTTATTTGCTGAACATTTTGTCTACCTAAAGATAAATGAAAATTGGAAATTACATTGCTTATTCATCTGATATTTTCATAGCACAGAAGTGAAAAAAAGCTGCATGCAAAAGGATAGAGATGATAGTTATTTTTTGGGAGTAGCTGATGAATCTGTTGGTCAAATTTTGACAGTTAAAACACTTCATTTCAAACACCTGTGAACTAGAGAGAAGCAATGATGTCACATCTCTCCCTATTCTACGACAAAAAACCTGTCTTCTGACAGCCAGTTGGCATCAGTGGAGATGAGGATAGGAAGCTTATGAGCTCTACTGCAAAACACAACCTCAAGACATTTATTTTCTGTCCCACTGGTACACCTTCACATGAACTCTGCCTCACTTGTATTTATTAATCTCTTTGGGCCACTGAAATTGAATATTGAATACCTAAGTCAGGTCTCTTTGTGCACCAGGAAGGTCAGACAACTTGATTACACCAGCTATAATCAAAGAGTATTCATTTTTTTCGTATCTGCTCACCATTTCTGCAAGAACTGAACTTTGCCAGAACATCAGGATGGATGAACAATTCTTTGGAAAGAGTAGTGCATCACTGTGTATATGCAGCATTTGAGGAAGAAAATAATCTCCGGTACTTAAAAAAAAAATCTTAAAAGGATTAAAGTGTGTGCGGATATGTTTATTAACTATAAAATAAATGCAATTTTACCCTTTGCAGAAACAAAGTGAGAAAGCTAGTGCAGAGACAGGTCATCATGTGTGAAAAAAAGTTAAAGCTCATACTAAGCAAAGCTGAGCTTTCTTGTTGTTGGTTTTCATTCAGCTGCAATCATCTATAAAAGAGCTATTAAAACCATCCATTAGCTGTTAATTTAGAATACTTCAGACAGTGATCCCTAAACCTTCATTGATATCTTTCCAACAACCTCCTAATCTCTGAAAATTGTTGGCAAGAGCTACACTGAATCAGCCCATCAGCAATCCTGACTTTTATAATTTGAGTTAACACAGATGCACTACCTGCAAACACTTAGAAGAAATACAGATCTTCCTTTCTCTTGAAAGGCATATTTACAAGCGGGATTTTATTTCATGAATGAAGCTGCTTCTCTTATCTATGTCATCACAAATTAATGACACAAAATCAGCACATAATTTAACAGCAGTAAAGCCAGATAACATTTCTGTGCACTTCAGAAATGCAAAGTGCAGAATTACTGCTATGATATTCCTAAAATTCTTAGTTTGCTTCCATCTTGGATATTGCTACTTAAAAAAAGGGAAAAAAAAAAAATCAAAATGAAACAAAAAACCCCTGATGAACTAAGTTAAATTTTGGTGTATCATGACATTAACTACCTTTTTTTTCCAGTTCAGAAAACACTGCATTCTACATGGGCTTAGTTCAGCACAAACTTTACTAAACTGTTCCTTTTTTAAAATTTCATTTTAATTTTTTAATGGATTATACAGTGTTTGCAACAAAAACACTATGTTATGGTATTAAATACACAGACAAAGGCACGATGTAATATTTTACTTTCACTAAGGCAGCAGATCTAAAATACATGGTGCAACAACAAACCAGCATCTACTGTGTTTCTAATGATGTAGACAAGCTTTGGATAAAGCTGGATAATCAACCTTCTTTTCAAAATTACAGCATTCAATTAATTGATAATCAACTAATAGTATCCTTTGTGATTTGTTTGCTGCTAACTTCTCAGTTTTATATGATTTTCATAATACTCGTTGGGCTAGGAAGGGCCACTACTGGTGAAGTAGTGGACTGGAAAATATTTTACCACCAAGTAGAGAGCTATTAGCGAGGGAGAGGTATTAAAGAGTCTTAAGATTAATTGAGTGCCATTTAAATACCTTCAGTTA
Source organism: Strigops habroptila (assembly GCF_004027225.2). Taxonomy (NCBI): domain Eukaryota; kingdom Metazoa; phylum Chordata; class Aves; order Psittaciformes; family Psittacidae; genus Strigops; species Strigops habroptila. The sequence goes on from NC_044278.2 coordinate 59,391,004, forward strand.
TTAAACATAAAATTTCCCCCACTTTTTTTTTAAAGGATAAGGCCATCTTTATACAGCCTGGAAACTGGAATTTCTTCCAGCTTTCACTTCCGGGGGCTAAGCTCAATAGCAGTATTTATAAGTTGCTCAGTACAAACTACAGTGTGTTCTAAAGGACGTCATTTGACCTACTGCCAGTCTACCATCATGCCTGTTTCTCTCAGACTATTTTTCTATATACTAGATTATTAATCTGTGAATGAATTATCCGTACTTCCTGCACTCGACGCTGTAGAGGTAGTTTTCTAAATTAGACTAATTTAGGAAGATTTTTTCACCATTGTTCCTCAGACAGACCTACGCCTTTCCACTGATCGAACAGGGAATACAGACATTAGCTTCAAAATGTGTTGTCCATTGGCAGCAGCATATAGTTTCAAAAAATTTGTGGGGGCTACTTAAATTAGGTGTAAAAATTGACTTTGCTTGATCTGGGCCGTATCTTTTATGTTAATGGCTGGTAATATATTAGCATTGCAATTCATGCATTATTCCAAGTATTTATCAGTTTAAAATATTTCCTTAGACCTTAACACCAATTGCTTATTTTAAAGGATGTGTTTTTCTTCCCAAGTTCTAGCTATCCACAAAAACAATTATAACACAGAATGCTAGGAGGTGAATGATAATTTGCTAGCTGCCTCGGGAGCCCATCTTCCTTCATATGAGGTAATTTTTTTTAATACATTCCTATGGGTATTGCTGGTACTAGAGTTGGTGTCTTTGTGCCCAGTACCAGTGTGTTTTGTTTCTGCAAACAATCCCAAATATAAGACACCTCCCAGTACAAGATACTGTCAACATCATTAGTTTGGAAAGATCTTAGAACTTCTGAAGACAGAAGACGGAAAAACTAGACTTCTCTCGCTAATACAAAACATTAGATAGACACTTGGGAGAAAGCAAAATATTTAGAATAGCATTTGAAAATATGGAAAAAATATGAATGCAAAGACAGAGGGATCTTTCTAAGAGATGTAACCATGCCTTAGATTTTAAGATGAAAGTCTGAAGGTTTCTTGTTTTGAAAAAAATTACGTACATATATGCTGAAAGTAAGCTTTCACATTCTAATGTAGAAACACTGATTCCTGAAGCTGAAAGGTTTTTTTTAAAAAAAGCTTGGAATGCTTTTTTTAGCTCAGGCACTTTGGAAAGACAGAAACACAAATATATATTTATACTTGAAAATAATTTTTGGACTTCAATCAGCATGGGCTTTTTTCATTGCATCACAAAACTAAGCACAGTTGTTGGTGTCCTCCAAGCTAAATTTACAGAGCCAAGTACAAGAAATTCATGCAGAGCTATAAATATTAATCTGAATTACACACCAAGGATGTTTGCTAACATAGATTCAACAAACTAATGTGAATTTATTGCTTGTTTTTGTAGTCAACTGTACTAATGTAATTACTTATATTCTAAGTAAGAAGATATGTAATAATTTAAAATAATCCACACACTATCTCCCTACTTTCCACTACCAAGTGGCCATTAATAAATGCTACCTCTTGGGTAAGTTGAAATGGAATTTCATTGTTCCAATTTATGTATTCACTTTTTTGTGCATTTTGCTCTTTTAAAATAGCAGTTTCAAACAAAAAGAACAGACCTATTCTATTAAGATTCAAACACACATGAATATATAAAGCAGTGTTCAGGACGTTTTCTTTTTACAGCATTCACCGCATTCCTCAGTTTAATCATAGCCTTACAACTAAAACATGTCTCAAAATATGGATAACTGCGGACTATTCTACTAAACAGCCATTAAAGTACAATATGATTCTCAAGGTTTTTTTAAAAATACACTTGGACTGGTTTCAAGCTTATCAGAGATACAGGATTTGTATTCTTTCTTAAATGCTATGGATATCGAGTATGGAATTAGTTGATTTTACATTGAAATCTACATGTGGAAAATGCTGCATGCAAGGTCATTCTAAGACCCAGATAAAAGAGAAACATAGAATAATTAGGGTTGGAAAGGACCTTAAGATCATCTAGTTCCAATCCCCTGCCATGTGCAGGGACACCACACACTAAAACATGTCACCCAACACTCCGTCCAACCTGGCCTTGAACACTGCCAGAGCATTCACAACTTCCTTGGGCAACCTGTTACAGTGCCTCATCACCCTCACTGTAAAGAACTTCTTCCTTATATCTAACCTGAACTTCCCCTGTTTAAATTTGAAAACATTACCCTTTGTCCTGTCATTACAGTCCCTGATGAAGAGTCCCTCTCCAGCATCCTTATGGGCCCCCTTCAGATACTGGAAAGCTGCTATGAGGTCTACATGCAGCCTTCTCTTCTCCAGGCTAACAGCCCCAACTTTCTCACCCTGTCTTCATACGGGAGGTGCTCCAGCCCCCTGATCATCCTCGTGGCCCTCCTCTGGACTTGCTCCAACACCTCCATGTCCTTTTTATGTTGAGGACACCAGAACTGCACACAGCTACCGGCTCATGTTAAGTTTCTCATCAACCAACACCCCCAAGTCCTTCTCTGCAGGGCTGCTCTGAATCTCTTCTCCGCCCAACCTGTAGCTGAGCCTGGGATTGCCCCGACCCAGATGTAGGACCTTGCACTTGACTTGGTTGAACTTCATCAGGTTGGCATTGGTCCACCTCCCAAGCATCTCAAGGTCCCTCTGGATGGCATCCCTTCCCTCCAGCGTATCAACTGAACCACATAAATTAAGTGTCGTCGGCACACTTGCTGAGGGTGCACTCAATCCCACTGTCCATGTTGCCACAAAGATACTGAACAGGACAGGTCCCAACACCGACCCCTGAGGGACACCACTCGTTACTGGTCTCCAATTGGACATTGAGCCGTTGACCACAACTCTTTGCGTGTGGCCATCGAGCCAGTTCTTTATCCACTGAGTGGTCCATCCATCAAATTGATGTCTCTCCAATTTAGAGACAAGGATGTTGTGTGGGACAGTGTCGAACGCTTTGCACAATTCCAGGTAGATGACATCAAGTGCTTTTCCCCTATCCATCAGTTCAGTAGCCCCATCATAGAAGGTCACCAAATTGGCCAGCCAGGATTTCCCCTTAGTGAATCCATATTGGCTGTCACCATCCAGGATAATCTGCTGCAAGATCCTGCCAGGCACAGAGGTGAGACTGACTGGTCTTTACTTCCCTGGGTCTTCCATTTTCCCCTTCTTGAAAATGGGGGTTATATTTCCCTTTTTCCAGTCATCAGGAGCTTCACCTGACTGCCATGATTTTTCAAATATGATGGACAGTGGTTTAGCAATTTCATTCGCCAGCTCCTTCAGGACCCGCGGATGGATTTCATCAGATCCCATGGACTTGTGCGCATTCAGGTTCTTCAGATGATCTCGAACCTGATCCTCTCCTACAGTGGGCCTAAGGTCTTCATTCTCACAGTCTCTGCATCTGCCTTCCAAGACTTGGGCGGTGTGGTCAGAGCATTTGCCAGTGAAGACTGAAGCAAAGAAGTCATTAAGAACCTCAGCCTTCTCCAAACCCAGGGTAGCCAGTTCTCCCAATAGCTTCCAGAGAGGGCCCACATTGTCCCTAGTCTGCCGTTTGTTTGCTACATACCTATAGAAGCCCTACCTGTTGTCTCTCACATCCCTTGCCAGATTTAATTCTAACTGGGCCTTAGTTTTCCTAACCCGGCCTCTAGCTTCCTGGACAACGTCCGTGTACTCTTCCTGGCTGCCTGTCCTCGCTTCCACTTTTTATAAGCTGCTTTTTACCCCTCTAAGTTTTCTCAGCAGTTCCTTATCCATCCATGGAGGTCTCCTGGCCCTCCTGCCGCACCTCCTTCTAGTCAGGATGCAACACTCCTGAGCTTGTAGAGAGTGATCCTTGAATATCAACCAGCAGTCTTGGGCCCCTCTGCCCTCTAGGGCTTTACCCCATGGAACCTTACTGAGCAGGCTCCTGAAGAGGCCAAAGTCTGCTCTCTAGAAGCCCAGGGCAGTGAGCTTGCTGTGTGCCCTTCTCACTGTCCTGAGGATCTCGAACTCGACCATCTCATGATCGCTACAGCCAACGCTGCCCTGAAGCACCACATTTCCAACCAGCCCCTCCCTGTTGGTGAGCACGAGGTCAAGCATGGCACCTCTCCTTGTCAGCTCCTCTATTATTTGCAAGAGGAAGTTCTCTTCCACACAATCGACAAACCTCCTGGATTGCTTGCGCCAGACCGTACAGACCCTTCAACAGGCACGAGGATGGCTGAAGTCCCCCATGAGGACAAGGGCCTGCAAGCATGAGGCTGCTCCTATCTGTCTATAGAGTGCTTCATCCACAGAGTCCTCCTGATAGGGCAGCCTGTAACAGATCCCACCAGTAATGTCCCCCATCACTGTTCTCCCTTTGACCCTGACCCGCAAGCTCTCTGTTGACTGATCACCTGTCCCCAGACAGACTTCCATACTCTCCAGCCTATCATTGACACGTCTGCCTGGCCTGTCTTTCCTGAAAAGCCTATAACCTTCCGTTCCAACACTCCAATCACAGGAGCCATCCCACCGTGTTTCTGTGATGCCAATGATACCATATCCCTGTAGCCTTGCACACACCTCTGTGTGCAAGAGGTTCATCTGAAGAACCTCTAATTCCTCATGTTTGTTCCTCATACTATGGGCGTTTGTACAGAGGCTTCTGAGGTGAGCTCCAAATGAAGCTGACTCATTGGCTGGAGCAGCTGAAATAGCTCTGCATCGCTCCAAGTATTTATTACAGGTGCTGGCAACTGCCCAGGACTGTTGGGATGGATCAATGCCCCCCTCCCTCAACACATCTAGTTTAAAGCTGCCTCGATCAGCCTGGCAAGTCTCCTGCCAAAGCAGCTCTTCCCCATGTCAGATCAGCTCCACCAGCCTCCAGCAGACCTGTCCTCTCAAGCCCAGTCCCATGTTCTAAATAACCAAACCCCTGACTATGGCACCACTGTTCTAACCATTTATTACCCTGCCCAATCCGCCTGGCCTTTTCAAGGTCCTCCCCTTTGACCTGGAGGATTGATGAAAAAACTATCTGAGCTCCAGATCCCCTAACCGCCTCTCCCAGGGCTCTACACTCCTTCTTAATGTTTTCCATGCTACTGCTGTCTATATCGCTAGCACCCACATGGACCACAAGACATGGGTAATTAATAGTCAGCAGGACTTACTAGAGCAGGCAGCCTCTCAGCAACATCCCTGATCCAAGCCCCTGGTAAGCAACACACCTCACTTGAGATTGGGTCAGGCCGACAGATGGATGCCTCTGTGCCCTTCCAAGTAGAGTCACCTACTGCTATTACCTGCCACTTTTTCCTGGAGGCACCAGTAGTGATCCTCTTCACTGGTGCATAAGCAGGATGTTCATTTGGTGCGGTGTGCATTTCCTCGTTAGCCCCCTGCAGAACTGTGAAGTGGTTCTGGGTGTGGATGTTGGACTTTGGAGGAAGCCCTTGCTTTTAATTGACCTCTTCCTCCTTTTTTCGTTATTTTTTTTTTTTTTTTTTTTTTGTTACTAGCTCCCAGCTTCCTGGATTAATGCCCTGCTCCTTTTCTGTATGCGCTATGGTGGACGCTTGTTGTCCCAGCACAGTTTGGGCTGGAGCAAGCAGTTCAGCTCCCTCTCAGCTTTCCTGATATCTCTTAGCCTACTGACAGTATCCGGCAGCTCAGCCCCTGCTGCAGGAGGACCTCCACCAGGGCTCACCGAGCGCAGCCCTGCCCATTGCGCACCCTCGCCTCACGAAACCAGTGGAGGCACTTTCTGCACCCCGAGGTCTGCGCCGCAGCCTCCCCTCCCAGCGGCTCTGTCCGGTGCCGCCGCTGCCACCGCCGGGGCAGGCTGAGCAGAGCTCCCAAAGCGGGCCCTGACCTGAGCCGAGCACTCCCCGCCCCGCTCTCACTGCCGGCGCCAACTGCCGCGACGCGCCCTGCCGCGCCCCGCGCTGCTTCCGCGTTCCCCGGGGCGGGTTCTTCCCGCTCGGGCAGTGCCTCCCTCCTGGCGCCGTGCCCTGGGAGTCACTGCGCGCGGCAGCGGAGCTGCGGCAAGGCCTGGCCAGGGCTGGGGGCTCCCTCGGGGGATCTCGTCGCCCAGAACTGGGGCTGCTGGACGCGAGTTTCCCTCGCTGCGGGGTTGGAGGCTCCTCTATGGAGCTGCTCACCGCGGCAAAAAAAACCCCCACAACATTTGCACTCTTCTTCTTACATCCGTGTTAGAATAAAAGTTGTAAGCCTAAAAGTCCAATAAACAGGACAATAGTAGTAGTACAAGGAAACAACAACAAAAACCTCACCAAAGGCATACGAGAACATTGCAATGACACTGAGTAATAGCTGTTAGGCAGCAGCTGAATACTGTCTAAAAGAAAAGGGGGAATTTCAAAAAAGAAAGAAAAAGTCTTTGGAACATATGCTGCAGTGATCAGTGTGACATAACAATATGGACTGATGAGATGTTGTGGAGTTTAACTTGTGGTGATACCTTTACCAGTAATAGTATTTATTGCACTTTTGTCTTTGATTTGTGATACAATATTATCCCCTTCTACCTTTTTCTGCTTGCTTGATTCTTCATTTTCTCAGACAAATTGCCAGTTACTCCATGACTGCCACAACCTATTAATTGACATTAACCTCAGATGATCCCTGATGTTTGTCATACTAAAAATGTTCAGATCATAATTGCCCTAAGTTTAATAAGGGATACCAAGGTGGAGAGAGGCAAGTAGAGGCTACATTAATTTTCTTGGACTGATGCATGTAAAAAATCTTGATCTTTTATTGAAGGCATGCCCTGAATCTCTACATTATTTTATGACCTATTCTGAAAACAAATACCAGGCGAGTTCAGCATCCATTCCTGTTCACTTCTAACATTTAATAAAGTGATAGGAAAAACATAATAAAAGATAGTGAGAACAATACTTGAGATGAATGCAAAAAATAAAGCAGATCAAGTAGATGAACAGGAGAAAATAAGCTTATTTACTGAAGAAAAAAAAGAGGGCGGGGGAAGAAAAATATTTTTTTGCCTAATAAAGGGAAGCCCTTAAACACATGCTGAAACTCACCCACATTAGGTAGCACTATTGAGCTCTTGACTTCAGTGGAGCCTAAGCTTGTGTTTCATTCCAAGGCCATCCTGAACAGAGGCCTTATTTTGTCAGCTATCTCCATAAAACACAGTTGTCCATGAGTCAAATTCCTTCTGGGCCGAAACCTGTGCCACCAGAATGAAGTTACTCTGGTCTCTGTAATGTGTGTCTCACTGTGGCAGGCAGTGAGTGATACCTGGGACACGTTTCAGTCCTGAAGTTAAGAGATCTCTGATGATGAAGGAAGGATAAGGTGTCCATATTACCAGAGGTTGTATGGACTTCGGAGAGGGAGAAAACTTTTGCATTAGGAACCTGAAGTCTGCTGACTGTACAAAGGGGCTGTGTGCTTTTATACAACAGTATGGGGTTGTAAGCTGCGAAAGGTGGTCACTATTGAAAATGAGACACTGTTCAGAAAAGAGTCTTATGAAATTACATGTCTATATTAAGAAAGGCAAGGTTCAGCCAATGTGGCTAAGCTTGTCTGACAAACAGTGTAGTAAACTGCAGAAGATGGAGGTCATGTGGTGACCGTAGAGAGAAAAGCAAAGGTAGAGGTCCTTGAGGAAAACAGGCAGAAAGGATGGCATGAGTTGCATTTAAGGAGGAGGAGAGATGAGCAGATAGAAAAATCTGGTTCAACATTACTCAGTTCATCATTTACAAGGTTGAACTTGCAAACAGGGCTTGGATCTCCAAAATTGAAATGGTGCTAGGAGCCAAGGAAGAGTTGATGCAGTGCCTGGAGACTCACTGCTGTCTGCATTGCAGTAGTTTGCATTTGGCCGAGGAGTCCATCCTGCAGACAGTTCAGCTGTGGGAGAATCGTAGAATGGTTTGGGTTGGAAGGGGCCTTCAAAGGTCATCTAGTTCCAACCCTCCTGCAATGAGCAGGGACATCGTGAGGGCTGTTCTTATCTTTCAGAGCTGGAAGGCAACCATGTGGGAAGGAAGGGACAGTGAAGAAAAATAATGCTTGGGAAATCTACAAGCAGAAAATCAGATGAGTTTTACTTGTTCTGATACATAGCATAACAAAAAACCAGCAGTTCTGAAGATGGTGTATGTCCGGAATTACATTGTTTCATCCTCCCAAAGTGGAATTCTTTGGGAGCAGTGCACCACTGGCACTGGCCATGGATGGGAATCAGGGGGTTTAGGACTAGTCAGCATAAAGACTAGATGCTGAGGAGCAGAAAGTCAGTGCTCTCATGCAAAGTGGGCACTTAAGAAAAATCTGAAACACCAAATTGATACTGTGGCAATGGCTCGGTAGCAGAGAGGACTAACCACTGGAAATAATTAAAATGTTGAGAGAAAACAGTGTAAGCAAAAGCTGAAAACAGGGTTTGGGGATCAATAGGCTACAAACCCTGAAATATCAAAAAGTTAATGTATACATGGTAAAGTGGAAGTCCAAATATATAATGTAGTACAATTGATTTGTTAGAAAATGGATCCTGGAAAGAACATCACAGTCCAACTGAAAAGAATTTTTCCTGCAGATCTCTGAAACAGTTAAAGGTATGGATTTGCTAGGAACCTAAAGCTCGTCAAAAGCTTTTATTATCACAGGTATACTGCAGTTCGTAAATGCCTAAAATGCTTGTAAATATATTGAAAAAACACAAAAATGAAGAAAAACACCCACAAATCTGTGTTTCAGTTTATTTGTTCTGCGTGTGGTTTTAATTCATAATTAGAGCATAAAAGGCAGTTTTACAAATTTCTGCTCTTATGAATTTTCAATATTTGAGTTTAAGTGAGTAGATGTTTTGCATCCTCTTGTTCTTCCCATGCCCATTCACTTTGTTCCATGAAAAGAAGTTCTACATTTTTTCTTCCAGATTTTTAGGGCAGGATGCTTTTGGTCTGGAATCGTTACGTGACTTCTCTTATATTTTTCCCAATAGATATATTATTTTAAAATACCTGTTGCAAATTTCAAAATTATTTTCAGGGGCTCTGTGAAGGTACTGAAGTGAAATTAATCAGTCAGTTTCCATTTGTTAATCAGGTTTGAAAAAAATGTTGTAATAAACCAGGCAGCAGCAGCTAACTATCCTAGCAGCTTCTGCTGTCTGTGGTTGCATAGAATGAAGATGCAATTAATGAGACTGACTCCAGGAGAATAGATATTCACCTCAGCTGGGAGGATAGAATCACACCTTCAGTGATTTAAATATATGTACTGTAATGTCATCGGGACACATGAATAGGAAGATTGCTTCTGTTGGGATCACAGCTGTTTTTCTTGGAATAGTGATTTTAGATTATGGCCCACCATAAGAAGCATCCTACAGACATTCCCAACCTCTGTCCCAACGCCTACAAAGAAAGGATGCGTAAGATCCGTTATCTGTTGGTACCTCAGGTGTTCTGAAAGGGAACTGTTTCTGTGCTAAAACATGGGTAACATTCCACCCCATTCCCCTTGTTTACTCACAGGCTCCTCACATAACCTCTGGCCGTTCTTTCCATCCTGAGTACCTCCTCCTTTGAAATTTGGAATTGCAATTCAGAAACATGCAAACAGGACCTTGAAGGAGACCAGAACTGACCTTTTCTCCCTCCTACACTCTCCACACCTAATGCATCACCTGGCTGATGTAATTTAACTCATTTAAAAGCTCATCAAAAGTGAAAGATTAGCAGCTAAATAAACTTCCTTTCTTTCTTATCTAGCAGAATAGAATTTGGCTTTACACAGCTTTTAGGGAATTTTAAAAGCTTCATTTAAGACTCAAATTAGAAATAACCATAGTCCTGGAAAGGAATAAAGGAAGGGAAGTGCAGGGAAGAGAGAAAGAGCAGCTCCATCAGCTGCTTCTGCAGCACACCTGGTCTGTTGGACTCTCTTGATGAAGCAATGGGGCAATGGTGGGGCTGGAGCCATTTCAGCCTGTTCCAGCCCTGGTAATGCTCCTTCACATGGGGCATATAGTTACTACATGCAGTCTGTGGCAGCGTTTCCATGCCCAGCAATGTGACACACACCTGGCACTGGTCATTTACAGAGAGGCAGCATGGCATAATATCCAGTAATCTTTTTGAACAGCTCAGGCAGATCCACAGCTTTTTCAAGATCTGTTTTTGTCTAGAACAACCACCAAAAAGCAGAACTGGTAGCTCTCCTAACCCATACAACGCTACAAGCAAGTCTAAATCACAAAGGCAGACTCAAAACTAGTTCTTTCTCATACTAGCAAATGAGCAAAGTACAGAGTAAATTGCAATTACAGGAAGTAAGAATATTTTTGTATCATTATGGAACATTTCATTGACAAATATAAAGGGAGACATATATGGCTCTTGTAACCATGTGTTAATGATGAAATACAACCTCAAGAATTTTAATTTTACTGGAATTACAGTTGTCAAAATAATTGCATTAATTAATTTAAAATTCCTCATTGGAAAATAGCCCAGGCTGTATCTCTGTTGCTGAAAATGTTTTATTGTGTAATCACTGTGCTTTCTGATGAGTAATTTCTTTAATGTTATGCTATATATATGTATTGCAAAACTGTGAGTGATCTTTGTTTTTATGCTGTTGTGTGTTTTGCATATAAAGTACATTATGCATATTCTCTCTTTCTCCCTCTTTCTCCAACTCCTACCTCCAGAAAGCTGAGAATGGAGACCCAGTGTTCCCTTATGTGTGTGATTTTTTTTTTAGTTTGCTCAAGCCTCTGAACTTCATTTCCGAGCTATATACCTGTAAAATAACTGTAACAATCTTCGCTATGCAGTTAGTTTAGATTCCTGGACTAAAGACTGAAATAATGCATTAAGTGCATCAGCCCCAGCCTCCTCCCTTTACTTCTGAACTTTTCCCCTGTTACACTGGCAGCTTGGAGAATAAGCAGGAATTATTTCTTTCAGGGGAATAATCCTTCCTGGGCTGCTTAAATTAACTTTATGCAGAAAATGGCCATGCTACATCATAGCCACGCCTATAATGTCTTGACAGAAAAGGATAATGAAGTATTCCCTTTTCTCTGATGGCATCTTTCTCTCCTCTGGATGCTGATTTGCTGTGTCTCCCTGCCTGTTTTACTCACACTGAATATAAAGTTGTACGTTCACTTTCACTGAGCTTCCTCAGAAAATACACTGACTTATTCTCTAAATTGGAGAGACATCAATTTGATAGATGGACCACTCGGTGGATAAAAAACTGGCTCGATGGCCGCACGCAAAGAGTTGTGGTAAATGGCTCGATGTCCAGTTGGAAACCTGTAACGAGTGGTATCCCTCAGGGATCGGTGTTGGGACCGGTCCTGTTCAACATCTTTGTCGGCGACATGGACAGTGGGATTGAGTGCACCCTCAGCAAGTTTGCCGACGACACAAGCTGTGTGGTTTGGTTGATACGCTGGAGGGAAGGGATGCCATCCAGAGGGACCTTGACACGCTTGTGAGGTGGGCCGATGCCAACCTTATGAAGTTTAACCAAGCCAAGTGCAAGGTCCTACACCTGGGTCGGGGAATCCCAGGCACTGCCTCAGGCTGGGCAGAAAAGAGATTCAGAGCAGCCCTGCAGAAAAGGACTTGGGGGTGTTGGTTGACGAGAAACTTAACATGAGCCGGCAGTGTGCGCTTGCAGCCCAGAAAGCCAACCATATCCTGGGCTGCATCAAAAGAAGCATGACCAGCAGGTCGAAGGAGGTGATCCTGCCCCTCTACTCTGCTCTCGTGAGACCTCACTTGGAGTACTGTGTACAGTTCTGGTGTCCTCAACATAAAAAGGACATGGAGGTGTTGGAACGAGTCCAGAGGAGGGCCACGAGGATGATAAGAGGGCTGGAGCACCTCCCATATGAAGACAGGCTGAGAGAGTTGGGGCTGTTCAGCCTGGAGAAGAGAAGGCTGCGTGGTGACCTCATAGCAGCCTTCCAGTATCTGAAGGGGGTCTACAAGGATGCTGGGGAGGGACTCTTCCTTAGGGACTGTAGTGGTAGGACAAGGGGTAATGGGTTCAAACTTAAACAGGGGAAGTTTAGACTAGATATAAGGAAGAAGTTCTTTACAGTGAGGGTGGTGAAGCACTGGAATGGGTTGCCCAGGGAGGTTGTGGATGCTCCATCCCTGGCAGTGTTCAAGGCCAGGTTGGACAGAGCCTTGAGCCACGTGGTTTAGGGCGAGGTGTCCCTGCCCATGGCAGGGGGGTTGGAACTAGATGATCTTGGGGTCCTTTCCAACCCTTACGATTCTATGATTCTATGATTCTATGATTCTCTTCAGAATACACAATTTTTTTATGTATGTGTGTCAAAGGATGAACTGGATGATGTTGGCAATGGTTTTGCATTCAAGTAAGCTTAAGGATGGTGAAGAAAGATATAGCGGAGATCAGACATCAGATAATGGGGTTTTGCTGTGTGCCTGTAGAGGAACAAAGCTACGATCAGCGTTGGTTCAATATGAGAAGACATTTGAGGGTGAGGCCATGGAGCTGCCATAGCACAGTTCAGAAGAAAATTTGTGATTTAGAGTATTTTTTTCTGCTGTGGTTGCTTCACCTGATTAAAATAGCAGACCAATAGTGCTTTGTTCAGGTCTGCGTTATTGCACAGGTAGAGCAGAGAGTATAACCCACAATGGGAGGTATAGGGAATGACAGAGAGACAGATACAGACACAAAGAAGAATATAATCCTGTCTGGGAAATCACACATAACTTGAAATTATTTGTAAGTAATGGACCTGATGGTGTTGTGATGCAAACTGTGATGCCACGTGGATTTCAGTGGAGTTGTGTTGGCTTACATTCTCTGAGGATTTAATCCCCAGACTATCAAACTATTCATGCTGGAATGGCAGTTTTAAACTAACCTTGGAGAGCTACAAAATGTGCATTAACAAAACAGCCCACAGAAACCTGGAAGGCAAAGTAGTACAGCAGTTCTCAGCAGCACACCATGATGCACACAGTCTGAGTGTGATGGAAACGGTTAATTGATAAATAAAACTACTAAATATTGCCTGTGCATTTAGACAATGCATTGAAGGGTTTCTTATTGTGCAGGGGAAATAGGTACACTTCTAAACACCCTGATTCACCCTTGGACATTTCATGACTATTTCTTATCGCTCAGTTGAGCATAAATTCATAGATTTTACGGTTAAGGGAGCTTGAGATGGGCTACTATATTTTCAGCACTTAGTTCTGCCACTTCTTATTGGACCATCTGCTGTCACCTTAAAGAGACAAGTGTATATTATCAAGGTAAACATACAAATGACTCCTGCATTTGATTTTTCTTTTTAAAGAGAAACCTTTAAACGTATTGATCCAAATGTGTCAATAGTGTTACAGAGATAAGTCCTTGAAAAAAAAAAATAACATAAATACTGCCTTTGCAGATTCAAACAGGATACTTTCACCATAAAAGTGGTTCCTGTGTACAGAGCTCTACAATTTATTTCTTTCAATAAAAACATAAAAATCATTCTGGTTCTAGTAAGATGATTTTAAAAGGAAAGAAAAGAAGGAAAATGTTAGATTTATCACAATTATTTTTAAAAGTGAGTTGTATTAGCTAACACTATGATTAAAAGTTAAAGTTTCAGGGACTGAGTGCATCTGAAAACAGATGTAGGCACTGCAACATTCATCTTTGTGCACACAAAAGAGATTTATATAAACAAATATATGTGCATACATGTAGGCAAGCTTAATACATGCTATAGCTTCAAAATCTAGAAAAAGATGTATATGACACGCATTGTTAGGGGAAGGATCATTGAACTGAAGCAAAACTAAATCTTATCACTAGTTATATATATGTGCTACATAAGACTTTGATAATATGAAACTAGACAATAACTACTGCTTATAAGACCTATGGCATGAATAAATCTGCTGTCACACTTCCCTCTGTAGTGTTATGGTTTCCGTTATTAACACCTTGATCTTATATATATTTAATTGTTGGAGGGTTTCTTACATTACTGGAACATACTCTTAACTATAGGATGGATATGGTGAGTCTACCCCCTTCGTAGATGGCCAATGTAGTGGGCAGCTAATTTAAGATATGTGATTGGTGGATGACACAACTAGTGGAAAAAATGAATGTATTTGAACATAGCATGCTTTACTGTAGTAAATATATATGAAATTAATTCTTATTGTGTAGATCAATACCATTATAATTTTAAAAATCTAGTGATTAAATTGGAAACACTTAAAATACGCCAAAGTTTTCAAATTAATTTCCCTACCTCCTAAATATTAAAAAAAATAATTCACAAAAGAGTTTGAGCATCTTGTTTCTTTTGAGGCAGTGTAATCATACATATTTTCACTCATATCTGATATTACAAAAGCTACAGAAAGATTCTATTGTTAGTATGTGCCATATTATTGGTATTAACACACTCTAAATATGTGGAAATCTCATTCCAGCGGGGTTTTCTGTTTAATTTGTTCCCCTGTGATAATTACAGTTTTTGTCTGAGATGAGAGTCTTTTTTGTTAAGCTCCAGTGCTTCTGTGCAGTCCAACTGTTACACTGAGAAATAAATGAAAAAACCTGTGCTCAAAAGCAACAGAAATAGGCCTCATTCATTTTCAGGTCTCAGCTCTGTACAAAATAAAAAGAGGCAGTGTAATTTGGAAAGATGGTGTCAGAAATTATGTGAATTTTCCATTGAAAGATGGGAGTACCTCCAAACAGTTAATTTTATTTTATTAGTGCACTTGGTTCTCTTATTAATTGTTTTTGTTATGAACAGTTTGAACAACAAATACATATGTATATATGTACACATGCCTGCACACTTAGATACATATGTATATGTATCTGTATGTGTGTGTATTGTTCTTTACCCTAATTTCATTTTACCAAGGTAACCTAAAGTGGGGTGATGGGTTTTAAGATTAACTGCATTAACCAATAACCTATATGGTGGTTTCCTCAAGTATGATCCATTTTAGTGAGTGAAGAAAATGGTGCAGGGCACCACTGTCCCTTAGATGACATCTGTCATCTCATCTTGCCTCTACTGCATAAATAAACATCGGATACACAAAGGATACACTCTTCCTATTTTATTCTTTCATACAGGTACATGCAAACACACAAACACACACACAGAGTGATGGAATAGAGAAGTATCCTTACTGATCTTGCAAATAAGAACCACAAGCACATTGCAAAAAAGGCTTAGAATTCAAAATTATCTTGACAGATTTGCAAAATGGTCTGGAAAAGAAAAGGAGGAGGGAGGATGAAATTTAAGAAGGGCAAGTAGAAGGCACTAAAAAGAGAAATGATCAACAAATGCAGGATGAGAGTGTAGCTGGTCAGGCAGAATTTTTTATAAGAAATTGGTAGCTATATTGGTCATGCTTGCTGCAGGCTGGACACAGGAGCATCAAATTTCTGAGGAAAAGATAAAATTTATTCTGTGGTATATGTGCAAGACACATGAGACAATACACATAATATTTAAAACAAAGCAATCCTCTTAGTTTACTCAGTGTTGTGGAGACATTAATGAAAGTACCTGAGTACACTTCAGAAGTGACATAGATCGTCTAAAGAAGGGAATCATGGTACAGTTTACAGTGAAGAAGAAGGGAGTAACCTGTTCCTCATGTCCCTGGTCAATCTGAAAAGAAGGCATGGACTCAAAATTCAATAAGAAAGATTGTGCTTAAACTGGAAAGAAATTTTTTGTAGGCAAGAATTGTCTATTGTTATTTGGTTTGGAGCATGGAGAGAGAGTTTGGTGGATACACTGTGGTGGACACAATGCCGTCTCGAACCAAATCTTTATTTATGGAAGGGAGTGGTCAACAAGACAACTCAAACACCCTCCAGCCCCACTTTTCTGCCATTCACATAGCATATAGTCTCTGATCGAGTGACCTATTCCTCTGCTTTCACTTAAAATGTCCCACTGCACGTCACACATTCCTTTTATATCTACAAGCTCCTTTTCCCCCCTCCTTTTTCCATGATGCCGCTTCTATCCTGTTCTCTTGCTTTACTTCTCTGTACAGTCATTTGCCCCACATTCAGTCTTCCATTTTTCTGTTACTTTTCAGTCACAGTGTATCTCTTTCCCTTCTCTTAGCTCCTTTATGTCTCCTCTCCCTTTAACTCTCCTCTTTTTTGCATCCTCCTGTCTTTCAAGAGGGAGGAAAAACCTGCAGCTGGATAGTCCCACAAAAATTCATTCCTCTTGTGAGATTTCAGACAGAAGGTGAGGGTTGGACCTGCTGCTTCTTCCTGGCTCTTGGATTGCAAGGATGGTGAGGGGAAACAGCAACAGGACAGCAGGATCTGCTGCTGAGGGAAACTTGAAGAGAGGAGATGCCTATTGAGGCCCAGCTGTTGCTACTGACAGCTTCTCTCTGCCCCAGCATGGAGGTGGCAGTTTAACCATGGATTATTTATTTACTGTAGCACCTAGTCTATGCTTATTTTCACTCTTGCTGGATTTTCATCCCGTTTTTACTACAGTGCAAATAACTTAGTTTCAACTTCCGCCTCTCAGGAGTGCTACAAGGCAACATCATCTGCTTTCTAGGGCATTTTCGGGAGAATTTTTTTTTTTTTGGGGGGTGGGGAAGGAAAGATTGTTCTTTTCCTCACCATTTTGTCAATTCCTCCTTGTCTTAGTTTAATCTAGGCTGTGTTGTTGCACAGTTCCTGCAATGATCTCTTCCCCTGGGACAAAGAAAGGGCCTGCTGCTCAGAATACAGCAGAGCCTTATCTTAGCATATTTGTTTCTTCTTTTCCTGTTACGTAATTGATATTGGTTGTGCAGTAGTTTGTGGAGAAACTCACAGATGTCACAAACACACTCACACATGCACGCATCCGTTCGGGCACGCACTTGACTCCAAACCGCCAGCGTTTCCTCAATAAACATATGGGATTGGATGCTGTAGCCCTTCCTCTGTTCTCTCCACAGGGACTCCATGCGAATGCCCTGACTGCACTGCTACTCCCCTCTCCCTTCTCACAGTGGCTTTCACTTGCCAGCTGGTGCCAGGAACTGCTTTAACTGGTCCTGAAAGATTAAGCCTCCCTGGGACTGTATTAGCAATACGATGTTCCTGTTACCATAGCATGTTAGCTCAACACAGTCATTTGGATATTGTGAGTTGGGAATTCTGCCACCAATAAACTCAGACACCATGCACATACATAGTCTCTTGGCTGCTCAAAGTAAGAGCCGTAGGATGCCCACTCACTAATTAACAAGGCCCATTCAGGGGGATAAAAGCTGCCAAACAACAGAGTTCAGTGGGTCCCCTAGTAGCTGCTACAGCAAACGGTGTCTCCGTTGTGGGTGCTCCCTTTCTGTGTCTGTACTGTCACATCAGCGCCAGGACCCTCCTCCCAAACTCCACCAAAGAAGCTGGAAAACACTTCCCACCACTGGCCGCGGCTCCAGTTGTGCTGCAGGCAGGCTGAGGCAGCCCAGTGAAGTGGCAGGTCTGACCCCTCGCACCCACCGGCTGCCAGCACAGCCTCACAGGCAAGCAAATAGAAAACCCAAAGAAAATTAGAACAATTGAACCGACCCACAGCAATAAAAGAGTCCTGAAGGGTTTCAGGAAACATATTTGTCACCCAAAAAAGAGGAAAAAAAAAGAGCCAATGGCAACCAAAACTAGGCATAGCAGATTCACCCCATACCTTTTCACCTCTTGCTCCAGCACCAGCCCATTTTAAACAGACTGTGGTTACCTCGGTTATGTGGTGGGTACCCTTTGTGAAAACCAAATAAACAAACAACACACTCTCTCCCGTAATGCAGGAGCGGCTCTCAGACTGCATATTGGCTCCGAGCCACATCTCCCGCAGTAAGGGGAGTGTGGAAATGCACAGCCTTGGCAGCAGCTTCCAGCGCCTCAGGCTCTCACAGTTTATTTTATTTATTTATAGGATTTTCTGTGTCACTCGTCACCCTCATATCTAAGCATCTTAGAGGTATTAGCAGACTTACCCTCACAACCCCTCGTTGAGGCAGAAAGTGTTATTATTCCCATTTTATAGATAGAGAAGTAATAGCTTGCCAACTTGCTCAGATTCAGAAGGAGAATTTGGAAGAATTAGGGACTGGACAACAAGCCCCTGAGTTCAAGTCCTGAGCTTTAACCACAGATTAATGAGATCAATGAAATACAGAGAGAAGAACTTCATGGATATATTTGACTCCTGTGTTTTTCCTACAGTGCCAGGTCAAGCATGTGCTAAATACATCCAGAGAAAATAAGGTAAAACTGTATATTCGCACTTTCCCTTATCTCTGAGGTCTGAATAGGGATATTAATATGGCACACCTTTTTCATTAGTGTATTAAATAAAAGCAGCTGAGATATTTTAAATTTGCATGTAGCCAAAGTCTAACAGGCTTTTGGCATGACACTAATCCTAAATTAGTTGCTCTATGTTTATTTTTATTTTTCGCTTCTGTTTGTGGTTCATTTTTCTAATTTGAGGACAATCTGGCACTGCTCTGAAGTAAGATTCTTTTTTCATTCCATTTTTTCCCCAAGTCCTCTCAGTTGGCAACTTCAATAATTAAATTGTCTGTCATGCAGCTATTTCAGTGTTCAAATTAGCCACTGCTATAAAGATTTGTGTCTCCTGCTCTCCATCAGAAATGCATTGCCCCTGTACAGAAAAGCAGCAGATACTACTATGTGTCAAGAAACCAGGAGGATCCCATGTCTCTGCAAACGAACCATGTATTGCCAGGGTTCAAAGGACAATGAGAAAGACAGGATGAGTCATGTGACTTTTGGGCTGCACCCTGATAAATGGCAGGTCAAGGAGGGTTGTGTTTAATAGTATATTCCTCAATGAAATGTCACTTTTTCCTCAATGTGTCCTCTATGTGAGCTAATTAAAATCATGTTTTACTGCGATGTCAGCACATGAAGTTGCTGACTTTCTTGTTGTCTTCTACGTAGTACAAAATGAATGTTGTCATTTGATAAATTCAGGATCTTAAAGGTTCTGTCTGATGGGGTCTAATGCATGCTGCTCTATATATGTTTAATGCTTTCAAACTGCCCCTCTTCCTTTGTTCAAATCACGGCATTCATGACCTGTACATAATGTGCTCTCCAGCTATCCTTAAGCCTCACTGTCCTCAAAATTAACAGAATTTTTAAAAATTTAAAAAGAGTTCAAACAAATATTGGTATTGCTTTCCTTCCAGGCTCCATTAACTTAGTCTTTAAGCAATGTGTCCAAAACCCATAGTTATAAGCATCCAATAAGAATTGGATGTTATGGGTGTTAATTTTCTTACAGCTTTATTTTATATTAATGTCAGGGTATGTTTGTTATGTTAATTTGAAAAGAAACTCTTCCAGTTAACACGACATCTGATAAGAAGTAAATCAGTAGTTAAAGAGTATGAGTGTAGAAAGCAGGGGATTTGTTTCTGTAACCAGCAGCCGTTGGATTGGCACCAGGATTCTTATTTGTAAAGCTATTGGAAAGTGCTGTTAATGGTGCTTCTCGTCTCAGTAATAGGAATGTGTATCAGAAAAAATAAACTAACTGCTATTGTATGTGTCTTTGCTTTTGCTATTTATATCATTGTATCCTGTCAAATTCCTTGCTTTTTTTTTAATTATAATTTTTTTTTTTTTAACAGAAATCAGAGCCAGTATCCTTGTATGTTTAGAGTAAATGGCGAAGAACAAAGTTTCCATGTTTGGCCTGAAGCTGTATCACCTTGTATTGTGATCCACACAGACCTCACGAATTAGTTTGGGACTGGGTCAGTTCTTCAGTGGGAAATCTCCATAGATTAATTTATTGACAGATGCTACAGAAATGAGTGGTGGCAATTCAAGTAACTGCTCAGTCCAAGGTGTACCTTCACCATCCTCCCCACCCCCTTTCTCATCCAGCTCTCCTCTCTAGTGCTGAAGGGCAGCGTGCTGCTGACTTCTGCTGAGATACAAAGCACAGATCTCAAAGAAATTCTCTCGCCTCCTAAGGACCTGATCCGAAGCCCATTAAAGCTGATGAGAGCCTTCCCGTTGACTTCAGAAGGCCTCAGATCCAGTCCCCCAGGGAAAAGATGTTAACACTCATGCGCATCCTTAAACCAGCCAGGAGAGAACTTCTTGAAATCAATGCCTTTCTATGAATATTGGTACCTAAAACCCTAAACCACAACAAAGACGCTTTACTTGTGAGTCCTGCCGGCTGCAGGGGGGGGGGGGAAATATGAAGAAGAAAAAGAAATAGCAAACAAGCCCTTGGGAGGTGCTATTATCTAAAATAAGCTGCTGTGTGTGAGCAGTGACCACACCACCTAGAAAGCTGTATTCTGCCTTACTGTGTTTGTACTCATTCTGCTTTGCTTTACTGTATTCCCAGCTCCATACTGAATACACTAAATGACACATTACGCACACTGCAACAAAGGCAGTTATACCCTAATCTTCATTAAGGTCTTAATGCAGCAAGGTACTTAAGCACATGCCTAACTTTAAGTACAAGGGAAGTCTAATTAACTTCAATGGGACTGCTCGCTTGCTTTAAGCTAGGCATGTGCTTAAGTACCTTGCTGAAACTGAGCCGAAGACTCCAGGTGCTACCATTTATACAAGTGTCATTAAACACAGAGTTAGTGTACTTATATACACAAACTTCCTAACCCCTAAAACCAGATCATTAAATTATAACACTTACTAGAAAACAGCAAAGGTGAGCATGCTGATGAAGTATCACATATAGTAGTAACAAAGACAGTAAGCATTAAAGCAATCAGAATTCCAATATTGTGTGCACATTTTCAGTACTCCACTTGTGGTTTGTACATGTATACTGTTTCCTTCAGTCTTCAGGTTTCAGTAGCCAGAGACTACAGACTTCTGAAAGGCCTAAGAAAAAATCTTGATCCAAAAATAATACCAACTGCAATTTAGGTATGAAAGCAAAGAACTGAAACTGGAAATGCTGCAGGGGCAGAGCAGAGATTGTTTGGGTTTCCTAATAGTCTGGTTTTATACTTTCAATCATATGTATTATTTTTCAGCCCTCTGAATTTCCTGTATTTTTAATGCCTATTTAATTATCATCAGATAGAAGTTAAGCCACTCACTGTGTGACTGCAGGCAAGTTGCATGGCCTGCTTCTTACTCCTCTTATCTGGCTGTATAATCCAGTATAAATGTGAGCTCACTGAAAGCTAGAAGCTGTGCATGTGCTGAGCAGAAGCACTTGGCTAGTTTGCAGGTTAGTTCGTCAACTGCTTTGTCAGGGTCAGAAAAGAATTTACAGGAAAAGGACAACCTGTCCCAGACCAGGATGGTTTTAATGCTGTTCCCGTGTCATTTTTTTGAGCTGTGTTTCTTCAGTAAGTGTTGCAGCACAAAGCCATATACTGCAGATTTGGAGCTGCACAGGGGATCCTACTTAGAAACCTACGATCTCAAAAAATGAGGTCTTCTTACTGCTTTCTCAGTGCAGCTCCCAGCTCGACCGAGGGACTGGCATCATTTCCCTGAGAGTATGTGGTTAAGAACCTGAAATTATGCACAGGTTGTGGATTACACTTGGATATTTCTATTTGGTAAATATAATTGTGAAGTAAAGTTTGCCTGATACTCAGGACAGTATGGAATGGCTCCCTCAAATTGAACACCAGGGATTTAACCCACAGAAAATAGTACACCTGAAGGAGACCAGAGAAATTTGGTCATTGAGATGAGGGGAGAGAGAGAATAGACAAAGCTAACTGATGTGACTCTCATTTTATATATGACAGTTAAATACTATGGTGATGAGTATAGAACTGTTTTTTTCTCCTTTCAATTGATTAACTGATTATTTTATTGAGGTCAGTAGCAAATGTCTCTGACCTCATCGTTTGCTGAAGCAACTGTATTGTCACCAGCACTGGAGTGGAACATTGCTAACTGAATGGATTAATAAAGGTGCTCATAAAAATAGTGCTGAAATGTATTCAGTCTTTGATAACCAAGACAGTTACTGTAGAAAAGGAAATACTGAAAAGAACATTACATTGGACAATCATTTTGAATAATGATTTGTTGAACATCATTCTACCTACCTGTTGTTTTACTTACTACTCAGTGTTGACTAGTTGGATGCTCTGAAAAATAATCAGATAGTTGCAATTAAGATATTTTAGGAATAATGACATGGAAAACATTTTTAGACAGCATTTCACAGTGAAGAAAGCTATGTGTTTACAAAGGTATGTAACTACTCAATATTTAAACAAACTTTGAAAGTTGTTAGGAGAAAAACCTGCTGTCTTAGTTATTTTTAAAGGGAAAGTTCTTTGCTTGATTTTACAAGCAACATGCTGTTCTGTTGTCAGCCTTTCTGCATCTGTTATATCACAGGTCTTGACAACATCATAGGCCAATGTCCCTTCTGATTGAAGTAAAGTATTAAATTTTAGTATCCAGAACATGGTGATATTTCAAAGGGCAGTCTATTATTGAGCTTGCAGGTGAAAAGTCTCAAATTCTGAAATTCTGCATTTTATAGAGAAGCACAACTGCTGACTTCAAAAATAAGTTTATAAGAAACCGCCAAGCACAAATGAGCAAAGCTCAACCTGATTAAAGCCAGGGGGTTCCAGGGCAAGGTGCAGATTGCTTTTCTTGAGCTTTGCTGTGGCGTCTCCATTTCACAGAATAGGAAACACCTGCTGGTAGTGGTGTTAGAGAAGATTCTGTTAAAGTCAGGCCTAAACCTCACTCAAGAGCCACACATAAGAAGTCCTGTAACTGGAGTCAGTTTTGTACCAGCAATACATCCACAGTGGTAGAGTTGTAATAATTGTGTAATACCACTGTAATACAGGATAAAGAAGTAATACACGAGTTTGATAATTTCCCAAGAAATAATCTCCTTGAGTTGTAGATTACATGAGTGCAGACATCTCCTGGTGTCACTAGCACAGAACTGTGCAGTTCTCAGGATGTAGAAGGTGAATGTACAAATGTTTACTTCAGGGATCGCCAGGTTGCACCTGCTGATCTTTCCTGCAGGGAAAGAGCAGACTAAGAAGTGTCGTATCGATCACTTGGAATGGATGTAGGTCCTGTTTGAATGGTGACATCTGAATTTTTTCCCAAAAAGCCTCAAAAAAAAGAAAAAAAAGAGAGCACCAAAATCAGCTTTCACACTTGGTCCCCACAAAGAAGAGTTGATGGTAGAACCCTAGACTGATAACTATTATAGAAAAACCAGAGGTAAACACCATTCCCTTTCCTGAAAAAGATTCATGACATCAGGGTCATTCTGTTCTATGTCACCCAGTAGCAGAAGGACAGCAATCTCCACCTCATGAACCCTTTAATTCATTCCATCTTCCATCCACTGGCTCCCATAAAAAATTCCAGTTTCTATAAGGAAGATGAGGGGGTTACAAAAGACAAGAGAAGGTCTTTTCATTGAACAGAAACACCTTTTCATTGAAAAGAAAGGAGGTAAATAATTTAACACTGAATTTCTGCAGAACTGAGACAAAGTCAGAAAACCAGAGTAAAGGCAACCTTTTTGTCTGATCTTACTGCAACTAATGAAACATTAACTATAATACATAACCATTGGTGATCATATTTCATTTGATAATCCATTAGGGCCTCACATAGTTCTCTGCTGTTTCATATAAAACTGAATACTTTAGAGGAAGGCAGGCAGGCAGAAGAGGAAGAGGATTTGTACTCACACTGTGTGCTGGCACAGTAATGTTCTTCTTGCTGAACTAATGGCTGTTCATAGGGTTTAGGTCAAAGAGTTTAATGGAGCTTAGCTCTAGATGTCTCAGTAACTTCTAAGATTCTAAATCTAAACTACTTTAGTCTTAAAATACAAATGATGATGGTCCTAATAAGGAGACACATTCCCAACCAGACTTGATAGTGGAATATATAATGAGAATGCTAAAACAGACACTATATTTCTTCCAACTAATGCTGTGAGAGATGTCTGTTCCTTACCACTCACTGTTTCCTGCAGTTCTCCAAGACAGGGGAGAGGATGATTGTACTCAGAATGTTTGTTACATTTTATTTAGCCTCTGAGATTTAAAGATATATATATATTTAAAGAAATACTGAACACACATATCTGTATGTATTCTGCTTTTTTTGTTACGTGGCATCAATTTGTGGGGAGAATGCCGAGGTCCCTTCACCTGCTCCTCATCATTATATTCCAAGATGCAGTGTAAAATACCTTGCTCCTATGTCAGCCACAAGTGTCACTGAAAAAGTAGAGATCTCTATTAAATGGTTTCGGTTTTCAGACTTTCCACTGCTTACCTTCCTTTATCTCTCTGAAAAGTTCTTCTCATAACATAGAATTAACATTACAGACCAATCTATTTGACAATACAGATTTCTTTACCAACACAAATCTGCTGCTTCTGCCTGATTTTACCGCATGTCAGTTTCCTTATGTATGTCCTACAACTGCACTCTTATCCACTGACTTCTATAAGTTCCCAATTAAAGCATATTTTGTTGTTTGCAGACAGGAATATCCTGAAGTTTCTTTCAATGAAAGGACAAGAGCTCTTTCATCTGAAATTGGGAGGAAACAAAGAAAATTTTTTATTCTTTTTCATAAAATTGCCATTTTTTTGTTTTCTCTGGGTTGGCATTTCTGTCCTGACAGATCTGGGGAGTTTCTCTAGTTAATGCATAGGAAAACAGATATGAAGGCTAAGGAGAAAAGCTACCCTTGCTTCAGAGAAGAGAAAAAAAGTCCATAACATGCATTACCATTTGTGTACTGGAAGTTTCTTTTATAGAATTTCTGCAAGAAAGGAAAGGCAACAAAATTATTCTAGAGAGCTTTGAGCATTCAAGGTACAAAGGGGAAAAAGGAGGACTCAGATTTTCGCACTACTGGACTTCTGATAGGCAGCTGCATCTTTGTAAAGCTAGCCCAAAGTAGGGTAAAGCCTGACCATGCTCTACCAGCAGCTATCACTTTGTGCAAAGTAACTGCAGTTGCAATTATGCTGTTTGGCTTGATGGACCAAAGCGAGAGCTCCAAAAAGGCTGTGGTTGAAGGAAAGGGCATCAAAGTGCAGCAAGATGCAACAAGGTACAAAAGGCAAAAATCTGATCCTGCCCTTCTCGTTCTCCTGGATGCCTCAGAAGAGGCATTGCAAAAAAGGCTGGGGTAGATAAAGGCAGCCCATAACTACTCTGATCTAAGGGACAGAGTGTCTATGCAGACTCTTCCATGCAAGACCCCTGTTAAAATATGACACACTAGTTTTACGATTTCTGTTGCATCTCTGATGATAAGTTCCTTTACTTTTCACCTGCGTCATATGTAGAAGAGCACCCCCTGACAGGTAAACACGGAGGGGGATCTTGCTGTTGTACAATGCTGAGAACGGGCTGAACGGAATGTGTTGGCAAGTGATCCATGTATAAAAGGCACTGAAGGCTGTTGCAGGCAGGAGATGTGAGAAAGAGGAAATGCTGACAACTGAGTTGGTTATTACCTGGGGCCCTTAACATCTAGCTAGTGTTTGGAGGCTAATGCGTGAGTACTGCACAGGTGAAGATTTGAGGAAATTTTTCAGTGTCTCTTGCATGGAGTGAGATATTTTCCACTTTCCCTCGACAGATATATTCAGCTTCCGGAGTGTCTTGTGCCAGCTTTCGCACACAGTCACCTAAGTTTCTGCCACCTAAGAAGCCCTTTTGCTTCTCTTGAAATTCCTTAAGCAGTAATGACAGGACTTGGAGATTGTAACACCCCTGTGAATTGCTGCAAGTAGACAAAGAGCCTGACTCTCTTCTCCTTAACTAGGGTGTAAATTTGCGTGCAACTTGAATGAAACTGCCTCATTGGCCTCATACACCCATGGAGAGAATTAGGTACAAAAGGATAAATGGAAGGAAGCAGGAGAAAGAAGATGGGGAAGCCCATCCCTTCAGCTTCTACCTGGACTCCTTTCTGCAGCTGGGAAGAGCTGATGTAGAATCTGTATTTTCTAATGGGGAATTATCCACTAAATTGCACCTACAGGGTTCATTTACTATACATAAAACCGAGAGTCAAGCTTATGCTTTAAAATTAAGCCAGAGAAACGGCCTTATGCTACACTTTCTTATTGTCTGCTAACAAGGGTTGAGGAACATACAACCTTTAGAGTAGAAAAAATATATCTATGGCTCTCTCCTTTGAAAATGATGTTGTGTTGAAAAACCTCAAAAGTGTGGTAGATACATTGCAGATATATTAGGACCTGTAACTGATGTTTAAAGCAATAATTATGGCTTTGGATTTTGCTTTTTTTTTCCATAGGAGAAAAACACCAACTAAAAACATGTCAAAAAACCCCTCAACTATACAGAATTTTGTACTGAGGCATCATGGTTGAGATTTCTCAAGAAAGCAACATCTTGTTGTGTTGGAAATTACCATAGCTCTTGTAAACAGGTGATAAAAGTGTCTATCTCAGTGGTTATCAGCTTGTTCATGTGCGTAATTACTTCTTACAATGCACTAGCCCTCTGTGGCCTGACAAAATTGAGAAGGATGTTGCATTTTATTTATAATTTTACAGTATATTTGAAGATGGGTTTTATACACAGACACATACACATGTATATATAGAAATCCAGCATATAGATGTAGCAGTGAGATTTGCTCTCCTGAATGTTAGAAAGAAATAAAGAAGAAAATGGTTACTAGTAGAAAATAGGGGGGAAATAGGAGGGATCAAGAACAGCAAAAAGAAGAAATCTTTTGTAAAGAATGGATGCTGGGAGAAAGTACTGAGTTATGTATAACACCTCCACCATATACAAGAAAAGACCAGGGAAGTCCAGGTTAACTGACCCTGGTTGCAGAAAGCCATTAAAAAGTGAAAAGAATCAATTTAATTTATCACATTAAACAGATGAAAAAAAGCCAGTGCCACATCTAATACAGATGTTTTGCAGTATAATGGGAAAATGAAGACATTTTCAAGCAGCAAGGCTCGCAAGTCATAGTCTTGAAATGCTTAGATCAGGTGGCACGTCTGTTAGAAAAGCAAGCTCTGTAGTGATATTGATTGCTTCCAAGGCCGTATTAGAGATGAAGACAAGTCCCAGGAGACAGGTTGTTGTCACCTTGACCTTGGGTCAGAGCTAGACCACTGACCCCTGACACCCAGGACTTCTGCACCGCATCGTGATATCTTTCATGCCTGCAGACAAAGTCAGCAGGGGACACATGTCGATGTGGCTCTTGCCAAATCAGAATTGACTGGCCTGTAGGAAGCTGGAGAGCAGCGGGAAATGTGGGTTAAAGTATGTCAATAATGTTTCACAAGAACAATTTCTTCCAAGAATTGTAGCTGTTGGAATGTTTTGACATTTATTCGGTAGAGAAATGTAGCATGTTTTGTGAAGCACTTCAAGAGAGCTGCTGCTAACTGCCGCGGTGTATTGATCTTCCTGTTAAATTGCATGGGCACACTTGGGAGATCATTGAGATTCAGGCAACAGGACAGAAAGGATCGGCTGCACCCGATGGTCACTAATGGTAATTGGTTTCGATCCTTGCACTTGAAGAAGCTGTGATTTACTTGGTTCACAGATGGATTGTAGACACTAAATATTTTGAAAAGAAAATATACTGTGATTTCTTGTTCTCATGTCATTTACAAATTATTGCCTCCACTTCTGAATGTTTCATATAAAGTATATAAATCCACATGACTGGACATAAAAAACATGCTAAGCAAAATTTCAAGGAATTCTCCTTCTTATCTGTAAAGCTTGTATTAGTGTAAATGAACTTTCTGATCCTAACATAAATGAGTAACTTAAATAATTATAATAATATTTAGCAGGATCTTAAAAATCCATCAACCCTCTTAAGCATCCCTACCATCACAATACATCTTTTCTATACTACACACATTCTTGTCTCTGTCCCATTTGGTGGTGTATCGTCACAGTTTTAATATAATGAAATTTAAGCAGAGGTGTATTGAAGGCAGCTACAAAAGTGAAATAATGTGGGCAGGTATGGATAGTAATATTGGAGTAAATTATACCAGAATGAAGACTCTGATATGAAAATAGCATACTTATTTAATATCAGGGTAAATTATCACTGCAATACAGGATCTGATATAAAACTTAGAGTATACTTCCAAAAATGAATGCAGTGACAACTGCCAAAATTCATGCCACAGACGATTTTCAAAGTAGAATTTAAAGGCTTCTGTAGCTTTCTGCTTTGTATAAGATACCTAGCAAAGTATATATACATAATTACATGAAAGCAAATATATTCAGTAAGTGATGGCTGCTTTAATACAAAGAAATTTATATAGACAACGATTCTGGGAAGGAACCGATTTTGTACTTGTTTTGATCTGTTTCAAGTACATGTGTCCTTTATCATCCATACTACATTCCTACTTTTTTTTAAAGGACAAAAGGGTTTTCAGGTTTGTTCTGCATTTTTTTTCCTTCAATGGAGAGGTCAGCAGTTTCTACAAACAGCTGAGCTTCATGCATAAACTTGCATAAAATATCCATAAAATCCATATAGCACTTTGACAAATAGAAAATAGCACAATATAAAGTAACAACATATATTGCATGTTTGTTAACTGAGATCAAAACTATGCCTATCTAGAGTATTTTGGACTGTAAATAGATTGCAGTTTCAATTACAGCTAAATCATGCATCGTAGAATTTATATCATTCAGAACTAAAACAGAGAAAATAGAGAAAAGTGAATGCCTAAATGCTACTGAAAGTTCAGTATAACAGCAATATGGCATTTTTAATTGTTATACAAGTCTCAAATTTTTGAAATATTTACAAACCTTAGATAATGACAACCTCAGGAGAAAATCAAGAAAACAGACGGTATACAGAAGATAGCCTGAGGCAACCAGTGATGAGGTCAGATCTGTATAGTATGTATGCTTTACATGAAAAACGCTCGACTAAAATGTCTTTGCGTACTGTGTAGGGCTTTGAGATATAGCAGGTATTCACTAGGGGAAGGTAAGGATTATTTACTAGGATCAGTAACATGGAATTCAATATTAAAACTGACAAAGGTTATCATCTATTACACATTAAATTCACCACAGTTGTTTGACAACTCTCATAGCAACAGATTCCACCCTTAACAATTCAGAGCAATCTTTCAGATTAAAGTTCATGTGATCACTTTAAAGAACTATTCAGTGTTAATCAAGCAATATTGCTTCAGGCATCATGTTTGTCTTTCATTTCAGGCTATTTGGTTGATTGCGGAAAAAGCTGAATTTCTCTGTGTGCATATGCAGAGCTGTGTGTCTGTTAGTGACAGTGTCAGGTGAGGTAGCGGGGGGGGGATATGGGTATGATTAAACAGGCTCTGCAATAGGGATAAATAAAGTCCCAGCGGCTGACTATTCTGGTGGGATAGGATAAGGAGTATATTCTGCATTGATAATTGTATATTCTTTCTAATTCAAGTTTTCAGGATAGTAACTAATGATGATATGGTTAAAATATAAAAAAAATTCTTTAAAATGCCTTATTATATTTATAAATACTGAATACACATAAATACGTATACCTATATGTATACACATTCATATATACATTTTATTTTAATCATTGCCCAGATAATCTTGAACAGGTATACTTCAGGCATTTTCTAGTCAGAGCTGTTACTCAAAGAAAGGTACTTCTCAATGGGATTAAGGAAGTCCAACTCCAACCTTTTCTGGCATAGAAACCTTTTTTTTCTCTCCAGTGGTGCAACACCTGCTCCAGTCATGTCTTACTCCTGATCTAACTGTTCTTTTGAGGTCTTACAGATGCAGAATCCATAACAGTAACATTATAGAAAGGAAAGGCTAAAGAAGCTGGGACTGTTATGTTCTCTGACATTGCAGTTTGAGACCCTGGGGTATGACTTAACATCTGCAGCAGTGTCCAGCATCTTCAAAAAACAGTCCTTTTGAAGAAACCTTTTGTTCTGCAATTCTGTCCTAACATCTAACCAGGTACTGAGTCCAAGCTCAAGATAAGAGACTGCTTGCTATTAGAGCAATTAGCGCATCAGGCTGAACTGCAGGTTCATACAAGTAACAGTAGCAACCGTTGCTATCAACACTGGAGGTCATACAATTGCTAAAATGAGTCCTATATTGATGTCAATAAAAAGTCTTGGTTCCAGGTCAGCAGCACAACCCTTTGATATGAATGAAAGATCAGTAAGTCTTGCTGCAGGATTCCTTGTGAACATCCATCATGATCTCTTCAAGAAATAAAGTTGAAACCTCTGCAAGATCTGAAGTAATGTGTATTTCTTGAATTAAAAAAGTTCTGCAGTCAAAACAATCTCTAACTAATATTTTTTCATTAGAAAATGTCAATTTGTTTGAAATGAGACTGTGTGTAAGACATAGGCATTTCCAAACAACCTTCTAATTCAAAAGGCTTTTAAAAGAAGACTTTTTAAGTGGTCAGATCTCTCAGTTAGTCAGTTTTAATAAAAACTTCCCAGTTTGGGTCTGGTTCAAAATGATCTTCCATTAGAGACTGTGCTGAATAAGAACTGTTTAAAAACAATCAAAACCTAAACAAGTACTTTCAAATTACTGAATTGTGTATGGTACTTTACCCAAACACATTTTTCCCCCATTTCATCAGTTTGCATAAGTTCCTCAATCCTGAGATGAACCAGTTCCAGCTGTCGGAAATGTGTTGTTGGGGAAATATTGTCCTACTCAGCTGTCCTTACCATGACTGCTTCCAGAATCTGGAGGGAGATTTCATTGGGAAAGACATTATATTTTGGGTGATTATCCCATTTCTAGTGATAGCTTTCAGGGTTCTGATAAAGAATTAAGTCAAACATTAAAAATGAACACTAAAAAAAATTTCCTTATTTTTCGAATCTGCTCGAAGTATGAAAAATATGTATCTGACTCATAATCTTCCATAGTGTTTACTCCTAATTAAAGATATACTTACAGTTAGAATTCTTTAAGCGTGAGAAAATGAAATAATAGTAATCCATAAGTATTAAAGCATAATGATGTGTACCTATTTTACTCTTTCCTCCTTCAGATTATCCAAAATAAACAAGGAAGGTGTTGACCTTGTCATCCAAATGTCTTTTCTAATAATCAAAAGAATTCTGAATGAATTAAAGTTAATCTCTTTTTTCTTTTTTTTTTTTTTCAAGATGGTGTTTTATTTTAATGATGCTTTGAAATTCCTTTTTCAGCCAAAAAGAAATCCAGTTAACTGTGGAAGAAAATTCAAATCCTGATGATAATATCCTTGACAAGTCTATGCTTCTTCAGAGTAAATGAGATTTTACTGTGTTTTCTTTCACTTTCTTTTTTCATATTTATAAGAATGAAAAATAGTTTCTAATGAATCACTGATCCTTCTTTTTTCCCTTTCTTGTATTATTACACTTGCTAAGGAACATTCCCATAAATGTACATTTTCACAACTTCCTGAGGAAAAAAAAAAAAAAGAAAAAATTACAAAGATTTCTATGGTCACCTTTTCACTTTGAATTATTGCCTGATTTCACTATATGCAGATTAATTAATGTAATTTGGATTTTTTTCTTTAAACTCCTTTTAAGTGTAGATATCTACTTCATGTATGTCTATATATACTAGCAAAAATTATACACAAATAAATAAATATGCATCAGTAAAGCTAAAAATAAAAAGACGGTTTATATCAAAGAGCTCTGCACGGTGGCATGGCGGTGCAGCAGTGCAGTAGATATTACAGAAGGATAACAACATAGCAACAAAGTAGAAACCCATGACTAGTTAACAAAACCATGCAGTCATACACATGAAAGTGCATAAAGCAAATATCGTAAATACTTTCCATCCTCTTTTGAGAAATACAGGTTATTTAATAGATCGTGACTGGATACTATGCTTACATCCTCAGGACCCCCCAGTGAAAGCATTCAAATGAGTTAGTAATATTCAGTCTGCTAGAGTGAGAGTTTTCTGGTCAACATTTTTGGATTCAGCTGAAGAAATAAAATTAGTATCATATAGAGTATGTTGTAACCTATGAAAAAGCATACCGTTTTCTCTAGCCCCTCAGCGTCAAAAGCCCTATTTGTGATGATAGACTACTCTGCATGCTCAGTATGTTTCCACTCATTAATCCCTGCAAGATCTGGACTGATAGGTTGCTCACAACCAAACATTGAACAAAAGTGTGACTTCCCAACAGAATGACTTACAAAGGTTATTCTAAATTGGCAAGTCTAAAATAGTCCTTATCAAGGGAAAAGAGATCTGCAAAACAAGAGAACAAGGGGAAACTGTCATACAACCTTTTTTACCTGACTCCCATCCTTAATATTGCTATGCAGACGGTTTTACGGATTTTTTTAACTGTAAAGTTCTTTCAGCAGCCCTGCTAAGACTGTGGGATGTGAAGATGGCAGATGATCTCTGACAGTGGGTTTGCAATTCATACAGTTGATATTGTTAATGTTATTCCTAGCTGCTTTTGGTATTACTGATTTCGTAGATTGTATTGTTTTTATTCATTATGGGCAATTCTTGCTTTATTTTACCTTCTTTTGAGTATTTGGTTCCTATTTTTATCAGTTTATATGTGCTTACAAGAAAAAAATAAGTACATGGGATTTTGATGGATTTCTTGAGAGGAATACTCACCCTTCATGATACATTGCTACTTTTTTTGTGAAAAATTTAGCTTAAAGTTGATGTAATTTACTTTCTTAGGCTCTTTGAAAAGGAACACTTTGACAATGCTGTTTAATTAATAATGGGATTATAGATATGGAATGCATATTTATCTTCATTTTAAGTATGTTAGTATTTGAAAGAACAATTTTTCTGCTAGATTTTCAAAATGTGGCCTTTATTCTATGAATACTCCCTAAAATGGTACCACTAACATGGAGAAAACATCTGAACAGACATTAATATTTATGAGCAATCTATTGGACAAACACTACAGGAAACTGATATCAGTGAATGTATCTGTACCATGCATGTAACCCAGTCTTTCTCCACCCATAGTTATTCCCAGAACAAGAAAAACTTCTGAATTCACTTTTTATGGTATCTATTTATTCTTTGCTCAGTCCTAGGACTATGTAAGAAAATGTTCCACTGATGGAAACTTTCATGTGTTATTTTTGGAAGCAATCAGAATTTATCTGAATTTCTGAAGCAATAGTGATTTTAGTGAAAGCAGTCCTCTGCTGGAAACATTTGAAAATTCTACCATCATTCTTTTGGAAAAGAACAGGTAAATAAAAACCCTCTGCTTGCAATAATATCCCCAAAGAATATTTCATTGATCTATTGCTGTATCTTGGATTAACTCATTATATTGGTGGAAAGATGCCAGAGTGTTAATAATATTGGATTTTTATATATAAACATATAGAAGAAAAATGGAGGATAAAAGAGAATGCAGTTCAAAGGAAAAGGCATGCTGACTTTGATGTTTCCCACAGGTGCAGATATATTTACAACAATGGCCCTTTCTGAAGGGTTTTGTATTATTTAGACTTCCAGCATTAGGATCTTTTTTTTTTTTTTTTGGCTGAAACCATTCAAATTGGAATATTGAATCTTGATTTTGTTTTAATATCTATTTAGCAAGAACAGGATTCTCAGACCAGTTGGTATAGTTAGTCATTCTTTTATCCATGCTCATCTGGGTCAAGTTCAGAGATTTTAAGTAAAGGGATATAGCTTACCCGTAAATTGTTCATGCAAGGGTCATAGAAGAGGAAGTTTGAATTCTTATATACACACATACATAAATGTATTTATTTATAAACATACACATATGTGTTGATATACATGGAGTACCAACCACAGTAGTAAAAAAAAAGCGGATAGCCCCAACAAGCTTTTAATCCCACTTATCTGATTCTATGATTCTATGAATAACTTCTCAAATACAACAATAGCAACAAGATAATGAAAAAAAAAAAAAAATTGCATTTCTATTCCTTTGCTCCCCATGCAGAGATAGCTGGCAGTAACAAAGGCCGAGCAATGGACTGTGTTCCATGTAGGCATAAAGTCCAGCATTCAGGACCCCATAAAGAATAGGGTAAAAATCTAGTCATAGATTATTGGTGCAACTATCACGAAATCACTAAAATATTGTCAATGTACTAGATATGTAATGAATATCGAACCACATTTTAGTGCTGTCCCGTCATGTCAGTCAAAATGAAATTAAAAAAGTTTATATTGCAAAATTTGGAAAAGCAAGCCTAGTGAACATGTGGGTCAGATTTAGCACATCTGGGAATGGGGAATAACAGAAAACGAGTAATCAAACTACTACATGAAGTGCACCCCTCTAATGCAGATACTGTTTGAGAAACTTTGTGGAAACACTGAATTTAGAATTTACTTATTGAGACTTTAGGAGCCAGTGCAAAAAGGTTGGGATCTGACATGACTGAAATCCCCAGTCAGTCAGGCTACACGCATGAGCTGAAATGTAAACACCTTTCATTAGCTCTTCAGCTCTCTGTCTTGCATCTGCAGGTCACCAAACTAGGCCCTGAACCATCCTAACAGATGGGAGTTTGCAGATTGATGCTGCCTTCTCTTTCCCTTGCTTCTGTGTCTGATGATAAAGACAGCCTCCCATCAGCCAGTGAGCAAGAGATTCTGGTAGCAACCCCAGATCTGTATGCCTTTACTTGTAAACTAGCACTATGCTATTCTCAACCAGAGACTTGGTGGGTGAAAATGCTGCACAATGACTATCCATTAGAATGGATCACTGAATGATGTTGTTCAGCTAACAAAAGCACCAAACCCACTAGCAAATGTGATGAGCTGTATTTCTGTTCCTTAAAAGTGGAAGAAAAATTAATTTTGAAATTTACAACTTGATTGCAGAGTTAAGCATGATGCTTCATAAAAAAAGGATCTACTTGTGAGACAAGAGAAAGGTGAGATAAGGGACAGATATTTGAGTTGTTGAAACTCAGATAAAAAGTAATGTATTCATCCTGAATCCATATATTAAGTAGGATATTTTTTTCCTCTCAAAAATACATGGGGTACTTAGTCCATGGAATATCCACTATTTTAAGATAGCCCAAGGACCTACGTTCACCAGGATAATGAATCAGTTAGTTACCTCTACAAGCTAGTGGAGCATGACTAAGAAGTGGCAAGATTAGTTGACATCACAAGGCATGGTCTGTAGACTTTATAGATGATTTAGTTCTCAACTATGTGTGTCATTAACTTTTCTCAGTCATCTCCTCAATTGCTACCTTTATTAAACAATAATAGTCTCATAAAACAAACATGGTATGCCACTTCCAGCAATTATAGCCTCTTAATAAGGAATTTATACTACCTTCTGCTATAAAACCGAGGTAGAAAATCCTGGCTCCAAACTTTACTATGTATAGCCATAATCACTTTTTGTTTATAACTCACTGCTGTGTGTTGCTGAAATACTTGGCTTTGGGTGGTGATAGTTACATGAGTGCACTGTATATAGTTCAAGGCCTTAGAATACTGATGTACTGAGTTACCCAGGAAGAAAATAGGAATAGATAATAGTGCTAGGTTTGTTGCCTAATACAGCACAGGCATATTTATTGCATTAATTAACTTTGCAGACTTTAATAGAATTTTCTTTTGAAAGTTACACTTTTTTTTTCTGCTTTCAGAGCTGTAACAGTATTTACGTGTTTGCAGATTAGAAAACAAGAACAGTTTGTCTGGATTTGATTCAAATCTTTATAATCCCGTTATACACATTTTTCTCCCCTGCATTCATAAAAAGCTGCAAGTTGATAAACATCACTTACTTGGCACAAATCAACCATTTTCCAGGCCATATACCTGAGAAAAGTACAATCCACAAGACAAATGCAGTAGGTATTTTAGTTCATAAAATGGAATATGTGTCTCTAACCTCCTCTAATCAAAAATGAACAACAGCCCTTGCTATGTGAAATGGGTTTATTACCATAGGGTAGCTGATTGGGAAAGTGGTAAACTCCTAGAAGTTCAGTATCATGGCCCCTAAATGGCAGGGGCTCTGGCCAGCTCCATGGGAAGAGAAGCGGTAGCTGTGCTCTGGTACCCCCAGCCATTCGTCTGCTCTATGCCCTCAGACTTTGAATGTTTATGCTGGGAATACAGAAGGAATATAAAGAATATCTATAGGATGCTGGAGGTTTATATTCTTCGTGAAACTAGCTGCCTAGGCATGCCTTTTTTTCCTTCTGTTCCTGCTTGCTTGACAGAAGCTAATAGACAAAGCAGACAGAGGTATCTCCATTCCTGGCATCCTCAGCACAAGCGTGATGAAAGCATGTTTAAGAGGCAGCTGACTAAGTCGGTTATTTTTAACAACAGAACTTCCAGTGGACATTTCTGTGCCTGTCATGTTATCTAGGACTTTAAACTAACCTGAAAAATCAATTTCTGTGTACTGAAAAGAAACTGAGAGTGTCCATCAGGCCAGCTTGCAGAAAACTTGACATTTAAATATTAAAATATATTGTAAATACTATAATCTCTCTTCTCACTCCTCCCACAAATTATTCATTGAGACATAAAATGAACTGAATAGAAACTGTTTGTGTACAATAGGAT
Source organism: Strigops habroptila (assembly GCF_004027225.2). Classification (NCBI taxonomy): domain Eukaryota; kingdom Metazoa; phylum Chordata; class Aves; order Psittaciformes; family Psittacidae; genus Strigops; species Strigops habroptila. Next base: position 59,427,774 of record NC_044278.2, read on the forward strand.
TATCAGTTGATAGTGTAATGTGTAATGTCAGATTTTAGCTAATGCTTCAGTGGCTAATATTTCTTTTGCTGAGCACTTGTATGTCTTACTGTGTCCTTCTCTGCTCTTCACTTGGAGAACTAGTATGGCAAAGATTTATTGGATACCTAGATTCTACGTACACAGTAGGAGGTGCTTCTCCATCCCCAGCTCAGAGCCTCCAAATTAATCTGTGAGTATGAATCACTCTTGATCTATCATTTCTCAGATTTCTGGACAGTGTGAAATATCAGTCTCAAAGCATCTGCATCTCTAAACTCTAAATACCCAACTTTTCTTAATTAACTCACTGCTTAAACTGATACTGAACGAGGGAATATAAAAGCTAGGGAACTGTTCATAGCATAAATCAACATACTTTCTGTACTGAACACCTTCCATTAAAGCTCACATTCTGTGCTTAAAGACTCGAGAATTTTTACTCTTCCTTTCAGGACAAATTTTAGGCGAATAGACAGAGTGACATTTAAACTTCTAAAATCATTAATCTACATTTTAACCAGTTGAAGTTTCACTTCTTTTCTGTTTGTCTTCTCTTTTGGTTTCAGTTCTCAAGGTCATTTTCATCGGTTTCCAAAGGCTCGGCTTTTTGTGCAAGCAAGTTAGATGAAGAGCTAAATGATTATTTTGTAGTAAGAAGATGAAAGTTAGATGAACCTTGACATATCACTCAGGGTATAATTCAACAGTGAATTCATATCATCAGGATTTATCTACTTTAGAAACTAAATAGTTAACCTAATAATCTCTTTTTATTGCTAATTTAGAAAAGCTTTTTTTCCTAAGTACACTCTCACTTTTCTGAATTCACTGCATGTGACCTGCATCTTTTGTCCGCTGCACCATTACCAGCAGCTAATCCCTCTTATTTATTGATAATTGGACAAAACTGAACAACATGCCAACTCCTGAAAACTGAACACCACTAAAGGCCTCTATTCAGGTTTTCCCCCAAAACCACATTAGTTTCCAGGTTCACTTCCTTTGTGGAATATCAATGGGAAAGGAGTTTGCAATTCTCTCATGGCTTAGGAATTCCACTAATTCTAACCTGCGCGTTGCATAATCGTGTGAGATGTAGGAAGACGATGTACTCAGGCTCAAAAATGAGCATTTGTAAAACAGGAAAAGGAAAACTCATTTAATGTTTTGCTAATCAATTTGAAACTTGCAATGTTCACTTGAAAATAAATGTTCGTTGTTAGAGTTATGTTGGTCAATGGGTAAGTAGTAATTAAACAATCAGTATTTGTGAAATGTGGTCTGGTCCTTAAAGTTTTAATCACATTTTTCATCATTATTGTTTTTGTCAAACACAACCTGCATTACTGATGCTTTGTCAAATAATCACTAAAACATATTCAAGATAATGTCGTTCTTCTTACAACCATGTGTTGCTGGCAAGCATGTTTATCTACAGATTTATATAGGTCAATTACTTGGTGCAAAGTGCATGAGTACACACTGGGTAGAAGAAAACAAACAAAAAAGTGGCTTTAGGAAAAATCATAGTTATCACCAGTCTGCAAGCCTTCTAAATAGCAGCTCCCCATGAAAAAGATTGCCATTTAGAAGCAGAAGCACCAGTGAGCTGTGCTGAACTTCCACCTTCAGCAAAATTTTCTTTCATGTTTTTATTCATTTGCCCCATCTCTGTACAGCCTTTCCAATACCCAGCTATACTGATCTAAAGATGAAGCCACAAGCCTCCCCTTGCAGAAACCGGGGAAGAGAATAAAATTCCTGTGTGGCATTTGACAAGACTGTCTGTGTGTGAAGTCCCACACTGAGGTACCCAAGCAATTTGGGAGTGGGTTATCTTTGGAGCAGGAGGCACTGCATATGGGCTTATTAGTCCTGTCTGTCAGGGCTTTGCTACTTTAATGTGGTTTTATAGCTTCTGCGTCACACGCTTGTATCCTTGCTATACAGACTTACCAGCTTGCTCAAAGTGCGCTAGAGTACGTCTAACACAGCCTTTCACTGCGAGGTGTAGACACATTCCAAGAATCTCTGCTTGCCATTACTCAATTTAGGAAATGGATACACGTAATTTTTCTGCAGTGAGGCTGGCTTTTAGCTAGGGAATTTAAGAAGCAGCATCACAGAGTGATCATTCAGAAGCAGATGAAAAGAATCTTCTCCATCACCATTTTTTTTTTCTCTGTCAGCTTTCCTGGCAAGAAATCATGTCTCATTTTTAACAAATGGATTTTTTTTTTAAAGAAAAAATGACTGTTCCCAAATATACAGTCTTGAATGAAGGGGCACAAAGAAACATTATTTACACGTGGTGTGAAATGGAGTAATTTACAGTTTTTAATCTCACAAATAATTTCAATCATATATTCAGAGCATATAGCCATTGTCTGTCAGCTTTAGTTTCAGAATTTGGAAAGTATAATGGCTTTTCTCTTCACTTGGGGAGGGGGTGTGTGTGTGAATGGTATTGTTAGGTTTTATTTACAGAGAAGCTGGAGTGTCTCCATAACACAGCATGCATATCAGCAAAAGCCAAGAGTAGACCCTTGCCCTCTATCTCTGAGAGATGTTGCCAACAAAGATAAAAAAAATGCCCAGTAATAATCTCACAGGGACAAAAGACATAAATATGGTCAAATTCTTTAGTTGTTTTATGTTGACAGGCTTACTGATACCACTGATGGAGTTTCATTAATTTACATAGGCAAAAATAGTAATTCACATTGCGCTCACTGAAGTTAATGGGAGGAGAAAAAACTTTCGATCATATACATAAGAGGAAAACTGAACTCAAAACTATCCTCACAGTGAACTTAATAACTTTCTTTTTTTACAGTCTGAATTATTTCAAATATATTTAGCAAATGAGTATTTATCTTTAAATCTACAGAAAAATCAAAAGCTTAGAAGCAAAAGCTTGCAAGCTTGCAAGAGCATGCAAGGAGTAATTATACTATACTCCCAAGTCAAGTAAAACACATACTAATTATCTGTAATTTAAAAATTATGACAAGAATTTTGCTCAAACCTTGCAGAACTTGGCCCTTACCCTGACATGAGAATAGAGTAAGTAAACTTTACCACGGGAAAAATTACAATTGAAGATATCTGACATCTGCATGATCATCAATAGCAACTTAATCCCATAACCAAACAAGGAGATAAATTGTTTTGGCCCACCTCTTCCTATTTCATTAACCTCTTGAACTGCCATTGGATCCCACAGGAGAGAAGAAAGATGCCACTATGTGACCCTTCCATTTCTGCGAAGGGGCTAAGTGCAAGTTTAACAATGATAAATTGAAAATAATAATAAAATATCCATGGTCCTATTTGTGGGTACACTGTCAATGTATGTACACAGAATGAGCATGGGGTGCTGCTTGAAACAGTAAAAGTGAGACAAATTTTGACAGTTGTTATTGTTATCCATAGGATAGTGCTCTCTACTACAGTTAGTAGGGAATAAGTAACCCGTATTCAGTAGTTAATGTCCTTACTTTTACAGTGTTTGCCAGTGATGATCCAGGATATTTGCTTTCAAGTGATGAAAATGGTTAGTGGTGTTAGAAAATTTGCTGGTATTATTAACTTCAACCAGGATGGATTTGCAGGCTTAGTCACATTCAGAAAAAATCCCATGTTGTTCAATTAAAAAATTATTTCTGCTTTGTTTTGTGTAAGAGTGCTGCGTTCAGAGCATTCTCCATGTATCTAGGCGATACGCAGAACAACAGTGCCTGGTATGAACCCAGAAATGAGGTATGTGAAGTAACATTGGTCCAAAATTAGCCACTCTCTAAGGCATAGTAAACTGATTTGGGAAGTTACCAGATGTCAAGATTTGTACTAAACCATACCAAACCCTGCTTTTTAAATACAGACTTCTAAATCCATAATTGTCCAACTAAGAGATAATCACATCGTGTAAGTTTAAACAGCTAGTTTTGGTGCCTAGCACAGATGATGTGTCTTCCTATAATCCATGGAGAAACCTGAAAATCTGAGTTAGGAGCTTGTCAATCTCCAGTGGCTGTAGGTTTTGGATTAAGAAAAGGTTATAATGTAAATACATTGAGTAAGCTACCTAAATTTCACCAGTGTGAACATCTCCCTTGCACCTGGATAAGTCACCAGTTCTTCAGGAGAAAACAAATACTTGCAATGCTTGATTTTGGATGGCAATTACAGAATAAAGGGAAGCCTGAATGTATATACTAGTATGTCATCTGATCAGCATTATTTTTGAGTGTAAGTTCCGTCAGTCTATTACGCAGGATTGGGAAGGATCAATTAATGCAGGAGAAGTAAGATAAAAGAAGCGTTAAAACAGCTGGCCACTCCCTAAATACAAATACATGCCTTTGCTTTTACAGAAATTGTAATTATACTAGGTTTCTTTTCTACAGTTTGTCCCCTCCATGGGAAGTCACTAACAAAGTTTCCTTTAAATTTCAGCATTTCTTTCTTTTCTCAGCTGCAAAGCCTATGTAATGGGAAAATACTGTCCTGAAATTGCCAAAAAATGTTTTTCATCCTGACAATGGAAAGACAAATGCTTCACTTATCATGTAACATTTATCAATTCAATCAATTCTTGACAGAGAATGAAGGTGGACTGTTTGGTATTTAAAGGGACTGTACGCTCATGGGATATTGAATTATCCAGAGATCACTGATAAGGAAAAAACAGAAAATAACATACCAGTTATGGAGAATGAAAGTTTCTTGAATATAGGTCCTGGCTGCAACTTACCTTTAACCTTGAGTGTCTCTTATTTCCTTTCCCAGTAACTGTGAAACCAAGAAAAATAAGCAAAGAGTCCAAACTAGGGATACTGCAAGTAACAGAGAGGGAAACTGAAAATGACTTCAAATTCAGAGTTTAAAAGGTTAAAGAAGTAATACTATTTAAACAGGGTTGCAGAACTCCTATTAAAAATGGCAGTACTATAAATGTTCTAGTATTGTCAGGAATGTTCTGTTGGATGACACTATACTGTGATTTGTACACACAGCGGACCAGAGCTGATGGGTGAATGAAATGATCCATAACCCTCACTGACACATTTAGAGCAGTTCAGCTGCACACAGAGAACAGTCCATCATTTGCACCCTTCTGTGAAAGCTGGCTTTACCAAGTGTTTCAATGAAATATGTGCAACTTCCCATTTAAATTAGTACCACATGAACCATGAAGAGCACCACAGGTATCTGTTGTAGTACCAGCCTAATGCAAAAGTGGCCTGTCTTGAAATGCTCTAACAGGAAAGACATACAACCATTCATCTGTAACATATTAAAACCAGAAGAAATAAATTACTCTATAGATGAAGAATTATTGCTTGTGGAGAGAATGTGCAAAGGTAGTTCTAAAAAGCAGCTTTTACTAAAAAATTATTGCAACAGCATTTGAATTCCTAATGCATATTAAACCTAGTTCGCATAATCATAAATCATCATTTTTAAATCAAGAAAATCTGCTTGAAACTTTTTAAAGGTTCATTTTACTAGTTCAGAACTATTTCAGCATTACTACTGAGGAAAGCACAGTAGGAGTGACTATAAGGGTGAAATATAAAACTTAACCATTTGCCAAGAAAAAGCTATTTGGTCCTGAATCTTTCAGGTTTACCAGTAAAACCTGCATTAGTATCTAAAAATGTCTTGTGAACAAAGAGGTGACTAAAAAGAATTGAATTCCTATGGGTGGATTTGCCCTCTTGTGCAATGGCTTTTCGTAAATGGCCTCATGTAGTCTAGACGGTTAGGCAGAAGAGTTAGAAAAAGCAATGAATTTAGCCAAATGCTACAAACTGTTTATATTGAATTAATTTTAATGGGAAAATTAATCTCTGCTCATTCCAAGCAAAGTACCTAATGCTTGATAAATCCTGAGCTGAACACAAACTAGGGTTTGGGATGGTGAATACTTGGTACATTCAGGGTAGCTTACAGGAACTGATGCAAGCCTTTTGCTATTGAATTAGGGATCAGTACCAGTATCAATAAGGAAACAGTCCCACACCTACACACCAGTCTACATACATGTTACTTAGTGATAGTTCCAAATATAAAACAAAGAATAAATAGGGTTAGTATCTTCTAGCCCAAATTTTAAAAAGTGTGCCTTGAATTTTGACTACTGGATGCTAAAGTAGCCTCTGGGAAATCAGTCTTGTTCCAGCTGTATCTGGTTAGAATATTTCTGTCATTTCTGAAAATAAGACCTTTGTCTTCATTTCTAGCAGCACCTAGAAAGCTGGCATCAGGTCCAGCCTTTCAGTAAAACGAGATATTTTGTACTTGTATCTGCCCTATATACAATAGCAACATACTACGCATTAATGAATGTTCTTGTATTCAAGTATTCTTAATGTGACTTTTAAAGCAGAGTATCTACAAAGTTTAAACAGAGAAAATTCTGCAGTCAGGTACTTGATCTGAAACCCACTTTGCAAAATCAGCTTTGTCCTGAACTGATGGAACCATATGCCATCCTTCTCACTTGCAATTGTCCATAACTGAAAAATGCAACTCAGCCTTTTGGCCTCAGGCACAAGGTGAAGACAAACAAATGAGCACATACCCATACTGCACATCCATTCAAGGAACAGGTGATTTAAGGGGATGCAAGAAGAGCAGGAATGAGAGGACCAAAAGAAACAAATCAGTCCTACCTAGTAAGTAGGCTGCTCATACTAAGTAATATGTAAGTTCCATGCCTATTTAACGAATTTGTTTCCCCCATGAGCGTTAGGCAGTACCAGTGAAACTCGGATGATAGCAGAAGTAAGATTGTCTCCTGAAATTTTCCTCAAGCCGTGTTCACTGCGCTTTTGTCCATGGCTTTGTGGTCTCTCAGGCACAAATGTAAAGAAATTAAAAACAATTTTGCAAAACTGTCACTCTTAGGTTGTGTGCAGTCAATTAAATAGAATACTATCATAAGATATTCAAACAGCACAAGGGTGGAACTGCTGCAATTTTGTGAATGATATCTAAATAATCTGGATGATTGAGAGTCGTTTATATCAGTAATCTTACTCTAGCAGTTACAAAATACAGCTCCATGTGTCATGAAACCTCTATGGTATTTCTGTCTTTGCTTAAAATAGCAGAATTTCAAATGCTAACATGTGTAAAATAGTTGCTTTTAGCCTCGATTCTTGTTTTAATACTGTGAGTCTCTCAGATATGTGAATTCATATCTCTATTTAATCTGAATGATCTAAATGGGTGGAGCTTTGTGCAACCCAGTCTAGTGGAAGGTGCCCCTGCCCATGGCAGGGGGGATGGAACTAGGTGACCTTTAAGGTCCCTTCCAACTCAAACCATTTTATGGTTCTACCATTTTGGTGGGTTGACCCAGTCAGCAGGTAAGCTACCACACAGCTCAATTTCCCCCAACAGGATGGGGAAGGGAACCGGAAGGCAAAGGCAAGAAAAACCTGTGGGTTGGGATAGCTTATTAAGTGAAGGGGGAAGGGGTGGTAAAAAAAAAAACAAAAAGAAAACCCTAGGTGATGCAAAAGCAATCACTCACCACTTCCCATCAGCTGAGTGATGTCTAGCCAGGCCCCAAGCAATAGCTACTTTAAAAAAAACTCCTACCACCACCAGAAGTTTATTGCTGAGCATGATGTTATATCATATAGAATATCTCTGGTCTTTTTGCGTCAGCTGTCCTGGCTCTGTCCCCTCCTGAACTCCCACCTATCCTGAGTCTTAATCTTGGTGGGAGCAGAATTTAAAACAGAGAAGGCCTTGGCACTGGGCAAGTACTGTTCAGGGTAGCCGAATCACTGAAGTGGTATCACTATCACAAAGATAAAGCACAGCACCATACGGGCTACTCTGAAGAAAACTAATTCCATCCCAACCATCCCCATTACATTGATTTTTTTGTTACAGTCATTATTTAAAATTCCCAGACAAGATTCTTTTTGTACCAACTAGAAGTTTTCACATCAAAATTTCAAAAACTAACCCCTGTATTTCAGATCAAAAAGTACGTTGTATGTTGCTTTCTGTATTTTTTATTTTTCTTTTTCTTTGTGGGTAGGACAATAATAATGACTGTTAAAAGATACATCAGTTTTATCATTAAACTCACCATCAGTATCATCACAGAATCAAAGAATGGCTGAGGTTGGAAGGCACCTCTGGATATCATCTAATCCAAACCCTGCTCAAAGTAGAAACAGCTACAGTAGGTCACTCAGGGCTATGTTCAGTTGGATCTAGAATATCTCCAAGGATGAAAACTCCACAACTTTGCTGAGGAATCTGTTCTAGTCTTTGACCATCCTCATAATAAAAAAGCTTTTTCTTATGTTTAGGCGGAATTTCCTGATTTGTGCCCATCGCCCCTTATCCTGTCACTGAGAAAAGCCTGAATCCTTGGTCTTTACTCCCTCATCAGGTATGTATACACATGGATAAGAGCCCCCTTAACGGGATGTCTAGTCCCTTAATCATCTTTATGCCACTTTGATGCACTGGCTGTAGTATGTCCATGTCTCTTCTGTAGTGCAAAGCCCAGATCTGGACCAAGCAGTCCAGATGCTGAGCAGTGAGAAAGGGTCACTTCCCTCAGCCTTCCATCAATGCTCTCCTCAGCACAGCCCAGGAGGCAGTTGGCCTGCTTTGCCACAAGGGCACACTGTCATGTTTTTTTTCTGCCCCTAGCATGTACTGGTGCGTGGGGTTATTCCTCCCCAGATGCAAAACTGGTCATTTTCCTTTGGTAAACTTCAAGAAGTTCCTGTCAGCCTGTTTCTCCATCTTTCTGAGGTCCCTCTGAATAGCAACATAGCCATCTGGTGTATGAACCACTGATCCAAGTTTTGTATCATCTGCAAACTTGCTGAGGGTGCACTCTGGACCATCATCCTGGTCATTAATTAAGATGTTTCACAGTATTGGCCCCCAGGGGTTCATATACCTGGCTCAGCCACTCTACTGCCTGGCTTAACTGGTCATCTCATGGAGGTCAGTTGGTGCCAGATGGTTCAGAAGAATACACATACACACACCAATCTCACAGGTAGTAAATATGAAATTATTTACTCCCTATACAAGTATCACGGTAACTGCTGACAGACAGATATTGTCCTAAAGCCTAGAGCATGAATTTAGATTAATGCAGTTTATTTTCTATTAAGCCACTAGAATCAGACCTTCCTGCTATCCGTATAAATACATAACTTATCTGTAAATCAGTGATGCCTAATCAAAATTGCATAGAGGTGCAGGCAAAGGTAATTCTAAATAAGTGTTCTTTTTTTTCTAAAGAATGGCTGCTGCTTTTTTTTTTCTTTTATTTCCCTCTATATCATTACAACCGTTTATAACCAGGCTATGACAATTAGATGCATGTTCTCTCCAAAGTACTTAAGATCAGATTGAATTGTCACCTTCATCTCTATCCTTATGTATGTTATGGGCAGTACCATCTTTTGGGATTGGAGTGGTGGTCTTGACAGCAGCTGCAATAACCTCCCATCATCAAGGAGATGAGACAAGAAAGTCTGGAGCGTGAGATAACTAAGGAGAAAAAAACAAAACAAAACAAAACAAAAAACATTTCCTTCTCTTAATCTGAGATTCAGATTACATACCATTAGACTTCACTGGTCGCACTTTAACTAGAGCATGTGGCAATCAGCCTGAATCGTGGACAGTTTGGGTCAAATTCTAACCTTATAAAAAGTCTCCTTAAAGAAATAAAACCTGAAAGAATATTGAATTATTACATTGAATTAAAAATTAAATTCTTATATTCCATGACATATGATTATTGCGTATTGTGGAAATAGAGTAATGCATGACTACAAATTGCAATGTATATTCAAACAAACTAAAAGGGATTTGGGCATTTTTTTTAAACTGCCAGTTGAATTCTCAACTGTACTCTACGCAGCGGTAAAGAGCAATTATGAATACACCTTACTAACTGTTTTGACCAATTTCACTGTTCTTGTATTTTTGCAATTTCTTTCTTCTGCATAAAATTTGTATGACTTTCTATGTTTTCTACAGTGTTAAAACTACTCACTGCATTAGCTGGGATTTGCCACTTGTAGTCCAGTAAGCAAATTACAAGCCTGGGCATGTACGTGAGTTGCTTGGATCACTTCAAAAATCACAGTCAAAACCTGATCAAGAACTGTTTTTTGTTCTTATTAACTTGCAAGCTATTTTGGATGGACAATGGCTACTACACTGCTGAATATTCGTTGGTTTGGAGTTATGTCTATCTCATTATTTTTAAAAAGGGTCCTAAAGAACTCTCATTGGAATCATTGTTAGAAGACATTACATATTTTTCACTTGTCCAGATCAGAGCTCATTTTTATATCAATGAAGTCTGTTCAAAAGGCACAATGCCATAATGATAATTCACTACAAACAAAGTAAACCAGATGCAGGACTGGAGATCAAATATTGGCGTCAATGTTGCAAGTTTGCAAAGGATGAGGGAGCTTTCCCTGGGTTCCTCTGTTCTTCAGCATGCCAGAACAAACATCAGAGTACACACAACAACACACAGTCTTTTATTTTTTTTTTTGTTTTAAAATACATATGAGGTTAGTAAGTCAAGCATTGTGGTTCTATGTATAAAGTAAAATATGGTGGATGTGTTACTAGATAATTTACATTAGATTAGAAGTAGATTGTTCATCTGTGATTTAAGCAGTAAATGATATTGACAAAACAGGGAAAATCCTTAACTTTCCAGAAGTTGTTCGACTTGCACTCCTACGTTGGATTCACAAGGAATTTTCCTGAACAGAATTCAGTGGAAAAAATCCCAGACATTTGGAAGCAGAATAGTTATCATCTCAGAGTTACTACCTAAAGCAAATCCAATGAACCACTTTTTAAAAGCATCTGCCTTCCTACGCTGACTATAAAGGGAGGCAAAGCTGGGTCTCTAGAGTTGGTATCTACATTGCAAACATTTAGCTCAGAGCAAATGGATCACACCTGTGGCAATTTCTGTGGGAAGGATATAAACAGCAGAAAACTAGGAGAATAGAGAAATGGATAGAGACAAAAGAAAATCAGTATTTAGGTTTATGGTAAATGAACGTGAGAAAAAATACATCTAAAAGATTATTTGTCAGGGGAGGAAAAGGTTATGTAAGAAAAAAGTTCAGGAGAATAGCTCTGGGTTAAGAGTCTGCAGAATTAAAAAGAAACAGACAGCACAGGTGAGATTCAGCTTGCCTATGGCTACACAGAGTGTAGTTGTGCTTATGAGCTCTAGGCATCGTCAGTATCCACCATAGTCAGTGGAGAGCTGGCCAATAGAGCTAGCAGGACCTAAAGAGATTTTACCTTCTCCTGTACTAGATATCTGATTTAATTCAGCTGAATTACTTTCTGACTTCTGTGCTTAAGTCAAGCACAGTCACCTAAACGTGGGTGCTATTTGAGATGCTCTTGCATATCTTTCCTGGTATGCAGCAGAAGAACATCAACTGCAGAAGAGCATTAGTTTTCATATTATCGTATTATATACTTAGGTCCTGAATCATATCTCCCATGTAAGTATCTTGGATACCACAGGGTATTTGAAATGGCTTTAGAAATATATGCATGATCAATCAAATAGAGATCCAGCTTTCTAGGGACTACAACAGGAAAGCAGGCTATCCATAAACACCTAAATTTAAATGTCTGAGTCTGAAGCTAAATCGCTTCTCTTAAGTTAGGGCAAGTAGAATTCAATCCCATGAATTGAGAAAGGTTAAGAAGTTGTAGGACTGAATAAAGTACATCAGAAAGAAGATCGCAATTACTGAGAAACTTGTATCTAAAAAGAAAAGTAGCCCAGGCACAGAAGAAATATGTCAGTAAAAGATGTGACTAGACACATTAAGAAAGAATAACACTATTTGCACACAGTAAAAGTTGGTTGCATGTTTAGATATAAACCACATTTCTATCTGTAATCTGTAGGGATCTGGGCTTACATGTGGGTGGGAGATTTTGAGTTGTATGGCATTATAAAATGACAGACTAGAAATTCTTTGCCAGAATCCATTAACTGAAGAATAGAAGATTTTGACGAATCATATAAGAAAGCGCTTCATAGCAATGTAAATAGTTATATCAGTATATATCAGCAAAAATATAAGTAGTGTTATTTATCTTGTTATTCTGTTCAGTTTAAATTACACTCTTTCACTGTTTCATATGTTTAAGATCATTATGTTTGCAACATATAACATTAAGAAGGCCATCAAGAAAGCTAGATGTTTTGGCAGATGTGATTGGCAGTCTGGAATGAAGGACTAAAAGAAGCAGATTTTTCTGATAAAATGATCATTAGAATGAAAGTTGGGGATATTGACAAGTGAGGCTCTAGGTATAAAGGTTAATAGCCTTCTTTGATGAATGGATCTCACTTGGCGTTATGTCTGGAAATAGGACACTGCTCCATTTAATACCCTTTTCACATCACAAACAGTTTCTTTTCAACCATAACAGCTAGAAAACATTCTACTAAATAAAACAGCAATTTCTAGAAGACAGCTTCTCTCAAAGAGTAGCTTGGTGACCTGTCATAGTGCTGAGAAACTGGCTGCAATTATTGTCTTTTCACACACACGCACACAAATTTGAACTTCATGTTAATTTTGTTAGCAGTTTGGCAACATTTTTGAAATACACATGCATATATATATTTTCTAACTCGAGTCACACCCACCTAATGGTCAAGAGGAGGACTGTTATAAAATTTTGAAGTATTGGTAACAGTATCTGAAACCTTGCACTCTTGTCCTTTCTGTTTCTTCTCACTTGAAAGTGTTTGTAATAGCATTTGTAGGGAAGATATGACATATTAGTATATATAACCTGTTTCTGACCACTACAAGAATAATTTTAATTTTACCATTCCCTAGTATTAGTTGTTCGTTTGTTTGGGTTTTTTTCACCCTCCTCCACCATGGTTTAATTTGATTGCTTATTTGTATTTCCAGTATAACGTTAGTCGAAACATGGATTCTGTTATTTACAAGGCATATTTATCTCAGCATAGGTTGACTCATGTTAGAATATGGTTACTTTTAATTCAAGGAAAAAAATACTGTTAAACACAAACATAACCGTTAATTTTTCATATAACCAAAATAATAGCAATGACTGCTGAACTGCCTAAGACAGTAATGGTTTCAACACAGATAACTGCGTGGTTCCATGAGTTACGCTAACCTGTGTCTGATATATTGCTGGAGAATAGAGGAAAGACATAAACCAAAGGAGAATTGCAAGAGACAATTTTGCAAAAGACAAAAGAAGTGAGGACTGTACACACATATCTTAAAAATATGTGTAATCCACAAAGAATCTTCTGTTCAGTGACCTGTACTGTGATGCTGCCTGCTCTAGGCAGTCTTGCAAGTGAACTAAGGAAAGTACAGGAGATTTTAAAATACAATTTAGATTTCTGTATGTCCTCATCATGTAATTAGGTTATTATCTAGTGGCTGGTTTAAGAATTATTCCCTTTCAGCAGATGAGAAGGCTTTTGGTAGAGTTGAATTGTACATCTGCTGTTTCTAAGAAATTCAATTTCAGGTCTGCTTTGTTAGGAAAACTGAAACGTCAGATTTTCTGCAGTAAACTCATGTGTTGTCAGATTTCCTATAAGAAACTACTGTAATACTGCTGTGTAACTCATTCTTGCAAAATATATGTACTTATGGAAGCAGAAGAAAAAGTAACTCCCCTTTTTCCTTCTTTGCTGGAACTTGCAAAATATGTAACAGTGTAAATAGCTAGGACAATTTCATACACCACCGTTTGGCCTATCAATACATTTTGAAGTGCCTATTGAGGGCCAGAAGAAATTTTCAATATGTTGCCTGGTATATTTAGAGAAGTGCTAATGAGGGTAGTTTCTTTAGACCACTGTAAAAGTGTTATGGCTAGAGGTAAACCTGTTCTCTAGACGTGTTCACTGCACATTTGCTAGAATTGGATGCAGCTTGTTTTAGGTCTTTTTAGAGCTTTCATTCAGTGCTTAGAAGAACAGATCATTTACAGCTAGGTTTAAGTTAATTTTCTAAATGGACTTGAAATATGAACTTTTCTTACTCTGGTACCAGTGCCATCTTTGTGATTTTAATTGGCCCTTCTATTCTGTTAATCTGCTGATAATTCAGACTAACTAACATTAAATAATGAATATATAAAATATTTATATAAAATTATACAGTAATAATTTAATTCCAGGACTGTGAAATGGTCTTCAGTAATAAATCTATTTCAGATTTGCTAGGATTCACAAAAGTAAGAATGTCTTCATTAACAGTCAGAAAGGTTATTGTTTGTTATTAATATTAAGTAGTTTTTCCTAATGTAAATCTTGTGTAAATATTCATGTTCTTTCAAAATATTAACTGAAGAAATATAACTCATACATTTTCTAAAGTTTAATAAATATAAAACAAAACAGATCAAACCATTATGTCTTCTTCAAAGCCATCTCTAATTCAATAATGAAAGTAACATTATAGTAATATTCATTAAACACTTACAGGTTATTGACCTCCATAGCTGAACAGAACAGAGGCAGTCAGCCTTAAAGGACAAATATATCTTAATTTTTGTCATGGGTGGATTAATGGCTTGCCTTTATTGATAACATTTTCTATTCAGCCATACAGAGGACTTACAAAATGAAGCACAACAAAAGGATTAGAAAACGAAGAAAATAATGTGCCTAGCTGGACACACCATTTATTCCATTTTTGATTGCTCAATTATCAAGTACAAGGCATTCCTTTTAATATATTTACTCAATGATATTTAAGATTCAAAGTAAAATATAGTTTAGTGATGCTGTGAAAACCAGCTATGATGCATTTCCATAAAAATGACTAAACTGGCAGAGTGGATTAAATACTAGAGCATTTTGGAAGATGATACTCTAGCAAGATTTCGCATTTACATGAACTGGATAGTGTCAGAAATTTGTTTGCATTTCGGGATTTTCTACTAAAAGGGAATAGTAAACAAACATGTTACCATTGAGATTACATGGTGTGCCAGCATACATTATTTGTAGTTTGAAGGAGCATCCCATAGAATCCTTACTTTTGCAAAGCAAGATTATTAAATTTTAAGATGGAACAAGACAGATTTTATTTAGTACTATACTATTTCCTGCACTTAATTATTAATTTAGAAAAAGTTACCTGTTACAATCAGTATACTAAAAGCTGTATATTTGTTTCTTATCACAGATAAGCATATTGATTATGTTTTTAAATAAACATTTTAAGAAAAGCTTTCATATATGACTGTTTCTTTCAGGGATGGTCTCAGTCATAGTTGGTGACTTCAAAATGAAATTAATGTCTTCACAACTTCACTCTGTCACTTCCATGTCAGAAAGATTTTTTTTTCCAATGCTTTTGATTGTTCACTGAATTACCCACCTTAGAGACCTTTATTTTTAGAATTATGTTTCTATTCATTTATAGCAATGAGAAGACAGACAAATAGCATAGAAAGCTATGATTTTGGTACATAGATTTTATACTGGTGAGATCACGTCTGTACCCAGTGTTTGCTTCACTTTACATCAGTGAATACTCAGTGTTTACCAGGGAATTTGATGATCCAAAAATCTGTAAATCCTGTCATAAATACATTTGCTAAAGAGGCAGAGGGAATTGTGTTATGGGAGCATCTTTTTGATCTGATTCTTCCTTAAAATCACAGTGAAATGTTTCGACATATCAGTCTGATGTTGAAAAGCAAGGAAGTAATGAACAACAAATTTAAACTATAGTATCATTGATTTGGTCTCCAAAATCAAATTCTTGAATTTACCTGAACAAGATTTCTTGGATACAGCATTCCAATGTTTGAAAATAACTTTTGAAATTTTTATAAATTAATTTGATTCTTATGTGCAGTATACTGAGAAGTATTTTCAAAGTAGTTCTTCATTCCTGGATAAAACAGTGTTTGCTGCCAATAACTGATAAGGTAATGCTAAATCATTCAGAAGTTTCTGGGATAAACTAAGTCTATTAGTACCTCACACATACAGAGATTTCTAAAAATAAGTTATTACTGATGTAGCACTCAACAGTTCTAGAGCTTCTACTGCTAATAATAGTGTATTCAGTCATGTTTTCAAAATCATAAGCATTGAGATTGTCCTTTCCCTCCACTTCCAGTTGAGATTAATAGAGCTGTTTTATTTCAGTATAAACCCACATTAAAAATTCAGAATTCTCCTATTGTAAATAGTGTGCATCATGAGGGAACAGTCTCAGATTTAACTTGCTTTCAGCATCTTCTCAGTAACAGCCCACTTGGCAATTAGCCCCATGGAGCTAAGTGAGGCAGTGGTGGGGCCAAATTCAATCCAAATGGAAGATAACAGGGTCAGAAACATGGACATAGATTATGCATGATCACCACTTACAGGAATGCAAATACCTCTACAACTCCCATCTTCTAATCTGTTTGTTTATTATTTGGTAAAAAACACAACTAAATTATTGTTTGAAAGGCAAAATATGACCTCCTAAAAGTTGCACTTTTCAGAGAAATTCTTCCAAACTGTTCACCAGAGCTGTGTTACCTGGTACAGTCATAATCAATAAGTCTTGAAGTTAATGCATTAAACTGTTATTGCAAGGTGGTTCTGAAACAGAAAGTTTTTAAAACCAATGTCACTGTCAGTGAAGTAGGAAGCTAGTGCACAACAGCGTCTATAAGAAAAGACAAGCTTTGAAAAATTTTAAAGTGTGAATTCTTCTAATGATCAATATTCTTCTATGTAGCCTTCTTTAAAAAAAAGACAATTATGATTTTATATAGTCATGTTTAAATTAAAATCACATTGTTTGGGGACTCAGGTGGATTAATAGACATGAACAAACATTCTCATTGAATTTAATGAAATATACAGTCACATGATTCAGAAATCATTACAAATAAGGTGTGCACGGATAAAGAAGAGTGCAATCATTACATTTGTTTTAAAAAATGAAACTAGACTACCTAGAAGTAATAAACGTGGCTAAACCCTGAT
Source organism: Strigops habroptila (assembly GCF_004027225.2). Lineage (NCBI taxonomy): Eukaryota > Metazoa > Chordata > Aves > Psittaciformes > Psittacidae > Strigops > Strigops habroptila. Next base: position 59,444,866 of record NC_044278.2, read on the forward strand.
GTAACATCTTGCACTAAATAAATGCTCTTTTTTTTTTTTCTTTTTTGGTAAATCAATACAGGTGTGTTGATGTAATTTACGCAGACATGAGCTTGGTTTTAACTCCGTGTGAATTTCATACAAAGACTTCATCTTCAAGCACACTTGTGCTTAAGCTACTGAGAAATATACTGCTTTTCAGTACATATCAGGCAATGCCCTTTCATGACACTCATCCTATCATTCTCCTTAAAACTAGACTGTGTTTACTGAGCTCATAAAAAGTGATTTACTCAGAGATATTAACATTTCCAACTTTAGGCTGCTTATAGAAGGCCCCAGAAACTGCTGTCCACTAAGTATAAAGAGAAGGTAAGATTATTAATTTGGATATAGATAGTTCCATGATAAAAATCTATGCTTAATCAGATGATCCTCACCCTTACGGGCTACTTGAAAAGCTGCCTATCAATGCAGGATATACTAACTTTCTCTTACATATTCATGGAAGCTACTGTAAGTGAATTAGTTAGATGAGATACAGTATCTATGTTGGCAAATATAGAAGACACTAGTGTGAAGGGCCTGATGGCAGCAGAGGCAATACATCAAGATAAATGATCCTTTCATTTTGTTCTTCCAATCATTATGTTGGTCATGGCCAAAAAAATCCAGATATAGGAGATGATATGTTTTAGAGCAGCCAGATAACGTGAACTTTTTTATTCTATGAAGATGAAGAACCTTCCAATATAGGGGTATCTTAAGAGGAGGAGACTAAATATTACTTGTTTGCTTGGAAAAGAGGCACAAGCAGAACGTTTACATATACATATATATATAAAGGGTCTGCCCAGTTTATGAACTCTTTCAATATACATGATTAATGATGTTAGTAACAGAAAAGAGCTAATAATAATTAAAAACAGCAACAATAAAAAACATTCAAACAAACAAGCCATAACAGATTGTTAAATCTGCATGTGAAATGAAACTGAGTATCTGAAATATATAGAAAACAGACCTAGCATTTAGAATCATAGAAGCATAGAATCATAGAATGGCTTGGATTGGAAGGGACCTTGAAGATCATCTAGTTCCAAACCCCCTGCAGTGCCCAGGGGCACCTTCCACTAGACCAGGTTGCTCAAAGCCCCATTCAACCTGGCCTTGAACACTGCCAGGGATGGGGCAGCTACAGCTTCTCTGGTGTCTCACCACCCTTATAGTGAAGATTTTTTTCCTAATATCTAATCTAAATCTATCCTTTCAGTTTAAAACCATTCCCCCTTGTCCTGTCACTACATGCCCTTGTAAAAAGTCCCTCTCCAGACTTCTTGTAGGCCCCCTTTAGGGACTGGAAGGCTGCCAGAAGGTCTCCCCAGAGTCTTCTCCAGGCTGAGCAAGTCCATCTCTCTCAGCCTGTCTTCACAGGAGAGGTGCTCCAGCCCTCTGCCCACCTTTGTGGCCTCCTCTGGGCTCTCTCTAACAGGTCCACACTACTTATGTTGGAGGCCCCAGAGCTGAATGCAGGACTGCAAGTGGGATCTCGTGAGAGTGGAGTAGAGGCCATGATCATTGTAAATTATAGAAATTGTCTTGGAAAATTGGGATAAATCCAGTAGGGACAAGTGTGAGGTATTACAAATAGACAAGAATAATCAACGTCACAAACACAGGATGGGGAACAGCTGGCTAGATAGCAGTTTTTGGAAAGAGATCCAAGGGATAGACGAAACTACAGTCTGAACATGATCAAAAATATCATGCTGTTCGGAAGGTGGCAAACATCATACTGAGATGTGTAAGTGGAAAACAGCTTGCAAAAAATATGAACAAATCTTTCAGCTTTATGCCACTTTTTAGGGCCTCATCTGGAGTGCTGTGTCCAGCTCTTGTCAGTATTGTGAACCACATCAGAATGAGAACAGAGAGCAAAGAAGAGAAAGATAGATCTACAAAGGAAAAAAAAAAAAAAATTAAAGATTCAAACTGTTTAAATTAAGGAAAACTGAAAGGGTGAAGGCTGGGGTATGTAAAAGGCTTCAGAAAAGAAAAAGGCAGTAATCTACTCACAATGCCAAATGCCAAAAGATGAGAAAGAATGGCCTTAGCACTAAGAGAAACTGAAATTAGATGTCAATAACAACTTTGTAACAGTAAAGAACAGCTTGACTAGAAAGACTGTGGAGCCTACATCACTGGAGGATTTTAAAAATAGATTAAATCAACAGTTGCTATGCATCACACAGGTTCAGTTGTTACCAGCGATATTCTAGATGATTCCTTGAGGTGCCCTCTCATCCTGTGTTTGTATGACTATATGACTGAGTGACCATCATGAAAGGTGTGAATATGGGATGACTGTCCACAACAGAAAAATGGATCAGGTAGCAAATTTAATAGGAAAAGCAAGTCTGTTTACTGTGGTGGAATTAGTCATAGCCACAGTGAGCCAAAATGTAACTTGGCACATTCATGGCAAATCACAATACAAACACTTCTGCTAAGAAACCTTGATGAATCTCCCTCATGGAAGTTTGAAAATCATTGGTTTTCACAATCTGTAAGAGTTTACTAAGAAAAGAATCTCAGTGAGAAGGTTATGTTTCCTTACACTCCAACGTTCTTATAGTGACCGTTGATACAACACTGAGCTAGATGAACCATATATCTGACCTAGAGTTCTGACATTGCCACAAAACACCTTTCTGGGAGCATCTTTGATTTGCACAAAGACTATGGTGAACATTTCCAAATAAGGAATACATTAGCAGAAGAAAAGGTCTGTTCACAAACCATTCACAAACAAACAAACAAAAAGCAATGTGTGGGGAGTACATCTGTTGGATAATTTATTCACAATGAATTATTCAGCCAACTCTACTGAAGGACCTGCTTTTTTTTTCTAGTTATATAAAGATTTTTTTTTTTATGACAACCACGGACACAAATGTTATCTCTGACTGATGCTTCTCTTACTGTCATCTTTTCTTTTTGGCCCATAATGTCAATTCAGGAAGTACTTTGTTTTCTCACCAATCTTTTGATTCAGAGGTGAATGACAACTTTAACCACACAGCTAGACCAAATGCCTCAGGATGGCAAGGGTAGGAGGAAAATCATATTTTTAAATTAGAAGGACAAAAATTGCCCACAGCCAAGTAATAGACTATTACAAAACCAGAAACTTTGTCACGTGAAATAGTAGCATTCCAATTTCAGGACAAAAGCAAGATAAAGTTAAGGACACTTGAAAACAAAGGTTTGAGTAAAGTGACTCATGCACTGACAAACCAGATAAAAAGATAAAACACTGTGTAAAAAATAGAATGTAGCTATTACACACAACTCAACATTTTCTTGGCATTTATTTCTTTTAAAAAATTATTTTCTTTTTCTTTTCTTTGTTTCACCCTCCCTTTCACTTTTAGCTTGCAGTCCTTTGTTCTTTCCTTTTTAATGACTAGCAGTGATTTAGTTATCTAGGTCATTCATTTACCTTGAACTGTTTGCTGTGGTACAACAAATACCAGTTGAAACCTAGAAACTCCTGTTAACTTTGCTTGTATTGTTGAAACTGGTTTAAAAAAAAAAAAAAAAAAAAGCCTTAAATATTTTTAATTGCTTAAAAGCTTTTAACTTTAAAATTTGAAAAAAAATTGGAATGAATTGTAAAAGTCAATGAGTTGCTAAAATGTGTGCAGTCTTTCTATTCATTAGGCAGTGTGTTTTCACATTTCTCTGTTAGCATAAGAAAACCCTGAAAATTCAATTAGTTGAATTAATGCAGTGTGCAGCACAGCACACAGAAAGATTCCCTATCCTTGATGGCACATACCACTTTTGCCCTATTGTGTTACAGAGTCAAATTATGGCACAGCTTTTCTTATGCGTTCATTTTCAAATTTCTGTAAGCAGAGTGATGCTTGACAGCAGATACAAGGCAGTAGAAAGGTAAGTGGCTTGCATTTTGTTAAACAGGATTGAATAACAAGGATGTTTAAAGAAATATAAAGTAATAGATAAACCCATATGTTCACATCAGCCATAATTTTTTATATGATCCATATAGAGAAGTCACCTCATTTTCTCCTAACAGCAGTGAGGTTATATTCTGATTCTGCTTGGCAAAATATGTATGTGAACATACAATCTTCTTTCAAATGTGGATTACACACTATTTATATACTATATATACACTATATATATACTACAATATAGTACACTATATTGACATTGCCATAATCAGGACCTTTATGTTTAGGTAACAAAGAAAACCATCAACAGCTAGATAGTTGGTGTGACATGTCTTAAACAGTTTATCTCATCTCCCATAGTCTCATTGCCTTGTGGTCCCCTTGTGTTTTTTGTTTGTAGTCTTCAGCTGTTCTGTTATCATTTGCATATGTCTACAGAAACACATATGTACAAGTATGCGTCTTCACACATACACACACACATATATAAAATGCAGTTCAGTAGCTACAGACCACCTGGTTTGTGTTTGTACAATGCCTAACACAATGATCTTTATGTATAAAACCAGTTGAAATGGTAAATATTTCTGTTCCTTCACTCAGTACCCATGGTGTATAGGGCTTGTTATTGCAGTGGCCAGTGGATAAGACATTTTCTGGTGCCAGTTCCTGGCTTCAGCTTTCATAACTTTCAGACAGGCCCTTTTATATGTTTAAGTTGACTTTCTGGTGAATACAGATTGTTTGAGTATACAAATAACATTTAACAACCTTTCTCTTGATCTTCCAGACTACTTCATGAGCTCAGGACTTTTTGAAAAGAACTAATTTTTCAATTTGGCATTGTGGTTGAGACCCCTGTGTGTGTGCCTTGTCCTCCAGTCTCCCTCCTTCAGGTAAGCACCTTGATCACTGGGCAGTAGGTGGAATACATCTGTACAAGCTTCAGACAGCTAGAAATCTTAGACATGTGAATTCATCAGTCTTCAGTGCATAAGGAAGACGTTCAGCACTTCCAGATAGTGCTGGAACTGCTTTTGATGTGCAGTTGATCTGCACGAAAACAATAAGACCAAACCTTTGTATTTTTAATACATCAGCATACCACTTTCTGCCCAAATGTGTATAGACTTTGTTTCTAGAAATCATACCATATGATACGAAAGAACTCTGTAGGCTTTGTAATACACTGTACCCTGACATTTGGTCAGATTTTTAAACTTTGCTTGGAAGAAAGGGTTACTGGCTAGAGATCGCTAAGCTTTTCTTAGCTGTGACAGTCTTCTAATTTTTTGGTCAGCCTATGCCTGTCAGGTGTCTGTGACTTTTACACACGTATATAGATGTGTTGAATGTAGATTAGGAACGTCTTTTACACTGGACAAATGCCATTATGTCTTCTGCAACTGCTAAATGCCACCAAATGTGTGTTCATGAGAATGGTAAAAACCGGTAAATGCTATTGTTCTCAGGTGTAGGGATACCTGTTCCTAATGGGTTTTAGAAATCCCTAGTACTCTTCTTTCATTAAAAGATAGATTTTTTCCTGTATTCTCACTTCATTTCCCATCAGCATATTTATTAGTTTCAAATGCCTCACCTTTTACTGAAACTGGTAACGCTGACACAATGTTGTCTTTGTGGCTCTCTTTGCCTTTAGCGTATAGATTACAAGATGCATTCTGCTTCGTTTTGTTTCCCTTGGAAATGCTCCTCTGCACTTTGTTGCACTAATTCACAGGCAGCTTGAAAGCATACTGTCTTACATATAACACTTTCAATCAAATACCTGAATAAGATGTGAGTTACCTAGGAATAAATAATGGTGAAATGACACTCAGTAAGTTGTCTGTCTTTGATATCACCTCCCATTCCACAGATGTCCTCTTCTTCCATTGCGCTCTTCTCTATTGCACCTCTTGCCTATATTCCCAGATATATATCCTCTATTCTTCCCCTTAAACAAACAGTAGATTGAATTGCTGTCCTTCCCTTGTGCTAAACAGAACAATACTGCTTTTCTTTGATACTTACTTGTTAATATGGGCATGCCCTTGTTTCTCCCTTTTTACCTAATCCATTAGTAATACCTCTCAAAGATATTTTTCCCTCCAGCTGCAATGGGGTCGTTGGGAGTCATCTTGCACTAGAAGTCCCATTGTTCCACAGCTGTAGGTGAATGCAATACATACACAGACACATAAAAGTGCACACACACATATGCAAACAAAAGGGCAGGCCCAAATATATCAATATATTTGACATATATCAATATATTTGACCTTTATGGTTTCCAAGGGCTGAGAGGTCTGGTCATCTGGAATTTATTTGAATGGAAAAATTTATTGGACATGCTAAGTGACAGTTTTACACCAGAACATTTTATTTAAATTAATCCAAATCTCAAAGGATAAGGTCTTATCTCTAACCTAATATCAGTGGCTAACAGTTTCACAAAAAGTAATTGGAATGTCAATAAGCTACCTTCATTTTTTTTTCAGTACACAGATGTTAACTTGATCATGTACTTGGCCATTGGATAGCCATACAGAAAAACCTCCTGTCTCATGAAGTCCCAACTAAATACAGTCATTGTACTTAAATATAGTTAATAAATCGGCTATTTGTAATCCAAAATGAATAGGGTTTCTTATGTTCTCCAGGATTAATACAGGTCCTGACTCAAAAGTACAGTGGAATGAAAATGGCAAGCTGCAGCCTTGGGACTTTAACATACCACATCATTTGGGAAAAAAAGAGAATTAAAATTCTTTGTCTTTTGAAGAAGTTGAGGATTGAGTTGAGAAGCTCAATTGAGGACTGAATCTCCTATATCAAGAGACTGGCACAGTATATAATAACTAACAGAGATGAGGAAATCTGGCAATAGTGTTTAGTGTAATGGGGGCTGAAACCTATAACTTGTTCCCTGTCAAAACAAGCCACGCTACACCAGCAGACAAACCGTTTGCTGTGATAGGTGATATTTCTATGAATTTCTGTATTCTTAAAGCATTGGTCATGCTATTCTGTCTTCTACTGATGGCTCTGAAATGAAAATGAAACACAGAAAAGTAAATGAAAATGCTAAGAAAGTTAGCAACCCATTGTCATTTTGAAGGGAGCATAAGTGATGAAACATAGGACTGGAGAGCATGTAGTATGCAAAATGATATGATCCAGAAATAAACAGTGATTTAGGACAATTTCAGACCCAGAACATGCAACATGAGTGGCTTTTTCAAAACTGATCCTAGAGCCATTCAAGAGCTTCAGTAAGAACATGCTGCAACAGTCTGCAGGAAACAAATGGGGTCAGGTAGACAGAAATGCAGAAGGCATTTAAGGACTGTGCTTTTACAGTCCTACAAGGCAAGTGATAGTTGATTCTTCAAGAAATTGGGCACATGCAGATGTCCCTTTTTCTTTTTCTACAAAACAACGTCTACATTGGAAGGATAATTCAAGAGAATTTCAGATTCATCACTTTGCAGAAAAGTTCAAGGACTATGCCGTAACATCTCTAAAACTGTTTAGTTCAGAAAACAATTGAGAAGTATCATTCACATGTTTTTACAAGTGAAAGGAATGAGCCTTAAAATGAAGTCTGATTTAGAACCTCAGAAGGATTAGGAAAAAATACTTCAGAATGAAAATGTTGAAAAATTCAGCTGTTCTAAGAAAATGAAATGTGGAGATCCTTGATAAATCCTGGATAATACTGAGGTACTGCGAACAAATAAATACATGTCCTATGCCGAAAATTTTGCAAATTTTAAGAAAGAGAGCCTTAAATTGCTTAACACAAAAAGAGTCAGCACAGCACTAAATCAGCTCTAAGCCACCTAAACCCAGTCCTCCACAATGTGAAAGCCCACCTGAGAAGTAATTTCCACAGGTGCTTTTCTGCTGAAAAGAAAGAAATAAACATTTGCAGGGCCACGTTAAGATGACCAAATACATAAATAAATTTTAAAATCAGATAAACTGTTGAATCAGAGACTCCATCGATCACAGGCTATTAAACCAACTTAGCTCACAAATGGATGACTACATTGTATATTTCTTTAGATGAACATCACCTTACATGTTTCAGAAGCTTAACAAATTTTTATTACTTACCTCCAACATAATACAAAAATCTGATGATCTTTCATGAAAGTTTACCTTTACTTCAGTTAACTGACAGTTACTGCATGATAAGAATGTGCAAGCTAAATCTTACCATAGCTCAGCTTCTGCATGATGCAATTTTTTATCCCACAGCAGCTTGTTCCCGTGTCAGTGCCTAACACATGATAAAGCAAATGAGTGTCAGGGACACCACAAAGCACCATGAGGATAATGTCCACCTTGAGTATGGAAGTGCTGAGCTACTTTGCTGCTCTTCAGCAGGAAAGGCTGCCAATATACATACAGAAGGAAATAGAGATGTTATTCCACATACACTTATAAAGGCCTTAGGATACTATTCAAACAGAAAACGTATATTATCTCCCAGGTTTACTTACTGTGAAGCACTGAAAAATGGTTTGGTAACACAGTCGTAATTTTTATGCACCTCTTCATTTAAGAGGGAGAAAGAAAGCAGTGAGAAGGAATTTGGCAATACAGCTTTAAATATTGTATAATCCTTGTAGTCAGCTATGTCTGTTGGCAGCCAAACAGAAGTGCCTAGGGTCAGAAACCTCAGAAAAGGGCATTTACAAATATTTAATAAACACAGTTACTTGGAATACAACTCTCCTGTTGTGATGTCCCCACAGACTTCAGATTACAGAGGCAAGGGAAGGGAAGTGCCCCATCTCCCAGACTGTGATCCGTTCCTTTTTTCTTCTTCTTGGGGATATAATTATCTTCTTCTCCTCTACACTTCCAGCCCAGTCTATTGGACTGGACAGCTCTGCACTATGTCTTTTTCTTCCTCTGAAGCTTCTTGACTTCTTTCTCTCTGTACTCGATCCTCAATAGACCTAGCTACTTTGATGATATTATGATTTGACAGCCAGACTGAAAATAAGAAGAAAGAAGCCTACTGAAAAACTGGCGCTTTTTTTCTGCCCCTTATTTTTTTTTCTCATAAAAAAAATATAATATGTGTCATCAGTGATTTTGATGCCAAAATCCTTGTGCAATGAACACAACTGGCATGAACACTTGGATGCCTCCGAAATGCAGATGGAAATGTCAAAGAAATGATGAAGGTAATATTGTCATGAACTGAATTATTCCATAACCAATATCTGCCCCAGAAGAAGAAAAAAAGAGTCTCTCTTAGCTAAAAAATAAAAATTACATAGGTAGATCATGACCCTGACAAGTACTCAATGTCAGCTGGTGAAAAGAGGTTTTAAAACAACAAGGCAGCAAGCAAGCCCAGAAATGATAAAAGTATTCAGTAAAATGTATGGATAGAACAGGGAGGCAACTTGAAAGCCAGGTGTCATAAATATCAGAATACTTGTAAAGCACAGGAAAAGGAGTCAAGAATTATTGTTCTATACTTGACTGTGCTGGAGACTTCTTGTGTGACCATGGACATCTGACAACCCAAGCAGGGACATCTCAGATAGGAAGGACAGCATAAATGAAAAGCAAATACAGAAATAATCCTGCTTTGGAAATTATCCAAGAAATGGGTTGATAAATCTAAGTTATTTATTAGCCTTTAAGTCTACCAAACAGGACAAATAGAATTCTTACTGGTACTTTACAATTTTTATTTCAATCACTGGGCCTGACACGTGAACATGGCGTCTGTTAAAAAATTATGGTAAACATGAAAAATAAACCTACAGATTCACTTGAATCTGGAAATCATAGCCATAGAACTGTATGCTGAATGTAACAGAAGATATATGGCATGGAATTATGAACCTTGGTTGAGTAGCAGAATTTGAAAAGTGGAAAAATTTTAAAACTTCTCTGCCTCACCATGAGGACACACACAGGAGAACAATACTGAAAGATAGGGAAGGATTTTTCATTTTTTTGTTTCTACAAAATAGAAAATCACAATGAAAATTGGCAAATTCTTTGATGCAAAATCTGTTCTATGCCTGATTAACAAAATCGTAGATCATGGCCCACAAATCAAAACCGTGCTTCTATAAATCTCACAACTTTAATGTGAAATCAGAGTTATGCACTCCATGCACCCAACTAAGAAAGATGTGCCACTGAACATTACAGCCTTGGGCCTTGACTGTCATTCTGCTTAATTTCTCAGTTTACCCTAGTTAAGAAACTGAATGACACTGGTGCAGAACTAGTATAGGAATAAAAAAATGGAAAGAGATTCAAAGCAATTAGGTGCAGAGAAAAATAACAGCAGCTTGTATCTTTGGGTAGGAGAGATATGAAACAGAAAAAACCCTAAGTGTTTGAATGGTCTGAACGGCAAATGCGTGATGGAGAAGCTGCTACCAAGCAAATATATTTTCTCTTATTTTAAGGGCATGTGTGTTATCAGGTAAGGAGAAAACAGGATTAAAAATAGACTGATGCATATATAGCACCACTTAGATGTACTTAGTTAACAGCACATAGTGCAGATAGCTGCATGGATGTTTTGGATGTAACTCAGCTTCAGAAGAGCTCTCCATTGCCTATAACAAAGCAGATACCCTAGGTCATGTCACCCAAAGGCAGACACCAGATTTAGGTGTTTAATCTGTGAAGAAAATTTCACCCTTTCCGTATACTGATGTTTTATTCCAGCAGCTGAAATGTTGTCAAGAAGAGTTTTGTAATAACTGCATTAAGAACATATTGCTCTGAGCAGTTTAATAAGGCATGAAGAATTTGTTATGGACAAAGTTTAAACAGTGAAGGAATGACACAGAAAACAGTTCATAAGAAACAGCTCCTGGTTTTTACCTTGGGCAGGACGGTTTGAAAAGAAAATGAAAGAGAGTTTTAAGTTGCTTTCTACCTCCTTTTTGAGTGTGAGGGGGGACCAGCCCAAATAACAGTGATATTCATTTGTGTTTATATCAGTTTTCATCAGTTACCTGTATGCCAATTTGGTATTCTCTCTCCAGCAAGCCCTGTGCTCTCTCTTCAGACCTTAGCCCTTGAAGAACATCCTCAATGTTTGGCAGCACCATGTTTTTGTGTGCCAGAAGGCATATGGATGAATCACGTAAGGAAAGGACACAGATGAACAAAATGGTGAGCACAAGCTATAGCTGGGTTCTACTCCACAGGCCACTTTCAGCAGTGAGCAGAGCACTTTCTCTCCTTCTTTGAGAGAGAGCTAGTGTCCCCCGACCATGTTTTAGAGTTGTAATATATTAAAAATTTTGTAGGAATATAAAGCAGTGTTTTAAAGGGCTTTTAAAAATGCTTCTCTCAAATCACTTTGGTGCTATTCATTGTTTCTCATCATAAATACGAGGCAAACTGCAATGTCTGCTTAAACAAAAAACATGAGGCCAGTTTTTAGGAGTTACTGAACCCATAGCCTAGTCAAGGTGAGGCTGCCACAGCTCTATGCCCCAGGTCCTGTGGGTAGTGGGGCTGAGCAGGTGTTCCCAACAGGCATCTCCCACCATAATTCAGTGCACACGTACACATGTCTGGACACCCAGAGCAGCACAGACAGGGTGCAGCGCTCATGCAAACACAAACATCACCAACGGCCTCAGCTTGTTCCCCTCTCTGGCTGATTACGATAATAGCCTATTAGCGGAAAGTATATACATACAGCATGGATCCCTCCAATAGGTGGCTTTAGACACACACTCTATCCAGTAGCCAGCCCTGGACCCTCAATCTCGCTATTTGGTAGCACTTGCACGTGTGAACCCACAGGGACACAGCCCCATGGCAGCTGCTGGTACTCAGACCTACATGCACACACACACGTGCACAGACACACACCCTAAGGACCCCTGCAGTAATTGGTTTATAGACATCCAGTTTACCTAGTAACTGGTCCCTTGATTCTCTGTTCTCCTTAACTGACATGCAAAAGATCCTCTCTGGTATCTGGTTCAGACTATGGCTTTACCAGTGGCCAACCCCAGATCCCAAAGTCCCTTCAGCTCTGGACCTTCTGGACCATGCAGTTGACAACTTGCAGAGACTCTGGTCTCTCTATCCCAGACTCACAGTTGCTCCAGTACTTGGTTTCCAAGTCTCTTATCCTACTAGATGGCTAGGCAGCTTGATGCTTGATAGTGATTTCACACCGGCATATGCACTCCCATTATACGCATGTAGCTTGTTTTCTCCAGCTGCTGGCACACTGGCATACAACTCCCCATGACCTGTGGTCCTGCTCCCATTGCCGGCTCTCAGGCTCTCATACTTTTGCATGTACACAGAACAGAGTCTCCTCATCCTGGAAAACAGTCAAAAGTGGAGTTTATTGAGAAAATTGGAGAGATTGTGCTGAACAGGCACAGAGCATTGCCAGACATACATACTGACCAGACTCTATTTACATAAGACCAGTCTTTTATGTCCTTTTCACCTCTATTTTCCCATGCTTTGCTGTTCCCCAAACCACCCTGATCCCTTCCTTTCCTTACCTTTGGTTCCTGCCCTAAACTTCCCCTGATAAGTCAGTACAATCCTAGATACTCTCCCCTGGCATCCCACAAGGAGTTCCCTACTCAGTGGCAGTCTATGAGGTGCCCTGGGGAGAGCCTCTTCAATGGCTCATCATGGTGAGTCTCGCCTTGCCCATGGGGCTGATCACCCCCGTGATGGATCAGGGAAGGTGCTTAGGCTTGTTCCTCTGACTAGGGTACTGGGGGCTCTTCCACTTGCCCTTGTGCCGCAGGGACCCTCTGTGTTTGTGAAGATGAGCCTTTAATCACATAACCTAACACAAGCCACCTTCTTTCTCTTTTTATTTGTTTGTTTGTTTGTTTGTTTTAAATAACTTGCAGGTTGCAGCATTCTGGCTTCCATCTGACTGATTTGCAGCAGCAGCTGCTTCTAACTCCAGACTACAGTCCTGATTTCACTGAAATCAGTGGGACTTTGGCCACTGACTTGAGTGGACTTTTGAATAAGTACACACTGGCATGCTTCCAGAGTATCCATTAGCCTAGATCTCACCTCCTCTCAGGAAGCAAACACACAGACTTAGAGGAGAACACAGCTCCCATAGAAAATCCCTTTCTTTGTGCTTTGTTAAATTAGAATGAGGAAACCTCCTTCTAGCCATCCCAACTTCACAGCTAGATCTACTATTTTTTATAGTAATCTCCATCATTCCTCCCATTTTCTTAATTTTCTGCAAGCCTTACCTTTTCAATTATCTGTTCATTTCAGGATAAGAAGTGTTATTATGAGCTTTTATATGTATGCTGTATATCACTTAGCATCCCAATAGCTCTTCATGCCACTGTAGTACCCAAACAATTAGGAAAAGCTGGCATGGGAAAGTTCCAGAGAAGTTTTTAGCTGCTGAAATTAGCAAAATTATGGATTGACTTTATTGTAAATAAACAGATGAGTGTCATAGTAGCAGGCAATTTCTCCATCTTTTATTGCTGTTTAGACTATGTCCCTTCATGCTGAAAAGAGATCAGAAAGAAATACACAGCACATTTTATTAGTGAGTCTCTCTTATTCTCCAGGAAAACTATCAAGAGACTAGGTCTACTGTATGAGTCTATCCAAATATTTTAATAGGACCCTGCTCAGCACTTTCCTAAAATGAAGACAGAGGGATTTTGGCTGAATCCAAATTATGATCAGGCAGTTCCTCTGTGAACATAAGCAAGAGTGCTGATAGAGGCTGATGACTGACTGAGACTGGAGGTTCACAATGCTGCAGCAATTTCTGGCCCTTCTCCAGCTTTGAGGAGAGAGTCTGCCAACTTGGCAGGCTGGAGAACTCACTGTGGCAATTTTTCAAATGGGAGAAATGGTCCAAAGAGGAGCTGTAACTCTATATAAACTGCCCCAAACTGATGACAGGTGCTTCTGCTTCAAGGAATCTGGCCAAGAACTGAGTGCATCACTGTGTCCAGCTGAAGATGGACAGCATATTTATGGAATACCTGTAGGCATTCACTGTGCAGCTACAGCCAAATTGTAAATGCAACTGTGGCTTCCATCTGAACTTGTTGGAGAGTGCAATGTCTGGGATTTTCTGGACATTAGAGCCTGAAAGTTCCTTTGAATTCCTATAAATGTGAGGTCACCAAAACAACATGCCTAGATTTTCAAAAGCAGAGGGAGTTGAGCTGATTCATGTTGGTTTGCTTTAAAGGGGATCTAATTTCTAGAAGTCTTTACTGCACTGTACCATACTATCACTTACCTTAAAATCTACAGTAAGTTTTTTTAAAATCTTTAAAAAAGAGGACATTCTTTCTCCACCCTCTAAATAAGAAAAACTCTTTTAAAAAGCATGTTGTAGCCTTTCTCCCATTTAAATCTTTCTGATCCTTTTCTCTGATCTGTCTCAAGCAGCAAGAAGGATTTGATGCATCCAGAAAAAATTTCAAGCTTAAACAATCGTGATAACCTTGGCTAATTTGCCCTGTTGAATTCAGCAAGAACTACATGACTTGAGTTGACCATAAACCCTGCTGAAACCACTCCAGACAGATTCCAAATATGAGATAAAAGAGTTTTCTTTTTCTATTTCTTCAAGTTTCACAAAAAGGAGGAAAAAAAGCCCTAGAACAGTTTCTGCTTAATCAAACAGAAAATAATGCAATTAATGCCTCACTGACTGTGGAGAGCCATAAGGTCAAAACTCAACATCACCTTGGTCTACCAGTTAGACTAAGTTGGTCTTACCCACATAATCAGCAAATCTTCTGTAACAATGAGACCTTATGGCATGCATTATAGAGCCTGTGGTTTGTCTTCTATATTTGTAAGTGTTCAGGAATTTATGTTCATTTTTCCGAACACTTTCATGTGTTTCCTAAACTTGTATGTCTTATAGGAATTTATATCTGTTGCTTGAAAGTCTGAGCTACTGAGAGTATAATATATGACTTCTCTTAATAGAGTAGTGTTCACAAAACTCCTTTAAGTGCTATGTTGTTTCTATTAAAAAAGAAAATAAAATATTGCTGTTATCACTTATAGCACTTTCAAACAGCACTAAAGAGATTGATACACGTGTTCATTCAAGCTGTTAAGCATAGCATATCCTACTGCAGTCAAATTCCTTCATACATATTTTTCTTACTTATAGTATGCTCACTTCCTCATAGGACCTCAAGGTCACTTTTGTTACTGTTGATTTCTTTCGTGAGAGTAAGATTATTCTGTAATATTCTTCCTGTTTATCTACAAGCTCAGTGTTATAAAAAGCTGTTGCATTTTGTTATTATTTTCTTTGACCTAAAAATAGTGAGAAATAGAAACTCCTGCTGCAAGTGAGTGGCTGACATTCCAGCACCTTCAGCTGGAGAGAATTTGAGATGTAAAGGCAACTTGCACAGGCCCTTGTGAAAAGCAAAATAATAACATCCAGAGGGAGAGAGAATGAAGGAGAGCACATCCAAAGCTTTCTGAAGAGGTTTAGCACTCTTAGCAACCCTATATACATAACTTAATTTCCCCACAGGGCTATATTCCATAGCTCAGCATGGTATACCATGTAACAAAAGAAGCAACAACCAAACAGTCTGGTGCCTTGTTTAAAAAA
This sequence comes from Strigops habroptila, assembly GCF_004027225.2. Taxonomy (NCBI): domain Eukaryota; kingdom Metazoa; phylum Chordata; class Aves; order Psittaciformes; family Psittacidae; genus Strigops; species Strigops habroptila. Next base: position 59,460,457 of record NC_044278.2, read on the forward strand.
AAAAAAATAAAAATCCCAACTTTACTGGAATTTGTGTATTTATAATACAACTCTCTGCAGTGATAAGAGACAAAAAAAATGCAAGTGTTTCTTACCTGAACACAGAATACATTGCTACAACCATAAATCTGAGCTATGGCAAGGGCAAACTAGCATGAGCTGTCTCAAAGCAACAAGAGGCATAAAGTGGAGTCAGTATGTCCTATTTCTACTGAATGATGCAACTTGTAAGAAAAAGGATTGTGTGTGTGTCTTGAGTGTGTCAGGAAGCAGCAGTAGATGAAAGGCGCAAAGAAGAGAGAGGCTTAATGTGACCTGGCATCAAAATGTATCGTTATATGTCCAGTATACTGATTATATATGATTATTATAAAAAATGTTCCAGGGCAGAAGAACTTCTATTATGATGGCTCTGCAGAGCCTACTTGGCTCTACATAACTAAATTGGAAGAACTTTTAGCTTTTTAAGATGATGCTGATTTTTTTCCTGTGGAAGCAGCATGTGAAGCATCTTTATATTTTAGGTTTTTTTTCTTGTATCAGGTAATGTTTAATGTTGTTCAAGCTAATTGTTTATTTTGCTCCATTAACTTGGAATAGACATGGGGTTGAGGCTTCTTACATCTTATATGCAACATAAACGAGCATTAATTGTTTTCAAAGCCCGCTAAGAAATAATCTGTCGAGGGAGTCTGAAGCAAAGAAATTTTTCTAAGTAGTCAGGTTGACACACAAGAAGTGCGATTGCAAAGCTCTACTACGTAAAACACTGGGTCATTCATTCCCAAAAGGAAGATTTTGCTGTGACTTATCCCACCCTCAAATCTTCCTTTAAACCCTGAGTTAGCTGTGAGGAAAGTTGTAAAGAGCTCTTGGCTGCTTTTGAATGAAAATCTGTGATGTCCACTGTTCAGAAGCTGGCAACAATGAAAGCAATCATGCTGTTTTTCATGTGAGTGCAGATTTCCCGGACATTCTTTATGTTCCCTTTAAAAAGCAAACCTATAAATATGACTCTGGTGGCAGATGAATACACACAGCAGACAAATGTGTCCCCTTACTAATGGTTTGATAAATCTGTGAGATTTTTTGGTGACATAATTACAGCTTGGTCAGCCCCTGCTATTATGCATCACTGTTTGTGATAAACAACGCTTTGCCCTGGGTGTTTTAGCAAAATCTTTGAGAAAACTGCAGGCCTGTAAATCACCTGCTAACTAGGGCTGTAGCAAATTGTTCCCCAGAGTTATGAACTTCAGCAAACTAGAGTAACAAAGCTCATGAGAGATACCAACGAGGTTCTGGGTCTATTTGGCTGGGACAGATTGAGCAATAGCTAGCTGCATGTGGAACAGATAAAGATGGTGAAAAGCTGTTTTATGGGTAATTTGCTGACTTAATTAAACCTTTACAGGTTATAATATTCAATGAAAACACACTCGCATAAAAAGTTCAACATAAGTGTGGTTTTAATGAGGAATGTATACGCAAAATAATGCACAGGCTGGCATAAAAAGAACATGCAATTATGCTTAAATTTTCATGATAATGACAATATTTTTTGAGATCCAGAGCACTACCTGACAGAGCTTTTTCAAGTGTTCATTTCATTTCTGAAGACAATCACATTTGCAGTGTTGATTAAGAGGAAGCTTTTCAGGTTTACTGACTTGTGTAAAAGGAGAAATATTGTGCTATTTTAAGGTCAAATATTAAATCACTTTTGAAGAGCTCAATGCAATCTTCTTCAATAGATTGGTGGTTACACTAGCATTGTGTTTGGATTTGTTCTACATCCATTACACAATTTATGTCAAAGAAGCTGTATATAGAGGACATATAATGATGATTTCCACCTCTTTCCTCTTGGTGCAGAGTTGTTTTCCCAGCCAGCTTTTCACTAGACTAGTTCATACTTTTCTTGCAGGGTCCCTGAGTAGAATGTAGTCAAAAGCCTTTCCAAAAGCAGCAATGGAAAGATTTTTCCTCAAACCTTCTGCTGTTTCTTTTAAAACACTGTTTACAGTCACATCCCCTCCCTCCAGTGGCCCCTCATCAGGAATGGCATCTACTTCCCCAGATCATAGGAGACTTATGCAGAAGAGGTTTTCCCTGTGCTCTTTCCACTCTTTCATAGGTAATCAACAACCACTCACTGCCTAGCTATTTGTGTTAGATGTGCTATATAACTGTGGCACAAAGCCTTTCATTTGTGTTCTTGCTAATGCTATTTGTAGACTGTGGATTGTAGCTGCTGCCTCTGATCTTCCACTGTCTTTTAAAAATGAATAAAAAAAAGAGAAGCAATTATTGGCACTGTTCAAAGAGCTTTCCCTGTTCTGCTCTCAGGAAGGCAGCCTTTGTACAAAGCCAGTGGAGTTGTGCCCATTCACAGCGGGTCTGAATTTGGCCTGAAATGTTGCTCTAGTAAACAGTACAGGCATCCTCTTATGAATTGTGAAAGGTAGTGGTGTGGCTAGTCTCCGCATCTAAGACGAGTCAAGCTTGCAGTCCCTGGCCCTCACCTCTCAGCTATTTGAATGAACGAACAAATATTGCCCTTCAAATAGACAGAGTAACGTCCAGCCTTCCCACGGAGTGCAAATAGATGGAGCCAAAAGGGCTGTATGCAGTACAGGCTTATATGCAGGTGATCTTGATCAACACAATAAAGTTGTCACCATGCTGATGGCTTTACTCAGGGAAGCTTGTAACATCTAGAAGAGCTTCGGTGTAAGTTAGGTAAGATCCTCAACAAGAAGTAATCAAAATGAGATTAGCAGAATGGGAGGAAAAGGGGGTCTGTGCATGCCATTAGAGGAGCAGAAAGCAAGCAAAGAGAGTGACTAGTACTAATAAGGAGGAGGAGGAATAAGACAATGTTGGATAGAGGCTGATTGATGTGAAAGAGCTATTTTCTTTACCCTTTGCTTTTTTTGGCATTGTATGAAATGGCCTGAAGCTTTAGAGAGGGAGTAAAGTTAGTTATGTTTTAAGTAAAGTCACCCGTTGATTCCCAGGTGGTGATCTTTATTACTCGTGACCAAGCATCATGGATGCTGTCCTACCTGGGGAGCATTCTGTACATGAAAAAACTGAAGACATCCAAGAAAATGGAAGGCCAAGACAGCATTTTGTGGAGATCTTGTATATCTCTATGTGTAGTGAGGAACGAAGACCTGGACTTAGAGGAAGGTGGTTCAGAAGACAAGATGTATTTCATCAGACAGAATTACTCCAGCTGAAGGCCTTGCTGTATGGATCCAGACTAGAATGCACACTATCTCCAGGCTAGTGTGATCTTGTAAGCAATTTAACAGAGGAAGGTTAAAAAAAACTCCTTTTTGCTTTGTTTCATTATGTAGGACTAAGCATTTGAGACATACTTCTATGTGGTTTTACTGCCTGTAATAGGTGCAAGCAGACTGCGGTTACTTCTCACCATAGGAGGAAATTTCACTTGTAATCGCATTCTCACAATCCATTTACGTCAGTGTTTTATAGAGAGTTACCTGTAATTTATTTTCTTTCTTGAATTTTCAGGACGTATTATAAGACACCTAGCAAAAAAGATTTCCATGAAGTCCTGTAAATATTTTAATGAAGAATTTCTAAGCTGGCAGTTCATATGCTTATAGTTAGAGGAAGAGAATTTTAGTTTACTTGGATAGGTGGTTGAGTTTTCCAATTGAAAATAGAACAGAGAATCCATAACACATAGAGTATATTTTCTAAAACTTGTAAGTTCAAAAGGACCACAGAAGCTAGACTACAATGGTGCTATTTATTACCATTGTGGTCACATTTTTACAAGTGAGCAAATTGCAAGCCAAACTCCAGGCTATTTGTGAATAAGGAGTCATAGAGAACCTTTGGTATGCAAGCTTTTTGCTTTGTTTGCCATCAAAGTAAACTCACTTCAAAAGTAAGTAATACAGAAAGAGGACTGACTAGTGATCAGCCTGTGAGGCACTTGAGTACTCAACCTGTTAGGAAGGTAAATTAATAATACAAGGAAACTGTTGCAGGGGGAGGAGGTTGCTGCTGCTACAGAGAGATTTCTATCCCATATCCAGAATGAGAAACTTGCGATTTCTTTGAAACCACTGTGGTTACAGTACTGGGAATTCATTCATTCCACTCTGACCTAGACTATTTTACCTTTCTATTCTTGGCTATTAGTTTGTTATGTCTTTGTTTCCTTTTAAAACAGAAATCTAATTTCAGAGGAAAGGAAGTAGACTTTTTCTCAGTGAGAGTTCAATTAAACTAAGATTATACATGAAATACCCAAAACCCAGCTAGTGGTTGAGGATTATGTTTCATCAGGGCCAAACATGGCTGTAGACAAACATTTGGACATTTCATGTAATGGGAAATTAAATAAAAAATATAAGTATACATTCTTTTTTTAAACAAGTGAAGTGCCTTTTTATTCATTTAACCAAGTATCTTCAAGACACCTATGGGTTTTTTTTTTCACTTCAAAGTTGACAGAGGCTAGTTAGGTCCAAGTTTCTGCAGTTTCTGTGCTGCGCAGTTTCTGTGCTGCACAGTTTCTGTAGTTGTCTCCCCAGAGCTATGTTAAGAAGTCCTTACCAGTGCCTACATATGTATTGCATCATCCCATCATTTTCAAATCAAAATACTACAGTTTTTAAATAGAAAAGTAAACAGAGAAGCAAAGAATTGAAGAATAAAAAAACACTTGAGACAGGTTTTAGTAAGAAAATTGAAACAGGAGGGAATGGCATGCAGAGAAAAATGCAAGTTCACACACCAAAGTTAGAGGATTTGGGATTAACTGAAATCCTCAAGTGGTGCATGGTAAGTGACTGCCTATTTAGAGCCAATAGATAGGTTTCCGTGAGGTTAAGGAAGCGAAAAATCCCATACGAAGCTAGTGAGATGTTAAATTCTAATTAGAAGTGTTAATTAAAAAAAAACATTTCCAATTTCATCAGTGAGAGTGCTTTTGTTGTTCTGATTCTCTTTGCTACAGTGAATCCTAAGTATCCTAACTCATTTTGTCCCAATATTATTTACCACTTCTATAGGGTATAAAAAAGTTGACTATGACTATAGGAGCATGGATTATTACAGTGGCACCTACTACAGTCTCTGTGATAAGAGGACTGTCAGCACTTCCACTATGAGAGACATTTCTGGGCTTGAAAACCAAAGTCATAAAATTCACACTGGACTGAAACTTGGGTACGTAACTTACCAGCTTGTAAAAAAAATGCCCTATAAACTTTGTGCATGCTAATTTGATTGAACGTTTTTTAATTAACTATGCAAAACCCAATTTGTTTCCTCCAGTTTCAAATATTGCTCTGTGCAACACTTACTTACTAAAAAATGTTGTTATTTACCTTGACAATTTGCAGGTTGTTAGCCCACAGCATGGACCAAATAGCCAGTGCACAAAGAAATAAGATGCTAGTGGAAGACAAGTCTTTACCAGGGGCTACCTACCCCTCCAGAAAGAGAGCTTCTATTCAACTATACTGTAGACAAAAACTGCTTGCTGCCCATGCAGGGGCCATGCCAAGCTCCTGCAAGAAAGTGGGATGGTAAAAGCCCAATAAAGAAGTTGCTTGTAGCTAAACAGACAGTAAATTGCAACCCCCAGATTAGTGGCCTTCATCAAGTAACTGCCCTGGAGAGGGGATCAGCTAGATCGTTACCACTCTTCAGTGAGTGCTCTGAGTTAGGGACACAGGTAATATCTTCATTTGCAGATCCATAGTAAGACTTCTATAGTACATCTTGATGGTGATTAGCAAATTAAACTACGAAGCACCTACGAACCCCATTATACACCTATTTTAAAATGCAGATTTTTAAAAAAATATTTCACTGGATGAATCTACAAGCACAAATCATTACTGGTTTATATATTGATACACACATTCCTGTGTGTTTCAAGTTCTGCAAAAAAGGAGGGACATTTTAATTATGGAGAACTCTGAAAACTGCAAAAGCTAGGAAGCTATGCGGCATGACTTCTCTTGGAGTGATGGTTTCCCTGCTCAGTATGGGATGAAATTTAAATCTTTTTAAGTATTTTGCAAAAGAAATCCAAAATCCAGTAGCAAAATACCTCAACCAAACAAAACAAGGTCCCGCCCCCAAAAAACCAAACAAAAAAGCCCCCCAAAAAACTAGCAAAATCCCCCACAAATGGCAGGTAGCAGGAAAGAAAGGTACCTACCCACCACACAGGTCAGTAATAGCCGTGGGAGTAAGAATTCTTACCAGGCAAAAAAACTCAAAAATCAACCAACCAACCAAACACACACCCCCAAAATATAGAATTCAATTTGATGAATTTATAGAAAGACAACAGCTTAAGAGCTTGACATCTCCAGAAGTTTCCTACACTCTCTCTTGTGTGTGTTCACACCTCAGACCATAAAAGGAACATGCAAAGGCTACTGTTCTACTTCAGGGCAAGATGTCTTCCAGATAATTTACAGGGTAAAGCATCAAACCTGCTTTTGAAGAGGATGAGGAACACATGCAGACACCAAAACCATGGAAGTGGTGATTTCTAGCAGAAAGATAGTGACATCTGTGAGAGACATAGTGCCTTAAATCTCTACAGCTTTGTGTTAGGGAATATCCACCTATGTCTAATGATGAAAAAATATCAGAAATGAGATAACTTGGTATGTCTTAGGCAGAGAATAAGAGCATGAGATGCTTTCCTTTTCAATGGCTTAGCCAGAAGTCTGTTAGAAAGACCTGAACATGATGTTTTCTCACTAAAATTTATATACTGGGCATAGAAAAAGATTTCGCAGTGGTAATTTTGATCAAGATGATTTTTCCTGCAAAAACCTTCCTTTCAAGTATTCAAGAAGTGAGAATGAATAAACACTGTGATGGAAGGTCTCTGTCCAGTTTTACCTTGTACATTTGGGCTTACTTAGCTTAGGTGGGTAGCCTTGCATACTAACAAAACACCTATAAAAAGGTAAAGCAGCAAGCAACTGATTTGATTTTTATGACTTAACACATATAAATGTATTTAATCTAATGCTTTGCCATGTGTAATTCAGAAAGTTAAGGCTAGCTTCTAGTGGCAGATCAAAACTATGACAAATATATATACAATTCCCCTGAGAAAATGTAAGATCAAATTCTATATTTCACTTTGTCTGAAAAGGAAGGATCACTAGAGAAGAACATTTCAGATGTGTAAAGAGTATTTAGGATTTTATGTTTTATATTACGTAAAGGTGAAGTAGTTTTCCAGCCTGTGAACTACCGTTTCTTTCCTAAAATATTTCTGGATAATTGGCAACATTTTTACCTGTATTTTTTTAAAAATTCTGCTATTCTGCATTCCCCCCCATTTCAGTACATAATTAGAAAATGTTATTCTCTGTATAGCAAGCAATTTCTTTTCTTGGCACAATTACTGAACTGTATCTTGTAGATTTTTCTCTGAAGTACTGAAATGGAAGGATACCCCCATTAGCCCTTGCCCCCAGCTCCCTTAACTCTCCAGGCAAGTTTGATGAGTCACACTTTTTCCTTTAAAGCTTTAGAATCTCATGCCAAATTCAAGCAGTGTTGCCAACTCCAGTGATTTTATCATGGGTCTCCTGATATTTAAAGCCCTAGCTCCAACGTTCATTTGGTAACATTAAAATCTCTGTTTTCATTAAAAATAAATACATAAAATCAAAGCTTTCACGCTGGAGAACTGCGACAAAACAAGAAAAAAAAAACCAAACAAAAAACTCCAAAACAACAGAACACTAATAAAACAAAACCAAACCCCACAGAATATAAAGGGCTCAAAGAAATCCAGATGGCAAATAAAAAAAGAACCCTACTTAAAGAAAAATCTTGCAATTTTAAATGTGATTTATATGATGTAAGAGACTTCCCTCACTCACAGTAGTGACTGAAATTGTCACTCACAGTAGGGAAGCACCACTAGCATCATGTAAAGTGAAGAGTCTGACCTAAAAATAATTTGATACTGCTAATTAGGTTACTGACATTGTTCCTGGCTTCTGAGCATAAGCCATAGCCAAGAGTTTAGGAAGACCTTAAAAGAAGACCTGAATTGTTTTACTGTTCCTTGGTCACTGGGGCAAGAAGGAGACAGATCTTCGTGATAGGGAATGTGTAGCTGTGTCTGAAGTCCCAGGTAACCTTTGGTAGGGTGGTTGGGAAGATGATAAATGTTCTTCTGACACCACTCAATGTGAAATGTTGTCCACCTTTCTGCTCTTGCAGATCTCTGATAGCCGTTAGAGTGGGCAACGACAAGAAGGGGGAAATAATCCCAATAGGCCACTGAATTAGCTTCTAATGTGTAGGAATTACAAGTTCCTGCTTCTGTGAGATCATTTATAGGCTTACAGGGAGCACATCCTGGCATAATATCGCTAAAAAGAGATTATTTTTCCAAAGCCTGTCCACCACCTTTGGAAATACCATTTTTCCTCAGATGTAACTCAATGTTCTCAGCTTTCTTGGCCATCAATATTGTTAAATTGTTTGATTGTCTATGATGCAATGTCCCTTGTCTACACAGAGCATTTACAACATCCTCCAGATTGTTCATTCTTCATATTTGCTGACACAATGTTGTACCATCTGTCAACTTTTAAAAATTTCTCTACTTCCCTTGAAAACTGCCCATTCTTCCTTCAGAGAAAAGAAAGAAAATTAAATAAATAATTTTAAATATCAGACTTGAATGCTGAACAATATTAGACTAACCTGTATGGTCTGCCACATTTGTGGTCATGTTTTTGCCATGATACCTTTTCAAAGGAATATTTCCTGTACATGTCACAAGAAACAAAACCAAAAGCAACACCCACAAACAACAATCAATCAACCAATTAACAACAAAAAAAAAAACCCAAAACAAAACAACAAAACCCAAAAACATGGTTATGTAGCAGATCTGGAAAGCAGGAGAAAAAAAAGATTTTTTTTGGTAAAGATTTGGGATTTAGTTTTCTTTACTTTTTTTTTTTTTTTTTTTTTTTTACTTCATGGATCATGGTCTCTTAGCTTCCTCATAGTGAGAAGTATATCTCAAACTATCAAGATAATTATCAAAATTATGGAGGCTTTTTATCAGTGGCTATTTATAATTAATAAAAACACACAAGAATAGGATTTGAGAAGTATTTTCAGTAATTTCTGCATCTGTTTAGAACTTTTCCTGCAGCATGTCCCACTTCTGCATCCACAAAGATGTCATAAGGCAGAGTGAGGCAAAACCGATCAATCAACTGACCACATGACTAACGTTTAAAATGCAGAACTGCATTCACTAGAACAGTTTTGTTAAGCTTTTCAGTGTCAGGAGGACCTGGACTGAATGCATTTCAGGATCTTCAATTTCTCTTAAATATTCTGGTCAAATTATATTTTAAATCAGTAGTAAAATGCAGTTTAGCTGTCAGCCTTGAAGAGAAGAAGGTAAAGATATTCTGGTTAGATCTGCTGATTTCTGTGTAACTGACTCCTAAAGTGTACCACTCTGAAGATTTTGAGTTCTTGTGGGCTGACCTTCAAGCCACATCCTCTTGCTTTTATAAACAGAGAAAATAAACTTAGTGCACAAAATGTTTTGGGCTGATGTAACAAAAACATGGCAACAGAGAATTTGTCCTTCTTAAAAAGCATAAGTTTGTAGCTCCACTGAACACAATCACCTGCACTGTGAAAAGTCATCGTTCTAAAAGATGTTAGTTCCTCTTGTCTTGTATTCACATCCTGAACTATGAGAAAAAAATTACCTCCTCTTTGCGAATTCTCCAAATACCCTGCTAAACCTAAGATTTTACAAGATGACAGAAAGAATACAATGATTTTTGCATTTACTCATACCCCATAAAATATGACAGGTTTGAAGAAAGGAAAGTGTCATTCCATTTTGAATCAAATTTTGAATACAGTAGTAATGAAGTCATCACTTCTTTCACACAAATACGTGAACAATGAAAATTTCACACAGCTCCAGGTTTAATTTGCTAATGGAAAAATTGCCTACTGCTCAGAGAAGCCAGTGTGAATATTACTGCTTTGTAATGGGGTCCGCATTATAATATTTGACTGTATTTTGAGGGGTTTTGTGCAGCAAAAATACCCACTGATGTAAAAATGAAAAAGACTAGTTGGTCTATCAGGAGAGCTGAATCAGGCTCTGTGCTGGTATTGCCAGGGTTTATTTCTGTCTTGACAATAGATAATAACCATTTCTAGCAGGTCAGGCTCCAATTAAATATCCATTGCAACATGACTTTTGGCAAAATATGTAGTTTTACAAGGGAAACAAAAGCTGCAATTCTCTAAATGAAAGCAGAGAATACGTTGAGCTTAATGTGGCTTTTCTTGCCAGAGATGATTGATGAAGCCCATCTATTAAGTTTTATTTATTTAGTAATTGTGCAGCAGCTTTCCAATTCCACACTGACTTCCAGGAATGAAGAGTTACAATAATAATATGCAGTACATCATTACATGTTTTTTCTCTCACTAGCCCACTTGCATGATGGCTGGATCAGGCACAGGGATGGCCTTTACCCTGATCTGGATAGGAATGTTAAAGAGGTTATTTCCCTATTGCCTTTCCTTTCAACAAAACACTCTTTGCCATGCTCATTTGTTGAAGATTTCTCTGCACATGATGTAAAAACAAAACCAAGCAGAGTCTGCCAGAGCTGCGTTCTGTTCTTGATATCGTCCATGGACCTTTCTCTACTACAAACTTCATTTCAAAATCTGAATTAAGCGGGCAGCAGATTTTAAATTGAGATCTAGAGTTGAATTATTTCAAAGTTTTTGTAGGAGTTAGGAACCGAGGCCAGAATCAAAGTATCAGACATTTCATAAAATGTGGGGCATACTATAAGGAGGAAGAAGAGGGTTCTAACTTGAGAAAATATGGGGTGTAGCGCAGGAAAGAAGAGGATTCTGGTTTTGCCATCAAGTGCTCTTGCTCAATTGAGACCAAAATAAGTATATGCAAAATTGTCTTCTGATAGAATTTTATATTGAGTAGTTTTTCCACTAAAACATATTCTCTTCTTTATCATCTCATTTTCTATATTAATCAGGAAGAAGTTTGGTCTCATAAATTCTCAATGTGTTTCATAAACTCCTATTTAATTGAAAAACTACTTAATTTAATCCTGCACCTCTCCACAATGTCAGCATACATGGGCATCCTTTTGTTTTTCCTTGATATGCTCTCACTAGCCTCATTCCCACTAGGCCACTAGTACCTCCAAAACTAGACAATCCCATTTTGCAGTACATCATCTTGCAATAGCAGATTAGCAGCAGTTCTTTCTTCTTCCCCAATGACCAGGATCATCAAAATACAATCTACTTTCAAATAAAATTACTAAATTTTTTTGGTAGAGATAAGGCAAACTTCAAACAAATATTGTATAGGTTGTCTGCAAAGTGCTAAGACACAAACATTGATCTTTCTGTAGGCTTTCTTGAAACCTTTGTTTGGTTATAATTTCAGTTATTTAGCACAAACAAAACCAATTTCTTTTAGTTCTTACCAACACCAATGTCTTTCTTTGCAAACCCTTTGAATCAGCATTCCTGCTTTAGTGATTAGAGATACTCGTGATAGGAAACACTTCAACTTCTGTTCCTGTGTGGCACCTTATTTTTTGTGGCATTCATTCTTTACTGCTAAATCAGAAGAAATAGCATTCTGACACAGTCAGTTCAGACTTCATCACTAGCTGCCTGCCTTCCCTTAGGATGTTTTTTTGGTAACAGAAGGAAAAGAAACATAAACAAACAATCCAATGCAGACATTATGGCTGGGATCAAAATTTTTCAAGCCTAGAGCTAACTCACAAAACTCAGTCAAATCCAAATTTCAATGGACATCAGCACTTTCCCCTCTTTCTTTCTGTTTTCTTGATCGTTTGGAAAGAGATGTAACTAGTCCACTTCCTTGATTATTGACTCTCACATGGTTGAAAGCCAAAATTATTATCCTGCCAAATAGGACCTGTGCAGAAAGAACCAACCTACATTAGAATATTTCCTGATTCAATACATAGAGAAAACTCATGCAGATTTTGAAGGAAATGCAGTGAGTAAATCAATGGCAAGATAATGGCCTATGCAGCAAGAAGACAAAATGGAGGAACAATTCTTGTTCTGTATTGCACTTACCATGTGTTATCCTGAGTCTTTACTACTTTGCAGTCAGTAGTCCATTAAACTGCAGAATTCTGGTAATATTAGTGAGAATGTTGAATCACTTTATCAGAGAAAAATTGTTTATACAAAGGCATTCATTTTGCAAAAATAAATATATTTTATTGCATAAATATGGGAAGAAAAATAAGAATTTTCTAAAATAAGGTCACTCACGCAGGAGGAGTCTGTGAAACAAAATCTTTGGTATGTTTTTCACACAAAACACTGTTCTAAATGCAAGTGGATCTGTAACCTCAGAGATTAATAAAAAGAAAATCCTTTGGTTTGTTTGTTGTGGTTGCTTTTATTCGGGTGATGAAAATAGAACAAAGCAGACTATGTTCAAACAGCAGTTATTCAGTAGTCTTTACAGATATTGTCTGAATCTAATTGGATTTTAATGAAATGATATTTCCTTTGTGATAAGTACATAAAAATTATGTTTTTAATTAACATCACAAGGTATAAGCTACAGATACCAACCCTCAACTGAAATAATATTACTTTAATGTTTGCTTCATTAAAAAAAGGACAGAAGTAATAACAACATAGCAAAAAACATTTGTAAACTAACTGGACAATGATTAGTGCTGGACCCTTTGCATCCGAAGGAGCCGAGCCATTTTCCTGATGTCTTTTCATTTCCTACTTCTCAATTCACTAGTGTTTAGCCATGAAAGAGTTTACAGAGCTTATTTATACACTTGAAATTCATTCTGGGGGTGGGGAGCAGCCACTTGGACCGGAATATCAATATGCCAGGCAGAATATAAACTAAAATCAGTTTTCAAGGAGGCCTTGTAAGCGGTACAATTAAAAAAAAACCAAACAACAAAACCAAAACCAAAACCCAACTTGTAAATGAAAAGTTATGAAGAAGCAGCAATGTCCTTGCCCAAAGAACCCTTGGAAAATTACAGTCCTTGGTAAATATTTCTCTTTCCCCTTACAGTGTAAGACTAGAATCGTAGAATCATAAAATCACGGAAGTGTTAAGGTTGGAAAAGACTTTTAAGACCCATGGAAGCAAGAGAGAAAGTCTGGAGGAAGAAAAACTTTCACTTAGTCAAGAAGGATTGGGTTATACATCATTCAGACAAACTTGACATCCACAAATCCATGGGCCCAGATGGGATGCACCGATCACTGCTGGAGGAACTGGCTGGGGGAACTGGCAGATGCTATTGCGAAGCCACTCTCCATCATCTTTGAAACATCATGGAGAACAGGAATGGTGCCTGAGGGCTGGTAGAAAGCATTGCCACACCAGTCTTCAAAAAGGGCAAGAAGAAGGACCCAGGAAACTACAGGCCAGACAGCCTCACACCCAACCCTGGAAAGCTGATGGAACAGCTCATCCTGGATGTCATCTCTACACATGTGGAGGAAAAGAAGGCTATCAGGAGTAGTCAGCATGGATTCACCAAGGTGAAATCCTCATAGGAATGCTCAGGGAGTGTGTGTTAGACGAGTGGACAGCGAAGTATATTGAGAACTGGCTGAATGGCAGAGCTCAGAGGGTTGTGATCAGTGGCACAGAGTCTAGCTGAAAGCCTGTAGCTCACAGTGTTTCCCAGGGCTCAGTAGTGAGTCCAGTCTTGTTCAGCCTATTCATCAATAACCTGGATGAATGGACATAGTGTACCCTCAGTAAGTTTGCTGATGAGACAAAACTGGGAGGAGTGGCTGATACACCTGAAGCTGTGCTGCTGTTCAGTGAGACCTGGGCAGGCTAGAGAATTGAGTGGAGAGGAACCTAATGAAGTTCAATAACAGCTAGTGCAAGGGGCCTGTACGTAAGGGGGAATAACCTCATGCACCAGTACAGGTTAAAGGTTGACCTGCCGAAAAGTAGAGTTCTTTTTTGCAGAGAAGAACCTGGGAGTCCTAGTGGGCAACAAGTTAACCATGAGCCAGCAGTGTGCCCTTGAGACTAAGAAGGCCAATAGTATCCTGGGGTGCATTAGGAGGAGTGTGGCCACAGGTAGAGTGAGGTGATCTTTCCCTTCTACTCTGTCCTGGTGAGGCAGCAGCTGGAGTACTGTGCCGAGTTCTGAGCTTCTCAGCTAAACAGAGATTGAGGAACTACTGGAGAGGGACCAGCAGAGGGCTGTGAAGATGACTAGGGGACCGGAGCTGGATCTGTTCAGCCTAGAGAAGAGACAGTGCAGAAGGGATCTTATTAATTCACACAAATATCCTAAGGGTGGGTGTCAAGAGGATGGGGCCAGACTTCTTTCAGAGGTGCCCAGTGAAAGGATAAAGGGCAATGGGCAAAAACTGAAACACAGGAAGTTCCAGCTGAATATGATGAAGAACTTCTTTACTTTAAGGGTGACAGAGCACTGGAACAGGCTGCCCAGAGATGTTGTGGAGTCTCCTTCTCTGCAGATATTCAAAACCTGAACACATTCTCCAGAAGTGTAAAAACAGCAAGTTATTCATATTTCCAAGGTGTTCATCCTGGCAAGGAACTGACAATGACATTTCCCTCAGCCAGAATCTGGGCTAAATGGAGTGAAGGAAAATCAGTTTACAAATTTAAACTGTATTTTGTAACATAGACCAAAACCTGATGGTAGATGGTTTGACTTGCACCAAGCTCTGCATTCTCTACAGCTCTGTCTGTTAAGTGGAATGGGGTGGGTAATGTCCTTAGGGTAATGAAATACTTGCATCAAGACACAACCCTGAACCCTGAGTCTCGCTTGGTAGCTTTTCTTTCTGCTTGTAATTTTCATCTAAAGGAAGGATTTAGAAATGCAGGTCTATATTTTAAGGTGTCCATTGCTATGGATACAACAGACCATCTTTACCTGGTCCCTTCACCCTGGAGTAACTGGATAAACATATTCTTGCTCAGAAATACTCAGACTTTTTTCTTCCAATGATAGCTTCATTTGGTGCCCACTGAGACTCCCATAATTTATTCATACTGAAGTACACTTACCATTATGTATCTGCAACATCATTACTTGAGTTTGTTATCCTGTAACATTAGCTGGAACATTTTATAAACTGCTGTGCAGGTGGCAAGTTTATTAAACTGGGAAAGATAATCATTGTATGCAAAAAGTGTTAGATTGTGTTTACTACAAGTTTCAAAAAATCTTACTATATTTATCCTATTTGTCATGTGACAAATAAGGACTATACTTCCCCATTGCTGAAGGGTCACAAATTTAAACATTCAGACATTTATTTGTTTTATCATCTTAGGTTTTTTAGAGCTCCTGTGATTGGCATTGGTGGAATTTTATTTCTTTTTCCATTGCTGGGCAGAAAAATTGAGTAAATTACAGAGAATCAAGTTCCAAAAGCATAATAGCATGCTTCACTTTCACAGTTACTGCTGCTGTGTATGTACATACGTAGACATACACAGAACTGCTTTATCCAATGTAGTGGTGATTACAAACATTACCAGTGTTAGTTTTCCTGTGGGGATATAAGTGGACTGGAGCAATAAATTTACTAGCTCAGATTTCATTCCTGAGTTCAAAACAGTAGCCCACAAACAATACCATAGCTTTAGTTAAAAGTGTCCTAATTATACTTCTATCGTTTTTCTTTGCATTAAGCATGAAAATTCATGAAAACTCCTGCTAAGTTTTCCTCCTGAAAATAAGGAGGAAAACTCCTACTAAACTGTACCAGGCATTACTTGCTAGAACCCTCCTGACTGAGAGCACATGAAATTAGAAAAGGGCAGAAAACAATATCCCATACCTCTGTTTAGTATTATCTCAAAATCTATCATGCTTCTAATTGTTTAACGTTTGAAAAGCAGCCAGTGATATCCACTTCTGGTTTTCTCTAGAGCAATCCCAGGCTCTTTTCAGTGATGCCCAGGGACAGGACAAGAGGTAACAAGCACAAACTGAAACAGAAGATCTGGAAACACTTTTTCACTGGCAGGGTAACCAAGACCTGGCACAGGCTGTCCAGAGAGGCTGTGGTGTTTCCATCATTGGAGATGTTCAAAAGCTATCTGAACAGGGTCCTAGGCAACTGGGTCTAGGTGGCTATGCTTGAGCAGGGGGGGTGGACAAGATGAACTCCAGGGGTCCCTTCCAACCTCGAATGTTCTGTGATTCTGTGAGTCAAGAAAGAAGTGCCTATAGTGCCTATCAAATACAGCATTGTTTTGCCTTTGTTCAGGCAAATGCTGTATTTTTTTTTGTTTCACTTTTTTTCGGTTGGTTGGTTGGTTGGCTGGGGGCTTGGGGTTTTGGGGGGTTGGTTTTGTGGTTTGTTCACTTTTTTTTTTTCTTGCATCAAGATAATTTCTTTTTTTGCTTGTTGCAGTTCTGAACATTGGCAAGGAAGCTGCAGGAAAGGACTTTAAATCATCCAAATACAGAGGATGCAACTTGTAAGATTTGTATTCAGCTTAGACCCTCAGTCCTACATTCAGAAATCCATAAGGCATTCAGCTCTTTCTGGGCTTGTGCTAAGGAAGAAGAGAAGGCTACCATTGGTCCCCTTACCTCAAATTGCAGAACTAATCAAATAAGATTAACATTCTGATCTATCTGAATATTAGCTTTAATAATTTAAACAGAAATGTCTTCTAATAATACAGGACATAACTTCCTCCTGTAGAAAGACTGCATACTAACATCACGGGTACTAAAAGGGATTTTCAAGTTGTTCAAAGACATCTAACAAACTGTATAATATATTTTAAACTTCTCTCAGCTGAATCAGGCTTTTCACCACAAATTAGACTCCAGTCACCTTCATTTAGATATATACTGAATGTGATACAGTGATAAGCTCACTTTGATTGCAAAGGTCTGGAAACTACCTTAGCATATTATAACTGATAGTAATATTAACAGTAAATCCTCTGATGACAGAATTACTAGCAAATTAATTTTTCCCATTCTTTTAAAATAAAATGCAGTGATTTAAAAACAAACAACAGAAATCACTACTCTTAAAGGAAATTTTTAGGTGACAGGCCTTTTCCTTATGCCTCGTCTTGCTTCTTCAGTGTGTAGTCAAAACTAGTTCATTGAAACTGAGGGTTGAAACCGCAGTTCTTCCTTTAAGATAGTTATTAAAAAAACATTAAACTCCATGCAGGATCTGTATATATGAAATAATTGCAGTCCCCCAGCAAAGAAAACACGTCAGTGACAGAAGCAGAAACATATCTTAGTCTGCGAAAGGTTTTTAAAACTATGTATGAGAATGTTTACCTGTTTCTTGTAACTTGATAAACCTACAAGATCCCATATTTTTAGCTAGCCATATGAGAATAACAAAATTGATTGCTGTAGTGCTTAATAATGTGCATATTGTCTTTCAGACTAAAAATATTTTATCTCAGTGTTCTACTGGAATGGGATTCCAGTCTATGTAGAACATCCAGACTGTTGAATAGTCTGATGGGATTACCTTCTATCAGTGTTTTCACAATGGCATTGCTGCCCACAAGTATGCAGTGCACCCTATATCATCCCAGCTGTGCAAAACCTTTGCTGTTTATGGAAGATACTCTTGCACATGTGAAATATATTTTGAAGTATCTTTAGGGGAAAGAGAAGGCAATGGATAGGAGGGCTACAGAGTCAATTATTTAGCATTTGAAGCATTCATGCTGCAGTGAAATATTTTGATCTGCAGGTGATGCAAGCAGGGAGGTATTCACAACCACATTAGAAACTGGTAACTGCTTAAAAGCAGTGAAGAAGTTCGGTCAGTACTCCTACAAATTACATTAAAGATGTGGAAACCTTGCTTTAATAAACTTTTAACAGTGAAAAGATGGAGGCCCAATTTTTATACAATGTATTCTCCAATAAAATTTTAATCTCTTATGAGTACTCGTTTCTGTCTTGACAATAATTTTAGCAAGCAATTTTGAACTGCCTTATAAAGCTTCAGCAATCACAGTCAAAAACAGAGCTGCAAGTATTGACTCGGGTCAATAAAGCTCCTTCAGAGCTCTGAGACAATATTGTATTTTTAGTAGTCTAGAAAGCACCCAAAAGTGAAGAAGAGACATATAACTAAAAGACCAATTTCTGAAAAACTCGATATATCTAGGTCATGTGACTGTAGATTCAGCAAAATTTATGCCAGAGGTTGACTAAGGTAGTCTGAGTATAAAAGCCACTAAAATAGAGTCATATTTTAAATCCCTGAGTTTTAATAAAAATTATATTAATTAAAATGTTAATAAAAAAGTGCATGCTGCTTACTTTCAACTTGTGACTCATCAAAAAAAGAGCTCGATTTTTTCTTACCTTAAACAAATTTGTATCACTATCATTACACAGTGAGAAAACTACTATTACATCAACACTCATCCCCAAAACATTGCTGACTACACTCATCAGACTTTTCTCATCATCACAAAAATTGTTCGTGACTGAGCATTTATTCTCGCAAAATTTTTATTCCTGCTAAACGTGGAGCAAATTGTAAATGGTCTTGAAATGTCTCTTGAGCAAACAATCTGGAGCTATTAATAAACAAAATGTGACATGAAAAATCAGGGCATTTCAAGTGCCCCAAAAGACATTTCTTGGCAACTGTCTAATGACTTCTTTGTAAAAATATTTATATATTATGTTTTCTGAAACTTACCAATAATCCTGAAAGCTTCATACTCTTATCATTGATTATGCATGATCTTCCATTTTAAAAGTTTCAGGATATATAACGGTGAAAAACAAAATTAACTCAGCTAATCCAGTCACTAATATTAACAAAAGATAGTAAACAGGGAGTATAAACAGTTTTCCAGTAACACACTGAATGCAGATGTGTTCAGAAACTGAACAATTTTTAAAGGTGATGCTCTTTTTTACCCTTTTATGTTGCTTGGGTTTTGTGGAAAATAAAATACCATACTATAAATGGAAATGTGAAACTAACCTTTGAAACATTTATTATTCTGATCACTTTGCTTGTCTAATAAAACTTGTTTTCTCTTGTTTTATCTGTTTGTGGGTTTTTTTTCCTTTTTAATAACATTCTTTGCTTTACAGCATCTGTCATAGGAGGTCCATGACCATAAGGATGATCCTGATTGCAATATTGCACAGGTAACAGAAATGGATACGTAATAGTGGGCAAAACCTCATTTGTTTTTGCTGATCAATGAAAGAGAAAATGAAAAATACAAAATAGAGAAATGAAAGGCTTTTTGTTTGATTTCCTGTTATTAAACATTGAAAAAGAAAATATTTTAAATTTTAGTTAAATCCATGCATGATTTTTGCACCTCACCATAAAACCCCAAATTCTCCAGTAATGTTTGTGTTTGGCACAATGGACGTAAGACTGTATGTGAAATGTTGCTGACTTGACAAGAAAAGGGAGCAAGGTTGCTACAGTATATCATGCAATGTGCCATAGAGAACAAGCTCAGTGGGTGCACAGCATCTGCACAGTGCTCAGGAGCAACTCTGTGATGTAGTTGCACTTCCAGAAATTTCAGTGAATGTGGCTGCTGTACCCAAGGATGGTACCTGTGCCCTCCTCCCAGCACATTCATGCAGTATCAAGAGCAACCACAGCTAAAGGAGTGTTGCCTTGTGTCTGTTCTCACTGACAGTGTTACATCTAGAGCTGGAGGTAGCTGGGTGGGAGCCTACTTGGCCTGGAGGAGTAGGAAAGGGGGCCCCCATCCCAGTGCCTTGGAGTCCTGCCTGCAGTCAGCCTGGTCCTGGGCGACCTCCCCTGAGGCTCTTGATACACCCTGCCGGGAGCACTCGACTGCAACAGCAACCTGACTCAGGATTTGTGAGAGGAGAGAAGTCAACACTGGTGTAGCCACATCTTTATGGCTTGTACTAACACCTCTTTCACCTCTTTCTTGCGAAGACAAGCCCTCAAGCAGAAGGTGTTGTATAGCTTACACTTCCATTAAGGGAGCTCACAGAGCTGCATGTTACTGGCACTTGTCCTGGTTCATTGGTCCTTCCAGAAATTGCCAAATTAAGATGTAAAGCAATGAAAGAATAGCTTTTCACTTCCTTGTCATTTCAGTGGGTTCCTGCAGGGTTTGTGCCAATTCAGATGCTGAAGTCATATTTGATTAAGCTAAGTACAATCAAGGAGGAACATTTCCAGGCCAACTCTAATAATTAAATAACAGAAACAGTACTACCAAATCTGTTGCCCATCATGGTATGCAATCAGAGTGCCTATGCGTGTAAAGTAATTACAACTGTGGTTATCCCAAGCATAATTCTTT
Source organism: Strigops habroptila (assembly GCF_004027225.2). Taxonomy (NCBI): domain Eukaryota; kingdom Metazoa; phylum Chordata; class Aves; order Psittaciformes; family Psittacidae; genus Strigops; species Strigops habroptila. The sequence goes on from NC_044278.2 coordinate 59,480,891, forward strand.
ACTATTAAAGGCAATAGATTTTGCAACATATTTCCCTAGTCCGTAATCCTACTGTTGATTTTCTTCTATATTCTGCTAGAAATGACATAAAAATGCTGCAACTCAGAGGAGAGAGTAGTCTCAATATTCCATCTGTGGTAATGTTGGTTGAATCTTATAGATCATGTTGATTTCTTTCTGATTAAATATGAATTTTTATTTCAGAGTAAATGTCTACATATTAATAAAATCTTAACAATGCTACCTTGTAGCATCAATGCTAGTAGATAACAGATTGTAGATTACGAATGCATATTTGGCATAGGCAAGAGTGTTCAATGGCATGAGGTATCCTAACAGATTCATCTGGTTTTCAATCGCTTTTGACTGCTTGCAAATACGATACCTCTTTCAGTAGGTGTCAGAGTTTGCAGCTCTCTGCCATGAACTTAGACAAATTTTGTGACAGACTGTTGTCACTCACAGCTGTTTGTGTCTTAAAAGCTGCTAGTAAACAATTGTCAAGGAACCAACCTCGCGTACGCCTAAGGAAAGTGTGTTCTGAGTGAGCCACCATTTGGATGTCTTTATGTTCTAGCCCAGATTCATTCCACAGCTTCTGTTACACTAAACCTAACTTACTTCAAAGTTAATCCTTATTTGATCCTTAACATATTTACAGTTGGGCCAATTTATTTTAGCTATGTGGTCTGTTCAATTCTATTTTTTCATATAGATAATGTATATATAGTCATACTTAATATTTATGAAGGGATATATGTGTGTGTGCATGTTTGTACAGGTGTACGTATATATTTTGCAATTGCAGCTCTGATTTGTGGGCAGTTAGTAAATAAACAGCAAGTAAACAGCAAGAAAAATGATGACATTTTCAGAATAAAATGTACAGGTAATTGCCATATCTTATATGAAGCAGCATCCTTAAGACATTACATCTCGAAACAGGTTGCTGTCTGAAAAGCCAGCATAAGAGTAAGAAATCTAGGATTAGCGTTGTAAAAACCACAGTTGTCATTTCAAATTATATCTGATGACTTGAGATCAGTGTGTGGTGGTGGTAAAGGGCTGATCTTTTCATCAGTATTTGCCTGACATCTCCTATACATTAGAGATTTTAAATACAGCTTATACAGGTGTCTTCTGACATGGACTCTGTCAAAGACCACAATTTAATATAAGCAAATAAGTACATTGTAAGTACAAATACCAGCACTTCAGACTATGGCTTCAAAACAAATCTCAGCTCTAGTTCCTGTTTATGTTATAGGAATAATTCTTACTTAATACTGAATTCCTGTTACACCTTACCCTTTCATATGACTACCTGGAAGCCTTTTAGCCTGACTGCATTTCAGAATGAATGTATTCAGAAACCAGCAAGATGATGAACATTAGTGTGCCATAAACTATAGTTGTCCTCAATTCCAGATTAATTTTAATATTTTTCAGCTTGCTTTATGCCATACCACTGAACATATGGCAGCAATTTCAGAAAAATAACAGGTTCTTAAGAGTATCTGTAGAGATCAGCACACAACAAAATCCTTACATGCAGATACATATGAAGCAGGGTAACTTTCAATTCCACATCCTAACTGCTCAGCTTTAGTGCTCATCTAAGAATGATCTCTCATTGTGACAGATACCCATCAGCTTATAGTCACTCATGTCATCCACTCTTCCAAGCATACTCTGGAAAGATCATGTAGAGTCTCTGTTCATATTGCACTCTGTATATATTGTTTCTGTTGGTAGTATTCTAGCCCCACTGCAGGGTCTCTTGAGAGTGGGCTGACCTAAGAAGCACTCTAAACAGTTTTGTACAGAAAACAATCTGGTCTACTAACATTGAACGCACAGCTTAGTGCCTCTCATATTAAAAAACAAACAAACAAACAAACAACCCACAACAACAACAACAACAACAACAAAAAAACACCCTCAAGTCTGCTAAGAATGCCTCAGTTCAGGATCAACATCTTAGGGACCTTTGTCACTTTGCGTTCAATATTCATAGAATCAAGAAATGGTTTAGATTGAAAGGGACCTTAAAGATCACCTAGTTATAACCCCCCTGCCATGGACAGGGACAACTTCCACTAGACCAGGTTGCTGAAAGCCCATCCAACCTGGCCTCGCACACTTCTGGGAATGGGGCAGTCACAACTTTACTGGGCAGCTTATTCCAGTGTCTCATCAACCTCACAGCAAAGAATATGTAACCTAAATCTACCAAAGAATATGTAACCTAAATTCCCCCTTGTCCTGTCACTACATGCCCTTGTAAGAAGCCCCTCTCCAGTTTTCTTGCAGGCCCCCTTAGGGAGTGGAAGGCTGCTACAAGGTGTACCCAGAGCCTTCTCCAATCTGAACAAGATCACCTCTCTCAGCCCGTCTTTGTAGGAGAGGTGCTCCAGCCCTTCATATTATGATGGAAACATTAAATCTGAAACTTCTCACTTTCTGAATTCAATTCAAACTCAATTTCTGAACTCAACCTTAAGTATAGTATTAATGTCATTATTTGCAAATAAAGAGGGAAACATCTAAGCAAGATAGAAGCTATTTATTTCTCGCTGATTTTCTCTTCTTTTATATACCACTTTTTTACACTATAAATGAGCTCTCCTTTCTCTTTCATAGCATAACTGTGGTGCTGCTGATCCTCCTTGGGATAGTGTTGGAATGTGAACCTGAGATATTTAGTAGTCCTGATACAGCAAAACATTTCAGTGGAAGCAGTAATTAAGGCTGTTCTGAAGGCAATTCATGTTTATCCATATGCTGCAGGAGGCAACTAATGTCAACTTGTTTTTTTCTGAACAAGATATAAAGCCACTTATGTTATTTAAGTGAGAAAACACCCCAAACCAACCAACAAACCCAAAGACAAATTAACAGCAAACTCTCTTAAAGATAGTGGGAAAAAAAGATTTCACACCACTTAATCACAGGTACCTATGTCAAGAGAGTAGCAGACTCTCTCCACCATAAGAAGGAGGAGACAAGTTCTTCCAATGATTCAGAACTCCTGTTTAGGCATTGACCTTAAGCACTTAAGCACTCAAGTTATGTGCCTAAAATTAGACAGTGTGAAACCCCTGAATTCTATTGATAGCCATAATGACATGACTCATATATCTATTGAAGTTAGTGCAGTATTCAGTACAGGCAAGTCTTAGCTGGGACCTTGAGGCTCTAGCATGTTATGTATAGATAACAGAAAATGCACAGGATACCTGTCACCTAAATTTAACCGTGGAAAAGATCAGCATTTCCAGTTAATCTATTCAAGAGTAGGATCTACTTGACCCTTGGAAGTGCCCACTTCTCTACTGACTGTAAATGGAGACTAGAAGATTAGCTTAAATTGGGCATCCACCTTTCATGTGGTTATAGTCAAGTGAGTTGAAACCCACCCAGCATGATTAGGATTACAGTTCTGTTACAAAAAATGCCAGAAGAACTTGCAGACTGGCCTTGATGCATATTAATGACAGAAATAACTAACTAAAAATAGCCTTTGTTTCCAAAGACTTCTGAACAATGATCATATGAATGCTACAATAATAAGGTAGTCAGTTTGAGAAGAAAATAGGTATTGCCATATTCTGGTACAAGTCAGAATGGTACCGTATAATATCCACTTTGTACATGTTTAAGTGACACCAAAACCAGTTTCTCTCAGTTTCTTTTTTAAGAGTAGAGAGACATGCACTGAACCTCTGTAGCACTATTTCTTTCCCTTTCAGGAAAGCTACTTACAGTAACTGACAAATAAAGAATCCTTCTTTCAGTGAGTGGGAAGTAGGAAAGGAAATGTTTGAAGGATTAATGGAGAGAGAAACTTCCTGACCTCCTTCCTGTATAGGCTGGGTTACAGGAAGGTCCTCCTTCAGAGAACAGGTAGGCAAAGAGCCCATCTTAAATAAAACAGGGTAGAAGAAAAAGAGGAAAATTATTTTTAAAAGTGGCTTTTCTCCACTTCCTAGCTATTTAGAATGTAGAGGGCATGCCTGAATGACTACCCAACACATTTCTGGGAAAAAAAATAAAAGACCAACCAAAAAAACGAAACAAAACCCAACAAACTGGAAGAAAGCTGCAACTTTATGAAACCAGTAGGTAAGCAAGAAAAAATATTACAAATCCTGTTGGGCTGAATGACAGAATGGAAGTGCACTAAAGGATGCATGCTGAACAAAGGTCTTAAAGTTTGCTCTAACCTGGTATGAATTCTGATAGCTGTCTAAACACAGATAGACCGTGTCTATCCAAACACGGCCAGTGTTTGGATAATGGTTTCTTGTGTTAGAGGGCCGCATCACTGCAAAACATACACATAAGCACTCAGCAAAATCAAGGGCTGATAGCCTAAGAAAGCTTTTAAGGCACTGTGTGTCTCTAAGAGCTGCTTAAATAGCACTACAGTTAAACCAGTCTGACAGTAGAAAATTCAGCAAAACCAGTAAATTGACATCTTGTTGCAATATGATAGAAATCAAGTGGTGAACTTTTAGCTTGACCTACAGCTGCTACCAGCTGTTACCACTATGCATATCTCCCTGTAATCAAACTGCTCTCTGTGGATGTCTTAACAAACACTGCCAGTGAATCAGTTTTCAGTTCTTTTTCATTCTTTTGGGTGTTTATTTTTGTTTCTAGGAAAGTAACATCCAGAAGTTAGTAACCTGATGGATTAGAGTTGGCACATGTAAAAGAGTGTATCACTAATGCTTAGTATATGACCACACCACAAGCACTGCAATAAGCTGTCAACATATGAAAGCTGGCTTGAAAATTACCTAATTGAAATGCCACAAACCTTCTAGCTAGAAAAACAGGGAGTTCAGCAAGTGTTTCCTGAATGAATTCACCAACCTACTCAGGCAGGCAAAGCTCCATGCCATGCTGAGCTGCTAACTGCTCTTGGTAGTGATATTAACTTGATCTGGTTGTACTTCCACTCTGTTGTGGTCACAGCAGTGATGATGGTAGTGTATACACAGATTTGGCTCATTGACTGAGGAGCACTAAAAGAGTCACAGGTTATTTTTGCTGCAGCAGGCATGTTATGTGATTCAATCCATAGAGAGCTGTCACTGACGAAGAAGGTGCCATTTTAATGTCATCACAATGGAACAGAACTTCATACCAATTTCCAGCACTGGTTCCCTGCATAGATGTTAGGGATGTCAGCCTACATCACTGCTATAATTTTTCAAGAAGAAAAGCTTTTGTTTTGAAATCCAAACATCATGTGTCATTTTTTTTGGAAAAGGAAACTCTCCTTGAGACTGTATTAGATCCAAAGATCCTTGAGGATCAGTATACCTATAATACATGGATCGTTTACACCCTAGACCATATCATCTCTTTCAGAGTCATCATACTCTAATATCAAGGCCTCCTGATCACATACTGCACAGAGCTATTATAGACTATTGTGTCAGGCTTGCCTGGAAGAGTGGGGAGCACTTGAATGCATGGATTATTGATGCAATAGACTGTAATGGTATGTCAATTGTCAAGGCCTATGTGGGGATACTTTCCTATGCGGATCATTAACAAAGAAGCTGACACTCTATCATGTCAGTGCAGCTGCCAAGTGCATGCACCAAGTCTGCATATTAAAACCCCTTATGAAATTCTGAATAAGGAGAACGTGTGCCCACTCCTGGCACTTGAAATTCACTCCATTTATGTATATTTAATAATTACATACGTGCTCATGCTGCAAAAAGCTAGAGCAGCACAAGAAAAACTGGAACCCCTTTAAAAAAAGATAAGCAAGAAAAACTACAGTAATGAGCAGCGCATTGCTCTTCTGTAGCACTTCTCAACGGTGATCTCCGAATGCTTTATAAAGTATCTTATCTTATCCCCAGGTGACTTGTGGTATCCCTATTTCATAGGCAAAGAACTCAGTCACAAAAATTAGTGACAGATGACACTGAAACTGCAACCAAAACTTCTGATACCCAGTCTAATAGCTCGCATTGCTTGCTACATTAAAAATAGGATGTGTTGTGAGAATCTTTAGGAATGCACATGTGTCTCTCTCTTTCCTCTTGTGCAGTTCTGAGCTAAGAGTTCTGGTTTTACTCACAGCTCTTCTGTCACATGTCCCCTTCTAGGCATTTCCCCTTTCCTCCCTCTTATTAATAAACTTAACTCAGAAAATATTTTCTTGCATCTAGTAGTTGACAGCAGAATGATGATTCTCTTTAGCACGGACCCTTATGAAAAAAATGAAATTTCTGATCTCAAAATTTTTCTCCTAATTTGTCTAGAACTTAATACAGTCTTTATCACCACTGGTTGACAAGAGTATATTTTACACCTGCACAATACAGTAACTGCAGGTAGAAGATTTTCTGCTTGTTGAAATGCATTGGCTTACTGAAGGCAGTCTGTTTTCTGTAGGCTGGAGCAGGGGTTGATTTGTAGGGAGTATTAAGAGTAACCTTTCCTTTAAGGTATAATGCAATGACCATCATCTGCATCAAGACATTATATGGACAATCTTCATCCACTCTTCAATACTGGAAATTATTTTGAGTCAGTGACCATGATGCTAATGGAAAATTACATAGAATCATAGAATAGTAAGGGTTGGAAAGGAGCTTAAGATCATCTAGTTCCAACCCCCCTGCTATGCGCAGGGACACCTCACACTAAACCATGTGGTCCAAGGCTCTGTCCAACCTGGCCTTGAACACCTTCAGAGATTGGAGCATTCACAACTTCCTTGGGCAACCTGTTCCAGTGCCTTACCACCCTCACAGTAAAGAACTTCCTCCTTATATCTAATCTAAACTTCCCCTGTTTAAGTTTGAAGCATTACCCCTTGTCCTACCACTACAGTCCCTAAGGAAGAGTCCCTCCCCAGCATCCTTATGGACCCCCTTCAGATACTGGGAGGCTGCTATGAGGTCTCCACACAGCCTTCTCTTCTCCAGGCTGAACAGCCCCAACTTTCTCAGCCTGTCTTCATACGGGAGGCGCTCCAGGCCTCTTATCATCCTCGTGGCCCTCCTCTGGACTTGCTCCAACAGCTCCATGTCCTTTTTGTGCTGAGGACACCAGAACTGTACACAACGTTCCATGTGAGGTCTCACAAGAGGAGAGTAGAGGGGCAGGATCACCTTCTTTGACCTGCTGGTCATGCTCCTTTTGATGCAGCCCAGGATACGGTTGCCTTTCTGGGCTGCAAGTGCACACTGCCAGCTCATGTTAAGTTTCTTATCAACCGACACCCCCAAGTCCTTCTCCGCAGGGCTGCTCTGAATCTCTTCTCCACCCAACCTGTAGCTGTGCCTGGGATTGTGCCGACCCAGGTGTAGGACCTGGGTCCTTGGCTTGGTTAAACTTCATAAGGTTGGCATTGGCCAACCTCACATGCGTGTCAAGGTCCCTCTGGATGGCATCCCTTCCCTCCAGCGTATCAACCGAACCACACAGCTTGGTGTCGTCGGCAAACTTGCTGAGGGTGCACTCAATCCCACTGTCCATGTCACCGACAAAGATGTTGAACAGGACCGGTCCCAACACCGATCCCTGAGGGACACCACACGTTACTGTTTTCCAACTCTTTGCATGTGGCCATTGAGCCAAGATTTTGCCAGGCACAGAGGTGAGGCTGACTGGTCTGTAGTTCCCTGGGTCTTTCACCTTCCCCTTCTTGAAAATGGGGGTTATATTACCCTTCTTCCAGTCATCAGGAACTTCACTTGACTGTCAGGATTTTTGAAATATGATGGGCAGTGGTTTAGCAACTTCATTCTCCAGCTCCTTCAGGAGCCATGGATGGATTTCATCAGGTCCCATGGACTTGTGCACGTTCAGATTCTTAAGATGATCTTGAACCTGATCCTCTCCTACAGTGGGCCTAAGGTCTTCATTCTCACAGTCCCTGCATCTGCCTTCCACGACTTGGGTGGTGTGGTCAGAGCATTTACTAGTGAAGACTGAGGCAAAGAAGTCATTAAGAACCTCAGCCTTCTCCAAATCCAGGATGGCCAGTTCTCCCAATAGCTTCTGGAGAGGGCCCACGTTGTCCCTAGTCTGTCTTTTATTTGCTATGTACCTATAGAAGCCTTTCCTGTTATCTTTCACATCTCTTGCCAGGTTAAAATACTGATATCTCTAATGACATACTGATATGTCTACTGATCTCTGTCTCATACTGATATCTCTAATGCCAAACTCAGAGGCTAAAGCGAAGCCCACTAAGACCAGCAAAAAGCTTCTATTTTTGTCTGACTGTCATGAACTCAAGCCCTGAAATTAGGAGAGATGTTCATACAACAGCCAGATGATGCCAAGAAGGGACTTACTACACCCTCTGAAATCAGTAACACTCTCAAATGTATTTACCTCAGCAACTTTACAGAGTCTATAATAAATGAGAATTTTGTATGTAGCCAGTTAATGTCTCAGTAGAATACCTTGTTAAATTGTTCAGTGTTTGGTTGTTGGTGCTGGTGTTGGTGGATTGCTTGCTGGGTTTTTTGGGAAACACAACAGTATTCTGAGTATGAAGTCAAAAGGACTGGAAAATAGACCATTTTTCATAAATCTGGGTCTTTTTTTAGGACAGTTCTGTCTACGTGGGTAGTTCTTTCTGAATGAGTTTAAATCCAAGTGACTTGTTCAAGATTACAAGAAGAGAACTGACCTAGTTATTGAACAAAAGCTAGCACAAACTGCTAGGCAAGGCAACATGAATTAAAAATATTAATAATCACAACAACTAGCATTTTCCAGCAACCTATTGGGTTAAAAAGAAGAAAAAAAGTAAATCTATACAATGTAACAACTGTCCATCATATTTGAAAAATCCTGGCAGTCAGGTGAAGTTCCCGATGACTGGAAGAAGGGTGATGTAAACTCCATTTTCAAGAAGGGGAAGGTGGAAGACCCGGGAAACTACAGACCAGTCAGCCTCACCTCTGTGCCTGGCAAAATCTTGGAACAGTTTCTCCTGGAAAACATGCTAAGGCACATGAAAAACAACGAGGTGGTTGGTGACAGCCAACATGGCTTCACTAAGGGGAAATCCTGCCTGACCAATTTGGTGGTCTTTTATGATGGAGCCACGGAACTGATGGACAGGGGCAGAGCAGTTGACATCATCTACCCGGAATTGTGCAAAGTGTTCGACACTGTCCCGCATGACATCCTTGTCTCTAAATTGGAGAGACATCAATTTGATAGATGGACCACTCGGTGGATAAAAAACTGGCTCGATGGCCGCACGCAAAGAGTTGTGGTAAATGGCTTGATGTCCAGTTGGAAACCTGTAACGAGTGGTGTCCCTCAGGGATCGGTGTTGGGACCGGTCCTGTTCAACATCTTTGTCGGTGACATGGACAGTGGGATTGAGTGTGCCCTCAGCAAGTTTGCCGACGACACCAAGCTGTGTGGTTTGGTTGATACGCTGGAGGGAAGGGATGCCATCCAGAGGGACCTTGACACGCATGTGAGGTGGGCCAATGCCAACCTTATGAAGTTTAACCAAGCCAAGGACCCAGGTCCTACACCTGGGTCGGGGCAATCCCAGGCACAGCTACAGGTTGGGCAGAGAAGAGATTCAGAGCAGCCCTGCGGAGAAGGACTTGGGGGTGTCGGTTGATAAGAAACTTAACATGAGCCAGCAGTGTGCGCTTGCAGCCCAGAAAGGCAACCGTATCCTGGGCTGCATCAAAAGGAGCATGACCAGCAGGTCAAAGAAGGTGATCCTGCCCCTCTACTCTCCTCTTGTGAGACCTCACATGGAACGTTGTGTACAGTTCTGATGTCCTCAACATAAAAAGGACATGGAGCTGTTGGAGCAAGTCCAGAGGAGGGCCACGAGGATGATAAGAGGCCTGGAGCGCCTCCCGTATGAAGACAGGCTGAGAAAGTTGGGGCTGTTCAGCCTGGAGAAGAGAAGGCTGTGTGGAGACCTCATAGCAGCCTCCCAGTATCTGAAGGGGGTCCATAAGGATGCTGGGGAGGGACTCTTCCTTAGGGACTGTAGTGGTAGGACAAGGGGTAATGCATTCAAACTTAAACAGGGGAAGTTTAGATCAGATATAAGGAGGAAGTTCTTTACAGTGAGGGTGGTGAAGCAGTGGAATGGTGTCATGGTTTGAGCCCAGCCGGTAACTCAGAACCACACAGCCGCTCGCTCACTCCCCCCCTTCTTCCTCCACCCGCTCCCGGAGGGATGGGGAGGAGAATCGGAAGAATGTAACTCCCACGGGTTGAGATAAGAGCAGTCCCGCAACTAAGGTATAATACAAAACCACTACTGCTACCACCAATGATAATAATGATTAGTGAAATAACAAGGGGAGAGGATACAATTGCTCACCACCTGCCGACCGATACCCAGCCCGACCCGAGCAATGATCTGGGCCTTCCGGGTAACTCCCCCAGGTTTATGTACTGGGCATGACGTGCTGTGGTATGGAATACCCCTTTGGCTAGTTTGGGTCAGGTGTCCTGTCTCTGCTTCCTCCCGGCTTCCCCTCCTCCCTGGCAAAGCATGAGACTGAGAAAGTCCTTGGTTGGAATAAACATTATTTAGCAACAACTAAAAACATCGGTGTTATCAGCATTGTTCCCAGGCCGAAAGTTAAAAAACACAGCACTGCACCAGCTACTAAGAAGGAGAAAAATGACTACTATAGCTGAACCCAGGACAGTATCCACCCCTTATTCCATACCATTCACGTCATGCTCAGATCCCACATCTTTCAACACACCATCGCCCCTGTCCCATATATACACATATATATACACCCACACCCACACACAGAGAAAAATATCATTCCCTAGTCCATGGACCAATCCTTGTAAAATTGCTGAACTCATCCAGTCCATGATATCAGGCTCCATCTCTTGTAATAGTCTTTCAGGGCAGGAAAGACGGTATGTAGTGTTGGGTTGTTGCCTGCTGATGTTACTGCCAACCTCGTCTGGTTTCCTCAAAATTCATTCTTTGTTGAGGTGATGATCGGAGGGAAGTCAGGGTCAATTGCTGGCGACCTGAAGATATCTAGCTGGTGGGCTATAAAAGTGTTATAGAGCAGGCAACAGCGTACAATTGAGTTCATTGGCTGTTTTCCCCCAAAATCAAATCCCCTTGAGGTACACATCGGACTTCCCCATCTTCCCGCATTACCCACCAAGTATATCCAGGTCCCTGAGCAAAAGCAACCCCATGAGTGGGTTTGCCTTTACCTGAAGCAGGAATAACCCAGACTGTCTTCCCCAACAAATTCTTTATGTGCACCACAGGAACTTTATCCCCCTCTACAGTACGTAAAAGTTCTGATTGGGCTGGGCCAGCCCTGTTGGCAGATCCCCTACTGTTGACCAACCAGGTGGCTTTTGGTAAATGTGTATCCCAGTGTTTGAAAGTCCCGCCACACATTGCTCTCAGTGTGGTTTTTAACAGCCCATTGTACCGTTCGATTTTCCCAGAGGCTGGTGCATGGTAGGGGATGTGATATACCCACTCAATGCCATGCTCTTTGGCCCAAGTGTCTATGAGGTTGTTCCGGAAATGAGTCCCATTGTCTGACTCAATTCTCTCTGGGGTGCCGTGTCACCACAAAACTTGTTTCTCAAGGCCCAGGATAGTGTTCCGGGCAGTGGCGTGGGACACAGCGTATGTTTCCAGCCAGCCGGTGGTTGCTTCCACCATGGTAAGCACATAGTGCTTGCCTTGGCGGGTTGGTGGGAGTGTGGTATAGTCGATCTGGCAGGCCTCCCCATACTTGTACTTCAGCCATCGTCCTCCATACCGGAGAGGCTTTAACCGTTTGGCTTGCTTAATTGCAGCACATGTTTCACATTCGTGAATAACCTGGGCAATAGTGTCCATCGTTAAGTCCACCCCTCGATCACGAGCCCATCTATATGTTGCATCTCTGCCTTGATGGCCTGAGGTGTCATGGGCCCACCGGGCTAAAAATAATTCACCCTTATGTTGCCAATCCAAGTCCATCTGAGCCACTTCAATCTTAGCAGCTTTATCCACTTGCTGTTTATTCTGGTGTTCCTCAGTGGCCCGACTCTTGGGTACATGAGCATCTACGTGGCGTACTTTCACCACCAGGTTCTGCACCCGAGCAGCGATATCTTGCCACAATGCAGCAGCCCAGATGGGTTTACTTCTGCGTTGCCAGTTGCTCTGCTTCCATTGCTGCAACCACCCCCACAGGGCATTTGCCACCATCCATGAGTCAGTATAGAGATAAAGTACTGGCCATTTTTCTCGTTCAGCAATGTCCAAGGCCAGCTGGATGGCTTTCACCTCTGCAAACTGACTCGATTCACCCTCTCCTTCAGCAGTTTCTGCAACTTGTTGCAGGGGACTCCACACAGCTGCCTTCCATCTCTGATGCTTTCCCACAATATGGCAGGACCCATCAGTAAACAAGGCATATTGCTTTTCACTTTCTGACAGTTCATTATATGGTGGGGCCTCTTCAGCACGCGTCACCTCCTCTTCTGGTGACATCCCAAAATCTTTGCCCTCTGGCCAGTCCATGATGACTTCTAGAATTCCTGGACGACTGGGATTTCCTATTCGAGCTCGTTGTGTAATTAGTGCAGCCCACTTACTCCATGTAGCATCAGTTGCATGATGTGTAGAGGAGACCCTGCCTTTGAACATCCAGCCCAGCACAGGCAACTGGGGTGCCAGGAGGAGCTGCGCTTCAGTTCCAATCACTTCTGAGGCAGCTCGAACCCCTTCATAGGCTGCCAGTATCTCTTTTTCAGTGGGAGTCTAGCTGGCCTCGGATCCTTTGTATCCCCGACTCCAAAAGCCAAGGGGTCGACCTCGAGTCTCCCCTGGAGCTTTCTGCCAGAGGCTCCAGGTAGGACCATTCTCCCCAGCTGCGGTATAGAGCACATTTTTCACACCTGGCCCGGCCCGGACTGGCCCAAGGGCTACTGCATGAACTATTTCTCGTTTAATTTGTTCAAAGGCTTGTTGTTGCTCAGGGCCCCATTTGAAATCATTCTTCTTCCGGGTCACGTGGTAGAGAGGGCTTACAATCAGACTGTAATTTGGGATGTGCATTCTCCAGAACCCCACAACACCTAAGAAAGCTTGTGTTTCTTTCTTGTTAGTTGGTGGAGACATTGCTGTTATCTTGTTGATCATGTCTGTGGGGATCTGGCGGCGTCCATCTTGCCATTTTATTCCCAAAAATTGAATCTCCTGTGCAGGTCCCTTGACCTTATTCCGTTTTATGGCAAAACCGGCCTTCAGCAGGATTTGGATTATTTTCCTCCCTTTCTCAAAAACTTCTTCCGCTATATCACCCCACACGATGATGTCATCAATGTATTGCAGGTGTTCTGGAGCTTGCCCCTGTTCCAGTGCAGTCTGGATCAATCCATGGCAGATGGTGGGGCTGTGTTTCCACCCCTGGGGCAGTCGGTTCCAAGTGTACTGGACGCCCCTCCAAGTGAAAGCAAACTGTGGCCTGCATTCTGCTGCCAAAGGGATTGAGAAAAATGCATTGGCAATGTCAATTGTGGCATACCACTTGGCTGCCTTTGACTCCAGTTCATATTGAAGTTCTAGCATGTCCAGTATGGCAGCACTCAATGGTGGTGTGACTTCTCTCAGGCCACGATAGTCTACTGTTAGTCTCCACTCTCCATTAGATTTTTGTGCTGGCCATATGGGGCTATTAAAGGGTGAACAGGTCCTGCTGATCACTCTTTGGCTCTCCAGTCTACGGATCAGCTTATGGATGGGAATCAAGGAGTCTCGGTTGGTGCGATATTGCCGCCGGTGCACTGTTGTGGTCGCAATTGGCACTTGTTGTTCTTCGACCTTCAGCAACCCCACAACAGAAGGATCCTCTGAGAGACCGGGTAAGGTGGACAGCTGCATAATTTCCTCTGTCTCCAAGGCAGCGATACCAAAAGCCCATCTATACCCTTTTGGGTCTTTGAAGTACCCTCTCCTGAGATAGTCTATGCCAAGGATGCATGGAGCCCCTGGACCAGTCACACTGGGGTGCTTTTGCCACTTCCTCCCAGTCAGGCTGCTTTCAGCTTCCAGCATAGTTAACGCTTGGGATCCTCCTGTCACTCCAGAAATATAAATGGGTTTCACCCCTTGATACCTTGATGGCATCAGAGTACACTGTGCACTGGTATCTACTAGAGCCTTGTACTTCTGTGGGACTGATGTGCCAGGCCATCTGATCCACACAGTCCAGTAAACCCGATTATCCCTCTCCTCCACCCGGCTGGAGGCAGGGCCCCTCTAATAGTGATCATAAAATTCTCCACTTCTGTCTTGTAGAAAGGGATTAGTATTCCTTATCACAGGAGCTGGAGTAAAATCAGCTCTTTCACTGCATCTGGGAAACTGCTCACCAGAGACTGGAGCAGCAGCTTTCCTGGGAGGATCATCCTTGACCATTGTTCTCCTCTTCAGTTCATGCACCTGTTGCTCCAGAACTGAAGTAGGTTTTCCATCCCACTTTCTCATGTCTTCTCCGTGATTCCACAGGTAAAACCATAGGATGGCCCGTGGCGTGTACCTCCTATATTTTCTTTCTCGAGCAGTAAGGTGCCTTCTGTTAATAGCTGAGACATGGGTTGGTACGCGTGGGGAGCTGGATAGATCGGATAAATCGTCTCTCAATTGTTTGAACTCCTGGGACAGTTTTTCGACAGCTGAAATGATGGAAGGGGTGAGATTGTCTTCGAACTCTCGGAGTTGACGAATCAGGCAATCCACTGTTGGTGATATTCCATCATTCCAGGTCATTGATGCCAATGTGTGGGCATATGATGATGGCGCACTCCCTGTAAGTTTCCGCCACGTGGGTCGTGTACATTTGACTTCATCTGGATCTATGGATGTGTTCCTGGCATCCGGCCTACGATAGATCATCTCTATAATGGCTGATTCCCTCAGGGTCTGGATGCTTTTCTCTATCGTGGTCCAGTTGGCTGAGCGACTTGTAATATCGTCTTTGTAGGGAAACCTTTCCTTCACAGCTGCCAGGAGCCGCCTCCAAAGACTGAGGGCTCGCTTCTCTCTTGCAATCGCTTTGTCAGTTCCTCCTTCCTTAGCTAGTGATCCCAGCTGCTTGGCTTCCCTACCTTCTAGTTCGTGACCGTCGGCCCCATTGTCCCAGCATCGGAGCAACCAGATGACAATGTGCTCCCCTGGAAGACAAGTGAAATCTTTTCGCATATTCCGCAGCTCGGTTGAGGTCCGGGGTCGAGAAGTGACCTCTTCTTCTTCTTCCTCTTCCTCTGACCCACGTAGTAGTAACTCTTGTTCAGATGCTGTTCTGTGTAGTAATGGCATTGGGTCTTCATCTTTCTTCGTTTCGCAGGTTGCTCTTTGTGCCTCTCGTCTGCTTTTGCTTACAGGGGCAACAGACATTGTCACAAACTGGCCATTTGGTTTAGCTGCAGTGTTTGTCACTGTGGTTGGAGTGGCTGCAGTGTCTGCCACTAGGATTGGAGTGGTTGCAATGTCTATTGCTGGGGTTGCTGCAGCTGTTGTGCTTGGGAGTGGAGTAACACCAACAGCTGCATTGTTTGTTGCTGTCAGGGTTTGAGTAGCTACTATGCTTGTCACGGGGGTTGATGTAGCTGCAGTGCTTGGAGTAGCCACATTGACTGTTGCTGTCAGGGTTTGAGTAGCCACTGTGCTTGTCACTGGGGTTGGTGTGGCTGCGGTGCTTGGAGTAGCCACATTGTCTGTTGCTGTCGGGGTTTGAGTAGCTGTTGTGCTTGTCACTGGGGTTGGTGTAGCTGCTGTATTTGAAGTTGGAGTAGTTGCGTTGTCTGTTGTGGTCAGGGTTTGAGTAGCTACTGTGCTTGTCACTGGGGTTGATGTAGCTGCTGTACTTGGAGTAGCTGTGATGTCTGTCGTGGTCAGGGTCTGAGTAGCTGCTGTGCTTGTAGTTGGCATAGCTGCGTTGTCTGTTGCTTTGCCATCAGATCCAGAGCCATTTTTTTCCCTTTGAAGGTGCTGGATAGTGTTGAGCAGGGCTCTGTAGGCGTAGGCCAAGCCCCAGCATGTTGCAGCGAGTTGTCCCTCTCTGGTATAAACAGAAAGACAGCACACCTCATTTAAGTGTTTTACTAGTTTTTCTGGATGTTGCACTTGTTCAGTGGTGAAGTTCCAAAGCACTGGAGGGGCCCACTGTCCTAGATACTTGCCCATACTATCCCACACACCCTGCCACTCATGACTGTCCAGCCTCAGGGAAAATCTCTTGGTGGTCCTCCTATATTGTCGTCTAACCCTAGACCAGATTTGAACCCGATACTGCTTAACTTTTGAGATTAAACGAAATAGGATGTTCCTAGGACGGGATGGCCGTGGTTAAAACACACTCCGTATGTTTGCCAACATGCTGATCCTCAGCACAATCAGCAGGCAGGTTTCAAGGGTATTCAAAGGCCATCTAAAACCTTCAGAACTCTCAACTGCTGTTGCAAATAGGCTGGTGGGGGAACGGGGGTGAAAGAGAATGCTTCCTTCGTAAGTTTACCCCCCGAGGAGAAAAAAAAAGATATGCAATTGCTAAAATATTTCATTATATACCTCCCAATGTATAGAGGTGATGGCCACGCTGGAAGCACAAACCAGACCAGTTTCATGATCAATGAGTCTATTGTATTACAAGTCATTACCATGAAGTACAGTGAAACAAGAACCTTAGCCCAGGCCCCCCAGCCAATAAACACTAAAACAGCAAATAGTGGCTGTAAGTAAGGTACAACATGCTGAAACTCTAAGATCAAGCGCAACAAGTCTGAGAGCCAAATAATCACCATTGTGACGAGTAGTAACAATGAATGCTTATCACAAATATGATTAGACACACTCTGGTCAGATCTGTCGTTATCTCAACCTTTCGTGCCCCACGTTGGGCGCCAAAAAGAACTGTCGTGGTTTGAGCCCAGCCGGTAACTCAGAACCACACAGCCGCTCGCTCACTCCCCCGCTTCTTCCTCCACCCACTCCCGGAGGGATGGGGAGGAGAATCGGAAGAATGTAACTCCCACGGGTTGAGATAAGAGCAGTCCCGCAACTAAGGTATAATACAAAACCACTACTGCTACCACCAATGATAATAATGATTAGTGAAATAACAAGGGGAGAGGATACAATTGCTCACCACCTGCCGACCGATACCCAGCCCGACCCGAGCAATGATCTGGGCCTTCCGGGTAACTCCCCCCGGTTTATGTACTGGGCATGACGTGCTGTGGTATGGAATACCCCTTTGGCTAGTTTGGGTCAGGTGTCCTGTCTCTGTTTCCTCTCGGCTTCCCCTCCTCCCTGGCAAAGCATGAGACTGAGAAAGTCCTTGGTTGGAATAAACATTACTTAGCAACAACTAAAAACATTGGTGTTATCAGCATTGTTCCCAGGCTGAAAGTTAAAAAACACAGCACTGCACCAGCTACTAAGAAGGAGAAAAATGACTACTATAGCTGAACCCAGGACAAATGGGTTGCCCAGGGAGGTTGTGGATGCTCCATCCCTGGCAGTGTTCAAGGCCAGGTTGGACAGAGCCTTGGAGCACATGGTTTAGGGCAAGGTGTCCCTGCCCGTGGCAGGGGGGCTGGAACTAGATGATCTTAAGGTAATTTCCAACCCTTGCTATTCTATGATTCTATGATTCTAATATAGTTCAAAGTTCCGATTAGCTGTTGCTGAAATTTATTTGCCGAAAGATGGAGAGGCCATGAGGAAATTACAACACTAGATAGTATAAAAGAAAAATAAGTGACAACTTATTTAAGGGCAGAAGGTTCAAAGATTATTGCTGTTAAGTAGCCACGAATTCAACTGCTTATATGAAGCTTTTGTGATCTAACTGGGTCCAAATATATGCGAGACTCACAAGGAAAAAAATAAATTCATTAGGTTCTTTTCCTATTTAACACTTTAGTTGCTCTAAGAAATATGCTGAGGAAAAATTTCTTCATTGCATCATTTCTGCTTTTACCCCAAAAAAAGTTAGAAAGAAGGAAAGATAGATTCATAATTAACAACCAGAAGTTAAGCAAGCATTTTTCACTTTCACATTTTTCTCAGAGATTTGTTTCTGGAAAAATATTACTTTTTTACTAGAATACTGTTTTTCTATGTAAACATTTTTATCAGCAACATATAGGTATTTCTTAGTTTGTATAAGCAAGTACCCAACGAAAGCTGGTAGCAGTGGGAAATATTTCTTTAAATACTGTTAGGAAAATAGAGCTGACTGATCTCTTTGTGCCTGTAATATTTCCTTGCCGATGTAGCACATCCTCCTACATGCAGAAAACCCCATTTACACATACCTAGGAATGCTTTGGATTAATGGGGTTGTAACCGAAACTGATTGTACAGAAGGTGTCAGGAGAGGAAACCAAGCAGCAACATCTGTATGCAGAAGGAAGTTTGCTGGAAATGTGGCCACAGACAATAGGAATTTCATTTGGCGCCACTCATTTGAGTAAACTCCTCAGACATAAGGATTCCCAAACATCACATCATGTAACCAACAAATTTAACCTTGCTTTACTAGTATCTTCCATTTGTCTCTGTTCATTAGGCCTAGTGTTTGAGAAATGAATCTGTAGGCACAGCATCCTACTCTGCCTCTTCACAAAGTCCTCAGATATAAGGGTGGATCATGACTTTGACTGCTGTGGCTGACAAGATTTCAAGAGGATTCTCTGAGAAGCTAACTTCACACATGAGACTTCAGTCTGATTTGCCTGAGGATGTACTGCTCTCTTTTTAAATAATGAGTTCTTATTTCCAAGATCAACAGAACACAGGAGTGAGAACTGTGAGAACTGGATGTGATCAAGGTTAGGAAAGCTGGAAAAACAAGCAAAACAAGCAAAAAGATGCAAGTGTTGCATCTAAAAAGAATGATTCAATTTGATACACGTTCATTTAAATGTATGAAATAGCAAGAGGTTCTTCTATTTTAATCCATTTAAAGAATCACACATTGCAGAATGGTTAAGATTGAACAGGACCTCTTGAGATCACCTAGTCCACCTTCCCTCCTCAGGTCAGGATTAACTACAGCAGGTCGTTCAGGGCTGTGTCCAGTTGGTTTTTTATTATCTCCAAGGATTACCTCCCAGGAGGTAGTTGGCCTTCTTTGCTGCAAGGGCACACTGTGGGCTCATATTCAACCTGATATCCAACAGGACCCCAAAGTCTTTTTTGCAAAACTGCTTTCCAGCCACTTGGTCCCGTGCATATACTGGGACATAGAATGAGATGCAGGACTTGTGATTTCCTTTTGCTGTACTTCATGAAGTTCTTGTCAGCCCATTTCCCCAGCCTGCTGAATGGAAGCACAGGCATGTGGTATATGAACCACACCTCCCAGTTCTGTATCATCTGCAACTTTGCTGAGTATGCACTCTGTCCTAATCCAGATTACTAATGAGGATATTACCCAATATTGGTCTATCGACCTCTTGAGTACCCTGCTGTTGACTGGCCTCAAACTGGATTTCATGAGGCTGATCATTTGGCAGTTCGGTCAGTTTTCGGTACACCCCACTGTCTGTTTATCCAGTCTGGATTTCATCAGCTTGTCAGTGAGGATGTTATCGGAGATAGTGTTGAAAGCCTTGCTAAAGTCGAAGTGAACAATATCCACTACTTTCCCCTGTGTGTTCTCTGTGTCAGAATTCTTTTAGGAGTGACAACTCACCCAAAATCTGAGCATAGGACGTCATAAATGGCAAGCAATTAGGCAAGCCTTTCATAGCAAACAGCTACAGAGGCTTACCTTATTTATTCACATAAACTTACTGTGTTGCTCTGGGGGAGAGGGGTGGTGTTGGATGTGGCTGTGTCCAACTGGATGGAACTTACTTGAAATAATTTAATGATTTATTGTTCTTCTTTCTGAGAATGAAAGGACCACTTCAAGTGGTCCAGCTTTACACCTGAACTGCTTGGACTCTGCTGGGTTATGATGATATGGAGATTTCTTTGTGAGTTAAATACTAGTTGCTGTTCATCATTTCAATCAAGTGGGGCATGGTTAGTTCACAGCCTGATTTTGACAGTGCCAGTGAACATCCATCCGTGTGAAACTTCCAGAATTCACAGATGTCTAGTGAGAGGTGTCCCTGTCCATGGCAGGGGGGTTGGAACTAGATGATCCTAAGGTCCTTTTCTAACTATTCTATGATTCTAGGTTTCCGTTATTCCCTGGCAGACATCCAAGTGCCCAGCCACATTAGATGCAGTAGACTAACATGTCACAGGAAACCAAATTCACCAAAATATTTGTGGAAAATCCTTTTTATTAATATTATCATTATTTTTTGAGCTGCGTGAAACAGAAACAAAGGAAAACAGCATGTGGTGTATGGGATATAGGATTACCAAAGTGTACGATTTCCAGCTGATTGTGTTTGCTCTCTGCTTACCGTAATATTCAAGAAATGTGGTCTGGTAAAGCACTTCTGATTATCTGCATTTGCTGGAGATAAAGGAAAGTGCTTTGATCACCTGAGCACTGAGACAAGTCCATTAGTTATCTGTAAATCAATACATGGATATTTTGATTGCTTGTTTGTAAGGGTGTAAAGGAATTGTTTACAGGCTGCTAATTCAAGTTCATACCCTCATATCAATTCTCCCTTGTGGCCAGCAACCACAAGGTATTGTGATTTTCAGTAGCAAAAAGCTTAGAAGAAGTACACACTGTACATTGCCTTGAGGCATTAAAAGATTTGAAACACTTGTTTTTTGAAATCACAAGCAACAAACTGCGCTGTGGGCTTTCAACAGCCAACCTGCTTGTTTATGTCAAGCTAATTACAATTCTGTGAAGCACTTTTGGATATATTTATGAGTAACATCCACGGGATCTGATATGTGTTTTTTATAGTGTCTTGAAAACATTTGCCTTTGCCTGTTATTACATCTGTGTTAAAAAGAAATACTTTTCTTTCAAACAAATGGATCACTTGGGCCCAAATGTTCTAAACATCAATAAAGCTAATCAGGGTTAATACTGAAATGAGTATTAAACTGAACATTAAGTTGAGAAAACAAACTGAGAAGCAAGTTCTACTTTTTTCCTCAATTGCAAACTGAAACTGAAGAAGCTTATCATAATCAAGCGACAAGTTGAACTTAGCACTTACAATGTCTAGCCTTATGAGCAAATAGTGATATTTATTGACGGTATTAATGTTTTTAAATAGGCTTAGACCTTTTATAATATCACCGACATTTCATTTTATGGAACATGGAATGTAGAAGCTGTAAATTCATGATTAATATTGCTAACAGTAATAAGTGGAAGTGTAATAGTCAGTTTTGCTCATATTTGCTTATATTATGTGAATACCTTCGGTGTCTGAAGAAACTCTATAGGGATACAATTTTCCCCAGGTTTGGAAATTTATTGACTTCTGAAAATATAGCACAGAAGGACACAAAAGAGTTCAGATTATTTACTTTAACTGTTAACTGACCAAAAGCTGTGATAGTCACTTAGAGGTATGTATCCTAGCTGCATAATTAGCTGTATTATTTAATCCTTCCCAGCATGTGCTGCTATGCAGTGGGAATTTGAAAGTGTTCAGCATCTCAGTTCTGCAGAAAAAAGGCGCTAATCGTCCAAAGACTTCTGAAAGAATATCAGAAGGTCAGAATAAAATTGAAATAAAGTTTTGTGCAAATGAAATAAAGCAGAACAGAAGAAGCGCTACCCTTGCTTAACTTTGTGAAAGCCACTGCCAGATTTTGACTGTTGCAACTGAATAGTACAGTAGGAGTTCTTTAAGTGACTTGCCTAGATCGCCATTTAAGAGGTTCATCCATTCATATGAATAACCAAATTAGTGAAATACTGAAGATTATCTTGTAGTAGAATGGTACAAAAGGAAAAATGTAATAGGACTGTAAAAAGGACTTCTATCATCTAGCCTTCAGGCTAACCTGAAGAAAGCCAATTATCATCTCATCAGACTCAGAGATCTCCATTCTACTTTTTGTTGTCATGTTTCCATTTTCTGGTCAAGTAAATCTCAAAACAATGACAAAAAAATATAACCAGAATCGCATACAAGATTACAGGTTATAGACTGTCCTCTCAACTGACTGAAGTAACAGTGCTTACATTTCAAGACTTATCAAAATTTTTTCTCTTATTTATTTTTTTTTTAATTTGTGTGATTACAATGAGTACACGTAGCAGTTGAGAAGAAAGCCAGAAAGGTTAAGGGACATCTAAGTGACTGCTTGCAACTAAGCATTTTAAGAATTATAAAATAAAGGAAAAAAGATTACGTTATTTTCATTTGCAACATAATTGAGCATTTTTTTGTCTGTTGAAACAGTTAAAAATTTTCTAGAATATCAGATATATGTGCAGTATTTTGCTGTTAAACAATTCCTCTTCTTGAGTGCATGATAATGAAAGCCTGTTTGACATACAGGAAATGCTGTGAAACTGTAGCAAACCACTTCAAAGAATATAAAGAAAATTCTAATTTTTGGATTACCTTCTTCTGTGGCTGTTTTTCAAAATGGAATAATAATCAGGGAGCATCACTGGAGATACAGTACTTTTTGATTTCTTGGCTAGTGGTTCAGCTCTGTCAGTAGTATCTGTACTCCTGTTATGTGCTTTCAACAAGGATTGTAGTTGTTCTTTTTAAAGCAAGAGAAAACTTCTCAAATTTATTCTGAAGTTTGAAAACATCCTAGGGCACAGGCTACACTTTCAATGCATGAGCCTGCAACTCCTATTACAGAATCTTAGAATCGTTTGGGTTGGAAAAGAACTTTAAGATCAATGAATCCAACCATTAACCTAGTACTTCCAAGCCCACCACTAAACCATGTCCCTAAATGCCACATAGAATCATAGAATCATAGAATCATAGAATCGTAAGGGTTGGAAAGGACCTTAAGATCATCTGGTTCCAACCCCCCTGCCATGGGCAGGGACACCTTGCCCTAAACCACGTGGCTCAAGGCTCTGTCCAACCTGGCCTTGAACACCGCCAGGGATGGAGCATCCACAACCTCCCTGAACAACCCATTCCAGTGCTTCACCACCCTCACTGTAAAGAACTTCTTCCTTATATCTAATCTAAACTTCCCCTGTTTAAGTTTGAACCCATTACCCCTTGTCCTACCACTACAGTCCCTAAGGAAGAGTCCCTCCCCAGCATCCTTGTAGACCCCCTTCAGATACTGGAAGGCTGCTAGGAGGTCACCACGCAGCCTTCTCTTCTCCAGGCTGAACAGCCCCAACTCTCTCAGCCTGTCTTCATATGGGAGGTGCTCCAGGCCTCTTATCATCCTCGTGGCCCTCCTCTGGACTCGCTCCAACAGCTCCATGTCCTTTTTATGTTGAGGACACCAGAACTGTACACAGTACTCCAAGTGGGGTCTCACAAGAGGAGAGTAGAGGGGCAGGATCACCTCCTTTGACCTGCTGATCACGCTTCTTTTGATGCAGCCCAGGATGCGGTTGGCTTTCTGGGCTGCAAGCGCACACTGCCGGCTCATGTTAAGCTTTTCGTCAACCAACACCCCCAAGTCCTTTTCTGCAGGGCTGCTCTGAATCTCTTCTCTGCCCAACCTGTAGCAGTGCCTGGGATTGCCTCGACCCAGGTGTAGGACCTTGCACTTGGCTTGGTTAAACTTCATAAGGCTGGCGTCGGCCCACCTCACAAGCGTGTCAAGGTCCCTCTGGATGGCATCCCTTCCCTCCAGCGTATCAACCGAACCACACAGCTTGGTGTTGTCGGCAAACTTGCTGAGGGTGCACTCAATCCCACTGTCCATGTCACCGACAAAGATGTTGAACAGGACCGGTCCCAACACCGATCCCTGAGGGACACCACTCGTTACAGGTTTCCAACTGGACATCGAGCCATTTACCACAACTCTTTGCATGCGGCCATCGAGCCAGTTTTTTATCCACCGAGTGGTCCATCTATCAAATTGATGTCTCTCCAATTTAGAGACAAGGATGTCATGTGGGACAGTGTCGAATGCTTTGCACAAGTCCAGGTAGATGACATCAACTGCTCTGCCGCTGTCCATCAGTTCCGTGGCTCCATCATAGAAGACCACCAAATTGGTCAGGCAGGATTTCCCCTTAGTGAAGCCATGTTGGCTGTCACCAACCACCTCGTTGTTTTTCATGTGCCTTAGCATGTTTTCCAGGAGAAACTGTTCCAAGATTTTGCCAGGCACAGAGGTGAGACTGACTGGTCTGTAGTTCCCTGGGTCTTCCACCTTCCCCTTCTTGAAAATGGGGGTTATATTACCCTTCTTCCAGTCATCGGGAACTTCACCTGACTGCTAGGATTTTTCGAATATGATGGACAGTGGCTTAGCAACTTCATTCACCAGCTCCTTCAGGACCCGTGGATGGATTTCATCAGGTCACATGGACTTGTGCACGTTCAGGTTCTTAAGATGGTCTCGAACCTGATCCTCTCCTACAGTGGGCCTAAGGTCTTCGTTCTCACAGTCCCTGCATTTGCTTTCCAAGACTTGGGTTGTGTGGTCAGAGCATTTGCTGGTGAAGACTGAGGCAAAGAAGTCATTAAGAACCTCAGCCTTCTCCAAATCCAGGGTAGCCAGTTCTCCTGATAGCTTCTGGAGAGGGCCTACATTGTCCCTAGTCTGTCTTTTATTTGCTACGTATCTATAGAATCCTTTCCTGTTATCTTTTACATCCCTTGCCAAACTTAATTCTAGCTGGGCCTTAGCTTTCCTAACCTGGTCCCTAGCTTCTCAGGCAATGCTCCTGTATTCTTCCCAGGCCGCCTGTCCTTGCTTCCACCTTCTATAAGCTTCTTTTTTCCCTCTAAGTTTCCTCAGCAGCTCCTTGTCCATCCATGGAGGTCTCCTGGCCCTCCTGCTGCACTTTCTTCTAGTCGGGATGCAACACTCTTGAGCACGTAGCAGGTGATCCTTGAATACCGACCAGCAGTCTTGGGCCCCCTGCCCTTTAGGACTGTATCCCATGAAACCTTACTAAGGAGGTTCCCGAAGAGGCCAAAGTCTGCTTTCTTGAAGGCCAGGGCAGTGAGCTTGCTGCACGCTCTTCTCACTGTCCTGAGGATCTCAAACTCAACCATCTTGTGATCACTAGAGCCAAGGCTGCCCTGGAGCGTTACATTTCCAACCAGTCCCTCCCTGTTGGTGAGCACAAGGTCCAGCATGGCACCTCTCCTCGTCGGCTCCTCTACTGCTTGAAAGAGGAAGTTGTCTTCCACACAATCGAGGAACCTCCTGGATTGCTTGTGCCGGGCCGTACCGTCCCTCCAACAGATGTCAGGATAGTTGAAGTCCCCCATGAGGACCAGGGCCTGCGAGCATGAGGCTGCTCCTATCTGTCTGTAGAGCGTTTCATCCACAGAGTCCTCTTGATCAGGCGGCCTGTAACAGATCCCCACCGTAATGTCCCCCATTGCTGTTTTCCCTTTGATCCTGACCCACAAACACTCTGTTACCTCATCACCCATCCCCAGACAGAGTTCCATACTCTCTAGCCTATCACTGACATAGATAGCAACACCCCCTCCCCGTCTGCCTGGCCTGTCTTTTCTAAACAGCCTGTAACCTTCCATTCCGACATTCCAGTCATAGGAGCCATCCCACCATGTTTCTGTGATACCAATGACATCATATTCCCGTAGCTTTGCACACATCTCTAATTCCTCTTGCTTGTTCCCCATACTACGGGCATTTGTATAGAGGCACCTTAGCCGAGCTCCAAATGCAGCCGACTCAATGGCTGGGGCAGCTGGAACATCTCTACATCGCTCCAAGCACTTATTACAGGTGCTGGCAACTGACCAGGAGTGTTGGGATGGATCAATGCTCCCCTCCCCCAACACATCTAGTTTAAAGCTTTCTTGACCAGCCTGGCAAGCCTCCTACCAAAACAGCTCTTCCCCTTCTTTGTCAGACCAGCTCCACCAGCCTCCAGTAGATCTGGCCTCCCAAATGGAGCTCCATGTTCTAAACAGCCAAACCCCTGACTATGGCACCAGCATTCTAACCATTTATTAACCTGCCAGACACGCCTAGCTTTTTTAAGGTCCTCCCCTTCGCCCTGGAGAATCGATGAAAAAACTATCTGAGCTCCAGAGCCCCTAACCACCTCTCCCAGGGCTCTGTAGTCCTTCTTAATGTTTTCCAGGCTACTGCTATCTATATCTCTAGCACCCACATGGACCACTAGGAGGGGGTAATAGTCAGCAGGACTTACTAGAGCAGGCAGCCTCTCAGCAACATCCCTGATCCGAGCCCCCGGCAGGCAACACACTTCCCTCGAGACTGGATCAGGCTGGCAGATGGGTGCCTCTGTGCCTTTCAAAGTAGAGTCCCCTACTACTATGACCCTCCTGTTCTTCCTGGAGGCACCAGTAGCGATCCTCTTTACTGGTGCATCAGCAGGGTGTTCATTAGGTGTGGTGGGTGCTTTCTCATTAGCCCCCTGCAGAACCGCGAAGCGGTTCTGGGTGGGGACATCAGATTTAGGAGGAAGCCCCTTGTCGTTAATTGTCCTCTTCCTCCTTTTTTTGTTCATTTTTCTCGTCTACACATCTTTTAATTACCTCCAGGGATGGTGACTCCACCACTGCCCTGGGCAACCTGGTCCAATACTTGACAACCTTTTTGGTGAAGAAATTTTCTCCAATATCCGAACTAAATCTCCCCTGGCACAGCTTGAGGCCATTTCCTCTTATTGCTTGTTACTTGGGAGAAGAGAACAACACCCACCTCACTGCAACCTCCTTGCAGGTAGCTGTAAAGAATGATAAGATCTCCCCGAGCCTCCTTTTCTCCAGGCTAAACAACGCCAGTTCCCTCATCCACTTCTCATAAGACTTGTGCTCCAGACCCTTCACCAGCTTCCTTGCCCTTTTCTGGACTTGCTCCAACACCTCAGTGTCTCTCTTGTAGTGAGGGGCCCAAAACTGAACACTGAAGGATGTGAGGTGTGGCCTCACCAGTGCCGAGTACAGGGGGATGATCACATCCATTGTCCTGCTGGACACACTATTTCTGATACAGGCCAGGATGCTGTTGGCCTTTTTGGCTGCCTGGGCACAAGCTGCTCATTTTCAGCCCTGTCAATCAGCACCCACAGGTCCTTTCCTGCCGAGCAGCTTTCCAGCACTCTACTCCAAGCTTGTAGTGTTTCATGGGGTTGTTGTGGTCCAGCTGCAAGACCTGGCACTTTGTCTTGTTAAATATCCTGCAATTGGCCTTGAACCATCGACCCAGCCTGCCCAGATCCTTCTGTACAGCCCTCCAACCCTCAAGCAGATCAACACTACTGCTCAACTTGGTGTTGTCCACAAACTTACTGAGGGTGCACTCAATCCTTATCTAGATCATGATAAAGATATTAAATGGAATATTAGTACTATTAGTACTAATGGGACTCAAAGGCAATGTGTGCTAAGTTCACAATCCTGAAAGACTAGGCTCTACCAGGTATTTGTCATTGCTTCTGTGTACACAGAATAAAGCTCATGTAAGTCATTAATAAAGTGACATGTTTTAATGTGGTTTCTTAATGCCTTCTTCATATTAGTGGATAGCTATAAATAAAAAGCTTTTCAGGTGGATAATGATCTCATACTTTGTCTTTCAAGCTTAGAATTTTTAACTGTTTAGCTGAGAAAAAAGACATCTGGTATGGGAAGAATCTCATAGAAGTTCTTCAAGGGCACAATATTTATTTAAAAAACAGAAATATTCCTTCCATGGAGTCACTGTCTATCTGTATGGCCTACTGAGGTGTTGAGGTTTAGACCCAGCAAGTAAGTCGGTACCACACAGCCATTCACTCACCACCTCACCCCTCAAAGTCCCCAGAGTGGGAAAGAGAGGAGAATTGGAAGAATGTAAACCTTATGGGTTAAGATAAGAACAGTCCAATAACTACAATCAAGTAAAATATAGCGATAATAGAAAGAATACCAACAATAAAAAAAAAAACAAAAAAAAGAAAAAAAAAGAAACAAGAAGATAAGAAATTAAAGCTCAAACAACACGAGTGATGCACACCAACTGCTGACCGATACCAACCCACACCCGAGTAGCGATCGGTCCCCTCTGGGTAACTCCCCCCATTTTATATACTGGGCATGATGTGCTGTGGTATGGAATACCCCTTTGGCTAGTTTGGGTCAGGCGTCCTGTCTCTGCTCCCTCCCGGCTTCTTGTGCCCCTCCTCACTGGCAGAGCATTACACTGAAAAGTCCTTGATCAGAGTAAGCACTGCTCACAACAACTAAAACATTGGTGTGTTATCAGCATTGTTCTCAGGCTAAAGCCAAAACAGAGCACTGCATCAGCCACTATGAAGAAAAATAACTGTTACAGCTGAAACCAGGAAATGAGGAGTTAGACATTTCACATACTGAGCTCCCATGGTTTTTTTTTTCAGTGATCCAGGTAGTACTTCTTAACAGGGCTATGCATTTTTACATCTGCTAAAAAAAAAAGGTGTTTGGATAAACCCACATATATTTATCTATTGATATATGGATACTTACTTTGAAAACTTGACTTCTGGGCATGGATAAGGGTATCTTTGCAGTAATCCTCTGAGGGAGAGAAATACAATTAGACCCATTTTACAAAGATGAAGGAAAGAGATTAAGGGCTAAACTTAGAATGGTACCTAAGGACTATTCACAAAAAGTAACTGTAGTCAGACATTTCCAGAGCATGATTCACAGTGCTTAAAGTTAGGCTTTGAATCAACCCCTGGAGCTTCTCTCTCTTTCTCTCTCTCTGTGGAGTGTATAGGGATCCTGGGATGATTAGTCCCCCTAGGCTAAAGTTTGCATTTGAGAATAGGCAGTGTAAATCTGAGTGTTTCAACCATGTGTTTTCAACTGCCTGTTCCCTGTGCTGGCATCCAAAACCTTAGCCTACATTTTGTCTCTGTGCAATGCAGAGGAGCCTGGGGGAAGGAACAACCAAAATCAGGACTCTGCTTAGGGAATCACTCAGAGCTATCCAGAGGAAAAAGATGTGCCTTGAATTAACACTCATTTCAGGATATGATTGCTTTATTCACCTCTAGCAGGAGGTCTAAAGACCCCTTTCTGGAACTGCAAAACAAAGATAGAAAACATATGCTTCTTTGACAGGAACCACAAATGTACTTAGTATTTCTCCCCTTTGTCCCTCTGCCTTGCATAACTTCATAAAAAAGTAGCAAGTGGTCTCCACCTTCCTCACCCTATATAGCAGCTGCAGGCTATCAATATCCCAGTGGTTAGGATAGTTCATTTTGGCCTGAAACTCATTCAAGAAGACAGAAGAAATGAACTGAGGAGTACTGTGACCTCTCAGGAACTGTGGGAGAGATAAGAAGGTCATTTCATAGATCACTTTCTAGCAGTTAGTGTACAGAAAGCACCTAAAAGTGTTTGTTGATCTCTCTGCTAATGCTTCTTAAGATCATGCAGAAAGTTTGTGGCAGAGGTCAGAATTCTCTCACTGTCTCCTGAATCTTAATCCACTGTCTCAATCACCAGGTGATGAAGCCAAGGGCAAACATGTTAGAACTGAAATGAAATGGAACTCTTTTCCTTGTGGAGGCTGGAAGAAGTGTCATATGTATGAATAAACCATAGAAACTTGACAACTTTTATACAAATTCAAAAGGTTGAACAGTGTTTTGGATATATTTGCCTTTATAAAAATATTCATTTCAGACCTGAGAATTATCAGCTGTTTTGGTTGCTGTTCTTGAAGCCAGAACCTTGTTTGATTCACTATTATTTTGCCTTTATTAAAATAGAGTTTGATACCAGATTTTTTTTCCATGTGGAAGACATGTAGGAGCAGCTAAAAATCTGTAATGTGCTCACACTGATGAGAACAGAAGTGATTAATAAACAATACTTTATTACAATTTAGATGTAGGACATCAATACTGTTTTGAAAGATGAGCAATATTACATCAAAAGGTGATTTTTTTTCTCCACTAATTCACTCAAATTTCAGTCAAACATAAAATAACACAGTTGACTATCTGTAGGAAGTTGAAACTTGGGATATATCTTACCCCAGGGGTTTGTATATACATGTATATACGTAAACATATATGTAGCCTAGTCAGATCTCAGATGCTGAGCAGGAACTTTTGATGAGAACCACAAAGTAAGTCCATAAAATGATGCCAAAGTAATCATCTAGGATCTCAGACTGGATCCATCCAGCTGAAGAACTCATTTGTTAGTTAAACATTAAAAAAAAAAACCTTCATAAACTTTGCCTTTAATCACAAAGCACTCAAAATGTCGTTCCTTAGCCACACAGCAGAGAGCGAGTCCTCCTGCTCTTCCTGAAGTCCCCCAGCACATATCATTTTTTGAAAGCCCGTGCCACTAAGAATATGATAAAAATTCCTGTTGAAAATAGCAACTTAATCTTAAATTATGATTTGTGCTCTCTTCATCATTCAGACATATAATCTACTTTAAATTCAAAGAAAGACTTGCTTTTATATCGCAGTTTCTTGTTTCATATGTTGTAGGAAAGAAACCCAACAAAACTGCTGGAAGGCATGAAACATACTCCAGGATAGAATCAATCTTCAGTTTTCCAGCAAACATTAATGGTTAAAGAAGGCTATCTTATCATAATCAGGAGTCTCTCTAGGAACTATTTCAGTGAAACACTCTGTTGTAGAGGTTCCTCTGTTTCACTGTAAACAGTAAAGATTGCTTGTATTTTAGTGATTAAATTCCCCCAAAATTCCACCTCTGCTAGAGCATGCTCAGCATTTTCTATCTTATCCTTTGCAAGACATTTCCTGAAATATAATCTCTGTTTTCCTGGGACTGCTTCAGTCCTGAACAGATTAAAAAACCTTAATTTCTACTGTTTCCAATGCTTTCTGTTAGGTCCAGACACATGGAGAAGGAAGCTGCCTGTTTCAAACACAGAAAGAGCAAAAGGTTTTTCTCTTGGACCTGAAACAAACCCAAAGTGCCTGATTTTCACCATGTAATGCTGTTCCTAATGCCTGAGAAATCTAGTATCACATCAAGAACGAACACTTTGGATAACATTTGATTTCTTTAAAAATATCGAGTCTGCCAAACATGAGACATACAATAAGAGATCTCCATGTTAATGAAGTTTTCTTTGGAAAGGGATATAGCTTTCTTCTGGGTTTGGGGTTTTTTTTGTTTGGTTTTTTTTTAAGATAAAAAGATCACACTCTCCAGCCTGTAACGAGAAAAACATATATTCAAGACTTTCCTCTGTATGAATTCAGAGTGCTATGATGAAAAAATATCCATATACCACAAAGCCCAGGAAATCTGACCCAGTTTGGCCAATTCACCTTTCTAATAAGGTATGGAAATTAAAAATATCATCTGGCAATTCAGAAACTTCAGATCCTGATCATTAAATGGACATGCGATACAATTCCATTCTTGTGAACATAAGTGAAGATTTGATTTGTTTTGATGGGTATCAGATATAAAATTTTGGAATATTACATAAAAACATGATTTTGTCTTCTGCTGAGTTTGTTTTCCTTCACTTCTAATGTGGTTGTTCATAGCGTGTGTCCACATGAATCTCTGGATATGGGTCATGGTGGTGTGTCTTCCACCCATCATCCCTTAGTGATCCTATTTGGGAGCTACTACGAAACACATTGTTGCACAGTTGAATTTCACCTAGCTTGTGTACACCACAAGTGCCAATGCTTGTGGGGAGTGGAGGAAGAGTGGCAGGTACTGTGCCTGTGTCCTGCTGTGACAGGGAGAGGAACGCCTCTTAAGGAACCTCAGAGCTCAGAATTACGCCCATGTGCCCTAGGTTAGATAGGGTTAGGATGTTTCATTTTAACACCAGTGCCTCAAATGTGAAGAAGATGCAGAAAATACCACAGTGGAGTTATGATGCCTCTGTAAGATATTCATCATTTGGGAGTACAGGCTTCATACAGGTCATCTGTGGGCACGTGGTCACATTGCCACTGCATAAAACCTAGTGGTTCAAAGTTAACCCATCAATATATTTGGAGCAAATTTCCACAAGAAAATTGAGTTTATGTTAGATCAATGCCTTCCATCATGTAGGTGTTTTTTATTTATTTAAAGTTAGAAAATGCAGACTTGGAATTATCAAACTGTGGCCTGAGTCTCATGACTTTCACAGGCATCACCACCCTGTTACCCATTCCTTTGTCAGCTCGGGTGCCAAGTTTGGGCTCTTTATGAACCAAGTGGATGTCAATATGAGGCCTAAAGAGGAGAAATTGGGATTTGAAAGTTCCTTGAAGATGTACTTTCACTCCTACATGAAAATAGTACTTGACATGACAGGTAGTGAGGATATATATTAAATAATAATATGAATGCTAATCAGAAATCTACACACAAATTTCAGCCTTGCATTAAAGTACGTTTTATAACATATGGGAATGAGCATATTTAATCAACCACAAGGCTACTTTTTTATTAACGCTAGTTTCTGAATGTCATATGAAAACTCCTACAGACCAAAAAGAATGTTTTTCATCTCTACCCTTAAGTAGGTTTGAAGTACCATCCCTTGGGACTCTTTTGCCTGACACCAAATCCCTAGGTGGTCCTTACTCTCTTTGGGGGAATCATCTATTTCTGTGGGCAGCCCACAGAAATGAATAATGACTCTGTCAAATTTATCTTGTGTTTTTTCCACATTCAGTCTCAGATTCTCTGACTTCATTCCTGGTTTTTAAACTCGCACCACATCATCAGTCCTAGGATATCCAGTGTGAGCCTGTTGACATCATACGTTGACCAGAACTAGAACAGCTTGAGAATCATGAATCAGTACTGTTACCCCACCACCATTGTCTTACTGTGACAAACACATTATGGTGTATCAGACTTGCTGTTGTCAAGGGCAGGAGTATGTCTCCTTGGCTTTACCTGCCTTAGTCCCTCCTGCCTTCTCTTCATGCACTCTTTTGTGCGACATCGGACTTCTAGGGCCAATTGGAAGAAGCTGGCAAGAATCAGATGTTTGAGTCCTCTGAGTGGCATGATGAGCATGGGGGTCTTACACAGCAGCAGACTATAGAAGCAGAGAAAACGATTTGTTCAATGGTTTCTAAGATTAATACAAACAATTTGGTCAGGTAAATCTGATCATTGAATTGAGTTTGGATCTCAGTATATGGCCCGGGTAACCAGGATCATGCCTTGCTTCTCAAATCAGAATTGCAAAGATGATGTTCCAATCACATGGGAAGGATGGAGACAAACACTGGGAACACAGCTACCTAGATAAACAGGTATTAAATAACTGCACATACATATCAGTACAGAGGTTGCCCATATTAGAAAATTTCCTACTTTGCTTTCAGTATTTCACAGTACTTGACAAAAAAATAATTGTTAACAGTTAAAAAATTTAGCTTCTCTGATCTGGGTGAAAGACCATTCCCTATAGAGCTATAGGTTTCTCTACTATACTCTGATATCTGTTCTGTCTAGACATATTATGGAGATCATTTTCTCTGGTCAATCTTTTAAGGAATAAATAAATAAATATTCCTTTCATGTCATAAGCATTAGAGTTCTGTTTGACAATATGGAGCATTTAATGTAGACCCTTTCATGCTTTCCTGCATAGCATATTTCTCTTTAGTAAAATTATGGGGTGAGGAGACAAATTGCAGTAATAAGGGTCTGAAAGGTGTGTAAAACATACAGCAAATAAAGTAATTTTCCAGTGAGTCTGTGATATTGCCATTTCCCTTAACAGTGTTGAGTCTCCTTCATAATAGAAGTTGCTGAGGGCTTAGAGTACTAGAAAATATAAAATACCTATGGGACATATTCCAGTACTGTACATTAAATTTGAGGATTTTACATGTGATAAAGTATGTCAGTGTTGCTTACAGGGAATTCCAGTGATACCTCAGCTTTCTTGGACTTATTATAAATCCTTTGTTGGAATTATTGCGGCTGGTTCAATAATTCAGATTAGCCCTCATGTTTATTAATGCACTACATCTGTGCAAACAACATGTCAAGCAGAGAGTTTATTGTAATTGCCTGAGCAAACAGAACCTGAAAGAAGCAATTTCCAGTTACAATGTGCTATGACAAGTAATGAGGTAATTGGCATTCTGTCCTGATTACTTCCACCTTCCTTTTCATCAGGTCTATATTGTGTGTGATAGATAGTTTTATAAGAAATGAAGGTGTTTGATAATATGGTCTGCTGCTGCTTAAGGTTAGTGATTAAAGACAATCATAATTTTCTCTCAGAGATCTTATTAGCTTTAACATTATTTATTCATACGTGTAAGATGTGGGCCCAGAATCTCTCTTTCAGTACTATACATGCACTAAAAAAGTAAACTCAACCACAATCCTATTGAATGCAAAATATCTTTGAGATTGCTGAGCTCATACAACACGTCAACTTCTTGTGATATGTGCTCAAGCAGAAGGATTAAGATGAACTACTTCATGTCTGTGGTTAAACATAAACATTTTTGGTATAATATATTTTAAAGTAGTATCTCAATTACGGTGTATCAATATTAATAAAATAGTTAAAGGTTTGATCTATGATTTTATGCTGAAATTTATTTGGAGGGGTAAACTTTAACTTTCCAGAAAAAAAAATTCTTGTGCATTGGATTTTGTTTAATATTTGATTTTTAAATATTTGCCCTCAACCAAAAGCCAATAGTTACAGGATGTTTTGTTAGACTTTTTATTGTCCTATTGTGAGCAGTGGACATTTTTCTAGCTATTTTTCAATCCTATTGAAAGTATTTTGAACTTTACAGAGAGGAAAAACTTGAGAAAACAGAGAAATATATGCACAATACTCAAAAAAGAACTGGGTGCTTTGTGACTTCAGCAAAAGTAGTTTGGGCATAAAATCACAATGGTTTTCATTTAAGATATTGCTAAGGATTTGGACTATATTAGTTTCATCTTTCTCATTAAATGTATGCATTAAGTGTTCTCAACCCCTGTTACAGAATAAAAAACAAACAAAAAAACCCAACAACCACAATAAACCAAAACAAAACAAAATAAAATAAACCAGACCAAAACAACCCCCCCAATCCCCCCACCCCCCACAAAAAACCACCACAACACCGGACAGATATATTTATGGTAAAAAGCATTGTAGGCTTTAATTCAAAACAAACATGAAAATTTTCATTTTATTACTATCTTTGTGCAACAAAGCGAGAGATGCAATTTGAGAACATAAGAAAACAAGTGGATATATAGAAAGGTAGATCATGTCTGTTCATTCAAGTCCGTGGTGTATGAATGCAGCTATCAGTGAAAACAGTTGTTGAAAGAGGTGTTTCTTCCTAGCTTACTTGAAGCCAGTATTTGCAAAAAATCTGCAAAAACATCTCCATTTATAGCACAGAAAATGAAGCAACATACTTTTATAACACTAGCAAATAGCATGGTGGTATAAGATCTCTCCTACATGGCTACACTGACCATTTCAGGTAGGCAGCTGCAGGTATAAAGAACCAAAAGATAGTAGGACTGAAGTCCAGAATTCCAAAAAGATAGCATTCCATTAAACCTCAAATTGCAAAAGAAGCCAAGCTTTTTATGTTAGCATGTCAGTATTCTATGCAAAGCTATGTCAAGCAGTCCTGCTATCAGCTCTTCTATGTGGTTATTAGTAAGAATGTTTGTCCTTTCCATGGATTTGCCTTTTATTACAGATGTCATCTAAGTCAATACATTGCCAAAACCCCCAAAATTCAGAAACTTTAAATTCTACAAGACAATTTCCGTAGCACTCCTAAATCGTCTGGTGGTGTGGACACAAGTGCTTGTACCCCCATGCTTTAGAGTGTCATCTGTATCTGGAATGCTGTCAATGTCAATGTGACTAAGTGACCAAGGCAAGCCATTCTGAAAAACTGTCTGATTTGGCAGCTTGACTGCCCAGGACTTCTTCCAGGACTACTTTTACATATCAGGCTTAGCAGAGACAACAGTGGTAATATTTTAGCCAAATACTGACAGTAAAATTATCTAATATCTTCTTTCCTTCAGAGAATTAACTAATTTCAAACTGTTTCATGCCTCCAGGTACGTGGTATTATTTTGAGATTTTTCTAATTTTTGTACCATTTATTTATAAAGCAAACTAAACTCATTAACTTTCTTATTTGTTCTCTTTGACAAAGAACTCAAGAACATTTGTGCAATACTTTTAGAACTAATTATTTTGGCTAATATTTTTCAGCACTACAATCTTAAACATACCATGTTTTTGCTAGATGTTTCTTGCTGTTTGTAAGCAAATCAAGACCATGACTTCATTTTTCCTGTTTGCGCATACTAGGTGCTGTTTCACATGCTCTTATGCTGGTCACATATGTGAGGTGAAGATGAGGTAAACGAAGAAAATTAATTATGACACCCTTAAATATACCATCAAATGAAATATAGAGAGTATAGAAAAGTTAACAATTCTAGCTGTTTTCTGCAGACTTGTTGAATTATAAAGATGCAGTGATAAACATAGTAGCTCAATAGCCCCCAAGTGTGGTGTTTGGAGGGGTGAGAGATTTACACCATCAGCCGCTGCAAAAGCCAAGCTTTGGTGGTGTAAGCAAAACTAAGCTAAAAGTTTAGTAGTATGTGAAGTCATAATACCTCACTAATACCCATCTCAGTCTCTGACTCATGTTGCTTTTCTTCAAAGCCCAACAAAAACACAAGTTCCTGTCATCCAGTCTGTCCATAGGAAATTGCCACTGTAGTGCATCAATGAAAATGTTAGGAAGAATAGTGGAGTTGTCAACTTCTAACTGTTCCATTAATGAAAAACTGTTGGACTCTTCCATTTGCATAGCTGTTCTGGAGCCACTGCACAACTTTATGTATTTCTACTGGGATTTGGTCCTTTTTGTTATCAAAAGCAGTAAGCATTTCCTCAATTGATACGAAAGCTAAGGCTTGTAGGTAATGGAGCTTCAAATTGAATTCTGGATTAAATCCATGCTGAGTTGCCAATCCAGCACTTTGTGTTCTTTGCCAATAGCTTTGGCGCAAGTGAAAGAAGCAGGCTTTGTTCGAAACTGGTGCAAATTCCTTGGTTGCTGTGATTGTAGCTTGTTCAAAGTGAGTGATCACATATGTGAGTCTTAAGTAGAGCTATGGAAAACTTGGCAGCTTGAGTGCACAAGGGGTTTGGTGAACCTTCGTTTGTCTTCTGTGTTTATGGGTTTGAATTAGTGCTAGGAAAATTAAAGGATGAAGTAGGAGATGAACTAAATAAAAGCATCTCAAGAAAAAAAAGAGTCACAGAGAGGTGTCAAAAGTAGATGCAGTCAAAAGTAAGGCACTGTGAAAATGTTTGCTGTAATTTAGAGAGTTTCAGTATTTAAAGACATTTGTTGCAGTAGATATACCATGCAAAGATATAACCTTAAAGAGGAATTTGTTTGATTTTGTTAGCTTTATTTTATAGAAGTGAATTCTCCACTCATTGGAAATAAGAGCAAAAGCATAACTTTCCTGAATGAGCACTGACAATGATTTACTTAGTTCTGCACTGCTCATATTATGCTTTATAATTTGTATGTCTTCCTTGCCAGAATAGTCTTACTCATTAACTGTTTTCAATTCTTTTTAATTTAAGATTTATACATTAATAAATTATGTGTAAGTAGTAGGCTATGGTATATGGTTCTGCTAAATAGCTGCTTTATAGCATCAAACCAGCTTAGAGGAGAATAGGCCTTTTTAACTCTGCCTTCACATCCTGTTTCTCCTCCAATGTTTCATTACAGTGATGAAATGGTGGAAGGTGGAAATTCCTTCTTTTACATGGTAGGAGTTTAGGGTGAGCACACCGAGAAACTGATGAAATATACTTCACAATGTAGCTTTTTAATGTAGCTATATTTTGCCTCTTCTCTTCTAAATGCTATCATTAATATCATAATAACAATGACAATGGGATACCCTCTTATAAGTTAGGCTTTCATAAATCATGGCGTTCTCCTTGGAAAAAAATGTACTTCTCCTCCTTCTCCTCTTTCTCCTCCTCTTCTTCCTCCTCCTACTACTGCCACCACCACTGTTCTTGTCTTTAAAATGCAAAATGTAATTGAAAGACTATCACTTTCCACTCGGTCTCCCCATTTAAAATTACTCTTGTGGCATTTTCAACCAGCCCTAGTGGAGAAACCCTGGCCAAGTCAGAAAGATGAGCCAAAGTACTCCTGTCCACCACATCATACTGTTACTTCACGGGACCATTGCAGCTGGTGCAAATGGGTGGGCTACTCTTAATTTCTCCTGAGGAGCAACCTTGCTTGCACAATAATCAGGGAACCCTTAAGTTGCTTTTAAGTTGAGAAGAATGCCAACTAGTTTGTATTAAGGATGTGACTTTTAGGGGGTACATATGGAAATGCCATCAACATGATATAAAGTGCATCTATATTTTCAAGACAAAGCTTTAAGTTTTCAAAACCAATAGTGAGCACTGTAGGGCAAATGGTAAAACAGACGTGGAAAATTCAGGCTATCTATTAGCATCTGATGTTGACTCAGCAGGGGAATCCTTCCTCTGAGCTGTTCTGTAATCAGTGCTCCTGTATTTATGCATCTCATTTTTCCAAGAGCAAATGGAGCAGAGCTGGTGGCTCTTACGAGTCCTTTGCACAGAAGCAGTTCTGAGGTTTTAGCCAAATTTGAAGCAAATCCCTACAAGAAATTATTTCAGCACAGATGTGTAGCATGAGAGTTGTGGTAGAGATAGCAATTTTTTTCCAAGGACCCTTTATGTGAAAGGGGCAGTCATCTGTCAGTGATCATGGGAAAACCCATTTCCACTGACTCTACTAGTTATTGTTTTACTTGCCTGGAAACACAAACCATCAGTCTAATAAGAAGAGAAATTAGGGTATAGTTGTGGGTACAGCTGCAGAGTTTCAGATAGTTACATTGGTTGTTTTTGACTTATAGCATAGAGTTAAGGATTTTATAGCTAAATTTACCACAAAAAGATGAATACTCAGGTATGTCTAATTTTGCATCCAAGAGAAGAGACTTGAATATTACTGTTATTAAGCCCAATTAGATCAAGAGCACATTCTGAGCATCAAAAAAGCAGCTCCCAAACTGAGTTGAAAACATACAGCTAATGAACAAAGTAAAGAGGAATGTAACAGAACTGATATAAAGCATAGTTTTTCTAAGAAAAATCTTTAAAAAATGAATTGAGAATTATGACTGGTATTTATTTTAGGATTGTTCTATTGCATTAACAGAAAAAATATCATCTCTACTACAAAAGGGATTAGGATCATTCAGCAGATGCATGAAAACAATACAGCTTATTTAAATTCTGTATTTTTTACAGTAGTTTACAAAGAAATATTTTTATTAAACTGTTTGTATTTAGTCTCTATCCGAACTTCATTGTGAGAGGACATGTTTTGGTTAACCAAAGAGGAACTATAGGAACTATAAATTTAAGTACAAGTGCTTACAAAATTAACAGGGTTGTGAACTACAGGAACTATGTTTTTTAAGTACCAGTGCCTACAAAATAAACAGGAATGTAAGAAAATCACAGGGTGAAAGGTAATTTGGTTAGCAAGAATATGTTTTTGTGAGGAAAAAGCTTACAAGATACTTTAGGAAGAGTGAAATGATCAATGTAACTTACAAGAAAATAATTTAATTAGTTGAAATAAGCCCCAAAATACATGCTGAGCATTCACCTTAGAAGTATATCCATTTAGAATATGACTTGAATGAAGCTGATTTTGTGACATAATTGGCCAAATGAGAAAGAAGTGAGGAAATGAAAATGGAATTAGCCTATAGTTATGTGCCTGTCCTGCTCTGAGTTTTTTTTCTTAGTACAGAAGCTGTATAAACTTCCATAGATGTTAAATAATGTGAGTTGGTAGAGTCACTGGGGAAATGATGTAGGATGACTTTACAGGGAAAAATATTTAGGCCTTGAAGATCTGAACACATTTTATGCTTTTCTATTTCATGTATTTCACAAGAAAGAGTATTAAATCTTAGTGTAACTCACTATGGCTAGCACTTAGTCATTCTATATGTTTTTAATTATGATATTTCTCCAATCTGATGTATTACCAGTTAACAGTTAATTTTCCAGCCAACTCTTATTCCAACAAGTCATAACTGCCCGCTACTCTGAGCTCTTTACACAGGATCCACAACAAACTTTTTCCTTATAATTAACTACTTCAGGGAAGGTCTCTGGTCAGAATGTTTTGAGAACTATTTCTTGTCTTTCTTCTGCATATAAAGGCCCAAGAAACAGCCCATCATCTTTCCATACATGGTTAAGACTTTGACGAAGATACTGGTTCTAGGGAAAATACATTCTTTGTCATCAATGTGTACATTATGAATATAGATACCAGTTGTTGTCTGCTACTAGTAGAGCTGATAAATTAATCCAAAGTGTATCTTTAATGATCTTTTCACTGAAAGTCAAATGTTTTCAGGAAACCAGACTAAAAATTACATCATAAAAATGACAGATCTAGTTTTTCTGAAAAAAAAAGAAAATAGAAAAAATCACACCAAAACCAAACAAACAAAATTGAAAAACTTGTAACACTTCTGTCTTGTTTGTTTTTTCCCCAACAGCTGTGTATGCATTTTGTGGATCTTACTGATATTATTTGTCTATATGTCTTGTAATCTTTTCATTACAACTCATAACTAAATAATTTGTAGTTTCAAAGTATCCATATAATGCAATTTTGAGTGGGACTGCTCTTCATCCACATTGCTTAGAGGCTTTCCATGCAGTGACTATTCTGTGTTTGCTTTATTTATCCATTTTGTTCTTTTGCCAAAACTTCTCTTTTTTCCTTGCCAGCTACAATCCATCTGAAACTTTCAAGATACTTATATGCTAAGACTGGAATGAATGCAGTTTTACAGCCATATTCATGATGGTTTATCTTTCTACAAACATTTCTGAGAGCAAGATTTGATCATATAAAAGCTCAAGAAAAAATAATTATGACTATCACAAAGTGAATCAGAAATAGCAGCAAATTTACAGTTTTTTCATTATGAAGTTACAGCCTTTTCTTTTAGCGGCTATTGGTTTTCTCTAGCTATTCAACAATTACTCAGATATACACTACATTTGCAATATACCTTCTTTGCTTGTTTTGTTATGATTATCTAAGTTACTTCAGTATGTTCTTGTTATGCATGATCCACTTCTGGCTGAATCCACTGAGGGATTTAAGAACCTATATGATAATTTTGGTATGCAACTTCACCATTTAAGGATTATTAATATTTCTGAAACCCTCAATTTTTTCTTATATCCTAATAGGTAATTAACATCTCAAGACATCTGAGTTCCTGAAGATGGGAAGGGTACAATCCCAGAATGTGACTCCAGGTCCTTGACAGAGCCCCTGCTCTGAGGAGTATTGTGTTAGAAAGTGGGAAGGAGTGCAATGGCAAAGTTCAGTGAAGATCAGTAACAGAGAGAATTGGTGTCAAAATTCTCCAGTGAGCACATACTGACACAAGATGTTTGCATGTGAGCTTCTGCAACTCACCAGGAAAGGTGCTTGGACTGGACATGCAGTCACTTTCCTAAGAAGGCTGTTTCTGAGGTAGGCAGAGTGAAAATTTTTGTGACAGAGCGGTGGGAGCCACAAACCTGAGCTTCTGGACAAGGGGATAGCTCCAGGTATTCATCTCCTGGAAGTATATCTAAGATTTTGTGCTTCCTTTGACCCTAAGTTATTTAACTGAAATTAATAAGGTTTAGTTCCCCAGTCTCTCCTTAATCTTTCCTACTGGTTAGTTTTGGTAGTATCTCATTCCTCATCTGCACATTTCTAGGGATATAGTTTTTGGTTAACCGTCTGGGAACTCAGAATCACAGAGTGGTTGAGGTTAGCAGGCACCTTTGGAGGTTACTTGGTCCAATCCCTTGCTTCAGCAGGGCCACCTAGAGCCACTTGCCCATGACCTTGTCCAGACAGCCTTTGAATATCTCAAAGGATGGAGATGCTACCACTTCTTTGGGCAACCTCTGCCAGTTCTGGGTCATTCTCACAGTTAAAAACTGTTTTCTATTGTTCAGAGGTATACTCCTGTGTTTCAGGTTGTGACCACTGCCTTTGATCCTGGCCCTGGACATCACTGGAAAAAAGCCTGGATTCAGCCTTTTTGGACACTCCCTTTGTGCATTTATACACATGGATAAGATCTCCTTGAGCCTACTCTTCTACAGGCTGAACAGTCCCAGCTCTCTCAGCCTCTTTTTGTATGTGAGGTGCTCCAGTCCCTTAATTATTTTAGTGGCCCTTTGTTGGACTCTCTCCAGTATGTCCATGTTTCTCTTGTGCTGGGGAGCCCAGAACTGGACCCAACATCCTAGACGTGTCCTCACCAGTGTTGAGTAGAGGGGAAGATCACCTCCCTCAACCTGCTGGAAATACTTCACCTAATGCAGCCCAGGATACCATTCTCTTTCATTGTAGCAAGGGCACATTGCTGGTTCAAGGTCCACGAGGATCGCCATATCTTTTTCTGCAAGCCACTTTCCAGTGGGGTAGACTCCACTATGTACTGTTTCTTGGAGTTGTTCCTCCCCATGTGCAGGACTTTGCACTTCCCTTTTTGAACTTTGTGAGATTTCTGACAGCCCATTTCTCCAGCCTGTCAAGGTCCCTCTAGAATGCAGCATGTCTCTCTGGCCTATCAGTCACTCCTCCCAGTTTTATGTCATATGCAAACTTGCAGATCATATGACATGATCTGTTCCATCATCCAGATCATTAACAAAGATGTTAAACAGGACTGAACCTAGTATTGACCCATGGGGTATACTGCTAGATACAGGCCTTCAGCTAGAATTTCTGCTGCTGATCACCTGGCCATTCAGCCAGTTTTCAATCCTCCTTAAGCTGAAGACCAAACTACTTCAAAATGCCAATTTTTTTTTTTTTTTTTTTTATTTAGTTCTTCCTACTAGGAAAAAAGAAGATTAAAACAACTTTTAGATTAGCTTTATCTCAATGCAGTACACATAACACAGTTTGGTCCTAAATACTCTGAAAACTGACTCTTGGTTTTCTTCTAGAATACCCTAAAACATTTAGTTTTCTAAAATGAACTAAGTTCAGGAAGTCTGCAAGCTGAATATTAACTCCCAGGACACCACGAGATGAGATTCATATAATTGGAGAATATACTTAGAAGTCATAGTATCACGCTAGGGAGGAGAAATGGAAAGCAGCTCTGAACAGGTTGTAAATATCAGCACTTTAGGTAGTTTTATCTAACGAAACATTAGTTAAATTCTTTACATGTAATTACTTCCTCCACAAGCCCTGTTTAGAGCAGAAAAGTCGTTTTCTGAAATGAAGATATTATTAATCTAGCTAGTAATATAGACATTTTTGGTTTGCTTTAGCTGCCAGCTTAATTTGCTTTAGTTAGATGAAACAAATGGCAAGGGACATTAACAT
The DNA here is from genome assembly GCF_004027225.2 of Strigops habroptila. Taxonomy (NCBI): domain Eukaryota; kingdom Metazoa; phylum Chordata; class Aves; order Psittaciformes; family Psittacidae; genus Strigops; species Strigops habroptila. The sequence goes on from NC_044278.2 coordinate 59,524,462, forward strand.
CTATCAATAAATAAATTAACTATTAAAATTTATATATAAACAATCACTTAGGCATCTTAATTAACACTTCGGAAGAATTTTGACATCTTTGTCCATAATAGTGACTTTAAAGCCAAATGCTGCCTGATCCTGGAGGAACAATTCACTGGGTATGGTGTGGAAGGGGCAGGGGTGAAGAACAGGAGGAAGACAGAAAGTTTTGTCATTTCGCTGTTCCCTAACAATAGAAGTCATGGATTCTGACTTATATTTAAAGGGCTATATCTGAATTTTACAACATCATATATAAATATATATATATTTGCTACCAGAACTGCACAAATGAGTGTCTTAGCCACAAGACTACAATGTTAACCCCCCATTTCAGTTTTCATTTTCTCTTCTTATAAAACCTGAACCTGTGTCTGTCTCATGAGACTTCCAGAAGATCATCTCATTCTCCATTGCCAAGAGCCTCATAGACAATGTTCTCTTACTGGAGAATACTTCTCAATTTGTAATAAAATAAAAAAAAGTTAAGTCCTTTCTTGAAGTCATCCCATAAAACAGCATATCACTAGATAACAATTGGTCTTGATTACATTGATTTTTATATTTAATTGTAATTACTATTTTATATTAATTTTCTTATGTACATTTGTAGAAGCACTCAAATATATTTTCATATTTCTAAAAAAATTATTAAATAGTCAGTATTTTCCATTTATTCAAAAATCAATGAAGTTGTAGTAAATTGTTTCTAAATGGTTTTGTTTCTCCTTAGCAGAAAGCTAAAGTACTGCTGAATAAGTACTAGGTGGTGCTCAGTAAGAATTTAAACAGGAGTAAACCATTCCTTTCCCTTCCCTGCTATGCTATTATGGATTTTGCTGCTAGTTCAGAAGAAACATGCTTTTTTTTTTCTCTGAGTTTTTCGAAATGTTCTGTGAATTTTCATATTGGAGTCATATGAAAACATTTAAGATTTCATGGATAAAGAGAAGCTTGCAAGTGTGGGCTGCAGACATTCCAGAAGCCAAAGGTAAGTTTTAAAAGTGTACTTAGTGTAACAGTAAAAAGTTAACCTAGGGTTCCCTCTTTTCTTCTGTAAATAATAGTAAAAGAAGATAGACAGAATGAACTGAACACTGGAAACCTTACTTCTATTTTTTGTATGTATGTATATTAGTTTCAGTAAAAAATGTGGTTTGTTTTTTTTTCATTTCACCTCTTAATAGTCATGTTGCTTTTATGGTTTTGTTTTTTTTTTTTTGCAAGATATGAGATTATATCTTATAGATCTGAGGCATTCTCTTGAAAACAAAAGATTAGAAAGATTTTGGGGAGGAGAGTCAATATTTTTGTTCTGTGACTGCCAGTATTCAGGAAATTACATAATTGGTGTTTATTTTCACACATAATAAGCCCTAAAAATACAGTAAAGCTCTGTATATTACAAATCTAAAAATGTATACATGTATAGGTAGGAGCTCTTCTATTTTTCGGTATCTGTAGACAGTTAGAGGGCAGTTTGACTTGAGAGGTCAACCAATGGGTAAAAGAAGAGTAAAAGAGATTTTAGGTAAGAAAATAATCTCTTAACTGAACCAGTTCAAGTATTTTAAAACTTTCAGTTTTTCTTCAGGTAATATGCCAAGGTTTGTGACCATTCTATGAACATACTATAGCAACATAGTCTGTATGTACTTTGGGATTGTAAAAGGGGAGTGAACTTTCTCCCAGAGTTTTCTAGGGTACTTACGATGGAAAATTTTAGCTCCATTGTCTTTTTTCATCAGGCCGTTAACATTTTTACAGTAGAAAAAACAAGACGGGTTTGTTTGGTTTTGTTTATGTGTTTGGTTGCTTTAAAGAATGGTATTCTGCTTAAATTTAGTTGGCATTTATGCAAAATAGAAAGAAAGAAACCTGGTAAACAAAACAGCAACCTTTATATAGTAATGGAAACCCTAAACAAAACAAAAAAAACCATTTAGTTCCAACTGCCTAACTAGATTTTGCAACAGAGCAAGAACTGTTATACAGATTTCGAGGCTTACTAGGCCTCTGGTTCAAATATGAGAGGTCAGCAGAGGCCAGGTGAAGGGCCAGTTTGGGATCTGCAATAATTTCTACCTAAGTGAGAGGCAAACTGCTGGATGCTTTTGTTACTGCTATGGCAAAAGCAGCTGAACATTTCTCAACAAAACGAGGACTGTGATATCCTTCACCTCTGACCTTTCATGCTTTATTGAACAAAAAAACCCCACATGGATATTCATCAGAATTCATACCTGTACCTAGCAAAAAGGGAATAACGATCCACTAATAGTGGGTTGTCATTGTACCGGTTACTGTGTTACAGCAACTTCATACATTTAAGTAAAATAAGTAATGCTTTAATTCACAAGCTTTAATTGGGTTCTAATTTAATTCATCTAGAAAAAGAACAAATGGCAGCAATTGTGGATGATAAACGTAAGACAGAAAAGAATAAAAAGAAAATAAAGACAAAGTCCTACAGAGTTTTATGTTATACCTTATTCCAGGGTTTGAGGTTAGTTGGTCCTGACTTTACTCAGTAAGATAATATCTAGCTTCAGACTGACTTCAGTGGACTCTATTTATGAATGGAAAGGGCTATTTTTCACTGGGAAAGTGTCTGAAAACAATCTGTTTCTAAGAGCAACTTGGAATTTAACAGAAAAGAAAAAGAGACAGAGTCATCTGAGATGTTTCCCCACGTGTCTTATTGCTCTGAATTGCAGAGAAAATAAGGAGTCTAATTTTTAGAATGTAAGGATTCTAATACACTACTTTTAGACAAAGGAAGTTTTCTTTTCCATTATATTTTTTTTCCATTATTCCCCATCTGTCTTTTCATATTGTAAGCTCTAGGGGTAAGGTCTCTGCATTCGTATATATTTGTAAAGCACTTGGCATTCTCTCTGTACCTAATGCAAACACTAAAAGCCAACATGGTATAAAATATTAGCTCTTTGGTTATATTAAATCAGAATGATTCACTTAACTCCTCTCTGCTTTCTCTGAAAGGTACTAATTAAAGTAGCCTATAAAAAAAAAAAAAAGTTATGTATTATACGATGGAGGTTTGCTATCATCTAGACTAGTTTTACCCCAGTTAAATTTTTGTATCATGGTGTTGCACTAGGCACTTCTTTATGTAACTGAAACCAGAATCAAGGTTGCACCAAAAAATTAACTAAGAGAAGCTAGTCATGTTGTAGGTAATTTTTTCCCTTGCTACTTCCCCATAACTTGGTAGTACATGTTACAATAGTGTCATTTCCTGGCTCCGGCTAACCTGGAAATACACAGAGAGTATGCAGAATGTTTCCTTCTGAAGTTTTTTCTTCTTATTGTATTGTTTAAAGCATAAACCTCACAAGAAATAGTCCAAATTAAACAAATAAATAAATAAATAAAACTATAGGGAAAAAGAAGAGAGGGGGAAGAGTGAGAAAGAAAGGTGTGTGGGGGTGTTCTACTTCCGCTTTCTTCCCAAGAGGAGAAAAATTCTGTTGAGTTCCCTTCCAAGCTTCCAGTGAATCTTACAGGCAAATATTTAGGTATGTTCTTGACAGCTTCTTAGAGGTCTTATTTTTAGAAAGAGTGAGTCACGCCCATCTTCTGGAAAAGCGAATTATTTTAAAGCACTCTTGGTTGCTGAAAATCACTATTATTCTTGAATATCTTAAGGGCACATTAATTGCCTACAGATAAAGATATATTAATTACCTACTGATAAACTCTTTAAAAATGTTGAGTTCCGATAGCAAGCACTTGAAGATAATTAAGAACTTGGGATAATTGAGAAATGTAGGGCACATCCACACACACTTCACATAAGGTTATTTGAGTGAGTCCCAAAAGAGAGGATATGTGTATGCTACAGTGCTGTGCCACACAGGTATATTATCTCATGTATAGGAAACAGTATAGCTATGTGAATATGGTATTTGCACTGGGACTAATTAGGTCACTTCACTTTCATACTGCGATTGTTTCTAGTTTCGGAGCCACCTGGGTATCTTTTTACAGTGCAGTATCATTCACTATAAACATACCCTTAAAATTATTGTATATATTTCCTTACATATTCATCCTGTGCACTGAATGAATTAGGATCCCAGTTGGTAAACAACACACAATTTTTCACAAGCCCTCATATATTTAAGTATTCTCTATTTCAAGTTTCCTAACTTTAAATGTTAGATTTTGCCATCTGATTTTTGAAGAAAGAAACAAACTGGAAAGTATTTTTTATTATGTTTGTGACTATCCTCCATTCTGTGCTCTAACAAGTATTTGAACTACAACCTTCACAGCTGAGACTGCTATTCCTTGTAGTAGGAGACAATTATTATCTCGGTGGGGAATAGACAAACAGATCATGTTTGATCATGGGTTTGGAGGGACCTCAGAATAAGTTTACTTTCTTTTTTCAGCTTCTAAGCACTGAATCTTTTGGCCAGATGTAAGAAAAAAATTATTTGGGTTACTTTGGTGATAGGAAAAATGGAAAGACCTTTTATGGCTTTTGCTCTTGCATGAACAAATTTTAGCATATTTTGCTTTGAATCAGATTTTTCTGGAAGAAAGGTAAATGTGGGAACAGAGTAGAAGACACATAGCTGAGCTATGACTGGACGAAGACACTATATAACATTGCTTCTTAAACATAGGTGCTGCTGATCTCAGAAAGTCATTTAAGCAATTATCTATTTGGAGCACTCTGGGGCAAATTACATGTTTTCTGATATATAACTGCAGTACCAAAACGTTGCTTGCAGAACTTACAAGTCATTGCAGCAGCATAAGTGCCAAAAAAAAATAATATATTACTAAAAATACTACACAAGAGTAATGAAAATTGTGTTCAGATGAGAGATTCAGGAGTATTGTGCAAGCTTTTTACCTCCCAGTAGTTTAGGATTTTAGCCCTCAAGAAGTTTCTTACAGAAAAATTAAAGATAAAAATATTTTTTCATAAATATGCATTTCCTTTTTACAGAGTTAGCATGAAACACTGAATTTTTGTATCTGCTATGATTGAAGTATGAGTAATTGCACATATAATTGAACTGCCAGATATAATTTCTCTGATTAGTAATGTACAGATTTCAGTTTGGTTTTCTAGCTTGAAACTGATCTAGCATCATAGATTTGTAGGTTAATATGATCTATTGAGATAGATTTCCATTGGTTTCTTTGTGCAAAATAAAGTCAGGCAATTCACAAACATTTAATTCAATTAAAGATTAATTCCATTAAAATGTTGTCATGCTTCTGAAGTGATAAATGTGACAGCAATGAGCTTGATTCATGCCTGGGATACACTGAAATTTACAAGTCATGTCTCTGAGGGAGATCTTTCTGATAGGGAAATTTTGTCTGGATGTGGGCTACAACCACACAAAACATATAATTTCAGGAAACCGGAACCAATCTATTCAGTATTAAACTGCCAGGGTGTTTGACTACACATTAAAGCTGTCAGAAGGTATGGAAATGCTAGAAAAGATAGTAACAAAATCACTGCTTACTTTCTCCTTAACCTGAACCCATCTTCAGCATAGGTTTGCATGACTCTTGACCTTTACTTGTGATACAGACTTCATGACTTAAAGGCTTTTAGCTCAAAGTCGTAATTTTCATCTTCCCCAGGTGAGTTGTTTAGCGCCTGTTTTGTAGTACAGACCAGAGAAAAACTTCGGATGTTTAGTACAGCATACACATCACCCCAGATCTCTGCAGAAGCAGCAAGAGAGGGTCAAAGGTGTTTAGTAAAAACAAACCAAAAAAACAAAAATCTAGAAATGAGGTACCCAGTGCATCATGAGACTTATCCTGATATCGTCAGTATCTTAAACTCCACAGGCTGAGAAGGAAAGTAATTATATTAGCAAAAATTACCTTTGTAATTCCTGCTTTCTGATAGAGAAATCACTAGGCAAAAGAGTGGAGGAAGGATTATTGGAGCTTTTAAATTAAACTAGAAAATAAAAAATAGCACCACTGTCACAATGATCAGTAAAACTTTCCAGTATAGTTCAGACCTACTTGAAAGGCTGTGAGATGTTACCGAAATTAGAAACATTGGTTTTGCTGAATCGAGGTGTAATAACACACAAATTTTTCTAGAACACATATATTCTTCCAAGTACAACCCATATAAGACGCATATAAACTCTGAAAGGATGTGTACAAGATTGGTTTAACTAACCTAATATGCTTCTAATCCATCAACCAAATGGTTCAAATATTTTCAGTATGCTAAATGTAAATAAGAGAGGCAAGGTTCATAAATTCAACATATTACTTTTTTGTCTGTGAAGTTGTGTCAATTTGCCAATTGGAGCACTTACAGCATTATTATTTCTTTAATAAATCTTTTTATTAATTTTTGATGCACATAAATACACAAAAGACATAAATATGAACAAATAGCACAAAAAGAAAATAATACAGAATAAAATGCAAGTTATATTGGTTTATAATACCAACAATAATCTATATTTCTAGAGCATTTGCCTTTCAGTTATCTCCAAGCATCCTACAAATATTAGCTGTTTTCAAGGTTTCTGCAAGAAGAGGAAGCATTAGCAATTCTGTTTAAACTGGTTTCTATTTTTTAAGTGCCTGCTAATTTAGCATACCTGTTTGGAGAAGAAGCTGGCTAAAGGAGAAATGGACTCCCAATATGTAATTCTGAACAATCAATAATAAAAATGCCCTTTTTTATCACTGATTTCCTTAAAGATTTCCTGGGTCTTTGGGAGGAGAATTTCATCTTAAGTATATGTCGAAACAAATATAGTCCAGGACTACTAATTTTCAGCCCCATTTTCCATCCACCAAATCATCCTGTCCTTGTGTTCTTCTTAAGGTTTGAATATCACTGATCTATAACAGCAGATCAAATTCTGCAATTCCATCTCTCAGCATGACACCTTACCTTGAGGACATCCACTCTTTGCAGTCTCAATCACTCTGTGATATTTGTAGTACAGTTCCTTGTCCAAGGAAGACCTTTCTGTAATAACTATTCATACAGTCTTATCCCGCCACCATGAGTGGGACATATCGTCCTCCCCTTTTCAGATTCTACAGAAATTTGTCAAGTCTTCTTTATTTTAGGTTTTAACATTAAATATAAGCTAATATGAATAATAAAACTATAATGTTCTATATACATATTCAGAGGGACGTGTAGAGAGTCTGATAAAACTTCCTCTTTGTGCCAAGCATTTGTCTGGAGAATAATGACATTTTAAATTGTCGGTACAGCTATCTCAATAGATACATTAACAAAGAGAAATGTATTTCAAGAAATGTATTTCAAGAAATTAAAAAAAAAAGGAAAACAGAAAAAAAAAGGAAAATAGCTGAATTTGTATCTGCTATGTATGACATCAACAGACGTGACAGAAAACTGATCCAGCAGTTATTTCAAGACTATGTAACCCAAATTCATATTATGATGTTGGGAAAATGTCCTGCTTTCAAGAAATTAAGCGAGACTTAATCATTTCGACTCACCAGTCTCTTAAGATTTGTTTATATAATTACACTAAGTAGTTTGATACGTTGTTTAAGAATATTCTGTTAAATAAGTAACATTTACAAGAATTTCTTTCCATCTCTGCAGGGATGATAGAACATTATAACAGTTCTCTCACAGAGAAAGCTCTCAACTTCTCGCTCCTTTTCTGTTAAATTTAAATCAACTTGCCTTTCTAGCAGCACTGACACATTTATTCACTGTAGATAAAACAAAGGTGTGTAAAATGACAAGGAAAAGTTCAGGGATGATTGTAATGCTAGAGAAGACATGAAAATCTCTAGAAAGAGGACCTGGAGTAAGAAACCTCCACACAGGCTTTCTCACAACAGTTTGCCAGGATCATTACTTTTCTGTAGGTAATCTGGGGTTTTGTCCTAAGACCTTATGTATCTTCTGCAATGCCCAGGGATCCTGGGAGCTCTGTAGGTAGCCAGAAAATGATATGCAGACAGAGGTTCTAGTGTCTTCTTCACCTGGTCTCCTTTGCTTGGCTCAGTCATAGTACACGATATTGCTTAAAAGTCATAACCTTTCACAAAACTTATTTTGGGAGAGTGATAATGGATCATACAACATGTAAATAGGACTGAAGAGTCCCTTTCAATTCCCATACCTACATGTCCATGCATAAAAAACATCTTGGTGTTGACTGATGATGGCTTCTAAATATGACAGATTACAAATTTCTAGCTCATTTCTTTCTCTTTCATAGAAGATTTGATTATCGGCTATGAAATTTACCTAAATAAAGATTGTGTGTGGAGCAGATTTTATGCCTTTAATTACAAAAAGTTAGTTAGCATTGTTGTACCAGCCTTATCCTCTGTTGCACACTGATTTCACACAGCCCTTACACAAAAAGGAGTGCCTACACAATGGGACTGCAACAAGCAAGACAAGCCTTGGAGAGGACCTGTTGTAAATGTGTAGGTGAGTCTGTGGAGGTTTTCTGGCAAGTTTTTGAGCCTGGAGAGTCCTGGGTTCAAGTGTGTTTGTTGGGAGATCCTGACTGCAAGCCTCTCTTTTTAGAAGGTGAATGAGTGGTTCATAACTTGGAGAGATGAGGGCTCTAAATTGCCTTGCCTTCAGGCCTTCTGACTGCAGCAGTGGCAGGTCTGGCATCGGTTCTGAAAAGAGAGAGGGTTTTTTGCCAAATTTTCTAACCCAAGTACCTGCATTGTTACATGCTTAGCGCTGACATGCAAATACTGACGCTCATACATATGTATGAATATGTCAGTGTCGGTCTTCAGGAGTGGATAGCTGTATGCTTGACTGGCATGTGTGTTGCTGATTACTTGATTCTTGGATTCCAGTGATTTTTTGAGACAGCTGAAACCCCAATTTTTTGCATTTTGTTTATTTAGTGAAATATCAAAAAAAGAAAAGAAGGCGAAGGTTGATTTAAGTTTGGAGTTTTGTTTTTCAAGGCTTTTTTTTTTTCCTTTGGCTTTGGTGTTTTCTCTTAAGCTGTGTTTCAGCTTGCAGCAAGTGGTTGGCCACCCCTACCCTTCTGGTTCCTTGCTTTCTTTTACACTCTTCCAGAACATGTTTCATGCCTTCCCTCTTTCTTGTTTAGACTAAATTAGCCAATGAACAACCTGACCCAGCTGCTTAGCTGTTCCCTGATCTGCATTTTACTTCTTAATGAGCTCAGAGTGACAAGCTATTTAGGCTGCTTGTTCCAGCATCAGCTCTGACTCCATCTGTAACTTTAGTGCCACTTCTTTGTCAGCAATGCCAATTACAAATGTGTGCCTTTCTAATTTACAGCACTCTAGTTATAACGCCCACGCTGTGCTCCGTGTGTTCTCTCTTTGCTTCTACTGTTTGTAGTCACCTGAGCAGACCTTCAGACTGTCAGAGCAAAGGCCTGCTACATGGCTGGCATTGATCAGCTATCTATAGCACCATATACAATTTGGCACTGCATAGATCATTTGCTCCTTTTCATCTGCCCTGAATTTGGAAAGCTCTGTCGGTTCACACGGGGTTCTACGAACCTGTCTGTGCATTGATCCTTCTGTGAACTGGCAATCCTGGAGCAAATGTGTTCCCTCGCATATGATACCACAATATGGGAAAAAGAATTACTTACTATGCATCTGTAGGGTTATATTATATTTTTCTTGGCCTCTCCCACATTCATCTGCAGAAAAATCTTAAATATGTTCCTCTTTTGCCCATGAGCAATAACTAGGACTTGATCCATTTCTTTGTGTGTATTGTTAAAAATGCAGAACATCCTGAAGTCTCTGCTTAGGCAAGCGCAATAGCACTAAGCAGTCTCCATTTCCACTGTTTTATAATTTGGTCTGTTGAGCAGCTGAGAATGCTTTTCTGTTGCTGTTGCTGCTGGGTTTCCATTGTCTTTTGACCAGTCTTCTCAGGAGTAAGACTTAGACATAGAAAGATGTTTAAAGGGATCCTAAAGGAAGCAATCTGTTTGGCTCATTAGATTCTCAAAGAGACAGTTCCTCAGACTTAGTGGCCGATATTTTTTAGACTAATTAAACGAGGTAACTACACACTGTTGATAATCTACTTTTGTTTTTTGATTTAATCATGATTCTGTTGGTGTTCAAATTGGTTGGATGTGGAAAGACCATTATTATCTCTAGGCAGCTGGGCAATATAAGAGCAGTCCTAGACTGTGATTTCATCTGATGACTCATTGTGTGTTTTCTTCTGCTAAATTTTTTTCTCCCTGTCTGGACCTTTTCTTAGAAAATGTGGAATACCCTCAATTTTTGTAAGCAGTGTGAGGAATGAGGGGAATACCAAGAAATGCATCAGGTGGGATTTGGTGCATATCTGTAAAAGCAGGACAATAGGCTTCCGAGAGTTACCAGGCTACATTTCTGTTGTCAGATCCCGTGTGGTGCTTTCAGCTGAAATGAGTGTGCATCAGCCAAGGTATTCCTGAAATGATTAAACCCTTTATCTCCCATGGACAGTGGAAGTAGAATTTGGCTTGACATGTAATACAGAGAAGCAGTAAAGTGGAACATTTATCACCTATTTCTACATTATTATATTCTCTTCAGGGAAAAAAAACCAAAACCAAAAACCAACTGAATCTTGGGACAAAATTATCACTCACAGGGTAAAATTGTTTAAAAGATATGTGTTACATTCACAAACATAACACTCAGAAACTGTAAATCAGAAATTCTTGTGTTAGAAAGTTTAGATCTTGAGCCTTTAAAACTATCCATGTAGACCACTGTAGTCCCATTTGACACAGCTGTGTATCCATTGATTTTGAACCATTTATGATCTGTTTCTAATAACTCTTCATTATTAGAAGAGTTATTCAGCTTTTCAGGACAAAAGAAACAATGATGGACAAACTGCTCAGCATTTAGAATGTCATGAGCAGCTGATAACTAAAATATGCAATTTCCTTAGATTATTAAAAATGCTATAAAATTTTCAAATTTTCTCCAAAATTCTACTCCAAATGCTTCTGCAAAGGAAATGCATCTTTGGGAAAATTCACAAAGGCAGACATATGCAGCTAACATACATAATGGAGAACTGAACATCCTCTCTGGATCCTTATATTAAACAAGTATAGAAAGTGTAAGCAATGTCAATGGCCAAACCTGTGACCTTTAATTTTTAATATTGCAGGATTCTTTTGTTTATCTCTTTGTTGAAGATTCCTCACTGCAAGGCTAGAAAAGCTGTGAAAATTATAGTCATAATTCTAAAATAATATTATTAGAATTGGGGATTGTGTCTCAGGAAATTAGAATTACTTTTCTCCTCCTGTTTTGAGTAGCTCGAGCTCTTCTGAAAAGGAAGAATTATAAATGTTTTAGTCTACTTTCCACATGAGAAATTGTGTTGATGTCTGTAAGTGTCGTAGTTAAATAACTTCTTCTAGATTAATGTAGAATTCTACTCATTTGAAAGGAGTAGATCCTCTCTTTATCTTTTTTAAGTCTACTGCTAGCAAGAGTAAAACAATTTATTTTAACTAAAGTATTTTAGCTGCAATAAGGAGATGTAATTCTGATCTCAAAGTCTGTTTTCTACTGTTGACCTCCTCCTCTGTCTTTTCACCCATTTTTAGGGAACATGCTTTGGAGAGTGCTGGAGGGACAAGTATAGAGGTGTATGGGTCATTTTGTGGCCTGGCTATTCTGCAGCTGGTATAACAACTACAGGACATGATTACAAGCTAGCAAAATTTAGGTCAGCCCTGAGGCTGCTCAGAATTGCACTGGGGCTGAACAGTCCCCAGATGGCCCCAAGATCTGGGACTGCCTTTTTCACCATTTTCCATTCCTGCACTAATACGTTAGTCAAGGAAGGAAAATCTGGCAAGTGAATAAATCTGGAGAGTTACGAATGTGTCATTTTTAAGTAGTCACTTTTAAGATGCATAGGATCAAAGTTTCCTCATTAATTTCCATTGATATTGTATCAGCTGAAGAACTACTCTGTCAAGATGGGTCATTCTTTCCCAACTTTTTTTTTTTTTTTTTTTGGTAGATAATATCCCTTTTTCTTGTGCGATAAAATTAATAAATTAATATGTTTTAAGTCTAGAAATCTGCATGCAAGTATTTTAGTTTAACTTCCTGTATTACATAAGCCACTGAATTTCATCTTGTAATTTTGCACTGAACCCTCTAACTTGAAGCTGAGCTAGAACGCACCTTTTAAAAAGCTATTCAATATTGATTTAAGAACTCCCACTGAAAGAGAATCTACCACGGCCCTTGGTAATTTGTTACAGTGATTAATTACCCTTAGTGTTAATATTGTGCATCTTATTTTCAATCTCTCTCTCTTCTGATCCAGCAGTTTCATTGGGAAAGATAGGAGATTTTTTACAGTGTTCTATGGAGAACTGCTCAGCACCAATCTACCTGAAGCAAATGTATTGCTGCCTTCCAGAGGTAATGATACATCAATAACCTTATGAAGCTTACTGAGTACTACAGATATATTTTAATTAGAAAGGGCTTGAACACACATAAAACCAGATCCTCCTGATGATTACCAGAGGTACACTTACTTTTACACAACTTTTACACAGGATGTGGAGGGTGAGCTGTTGTGTGTGTCAGAAACATTTACTCCCTTGCCCTGTACTTCGCAGCCTCAAGGATGTAGAGGTGAAGTCCTCCCCCTGAGTATGTACCTGAAAATGCCGTGATTATGTTGGTCAGTCTGCAGAGTCAGCATTTTTCAGACTGATTTTTCATATATTTCCACAGAAGTTAACATGGTGATGGAGGTGTCTGGAGGATATCAGCCTCTCCCCTTAATTATAAAACATAAACTAGTGTTAAAAGGAAATCAAAACCTTTGCTTATTTGCAGGCTAACTGATGCTGTAAGAATAACCAGTGGTTAAGAATCGGTTGCATAGCCTCTAGTGCAGGATAAAATTTCCTGTTCACAAATTACACAGTACCATTGGTGTATGTTTTTCTCTTCACTTCTTCATCTCCAAATGTGCTTTAGTCCTAACCTAGAGGGACCACCTGTGAGCAAGAGGGTAGTTTAGTCTCCATGCTTATTCACTCCTTGGTCTCTCTGCTGAGACTGTCAAGCCAAGAATGCCAATTAGTTCCGCATTAACAAGCCTCTTTATGTGTTCTATTGGGCCTAAGAATTGACAGCTTCAACTCTGAATTTCCTCGGTTATGTGGATTTATCTTAAATTCTTGTTCCTCGTGAAAATGCTCTCAAGCCACTAGTTGGGCTGTAACTAATTGTTTTAGAATTAGAAGTGGGTGCAAATCAAAATCTGGTCAGGTTACCTTTGGACTTGGATACACTATCAAATCTAATCTGTACAACTCATGCATAACTGTGTTTACAACACTCTTCTGAAATAAATTGTGTTTTTTTTAAAGCTGGGAAACTTCTTAGTTTTATACTGGTGTCTGTGCATGAGCCTGATACAGAAGCAAAGAGTGGGGTTTGAAGCAAACCCTGTTCAAAGATAAATTCTGAAAAGTGAAATAATTTTTAAACCATGTTTTATATAGACTTCTTTGTGCATTTGGGTCAATATTAGCCCATGCCTGTAAAAGCACTGCAAGTGCTGACTACACAGGGATGTTGTGCTTTCTCCCACATTACTCTACATACTTCTTAGAAAGAGATTTGGGTAATCTCCAGAACACCACGCTGCCTTACTTTGTAGTTCTCCTTCTTGTGTCTTCTTAAAAGCCTCCATCATGAGGACTACAAAGAAAAAAGCTAGCAGTGATTAGGCTTCTGTATTGCTGAAATCACAACCTATCTCAGTATCCTGTATTTTCTCATTGCTTGCTTGTGCCAACCCCTCCCACTGAGCTCTTTTACTAGATGTGGCAGAACTGATATTTTTGTGCCTGTTTGTACAGGGTCCACCCCACACCCCAGGGTACAGGTTTATGGTGCAGGACCCCATGCTTCACAGTAGCACCAATATGCAATAATCTATAAGTGCCCACAAAAAAAGCAAAATCAGAGAGATTGTTTCTAACTCTGAATTTTCATGGGCTGTACAGCAATAGTCAGCACACCTGAAAAATATCTCCATGCATGTTGTTTATAGTCCCCTTGCACTAGTCAGTTTCCGTTAATAAATCAGATACAAGTTGTGACATGTTGTTAATTCGATCACTAATAACCTGCTCAAATTGCAAATCTATGTCAGCAGGTTGGTGTTGATTAAGTTGTAGTCACTACTAACATATTGTTTTAAATGACTGATAAATTTTATTTGCCGCGGTGATAGACTGCCTGCTCTGTTGTGTTTGGTTGTTGGGTTTTTTCTTCTTTTTTTTTTTTTCTTTCTTTCTCCCGTTGTAAGCTTAGAAAAATGACACAAATGGCCCTGAGGTGGTCCTCTATAGGCCTTTCTCTTCTTGTGTTTGCTGCAAAGAGAGCTGGTAGCCACTAGAGGGGAGGAGACTGCCGGCTTTACTGAGCGCTTCACGCTAGAGCTTGAAGGTGCAGAAGCTGTCACAAGACTGGTTGCCCAACGAAATGGTTTAAAATATGTCATGAAGGTTAGTAAAAAATAAAAATAAAAATGTTTTTCCCCCCTGCCCCCACTTCCCTTTATGCATCTTAAATATTAATTTCTCAGCACATTGGCTCTCTTTCGAGTGTTACTATCTCAGGTGATAACTGGGGGAGGGAAAAAGCCCTATGGTAGCAAACATTTAAAATGTTACGTCTGAAGGTAATGTATTAAATCTTTCAAAGCAAATGTTTTATTTTCTAAGCAAGGATACTAGCGAATTAGGGTGTGCTCTAGGATTAGCAAACATGTATCTCCTGTGTGAAATGAGAAGTTTTGATTTTCTGTGTTCAAACTGTCCAGCCATTCTGTCCATTCCGCTTTTCCCCCCCTCCTGAACTATTGATGCTGAAATTACTAAACTAGTAGAAAACTTAAGCATCGCTCTTATAAACTTTTTGAAACATATAGGCTGTTACACGTAAGCAAATCTAAGTCAGAATAGTAGAAATACTAATTTTATCATCTGTAGATAGAAAAATCTATATTTGTGTCTTTATATATACAGTCTGACCTTTTATATTTGTTTTTTAAAACACAGTAAAATTCTTGGTATTGTTAAAGACCTATAATGTAGAACTGTAGCTTGTTACACTTACTCTCCTGAGTGTAATTGCACTAAGATCATTCAGTTTCCATTTGGAAAGCCAGTGGCAATTACTGGAATACAATGTATCATGCATTTGCTCACTGGATATAAAACGTATATACTAATTCGCAATAAAATGTAACAGCTGTCAGTGCATTTTCTGCTCTGTTACTTCAATAAATTGGAACTCTGACTAGAAAATGGGAATATTGCATTTTTACACACTCCGTAATGTGTTTGCTTTTTTGCAAATACAATTTATTTTTTTCATGACAAAAATTGTGGTTTGTTATTACTGCTAGTGGATAAATATTCTTATATCAGAATGAATTACACATGGTATCTGTAAAGAAGTAGTAATATTTTCTGCTTTTTTATTGTAGCCTGTCTCCAGTAAACAAAATGCACTTAACCTACTTCTGTCACATACTGAGTATATTTTTTTTCAGCATTGCAATGGTTGGGGGATGAGGAGAGTGTATTTTACCCTACCTTTGCAGGTATTTGTATAACTGGTTAATGTTTTGTAGGAGACTTATTTCTCTCTTGGATTTCTTTTTATTTTTATAAACCTATATATAGATAAATAGTTCTGGAAGACAGTTGTTAACTACGACTCCTCACATTATGAACTAGTACATCTGAGTTTTATTTAAGATAAAATGCCTGCACATTTGTGTAATTTTGTTACTTGAGGTCAGACTTTTCACAGATAATTAGCCTTTTACACACTATGAAATCAACCTGCATTGGTTATTTGGCTAGACTCTTTGCTTCTGTTCTTTATTTCCCAGAAGGTTAACGTGCTGAAAATCTAGCTGCAAGCACATAGTACTGTCTCTTTGTGTTGCTAATTATCCCGTTGCATAATTATTAATATCAGGAGCAGGAAGAGGAAACAAGCACACCAAATAGTCATGAATGCTAGTGTTCTGGCAGGAAGCTAGTCCTGCATTAATAAAATGTGCCTGTGCCAATATCACAGAAGATAGGAGCGTTCCTCGTTAAGGATCATTTATTAACTGAGATCATCTTTTAGTTCGCCTTGGGGTAATGACTAATGTCAATGGCAAATTTCACAGTTGTCTAGAGAAATGAATTAAATTTGTAATAAAAAGCCCTTCGGCTTGTTGTACATGTTCATTTATTGGAGTAGTTGAACTAGGAGAACTGTAAGGCAACCAAGAACACTGGCTTAATTTTCCTTACATATAATAGTGACCTTTAGCTTCATATTGAAAAAGTTACCTATTATAGACTAGTAAATTAAATGAGAAGTTCCTCTAATGCAAAATAAACTAAGTGACTGAGCTAAGTTAAACGGCCCTTGAGCTTATGAGTTTTTTGGCAGAAACAAATTATTTTTTTTTCCTGCATCTGTTCTGCAAAAGCCTTCTGAAGGTGGTTTGGTGTCTAATCAGTCAGATGTAACAATACAAAGTGGAATGCTAAGAAGCAGTTAGAAGCCCATCCTGATGGATACCAGGATGATTGCAAACTTGGGATAGTACAATGACATTATGCATATTGAAAGTGTGGTTTGGTTTGAAAACTTTCAAATGTTCTCTATATGTTTTCTATTCTATAAAGTCAAAGCAACTTCCACCAATTTATAAAAAGGGTGGGTTGTTTGTTTGTTTAATTTATGTGTGCATTAAAAAACAGAAGCAAGAATTAAAATATTGTAACTGCAGAGAATATATTATGAAATTGACAGGAAAATATAAAATTGTAAGGAGAAATTACATGCATGGCAGCGCAGGTGGAATGAGGATTAAAATCATCCACTGCACCTAGGTCAAAGGGCAAGAGAGTTTCTGATATCAGGTTATATATTTTAGTCTTGAGAAAGATAACAAGCCCTGTCCCACCAGCAATACAATACAGACTGTATTTAATTGTTAGTGTGGTAGGTTTCTCTCTCTCAAAGGTATACCACGCCTTACTAAACACAAGAAAAATATGGGGAAAATCCCAACAGGCAGCAATAGAAAAATCCTGCAGCTGTTGAAAAAAATGGAGGTGGGAATACATTTACCTTGCCATTAACACCTAGGTGGGCTCAGGACACGCTTATTTGGGGGTAAGCCCCCAAATCATACTACTGAGGTGCTTGGAAAATGGTCAAAATAAATACCAGAGTCCTGTCTTAATCTGCATGTTTGTCAAAGTTCATGACGGAATTGCAGCACTGATGTTTTCAAAATCACTTTTGTGTTGTGTATAAATTCTTCATTTAATTCTGTGTAATAGATGCCTTTTTGTGATTTGGTGATAAAATCCTGTTCTTATTTCCATCAAGTTTAATATCATAGTCAGCTAACTTCTTTACTTGAAAGGATCTTGATGTTCTGAAAGTTTTGTAGATCTGAAATTCTCTGCACTATGCAACAACAGAAAATAACTTTCGGATGTTTGGAAAGAAGCTGCATATTTTAATGGATACTTTCCACATAAAATACTTCTAAAATAGCTTTCAGGTGAATAAAAGGATGCTGTTACTATAACTGATGAGTTATTTGGAATTTGGAGTGACTAGTAAAATCATGAAAATGCAAATAATACAAATTCTTAACAGCTCCCAGGGTTGTTGACAGAGATACAGCCATAGGAACTTTTTTAGGAATTTTGACAATACTTGTCTACATTATTGTTGTGTGACCAACTCTAGAGTGAATTATTTCAAATGTAAAATAAGGCTCTGGAAAAAAGGATATAGTCAAGTGTAATATCCAGAAATGGTAATATATCCACAGGGAGTCCGTGTTGCCGGAGGTCTTCTTTGCACCAGTCAGTTAATGGACCCAAACTAGGGAGGAAGAAAATAGGGAGTTAAATGCAGAGGTACAAAGCTGCTAATGGTTACTGTTTATTTTTTCTGACAGAGAAGGTCAACTTTAATTTTGTACCTGTCACATGTCTGAATTCTAATGTATCATGTTAGCAGCTTTTAAGAATATTCCAGAGATGGTTACCAGAAGATAATGCAGGAAGAGAGCATGGTGGTGTTCATAAGTGGGGGAGGGAAATGGTAGGCTTACGTTGTCTTTCGGTGTAAGTCATTGCTAAGCTTAGCAGGACAATTGCCTTTCTTTAAAGTCGAGGTTAATATTCATTGAGCAGACAGGATAATAACTAATTGAAAAAAAAATTGTCATCTACATGGCTCTGAGTAAAATCTGAAAGTTTATCTTTTACTTTATTTTTAAATCCAGAAAATTATTTCAGAGTCTTTTTCTTAAGCAGTGAAGAAGGGGTTTGTTTAGCCTTATGTAGTGAAACTGCACTTTCTCGCTAGTGAGAATGTACAGTAGCAAGAGACTTTCCTTTTAAAAAGGCTCTTCTAAAATCCAGCCATTGAAAGTTGTGAATATGGTAAGCAAGCCCTGTGTTTTTAAAATAAATATTCTAACGCCTACTCAGAATGTAGGCATGGATATGTACAAAAAGTGTGGTTTACATTCAGTTTTTGGTATGTTGACTTAAGGTTTTTTTGAAGGGAAAGAGAAAACGATATAATCAAAGCTAGAACTTGATCTAAGCACGACAAAAAAAAATTGTTAATGTCGGAGGTGATAAAGACAGTGACTGTATACAGGTACTTGTAAATTTAAATATGCTGTTCTATGAAGAGAATTAAGATTTGTCTTTCTGTTTGAGGAAAAGAAGAGTAACTTCCACCTAATTTTCATCACAACTTTTTTTCTGGAAGTTGGGTGACTGACAATATAAAACACTTTTTAAAAAAATCAATCAAACAAATGTCCTTGCAGCCAGGAATATGAAAGTGTGTTGTTATTATGCAGTTAAATGAAATGATTGAGTATATATTTTCTTAAAATTCAAGTGTTATCATCAGCATTTACAAAGTTAATATCTTGAGTACCTGCAGAGCTTGTCAAAATGTTTCAGAAATTTTGGTGTGAGGAAAATATGAAATTTAGGCTATCCTTAAGCAAGCTGGCCAGATATGGATTTAAGCAGCTAATTTTGAAAGTGGTGGCTTGCTTTGGGGTTTTTTGTATTGTTTTATTTTTCTGCAGTTCTGTTAGTCACCTTTAGGAAAAGATCTTTAGTCTCTGCTCTATAAGCTTTCTGTTTACTTAAACTAAATTTAGTATTTTCTTCTGAGAGGTATTTTATTTTCTGCATTTGTTGGGGTTTTTTAATATCCCTCTCTTCCCCCTCCTCCCCTTGTAAACTGTAATATTTACTTTTCACAACCTTATCTGACCAAGAAGTAAAGCCGCATGGGAGGAATAAAGCAGATATGGGTGGGGTTCTCTGAAACAGATTCATTTTCTCTCTGTGCATTTCTCTGCTGTTGAATAGACTTTATGCTTATTCACAGAGAGGGAGTTTAGAAATGTTTTTAGAAATTGCAGATGTGCAAAGCATTCTTAATAAGGATGGGAAAAGAGTTTGCACTCCCCTTTTAACCACTCTCTCACCTCAGCCCTTTTCAGCATGTAACCTTATTCTCTGTGGGATTACTTGGATGAAAACCAATTAGAGAACTGCTCACACAATATAAATGCATACAGATTAGTACAGATTGAACGGTACCAATGCCAACTAATCATACAGTATATAAAGTCCTAAACAATATAGATATTAAGGAATGATGGGGAAATGGACTCATATTGTTATAAAACTGAACACAAAATGGAAGCAGCATAAAACTGTTTATTTAAATAATAAATAAAGTATAGGTTTTCTTTTCCCTTCTCCTTTTTTTTTCCCTTTGTGGCAATCTGCCCATAGACAAACTAAGTATACCAAAGAAAAGTCAGCCTACATGTTTTCCTGCATATTCCCCATGCCTTCATGGTAACATTACTTCACCACTGTTGGTTTTTGTCCTTTAACTGCCTGTCCCCTTGATAACCTCAATTGCAGCGGTTATCCTCCAGCTGGGACAAGAATGAGAAAATGGTCTTCTCTGAGGAGGATGCTGATGCCACTACAAAGGTGTCTGGGAGAGACTGTGAATATAACTGAGTTATTTTAATGTGTGGCCCCCAAGGACTGTACGACCTGATAGGTTTGTTTTGTTGAGTGAATCCTGCAAGAGGATGGCTGCAGAACCATGAGATCAGCCATTGTTTCCCTTTGCATTGGTGTTGTCAATTCCTGACATTCCGGGGAGGATATTTTGAGGAATATATAGTACTTTTTTCCCTCCACGCCTGTTGCCCAGCAGTAGAAATGGAATGATGAGAAAATGCAAGTCTCCTTCAGGTTTCATGCTCCCCTCATGCTACAGTGTTTGTTCTGATACGCCTACAGCTTTGGTCTGGTTTTTTTTTTTTTTTGTTTTTTTGTTGTTTTTTTTTTAACCCTTTTCCTGCTTTTTCTGTTATTATAAATAGGAAAAAGTTTTCATGATTAAAATTAGAACGAGGCTTTCTGACAAACAGCATAATCTTCCTACCTCCCTCCTCTAATGTTTCTTTATTATACGCAATCATGGTGAAACCTTCTGACTTTTTACAGTGATATCACAGACCATTTTCAGACTGTTCATAATTAGAGCCATGTGAAGTACCTGTTATATGTTTTAATATTGAAAGGTCTTTTTAATTCTTGAAAATCTTTTTGGCAACAGTCTTGAAATAATGTGGCAGAATTTTGACTGGCCTGCTTCCTATCTTCTCCTGGGCGTTTGTCTGACTGATGTCTTAGCTGCTGAACTAAACTGTCCACTTACTATTATAGCAAAAGTGAGAGAGTAAGAAGTCTATCTAGATATAGCTACCGGCCAGAAGTGAAAGATAAAAACACACATAAAAGGACTGAGTCATACTCAGATTGGCAAAAAAACCTCAAGACAACTATAGGAAATGGAATAGTTTACAGGAGAGATCAGTGTATACATCGGTCTTCTCCAGAACAGCTGTCATTTTTAGACCAGCAGTGATTATGCATTGAATTTTACTCTGAAAGTGTTTACTATAACATTCAGAAAAAAAAGGCTAATTACTGTAGTAACTCTCTGTACTATATGGTGTCTGTTTGCCTCTAGCTTCAAAGAAAAAAAGAAAAGAAATCTCTGCTACCATGTTTATTAAATAATTATAGCTGGATTTCTGTACTCCAGTTTTAATAGACATGTGCAAGATCTCAGATGCCTGCATTCAATAAGCTCACTGCTCATTTCTGAGGCTGAAACCCAGAGCCAAATCCTGACATGACTACTCAGGTACTATGTCCAAACAGGAGTATTGGATAGGTCCCTGTGCACGTGACATCCTTGTTAGATGATTTCTACATGCCATCATTTCTTTAGCTGGAGTAGTCTAGTAACAATACCCCTATCATGAGATAAAGTAATATTAGAAAGTAATTTTAGAAGTGATGGAGAGAGAGAACAACAGCTAGTGGAGAGTGTGGTACCTAAGTGGTATGACTTCTCAGTGCCACAGAGCAGGAGAGGGCAGCAGGGACCCACTCTCAAATTGAGTTCATGTAATCCACTCCTCCCTCCATGATTTGCTCTAGACCTACAGGCTCTGGGAACTTAACTGATTGCTTCTTTGCAGGAACTTTTCATTTCTAACTATGTTGGGGCTTCTGGATTTTGCCTGGATATGGGATCACTGGGGTTATTCATGCCAAATCCCAGTGAATTTGAAGGAGTACTGACCTTCTCCATGAGAAAGTCAGACCTGACCATTTGAACTTTAAAAAAGAGTAACTTCTTATCATTAATATGAATAATTTCTCAGATTTTCCAGAATGAGATTTATTTTTCTTTTGATTGCCATTGCCTCATTACTGCCCAGCCCACCCTGATCCAGTTGTAGGAAGGAACCCGCTGTTGCTGTTGCATTGCTATGGAATATCAAACCCTGGCCCTCCTCAAAAGGCAAAAACATGCCTGTTCAGTTTATCTGAATGTTTAAGTCACATGAGGAGGTGTTGTCACCTAATGTAATAACCAGCACTGCAGATGGGAACTTTTTGTTTAGAGCGCTTTGCCACATCTCCTATCATAGCAAGTTAAATTAAGCATAATTTGAAAGGAATTATTCCCATCTAATAAGCAGGACTATATTATACATATAGTCACTGAAGGTTTATTTTATTTTCCTATCTGTCACAGATTTGTCAAGGACCAGTCAGGGAACTGAGCCGTCACAAGACCAAAGAGTTTAAAATAGGGGAAAACCTATTAGGTCATCAACTCCTCCCTCCTGCTAGGAGACATTTGTTACTGACAGCGTAGTCCGACGTGCTTTGTCCAGTCCAATTTTTAATGACACTTGCTGTTGTCTAGAAATTCTGGCACGAGAAATAATGTTTTACAGAAAAAAAAAAAAATCAGTGGACAAAGACTACTAAGATATGAAATTATATGGGGGTTAGAGGCTTTATGTGAGTTTTCTGCAGTCTCAGAAAGCACTTCTTCAGAACTGTTGAAGAAAGTCTGGGCCAGCTGAGGGAAGATGCCCAAAGTTTTTGATCTTAAACCATAAATGAGAGCAGAGCACTGATTTAATAACAATTTTATGTTGTTCTATAAAAATGCATTGGTAGGAAAAAAAGTAAAGGATGGAGGGTTGCATTTGAATGGACAAAGGAGAAAATTGGCTGCCAAGGGTAATAGAAGTGCAGTGCAACATTATTTCTGTTGAAAGTACAGGAAGGTGTAAGAAAGCAATACGTTGCTTACTGATTCATATCAAAAAACGTGCTGCATCTTGAAAACCTGCCAGAACTAACAAGACATCTTGAGTGAATTCCTGCTCCCAAAGAAGTAAGCAAGGATCTTGCCATTGACTTCCTTGGGGTTAGGATTTCGCACAATAGTTGAAATTTCTGTTGCGCAGTGCAGAGCTGAGGGGTCGCTGAAACTTCAACTCATGAATACGCATGCACAGTGCTGTACTGGGAAGTGAAATACAGGTTTCAAAGAAACAGAGAGAAGTCAAAGTCTGGGGTGCTTTCTGTACCATCTCCTGAGCAGGTCTCATTTCTACTAGGCTGATACTAATCCCAGACATTTCTTATGAGTTTGCATTCCAGAGAACAATAACCTACCTGAAAGGCTGTATTTTCTCTAATTCCCTTTTAATATCCTGTTCATGTTCCTGAGTGTGTAAGTAAGTAATTGATATGTTATTGTTATGCTTAGATTTCAGGGGTATTTTTGAAAGCTATCTTCAAGGAAGTGGTGTCAGGGCATCATGTGAATTGTGAAGTAAAGGAATGCCATAGCTGACTACCTCCTGTGACCAATAAAGCTCTGTGCCATGCTCATTCAGACTTCACTCTGTCATCGATACTGTCAGCTCCAGGCTTCCTGCTGGTCATATTTACTATCCTGGGCAGAGGAGGAGGGAAGGGAAAACTGCCCTCCAAATAGTAGAGATCTTATTCAGTGGAGATCCTGAAGATTGGGCTGAAGACTGTGAGTGGATTAGTGGTCTATGACTTAGCAGATGGGTGCTGTATTTTGTACTGTTTGGAGCACCTGTATGTGCCATGGATACTTTCGTAACACCTCAGCAATAATTTTCATTGAGATCATTCTCATCTCTAGTTTTAATAATTCAGATTTAATATGGAAGGAATTATAAATATGGCCTCCTAGTCAAATCATGAAAGTGGTTCAGCACATGCATTCATGAAAATCTCACATAGGTTGGCTACCCTCCAATAATAGAAAATCTGGATTAAAGAAAAGAAATACTGTTAGAAACAGTGGAAATAAGGTATCTTTGAGTATAAAGTATTTGAGAGGGCAACAGCTTGATCTCATTTTGCTTCATCATTTTCAAAATCTACAGGTAGTTATTTTTCATTTATTATATTCCCCATATGAAAAGATAAAAAGTCATTGTCCATTTTTATATGTTTCTCGTACCCTGGGAAGAGTTAAATAGAGATTTTTTTTTTATTGGAAAACCCAAAAGTGGAAACTATATATCAAAAGCAATAGCATCCTTTAACAATTGAGGATAATGAATTTCAATACTCAGTAAATTCTCAGCCAAGATTTGTCATTCATGCTAAATTTCTTCTTCCTTTATCTACTTTTCACCTACAACCAGAAAAACTTTTTAGCAGTTTTAGTAATCCATGAACATTCCCCACCCAACTGTTCATGTGAACATAGCACTGCTATAGGGAAACCTTTATACAAAAAAACCCCAGGTTTGTTATATAACTTTCTCTCTTAAAAAATTGTTCAATGGTATGAAGAAAGGGAGACCGCTTTTTCACTTGTCCTTCTGAAGGCAACACAGCTGCTAGACTTGTGGGGTGGACACTGAGGAACAGGATGTCCCTCTAACGAAGTTCACCACTTGCTTTCTACTGAGAATTTAGAATGGCATCCTTAAAAGCAGTTTACAGTATAGAAACTACTTATGTCCCTAACATAACTGAGCAGGTTTCTACTCTGAAGTCATTAGTAGAATTATTGAAAGAATAAGAGCTGACTGGGTCTTGTTCTTATTGAAGTCTGTTGCCAGAGCTGGTAGTCTTGTAAATGTCTGTACTTCAGAAGAAATACTATGGGTGAGCCTGTGTCTGGGGGCAGAATGAAAATACTGCTAGTAGGATTCAGCTGGCCTCAATTCATATCATTGCTCCCAAATGTCCAGTAATGGCAACCTACTGATCATAGTCCAGCTGGCAGCATGAGCATATAAAAGTCTCTGTGGAGATATACAGCAATTAAATCACAGAGAGAGAGAAAATGCAATTGCTATTGAAGAAGCTAATACTGGGAAATACCATGAAACCAAGTTTCTACTGCATGTATAACATTATTTCTTACAGGATTCAAGCTGTGTGCACCAAAGTAGAAAACACTGATCGCCTAAGCTTATTGGGGGGAAGGGAGGGGCAATAGAGCTGGATATGATTTATACTGTTCAAGGCTGCAGTGCCTGTGCTACTGTGATGGAAAGACATATGGTGCTTGCTTGAAGCAAGCTGAATACAAGCAGAGGTCAGTCTTGCACTGGTGAACAGTATCTTGCATGTAGATATACAGTGCTACTGGAATTCAGCAGTGGCTAGCACAGCTTGTTTTCTATTGTGGACATTGTAGAATTGGGGTTACAAGATGAAACTATGCTCATAACTGGAGAGGTTACCCTGAAAAATATATTTGCCTGATGCAATGATAGTATAATTTCTATCATGGGAATCTTGTGCCTTTGTTAAGAATTTGTGTTTCACCAAAATATGATTCTACTAGACACTGCATTCTTGTGGTATTTAAAGGAAATAGAGTGGGTTAATACCCAGGAAATTCCTGCTTAGAGAATGGAATTTACTATTCTGGATATTTACATTGAAGTATTTTTTCTTCTATAAAAATGTCTGTGAAGAAGAAAACATCCTGGAGTGAAATGTTATTTACCTATATAGAGGATTTTTAGAGGAATTTTGTTTTCAGCTAGTTTCACTCAGCCAACATTTCTGTTGGTTAGCATTTGGATTTTGTTAAAAATCAGAATTTATGTTTCTCTTTCTCATGCACTAAGTTTAACTCACATAAAGCCAGTAGATGGTAATTTTGTTTCCATCCTGATACAGTAAAAAATAACCTCTTCGTATTAAGATGACTTTGCTTTTTTGTAAAGATGTGGCATGCAGGTCAAAATCAATATGTATCCAAATCTTTTGTGGCAAGAAAAGATGGATAAAATGCTTTGAGACAAAATTTTAAAAACAAACACTGTAATTAGCTTTTATTTAGTCTTTTTTTTTTAAGACAATGATTTTCATTTCATATGGAAATGTAGATTTCTTCAGAGTAATTTCATGTTCTTTTTGGTTTAAAGCAACTTTTTTCCTTTGATTACTGAAATATGCAGTTCTCTCTATTTAACACGTAATACCAAATCAACATACTTCCCCCTTCCTTTTTTTGCTGATGACAGTCAGCAGAAATCGTGTTCCAAAGTGCCCTGAGAACAAGGGCATTGACCTCAAGTGCGACTCTTGTGCCACCTTCCCCTTGTCACTTTCAGCTGTAATTTGTTAAGATATCAGCTCTAAATTATTAAACACTTTATAAGTATAAATAATTCAGCAGTCAACAAATAAAGTGGCAGCCCATTAATCAGTTTCCGTACATGTACATAGGTAGCATGCTGTGGTGTGTGTTGGGGTATGAATTCTGCTGAGGTCCGTGTGCTTTGCAGCAGTGCTGCTTCTCCTCACCTCAGGAAATGGTTCACATGCATCTTCTAGATTTGTCATTTGTCTGGACAAGATCAAACAATTTCTTCCTAAACTCCACGGCAGGGTCTGTGGTAAACTCTGAGGGTTTTATTGTATGGGACAACATCAACACAGGGTCTTTTGTTCTGGTCTGGGTTTAAATCTTCCGAAGGCCAGCCCAGATTAAGAACACCAGAAGTCAGGCCTGTAAGAGGGTGCACTGCAAAATGACATGATCCTCCTAGTGGCAGGACCACTTCTTTGCTATAGCAGGAATCACCTGAATGAGCGAAGCAGTGTGCGATTCAGGCTGCAATCCTTGTATGCTGCCCATAAACTCAGAAGGCATCCCCTCCTCAGGATTTCAGAAAAGTTCTTGTCACACACAGGCAGCATGTATCAATGAAAGGCTGTCGGTAGAACACTATATTCCAAATGCAAAGTATTATTTGGGTTTTTCAGTACAAAGAAGGCCTGTTTCATGCTCCTGAAATTCTACCAAGAAGTCGTCAGTGGGCAGAAATGTATTTTCCTCCCTGGAAAGTAAAAAAAAAAAAAAAAAAAAATGCCCTTGGACATTGTTATCCCAATATGCCATGAATATTCTAAGTAAACCTGTGCATGAGGATTATGCATTGTGCTTAGCCATGTTGATATTTTGAAAACAAAATCTTCTCTGGAAATGTCTGAAGAAATGCTGTGTGGGTTTTTGTGGTTTTAAATCATCATATGACAAAAATGTATAGTGATCGCCTTAAAGAACCTCGTTTGCAACACTGCAAATTTGGATTGGTGGCAAAAAGTTTCCTCAGGAAGAATGAGAGAAATGGTTGTGTAACACCTTTCCATTCTCATCTTGCATAGAAAGCCTGGGAAATTCTTCTTGTAATGGAGACACTACAAAGAGGCAACTGAAATGATCCTAAGTCAAGGATCAATCCATCACATATAGGAAAAGATTATGTATGTGTCAATCTCTCTTGCTTTTTGATGCAGAACAAATGGATGTTACCCTTGGTAAATGGTTTATATGAATGCCAGTGCAGCGTTTTAATAGAACAGGCCAAGGACAGGGAGACCTCAGACTTCAGCACAGTCAGGGTTTCTTGCTGGATAAAGCACTAGACTGGAACTTGCAAGACCTAAGCTCTGCTCTCACCAAGCTGTTAGATGACCTTGAGCAAGTCACTTTACCCTTACATAGCACCCTTATAAAGCTGTGATAATGATATTGACCTCTTTTGTTTCAGAACTGTGAGGTCTAGTGGTTAAAAGTCCTGCTTACAAGCAAGGTGGTGGTTTCACCCTGTGTGTAGTTGGAACTTGGATGAGACAATTTTTGGACCACATACATGCAAGTGAAGAGATTCTAAATTACACTGGTGATTTAATTTGCATAAGTGCTTGAAAAGAGAAAAGTGAGCACCTGTGATGAAGCTGGTCTGAATAATATGTAGCATGTAAGTGCAATGGCAGTAACAAGAAAATAATGTGGTTCAGAAGCTGAATATGAGAAATGACAAGCAACTGGCAAAGGAAAAACCTTCACTAAACTGAATATGATTCCATGGTGAAACTGGGTAAACTATGCAGATTTTGTAAAAAATAAAACAATATGGAAATTTTTCTTACAGTGGGATCAAATTAAATGTGTTCTTTTATGGAATGCCTAGGCTGAAGTGCTCGCATGTGAATAGGGATTAAGTTCTGATCCTTCCTGCTGCAGAATGGATGCAAAAACCCAGTCTGGTGCAGAACTTACTAGGTGGGACATGGGAGTTTATTATCACAGAGCAAACCGAGGCTAGGGGAAACATGTGAGATATTACTTTTCTGACTATTAAAATATAGTCTCTGGTCAAAGGATCGGGTTTGTTGATAATGAGTGCTTTTAAGGTCTGCAAGGTTAAGATGTTGTGGCATCAGCTATATATAAAATGCTAGTACCGACTCTCTTGAAGCAGAGCTCAAGGTGAAAGTTAAAACTGTCATGGAACAAAGTAACTGAAAAAAGTTGCAAGGCCAATTGACTGGATCAGCAGTATGGTGGCAGTTAGAAAGACAGGCAAACTGATGATCTGCATCAATTCAAAAGACCTCAATAGCATACTAAAGTGCTTATAGTGTTCCCTGCCAACAGCCACTGAAATATTGCCAAATCAAGCGAACACAATAGTCTTTTCAGTCATGGATGCCAGAGATGGCTTCTGGCAAGTGAAACTGGATGCAGCAAACAGCTACTTGACAACTTTCTGGACCCTGTTTGGGTGCTATCAGTGGCTGACAATGCTGTACAGAAAGGGAATTGCTTCAGGGGGTACCAGGAGAGATTGCACACAGCCCCTGAGGCTTGTCTGCTGCAGATATCAGTGCAGATGACATTGTTTATACTCGTGTGGGAGGGCAAGGATTGAGCTATGGCCAACCATGATCACAAATTTGCTCTGCTAGAGACAGCAAGAAAGATCAGTCATAAGTAAACACAGAAATAGCTGTACTGGCTCAGAACAAATATCTCTAACCTCATATCCCGTGTCTAGTGGTGGCTGGTGGAGAAAGTCAGGAAATACAAAAACATGTCAAGTACCCAGTCATAATCCCTAACATTTCTTCTGCACTGAATTTTGGGGAGGCAGAGATGACTGCAGAGCAGTACACATACACATCCCCTGTGCATTCTTACTGGCATCCTCAGGACCACCAGCAGCTTGTGGGACAATATTTTTCCCTCCCGTCTTGTCTTGTCTTGTCTTGTCTTGTCTTGTCTTGTCTTCTCTTCTCTTCTCTTCTCTTCTCTTCTCTTCTCTTCTCTTCTCTCTTCTCTCTTCTTTCTTCCATTTTTCATTTCTCTTGTACCAAGATTATTTTGACGACCTATTTCTTCCTACAACTGTTTGGAAAGATCTTATTACTAGTTTTAGGGGGTGGGAAGCTATTTATCAAAACCTTTTTGGCTTGCCTCAACTTCTAAGCCAGCTTTCTAGACTTCAAAATTTTTCATTTGGACAATCTTCCATTCTTAATTAATTGAAAAAATTGAATTTTTTTTTGCAGTACGGAATAAAAGATTGTAAGAAGGTTTCTTCTTACAACTGAATAATTCTATGATTAGACTATTATCTAAAAAATATCTGTTATTTGCTCATGATAGATTTTAGCTGGGTTTTTTTTTTTTTTGTCTGTATTTGTGTGTGCAATCATGTAAAGATTTTTTTCATTTATTTTAGATAGCGTTTATTTTTATTTATACTTACTGTAACGTTATGTATTTAAACCATCCATCATCTGTATTTTAGTTCTCCAATTTTTACGTTGTCCTCCTGTTTAATATTAAATACAATTGTTATAAATTTTCTTTCTTTTTTAGTTTACATTTCTTGAGTTTGAGTATGTTATGTTCACTCTTTTATCATAACTAATTGGTGTTAAATTTTTGAGCCAGGGCTTTCTTTCAGGACTAAACAAAATATGGCTTCTGCTGTGGATTCTCTGCCTAGCTATTCCAAATGTGTTATATAGATTGTGTTGTGCCTTGATGTTACATTTACCCTCATGATAAACAGGGTCCCCCATCATTGCTGTGCTTTCTGCTTTGACATCAGCCCCTCTGAGTTTTCTTACCATCTCACTGGCGTTTCATAGCCCTACGTAGAAGGATGGTAGAACAGTCTTTTCACTATTTACTTTTTCCATTTTAGGAATGGAGTTGAAATTCTTCAGGATTTTACTTTATTTGCAGACATAAGAAGCTTTTTGGTCTCGTTCGCTTTAGGGTTCTTTAATGCATTGAGTTCTTTTTCTACACATGTGCTTATATTCGTGAATCTATATATCATAAGGGAGATAGATAAAAAATGGTCTTATTAGTAGAAGAATAATTCTAAACATTAAAAAAAGCTTAAAATTAAATGAGACAAATCAACTATAAACAACAATAACAATGAAAACTCTTTATGGCTACTCCAAGATCACTTTTCTGACTTGTAACCACCAATTCTGAATGGAGAATCATGCAGGCTTCATCAGTATTCCGCAGATGCATTACCTTTTATTTTTCCACTAAAGCACAACTGCCAACCTTCTGGCCACTGATTTTTGTAGGAACACTTTGTACATCCTCAACATTTGCACAGCAAATCTTTATAGAAATCAGGCTCTTTCCCATGGAATATTTGTCAATAGTCTCGGCAGTCGTACGCTTTCTCTTACAGGAGATGGAAGCCTGCCTTTCCTAGGATCACTTCTTGAGACTTTTTTTGAGATGGGTTTTGCACTGGCAATCTGCCAGTCTTCTGTCACGGTGGCTTTTTGTAATGTAGCGTACAGATCTTGGCCAAGAGTCCTGTAAGTTCACATCTGAGTTACTTCAGAGCTCTTGGGTGAAGGCCATCCAGTTTAACATCTTACTTTTTACATCTAGTTAATTTATCTGGTCTAAAAATGACTTCAGCTTAATGCCTGTTCAAGCTTTTGCATAAACATCCAAAAATTGGACAAAAAATTCTGTTCTGATGTGAAAACAGACCCTGATATTTAAAATGCTTAAATTCAAAATTAATAAAAAAAAATAAAGTTACGGTGTGAACTGGATTGAAGGGAAAGTTTCAAAACATAATTGAAACAGAAGTGGGACTGTTCATTCACCTGTAATATAAATTGATTCTTGCCTGGCAGTTACAGTCTTTGTGTTTCCTATAGTATTTCTAGTTGTAGCTTTTTTGTGTATTTTGCCACACGTATAATAATTGACCTTGCATCAAGGAATCCGCAATAAATTTTCAGAACTGGTCCATAATTAAAATTACATCTTGCATACCTGGTTTTTATTTGAAAGTATTTCCCTAGGAAGACAGATAGATATTTATACTTGCCTTTTGGAATATGAAGAATAACACCTGGCATGTATTTCTCTACAGAAAATGTTTAGCTTCACATCACACACCTTCCTTGTTAGGAAATGAAGAGTTAATTAATCTCTCCTTAGCTGCTCTCCATTTATAGTTCAATCAGGGAGTACATTCTAGAAGATTCAAATCCAGCACAGTTCATAGACACTGCAGTAATTTTGTACCACTATATCACGCTACCAGAGGGGATATCAAGATTAGAGTTTTAATGCTGAATATTGAACACATCAGACTGAAGATGTGTTCTTAATTGCCAGAGTGGGAGTGTCTATGCCCAGAATAATCTTGCAATGGAAAAAGTTCACTCAGCAACTTGCAAGGCATAAGACTGGCTTCCTTTATCCTTTTTTTTACTTAGTAACATATCTGAAAAAAAAGAAAAAAAAGTAGTTTCATATGTGCTGAAGAGTCTTGGCCACTGCATGGGGAGAAGGGAGGGTTATATTTTCTCAAACCAAGAAGAAAAGGAAGCTTTTTTTTTACCCAGGTCATATTGCTGAGGTAATCACTCAAAACAGAGGGATCTCCTGACTTTTTTTTCTTCTCCTGCTGGAACAATGTCTTAATCATCAATGTTGTTATCAGCACCTTATCCTAGAAAAATCTGCTGTCTCATTTGTAGACCTTCTCTTGGGAGCTGAATATTTCCAAAGGTTCAAGCAGAAGAGGGAATTTGAATTGCATAAAATCCGGAATGGTTAACTAATGGGGTAATGTGTCTTCCAGCAATTTTGCAAAAAAGTTCTTCACTCCTTCAGGTTTTATGTACAAATGCCCAAATGAATACAGCTGAGTTCAGATAGCAAGAAATATCACCAAAATATTTCTGAGTTGTTTGCTCTGGTTTTGGTTTAAGGATAAATCAAAATTCTGTGTTCGATTTAGACTGAGCACCTTTTTTTTCCTATTTTAGTTGATGAACTGCTCACTTCCTCCCGTTCCTCCTCCCAAAAATAACTAAGATTCCCAACATAGTCACATCAATCTTAATAAAGAATGAATGTTTTGTGATTTTTGGAGGAGGCTAATATTATCTCTGAGGGAAATCTATCCAGCTCCTCGTGTTTTATATAAAATATGATAGTATAGTAAAAGGGAAAAAGATGAGATTTTTAGATTAGAGGCTGGAAACAAATTCCATTGTAAATTCCCTTATGAAAAAGAAGGAAAAAAAAATCCTTTCTATCCTGCAGAGGAATAAGGAACTAGCAAAACCAGGCTTTTAGCTCAAAAATGATGAAATTTTCTGCATAATGCTTTGGGCCAAATTATTTTACTCAGTGTAATTTAAATATTTCATTTTGATTTCCTCATTAATGATTTTCTCTAAAAGCAATTTCACTTTGGAAAGAAATTTTGAAATAAACATTCCATTCAAAAAAAAGTTAAATAGGGCACTTGGGTGTTACTGAAATACCTAGCTTTATTTTCAAGCTGACAAGCTTTACAAATGCTATGGTTTTTATTAAAATTTTATGTTAAGCAGTTCAAAGCTGTGTGATTATAAATTTGTGAGTCAGGTCTATTTCAGGGGAAATGTAATTCTCCCTAAAAGAAACAGGTGGCTGGGCACATATAGCTTGCATCGTACTGATCAGGAACTATTTAAGTGATACACGGAGCAGTCTTCAGTGTGCTGATCTGTTTCCAATTTGTGGGGAGGATGCATTCATGTTTTCTTAGGGGGAGGGATAAACTCTTCATTGCAATTATAGTAAGAGTTAATCTTCAATAAGCACAAGATATCTGTGTTCTACAGACTAGGTCCAAACTGTGGGATCCACGCATGCTAAAGGGCTTCCAGGTCTCTAATCCTTACATTTGGAGCGCTACAACTACAGGGTGCATTGTGCTTTGAAGCTGCTGATGGTTTAGAGTTGATGTCTGGAAATGTTACATGGCTGTTGTTGTTTTATTGCTTGCATTCACATCAGGCCAAAGAAACTAGAACTTTACAGTGGCAAGCAGTGCACAGAGATCATCAAAACCATCCTCACTCTGAAGACATGGAGAAATAGATTTAGGTAAATAACCAAGTGCAAGGAAGCAGTCAGACAACTACCTACTGTGATAGGTAGTAGGCCCAGTGAACAATGAAGAGTTCTAAGTTGTACTGCTGAAGATGTCTTTATGAGAAATTGGAAGTTGAATAATGTTTTAATATTTTTTCCAGAGAAATTATCTTTAGCCTAATTGAATGACTTGGAAAAAACCACATCTGTGTCCACACTGAAACTTAACAAATGAGAAAAAGAATATTTGCATCAGTGATTTACCAACTCTTGTCTCTAACAGTAATGAATGAAAATAAAAAAGTAGCCCAAGATAGGCAGTAAGGTGATAATAGAGTGTAAATTTACATTTAATGCAGTAGTCAATAGCGAGCCCAAGGAAGGATGCAAAGGCAAGGGAAGACTGGCAGTGATGAATCTGGCAGAGTGAATCTTACACCAACAGTCTGGGTTGATATGAGTAGGGCAGTGTCTCAAGGCCAAAGTGAATAGTGTGACTGTAATCAAAATTTATGCCCCTACTCAAAAAGGATGATGTCCTGGCTATATCATGCAGAAAATGTATATGGTGACAAACACGGTCAAATTCAAAGATCAAGATGACTAGTATGCAGATGGGAAGTGGGTGAGGCACCTGCATCTACACTGGTGCTGAGAGCCCGCTGGCCAAGAAAGCAGCTTGCTCCTTCATGAAGGAAAGGCTGCAATAGTTGTTTCTGTTGATAATAAAGAGAAAATCTGTGATTACACTATTTTCTTCTAAGTTATCAGAATTCCAGTCTGGTTGGGAAAGTGAGGTAGATCTTTGTCTGATATAAATAATCACCAGTCTACTTGTTTTAATGATTATGGT
Source organism: Strigops habroptila (assembly GCF_004027225.2). Lineage (NCBI taxonomy): Eukaryota > Metazoa > Chordata > Aves > Psittaciformes > Psittacidae > Strigops > Strigops habroptila. The sequence goes on from NC_044278.2 coordinate 59,558,612, forward strand.
AGTCATGACAAGTTCACTGTGGACTCTTCAGCATGAGGTTTAACCTTCCAAATTTCAAGGAAATATGCAGACATCTGAACATACTGCAGACATTACCCAAATATATATGAATAATAAGAAGAAAGCAACATCAGTACCAGAAATATAAAATGTAATTTTGTATTAGGAAAAATATTAATCTTACCTACTTTGAAGAAAAAATAATTTTAACAATTTAAAATTGTTGCATTTGTTAAAGATTACGAATTATCATCAGCCACTTTTTATAGCTAATTTAAATATGACTGGTTTTCTGCCATAGTAAAAATCTGAAGCAGGTTTCAATGATAGTTAAAAAAATACAACCTTTAGAAAGCTTTCCACTTTGTATGTATTTAGAGATTTAAAATGAGACAGCATGCTATTTCAGATAGAGAGACATAAAATTAGAAACATCATCTAATGAGATGCTATGTGTTATGATTTTTTAATGTATTATTTATGGAAAACTTTTACCAGGTTATCTATCACTCAAAATAAATGAAAGATAACCATTTTATTAAGCATATTGTTGTTGTGCTTGAGGAATAGGTTTTGCATGTCAAGAGCAAGAAAACATGTATGCTATTTTCATTTTATTCTGCATCAATAAAACTATGCTTCATAAGAAAAAATGATATAGAAGAAATAATTTGAACTTAGGTATAGTATTCTTTCATGTTAGAAATTCAGAACAAGTCAGGCACATTAAAGACATGAGATATGAGAGATAAAGACAAAGAGATATGAGACAGAAGATGCAAAAAAAAGCACAAAGAAGCAGTAGAATACGGAGAAAGCCCAAAGATCTCATCTGACCTTGGCTAGAGAGCATCTTTAACTGCAAGACAGTGACAATTTCTAGACAAAACCAGGGGCATGAAAGAAACTACGAGATTAAAAGTTGCAGGATCATTTTTTTCCACCTAAACTATAGCTGAAGCAACACAATGTTTTGCATACGTGCCTTTCAGTGGTTGCCTTCAACGTTCAGAAAGCCAAATCTCACCACTGTGAGACTGTGAGTAGTCTGTACCAATCTCTCCAGACCCACACCTGCCTGCTCCTATTGCAAGCAGCACAGCAGACACTAAGGGCCTGTGCTGTTACATTTTTAAATATATAGAAGGCAAAAAAAAAAAAAAAAAAGACTGAAATAAACAGAGTGCTTTTGAGCCGCTGGTAGCAGTCTATTGTTGCTTCAGGATAAAGTTTGTCTGAACATATGACTAGACACATGGGATTGAATTAGTTATCCACAGGAAACCACAACTAAGTGACTTTTTATTCCTTATAGAAAAACATTAAAATAAGACATATGCAGCCCAATTCTGTAATGTGTCCAGTAGATATCTGCAGATCTTTTCTTGCTATTTTTGCTTACTTTATAACAAGGGATGTTTTCATGATTCAAAGAAATTTGAAAGAGCAATTATCAGTTATTGCTTAAAGTACATTGAAATGGCAAAAAGAAGATTGCCACAAAATATAATCAGTTATGTAAAACTATTATCCAGTTATTGAGATTTAGGGTATTCATGACACCTCTAGTAGTCATGTAAAAACTTATCCTTCAGAAAGGAGAGAGAAAGGATCCCAAGTACCAGAAAACTTTATGAGCACAAACTGTTTACTTTGCAACAAAGGTATATCACTATTGTGTCATGGATCTTTGTACAATGTGCATAGCAGCCCAGCTCTGTGCAAAATAGAGTAGTGGAAGCCCTGTCCTTGCTATCTGCACTTACAAGGGCAGAGTGGTTAGCAGAAACAAATAGCTATAGCCTGTAATCAATAATTACCAACTGAGGAAACTGAATGTAATCACTGAGCAAAAAAGGTTATTTAATCAGAAGTATTACCAAGTATTATTCAATATTTAAAGCTCTTTGAGAATTTACTTTTCTATTTTGGAGTTATATAGTTGTAAAATATTTTTCACTCAATACAAATCTGACAATCAGTAATTTCCGAGGGTCCCTGAAACCAAAGTGGGCATTCGAACTTGAAGACTCCTCTAAACTCATTTCTTCATACCATCTACATGCCAAAGGCTTCATTTTTTGAATTGTCCTTCAGATCAACAGAAATAGATCTTTGATCCATTATGTTTCAGGCTTGCTCTTCATATATCAAAGTTACAGGTTGGCTTAACAAGACATTTTATCATATTACCTTTTAGTTTTTATTTATTAGAAATCCATTTTATCTCTAGTGATCACTGTTGTTGGGGGTTTTTTATGATGATGTGCTGCCTGTGGGCCACTCTCCTGATATCTGTCACGTCTGAATTTTGACTCTTAGGCAAACAAATCTGTAGACTGATCATCTGGGGTAGTGAGCAGTGTGAAGGCTTCAAAGTGATTCTTTGGGATAGTAGCATAGATTCATTTTTTCATGAGAAACTTAGGACACTGAAGTAGGGCACTCACTTAATCAAATCTCGACATCTATGTTTAAGCTATCTGTCTAGACTTTATAGCCATGGGAGAATAGTTGGTGGTCTAATGCAATACTTGAGTTAATACCCCTGTAAATACTCAAAAAGATTACATGATTTGCACTTTGGAAGTACATTATCTGTAAAGAGAACCTACAGTATCAAGGCTTGATAAAAATGGTCAATGTTAGACTAGACGAACCTTGTTCAAAGACATGGGAGGAGAACCTCCTCCCAAAATCACTGCATTTGTAGTTGTTGAATTAGTAACTAGCAGTTGTGGTACACAGTTTCATTTTTGTAGCTTGTTATGGCTCTTTCATTATTCTAAAATATTGCTGCACAAGTGTCCTCATTTTTTCATTAGGAAGCAGGGCAAACTGAATTTCCTTTGCCCTTCACAAACAAGCCAAGCTTTGAAGGATCTACATGCGAACCCATGCTTCACTGTCTGGACTCCTCTTCCTTCATTACAACAGAGAATTTTGGAATCTGAAAGCAAACTTACAGATTGCAATTTTGTCTTCTGACTTAATTTTGGATAAATGGCCTACTGTGTCTACATAAAAAAACATACTGTGGTTGGTTCTTTACATTTTCCTTTCCGAAGGTCCAAATATTTTCCCGTTCAGCTCTCTTACCATCATGCTTTTCACTTATACAGAATTTGAGTGACCTTTGCACACAATGACATGTCCTTGGCTTTTGGAGAAAAAGTAATTTTTACATACCTTCTTATAACTTCAGTTTTTTTCCATGAATGAAAAGCAACTCCAAAAATTAGGAGTTTGTATTTTTAATTCCACATCTACTTCCATTCACTTCAGTAAAGCATGCCTAACAGTAAAAAGAGTAGTGAATGCAAAGGGCTTACTGAGCAGAGTCTTTTGCAAATGCAACATGCATTTTCTATTACAGGACCTGCTGTGTGTAGAAATCATAATGAAACGATTTTTTAATTTGTGTCTCAGAGAGAAAGTAATCCTTGCAAGTGTTGTACTCTGGCATCTTTGCACTTTGGTATCTTGTGTGCAGTTCCTTACTCATAAACTTGCTTTTTCCTGCCTTCCTGCTCACTTGTTTGCAAAGTGGAGTACACATACAGGGCTGCACTTCAGTCCTGAACTGAAATTTCATGTTTAGTGTCTGTTTTCAGAATCAGCTAAGAAAGGAGATGATGCCTTTTGTCCCTGATGACTGCAGACTGTCAGGAGGGTCATAGGACTAGCAGTGGCATCTTGGATTGTTGATTTCAATGTCCTTATAAAAAGGAACTCCATAATGCAGTCTCTCTGAGATGGTTATCAAACTTTGTCTTAAGACGTTAAATTTCCCTTTATCCCTCACACCCCCTGCCAAATTTCCATTGGAAGATGATTTCTCTAACAGACAGGAAGCTTGTGGTTTCCAGATTAAATTTAGTCACTAGTTTACAGCCATGTATTTTTATTCTCATGCTTTGCCTTGAAAAGGTGGGGGGTTTTATTCCTTCCTATTGTTTATCCACTGTTACATTTATGAACAAGAACTGTAGTCCTTCTACTGTTAGATAATGTAATCTTGGCTTGATTCTCTAGTTTCTTCTTCAGCAGTGAATTCTCCATTGCCTTATTGTATAAATAAATCTTCTCAATAAAAGTTCTACTTAAAATCTGCCTTTTTTGAACGTATCTGTAGAGAGTGTTCAAAACAAGGTCTAATGCAAGGGGTTTGATACTTGTTGATTGCTGGTGGAACTCCCTCCTCACTTTATATACTCCAGAATCACAAACATGTTTGCGGCAGCTGCACAAGATCGGCAGCTTGTTATCATTTTGTGACCTAATAATATGTTTGAGCCTATTTCTATTCATCTACAGCATTCCCCTTTCTAAAAAAATCAGTGCATCTCATCAATGAAAGATGTTGTCCTATTCTAGTACAATGAATGTTTGGTAAATAAATGTGTTTTATTAATGTTTTGCAGTTACATCCATGTTTCTAATTTTTATTTTTCCATTTATGTTTGCTCTAAGTGTGGCATGTTTTGATATGTCTAATCAGCTATCAATTTGCCATATTCATTGTCTCTACCTCTTAAAGGTAAGTGTTCTTTTTATTCTTCTGAAGCTATACAGTATTCAACAAAAACCTTTACTGGTCACAAGACTAGGGTGGATGAGAGTCACAGACAAATTTAAGTTGGAAGGGACTTCTGGAGGTCTCTATTCCCACCTCTTGCCCAAAGCAAGGGTAATCATGTTCTTCAGGGTCTTGTTTTGTCAAATTCTGGAAATTTCCAAGGTATGGAATGGTGTTGTATGATGGAGACTATCCTGTGCTTCAGAATGAGCACAAGTTCATAGGGGCTTTCTTCTGTTAAAGTTGTGACTGTGGAAAATGTAAAATAAAACATCAACAGGCAGACGTTTTTCTCCTTATATTCAGGCAAGGGCAGGTGCAGCTTTGCTCTAAAGATAAGAGGAAAGAGGGAAGCTGATCTCTGCCCAAATAATGCAACGAGTGGATGTGCTGTCTGGAAGCCGGGCCTGACGAGAAGTCACACTTACTTAAGACCTTTTCATAGCAGAGGCTTCCCAAACATAGGACTCTGAATGTTTCCCCTCCCAGATCTCTCTCCAGTGAAGATAATACTGCAATTTTAGAGGCAGAATCACTTCTCCATCCTTGAAAATTCACAGAAGAGCCTAAGAGAAATTTGAATCATGCCAGCATTTGGCAAGAGGATAGGAAAAAGGAAAGGCTTTAGATCCTAGTAGTGGCTAATAAATGAATGATTGTTCAGCATATCTTCTTTATTATCATTTGCCAGATTTTCCTTTTTCTGTCCCTGGAAAAAAGAGTATTACTCTATTATTTCTCAGTTAAAAGCTCTTATTGATCAAGACTGTCTCAATCCCAGAAGGCAGGAAAATGTGAATATGTAATGTTGGAGCTTACATTGGAGCTGAGATTGCTGCTTAGGGAATCTGGATACATAATGTGTGACCTCTATATCCCGTCAAAGCAGCTCAATATATGAGTGCCATTATTTTTTCTACAACAGACTGCTCTCATACGCGTGATCAGGCCAAGAATCACTCACAGAAATTTATACATTAATTTTGAATAACAAATATATTTGAGAAAATTAGCCTGTTTGCAGATAACTCACAGTTACCACTCTGTGATAACTCACAGATACCCCCTTTTCATTTATGGGGAGTTAAAAGGTTGGAAGCAATGATTTTGTGACTTTTTTCTCTAAGTTTAAGGTCATTTGGGGACCATGCATTTATAAGACAGAATTTTTGTGTACTGTGTTTTGGATTTCTTTATTATTGAAAAGAAGTATGCAGTTTTATGGAGCAAAAAATTATTATATCCTAAGTTTCAGGTAAAAAAGTTTTAGGTTTTTCCAGTCTGGAATCTGTGACTTTCTCTCGCATGTGAAAAAATACAGTAAAAAGAGACAGCACATAGCCACTGCAGCAGAAATTGTACAATGTACTGGCATATGCAGTTTGATGCAATAAAGTCTTGAAATGTAACCTTGTGCTGGAGTCCACTGTATCCCATCAGTTTTACACGTCAAACCCACTGAAGACTGTTGGAAATACTTATAAGGGGAATTATATCCTAATGGGGTTTCAGTCTCTTTCTACTGAAATACTACTAGGTATTCCAGGCAATTGCTTATGAACAGAGAAAACGAAACTTGAAAGATGAGGGTCATAATTTTTTACTTAGAGCTCTGTGCATCATCTTTGAAGAAAGAGAAGAAGGAGTTTTTATCTTAGTCTGGCAATATATTTTAATGTAAAGAAAATTTTATTAGGTCTAGAAACTTTCTAAACAGTTAAATGAGTAATACAGATTGAATTCAGATGAAGATTCATTCTATATGCTCCATTATCATTCTCTACAGGAGGGAGATGCTGATAACAAACTACTTAAAACTGCTTGAATCATATCTTCTCACTCCTGCCATCTATCATTAGAAATACTTAAAAATTAAAGTAACATCAGTACAACTGAGGATGAAAAAATCTGATATGCTGATGTCTGGTCAGCAATCTAGGATTTTTCATTTTATTTTACTTAGTTATTTTTTTTTAAGCATTGAACCTGCCTTATTCACAATTGGAAAGCCAGTGGAAGATACTGATGGAACCTTGGAAGGTTTAGAGATTATTATCTGTGTGCCTCCGGCTTTAGGCAAATCTTGAATTGCTATTATACACAAGCAAGATAGAGCTAATCCAGTTTACTTTTGCTTTCTTCCTTTTTTCCTTTATTTTTCTTTTTGAGGTGTTATAGTTCTTCTGGATCAAGTTATGTTCAATTTTTTATTTCCAGATTTATAGGTGCTTCCTTGAAAATCCTGGTTGGTCAAAGCTACTTCTTTTGTCCCCTTCCTGAGTTTACTGCTACACTAAATCAGGCAGAAAGCTTATGCTGACATCTGCAAAAAGAATTTCTTAGAGAATTTCGTAGGGTTTTTTTTTACAAGCTGATTCTGCCTTTTCCTTCAGACCTACAATATGTGCTTTCATTGTTCCCACACCAACTTATGAATATGTTGATGCCGTTTTCTCTTTTTTTAAGCTCCCATCTGAGTTCTGCTCATCACAGATGTTTAGACACACAGCTGTCCATCTACAGTGGTTCTGCATGAAAGACCATGGCTGTTGTGTACAAAAGAAGGGATTCAGGCAAAATGTACTATAAATAGATAGTATTGTCTGCCTCTTCATTCTCCACTGGAGTCCTAAGTTCTGGAATTGGAATATTTGCTACTTTGTCAAAATAGTTTTTGCCTTCTGCCTCCACTGAACTAAAAGATGGAGCACAACCTGAGCATTTATTATGACTGTTATTTGTGAAAGGTTCCCATTCTCTCTGAAGTGAGGAAGCTGGCTATTCTGGCATGGCCCCAGGGTACATGTAGTGCATGGTGAACACAGGCACTATTACATAAGTGACATCTTCACCTGTACGAATTGGCAAACTTCACGTAACATAAACTGTCTAAAAATGCTTCAAGGTCATGTTATTAATGTCTTAAGCATTTGATTGAGGGAACAGATCAGCATGCAGTATGATAAGCCCCTTTGAAAACTGTGGAGCAGCAGCATAATATCTGAGAGCATTGTGGCAAATTGGGAAGTTGAGATGGAGCTGCTAATTATTCCAAGGCATATTTCTGAAAGGACAGGAGGTGTGGGATGTTCTCTGCCAAAAGCCCCTATTTCTTGAATGCTCTCACCATCTCCATATGCACATATGAAACTTTTAAGCTATGCTGTGTGTGTATAAGCTGTAGCTAATGTGGTCTTATCTACTGCTTGAAACCTTGAAAATTAGTAAGATACAATTCAATAATGACGAGGGCAGCAGTGGAATAATTTGGATAAGACTAGATTATCAAAAAACAAAGAAGAAACTGCAATTAGCATCTGTTACAGACCCCCAGGACTATAAGAAAGTGAGGAAAAATATTCATAGAACAACTCTGGAGTAGTTCAAAACCACACAGTACTGTCCCAGAGGGGATTGTAACTGTCCAAACATCTGTTAAATTATGAAGCTACTGTAAATATAGATCAGAGATTCCTATACACAAATGAAAGTGTGTGGATCCTAAAAAAGATTCCTAGCTTTAGTAGTGAAGTACTTTATTACCAAAAATATGGTGCTAACAAGATAATGTGGACAAGCTACTCTGAAACAACAGAAATCATGGTAAGAATATGTGAATACAATAGGACAATTCTAGTGAAAATGTTTTAGTTCAAGTCAGGAATATACCAGTAAAAAAAATCACAACATCCCCAAAAAAGAAATCTTTCCAGTGTGACACTAAACTTTACCCGATGCAGTGCTGTTGCAAGAACAGTCTAAGAAAGAGAACAGTAAAAAAATTGACCAGGAAGAACATTCATGGAGGTTTAAAAATAAGGGTCATTCAATAACAGCTGAGATGTTGTTAAAGGTTTCATGATAGTTGTACAAAGCTTTCCTAAAATTGCTAAAATGGGATAGAGAGGCATTCTCTGAGTAAGAATCTTCCCTCTTTTTTCAAAGTCCTTGTCCCTCTATTTTGGCCTTTTCCTCTATTCTTTCTTTGAAAAATAGGAATTGTTCCTCTCCCATATCAACAAGCATGAGTAGTGGAACATCAGAGGAAATTGTTTGAGATGCTGACTTTTAATGATGTCTACCTTCTGACTCCTTCCTTCATCTGCCAGTCAGGCTGAGCAAATGTTTGGCTTTGCAGATGTTTGAGACATTTGTAGAAGACTTCTCATCTACCTTTTTAAGATATGGTTTCCACAAGAGTTTGAGGCCAAGTGGAAACAATCTTTACTGATGTCCAAGGTTTTCGGTTCCCTTTTGAAGACCTGTGGCACTTTCATAAGATTGAACCAAACTTCCAGGTTTTATCTTTTAGTGCTTCACCCAGGTACACCAGGTGTATCAACAACCTTCATTTCATTGCTCACCAAAGGTAAGGCAAAGAAAATTATTTCAGTGATCAGAGAAAATTTCACTAGTCACTGAGTTACATTTAGTATTTTATTGACCATTTTGGGCTTCTTCCAGCAGTGTGAAAAGGTACATGCTGCATTTTATTATGTTAATGAGACATGAGAGGTACACATAAAAAAGCACTTGGTTCACACTGGGTATCTGTGAGAGGCAGCTATTTTTAAATATCTGTAGGTGGTTCACTAGCACAGGTAATTGAGTTCCAACATATTTCTCCTTTGAGTCCTTCCAGAAGGATGGACTGTAAAGTAAGAAACAAAGAAAAATACTTTTAAGGTGCTGCTGTGTTGGTTTTGTTTTTTTTTTTTTTTTACTTTGAGCCATAATGGAAACATTTTGTCACTCTACTATTTTATTTCCTTTTAAGGGAATATTTACATATCCAAAAAGAAGCCCTCTCCATATTCAAAGATAAGTAGTTTAATACAGCCACTTATTTTGTGTGTTTATGCAGGTGCTTTTGCAGAAGAGCAAAATACTTGCTCGTAACAGGCTTGATGACGTGGGCATCCTGAGTATATAAATTTTTATGAAGAATAGGCCTCTTGGCAATTACAGATGTGTTAGTGACTTTCTGTTTTCACTGACAATGTATAAAGATCCATTTCATTCCGTGAGTTTCTAGTTTTCAGGGGTTTTTACAGAGTACACGTTTTACTGCACTTCCATAAACTACAGTTTCATGCCCTGCTTTTATTTATTTCTAATAACACATTTTTTGTCAGGCTCCAGAGTGGAAAGACATGAATTAAAATGCAGAGCTTCAGAACTCCTTCTTTTCTGTTTATTTTTGTTTTTCCTATGCTTGCTTAGTTAATCTTATATTTGTCATAAAATGTCAGGTAGTCGAGAATTCAGTTCCCTGAAGTCTCAGTAATCTGCCTTCTTCGTTATGGTAAAGGTGCCCTAGTCAACCCCCTCTCAAAGTCAAATTGTCAGGTTGTTCTCGTCAGTCATGGTTTTGGATCTTGTTGACAAAAACCTCTTCCACTATACAGCCGGCCAATGTCCTGGTCATGGCCATCTTTTCCTCTGGAATTCATTTGCACCTGTAGTTGCTGTAGCCATTCCTAGCCCTCTTTTATTATTTTATATCAAGCATGGCCACAGTTCTCCTGGATGTACTGATGGCTTGAATATCGTGTTGCGTGGTTTAGACACTGAATTCCTCCTCCAAGTGCATGTGCAACCTGTAATCCCGAACACCTTGACTGCTACTGCCCCTTTCTTGACTTATCTCTGCCTTTTTAGGCAATTTCTGTTTACCTGATCTACAGTGTTGTACTTCTGTCCCCTGGACAGATGTCTCTCCTTCCAACATTTTATTTTTATGAATCTAGTCGCCCTCTCCGAAAAGAGAGGGGAAAGAATTTATTTGCTGAAGAGATGAAATTTCTGGCAACTCAAAGCTGTTTGTGACTTTAGTTTTAAATGTGTGAAGTAACTGTGCCTGAAGAAATGTTTAGAAATATTCAAAAAGCTCTGCCACTGGCTTTCTCCTAACTGATAAGGCTTGTAGCTCAGACAGCTCAGCCGCCTGAGGCAATTTAGAAGTAGGAGAGGCAAATTCTGCCCCACCACGGGGACTGCTGTTTTCACTCCACTGGGTCAAGGAGGGAAAATAGCAGTGGAGGCAATACAGTGGCCTTGTAGTTGATTGGGATTGGGGCTCCAGTTATCATTGAGAACAGCATTATCAGCAGAGGATGTTAAGAAACCCATCCCCAAATGTCATATGGTCTCATGGTTTTACAGCTGTGACCAGAGGAAAGTCAGTCCACTCAGGAAGATATGCACTGATCTGAACTTGGATCTTCCATGACCTGAGGGAATAATCTAGCCACCCTGACACTGAATAAAGGGGAGGCAAAGGGAACTGGGATCTCCTTAAACACACAGCCCTGGAGGATAAAACAAGCAACCAAGGAGTTTACTAGCAGTAAAGTAACATCTGGTAAAATACATCCAAGTCATAATCACACTCCTGTCTTGTAAGTGAGATGAACACCTATAACTTCTGTCCATGGAGAATGCACAGCTTAATTGACAGAACAAGCAAACGGTGAAAAGGAAAATAGAGACACAAAGACTGCAAAATATCTTGCTGAAAGTATTGTCACAATGACAAAAATGGAAGCATAACAAACTCTTCTGGTTTTTGTTTCAGCTACTGATAAGTCTCTTTCAGGTAGCAGTTAAGCACTCCACTTAGATTATCTTCTTATGTTCATGACACATGATACATAACCTTTTCTCTTGATCTTTCCTACCACACTCCCACCTCCTTGGATTGCAAAGTACACTCTGAATATTATGCAAAAATGTATTTTGTGTGATAATGGGGATTGAATTGTGATATATGAATCATGTTAGAAATGTTTTTGGGCCACTCATGGACATTAAAAATTTTCAAAGGCCAAGTGATTATTAAATGAGATTAATTCAGTTGTGCACTTTTACATAGCATTTGGTAAAGTTTGCAACCCCTATGCAGTTCAGATATTAATAACAGGGACTGATCTCTGTGCCCCAAATGGATGACTTGCCTCTCACATAAGCTGAATGGGTTTTTCCTCCAGATGCCACTCCTGATGTGAAAACCTGAGTCTTATAAAAGCTACCACCTTTCCCTCCTGGATGCTCCAGTGCCTTTGCTCAGCGGTGGGCACAGAAACAATGAGCTCACTTTTGGTGTTTGCAGGCGGGGATGAGGGAACATCAATCTTAGTCACTCAAAAACAGAAGGTTGCATTCAAGATGTTGGTTCAAGAAAAACACAGAACAAAATGACATCTATTTGTGAAGATGAAGGAAAGCCTGTTTCTGCCTAGCACAATAATGAAATTGTTCATGAACAGTTCATACTTTTCTGTGACACCCACAGGATTCATTCTTTCTGCTCCCTGAAAATACTGCAATGGTCAGTGAAATGCAGGATTGTCATCCATACTGCTGTTAAACTTGTACATGTCAAATGAAAAAAAAAAAAAATTAACTTGATTCTTGCATTTCCATGATTGCTTTATCATGTTCACTCAGCCAAACAACTCAGTCTCTGCCATTCTCCTCCTACTGTTCCTTTTTATCCCTCTCCCCCTCACCGTCCCTCACACAAATCTCTTCAGTGTCCTTTTGGACTTGGCAATTCTCTCACTGGGTCTAGCTAACAGAGTATGGCCTATTGAGAAAATTGGGTTGGGGTAATGACAGTTTGAGGGTGATTCTAGGCATCATTCCGCTTTCAAATACGCTAAATCCATGCTTATGAAGCATGACAACTGTACTGTAGCAGAGTGGAGACCATAAAATGGTGTCTGGATGATACGTTTGTAGGTTGCTGCAAGTATTTCAGCTTGCATCTTTATTAAGCCCTTTCAGTGGTGCACAGCCCATTCTGATTTATTTAGATTTTGACTCTACAACATTTTCTCTGATCATGCACTAGGTTTAAGTATTATGAAAAAAGCTTTTTTGCAACTTTTATGTTCTGTGCCTCCTCCCTCCCCAGCCATTAGACATTTTTCTGTGTTTCTTTCCATTATAAAGGAAGGAGTTTCTCTGAAATTACAAGTGTTAGAACTGATGGACCTTGATCAACAGTGAGATCTGCATTCTTCAATGGGACAATTGCGCTCAAGACATTCAATAGGTGTTAAGCAAGCCCTTGTTATCTGTACTACTGGTGATAGCCAAGACCTACCAAAACAGTAGAGGTGCTGTTAGTGCTGCTCATCTTGCTCCCTGCAGCAGTTGGCAAGCACTGCCAGTCAGCAGGGAACGGTTAGGGTGAAGGAGACCCAATCAGGCATGCTGTAATTTACATCTGATTGATGAATGCATGGAGAGTGTGGAAACACCAATTAGAAATAAAACTGTGGCAGTGAAGGATTTGGGATGTGCTATTTCTTATACCTTCTGCCTCCCAAATATAATCAAGAAAACTTGGAAGGGCTGACAGTTAAAAGAAATTTAAAAGACCCACTCTATATTCATCTACAGCTTAATGTGGATTGGATTGTGAAGTTTGCAATGTTTTGCAATGTGGATTGAAAAATGTTTATTTTGCAAAATTTTTACTTATATAAATTTAAAATTAAAATATGCTTTTTAAGTAAAGGTATAAATATAAACCATTTATATTATCATTTTTATCATGGTTCCTGGTTATAATAATTATCTAAAATTAACTTCAGGTATAGATCTGAAAATTTTTATTCAACTATAACATGAACCAGAAATAATTTTAGTGCACATCTTTTTTAAAATATACTGCTTTTAAATACATCAAAATAATTTTCAGCTTGTTCATTCTGAGGGAATCAGCCTCACTTTAATATTGTGTCCTTAAGCCAGGATTGCCAGTGCTATGATTTTGATTCATATGATCTGTTTTATGCAGTCTGAATCCTTCCTCTCTTTCTGCCTGTGTTCCCAGTACAGCATTCAATACCATTTACCTCAGTATAGAAGAATTGGAGTTGATACTGATTATGCTGTTAGATTTACACATTTGTAAATGTGTAAAGCCTCTAAACATCTACCATTCTCAGTACCTTAACAGATTCATCCTTCCTCTGACCGCATAATTGTTAAATTGTGCATGCAAAATGGCTTGAGGATATTCTGTCCCTTTTCCAGCAGGTTATCAGGGAAAACTTGCCAGAGAACATTGTGTTGTTTATATATCCTCCAGGTTAAGAACTCAAAGGTCAATAGTTGCCAAAAGCAGTTTCACTTAGTAACTACTACTTTTTCCAAGCTCTGCAACCTGCCTCACCGGTGATCCTTGTCCTTTATTAGTGAATGTGTACATATGCACCTCCTAGAACTCTACCCATAGGCAAGCAATCTTGGTTTACTGAAATAATCTGTTCACTTCCTAGTATAATTAATCATGATGATTAATTACCTGCATAAGCAAATATTACCTGTAAATACACTGAGCTGATGTTGTAATGTTATTGTTTCTTTCCTAACGCTTCTCACTGAATGAATTTGCCATGCAACTTGGATGACTGAGAGAAAGTTTACGTGGGTTGATTTTAGACACTTTGTTTCATTAAATGCTAAGGATGGGGTTGGTTTTGTGTTTTGTTTGTTTCTTTCTTAGTTTAAAAAAGAATATACATTACACTAATTTTTCTAGATTGTAAGGGTGTTACAAATAGTGTTGATGACATTTGTCTTAAAAAGCTTGATTTTGCACTGAAAATGTCTGATGACATCCTATTGATCTAAAGGAGTTGCTTCTGTTGTATGCTGATGGAATGGAGATGAAAATCAAGATTATCATTTTGGGGGTGCTTTTTCTTTGACTTACAGGCTTTGTAAACTGTTGATTTAAAAACAAATTAAAGAAAAATATATGTATTTCTCATTTTAACAGTTGCTTTAGAGGACAACACTTACAGGCAGGAAGTTCTGTTAAAGTTGATAGATCTTTCTTTAGATAAAAGGTATTTCAAAGTGCTGATAATAGTTTTGTCTTTTGCAACTACTGTTAATACTTCTGTTCACTTCACAGGAGTTCTGCTTTTTCCTGAGCACTTTTCTTTGGCAATTCTTGTGTTTAGCTGAAGTTATCTTTTAGTTGAATCTGTCTAATAATTACTGCTCAAACCAACTCAGTGCTGACAGTACCCAGATGGAAAGATGAAGAACAGAAGAACTTAATTTAAAATTCTTGTAGCTTAAAAAATAAAGGCATTTATGCTAAATCACTTCTTAAAACACCCAAGTAAAATTACCTTGGAGCTGAAACTTACAGAGCATAAGTTAGGAGTTTTGGAATACTGCTGTTTTTAAATTTTTGTGTGTGTGTGTGTATAAAAAATAATGCTGAAGTCTTTATATTTTATCTAAAGTAGAGTGCTTGCAAAGTAAATGTAAGATTCAGTTCAAATAGACTTGGACTGGTTTTCTTTTAATTGTGATGGCATCATCGAATCAAATAATATAGTTAATGAACATTAAAGCCAAAAAAGAACAAAAGAAAACAAATGGGCAATAATGGGAAAGCAATAGCTGCAGTACAAGAAATTAATCTAAGCAGATAAAGCAGATGAAATATCATGGAGCTTCTGAAAGAAATGAAATGAAAACAGATTGTCATCAGATCCTTTCTCTTCCCCAAAAGTTTGGTACCGTTTCTTTGGGGAATAGTTTGCAAATGATATATATAATATGTGTAACACAATCATAAACAAACATGCAATTTGCCTCACTTACAATCTGTTCCATGATCTTTATTCATCCTAAAGAAAAAAGACAAGGTACAGATCTTGGAACAGGAGGATTGGGAAATAAATCAGAGCTGCAGTTAATAGAACTGTGTTGGAACATTACAATTGTAGAGTTTTGCTGGTTTTCCTTTGTGCATATTCCAGGCTTTCTGCTAACTCTTTTTTTAAACTATCTGTATGGAATGTTTGTTAACATATTTTAACATAGGTAATTAGCAACCAATAAAGATAATCTGTAGGAAATTCTTATATATATTTAAATTTTATCTTTTGTTCCAACATAGAAATATTAAAGGAAATTAACTCCCTGTGGCATGTGCAGCAAAGTATTCATCCTCTGATTGTTGCTTGGGCTTTGTTAAATCTGAGTACCAATAAACAAGCAGGATTAGAGAGAAACCTGTAGTGGGGAAAATTATACGTCTGAAGTATTAACTGGTATAGTCAATGCTTCTTACACTCTCTGTCACCAAACAGGTTATCCTCAGGTCTGCAACTGAGCTGTACTTAGCGTTTTATGGCTGTAACTGCCTTCTTTTTAGCTAAAAGGCAGTTTACTCTGCAGTATCCATGTGCAAGAGGGAGTGAATATCTCCTATAAATTGCTGTCAAAATCCCATCATTTTTGTTACCCTTGTTCCACTCCCTTTCATACATACCCCTGCCGTGCATGGCCACTTGTCACTGACCCCTACCTTGTACCGTTTTCTTTACCCCTTTGAGGTCGCACACATGTGACTGCACTGAGAAGCACTGTATTTGGAAACTGATTGTACAACATTGTCTAGCACAAGCCATGCAGAAATGTGAGTGGCTCTGCGCAGGCCCAGAACATGCTGGTCAGCCCAGACATGCGGTTCCTGACAAACCTTATTGTGTCTGCTACAGGCTGCAGGATCACTGGAGTAGAAATGCAGGATGTGAAGCTTGGCTGGGAATGGCTAAGGAGATGTTTTCATCATATCATAGAATCTGTGCTCTTTATGCCATTTAAATTCTGCTTCTTAGTGGGATACAACTATGCCTCTTCTCTACTGTTGCTGTGCCTACACCCTCTCATCGAACAGAACGGTTACTGCAAACAGAGAATTTTGCATTATAAAGGCTGATCCCGTGGTACTCTTGATTCTTCAGATCTGTTTAGTGGTAAAGTCAAATCTTTATTGCAGATAATGACTGTTCTGAGGGGAAGTATGAAAATGACAGCAGATAGCAGGAAACAGTCTTAGCTGAGTTCCTTAATCCCTTTTTAATGCATATCTCAAATTATCCAGTAAAAAATAGTCCAGTGACTGACCTCTCACGTACAAAGCAAACAACAGCACAGTGAAGTGATGGCATAAATGAGAAGAAAAACACATGCCTTGTTTAGGAATTACTTGGTATTGTAGATTTGATTATACTGCCTATGTGTATGCATAGTGACAACTGAAGAACAGTCTGAAATTATTGATACATATACTGGTTGTTAATTTTTATTTTTAAATGGGATTAGGGCTGTGTGAAATGGGAACAGAAAGCAAGCATGCAATATAGAGCAGATCGCACAAATAGTAAGTTATTAAGTGTCTTCCATATGTGTTTAAGCAGGATTTCCAGATGTGTGCTTGCAAATAAATATGCTTCTGTCAGATATAGGTAGCAGTAAAACTCAGACAACTTTTTAAAAATCAGTATTTAAATTCAAAATATTGGGGCTGGTGCCATCTGAAAAAAAAAAAAAAAAAAGTTGACCATTCATTTGAATAAGATTCAGAACTAAAATTTCTGCTTGGCCTCATATTAGAAACAGAAAATGCAAAGCATGTGCTAGATGATTGACTGTATGCACAGATGTTGTGATTTTTGTGTTTTATTTCACGCACACCCCAAAAAAAAAAAAAAAAAAAAAATCCAATAAAACATGAGATTCTGTAACTGGCTAAAATGTAGTAAAAATAATGGCACAGGCTTAAAGTCTTTTTAAAAATATTTTTTAAAGTCACAGAAAATGTATTATTCCGTCTTAATGTTGAACACAGTGTTACTGCTCTGTGGTTATACATACAAAATTCATGAAAAGAAAAAATAATGTGGTTGTCCTAACATTGTTGTTCTGTGTATATGCTTTACAATAAAGTATTTAAATACAATCAGCTTCATAAATATATGTCACATATATCAGCTTCTCAGCTAATATATTTTAATGCAAAATATTACATACTTTTGCATATTAATCCTAGGGAAAAAAATGTCATTGCTGTACACTTGCATTAATGTTGTCATAATCATCTGGTCTATCTTAATTGTCTCAGGGTGTGGCTGAGAGTTGCTTAGTACACTGACCCACTGACTTAGTACACTGTCTTTTTGTAACATTTAAAGATTAATGTAAAAAGTCTTTTCTTTGGCCTGATACACAATTAAAAACACTCTGAGAATAAAGGACTTTGTCTGTGACAGCTACCTTGCATCTGCTCGGATTCTGATTTTTGGGTTTTTTTATCTTTTGACCTTTATTTCATGTTATGTTTCCAACATTGGTCCTATGTTCTGGCATCTCAACATATTAATAAAATTTGCTTTTGTTGATATCTTTTATTGGTGGAAATAGTCCTGCAAAAGGGGCAGTTGGGGAACCAAGAGATACTAAGGACTGGTAAACCCTCATTGATTTTTCTCGCTATTACTCTTTCTATTTTGTCCCTACCTAAGTGACCTCTCAGCATCTACTGTTGAAGTATTATTGCCACTAATCATAGATTCATAGCAAATAGGGCTGGAAGGAAGCTGGAAGGATTTTTCAATCCCTCCTCCTATTCCAAGGCAGGACTAGCTATACCTAAATCATCCCTGACAGATGTTTGTCAATTTTGTTTTTAAAAACCTCTAGTACGGGGATTCCAAAAGTTCCCAAGGCAGTCTATTAATTTACTTCACTGCCCTTAAAATAAGAGAGATTGTTTCCTCTTTTGTCTTTTCTAATGTCTAAAGCTGATGTTCCGTATTGCAGTTTCAGCGTTATTCTTTGTTATGTCTTCTGCAAACACGGACAACAATCTGCAGTCTTTCTCTTTGAGGCCACCTTTCATATCTTTGATTTGAATCAAATATATCCATAAGGCAATAATTGCATGAGACAAAAATGGGTTAAAATTATATGTGGTCAGTGCAGGGCGTCTCCTACAGTGAATGTCTACATCCTCTACACCACCAATGGAAAGGCCAAGCAGCTGGATTCCTGAAAGAAATCCTGAGTTAAGATCCTGAATTTGACCTGAATCAGGTACCTGAACAGTAGAGTAGGTCTTCTGGAGAGTCAATGAACAGTGGTGACTGAAGGAAGAAGAGGGAATGAAAAACATACAAAGTTACCTGTAAGAGAAACTCTTACTGGTAAACAATCATGTAAACAAAATACTCCATGCCTGGAGTCCCACGAAACCATTGTCATCTTTGACATTATTGCCCCAGCAACCAGATTCATGTGCTGAAGAACTGAGGGGGAGAAGATCTATCTGTGACATCATCGCATTACTAGAAAAATTCTGCTAGCTGCAAGGAAAAACCTGAACCTTCAGTTCAGCCCCTGAACTTGAGCTTAGGCAACTGCACTGAATGCAGAGGTTGCTAAATAAAGTGACACTATGTGTTTGCTCAGGGATAAACACAGCAGTTCCTGCCTTATTTGCAGACTAATATTTAACCCATGGGCTTTTTTGATGGGTTTTTGTGGTGGTGTAGTTTTAAAAAAAAAAATTATATGCCCTCTTTTTTCTTTTTTCTTTTTAATGCAGCTCACATATGAAAAAATGGAATTGAATAATTTTTGAATAACCATTAATATGTTACTCACATTTCAGATGATTCTACTTTGTTTTGGGCCTACTAAACTGTGTTCTTTTGATATGTTTAATTTTTGCAGTTGAAGCTTTCTGAACTCAGAGAGAGGTATTTGCAGAAAGTTAATTAGCCCATGCAGATCCACTAACATCTGTTTTCTACTTTAAAATAATTGAATTTGTCTTTTATTGTACAGTTAAAAAAATTAAACCATTAGTAAAATTTTCTGAAATAAAAATGACCCAGGCTGCATTGGAGTCTTCAGACAGGCTTGATCAACTTTCTTTAAGCTGCTGACTGAAGGGGAAAAAAAAATAAACATAAATAAATAACAATTTAAAAACTCAATTTTACTAAATTGAGTACTATCCTAAAGACCCAATAGCTACCTTGAAAGATAAAGACAGGCTATATGGACTATATGTTCCTGTCCTTTTCTTTAAAACACATCTGTCTCAAAGAAAATAAGTCTGAGAGAGCTGGTGTTATTACAGTTTAAACATTGACCTTACCAAATCAGACCATAATCTTGTTATCAGACTGATATAGAAGCAGCTGGACAGCTGAAAAATCAGGAGACAATAGCATTTTCAATAACTAAACCCAACACTATTCATTATTACAATAAAAAAGTTTGTTCTGAATTGATCCTATTTAACTGCAACCCAAAGTGAAAAATGTACCATACCTTTATTCCTTCTGCAAACTATGGACAGAAAATCAGGAAACCTCAGAACAGCATTCAAATTCCAGATCTGCTAAAAATATATATATATATATTTTTTTTTTTTTCTGCTGTGGGCATTCTATTGAACTAATTAAGGAAAGGTGACATAAAACTGGGGCTCTGTCCCTACACCTAAGATGGTATAAGCAACCTGCTAATAACATGGTTGTGTAGAAGTGAAGTCTGTGAAAGCTGTCATAATCCAACAGCTTAGGGATTGGAATCCAGGGGATAGGGTAGCATTTTCCCATTACTTGCAGTTGAGTCCATGTGTTTTTCCCATGTTAGAAAGCTTTCTTAGGAAAGAGCAGACATCAAACCCAGACATCTAGAGATCTGCAGTAAAGGCAGCAAAATTTAGTATTCTTGTGTTTTCTTTAACAATGTGTTTTGCTATGTCTCTTTGCATGGCATCTCTTTGTATAGAAAACTTTTAGCAAAAATGTACTTTTATCAGAAATTTGTCTTAATCTTTCCAATTTTCAAATGAACTTCCTCAAGGACACGGATGTGGTATAGGGTTATGGATATATTCTTATCGACCTATTATAGACGTAGCCTGTAATTCCCTAAAAATCTTCTCTCACAGTCTTTAAAATGTCAATATTCAGTGTAGAGACACCTACCAATGGCAGCAAAACATTCAGGTGAAATATTTCAAGAAATATTTAGAGGTAGAAATCTATAATGCTGTGACAATAAACACTGTTGACCCCTGAAGAGTATTTCTGATGACTATGCCACAAAATAAACAACTGTGTTCTTATATGATTGTAGCATAAAGTTTATAGCCACAAACATGGAAAATGTTCCTGAGAACACAGATATGATTTTGCCAGTTAATATTAGGAAGCAAAATTCCTATCAATTTTTTATGATAGTCATCAGAGGATGGTAGCAGTAGGAGGGGTCTGCATGCTTGAATATACCCTTCCATGGAAGTGCTGCTAAGAGGCTGCCTGTCTCGCAGCCATAGTCCCCCCTTGCAGAGCAGAAGCCACATGTAAGGCATATATAAGCACTCCCATTAACCTATACCATTTGGCAATCAATCAGTTACAGGGATCCACTCAGACAGACAAGTTATGAATGTAACATAGCCCCTCTGCCAAGTGTGTAGCACTTAACTGCAAAGTCTTCGTGGTTCCTAAGAATCTTTAAAAAAAATCTGTCACCTGTTTAGCTCACTCCCTGATTGATAGCTGTATGCACTCCACAGCTTAGAAACATTAAAAAGTGAACATCTGGAATTTCTTGACAGGTGATCTTTTTCCTTACTTGCAAAGCACTTGGGAATCCCTTAGTACATGAATAACGTTAAGTGGGAAACCAGACAAATAACAAGCCATATATTAAAATACTTCCTCAAGAAGTGCATGAAGGTAATGACAATCTTCCTACCTTTAGTTCCTATTATTGTCCAGCTTATAGGTCAAACTCTAGAGGTAGTCAGAGAATGAAATAAGGTGTGCCCTCCTCGAGCCTTTCTGCTGCCATTCCATGAAGTTGGCACTGGGCACCAGCTGCCTCATGATCAGCTTCCAGAGAACTTGGGCAGGTCAGCAGCTATTAGCTATGGGTGTCAAAGCCCCAGTATTAGGCCACCTTTGGCCAGCTGGCTGAAATTAAGGTTACCAGGTTGCTGGACCTCGTGGTGATCTTTCAGGGATACCACCAGATCCATCAAAACCAAGGTTTTGGCAAGAAACAAATGGATGGATTTTAAACTAAAAGATAATGAATGGAGGTGAATACAGACCACTTTATTTTGATTCCTGTTGATGAGCATCTACCTTTGTGGGCCTCCCATGTGGAGACACACGTGCATGTATGACCTAGATTGTGCTGCCATTTCTGCCTTTTGCTCAGATGTCTGTTCACTTGTACTTGAAAACTTGAAAAGTTGATCTCAGTTTTCATTTCTTTCCTCTGGAAATAGGCAGGGAAAAAAATCATGGCCAAAGAACAATATATTTTCTTTTTAAAATGTTTTAATATCTCTAAATTCAAAACAAAACAAAACAAAAAAACCCCAAAACAATGACTACAACAAAACACAACAACCTTTTGCATTTGCTTACATTCCTGTATGGTAAATAACTACTAATATGACTATATATGGAGCTCTGAAGTATGCAGAGGGGGAGACTTAAATTTTTCAAGAATGCAGCTTCACTGGTTCTTGACAGAATCTGAAAAATATGCTACTGTCACTCTTTGTCAAAGGAAAACAAACTTAAATTTCTGATTGTCATGCATCATGTGGCAGAGATCACTGATGCATGATCCTGATGATCTTGATCTATGTTCATTCTTAAAATCTGATTATTTACTCCTGAGAAACTTAAATAACATAAGATTTCTGTATCAACAGATTTTGCAGTGGAAGTTCCAGAAACACAAACCACAAAGATTTTGGCAGTGACTGCCAGCATAAAGAGTTTCTTTAGGCAAGGATCTAAGAACTCTTTTGCTTCAAAGAAGAAATCTGGCACTTTTTTTTTACCTTTTATAGAAGAATTGACAGCAACTTCCAAATTGCATACTGAATTTCAGTGCTTCTAAGAGTCATGAAGGTAAATTAATGGTAACTCATTCATCCTGATCCTTAACCAATGCCACCACTTAAAATTTAAATAGAGAATACACTAAGGTATTGACACATTACGTAAGTGATTTAGGAACACGACTGTTCTTGACTTTTGCATAGACTTCTGTTCTTGAATTATTGTTCTGCTCTTAAAAATCTTCAATCCACCCCTTCTTTTTGCAAACCTGTGCCCTTAACCCTGAAAAAATGTATTTTCTATCCCAACAGTACTAGTCAAGCAGTTTGCAGAAGCAACCGCAGTATGTCTGTTCTACCATTGAAACTAATAGCATTCTTTACTTAAAGCAAATGATATGCACTAATTTTTTAGTGCAAGAAAAAGCGATGAAAACAAAATTACCCCAAAACAGCACAGTATCTTAAAACAGTATAGAATATCCTTAAAAGTTTGTAAATTATGGTTTCATTCACTTTGGAAGGCAATATATCTTCATCAGTGAAGATGATACAAAATGTAAACCCAAG
The DNA here is from genome assembly GCF_004027225.2 of Strigops habroptila. NCBI lineage: Eukaryota > Metazoa > Chordata > Aves > Psittaciformes > Psittacidae > Strigops > Strigops habroptila. The sequence continues at coordinate 59,581,468 of NC_044278.2, forward strand.
ACTGTAATAGCTACTTACCCACCCTTTCACTCCTACACACAGTATTTAGAAACACTAGAAACTAAAATTTCTGCCTCTTCTGTGGAATAGAGAAGTACTTTTTCTTAATTCAGATACCTGCAAAGGTGATTTATCAAACTCATTCTTCTTCATGTGATATTATAAAATCAGATAGCATGTTGAACTGATTGCCATAATTCTTCAAAGTTTGTTTTCCTGAGCATTGCAGATGCATATCACGAGCAGTAAAATATCAAAAAGCATTGCTTGTGGATATGTTATTACATTCCTATACCTGTGTTTCCTTCTTAATGACAAAATATGCATTTTCATAGAAAGTTGTGCTGATTTAAAGGACGTACTTTAAAGTAAGGACCTAATTGTTTTAAAAGCATTTATCAACAGATATCATTAGCAAAATATTTTAATCACTATAGTTTATGTAGACTAAATGTAAGCATTTATTAATACAAGCTAAGCACTCATTATAAATTTGCACAGAAAATGATAAAATATTATGTATGAAATGAATCATTAGCATGGACCATTAAGTCCTCTATTTTCCTTTAATTGAATTTGTCAGTAGTACCCTCTTTAACTGAAAACCAGTCATAACCACAAAATTAAATAATAATTAAAGAAACAACTATTCAAAGAGTTGCTTCATAGCTAAGGTGCCATTTAACCAAAACAGCAATTTAATGTAAATTGCAGCCCATGTAGATGTAGTTCTGAAAATTATACATCCTGTGGTTCATATATGTTTGAATTAGCAAAACATTTTCAGCATCACAGTCTAGATGTTCTTATACTGGTTCTGTAAACATCAAGAAAGACTGAATAAATGGGTGAAAATAGGTATAAATAGACCTATGGCAATTAAAGCTAATTAAGACTTTACAGAAATAAACTGCTGGCTGTTCAGTAAATTTTTAGCAGCTTAGAAAATGTACCAACTTACAGCATATACATTCTGTCACTGTACACAGTCATTCAGCATAGATGTATTGGATGTGCAACAAAAAATAATGCTTTGCCCATCTGTGTTTTTTCCTAACTTTACCCAATAACTAAAAGATAGCTGGAACCTCCTGTTTACAGAGACTTCATTACACCACTGTTTCACAAAAAAAAAAAAAAAAAAAAAAATAGAGTTAGAGAAAAAAAAATGAAAACAAATAACCTCTTCTCCCAAAATAATCAAAACTCAAAACGTGTTAATTGTATCATCACTGAGAGCAAAGTGGCTCTTGCTGTGTCTGAATAAGCAGCAATGCAGCTCGGAGGAGGTCCAAGAGCCTCCAGTGTGTATATGGAGATTTGCCCTTGCTACTTCAGGGTCAGGACACATGACTGGGACTATCCTTTCTTACTGCTGGTGATTCTCTCACATCAGTTACCTCTGGGACGGTGGGGCTTTAGTCACAAATTCTGTTCTGCACAACCAGCAGGGGGAGGCAAGATTTAAGGAAATAAACTGGGAAAACTTCATGGAAGCGAGTAGTTTTAAAAAGGGGAGTGTGGTGGAAAGCTTTGAACAAAAGAGAGAGGTAATAGAAGACATTAGGGTTAAGCTGGTATTTTGATGGCTACTCTCGTGTCAATCAAACCATAACGTACAGTTGCCACACGTGTGCAATTTGAAAGAGCTTGCATCAGTTTGTCCATTTTCCCAATGCAAGCCCCTTTTGCTGTGAATATACAGCTGTAGTAAAAATTATTTTATTTCCATTTTCTAGTAATGTAAGCTAACATGAAAGAACAGAGCTGTAAGTAAATGATGTTACAAGTTTCGAAGAGAATGTCTTTTGTTTAAATATTTCACATAATTGACTACTTGTGTGTAGGAACCAATGAAAGAGATGCACAGCTGGACTGAATGCCCTAAAATTATTTTCAGAAATACATATCTCATTGTACTTTTCAATTCTTACTTATACAGCTTGCATTCTTCTGCAGAACAATTTACAAAATAACTTGCGTAACTATTATGGTTAAATGTTGAATCTGCTAAGAGTATTTCAGGAAGATATTTTCAGACAGGGGACCAAACATCTCAATGTATATTCATATCTTCTCCATGATTGTTATAATTTAGGGGTACAAGCTACACAATGAAGACTAGTAGTCAATATGTGTGCTTGTACTCACACAAGACCTATTTTGTAAAGCAAGAAAGGGTGCAGCCCTGCTGTGAACAAGAGGGACATTCAGCCGCATAACTGTGTTCTGCCCCACTCAGGCAAAAAGGCACAACCAAGCCCTGAGAGATTCCCTGGAAAACCTGCACTTGCAAAGCTGCCAGCTGAATAACTGGACTGCTTACAGGTAGCTGGATGAAGGGCAAAGTACATCATGTGGACGACAGATTAATATCCTGTTGATTAGCTGTGTGGATCATCAAAGAGTCTCATCAGCTCATTGGTCCTTTTGTACCATCCCATAGATCCTAAGTGTTGCCTGCCTTCTAGATGATCTAAATCTATTTGTCTCCATGCAGTCTAGACTTCTCTTTTCAAATATGACTATAATGTATGTGCATGTTTGTTTAAAACCATATAAATGTTATGCATATTTATTTCATATGTATAAATTGCTAAGAACATATAGGCTTGAAAAGGAGGTATATGTTACTGTTTCCAGCTGCAGACCAACACTACAAGAGGTTGCACCTGAGTTCCTGAGGTACAGGGTGTCATTTGCACAACAGATCCTACAGTACAGCATAGTGTAGTATGGTATGTTTTGCCATGGTTTAATTGTCTTTATTATAACTTTCTACTCTCTAGTGATATTCAGTCCCAAAGAAGCATGCAGATATAACAGTTATTCATAATTACAGCTTTGACGAGTTATTTGAATCAATGTATTCCAGAGCACAGGAAAAGTTCCAGCCTCATGGCTTTGATACTGACAGATCTGGTGCAAAGTGGGTGTTTGGATACAATGCCAAGCATAATTGGTGCCAGCAGTGGAGATTACATGTGCTAGCTCTGTGGAAGCTTATAAACTTACACAATTGTTGGGAACAAGGCCATGTATGATAGTACACATGAAGTCAGAGCATAGCCTTCATGTGAAGGCTATATTATTAATTTGGTGCCAGCCTTCATTCTGCTTTTTGGAAATAAGAAGGGATGGAGCCCTTATTGCTTTGATTCTGCACTTCTGTCAAGTTCTTCACTCAAATCAGAGGGTAGATGCTGGCACCATCCTCCAGATTCAGCTGCTTTTCTTCACCAAGTTTCAAATATAGCATCTAGAAATTTTTATTTTACCTCCTCCAGTAAGGCCATCTGTTCCCATAGCTTTCCCTCAAAACACCTGGCATTATCTTTTTCTGAATTTCTGGACTTCTACGTTCTTGGGTTTTTTGGGGTTTTTTTATCCTGTTTAGGGGGAAATAAAGATTTGAAAATACACTTTTAAGAAAAGCAGTACACATATCTCTTTCATTGCATTTCCCCTTCGTCATGCAGGAAAGTCACAGGCCATTCTGGGTGAATCCAAAAGTCCATTTCACCTATAGTCCTGCCAGGATCAGATGCCTAATGAAGATGCTTTACAAAGTGAAAAGGAAATGTGTCTTAAAATTGAGTGACAACAATTCCTCAAAGCTCAAACACAAGATTATTTTATTAAAATTGAGTTCTTAGAGGAAATGGCTTCATTCCCTTTCTCCATAGCAAGCAATCTTGGCACACTGCAACAAAGTATTCCAGAAAACTCATCATCTTAACACAAATATATTATTACTTAAATAACTAAAGGCCTTGATTTAAAACCACAAATTCACAACCTGGAAATACCCCACAAACTCTGATTTTGCAGTTGCATGACAGAGATATGAATGTTTGATGGATCTAAGAAGGGATTTGTGGTCTGGAGAACCCAGTGAAATTCCTTGGACTGTCTTATGCAGAATGTCAGACTAGACTCTGGTGATCACTTAAAATAGAATAACTTAAAACAGGTTCAGTTCCAGCAGTTCCTGAAAGGTCTGGTAAGACTTAGTGAATTAGCATTTGGAAAGTTAGATCATATTCATGCTTCAAGGAGTCATAGTTTCTCTTCTGCAGCCTTTTTTTTATGTGTGAATAACCAGGTATGAGTAATGTTTCTTGACCAGCAAATGGATATGCATTCAAGACACCTGAACTGCACCTGCTCCTCTACAGGCTGTAAATTTGGAAGATGGAAGACTTCTTGGCTGGCAAACTGAAAAGTTTTTGATCCAGTGGCTGTCCCATCATCAGTACCTTTTTCACGTTACACTTCAAGTGAATCTGCCTGAAGTACAGACTTATTTCAGAGATAACATTTGGGACCAGTGAAAAATGCCTGGCTGATCCAGTTGTATAACTTATGCCAGCTACAGAGACAACCCCTAAGAAATTTTGTTACAATCTTGTGCTACAGCACTTCTAAAAAGAGGGAAGGATGCTCCAGAGCCAAGCCCCATCAAACCGATGTCTTTAATACATCATTTTAAAGATAAAGCACTGAAGTAATTTATAAACTGTCTGTCACCAGTGGCTGAACACCACCTTCTCTCTAAGCAAGCTGAATTACACTTGAGAAAGTATGTCCTGGCTGAGTGCTGAATATCATTCAACTTGCTGAAGTTGGGTTTGAAAGTGATACGGGCACAGATGCAGTGTTCAAAGGCCAATCAGCTGTGTCTGACACCATATACCACCAGATGCTTTTAGACAAAATACAGTACATGAAAGAAAATCAATGCATAGTATGACTGATGCAATTTCTATCTAAAAAAGAACAAAATTCCCTGTAATCAACAATGATTTCTATGTTGAACTTTGCAAAAAGCAGAACCGATAGTGGAGACTACAGTATGACCTATGACATGGAAAGGTGCTTGAGTCTGTATCATGCAACATCTACATGAACAACCAAAACTACATTCTCATAGCAGAAGTTTTATTTCTGCAAGCAATGTTTGTATCCCTGCCCAGATTAAGGGCTCCACTTAAGTCCAAACCATATTTATGCCCATGCTCCTCAAGTTCTCAGATTACACTACCAAAACCCAATTACACACCAATCTGACAAAACAGCATGTGTCTTTTTTATTTTTTTCTTGCTGAAATTAAAAGTCCAGTAAACTTAGTGTAATTTGGAACAGGATATAATTTGTCCGGTGTTGCAATCCTGTTTATTTTGTGAACAACTACACTTGCCCTCTCCAGGGACTTAATATGAAAACAAGAAAGGGTCGTTCATGCAGAGAAGTTAGTCGGTGTCAGGAGAAAGTTGCTGGCAGATTACTTAATACCTTAGACTAGCTGAATGGAATAAACTGCCTGGGCTTTGTGGGATCACTCCATAGAAAACCACAGGCAGTGTTGTGAATAAAGTGGAATCCATCCGACAGATTGAAGGCTGAGGTACTGACTTCTGGGGCATGCTGCAGCTGTTGACCAGCTGCTGTAAGATTTCCAACTACAATGGAACCATTTAATAAATCATCAAGGGTTCTGCACCCCATTCACTTTTTTCAGAAAAAAAAAAGACAAAATGAGCACTGACTTTTTCAAATGCCTACTTGAGAATTCAAGAGTAGACTGACCAGTCTGGAGATGTTTGAGTTATGTTCAGAAACTGTTAGTGGCACAAAAGAGCTAAATGAATATAATACTTAGACATGCCAACATTGGGAACCATAGATCAAAAATATCTTTATGTACCATGCCTCAAGAGCTGCTCCACAACTCCACAACTTGTTATGCTGCAAGTCATAACATGCAAATGATTTTGGTAAAACACGCAGTCACCCTAGAAGGAAATGGGAAAAAAACCCCCAGAATATCCTGGTGCTCAGAAGGTTTAGGTTAAAATGTGTTACTCTTCTATTCCCCTGTGCTATAGCATTTCAGTCAGCTTTCATGCTCCATATTCTAAGTAAGACACATGGAAAGATTTTCCAGATAAGTTCATAGAAATGAACATCAACAAAAATGATGCTGTCATGTATTAGATCAGCTCTTTCCACAGCAAGTTCAGCTATTTTTTTATTTTTTTTTTTTTAATTTTGGGAGATACCCGTTTAAATTTGTCAGGGAAAAGTCTTTTTCTCTGTCATTATATGGAGGACAAAGGACATTTGACAACTCACCCTCTGCACTGCATATTCCAGTTGGTTTTACAGGCCTTGATAAAGCAGATCTTGTACTTGAAAAACCTTTTGGTTTCCGTAGTGATTTCACCATTGGTAACAGGCAAATTCCCACCCAGACATTCACCCATTCCACCCCACCTCAGTAAGATAAGAGGAAAGAAAAAGGAAAACAGGAAAAAGAATACTTGTGGAATGAGGTAAAGTCAGGGAGATTGCTTACCAGTTACCACCATTGGCAAAACAGACTTGTCTTGGGAAAAATTAATTTATTGCTGATTAAAATGGATTGGGTAGTGAGAAATGACAAACAAAAATTACAAACATTAAAGCAATAACCTTTGTCCTCCATTTCCCATGCTCTACTCCCTTCTCTTTTACCCATGTCATGTGATGTAGTGGGGATGGAGAATGAGGGCTGCAGTCATTACATAACAGTTTGTCTCTGCTTCTCCTTCCTCTTCACACTTTTCCCCTGCTTCAGCATGGACTTCCCATGGGGCCCTGTTCTTCATGAAATATCCACCAGCTCAACCATGGAGAACCTCCTCCTCCTGCTCTGATCTTGGTATTTCCTCTGCTGTTTCTCCCTCTTGCTTTTTTGTGGGGTTTTTGTTTGGTTGGTGGGTGGGATTTTTTTATTCTTTTTTTTAATCTCTCCTCCTCTGCCTGTCCATCATTTTCGTCATTTCTCAAATATGGTTTCCCACAGATGACATCAGCTTTGCTGCTCGGCTTAGATGTCCCCTGTGTGGCTCCATTGGAGCTGCCCGACATGAGCTGTGTACAGCACAGGGGAGCCTTTGGTTTCTTCTCACAGAGGCCACCCTGTAGCCCTGAAGGGCCAATACCTGGCTACCTACACACAATATGGCTTTATACTGTAGTGTAATGTTGCTGCTTCCGTTGGAGAAACAGAAATCTGAAGGACTGAACTAGTATTTTGTAAGTGAGTTTCTGTTGTGTGAGGTGTTTTTAAAAGGAGTATCGCTAGCAAAATCGTTAATAAAATGCCAAATATATTTTGCAAAATACAGTAGTTTCTGTATTGTATAAAATACAAATAACTTCCAGGCAAATTCAGAACAAGGAGGTGAAATGGAGTCAGCAGTAGAATTCAGTGGAATTACATAATTGCAATAATTATTACCCTGTGATGGGAACACAGGTAAACTGTAGATGTGAAGAATTATTTTGCACCTCAATTGCACCTAGCCATTTGTTGGTTTCAGCTCCCACAGCACTGGAATGGGAGAGATCTTGGTGCTCCCTTGAGGAACAGCAAGATTGAGATCTTCCTTAGGTGGTTGTGGAAGAAGTTGTGGAAGTGCCTGATCCTGTACAGTACAGGATCAGATCCAGTACAGTAACAGAATAACAGTATACTATTTGTTAGTTTGAGTAAAAACATATTCCTCATGATGGTGCATTAAAAAATGGACCATAACAAAAAAGGTAAAACTCAGGCTCCATTTTTTATGGGTACTTAATTTATTAATGGGAGTAAATCCAAATTTCTTTTAATATAATTCCTGAATGTGTGCTCAGCTTGGGCCTTTACTTTAAAAGTTCATAATACATGACATACATATGTCAGGCAGTGACTTTGTAAATGTCAAGCTCTTGATGGAAAATAAGTCTTTCTTTGTTTATTCAACTTACCTTGTATGTCCAGCAGCACTCAGGACTAGATTTGTCCTGCTTAAGCCTTGCAGGTTTATCACAGAAATGTCTCAATTAAGAGCACTGTTGCTTTAAGGTTTTATTTTTTCCAAAAGCAGTGAAGAAGCTAGAAGATTGTAAACAACAATCATGCAGCCTGACTAAGAGCTGAGTCACCTTCAGATCTTCTTTTTTTTTCTTTTTCTTTATTTTCTGTCTGTAACAAGAGCTAAGGGCTATATTTCTAATGTAATCCTATTGACAGACAGATGAATATGAGATACTCTGCATAGCTGTGCTTATTATTTTGTCTATTGCTTCTTCTGCTGGTTGGCTAGGGAAGGACACTCTGCTTGATCTCATGAGGATGATTTTTCCCAGAAATTTTTAGGACTTTGGCATTAGGATAAGTATCTCCTTTTCTCGGAAGCTGTTGAGGAAAGGATATCACACGGGCGTCTTTAATTGATTTCACCTGATATCGGAAAATAGATTAAAAGTAGTAACATTCTGGGCACCAGCAACAGTGAATGTAAATTCTTGGTTGGCTGAGTTCTCTAAGTTTCTTAGAAGTCAGGATAGCTGAACACAGCAGAGAGAAACAGCTACTGAATAGTCTGTCAAGCAGACGTGGATAGAAGGCAAAGCATAGTGGGGTGATGCTTGCTAGTGGTACAGTTACTGTGTGTAACACCGTAGTCAGAGTGAAGCATTCTTGCACAGGAAAACTGTAGTGATTCATATGTGGTTGTGAATGAGTTTCTAATAATGCTCACAAATTCTCTGGAGTTTGCAAAGGAATTCTGGCATTGTTCATTAATAAAAACCAACACATTCCCTGTACTCCCTGCCCAGCACAAAGAAAAACTGATTTGACCATTATTAATAGAGCCCATAATGAAATTACTTGTTTGGGGTGGGCAGTAGAAGTAGTAACACAATAAAGCATAGGCAAATATAGATAAGCATTGACCTAGGAGACTAACTTTAACAAAATAAAGAATTGCTTTCCTCACAAGAAAAAAACAAACAGACAAACAAAAAATAACAAGAAGAAAAAAAAAACCCACAAAAAATCCCACAAACAACAACAAACAAGAAACCAAAAGTGGGCACATGTTAATTAAATTTGGCCAAAAAATCAAGGCTTCCTTGCTTTGCATGATTTATACATTTGGCTTCTGCATGATTTATATACTTATTTTTAGACCAAACCCTTTAAAACCCAAGCAATTGGAAGGAAAATTAGTGTAGAAACATCAAATCTTTGTGGTTTGCAAACAAACCTGCTCTAATAGGTCCATGTCTTTCCTGTACTGAGGACTCCAGAGCTGGATGCAGTACGCCAGGTGAGGTCTTACCAGGGTGGAGTAGAGGGGCAGAATCACCTCCCTTGACCTGCTGGTCACACTCCTTTTGATGAAGCCCAAGATAATGTTGGCTTTCTGGGATGCAATTGCACATTGCCAACTCATGTCCAACTTTTCATCCACCAATATCCCCAAGTCCTGCTTTGCAAGGCTGGTCTCCATCCCTCTATCCCTCCATCTGTATTAGTACCATGGCTTGCTCTGACCCAGGTGCAGGACCTTGCACTTGGCCTTGTTGAATTTGTTGAGGTTTACACTGGCCCATTTCTCAAACCTGTCAAGGTCCCTCTATATGACATCCCTACCCTCAAGCATCTCACCTATAAATACATAATTATTCACATTAACTAAATCATGTCACAGATAATTGCAACTTATTTAGTAGACCAGTAAGGATATCCATGAGGACCTTCATGTCCATAGTTTCATTAAAAGGGGATTTCCATAGATGGCTATAAAGGTGCTGTGTTCTTGTTTAGCATGCTAGTATTTCTTCAGTGTGATTTTTTTTTCCATACTGTCACTTAAGATCCATAAGACCATGAGTTGTTTGCCATGGCTCAAACCATTTCATCACTCAATTCTGAGTACAAGGTTGTTTTCAGGATCTTTGTCTGAACATGGGGTGACATCCCTTAAGACAAATTTTTAAAAAACACTGGTGGTCCCATACTGCTACTGTGAGTTTGGTTCCACAAGGTCTGCTTGCTGATGCTTTGATTGTCACATTGACAAAACTTTGTCTAACAGCCTGGGCAACAATAGTGGCTAATCACTGCCTATACTTTCACTGGGTATTTCAGTCATGTGAAATGACTGTGCATTGGCTTCCACATATCACAAAGAGGGTACAATACTTTCCCATGAATTATGCTTTTATTGAAGTGTATTCTGTTATTCCTGGATGTCCCAGACCTGCAGCTTCACCTTGAAAATACTGTTTAGCTGCTGGAAAATCTGAAGCTGTCAACAGAGTGGAATTAGAAAGAGCACACACGTAAATCTACATAATCCTTCAGAGGTTTTAAATGATCTCCAGTATTAACACCCCACAAATTGTCAAATCTCTTGAACTAGCAACAGGCCAATGGAAAGAGCAGGTTGGCAGTAGAGCTAGTCAGAAGTTTTCCAGCAGAGCAAATACCGATTTTTTTATCCTAAAAGGCTTCATTTGAGGCCTAGCTGGAATGAACATGTGTCAGTAACATAAATTAAGGCATGGCCTCACCTTTCATTCAGTGATGTTCTGTGTGATTTCCTGCTGATCTCAAATTAATTTGTCTAATAATTTGAAGTGATGTCTGAGCCTCCTCTAAAATGACAATTACTGATATGTAGACAAACTTGTTAACTTGCCAAAACTCCTCATGGTTGCATTCATTTATCCTGCAGAAACAAAAAAGATTTATTGGCATCTCTTTCTCTGCATAATGCTTGGGGCAGGAATTCTGTTATACTACTATTGACAAAAAGTTGAAGATTATGTTAGACTTTACTTGCTTGTCTCTTATGTGCCAAGGAATGCTTATGTATTGAAGTCTAAAGTGATATAAGAGATATTTAGAAAGAAGAGGGTTATTGTATCATCAGCTAATAATTAAGCAGTATGAATTGGTTCTGGCCAATTAGTCTGGAAGTGTTTTAATTTTCTAAGCCAATAGAACCTATCTATAGCATTCCATAATAAAACAAATTAATTAATTTAATTAACAAAACATAAATTCTAAAATGGAACATGATTTTGAGTGGGTAAGTACCCATGCCAAATGGTGTCTTATAACAATAAAATCTAATTCAACTGGTTGGCCAGATTATTCATATGGCTTCATGCTTTCCTACTTGCTGGCAAGCAACAGGCATGCTTGGTTACTTTGAAACTTCTGCTATGCGGAGAGATTGCCATTCAATTATAGAGAAACTCTGGTGTTGTGCCTACTTTTCTGTAGCATTTTTAAGCTTTTCATGTAAGACGAGAGCAAGTGCTTTATATTTGTCTGCCTTTGAAGAGAAAAATGCCAGAAAGGTGACAATGCTCCTGCTGTTAAAATCTAATGCAATGTCATAGACTCTTCTTTACATGTACTTGGTCCCAGAGGCTTACAAGCATGAACATGAACGAATTTGCTCAACCCTTGTCTCATGGGGTAAATCTATCTAGAGACATCAGACCACTAAAATGAATCTGCAGGAGCAAAAGGTCTACCAGGTCACTGCAGCAGTTCAAAACGTGCTGGTGCTAGTCCCAGTACAGTTACACCAAACCCAGAAATTACATGGATAAAATAATCTTCTTATTTTCACTTGCAAATTCTCAGTGATTTAAATTCATTATCGAACAGACACTCTTGTAAAGCTTTTTCTTGTGAGCTTGTCCCAGGTGCCTGATTGCAGTTATCAAACATACCATACTAAGTATTTATATAAATATATCATAAAATAATCAAATATGATGAGCTATTCCCTTTGTTCCTTTATGTTGATACACTTTTCACAAAATATTTAATATGTTTCTGAAAATGATGATGCCAGTGATAAAGCTAGTTTGCAGTTTCATAGATAATTTATGGAAGTTATAAAAAATGAACCAAATTGTCATAACAACATGACAATGTGAACATTCATGTTTACATAGTGTCCACATATAATACAAATACTGAATATTAATATGAAATGAGAATTTATAAAATTTGCAATAAACATAATGTAGAAAAAATAACAACTTGATAAAATCTCTGCTTATATTGCAACCTATAAACAGATTTTACTTTATGAATGGCTTTGACATTTCCCTTAATGTGTATTGTTTTATATCTTTAACCACAAATCGTGGTATATTTTAAATGTAAATTAGATCATATCTACTCTGTTTCTCCTTTCAGATAAATAGTCACTCTAATTCAAGGGAAGGGAAGAAAGTCCATAGACAGCATTTTAAACGTACTTGGCACCTATTCATCCCAAGGGGTGCAAGTAGCAAAAAATGTCTGGATCAGATTTTGTCACTTCTGTTCTCAGGAGGTAGTGATTTGTTTGTTCAGTAATCTGTTGGCTTGCAGCAAACTGACACTCAGTCATTTGCCTAAATATAGGCATTTGTTGCTGTTTTGAGATACTCTGAGACATTCCCTTGGGGCAGGCAGATGGTATGCAGGACCTGTGGGAGACCTACAACTTCATGATGCTCCTCTAGAGCAGCAGCTATGGCCAGGCAGCAACCCAACAGGGTATCTCAAATAACACTTGATACTTACTTTTAGTCAAGGAGATCACACCTATATTGATACCCAGTAATAGAGCTCTTCTGAGGCCAGCCTTTGCACATAATCATTGCCTCAAAGTGATGACAGAGGATGTAGTGTCTGTGTGCTATTTGTTAGTCCTGGTGACATCTTCTCTGTAGTTCACTGATATCTGGAGAAAATGAATGAATCATGAGGCCTGTGCCTTTACACCATGCTAATACCCTGAGAGTATTACAGTTATAATACTTGAACCTTGCTGATTTCAGTAGTCTATTAATTACACTACTAGCATCTGGGAATGAGGCCTGAGGTTTTTGTTTTCTTAGCAGCTCCAAGCCCACTTCTTGTACAACCTTTTGCTAAGCAATGCCCTTAGGCATGCTGAACTGCAGGTTTAGGTAGCAAATCAAAGCTAACACAGACCAGCAGTTGCCTGTATGCATCAACAGATTTGAAGCTTTGGGTCAAAATCAGAACATTGTGTAGCACTAGATAACAGCTTATGGTTCCTCCTCAAAGGTTGGAGAGAAGCTGAATGTCACTTCACAGCAGAATTGCTCTTGGGTATCTCCATCTCTATCTCTCTCTTTCCTTCTCTTCATTAACTGTGTAGGGATCCCAGAAAATTGTAATCCTGAAGTTAGGTACCCCATAATGTTTTTTAAATTTAGATGAGAGAAAAGTAATCCTTATAGACTTGATTTCTGCATTATATTTAAGAAATAATATTACGTAAATACATTGCTACTGGTCTCATGACCTGTTAAGTGTATGAAAGCGAAGATTAAGTACTGTTTAAGAGTTTAGGCATTTTTATTATTACTAACAGGAATATGAATTTTGGAATTTTTTAAATGTAAATATTTCAGCTGGATGTTGTAATCAATGTCTTCTAAGGTGCACAGTACACATGCTTTTTATTGCTTGCTTTGTAAATCATCCATATATTTCCATGGCTGAGGGTATCATAAAAATAAGTGCTTTGTGTAATATTAAACCTTGAAATAGTATTCAAAAATCTCTAACCTTCAAAAACACTGCAGAGGAGCAAATGACTGAATTCAGTTACATGGCAAAAGGTCCCATGTACCTTTACCTACTAAATCCTGCACTAGTAAATGAAACACTAGTGAAATCTGATACCACTTTCAGACTCCTTCACTGTGCAGTTCCTGGTATACTTCTTTCCAAAGATAGATCCTATGCAACTTGGCTCAAAGGGAGAAAAGGTAATTTTTACTTCTGATAATTAATTTCTATGCCTGAATTTTATCTTGCTTTCAGTCTAAGTGGTGTGGCTGCTCACAGCTTGTTACTTTTACCATCTATCATGTAAAATTGAATTAGTTATTTTTATTTATTTTTCGTTAATATTGTCTGTGTCATGCGCTATTCATCTCCATCTTAGAAAGCCAGGGCAAAATGACACACAATTAGACTTTCTTTTAATTTACAGAAGCTTTCTAAAGGCTGAAAAACTTTCAGGCGCAAATCAGACTATCTGCAGCAGTCTTTGGCTTATTTCTGTCTTGACAAGTAAGAACAGATCCATGGCAATCAATTCAAAAGGTATTAGAGCCATTATTGGTTGTAATTATCATGACACCTGGGTCCAGATTTGTTAAACAATTATTAAAGGCATCACCAGTGTGCAAAGGTTTTGTTAATCATCGATTTTATATCAGTAAGTGTTTAACGGATTTTGTGACTCTTAATATGAAGCTGAGTGTCTTTCACTGACAGAAACATTAAAAACAAGAATTAAAATTAAAAAACCTGTTATCATAGAGAATAATCAGGAGTAAAGAATTAAGGTGAAGACACCATTGTCCTTTTTAATATTCCAGGGTTTGAAATCAGAACTAACTTGTTTAAAAAATGTCAGTGTTTGTTATATACTGAAATAGCTTTCTGCCAAATAAAATATATGCAACAGGATTTATAGCAAGCGATTAAGGAAGGGGCCTTGGAGTCTTCTTTTTCTTAACGCTATATGTGTGCTTTATTCTTATTATTAATTTTTTACTGTGACCCTGAATTTCAGAAACTGAGCATGTACCAGTCCCTATTCCTTCCTATTGTTGCCCCCACCATGGGGTCAGGGAAAGATAGTAGCAAAGCAAGTTTAGAGTATTTTGCCACATTCTCTCCTTCTGTGGCACCATGAGGCTTTGTTCTGGACATCTCTGTAAGGGATTTTGCTCCAGGCTAATCTGTGTTTCTGTACTGAGTGATTAGAAAAATTGGTTTCTAAGTTGAGCATTGAATGCTTAACACTATGAATATACCCCCTTCTTCTTCCCTTCTGCCTCCCTCGTACGCTATTTTGTTCAATATGTTACTGCGTATGCTGTGTTTGGCCTAAAACTGATGCGTCTATTGATCTTCAGTGATGATGAATGGAACGATGATGATGAATGGGCATCCTACAGAGATTAAAATCATTACACCTGTGGAAGATCAAACCTTCATACGTCAGGGAACTGAGGTCTTTTAACACCTGTCTTCTACGCAGTCTTGACATGCAGTGCTACCTGCCTTGAGCAGTGGGTCACAGTCTTTTATTAGTTAACTTCTCTTCCACCCTTTTGATCATTTTGACCTATTATATGCCTAGTTAAAACTGGTTTCCTGCAGTTCCCATAGCAGAGATCAAAAGGTGCGTTTCGTATCTTATGTGCCTAGCACAATCATCTCCAGCAGCAGTCCTGAAGCCAAACAAGCTGATGTGCAGGTCCCTATAGCTACAGTCACAGACTGTGCATTCTGGTGGATGGACAGAGAGATATTGCTTTATGAGGGTAAAGCACACACTTCTCATCATTTGTTGTGCATGTGTGATACAAAATGTCTGTAATGAGGCCTTTCTTTGGCCATATCTACCAAAAGGAATGTGAAGCATAGATCTAGGGCCCAGCAGTTTTGTTGTCACAGATTTAAGAGAGTGAACCTAAAAGTCAGATGAAAAACCTTGAGAGTAAGAGATAATAGCAAGTAATGTGTTTCTAACCTCTGGTTAGTCAGCAGAGAGAAGTCATATGGAACAGCTTTTGCAGCACTGACCAAAGAAATCCAGCTCTGAAGAAGAAATAGTAGTAGCGATATTTCTGTCTTGTAACTACTTTTAACTAAAGGTCTAATAGATGTGGAAAATATAAAAAAAAAAAAAAAAGAAAAGAGCAAAAAATGTCCACAAAATGTAAATAAACCACATCTGTATTTTGTATCATCTCAGAGGATGTTTCTTGACATCACCCACTGTACCTTTTTCTGTAGTCTTTTCTTTTTTTCTTATTTCCTCATTTCCAGGTGGTTGTTGTTGTTGTTATTCCAGTTAACTTCATTCCTTTTCCAGTTTTTTCCTTCAGAGAAGCAATAAGGTGCCGGAAATAAGTAATGCAGCTGAAACTGATGGTGAGCTGAGTATCATGGGAAAAAAATGATCCTGCATGTATGAGCTACTTCACAGCAAAACACATTAATTGTCAAAATGGAGAGTAGGAGAGAAAAAGTGTGAGTCAAAATTGTAGAAAATGTGTGAATCTAAATGCCTGCACATTTATATCAAACTGATTAAACTGCATAGCTCCAATGAGAAGCGGTGAAAATCCTTGCATGAAGAGAAGGCTTGGTCCTTCCAGTCATCTATGAAATAATCTCCAATTGTCTTGGCCTATGAAATTTTTTAGCAGTTCATCGACACTGTCTCTGTGTATGTATATATACAAATATGCAAGATACATGTATGTGTATATGTACATATATACACATGTACATATATGTATATGTATATACATATATTCAAAAATGTCCCTCAAGAGGGATACAGTGGTCTGGATCCAACTGCTCTTCTGGATTGGGTTCCAGAAGGTATCATCTCCTCACCATTTATTCTGTCACATATAGAACCACCCTCTCTTCCATGTGAAACCGCTTGAAAAAATCACAAAGGTCCTGGACAATGTTGAAGCAGAATTTTGATAACTAGTATATATCTCTCATAAGAGAGGTAAAGGGGTGACACTAGGACTCTTCATGCAGCAGTCTCCCTTTCTTCTCTCCCCATTGTGCTGAATTCAGCTGAGCTGCTGAGAGGGAAGTTGTAGTTCAAATTATTTGTCCTAAGAGTTTTTTTAGTGTGCCCTTCTCTATGTATTCCACATTTATGTGAGCAGTATAAATAAAAATAATTCATTGTGTTAGAAACAAAACATGGCTTACTGAAACTAATCAGAAGATAGGACTAAGGATGGAAAGAATTAGATGAGATTATATCTTTATCATATCTTCTTAATAAGTAATCTGCAAATCTAAATAGCTATTCATTTGCTATTATGTACCATGCAAAATGGCAGCAGTATCTACAGTGCAAGGTTTGCTAGTTGTAAATTCACTAAAGCAGAGAGAGAAAATCCAGACAGGCTGTTTAACCTATTTGACGTTGTTTACCTTGAAAAAAAAAAGCTGAAACATTTTCCTACTTAAAAAAAAAAAAAAAAAAAAAAAAAAAAAAAGTAAGTAAGGACCATTTAGAAAAATGTCCCACTAAAATTACCAAGAGCTGATTGACCCACTACATTGAAAAAAACACCACATTTTGAAAAATAGAAATGCATAAGAATTGTACTATACAGGATCCAAATCAAAAGTAATTGATTGAAAATTTTCAAGCATTAGAAAAATAATTCCATCGGAAAGTATCTGACCTATCCAAATTGGATATCCAAATGGATATGACATTACTTAGCCTTATCAGTATGGATAAGTCAGGATGCAGTAAAATACATACTTTCACCAAAAAGGAGTTCATAGTGAGGACAAGAATGCCACTTCTGTGTAGTACTTCTGTTGAAGAAAGTGACAGAAACCCGTTGATGCACATTTGCAATCATAGTGGATTGCACCATTCTAAGGAAAAGAAACGCCCATGCCTAAGGAAGATAATTACATTAGACATTATGTTTGAGTACATCACATAGGCAAACAGTGAAGCAGTGGGAGTAATACAGTTGGAGAACACCTACAAGTTCAGAGTTTTAGCAACAATGATACTGTCTGGTTACAAAACAGAATAAGGAGAAGGAAAATGATGAAGCAAGCTTAAACGCCTTGGTACTACTGTTCTGGTAACTAATATCTGCCTGTATACCGTTTCTGGAAGAAATCATACTAACATTTACAGCTGACACTGAAACTGGATGAGTGACATTCTAGACAAAAACTATAGGAAAAGTCTACCTTTTTGAACAGCAGAAATATTGTCTGCATCAATGAGACTGGCAGGATGTGGACAGCCTCAGTAATACACAATGGGTGAATGAAATGTTAAATGCAAAGTGAAGAAAAAACATCAAAAGGAAAACTGTTAGCAAACCAATATTGAGTCTTGATACTAGAATCCATAGAAAAGCATTGTGCCCTGAAGAAAAATAAGAAATGGGTTTTTTTAAATGAGTCATGTAGTATCTATAAGATTGTTGCAGATTCAAGACTGCTATGCCATATGCAAACAATTCTGCATGTCACAATGTCTTCCAAAGTCTGAAGGGAAGGAGGACACACTGCAAAGCTCACAATCTTCCAGTGGAGGAAGGAATCAATTGGGGAGTGCAACTCAGCAAATACAGTAAAAAATAGGAAAGTCCAAACATGCACCAATCCTTGGTAAAACAAAACACAGTGGAACAAAAACCAGCAACCTGTCCACCTTGGATCCCACAGACAAAATTTATTTACTGTTTATGATGAGTCTGGAAAAAAAGGTCAGCAATTTAGTTATTTTCAGCACTCTTTTCTGAAGATGGTGCTTTATCACAAAAAAGATACATGAAATAGAAATTTAAAAGTCCATGACACCCAAAGATACCATCCATGGCTCAGTAAGCCCCAGTGCTGGGGGCTGGCAAGTATCATGGTCTGCTTATCCTTTTATATTGCTCCCTAGGTGTCTGCTGTTGTGCACTGTTGATGATGGGAAATAGACCATTGGTCTGACCCAGTCTGGCTGATTTTTTGTGTACATGTAGAGAGTATTGGCACCAATGCAGAAATAATTATTTTTTAATTAAAAAAAAAAAAAAAAGCTTTTCATTGTCATTGAAAGTAAGAATGTTCATTAAATTTCTTCTACATACATGGTAGAATACCAAGACCTGTAGCACATTGCAAAATCTTAAAGAGCATTCTGGACAACGCTCCAGCTTCTGCACCACCACAAATTCTGTACACAATTTTAAAGCCACAGAGAGATGCAAGTTGAAGGTGAACAGAAGACATAAAAGTAAATCCTGGAGCATGACTTTTTTTCCTGTAGTTTCAAAGAAAGAAATTAGCCATCAAAATGGCTTGGGGAAATTACAGTACATGTCACCACAAACAAGATTTTGAGCAACTTTCTTAGAAATAAGAAACTTAGAACAATGCAAAGAAGCTTTCAAAAAACATGCCAAGGTTGGTGTGTCTGTCATAGGCATAACATCTTTACCTTTGTTCTGGACACAGAATTTTTAAAATATAAAAGCAAAGTTGACAGAGTAGTGCTGAAGATAAACTACTTCCAGAGAAAATTATGGCAACTCACAGTCTGTTTTGCTCACTGTCCAAAGTACTACCTTCTCTCCAATACCCCAAGCCTTCTTGTTATGGATTCAGTGAGAATCCCAAGAAAGGTGGAAACAGTATGATCTGCAACAGTGCATCTCAGAGCAGCAAAACACATCTCCCCTTTTGTGTCAGAATTTGGGGGTTACACACTATGGCACTTTTCTCAAGGGCTCTCTCTGAACTCCTCTATCATCCAGATGTATGGCAGCTTGGGACATTCTCATTCCCTTCCCTCGCTGCTTCCGCCTGTTTAGGAAGAAACCAGGAAACTGGAATCTTGGTCTGGCTCTTTGTAGTCCAAAACTGAGGGTCTTTCTGTAGAGCACAGTGCAATTCTGTACCAAAAATGTGATTCTAAGTATTACATCAGTTAAAATTTTAAAGATTTACCTTTGACTATGAAGAGATGTAAATCTAGCACTGCAGGGGGCATGTTTTAGAGAGGTAAGAATTTTATAAAGGTGAAGTAAGAAACTGAGGTGAAAAAGCTTCATCAGATACAAGACACAAAATGCAAAAGCTTGAACTACTCCAATAATGAATTTGAATGAAATAGTAATAGCGATACATTTTCAGATGAACTGTTCATATTTCACATTAGTGAATATTGTAAGATTCCTGAAGGGTTAATAACAGATAATTTATTTCAGAAAATCTTCTAGATACATCAATTCAAGCTGCCATATCAAATTCATACTATTTACAGTTTATCAATCTATCTTTAAAAGTCTGTGAAGATAACAAAGCTCTTCATAGCTAAAAAACATAGTTAAAATAAGATTCAAAAGATTGCTCGTGCTTAGTAGGGTTACAAGTGAAGTTAATTGAGAAATTAAAACAGGAGAAAAAAAAAAAGGGAAGAAAAAAAGTGAAGGAAAGCCATCCTTTTGGCTGCCTTTAGCTAGAATATCACGATGCTTCTTAGAGTGCTCCATCAGGAGTGAACTTTACTGAAGGAAGAATAAAATCTTCAGTGACAAATACCTAACAAGCTTCTGCAGCCAAAGAACTGTGCCTGCCAAGGAACTAGAAGAGAAGGGGGGGGGGAGGGAATGAGGGCAGGGCGGGGGGGGGGTGGAGAGGGAAAATTACAAGCAGGGAGCAGGGTTACCCCAGTTGTAAAGGGAAGAGAACGTGAGACTGGAAACCGGATGTGAGTGGCAGCCTGCCAAGGCAACAGTTACGCCATCTGCAGCAGGGTCAGAAGTCAGAGCCATCCTTGAAAGTAAGCCCCATGGAAGATATCTAAACAGAACATGGGAGGGCACTCTCTTTGCTTCGGGAGGATATCCAATATGCTGCTGACAGTCTTCCTGCCAGGGCTGCACGCAGGGACAGTGAGCGGCGCGGGTGCCCCTCCGCCCTCTCGCGAGGCACTGACACACAGCATGTGGGGTGCTGCAACGGGTCCCTAGGATAGGCTGCGGGTGGCTGCAGTCCTGGAGCACCTTCTGCCCTCTGCTATGGGATAAACCCTCTTCAGTCTGGTCTGAAAATGGGGCAAAATGGCACCAGCATATGAAGGGGCTTGCTGGCAAGCACAGCACAACAGCAGAGACGACCCAGCTATAAAAGGCATTGCCTGGAGGGCAAGGGGGGAATGGAACCTTAAGAAGCACCGTGCTTCAGTGGCAGCCATGGAGTAGGTGTGCCACACATGGATCTTGGGCTTCTCTCTTTGCGGAAATGGCAGAAATAGATATAGAGATTCTGAATTATTGCCAGGTTTTCTTTCTCCCCACTCCTACAAAAAATAAATATTGGAAGATGTAGCATCCAGCAAACCTTGGCCTCTGGTATGTAATCTGTGTCAAATGACAGGGACAGCAGAGTCTAGC
This sequence comes from Strigops habroptila, assembly GCF_004027225.2. NCBI lineage: Eukaryota > Metazoa > Chordata > Aves > Psittaciformes > Psittacidae > Strigops > Strigops habroptila. The sequence continues at coordinate 59,602,319 of NC_044278.2, forward strand.
TTTACTAGTACTACAGTTTATCATGCCTAGAAGCCAGCCCTATGGAAATATTTTACCTTTTTTTTTTTTTTTTCTTTTCTCTCTCCCCTTCTCCATTTTCTCTGTTGTGGGGTTTTGGTGTTTTGTTTTTTTTCTCTTTCTGTAAGTGTATAAATATTCTGTCTCATTCCAATACAGTGTTACAGGAGGCATACAAGGAGGGGTCTTGAAACATTTCTGTTCTAGTAATCTTCTTCCAGAGAGAAAGAACAGGGCAAAAGGCTAGTGAGAAATTTATTGTCTAGCATGCAGTGTGTAATTACCATAACTTACAATGAAAAAAAAAAAAAAATCCACATGTTGGTGTGTTTGATTTAATGCCATCAGAAGTGTAAGGTTACATGAAATAAATGGCTAATTGGGTTAATTTAATAGCAGGTTAATTCTTTCTTTTATTTTGTGCTAAAGGAACATTAAAATGGTACAGTTTTCAAGTGGTCTTGGAAAAGTAAAGTAGAGTTTCTTGATAAAAAAAAATATAGTGTTCCTACTGCTAGGTTTATGGTGGGAGTTACTGGCATTCTTCCAGTTCACCGCATGAAAATTTAAGCTGCCTGTATAAGTACAGAATTTAGTGTTGGGTCTTAAGGTTTTGGTTGGCATGTTGCCAAAGATGTTATGTATTTAGCTGGGAAAATTGCCTAGAAGTTAATTGAGAGGAAAACACTAATATACATCCTCCACCACCTTAAAAAAATGCTGTGGATATGCATATGTTGCTGATCCTTGATAAGAAATGAGTATTTGCAGTAAAGAATTAGTTTAAAATTGGTCCAAAATTTGGCTAGATTGAGTTTTTCAAGCCTCTCCATTCACTATATCCACAAGTAATATTATTGTTTCCCTTCTCTTTTTAATCTTCCTGCTTGCAGCATCCTTAGATGGGCCAACAGTGGGCCATGACATGACCATGGTCGTCTTTGGAGTGGGCAGAGCTGAGGCGCAGCAGCTTTGTGTCCCTTTCAAGTGCTAGGTGAGAGTCATTCTTCCCACATTACAGAGTGGGCATTCACACTCAAAAGGCTTAAGAGCAGCAGATAATTTTTTCCTGCTATGCAACCAGGCACACTGCACGCTATCACCTAGCAGAGCATCGCAGGAGCAGCACGTGCCTGGAAAAGCCCCATTGCGCAGGGTGGTGAGACCTCAGCAATTCATCGGTTTTTCATATTGCCAGAAAAATGCGGATTTTTTTCATTTCAGTAAGTGAAACGATATCTTTAAACAGTACTGAGCCAGTCTGCAGCAGCAGAGTTTAAATGGTTAATGATCACATCTGTAAGTAGGCTCCAAATCAGACAATAGGCTACCTTTTGGAGCAAGGAGACTGGGATGCAAGAGGCACAGGAAAACAAAATTAGGAGCTACGCTGAAAGCGAATGAGGAAAAGGCTTTCTTCCAATTGTGACCAGCTGTCTTCTTTTGTACACCCACTGGATGCTCCTAATGCACTGGACTAGAAGAGACATGAGCAAAGTAGAAACAATGACATTTTGCTACAGTATGAATTCCCTCTCCCTTCACTTAATCCTGTTCTTATTGGGGCCTTGTGCTGAAAGCTGATAATTTTGATGGCCCCTGAATAAAGCCGGTAGCTTGAATTCCTGCCACCAGCCCCTTTATAATGAATAGGGCTAATGAATGCTCATAAGTGGTAGGAATCTGTGACCAGCTGCATCAAGGCAGGTAATACAGCTTGGATTTAATTGGGAGCAGGTATTGGAAGGCTGTATTACTTTAATTGGTGAGGGGGTTTTCTAAATGGAAAGGACAAAGTATAATGGACAAATTGTGCTGTACAATAGCACTTAAGCTGGGATTGTATGCATTCGTTAATCTGTTGAGGAATGAGGCAATTCTAAACAATTTTCTCAGTGAAACCAACTCCAGAAAGCTTGTCCCTTTTGTTCTCCCTTGGGAAAATGCAAGATTGAAACAGAAAATACCTTTACCAAGGCAATCATTTGCCACGTGTGGAAAGCGGATACAGCTGTAAACTATGAAAGAGGGATCTTTGTAGTACAATAAAGGATGGAAAAAGAGATAAAGCTAGGGATAAGAGTGGGCCTGTCACTGCATCCAAAGGAGGAATAAAGTGATGACATTTACAGTGACAGATGAGACTGTAAAGAGAACTCAGGACAATTTAGAGAGGGAAATTTGATATTTAAAAGAAAGGGCTCTGATAATTAAAAGTAGCATTACATTAAACTGTTACGCATGTCATTAGTGACAGAAGGGAACTGGTGCCTTTTGAAAAGTTAATGATTCGCACAGACCTGCTCTTGAAACTTTGTATGTAGTAAAGTTCACTTGAACACAGCATACTGTATGCAGCACAGCATAAATTTTCTCTGTGTTTCATAGTGGGAAATAAGAAAGTTATATGATAATATGGAAGGTGTACTGTAAATACCATATGCCAATGTGTGTACAGTGTGGGTGTGTATGTGTAGAATCGATGTACACTGGAGGTCCAAGGTAGAGTTGAAAACCCAGCATATATAAATATTGTCAAAAATGCTCATTCTGTGGAATCCTTGGAAAAGGCAGGGTGTCTTTTTCTCAAGGCACAGGTTCACACATTTTATTTTTGCCTTGTTTGTGTTTAGCTAGATCTGTTCAACCTAGTGTGCCTATGGCAACAGAAGACAGCTTAAAGAGTAACCTCTAAAGGTAGAGTGTATTTAAAGTGAAACAGCACAGCACATACAGCCAATTTATGTGAACGTTGCAGCTGTAATGGGTTAAGAGAGCATTTGTAAATGAGTTCTAGCAGAGCTTTTGCTCTGGTAAACTTCATTACAGATGGGAAAACGAGAAGGATTATTTGTCCCTCAGAGTTCATGTAGGCCGGGCAGTGGGAGGAGAAAAACAAAACGAAGCTGAAAGTGAGTGTTGAATGGGCTTTCCCAGGATCCCCAGGATCCCCAGGTGGGTTTCATGTATTGCCTGATGCTGAAAATGAGACAGATTCAGCTTTCTGTACTGGTTATAAAGGCTGAATTATCTTACACTTACTATTGTTCATGACTAAAAGTCAATACACAAAGCTGCAGCTTATTTCAGAAATTCTTTGTCAGTAAGAACTATTTTGTGTTCCTCAACATTTTTTCATTTTTACAGATAAGGATAGAATGTGGTCTCAAGCTCACAAAATATTTATATATATGTGTAAGGTAAATTCTAAATTAAAACTGACATGCAAGAGTAAAATTATTAAATTCTAAAAAGGAGCATGAAGTTAATACTTATCCATTTGTGTGAAGATGAATCAAAATTGTTTTTTGCAGAAATCTGCAGTTACCACTGGGTGAACTGTAGCAGAGTTTGCCTGAAAGTAGATGAGGTACACAATAAAATAATCTATGACAGGAAAACAAAATGATACACAGGACTACCAATGTGATGAGCTATCATTTCCTTAGCTCTCTAAATAAGATGTTTGAACAGTGACAGACACAGACGTATGCAGCTGGAAAATAACTTAAATTTAAAAATAAAGCATTATTTATGGGATCTGAGCAGATTCCTGTGAAATCCTAAAAAGGTGTACTGGTCAATCACTAAAAGAGTCCCAGGATCAATTCAATGCAATTATTATGTTTATGTGATATGGAGAAAATAAGACAGCCTAATGTCACCTTGCTTCCTGTCATATAACATGTGTTATCCCTGTAAAGCATCTCTATCCCTAATCATATGGCATTAAAAAGTATTCAGGGAAACTAACCTCACAGAAGAAAAAGGAGTTTCTTTCAAAACCACCTGTGTTCCTGATCTTTACAAATAAACAACAATAAGAAAGTGCAGTGACTTCAGTAGTCTGCTTGAATGTTGTTAAGGAAGGTGGAACCACAGACTCTACAGAACTACAAATTATCCAGTCCCTCTGAGGGTCAGATAAATATCTAAACACAAAGAAAAAAGAATCCTTTTCTTCTTTAGCCTGAAGAGAAATATCCAAATTTCATTAAAGTTTGTATAGCTTGCTTTCTGTCTGTGTGTGTGCGTGTATACATATTTGTGTATGTGTTTGAAAGAAAACAAAAAAATTATTCAGATATACTAAACTTTGAAGCTAGTTCTGAAAATAGTAGTCCTGCCACAGAGTTTCATTATCTATATCTGCTTGCTACTGCCATTAACTTCTTATTCTTCAGACTAGATCCTTATATTCCCTGTATGACCTAAAGAAACCTTAAGGAAAACAAAAAACAACAGTTAATTTACAAATTGAGAAAGGTCAGAGATCAGTATGCATTGGCACTGAAGTTCTTTAGAAGATGTGCATGTGTTGTTTCTAACGTTTCCTAGTTAAATGTGCATGAATTGTGACTTTGAAAAGACAATTCTGTGGTCTTTGGAGTTAAGAGTTCTCCCTGGCACCCAGCCTTCAGAGCAAAGCTGGAATGCAGCGCTGCATGGCCTCTCTGACACGCATTGAAGCCACCACATTGTTTCAGAGTCTTAAGCAGCTGCTTTGTGGTAGTAATAACTGTTTATTACTCATCTGTGTTAGGTAAGGTTGGAAGAGAGGAACTGACACACAGTGGTTGCTTGTACTCTCGCAAGATCTCAAAACAGATGTTGCCACGCTGCTCTGTGGCCCATGAACATCAATAGAGTTCTTCTGTTTCTGGAACACCTACGGTTTTCTGTGCAAATTGGCATACAGGGTTTCTGACTTATGATTGCTACTCAAAGAAAAAAATTTGTTAATTCATAAATTAAGTATATGAAATAACTTCCTGAAAGAGTATCCTTCATGAAAATTATTAGACTTCCTGTGGGATTTGATGTGGGAAGGACCGAGAGGAGACACTGCTGGTAATAAAAATATGTGGTCTGTATGTTGGAAGAACTTAAGGACACAGTCCCCTGCATGGGCAGCTTAACACTTTTTGTATTCTTGTGCCACTGTTTTTGGAAAAATTGATGGGTTTGACCTCCTTGTTTTGACAGCTACTCCTTAAAGGTCAGACTATTGTCTGCCCCTTCCACTAGTCAGCATGATTATGTGACTGAGTGAGTAACTTCTGAATGCTTGTTTAGCTGCAATTTCTGCAGCTGGGGCAGCAGCTTCCATACAATACCCATCATGTCTGGGTTGCATGGGGAAAAAGGCATGGGAAAATGGCAATCTGTGCCCTCACCAGGATCGCAGCTGACAGTCTGCTGACAGTCCAGCACAGCAAGAGAAGTAGAGTGCCTAAACTGATCCCTGATTTGATTCCCAGAGCCAGGGTCCACTCAGCAGTCTACCCAATGAAGTACCACACCGCACTATCCCCAGGATAGGAATGTTTGCTAATGGCTCAGTTCATCTCAAGTGATTCTCTTTGTAAAGAAATGAAAGAAAGCTTCATGTGTAAAAGTTGTAGGAAAGAGGATAATTAAAATCTGAGGCACAAATGGAAAAGGAATCTATTGAATATAAATCAGTCACTGGAACTTACATCCAGGATTTTTCTCATTGCTACAGATCTTTGCAATTTTGCTATATTCATTTTGCATCAGGAAATTCTTAAGATGGATGCATACTCTTTCTGCCTTAACATACGTAAGATTAAAACAAAGGCGAGTTCATGAGGTAATGCATATTAGTTTATTCCTGTATCTCTTTATTTTCTTGTAGGTGGCAGAGGTAGACTTCCACAGCTTATTCTGATTACTTCTCTCCTGATTTCATAATTTCAAAATAAAGCATAAAATAAAGTAGATTGAGCTTTCCAGGATAGTTTTGGAGAGAAAGAAAGAAGCAGAGAATACCTTTGTACCATAGAAATGAGTTTTCTCTGTCTATACACATGCATTGAGACCATAAAACTAGATCCCATGTCAGTATGTAAACTGTTCAGGAAATGTCATATTTTGTGCAGTTGAAGAATGAAAAAAATGCAAAGGAGAATTCTTTTTTGGGAAGTACTCTTCTTGTCAATGTAGACAATGAAGCATAAGTAATTAGAGGTTAAAAAAGGAAAAGTTTTGTTCTACTTTAGCTCCAACAAGGGTAAAACTGAAGAAACTCTATAGAGGTCACAGGACTTGTACATAGTGCTTTGAGTTCATGAGGACCCAATCAAAATTTCTACACTGACAAATTTTGCTCTGCTTCAGTGTCTTTACTGGAGTTTGGAAACGTCTTCACACCTGTAGACCTATTAGACCCACACTCACTGTGCTTGAGCTATGAAAGTGTGCAGTTATGGATGTGGAAAGGAGGATGAAATATGCCCGAGTATGCCTGTGTAGTGTACTTTGCAATTTAAACTGGGGGAAGGCTCTGCTTACGTGAATGAAAGCTTATCAGCAGTTCAGCAAACTTACTGGGAACAGTTTACTTGTCAATACTACAAGGAAGGCTCTTAACAATTTACTTTCTTAGTAGATTTCTAGGACTTCCTTGTTTTAATTTTAGCTTTATCTTGCAATTTTATCTTCACTTGGCTTAAAAATAACTTTACAGTGCAAAAGTACAGCTGGTAACACTGATCAAAATATAAAAGAAATTAAAATCCCTATGCATTTTAGATGGGGTTTGGATTTTAGAATGATGTTCCTTTTTCAGTTATCATTGTAACAGAGTAAGTCTTGCTTTTTTCTCCTCATTAAACTCCTTCCCAGAAATAGAGGCATTCCAGACATAATACCGAATAAGGAAATAGTGTAGACTTATCCTGCCAACTTGTACCTATGACCTGAGAAGTGGAAAGGCAAAAACTACTTGAGAATCAAAGTAAGTGAATGAACTTTGGAAACCTGTGGGTATTCTGATTATGCAACCTGCCTTTGAATAAGTAGCCATTGCCATGTGATAGTAAATCAAGAATATTTGTCACCTCTGCTTCTAGTGATGTTGTAGGTGACATTTTATTTAAACCACTCTTAAGAGGCTTTTTTCCTATCTGAGTTGGTCTAAAGTCCTTCTCTTCCTACCAGGAAATTATTGTTCTGATTTTAGTTTCAATTTCCAGTTACAATAAGAAAGAGGTTTTTAACTTTTTGGCCAGCATAATTTATATTGTTTCCTGCCTGAGCTTTCTCAATCTAACTGTTGATTTTTTTAGTTTAGAAAAATTTTCTTTTTTTTTGCCCGCTACTTATGATAAGTTTTGAAGCTAACAGAATGATGCTTGACAGGAAAAGAAAGGAAAAAGAAAAAAAGGAAAAGGGGAAAAAAAAATAGAAAGAAGAAAAATGTGTAATAGTCAGCCATCTCCAATCTCCAAACAAGTAAGGGTTTTTGTAAAATGATCTCAAGTAGATCCCTTTTGAAATACAGTATCTGAAGTCCCAAGCATGGACTGTAATAACAGAACATTTTGATAAGCTCAACCACAGAATTAAGTTTAACACTTGCACTGTTTTTCTTCTTGCTCTTTTTTCCAATGTCTTGTAACTTGAGGAAAAAAATGTTATTTCTCTTCATGGCCCCTTATTGGTAGCAGCTAATCCTTATTCACTTAGGTGGACAGAAAAGGCTGGTGTTAAAACATACAATAGAGGTTATTTAAATTTGAGTAGGCATGGAGATGGTCTGTTGTTTGTGCTGTGCACAGGCATTCTGGAAACATGATTCATTGGGAGTATTTAGCAATAACAAATACACTTCATCGGGAAAAAGCATTAATCAGCAATGATCTTGCACCAGGACCCTCCAGTCTTTTCTGTGGCCAGCACATTCCTATCACAAGAGACACCTACCTTTCCTCTTAGTGCTGAACCACATCAGAAAAAGGTGTCTACTTAGAGTGGGAGAGAAGCTCCTTCTTGCTGTATCAATTTTTCTCCTTTTCTTTTTCAGTTTTTGTTTCTTTCTCTCTCCTCAGGTGCCATTTAGATGTACTTTCAATGTGAAAATTTTCCTGTTCAGAATCTTGGACGCTAGCTGAGCATGTACAGCTGGTTGTATTGGAGCCTACACGGCAGTTAGTGGCCAGCTGCTAATGTTTAGCACCAAGCATCAGCTTGTTTCAGCTAGTGTTCAATAGCCAATGCTTCACTCTGCTGGAAAGCTGAGTGCTATATACTCCAGTTCTGTATGGCTACATATTTATCTTGCACATTTCTTACAGCAAAACTCACTGGTGTGTTTCTCTGATGTTCTCGTAATCCAAATACCATGTTTGCTGTCAACAAGTCATCTGAACCTTTGGTTTTTTTTTTTTTTCCTCTTTTTCTTTTTGTGAGAGGAAGGTGACAAGCAGCAATCTTCACATCTTACAATCATTTGTGCCTCTAGGGGCCCAGTCATTATCCTGCAGTAGGTATATTTCAAGGTGGCAAATCAATGGAGAAGATCAGGGATGAAGATGAAAGACCCAGCTAGTCTTGACCCTTGCCATGTCTTTTTTTTTTTTTTTTAAGTGTCCTTCAGTGTTGATCATGCAAAGAGTTGTGCTTAGGTTTATTTTACCACCAGCCAAGATGGAGAAGACTCATCCTTCTTTTGAACTTATCCTTTTCTCCAAAGGCTTTTTGAAACAGCCTCAGGTTTAGGGTTAATGTTTTGTCTTTCTCTGGCTCAAGACTTTATTCTTTGCCTGAAGAATTTGTGAGAATATTTTTTTTTTTCCTGATGTTGTAATGACCATCATGTAATGACAATAATGACATATATGGTCTGGTCTTACAGCCCTAGAAGCAGGAAACTGAGTGCAGGTATGTCTTCATAAAAGCTTTTGTTCTGAAACAGGTCTAAGCATGATGAATGAATAATTTACTTTGGGGATTGCTGGAGATAGTTCTTTTAATGTAGAGACATATTCTGCTGTATGTGAACCATGGAGTGTGAAAGTGTGTCAATGATTAGGAAGAACAAGGCTTCTCCATATGGAAGTGGGCAAATCTCCATTGCTCTGCTAAGCAAATTGTAAAAAGTACAATTTATTTTGTAATGAATGAAGGCTACCTACTATTTCAATTATTGCTTCTATTGGTCAACCTTGTTTAACCAACATACAACGCAAATCAGCAGCATTGTGAACAAAGATAAGAACCAACCAGAATCAAATCTCTGTTTTTAAAAGAGATTACTATACATTATCCTTACTGTGACACTCTGAAAAGATGTTTTAATGGCAGTGAGGAAGATCCCAAAATCAGATTTATGAAAAGTTCGAGAAATTAATTACTGATAACAGTCTGTTGAAGACAGAGAGATATTTTAGTTCCTCATTTGAAACTCCTTAAACTTGACTGATTTTAAAAAATATTGAACACTCCTTTGGAAACATAGTGCCTTTCAAAGTGTCTCCTGTAAACCATCAAATACTACATACTCTAATCTCCTCCATGTGTCTGAAGTTGTAGGTTGGAGATTTTGTAGGGTTTTAAGTTATTTTAGTATAAAAAAATACAGTGAGTCTTCTGACTTTAAAAACTAACCTGAATAAAGAGATATCTATCCTTTCCAGGCTCAGTCCTCATATTGTTGTTGAACATAGAACTCCCTTTTGATATGATGAAGTAGAAGACTTTATTGTTTTCAAAATTAATTCCGCTGAGGAAGGAAACATCTTCTCATAATTAGTCCATTCCTTCCAAACATGCTTTCACAGCAGTGAACAGCTCCTAATAGTGTAGTATTTAGGCATGTCCTTGATCATGTAAATTTTAGCATATGTTTTAACATAAGTGGTGGAACAGCAAGTACCTAGAGCTTGTTAGTCACAGTTTTATATTAATCCTTAGGTTAAACCTCAAATTAGGTTTTAGCAATCTCCTAGATTCCAGATTCTTCATGGTGTGTAAAGAATTTATGAGACTTCCACCATTCTGTAACTTGCTTCTCAAAAGATGTGACCTGATCTCTCTCTATTTGTAACAAAGCTGTGTCTTGACTCATCAGTCCTTAGTGTGGAAGGATGAGAGGAACAAGGATCCCTTGGTAGTTCTGGTAGCAGCTGCAGAATTTAAAGTCTGAAGAAAAGAAATAGCTAGTATGAATTAAGAAATGCTAATGGAGATTAGATTTACTTCAAACCTAATAATTTTGAAAAATGAACTTCTGGGAACTGTTTCAGTTTTGGAGATAACCATGGTACCTTACTTATTCCCAGGTGTGATGAGCCCTACCTGGCAGTTAATTCTACTGCAGTTGCTTGCTTCAGGAGATGTCTGAATAACATATTAGTGGTCTCTCTTTGTTAGATACATATTTTAATCATGCTTGATCTTGTGTTAGTGTGTGAGAACTGTTTATAGACCTTGTAATGTGCAACTGCCTTCTCATGTTATTATCGAGATAGTTTGGTGTTTTTATCTGAAGTTACTGAAATGTGAGTGAATATTGAGTGAATGTGTTGGTGATATTGGCAGACAGCATTTGACAAATACTGTAAAAAAAAAAAATCAAACTGAATTTGTGCATGTTCTGGGTATCTGAAAGGCCATTTCCTTACGTCTGTTTCTATTTTTTCATGTACTTCCCAACAGTGATCTGCATAGCTGTTAATATTCATATTTCTGTATTCCTTTTCAGTTAATCCAAGCACTAGGTGTTTATTGATTCAAGTTGATGACCTTTGGATCTTAGTGGAATTCCATGAAAGAAAAACACACCAAAACCACCTTCTTGTGTTTGAGCACTGTGAGTACCAACTCTTTAGTCTTACTGCTACAGATCTCCCGATGAAAGTATCTCGTCACCTCTGAAATGTAGTTACAGCATTAGAGAATGTGGAGGCAGCATTGTCCCACTGAAGAATGAAAGCAGCTAGATCACTTTAGTGAACTAAAGTGAACTGCATTAATTCACTGCTTTACGCTTAAAAAAATAGCCCTTACTACTACTTCCACACCTTTGTTCCCTCACATATGAGACTGAAATGAGTAATGTTTGTTTTGTTGTTTTTCACTTTTCCAGTGTTTCTTTCTTTAGTGCTTGTATTCAGAATGCATAATATTTTATGATGGGAAGTTCAATGATTCATTCTTGTAACTCGCTGTTGATTCCCATGAGCTTGTTGGCCAAAGTCTTTTACTAATAATGTCATACAAACTTCATCTTCAGCTGTCAGGAGAGGTTTCAAAATCTAGAAACAGAAACAATTATGTTAATAAGGTGTATTTACCTTTTAGACATAAGTACTTTATGATCTGGGAATAGTCAGATTTTATCACTAAGACTGAATTGCTGAGCATGGCAGTATTACTAGTTAGGAGGCAAAACTGATCTGGAAAAAAAAGTTTACACTATCAGTTGCTTCTCTGACAACCTTCTATCTTTCTTGATCAAGAAATGAAGTCCTTGGAAAATGAATATACAAAACAAATGTCTGTTATACGGCAAGATGTTCTTTAATTTACTTCCTTTTGTTTAAAAGTGACGTCTGTTTAGCACATCGGTTTAGATATGATTTAAAGCAGTTGACATGACAGATTGAAAACTTAAAATGTAGCATGAATAATACACAGTAAATTTATGTTGGGATGTTTTTATTCACTAGGGAGCCCTGAATAAGTTAGCAGCACTTGCAGCCACAACTTGTATACAGGAGAATAATTTGTATTTATCATTCTTCCAAGGAGCTAACTGATGTGTGCATGTGTATGTATATATATGCATAATATATGTAGCTATATATGTATATGAATACAGTCATCTAACTGAGATTCACACACACGCAATCCATGCAGTTTATTAACAGTTAGCATATCATCTCTAAATGGAGCTCACTGCAATTTGAGATGTGCCCTGCTAGGAGCTAATGAGCAAACTCCTGCCTAATATTGACAATTAATCAGGCATAAAAGCATCTAGGATCAGGACCCATTGCCAAGCATAGAAGACTCATACAGACTTCAATGAAACATGATATGTGAACAAATTTGTCTAATTGTATATCAGTCCTATGAACAAATTCCCACCAAAACACTTAATTATCTACAGTACAGGAGCAATGCATCCGTCTCAGAATCTCTTAGTGGCTTTTTGGTTTGTTGTAAGCCATTTACCGTAACTAATAAATTGAAGGAAGTATTATAATGTTTTCTTGACAGTGTTCCTGTTTTAATTGGTCTTGTATACTTAAGCCAATATCTGCGCATTGGCTAAAGTAACTGAGTAGTGGTTACACCATAAAAAGTTATCATTATTGTTTGAATACTTTTCTTCTGTTGAGGTGTGAAGATTTGGTCCCAAACTGATAAAAGTAATCTCAGAGATCCAAAAAATAATGCAATAAAAGGGTGACCCTTGCAGTCTATAGCAAAAAAAATAAAACCCATTATTGCTAATACAAAAAATCATGTATTTGCTCAGGTTCTGTGAACTTAATACTGATAATATATCTGGTATATGACTTTTTTTCTTCTAGAGTATAAACTGTTTCAACCCTTTTCTAGTTGAAAATGATGGTAGAGGCTTTTTTGGCAACATCAATAGAAAGCCTGTTATGACACACAACAGAAAATCACTTGAAAAAGTATTGCTGTTACTCACTACAGAAGAATGATTTGTGCAAAGATAAGATGCTTTGGCCTTGAGACACACACAAGTAAATTGGGTAGTTTTCCTAAGAAGCATTCTTGTTGAACTGTTTTTCTTTTCCATTTCAGTTGACAATATGGATCTGTAGTATATTGTTGGATCTGCTGTGTGATAACACAACAAAGCCTGTGTTCTGCTCTCAGCGGTGCTATTTATACATTGTAACATTTTTCAAAGTGCCACTTTAGTGTTCTTCCACTGTTGGTTCCTTTTTAAAAAAGACAAGATAACCTGCCCCTGCCAACAGATAAATAAATAAATAAAAGCAGCTATAAGTCAGATTCAAGCCTGGGTATTTCACTGTCAGTAAAGCCCCCTTTTCAGTTGATTGGTGGATGAAGAGCTGCATAGAATCATAGAATCATAGAATCGTAAGGGTTGGAAAGGACCTTAAGATCATCTAGTTCCAACCCCCCTGCCATGGGCAGGGACACCTTGCCCTAAACCATGTGGCTCAAGGCTCTGTCCAACCTGGCCTTGAACACCGCCAGGGATGGAGCATCCACAACCTCCCTGGGCAACCCATTCCAGTGCTTCACCACCCTTACTGTAAAGAACTTCTTCCTTATATCTAATCTAAACTTCCTCTGTTTAAGTTTGAACCCATTACCCCTTGTCCTACCACTACAGTCCCTAAGGAAGAGTCCCTCCCCAGCATCCTTGTAGACCCCCTTCAGATACTGGAAGGCTGCTATGAGGTCACCATGCAGCCTTCTCTTCTCCAGGCTGAACAGCCCCAACTTTCTCACCCTGTCTTCATATGGGAGGTGCTCCAGCCCTCTTATCATCCTCGTGGCCCTCCTCTGGACTCGCTCCAACAGCTCCATGTCCTTTTTATGTTGAGGACACCAGAACTGTACGCAGTACTCCAAGTGGGGTCTCACAAGAGGAGAGTAGAGGGGCAGGATCACCTCCTTCGACCTGCTGGTCACGCTTCTTTTGATGCAGCCCAGGATACGGTTGGCTTTCTGGGCTGCAAGCGCACACTGCCGGCTCATGTTAAGCTTTTCGTCAACCAACACCCCCAAGTCCTTTTCTGCAGGGCTGCTCTGAATCTCTTCTCTGCCCAGCCTGTAGCAGTGCCTGGGGTTGCCCCGACCCAGGTGCATCTTGCAAATGATGTAATATGAGCCAGAGTCCACCGTTTACTATTGAAGAAGGCAAGAGATGCTCAGATCTTTTTCTTTAGCCAAATACTTTCAATGAACAGCAAGGACTGTGTCTGGCACTGGGCTGAGGATCAACTGTGAGTAGCTGTCATCCAAAATTCTCCACAGCAGTGAGGGCACAAGCCACAGTCTCAAGTGGAAGGCAAGAGCAGTGAAGGAAGCAGGCTAAGAATCTACTCATTTTTATTTGAAGATGTCTCATAGTAAGAAAGCTCAGTATGACTGCTGAGCTTTCATATTGAAGTGTATCTTCATGTGGTCTCCAGGAGAGACCCTTCTGTCCTGGATGCCAATCAGTTGTGCTCAGCCAGAAGCTGAAGTGACACTTACGCATTGCTGGAAATCAGGGAAAGAAGCAGGAGGGGATTTATGCTAGGCAACAGCACAAGGCTTAAGTCATCCTTAGAGAGCAAATAAAGGGGGGGGGGGGGGGGAATGTTTAAAAACTTCATACTGCTGTATTTTGGAATACACAGGTCACCAAAAATAAAACAAGACTAATCAAAATTTTCCCTTATGCTCAGAATTTACATTTTTATGATCAACACTGCGCTGTTTGGCAATGTCTATATTTTAATATTAGCCATTTTGTGTGAATGTATGGTGTGTCTGTGAATGTCATACCTCAGCTAAAAATCAAGAAGAAATATGATGGTCACTTGTTAAATGCTGAATTTCCCTTATGATTAGAGTAGAAAGTGAGATTACAAATCAGGAAGAAATACAGTCAATAAGTTATATTTTTGAGAGTGGGGGTTATTATTATTATTTCCAGTTGTTCTAGTAAGCAAGGACAAGAAGAGCAAGAAAAGGAAAAAAAAAAAAGTAAGGAAGAAAAAACCTGCAACACCTCATTAATTGCCCACTGCTTCCTTTAGCATCCCAGTGTCCTCACAAAATGGCTGAATAGTCTCTTTGGCTCCAGTACAGGTAACATGCTTTTTCACAGTGCAGAATGAATATGTGTTCTGAATAGGTAGGGGAACCAAATTCACATGAAGGACATTATATTCTTGGATATAAACTTAAGAAGTTGTGTGATCTTTCCATTAGGAAATCTTGATTATTTTTTATAGGTAGATAATTTCTTTTAATTTTTAAACATTATTTGTTTTGGCTAATCACAATCAAGCAAAAATATATTAACAGCTATAGTGTCATAGATCTGCTTTTCTCTTAATACACAGTAAATCAGTAATTTTATGGATAATCTGCTGTACCCAAAGCATGCAGACATGGAAACACAGCTATCATAGAAAATGTTCTGCTCAAAGGAACAGGAAGAACAACTTCTTGCTAAAATCATACATAGCACCTTTAAGCTTCTCTCTTTTCATCATATCTTTCCTAAATAGAGCTTTTAGAATTCCTGGAAGAGAAAAGATGATTCCTGACTCACCATTAAAAGTCTTTCCTCAACAAAACCACATTTTTACGATTAAAAGTAAAGATGAAAATATCCTACACTTAGGATCAGTGGCAACGCTCAGGTTGCTGAAACTTTGCTTGCACCTTGGCTTCCCCTGCAGCTCATGTTACTTTGCTGGAAGTGTTTGACATGGTCACAAGTCTTCACAGCATTCTGACTTTGAAAGGGCCATCTGCCTTTGCCCAGCTTTAGATAGCTCAATTTTCCTATAAACTCACTCTCTTACCTATTGTAATGCATTAATTTGAGGCATGTTTTGGAGTACTCTGAATTAAAAAAACTCAAGCATTTCTATAACACATACATTGCAAGCAAAATTGTGAGTGAAAAAACTGTGAGTGTATGTGTAACTATATCTATACATATATATAAATATATACTTATTTATAATAATAAGTACATAAATACCTTTATAAATACATATATCAAGTTGATATCTCAAGGTAGCATAGAATGTTTTCTAAATTTCTGGCTGTTTATTTTTAATATTACTATAAAAGCAATTTACAATTATTAATGAAGTTCATAGAATCATAGAATAGTAAGAGTTGGAAACAACCTTAAGATCATCTAGTTCCAACCCCCCCTGCCATGGGCAGGGACACCTCGCCCTAAACCATGTCACCCAAGGCTCTGTACAACCTGGCCTTGAACACCTCCAGAGATTGGAGCATTCACAACTTCCTTGGGCAACCTGTTCCAGTGCCTCACCACCCTCACTGTAAAGAACTTCTTCCTTATATCTAATCTAAACTTCCCCTGTTTAAGTTTGAAGCCATTACCCCTTGTCCTACCACTACAGTCCCTAAGGAAGAGTCCCTCCCCAGCATCCCTACAGACCCTTTCAGATACTGGAAGGCTGCTATGAGGTCTCCATGCAGCCTTCTCTTCTCCAGGCTGAACAGCCCCAACTTTCTCACCCTGTCTTCATAGAGGAGGTGCTCCAGCCCTCTTATCATCCTCGTGTCCCTCCTCTGGACTTGCTCCAACACCTCCATGTCCTTCTTATGTTGAGAACACCAGAACTGTACACAATATTTCAAGTGAGGTCTCACAAGAGGAGAGTAGAGGGGCAGGATCACCTCCTTTGACCTGCTGGTCACGCTTCTTTTGATGCAGCCCAGGATAGGGTTGGCTTTCTGGGCTGCAAGCGCACACTGCCGGCTCATGTTAAGCTTCTCGTCAACCAACACCCCCAAGTCCTTCTCTGCAGGGCTGCTCTGAATCTCTTCTCTGCCCAACCTCTAGCAGTGCCTGGGATTGCCCCGACCCAGGTGTAGGACCTTACACTTGGCTTGGTTAAACTTCATAAGGTTGGCATCGGCCCACCTCACATGCGTGTCAAGGTCCCTCTGGATGGCATCCCTTCCCTCCAGCATGTCAACTGAACCACACAGCTTGGTGTCATCAGCAAACTGGCTGAGGGCGCACTCAATCCCACTGTCCATGTCACCGGCAAAGATGTTGAACAGGACACTGATCCCTGAGGGACACCACTCGTTACTGTTTTCCAAGTGGACATCGAGCCGTTTGCCACAACTCTTTGTGTGTGGCCATCAAGCCAGTTTTTTATCCACCGAATGGTCCATCTATCAAATTGATGTCTCTCCAATTTAGAGACAAGGATGTCATGCGGGACAGTGTCGAATGCTTTGCACAAGTCCAGGTAGATGACGTCAACTGCTCTGCCCCTGTCCATCAGTTCCGTGGTTGCATCATAGAAGGCCACCAAATTGATCAGGCAGGATTTCCCCTTAGTGAAGCCATGTTGGCTGTCACCAACCACCTCGTTGTTTTTCATGTGCCTTAGCATGTGTTCCAGGAGAAACTGCTCCAAGATTTTGCCAGGCACAGAGGTGAGGCTGACTGGTCTGTAGTTCCCTGGGTCTTCCACCTTCCCCTTCTTGAAAATGGGGGTTATATTACCCTTCTTCCAGTCATCGGAAGTTAATTGACTATCCCTCCATTCATCCTTGTGCCCATGCCAAGCCCACTTGGACAGAGCAGTTATGTTAGAAAACGGCAACCACATCACAGCAGACTATGAGGGAGGAGTCAGTTGCTGAGGTAGCAGGTGACATCATGGGGGAACAAATAAGCTCCCTCAATGCCTGGGGCAAATAAATAAACTTCTGATGCTCCTGGGAGAACAGTCCTCAATGCAAAGTACTGTTTGAAGAGTTAAAAATATTTAGCAATCAAAAGAAACTTTTGAAAACTTATAATTTTTTTTTACATTTCTGTTGAAAAGTTTATTGAAAAAATCAGGAATAAGGAAGCAATCATTATGTCAGAACTGTTTATGTTTCAAAATATATTTGCCAAGTGGAGTGTGGCTGAGCTGTTTGTGAACCTAGCCTCCAGGCTTTGTCAATTGTCCTGAAGACTGATCTAGAATTACAAGTGAAGGCTGGAGACAGAGACAGACAGTGCCTACATAGACCAGCCAATGTGTGTGAGACAGCTATAAACTTTGGGCAACTGTTATCTAGTAGTGCATTATGCTTTTTTTTGCCTGTATGCACTGGTGACTCTTAGCTTTAATTGCCTTAGTTCTGCCTAAAATCATTGGCATTTGGAGGTGAGGGTATTCTCATATTGCTTTTCCCATCTAGTAATGGTTAGTCAATATAAGCTCCTGCTTATTTTCCCTTGAAAATTAGCAGCTGACCAGAATCCGATTGAGGCATCCACTGACACATGAAGCCTTATTTTAAAACAGCAAAAAATCCATGAAGGTAATGTATAGTGAAGTGACAAAATGTTGAGATGGCTACAGTTTGATGGGTACAAAAGTTCTTGGACTCTAGAAGGGAATATAATTTCCCTCCAGACTAGTAAACTTCTTTGGAGAAGTCACTGTAGTAAAAGACTTCATCCAAGCAACACAATGGGTGTGTTCCTCCAGAAAGCCTTGAAGTACAGTCCTAAATGGGAGGATGTAATAAACATATAAGTAGTCATGGGATTAGAGGCAAAGATCTTTTATGAGTTTCAGTCCGGTTAAAAGGGAGAAAAAATAAAGCGTAACAAAACCTGCTTAACTTTCAAGGGGGAAGGAGGATTTAGAAACAAACTGTTCCTGAAAACTGTTTTCCTTTGAGCTGAGTTGTAGTATATGCCTCCAATGGCACGGCATGTGTTTACAGTGTTATGTATATATCATGTGCTATTTTACTTCAAATAATATGCACCTTCTTAGAATATGACACTTAACAACCATAGAGTAAGAACTTAGTGAAATTGCTGACATAACCACAAATTACTGAAAAATTTATCAGAAACATCTATGAAGTTCCTACATTTGAGAAGTTTTAGAAATTCGTAAGATGGCTGAAAACAGACTAGTGTTTTTTGTGCAGATATTCACAGTTTTAAAGGCCAAAAGTAAAGTATATGAAGGAAGAAGCAAGCCCTGCAGAAATCAGTGTAAAACTGTGCTTAGGTCCTGAGTGAGGCTATGGAATAGAAGTTATGAATACTTTGTAAAGATACATTATGCTTTTTGTTGGACCAGCTGATAAAGTTGAAAGAAACAGTCAAACTTTTAGATACGCAAGACCTTTCTCAAGTCTGAAGTAGAACAAATAGAACTTCATAGTAACACAATCACAATTTGTTTAAAGTAAAAGTTAATTTCAATGTTTGTGTGCGTTAGCAAATAATACTGAGGCCAAAGATAGTAAGAGAAACAATTTTTATTAGCATTCATTGCAGTAAAATATCATTTTTGCTCCCAACTTAGAATTATCAAGGAATGTATTAGAAGTCTGAAGAACATAATTTGTCATTGCATATCTGACTTTTAATATGATAAATAACTTAAAAAAAAAAAAAGGTTATGCTTGTAAATATCTGTTAAATCATCTTCAAACATTTCTTCCATATACTGAAGATAAAGTAGAAACTTGACTTCAATATTTTCTTGCTTTTAAATGTCGTATAGAAAAATGTGTATTTATTGCATGGTTAAAACATGTATAAGCTTTACATTTTCTTTTAATATGGACATTAAAAGCAAAATGACATGTTTGTGCAATGTTGCTGCCACAGAAGTACAAAATTTAAGATTTCTGTGGGTGACAACATGAGCATTTAGGTAATTTAGATATGAGCATTACTTACTTTTAGTGTAGCAGTGCAGTGGCTAAAGACAGATGGGTGCTACGTTTGCCCTGAGTGGGCTATGGGAGTCACTGTACATGTTCAGTGGGTGTCCCTTCTGTGTGCAAGAAAAGCCAGGTGAACACCTGATGAATGAAAATTCAGCTCCCAGCAAACAGAGCCCACCTGAATTTGCCAATCAATCAGTGGAAGTGGGTGTCTAAATGGAAAATATGCCAGCAAAAAGCAGGGAAATGAGGGGAAGGGCCTGAATAAGAAAACAATTCATGGAAGGATCCCTTGGACCTGTCCTGTGAAATGCTCCATTCCCACCAAACCCAATTGCATGTAATGCAACATCATAAACATGAATCTGAATCTTTGGAGTATTTATTTGACGCTGTGACACACTTTTGATTTTCTTTAGAAAATTGCAGTTGAATAGAGCTAATTCCAGCTAAAATGATGTGAATTCAAGAAGTGTTCCAACAACATTTATTAATAGCAGAAGATTCAATAAATACGTCCATAGTTCACACAGTTGTAACAGAAGCTTGTATTTAAATCATTCCTTATGAAAATAGAGGGAAAGAAAACAGAATTTTAAAATAAGATTTCTGTAAGTCAAAATAGAAGCTCCCACAGCTTATCATTTGGTGAAGCAACTGTCCATGTCCTTGTTTTGTCTTTGTTATCACAGATGATATATTTAAAGTTTCTGGGTTCAGTTGTTCAACAAGTTCTAATGAAACACATGGGAGGTGACTGGAGAGAATCTATTTTTTCCCACTTAGTTTGTCCAGTCAAAGGTGACTGTAGCAAACTTTCTTGGCCCCTTTTTAGAAATAAAAATCACCTTTGGGCTGGGAAAAAGAATCTAAAATTCCAGACCTTGAGGAACTAATCGAGAAAACTCAAGACAACTGAAATAAATAGGTGATAAAACCAATATTTCCTAAAAGTCTTCCAGAACTAGTGAAAAAAAAAAAGAAGAAAAAAAAAAAAATCTGTGTGTATATATATAAAATAAAATAAAAAAAAAAAAAACACAGAAAAATATCCAAATAACCATGTCAAATATAATTTCTCATTAGCATTATATAGGTAAAAATGTTTAGCAACACTAAACAGTAACATATTCAAAATATAGAACATCTAGTTTAATACAGATTAATTTTTAACAAGAATTCCTATGCAGTAGGCAGATAGTTCCCACATTCCATTGTGATTGACAAGCCTGACATATGGAATAGTTCACAAATTCCCAGGTGACTGACAGATGGAGAATAGAAAGGCGGATAAAGTTGCCTAGAGAGCTGAGGACGATTTCATATTCAGCGGTTTTGATCAAAAGGATTCCAGATCTCACACTAAATTTAGCACCGCTGGCAATTAGTGCATGATTTATTCAGTCCTTTCATTTGCTGGTTGACAAATGGAAAACAAGCACAAAATTAAAAATAAGTTTATTTCCAGCATTTCAGATATTTAAAATGTGTGTGTCTTTGTTTGCACATAAATTAACATGAGATGAATTTATAGTGAGATTAAATCTGAAATGGAGATGCAAGCAATAAATAAGAGCTTTTTTATGTTTCTTTCAGGCAGAACAGGTGTTTGAATTAAGAAATACTAATATGTTTAGCAGCATGACTCCACCTTTAGCATTAGGGAGTTGATGCTTCCCTAAATTTAGAATAATCTTTCCACAATTTGAGATTCTTTCATAAGCTTCCAGCATAGGTGACCATCTGTAAGTCAATACTAATGCTTTTTAGACCAATAATAATAAAGAAAAGCTATCCCCATGTTTTCTAAACACAATTGAAGAACTGCATTTTTCCTACTGATGTGTCTGCATAATTCTTACAAGTGGCAGTTAAACACAAACACAGAGTATGGGACTCTTCTCAGTGGATAGTATCACTCTTTTATGAAAAATATAGAGGAAACTCTTCAGATCTGCAAGTAAAAATTGCTGAAAATAAAATTCTCTCTTCTCATCCATTCTACTCATTTTGGGGTGAAGAGCCATTCACTCCAAAATAATGAGTTCATGTGAACCCTTTGGACAGAATATGGTGTTATCTCATCCAAAAATGGAGAACACAGCATGGTCTGCACTCCTTGGGGAATCTAAGTCAGGAAATTTCAGGTACATGCTTTCAATGCAGAAAACAAACTATCATAGAATATGAAGAATGGTAACAAACATTCATTTCTAAATCTAACCCTGAATTTAGTGTGAGCTTGTGCTCATCTTCCAAGGGCTAATGCAGGCAGATGTAAAACTCTGGGTATATCTTTTGAGCACTCAAATTCTAAATGTCTTGTGGAAAATCCCATAATTTGCAGCCTGTAAGGTTGTAAGCCTGTAAGTCATGGAAAAGGTTCTCTTTTGCAACAAATAAAGAGATATTAAGTTAATATGAATAAAAGAAAAAAAAAAAGATCTCTTAGTAGAAAGGTGGAGACTGCTGATGGTGAAAGTTTTAAATCCTGAGAGATAAAGAAGCTTGTTATGAACTGGGAAAAACCTGCATACCACCATTTAAATTTATTACCTACTTATAACTGAAATTATTCTAATTTTTTGTGTGTGTGTGGCTTCTGAAACTTGGAAATAATAACAGACAGAGGTGCAGTGTAATTCTGTAGTTACACCTATCTTCTAAGAAAGAACTGTGTGTTTCCAAAGTCTCCAAGAAGATTTAGCCCAATTTCTAACTTGTGGCTTTAAGAAGTCAGCGAGTTGGTGTAACACTAGCATAGCCCAGCCCTTGGAGCACAGCACACTTCGTGCTTCACTGCACTCTGTTTCCCCTCTTCACAAGACCCTGTGACTTCATATTTTGCCATTTTCTCCTCCTCTGGATATCTTTTCCTTGCTTTTAGCAGCAACCCAAAGTAGTTCCCAGACAAGCAACCTTAGAGCAGTCATGGTTTTATTTTATTTTACAGAATTCTCTCTCCACTCCCCTCATGAACTACAGCAAAATAAAATCATTGTCTCTCCATAAATGTGAGTCCCCTCAGAGTTTTCTGCACCTCTGAAAGACAATAATTAAACCTCCCATCTCCTCCCCTTCCTTTATACTCCTTTTTATATTTAAGAAGAAAGAAAACAAAAAAACCCACACTATTATATTTCTGGTGTCTACAGCTGTGTGCTCTGGATGGCAACATTTGGGTGAATGTGTTGAGTATCCATATTTCTTGGGGGGAAGGGATGGAAGGGAAGAAGGCCTCACAGAGAAAATACCTGTACTGGATTATCCCTAGTGAGTCTAAGAAGATAGACTTTGTGTCTGCTCATTTGAGTTATGGTATTTCCCCTGTCTTCTGCAAATCCTGAAAGACCAGCATTTGATTCACTGAATCACTGGGGTTTACACATACCTAAAACTTTCACTTGGTCCAAAATAGTTGTCTTCTCCTTAGGGATGGAAAAGAAGGCTGCAGGACTGAAAAGGGAGCACCACATGCTCAGAAAAACCTAGGAGCCTAAAAGCCCAGAAAATCTGCCCCATTTGGGATTGGTAGAGCAGAGATGCGTTGCTCTCTTCTCTATTACATCTAAACAGAAAATGCTACCCTCTTTCCAAAAAGGCAGACTTGCTGCTTTCCTGGACTCAACCAAGAAGTTATCATTGTATAGCAGGCTCTAGGTGAATGGTTGCTGAGTAGGCATTTTTCCAGACATCCCTGTTTTGCTCTTTCCAGTTTTATTTAATGTCTTTCTTAAATTTTTTTTCTCTCTTTCTGGCAGGCAGGAAGACAATGCTTAGTGGTTTCGGGTAAAGCTACATCTCCTTTTATTTGTAGCTACACAGACTAAAGACATGCATTTAAAACATAATGTGAAATTCTGTAAACTCAAATTATACCAGGCAGGTTGAATCCACTCCAGACACTGGATTTTTTATGGTTTTGTCCTGTATCTACCACTGCTTCAAAGTTCTTCATTATTCTGTGATGAGTATTATAGCTAGGTTTGTACTAATAAGCTAGGAAGGGAGTTTTGCTGAACTGGAAATTGAGTTTATCGAATTGCCAAATGGGCTCATCCCTTTTTTATTGCCACCATTGCTATGCGTGGTCTCAGTGGCACTAAGAAGTTCCCAATATCCACATTATGGTATTTTTTCCATATATTCTTCACAAAGCAGATTTTAAACCCTTGAGTTAAAGATCTGCCGCCTTCTTTTGCTGGTGAAGCCCTGCACCTACTGAGAGTATGTTCACACCAGAGCTGGCTGAGGAGTAATAGAGGAATCAAAGAGGCAAAAAATTTTTTGTCTCCTTGGGAGTTACTTTCCCTGCATGGTACTGATTACTGATAATGAATTCTTCAGATTTTCCTGTGTAGTTCAGATGGTTCATTTGGTGAATTGTTTACTACATTTACAGTTTTCACACAGTATTGTTTCTTCGCCATGACTGGATGACTAAACTTTTAAATAGGAGACTGGGAGAATAATGAAGAGTGTGACTCCACTGGTAGCAAAAAAATCAGATTTGCGTCACATCTTCATGAATCTGTCTTTCATTATTTGACCAGCTGGAGTTTATATCCATCACTATTTTAGCCTCTGCTGATTTTTCACTTCATCATAATGTTTTGGTTAGATTCAAGAATCCACTTTCTGGGCCAGATTCTGCTTTTAATTATGTTAGTGTAAATCTGGAAGAACCTCACCAAAAACCAGTGAAGTTATTATTTATTCCAGGGTAAGACAAAATGGAGTCTGACCCCTCTGCATGTGCTGCTAGGTCCCTTATATTCATCTTTACAATCTCTCTATTTGTTTACAGACACTTTACAATTTTCCGCAAGAGTCCTTATCACTTGCTCCGTGTGTGTTGTAAGGGAGGAGAGAAGGGTTCTTGCCTGATATTTTTTTCTTAGCCCTTTTATTTTTCTCTCCAGACACTATATTATGTGTTTAACTACTTAATATTATTTCCTCCCTGTCCACCCATCTGTTTATTTTAGTTGCTTCTTCCTCTTGGCTGGCTTCTGTATAGACTCTCCCCATATGCCTGCTAGGAATGTGAATGAATATGATTAACAAGCACTGAAATGCACAAATAAGATCCTACTTGAAACTCTGTTTCAAGATCTGTATATCTCAGATGTTTCAGACCTTATCTGATTCTTAGCACATTAAATATACTTAACATAGGTGTGCAGATGACATCTAGTCCACAGAATGAGACAGTTTCCTTGCAACTGGTAAGTCTTGTGAAGAGATGCTTTCTGCCGAATAACTGTCTCCATCCATTGTAGCAAGTCAGTGGCTAACAGCTCAGCAGGGAAGCATGTGCTGTGCATTTGTATCTGTGTAGCAGACACACAGAGCGGAGTCCTGCCAAAGCCCCTGGAAGTGTCACATCTTACATGGGTGTTGCAACTTCCTCTGCCTCTGCATAAGCCCTACCGCTGCTGAATGCTTCCAGAACTCTGCTAGCTTTTACATATATAATTTAATCCAGTGTTACTTCTCTGCATGAAAGTACCCTGTGGAGCCCCGCTTACAGGTGGCTTCCTGTTGTATCAGAGATTGCAGCGGCATGCCATAGACCTTACAAGTCGAGATGAAGCAACAGGTTGAGAGAGCTGAGAAATTGAGACTGTAGGAAAAAGATAGCAAAGACGAAGGTTACCAAAGCTGAGTGTGTTGAGTTCTGTGACCGGAAATAGGTATTGCCTAAGCAAGTGATATAAAATAAATCCTGAATCCATGAACCTTGCTTTCTGAATGTCCTGTTTGAGTCATCTTTAAAGATGATTTTCAGAATTGTTTAGCTGTATTTCAGTAGATATTTTTCTCAGCTGTGTGCAACAATAACACACAGTCAGTCCCACAAAGAAAGTTTTCTCCCAGGTAAGGGGTGCTCCAGCTCCCAGACAAGCTGACCTGTTTACGCATTGATACTCAACCAGCAGATAGCAGCTACTCATGACTTTTCTGCCCCAGGAAATGATAGTACAAGTCCTTCATACACTTTGAACTTAATACTAACTGACAGAATATATATAGAGCAAATGGAAACAATATTTATTTTCCACTTGGGTCAGGAAACTGAAAAGGACTCATTTTCAGTCGATCTGAAAAATCATTTTGTACAAATGATCACTGTCAATTATACTGGAAAAACCTTGCTACAAATAATTTTCAGTGATTATTCATTTACATTTTCATAGTAAATTCATTTGGCTGTGTTTGCATCCTCTCTGTGCCTCAACTCTGAGTCTGATTTAGTCTTACTGGCATCAGTGTTTATGGAAAAAGACCTCTAAAATCAGCTGCTGCAGAGTGCTTACACTAGGGAGCCCAATCACAAGGGCTACATCCATCCAACAGCAACACAGAAATGGTGCCAGCAGGCTCATGACTGCTCACTGTTCAACTCTACAACTTAAACAGAAATCCAAAGACATAAAATGTTTGGCTATATTTAAGGGGACAGTGTGTATATTTCATAAACGTAAAAGGAGGTAACTTAGAAAAAAATGCTATTTTCCTGAACAGAATAGGAAGTGAAATTAATTAAACAGACCATTTACCTATGAATAAGTCCTATGTGCTGATGAAATTCCAGAATATGCGCAGGAAAAACTTGGCAAAACCCCAGAGTGCAGTAGGACCTCAGTTAACAGCTAAATGTGAGTCTGGATGGGTGTACAGCTCCATCAACAGGGCTGCCAGCCTGCTGCACAGTATGGACCTTCAGAGAGAAAATTTGTGTGCATCTGAGTGTGTAACTGGTTACATATTTGGAACCCAGATTTTATAATTAATAATAAAGTCAGAGCTAAATGGTTGGTGATAAGATGATGATATTCAGACTAAGAAATTTAAAAACATATGGTAAGATTTGGGTGAATTCCAATGGAATAAAGTAATAGAATTTTGTACAAAGGCCACAGAAGGGAAATGGAAAACGTGCAATAATAAATTAATGTATGGCCAAGGGTTATGTGTCCTCTCCAGCAATATATACACTATAAAGTAAAAAAGGTCAATATGGGTAAATAAAGATGTGAAAAAATAATTAGGGTTGAGACACAGGCATATGATAGGTATAAAACACCCAGGTGTGAGAGAGATCTGAAAGCATTAGAGAATGAATTTCACCAAAAATTATGAGGAAAGCAAAAGTGAAAAATGAAATGAGGATCACAGAAAAGTTTAGATATATATTAAGGCATTTTTCAAGTGTCTAAGGAACTGGAGGTCAGTGAAGGAGAAGGCAGCACCTCAAAGAGAATAGAAGGATAATTTATTGAGAGGTAGACACTTCAGAAGAATTAAATGTTTTCTTTGATTTATTGTCCATAAAAGGAATGGGGGACATATGCCAGGAATAGACAAATACCAAAGGGAAACAAGATCATGCTGGAATAAAAAAAATTAAAAATATGAAAACTTTGGCATAGGCTCTCAGCTGATGAAAATCTGCCAGATTCCTTTGCCCTTAGTAGAGCCAGTTAACCCATTAATGTGGTCAGGAAAGATTTATCCCAATATTTCCCAGATCTAGTTAGAATAGCTTAGAGAAGTAATCAAATGTTTTCATATTCTGTTTTGGTTGTTGCTTTTTTTTTTTCTTTTGACTGACTTCGTTAAGAGCTTGTTGCATGGGGTTGAGAGTAGGCTTTCTATTCCCTAGTCTGTTCACTGCATAAACTTACTGAAGATGCTAGCTACAGGTTTGGTGTATATTGCTTTCTATCATAGTTCTGTTGATAAGAGAAGTAATATATAAATAGAAAAAACAGCCATACTTATTTCAGACTGGAGATTCACAAAAAAGGAGAGACCGTTTTGGCCAACACCAGTGTATATGATTTATGGGGTACAGAATATGTTTTCCTTATGGCATTTTCAGAGCAGGGACTGACTGTGTAAGCCTGCAAGTTTGATAGTGTAACACTTCAGCTGTGAGCAGTGAGACGTGCGACGGTGGAGGAGCAAGTTAGAAGTTCTGTAAAAGAAGACTCCTGTGTGAATTTAACAATTTTTGGTAGCACATTTAATGAGTCATCATACTGACTCGTAGGACTTTGGGATTACATAGCTTGTCAGGATCAGATATACTTCAGTACCCCCTGGGAATCCAATGGCAGAGCAGTCCTAACATAACGTTTTGCGTATGTAGCGCCATGTGTGCACCAGGAAGTGTCTTGCCTTCTTTTTTTCCATCAGTCCTGCTGCTAATGCTAGATGGAGATGAATCTTTTTCTCTTGACCAAAATCCTGGGGTTTTTTCTGTTTTTCTTTGGCATGTTCATTTTCACAAAGCTCTAAAATTAGCCTGCCACTGAAAACTGTAGTGCTTATTTCTACATTTTCTTTTTATTATTTGGGTAAATTGACTTAAGCAAAATATTACAACTGAGCACTAATGATTAAAATCCTGATGCCAGTGATGTTATTGTATATGGGAATCTATGGAAAAACACCTTGTGTTGACACCTGGGTCAGGACTTCACAGTCACACTGACTGGGTGGGGCTTGGGAGAAGGAACTTAAGCAGGAAGGAGGAGGGGAATCCTAGAAACTTAATGCAGTTGCTTCCAGCTTTGTTCTCCTCCTTTAAGTACTCAGTAGGAAGGCAGCAAAAGAGCTACCTTGCTTGTTTCCATTTAATAATACAAAAAAGTGGTGTAAGCCTGTAAACAGAGTGAGCAGAAAAAAGTGCGTTCTGCAGATGAGGCATTGACAGTAACAAAATGGAAATCTACAAGCCAAATTTTTTGTGAAAACATTTTAATCGTTTTCACACAGCTCTAAAATTAGCCCCAGCAATAGAAAATTAAACTTAGTTAATGTATTTGTAGCTGTAAGGTGCCCTGACTTATTTATGAGCAGTGAATATTTTATAGAGTTGAATGAGTATTGCAAAAAAAGGAGATGAATATTCACTTCCGTTTTAGAAATGGGTGTTGTGTTTATGTCTCTTCTATGATCACTTTCTATGAACCTTCTAGTGATTGAAATGCGGTTCCCTTGAGCTGGTATCAAGCTGCACTGTCTGAGGGCATTCAAGGATAGTGAATGTAAAACTCAGTCCGAATGAATCACGTAAGGACTTGACCACATCCATCACAGCTAGGGTAAGGCTATATGCACGTGTATAGTCACTGGATTTGGAAGCATATTTTCCAGCAGAATGCTTGTTTGTTTTCTTTTTTTCTATTGAAAAATTCTGTTTAAGCAGCATAAAGCCTTTTCAGTAAGGCAGGTTTATTTCTTTAAAAATTTAATTTCCAGAAAAAATATTTCAGTAAGGTTGAAATATTCTGGTTTACCACTTGCAGAATGCAAAGTTTCATTTTCTAAACTTTAACATTACTTCCCATATAGAAATACATTCTTCAGACAGTACCCAAATCAGTCACACACTGGAAACAAAGCTAAATATTTTGACTGAACAAAAATTATTATTTTTACAAAAGTCGTTTGATGTAAATTAAAACTACCCCTGCTCTCCTGGAAATTTCAGATCTTTCAATTACTTATTAATCATATTCTGTCAGCATTTGTACACTTTCCAGGAAAAAAAAAAAGAGAAAAAAAGAACAAAGAGAGGTAAAGAAAGAAAAATAGTGTTTTAGGTAGAACATTGCTATTCAATGCAATGAAAATATTATCCATACATATGGTACGCTTGTGTTTGTGCTTCTAACAAAAACCTCCTAGACCAATTGTCATGACAGGATGTCAGTCAGAGCCAGGTGTTTTTTCTTACTAGGTCAAATATTTAAAGTCTTTTCAGATCAATAAAGTAGACGCAAACTATACTGAAAGTGCTTATAGGAAAGAACAATATGAAGAATTGCTATGGATGCTGTTTGGATAAATTAGCCTGGTCAAGCAAAGGGCTACCAGCAAAAGAAACTTTCAGGTAACAAGTATATTGTTTCTCTGGCACAGTGCTCACAGACAATGAAAGAATTTGTCCCACTCCCATGTTTTTCTTCCAGTTATATGAGAACTTTAGTGTGCTATATTACCTATAGTAAAGGTGTAGAAAACGTGTCCATTTCCCCATACCATGCTAAAAACGAGGTCACATACCAGCCACCCGATTTCGTAGCCTGTCATGTTACAGCAAACCTATCTACCCACATTTGCTGCAGCTCTGCTCTAATACACTTGCGCACAACCTGAAGCAGAGGAAGTGGGGAGATCTATGCCATTACCTGTCACCTTGGCAGGTTGGCAGCCTTCAGCGTCAGGGTGGAGTGAATAGCTCAGGCAGTACTGTCCAAACTCTTTTTGCTGAAGTGCCTGGTTTTGGGGGTTTGTTTCTTGAATACTTAAGGCAAAGAAAATCTTTGCATAATCCCTCACTGCAGTTTAACAAGGAGGGTTTCTAAAATTACATGCCAAAACCAAGATGTATGGGCGAGTTAAAAGTGAGAAGCACACAGGGCTTGGTGTCAAGAACTGTGTGTACCTTCAACTTATGCAAAAGGGGGAAATATTAAAGACTTGCAGGCTGCCTTTAAAATTAAAAATTAAATTGAAGATCCTTGCCTTAGAGTGAACAGTGGAGCAGGGAATGATTATGTGTGACAAAGTGTGTCTCCCCAGACCCCGGAGCAGCCGCAGCAGGAGTTAGCTGCAAGATCAGCTGTGCCAAGCAGGCTTTGCCTCTATCTCATCCCCAGAGTGCTTCTCCACCTCTGGAATACGCTGGCCCTTCGGTAAGGGATAAGAAATCTGAGATTTCAAGCTTAATTTTTCTCAGTGCCTTTTTTTAAAGTTGTCTACACCATAATTTTCTGTGATGTTCTAATAAGGATACATCACCACAAAGGGAGTAGGCTGGGCTTCCTAAGCATAAACCTTCAATTGAATCCCTCTTTATGACAAAAATAGAAGAGGTGCACCATGTGTTGACCTTGGCCACTAGCCTGTTAGTCAGTATAATCCAGGCAGAGACACCTTACTAGATATGATCATCAAAAAGTGGATTATGTAGCTGAACTCTGCTCCAATGCTGAAGCATTCAAAATCTATTTGGAAAAGTGTCAGCAATATAGTGTTTGTATCCATGAGAAGCCCCTGGCAGAAGCTTCTGCACAGGTTATTATGCTATCACTTGAAACCGATTGCCTGAAACAAACTGAAATAAGTTCATCCTTAAAGCACCCTACTCTGGATTCTCATTAGGTATTTGGACTAGCTTAGCAGCTGTGTTCAGGCCTTCTTACAGAAACAGAAAGATGATTGCTGGCAGAGGGCTGCATGAGATTTTTGGTTGTTGTTTCTTTGGGGATTTTTAGGTGCCCTCTTGTAATGGAAGCTTTTAAGTTTCCTTAGAAATTAGAGATAAATTCCTGTGCATCACATTTATTTCATTTCTGTAACATGTGTCCGTTTGTAGGACAAAAGATAAAGTTTTAACATAATGATGCATAGCTATGGTCAAGGTTCTTCATTAATTAGCAATAGAAGAGAAACTAATGGCATGTTCACAACATGCAGTGAAATATGTTTAATTAACATGGAGAGGCCTCCAAAAATAGTATCTAACTGAGCTAGCTCCAAAAGCAATAATATTGCATTTACTTGGCAAACCACTTAAGCTAATTAGCCTTGCAATGAGAGGAGGCTTAGTAGCTCAGTTATATTGTCTTTCCTCTCCAAACATATTGCTTCTGGGGCCAAGTGAGGGACTTCTCCTGGCACTGCTTTTCACCCTGTAAACCTGCTACCACACTACCGCTTGCCTCTCTGGTTGTACAGCATGCTCCACTATGCGTGCAGCAGACACACCTGACTTCTTTTTTTTTTCGGGGGGAAATGATGACACAAAACCACCACACACTATTCTCTCCCCCCAAAAAACCCAAACAAACCCAAGCTCAAACGATGATCTTACTAGTGACTAGAAAGAAATCGAGAAAAGTCACTGTTGTTTCAGGAGCTGACCTTGCTAATATCATCAAATTCAACTTGTGCTTAAATGGACAATATATTACGAAAAAGTATGGCTAAAGAAAATGTACTAATAAAGGCTGGGTAAAAAAAAAAAAAAAAATAGAAAGAAATTAGAAAAATACCTGGGAAGAAGAATAACTGATACTGTAACATTACGCAGTCTTTACAGGAAAAGCTGAATACCTTGTGTGAAGGTGGGGGGTGGGGGAAGAGTTACTTGTTCAAGTATCACACACTCAAATGGCAATGGTCATTTTGGATGTCATTTCCAGAGCTGTTGAGGCACTTAGCTGGCAAGCAGAAGAGTATCTCAAATAGGACAGCTGAAGCAAAATTCTTAGTAGGAACATGGTAGTAAGTGCCCAGAGAATTGCAGTGGTTTGCTTCTGATGTCCTTAATGTACAGATGTTTCTTTCCAGAGACACCATAAATACGTTCCCAGAGCTGTGACAGACAATTCTAGATGTGGGAACGTAGGAAACTTTAAACCCTCAGGTCGTCCACATATCAGTTTTTAAAAATATGTGCCAAGGCATTTAAAACTACATACTAAAATATACTGTTCAGGACACGTAAGGTATAGATTAGGGATCCTGTTTTACTGTAACAGCTTTTGAGCAATAATCATGAATGAAAACATAATAGTAGCTGCATAACTTATAGATAAATATCTATAAAGTCAAAGCTTCATAGACAACACCTGTCCTTAGAATGGAGGTGAAGGGGGGGTATTGTGGTTTTGTTTGTGGTGAATGTGCTGCCTGCTTTGTGTGGAAGCAAGCAACAAAAAGTTTTAATTTATAGCAGTATTCGCTTTGGAAAAGTGAAGGCACTACATTTTTACAGTGATCCCAAATTTGAGTAAGTACCGTATTTAGCTAGTGAGTTAAAGCGTCTTTCCTTACTATCTAATCCCTTTGCAAAACAAAGTAGCGGGTGTGGATGAAGATTCTGTATCATTTAACGTTTTGTCAGAAAGACACAGAGATGGCATTACCTCTGGATTATATTACATAATAGAAATTGTATAGAAAAAGGACTACGAATGCCCCAAAGCTTTTTCAGTTTTTCTGTTTTAAAAGCCTGTAGAGAAAAATAAATAAATAAATAAATATTCTAGTATTTTTCTTTTTTTTAAAGGAGGCAATTTGTTTTCGTGCAGATGCCATGTTTGCCAGATTTCATCCTTGAGTGGGTTCTTAAAGGCTAGTTATTTGTTTGTCATAGAAATGACAGCTGAAACTGAACCATTGCAACTCTGGTAGACAACACTATAATAAAGTAAGTAAAATACACCTAAATATAAGGAGAACTGCTTATTGTATTTATTACCTTGAGACCAAATCCAGAAATGAAAGTGAATGTTTTTTTGTTTTAAAAAAATATGTGTAGGCTGTTCACTTATAGTGACTTCATCTCAGAATTCCTTGGGCATGAGAGCTGTGATTCAGCTGGCTTGTGATTTGATGCCAATATTCAGAAAATTACAGACTGAAAACCAGAGCCCTGTCACAAGTGTCCAGATCTTCAGCACAAGGGGTAAAGAATAAAACTTTTTAGAAAGAGTTTCACAATAGAGTGACAGCTGTCACCACTAGTTTGTGGAGATCTCACATCCTCACTGGCACTTGTGAATGACTAACTGGTTGAGACTTCTGATTTATAGACAGGGAAATAAAATTTGTGTAAGAATTTTGAAAACAGCACCCTTACAGTACCAGAAAGATAATCTGGATAAGAAGACAGATCGTTTGGGTATATGAATGACAATTTTGAAGGTATTTTTGGCATATCTGTCCCAACTGTGAGCTAATTTTTAGTTTGAATAAGGATATAATCATGGGTTAATTATAATCAGCATACTTCTCTGTTGTAAGTAATGTCTCCTGCATGCATAATTTGCAATGCAGTCCAAAAAGTTTTGCAAATTAATTAACACACAGGGGCAACGTAACTCAGGACTCCTAAAACACAGACAGTTTCACCAGAGTGAACACAGACTGACAGAATATTTTACTTAGCTTCCAGCTCAAATTTGCAGCACATGTTGATTTTTATGGTATCTCAGATAGGCAGCTATCGATGTCCAATGAGCTAGTTTATAGCTAGCTTACTGGGTTGGGGGAAACCACCAAGCGGAAGGACAGGGAAGCACAGATGCTCCAATAGATACACTGTTAGCATGTGGGGGTTTTACAGGTTAAAGTTTGGTGGCAATTGTGGCAGAAATGACAGTTACAGGTAACAGTCATTGCTGTGAGGAACAAAAATACACAAAGTGATCTGCATCTCAAGCTCTAGAAGTATCTGAGGGTGGTATTGTGAAGTTGCAAGTTACTGCTGAAAGAACACTAGAAGATAAGTTAGAGAAAAAGGTGGTTGCTCTTGTTTTCTTCTTCCAAGTCTAGACTGCAAATCATAAATAACTGATGATAGTAATACTTAAGGAGAGCTTAACATTTTCAAAGTGCATTGTAAGATATTATAGTAGTACTTCAGTAGAGCTTAAATTTTCCAAAATGAATTGTAAGATGCTGGTCACAGCTCTCAGGCCCTGGGAGTTTTAGCCAAGCGAAAGCTGAAGAAGAATTTGGCTTTTCAGCTGACTAACCCTACAACACATTCTCAGGTTGTATTTTTCTCTGAAAACAGCAAGAAGAAACAAAGGAACTGAAGAATGCTGAAACCCTGGCTATATCTTAAAGAGAGAGTTCATTGTTCATTTTGCAACTATCTGTTGCAAACTAAAAAGAAAGAAACTAGGATAACATTACGTTGTTAGTTTTCTGGGTTTATAATGAAGTTTCTAAGCTATCAAAGAAAGAAGTGAATGGTATCTGAGAAAGAGGTAATGAAACTACTGTATACAACAAGTAAACACATACCTGCTTGATAAATTTTACTTTGAGCTTTAAAGATCAGATTGTTCTGTATCAGCCTACTTAGAAATCCAAATACCCAGAAGTTTTTAAAGGCTCACCAGATGCAGTTTGCCTGGGTGCTTTCTGAACTGCCACATATTATGACAGTATATTTCCTTGTCCAACACAAAAACACTTTTTTTCCCTTGTGGATGCGTATGTGTTTGTGTATTGCATAAACTGGTGGCCCTTTCAGAGCCTGTCTTTCAACCTTTACTTCAAGCTCCTTTAAAATGAACAGAATTGCACTCTAAGCTTTAAGCATATAGAAAAAGGATAGTGCGGAATACAAAAGGTTAAATTTTTAGCCAGTAATTACTGTTTTTTAACATTGCCTTTCTCTTTAATCTGGTATTAATTCCATCGCTAACCTTGCTCATGAGATCACTTATTGTCAGTGTAAAACAAGAATCCCTCTTCCTCATCTACACTGTGATCTTTGAATTAAACTGTTCGAATAGGGTATGTGCAAGGTACGGTTCCATAGGGTTTATTAAAGGAAATTGTCTTAGCAAATAGGTCTGTTTCATTTGATTCTGAGGAATAATTGGTTAATGAGGGAGTGATTACTTTGTTCAGACATGATTACTGAAGAAATGTTTGGTCCATATGTTGCTGAATAATGGGAAATTCTCCAGTGAAAGGGGACAATGATTAGAAGAAATAAGATAGCTGGAGAATATATTCCCCAAAGTGTTGCACTAGTTTTTGTTAACAAGCCAACTCTAAGGATAGTGTTTCCCTCAATAGGCATGGAAGTTCAAAATATCTAATCGGTTTAAACTGTTTGTTGAAAAAACACTAGGTAATTTTGTTTGTTTTTCTTAGATCAAAGAACTGTAGCTTCCTCTGATAAATGATGTGACTATCACAGCTGCTTCTCCCCTTTAACGTAATGTTAATTTATCATTGTTGCCTTGATGAGCATAAAATAATATATGTTAAAAATTATTCCACCCCCTCTGCTCTTATTAGTTGCATCTAACCATAGGTATTTAGCATTTTGGCACTATGAAATACATGTAGGGCATATGTGTGCATGCACACACATGCATGCACATATTATAGCTGGTGTACATTGCAAAGCTTACAGTTAATTAAGAGTATTCAAGTGTTTTCATAACCCAGGATCATTTTCACTTACAGATTTCTTTAAGTCTTAGTTTACAGCTAAAACTTGGTGTGCTTGTTTGCAGCCATGAAGTATCTATTTTCCCCCCAATAAAAGTGTTTGCACATTCCAAGAAATGAATAAGATGTAGCTAAGATATATATACAGATAAGTATGTATGCAGGTGTGTGTATATTTAGTAACTTCCTTAGTGATCTAGCAGAAGATACTGAAAACTTCAAAACTGCTAAACACTAAGGATCCTGTTCAGGAATATGCTCAAATGCATATCAGACTTGAAGTCTGTGGGCAGTCCCATGGAAGTCTATGGCAGAGAAAACAGGCAAGCAATGGCAGAAGGTCAGATAAAGGATCCACAGGTACAGATCTCTGAATTTTCAGAAATGCTGGAGTGTCTGACTCCCACTGATTTAAACTGGATTTGAACAGCTCAGTGCTGTTGAAGATGCCTCTCATGCCTAGCATGGAACATCTGCCAGATACCCTGAAAAGCACCTTGGACCAAAGTGACTTGCCCAAGGTCATACCATAAATATGTGTCCTCTTTGCTAAAGTTGGAGGAATGATAAGTAGTTATTTCATAAGAAAAATGTCTTAAATTTAACGTAAGAGGGGAGGGGTGGGGGGAGTTATCCATTTCCTTTTGGCCCAGTTGAGTCTTTTATCGGATCTGACTATGGACAATGAATTTCCAAAATTACACTTCATCAGTTCTGCCGGAAATCTCTTATTTCATTTTCTGTAAGCAGATTAGTCACTATTTGCCAGTTAAATCCCCAGGTAGTTAGTTTCCATACAGTCGAAAATAAATGTTGTAAATGAAACATCTGTTCAACACCATTATTTTATAATAACATTAATTGGCAGATGTCTTTAGATGACAAAGCAAAGTGTATCAGTTCTGATTTGTTCTTTTCCACTGAGCTGAACTTGTGGTCATTGAAAAGCACTTACCTTAAAAACTGTCTCAGCGTGAGCAATAATTCACTGCATTCAGTAATGTGAGATTTTTCCATGTAGAAAAGTATGAATTATAAAGGCCAACTGCCCACTGAAAAAATGTTAATGCATTGTCCAAAAACATACTTGTGTGGAGGAAGTTCCCCTCTCCATTGGCAGGACTGGTACTTAAATCTACATATAGTTTGCACAGAAGTACTGTGCCAATTCAATTACTGTCTGATTAATGAAGTGTAGCAGTTTATTTCAGGGGTCTAGCTAGCTATTAATTAGCATATTGGGGCCTATACTCTACTGTTTTGCCCTGATATGCTTTGAAAAATCCCAATGCAATTAAATAAACTCTAATATGCTTTAAATAGTTACTTGAGAAAACACATTCAGATTTTTTTAAAACCCTTATGGGATTTTTAAGCACATCCAGATTTATTGTAAAGCATCTGAAGTTCTTTGTAAACGCTATTGTGTTGGTTTGTGCTGTTCAGCAAAATAGCACTGCCCTTGCTTTAACAGAAGACTTCCTCTAACACGAGAAGCTGGTATGGTTTCCTTAGGATGCCTTGGAGCAAATAATGAGGATGCTGGTATCCCCAAAACTCACTGAAGCTGCTTGCACTTTCCAGTGGTCTACCTAGTCTTTGTCAGATTTCTTCACTTCTACAGTCTTTTTCTTTTTTTTTTTTTTTTTTTTTTTTTTTCCCTGGCTCTGGGTGGAAAACTGGAAACCTTGTTAAGATAGTGTTTGAGGTCAGGCAATGAAGAGTAGGAAACACCATGTTGCCTAAACTAGAAGTAGCTGAACTCTTTATGCACTGGACAAGGTGCTTATAAATGTGCTATATGTTCCTCAGCTCAGAGGGATTGTCTGAGCAGGCACATTTCAGCGCATACAGATCACAAGTGGGCTGGAGAGATGTTTTATTCAGAGCATTAACTACTTAGTATTTTTGCATTCTGGGAGACAGAGTAGCGTGAGACCAGTTAATAGAGCAATAGAAACATTGGTTAGAGATGTCCCTTATTTATAAATTTTAGAAGTCCACCAATTTCAAATTCTTTCCAGGGTGTCCTGTGTGTCACAAGTGAATTACTCAGTCCTGTATCCCATGAATTGCATAGTCCAGAGCTACATTTATGCTCTTGCCTCTACCGCCCCCTTCTCTTTTGACCCTCCCTACTCTTCCTCTGCCCTACTTCATCCAGACCTCAAAAAGCTCTCCGCTTTTAGTCTGCTATTCTCGTTTGTCCTCTGCTTTAGTTCTTATAAACCACTTAAATCCCTTATCCCCCCTTTTCCTACAAATATCAAATTAAAACACATTTTGCTCAGGAGGCCTTCTTTTGTTTGTTTGTTTGTTTACTCACCAGTGATGTCTGCATGCTCCATTGCCTTGTATTTTCTTGTGCCTGGGTTAATTCCTGCGCTCTTAAAGGCGCCTTTTTACCTCTGGAGAAGTCCATGGGAGCTTTGCCATCTACTTCAGTCCCAATGAGCCTTGACTGTTGGGGTCCAGACTGGTCTGTGCTGTACCAAAGGTTCTGGGCATTTGCAGCTTTGCCTACACATAAATTAAACAAACTACTCATGTTCCTTTAGTCACAGTAAAGATCACTAACAGTTCTTTTGCAAAACAGGCTTACATGAGGAACCTCTGTATTACATCTGCCACTATTCCCCCTATAGTGTCTAAAATATATATTAAGGTATCATTTTATATGGAGCCACGCTTGTGTATTTTAGCATGCTGTTTACATGGAGCAGGCAGCTGTTTCCTGCTGGTTCTAGTTCAGTGAGAAACTGCAGTGAGTTTGCACCAAGCTGCACGTTCATGCCCTCACGCTCCCCCTGGGATGTGCTGCTGTGGGATGTGCTACTGTAGTGGTTTGTGGAGCCACAATCAAGTAAATTTGTAGAAAGAAGCTACTGAAAGGGAAGTGCCATCGCAGATCTAGCATACACCTCCACATGTCTGAGAGGAAGCAGACAGGAAAGGTGAAGCAAAGCCACCTCCTGGCTCCCCAGCCTGTCACCAGCAGATCAGCACACTGAAACCCAGGTCCCCAAGCAGCACCACAGCCCCTTCTAAAGGGCTCATGCCACAGCAAGACAGAGACAGCCAGCCACAGTACTGGTTTCTTCTTTTTCTTGACTTACCTTTTTTATATTTTTTTATATTAATTTTCACTCACTGAGTCCTTGTATACACACATTCCTGAAATCCATCTGACAAACACCTTACTGTGTATTCATGTAACTGATGGAGGCCTTGATACATCAGACAACTCAAATGCACACTGAACTGTAGGCACCTGCAGAGTCCTTTGGAATTGATAGGGTGATTCATGTGCTTCCTGGCTTTGCTGTTTGTATGCAATATATACCATATATATTTTGCATAACCAAACCAAACTACAAGATCATAACGGTGCTTTAAATGGGTGTAAAGTGCTCAATAACCTGAGTTTAGTGATGGTTTATATGAGTGATTCCTAAACAATTGACTGATTGACAGATTGGTCTAACAGGATGGCAGTGAGATGATGTGATAGCCCTATTCCATTACAAATAGTGCTCTTACTCGCCTTTAGCCCTGTCTTTACCACACTCAAACACACACCCTTTTTTATGAGGTGGACTTTGAACTATCATTTCCGTAGTTATTTGGAAAGGCACAATGAATGTATTATGCAACTATTCATTGCAGGAAAGTTAGCACATAATAATTTACAGTTTTATGGAACTGCTAGGATTAGCTATGTATCATCTATTTTTAATACACATCATTGTGGTACATGAGGAATAATGAATGTATTTAAATAAATCAAAAAAACCAAATGAATGCTGAGTTGTTGTCAATCACTTCCAGATGAGCCTAGCCCGGTGAGAAGATATAGTGGAGAATTTTCTGAGAATGATTTATGAAGTCAACCAGCATCACTCTAGAACAACTAATGCCTTTCCAGCATAGGCTACACAGGTAGGTAAAGCTTACTGGGAATATCTAAGTGGCAAATCTGAAGATTAATTTTTGTTTAAATTTCTTTATCTGAATTTCTGGAGTTACAGTGCAGAATGAAAAAAACAAAAGCAGATTCAAAAGGGAGCATAGTCATGTCTCATTTGTAACTTACAAGCACTGGAGAGTTTTTCACCTCTTATGCACTAATGTGTTGACTTTCTGAGACAGAGGAAGCCTTTTTTTCCCTATTCTTTTTCAGGAAAAAAAATCAAAACAAAACGAAAAAAACTTAAGCAGCTTCATAGGAAAGAATATTAAATGTAGGTTTATTGCATTCTCTTTGTGAACTGCATTTTTGCCTTTTACTTGTAGAAAGTATTTTAAGTTGTATCATAATCAGCTATCTCAAGGTAATGAGACATAGAATAATTCTTCTAAATAATGAGATACAAGAAACATAAAGTATTGTGTGTGATGTTCTGTAGTCCTGAAAGGCAAAATGTGGTTTTGCTCGAAAGGCAGGAAGAAATGTGTGCATTTTCTGGGACTGATGGCAGAGGAAACATTTCTATCTCCCTAGCATCTGACTGCATGCCACCTACTCCTTGTGTTCTGATCTCAAAGCTAAGTAAGATTAGACTGGGTCAGTTCATGGATCAGAGCTCCAGGGAAAACTCAAGAGCTATATACAGGAAACAATCTTGATGATCTAACTTTATTGGGCATTATTTCAGTGAACTAGCATGCCAGAATTGTGTCATGGGGCCACTCTGCTGTTAGAGGTGCTGTCATACAATGACATGTAAAGATTTTATGATCACATCAGAAAAAGTGCCAGGGAGATATAGATATAGTTATAGATATAAATATATATAAAGTTAAGTGAGGCTAAGCCAAAATTCCACCTCCAAGAGTTTAAAATTGCCTTTTAGTTTCAACTGGAAAAACACTCTTCATTCTGAAACTGTCACG
The DNA here is from genome assembly GCF_004027225.2 of Strigops habroptila. Lineage (NCBI taxonomy): Eukaryota > Metazoa > Chordata > Aves > Psittaciformes > Psittacidae > Strigops > Strigops habroptila. Next base: position 59,642,462 of record NC_044278.2, read on the forward strand.
TAATCATGATGACCACTCTTAAAAGCATGCTATATTTCACATCAGAAATGCATTTCCCTGTTGCTGTTTTTATTCCTTTACACAGTTTGTTAAAGGCCTTGGTCTTGAAAATTGATGCAGTTAAGTGAACATTTTGGGTCAGAACATAAAACTGCACTGAAGTTAATAGCACTCTGCACTGGCCTTGTCTTTTACACATGTAGATCAGACTTCAGTACTAGAATTTCCATTTTTAAAGTACCTGGAGGTAAAAACCACTTATTCCTCTAGTACTGACAGTCAGTGCAGGAATGCCTGAAGAAGCTGAATTTGTGCACTTCTGGTAGGTCTCTTATGCAGAAGTAACTGGTGTCATTTGCACAGAAGGGCTTGCAATGGCAACCAGGAAGTGAGGGGAAAAGAAGTCTGTGAAATACCCCTTATCCTGAGAAGTTGCCTACACTTTTTTCTGGGAAATTTAAGAAACATTGGGTGGGTAGAAGGGAAATAAAAATACCATTGAACAGAACTGTTCTACCTCTTGAGATGGATGAATTTGCGCTCTTCCCACAGCATGCCATCCAGTATGCATAGTGCCACAATCCATTCTCTGAGAGCAAAAATGAAAATGAAGTAAAAATTAGTGTTAATAATGAAGGCGTGGCTTTACAGTTTCACTTTCATTGACTAGAGCAGCAGAGTGCAACTGGAGATGTTGAAAGAAAAACTCTTCACCTGTCCTGTGCTTAATTAAAATACATTAGATACATAGATTTATTTGAGGGTTTGATGTTAAATGAAGATGAATGAAATGTTTTGTGGAAGGCAATGAAATGTTATTTACTTAAATAAGCAATTCTGTTTTATCAATACTTGGGCTCACCTAGAAGAACATGCCCTATTCCTACTTAGTTATGAGTAGCATTTTACTATGCCTGCCTGAAGTCCACTCTAGCACCAATTCTGCCAGTTGCTGAGAGCAGGAAAAGAGAAAAAAGAGAACCAATTTATGAAGGGCAATGCAGGGTATGCCATGGCAGCCAGGAGGCATTATGGCCTGCACAGTGATCTTCACTTCCTAATAAGAACAACGTGTATTCTTTTCTTGTCCAACCAATGGAGACTGCAAAGGCATCTGTCCTGAGGAAATCTGAGTCTCCAGTTCAAGCAGTTCATATGGGGCAACTTTAGGTATTGATGCCTATAGCTGTCTGTCCTCATGCTATGCTCTAAGCCTAAATAAACCTCTACCTCTAATTTTCTCTTAGGTTAAAGTGACATGAGCAAGAGTTGACTATCTGGCCAACTATTCTGCTCTCTTCATTACACAGCTGACAGATTCACTACATCATTCACTAAAATGGTGACAGATGGGACCCAGCCCTTTTTCAGTCAGTGAAGACTGATGAGGCCTATCACATTGTTATCTCACATCCTTCTGCACAATCGAAAGATTCTCGGTAGCTTATGGAAAGAAGCCTTTCCCACCTTAGACATTCATGGAGCTACAATTTATCCCATGGGATGCACATACTCTTTTATTTGTTATCTCAAAGTGCAGTTATTGCGACCCAGACAAGCTGCTTGCAGAAGTTCTATGAAAGGGTGTGATATTTTGGCACACAGTATCCCTGTGAGACACAAAATTCCTACTTAATCCTTAACAGTTTTTTCTGAACTCTCCAGAATAAATTTCAATTTTGCCCTCTATGATGACGATGACCAACTTTTCATCCAACATCCCATACTGCCTCCTTTGAACTAATTATGCTCTGATGGCAGAAATGCTTACATGAAAATTAGAAAACCATGTAACTTCATTGACTATTGCAGTTTGGATAGACATATTAAAGGACGAATCGCATCCCAACAGTGGTAGGGGTTATAAATAATATGTGTGCAGGACAGAATGAGAGAAATGGGCCTGCCTGTGGGAAATGTTGAAAAGCCATTGCTTTGTAGATTGTCCTATATCACTCCTCCTGACACAGTTTTTACAAAGGTCCTCTAAAATCAACTCCAGTTGTTGGCTGGAGTGAGACTGCTATCCCATCAGATCTGTTAGCATTCAGTCTTCCTTGCTTCTGTGTCATCAGCCAGCTCTTATAGTGAAATCCCAGGCTGATCTTACTGCTTTCTGAATCAGTTCTTCCATTTTTCACTAAAATTCAGAATAGAATTGCTGTTAATCACGAACATTTACAGATGACTGGTAAATGGTTTAAGGAAACAATGTTTTCTTTTAAGTTACTAAAAATAGGGAAAGAACGCAGAGCACATTAGTGGCTAAGGGGGTGCAGAATTTCACTCCCAGAGAAAAACGAGCCAATTCCATAATAGTGAAAATTTGTTGTCTTGGCTCTGGTTGAGTTACCAACTAACATGAATTCTGGATCATTCCACACATCCTTTTGACACTACGAAGAGAATGGGATTATTGTCTTAACATTTTCTCCTATTTTTTCTAAAAAGAAAATAATAATTCGTAGCTTGTCAGTCTTTGCCAAGATTCAGCCTAGAGAGATTTTTTTATAGCTGAGATATAAACCCCTGAAGTAAAAATGCAGACACAACTTTAAGTACAGTGTTGCAAATGCAGAGTTAAGTAATGTTAATCTATCAATACACAGTATGTGCAAACATATGTTTATAGACAGAGAGACAAGCATGTATAAATGAGAGGATAAAAATCCCTATTTCTCATTTGGTGCTATGCAATTTCTATCAATTTAGAAATGTGTTATGATTTTATTTTAAGCTGACATACTGTAAATTGCGCTTATTTGAGAATACTTACTTAACTCTTAGGGTTTATAAGACTGAAAACGAAGATGTCTCTGGAAGTTCTCCAGTGACCCAAAATGAACTAATAATGAAAAATGTTGTCTCTTCTTTGGAAACTTTGAACCAGTTGCCATCTTTAAAGTAACCCATAAGCATGAAGATAGTCTTTCAATGATGATGATTTACTACAAAATCTACTAATCAAAGCAGAGGCCGCTTCTTTAGGGGCAAGCTGTATATTATGCTCATGTTACAAGAGAAATTACAAGATCTCTAGGTGAGGTATTTTAGAAATTTGGCAGATGGCTTTACTTTGTATTTGTGGCACAGAATCCTGTTCTAATTTTGTGTTTGATTGGAATATTCAACAGCTTCTGGTGCTACTAGGACTTGCTATCTGAAAGATAGAGTTTGCAAACTATAAATATGAACTTTGAAAATATATATCCTAGAGTTAGTCCAGTAGATTGTGTTTGTAATGCTCACTATTGGCTGAGTGATGCATTTTGGCCCCAGACCAAAAACGATGGCTGCCTGATTGAGCAGTGCCTCCTGTGGACTGGGAAGGCAGAGGGATATTGGGGCAGTGGTTAATATTGGACAGGCATTTAGTGTTAGGTCCTGACAGCTCTCAGTCTTCCCCACACATGGACCCTCCAGTCTCGCCTTCATGCCCCTTGGCCACATGTCTTCTTTGTCCCCAGCTGCTGATTTGTCCTGCTGAGAAACAATTCAGTTGCAAGATAAGGAAGGTTATGTCTACATGAGCAAGGGATTTCAGTCTCAAGCTTATTCACAGCCTGACTGGCAACCCAACAAACAAGGCTGCTGACCTGTGCCATCCCTGTCCCCACCGTAGCAGCAAGGGGAGCCGTGTTTCTGGGAGGAGGCATGGGAGGTGCTTCCCCATCTGTCTCCCCAGCTGCCCCCACCATGCGAGTTCAGTCAAGATGGAGCTGAGTCTGGGCAGAGGTGCAGGCAGGCAGTGGCACTGACAGGCAGGCAGTTCCCAACCAGCTTTGGCCAAAGCAAGGGCTGGAAAGCTGATCCTTGTCCTCTTTCAGCTGTTAGCTACCAGCATCTCCCTAGGGGTTGCTGCTCCAGGAGCCATACCTGGAAGTATGACCTGTTCTGAATTCTCATAGCATGTGAGAGTATATCCCAGCTCAAAGCCGAAACCTCAAGCATTTAACAATAGTGTTGGCTTAGGTGGACAAGACTTCAGCCTTTATTTGTAGCATAATGACTGACTTGTGGATGCAGCTGTGCTCATATAATCTCAATGAAACTTTCAATGACCTATCCCATGTCATGGCCTGCTTACTCATACACCTCCCCAGGCCTGAAGTGTACAGTGTACATAACAGAGGGATTTCCTGCTGCCCCTCACAACTGGATGTGTCAGGAGGCCACAGGCTTGTTTAATGCATGAAACCAGAAAGTAGTTATTTAGCCCTGCTGATAATTTTAACTTTAGGTTAGTGTAATATTCAAGAAGAAATTCTGAATTAGAGCTAAATGAGGGCACTTAGGTACTCCTTGTTGGCATTGCTATTTTTCACACAGGACTGGTTGAAGCTTTCTTCAAACTCTTATACAATCATTATACTCTGTGTCTCTCTTCCCAGTTTTCTCTAATGTAGTGCATATTCCCGGTGGAAATGACAGAGGAATTCAGAGGAGAAATTTAAAAAGACACCTCTGAAGTATATGTGACACCATAACAGTGGATTCCAATTGTGAATTTGTAGGTAGGTGACACTGTAGAGAATTTTCTGTTTTCTGTGTCAAGTGAAGAGCCTATAACTGCTAAGAAAAGGCCAGAGTGTTGTGAGTGGTATCACATTTGAATTCAGGCTTTGTGAGTCAGAAGGGAGGAGAGTAGATAGCAGCCATTTAGCTGGCTTTGTCAGAGTGGATTTTCTTCAGAAAGAAGGATTTAACACTTTTGTTATCCACTGTAATTACACTGTGTACGGTCTGTCCAGTCCTTCTGTAAAAGGTGTTTTTCCTAGAAATAGTATTGAGAAGCTCAGATGTGGGGCAATTGCACTTTCTGGCAAGGGGTGATCATCTTTGGAATACTGGCAAAGACCCTCCTTTTGTACTGTAAATTCTGGCAATAACCAACCCTTTCTACTTAAACTGGTAACTTATGTTGGCTCCATTTGTTTTAGATCCCTTGTTCTCAACAGGCCGTGTAATCAGATTGACAGACTGCTCACAGCTTCCCTGGTGCTCAGCTGCATGTAGGTCATGCCTGAGTCTCCTTTCTGGAAGGATGGCTGTGCACTGATGTCTGGCTAGCTGTGAGTCTGAGCATCTGAATCTGCTCAGAGGCGAGGAAAACACAGCAGCTTAGTGTTTAACACCAATAAGTGTTGAAGGAGTCCGCATCTTTTTCTTTGCATTAACTGTTTTTAAATTGGACCCTCCCTGCTTTCTTTCAGCAGCCCAGTCAAATCTTCTCAGCCAACATCATCATCATTATATTGTCAATAAAAACTTCAAAGCGAAGGTCAGGTATTCACTGAGCAGTAACTGCTCTGTTAAAGAAAAACAAAACCCTTGCTAACACCCGTCCTTTTGGCAAACTCTGTGATTGTTTTGGCTGATGCACCAAGCAGACACACTATTATTTTATTAGCATTACAATTCAAGAGTTTATAAAAAGGCACCAGCAAATACCAACCTGCAAGTTTTTGAAGAAATGAGATTTTTTAAAGAAAGCTAATTTACCTATTTGCATTGCTAGCTGAAAAGTTTGAGAATCATCTCGTGTCACTTTCCTCAATGATAAAAATGAATTATCATAAACAAAACTGCCATACATCATCATTAGCACACAGGGAAAAGTTAGCTATTGGGAATTTATGACCAATTTGAGGAGAAGATATATAATTGCCATCCATTATTGTAATAAAATACCTAATACATATAAAACAGGAAAAATGAAATACAATCCTCAAAAAAACCCATAAAAATTTGAATGTTCCTCTTCCAACTACTTTGCTATTTCATACTCTTGCTGTGTAAGGGCATATAGCTTCAACGTATTGGAGACAATAATTAGGCAGTATATTGATGCAGCTTAAAATACAGTAGAAGCAACATGCTTAAGTGGAAAGTTTCCTTTTCTCACTATTTAGATCATTTCCATGTACAGCTTTTTTTAGATGTTAGGGCTTTGTTTAGTTTTGCTTCATTTACTGAACAAATTTTACTGACATAAGTTTTACTTAATTTCCATGCATTGTCGCTGATGTTTTATGTGACCTTGTCCTTCTTGGCACTGTTTTTTAATGGCCTTAGTTCTTAGCATGCCAGGGTGAATGGGTGGCTTGAAGTTCCGTCACTTCCCAGTGGTCTCTATTTAACTAATGTCCACCAAGGTTTAAACACAAAGCTGTATAAAATCCACACATATATTGTATTCCCTCACCTTAGTGCTATGGAAAACTAATGAAAGTTCTTATAAGGGAAACTTAAACTAATAATAATTGATTTCCCTTTGTGAAGTATTTAGATATTTTTGCTACCCATATTTCATTTAGAGATAGAGATCTGAGCCATCACTATGTATTTATGTAACTTTGGGGATGTTCAAAATCCCAAACCACATGAAAATTTACTGTGTGCTTTACAGGGCTCCTAACCACTCAATGGTTTGAACCCTGCCCATCATCCGAATGCTTCCTCATTTACAGAGTACTTCAGTGCTTTACACAGTAACAAAGGCTCCTATCATGTTGAGGAGAGGAGATGTACAATGTTTGAATGTGTTTGTCTCTGGAAGGTAAAAGAGACACAAAGTGTGATGAGGAGGAATGGATGCACTTTGTTAAACTATTCACTGTGGTCTAAAACTGGTTGCTGCTTCTGACATAGAATTTTTCAATGCTGGGATTTTTTCCTAAAAGATGCAAACTCCCTCTACAATTCCAGTAGAATAAGAAGAGTCATTTTAAAAATGTAAAATAAAAAGAATCAATTTTTTAATGCTGTATTTTTTTTCCTAGCCATATTTAATGACCTATATTTGACAGCCTTTACAGCTGTTAAAGGGAAAAGCATTTTCACCAATGTGTTATATGCTTTACTGTTCAGCTTCCTTTAGATAGTTTTTCTCTCAAAATACTGCAAATGTGTTTTATTTTTAAGCTACTGATATTAATTACTTATGCTACTTCTAGTCTACACCTACACTAGTAAAATAAACATTGCCAGGAAACACTCCCAGACCTTGAAATGGAATCATTTACTGTATTAAAATTCCAGAATTATTTCTTCCTGTTTTGGCTCAGGCCAACTAGCATTGTCCTAGGTGACTCTTATGCACCATATGAGAGTCCGTATAGGCCATATATACAAATTAAATGCAATCATTTGGATGCTAAAATAGTCTAATACTGTAAATGTAAGCTGTTTCATGCCAGTTGGCTTCAGCAACAGGGCAGTCTGAAGCTCTATGCGTACTATAGGACCTGACGAAACTACACTAAGGCACATGGAGGACAGGGAGGTGATTCAAAACAGCCAACATGGCTTCACCAAGAGCAAGTCCTGCCTGGGCAACCTAGTGACTTCCTATGATGGAATCACTACATCAGTGGACAAGGGAAGACCTCAAGATGTCAACCATCTGGACTTCTGTAAGGCCTTTGACATAGTCCACCATAACATTCTTCTCTGTAAATTGGAGAGATAGGAATTTGATGAGTGGACTGTTCATTGGATGAGGAATTGTCTGGATGGTCTTATCCAGATGGTAGTGGCCAATGGTTCAAATCCAGATGGAGATTGGTGACAAGTGGTGTCCCTCAGGGGTCCATACTGGGACCAGTAGTGTTTAATACCTTCATCAGTGACATAGACAATGGGATCGAGTGCATTCTCAGCAAGTTTGCCAATGACATCAAGCTGAGTGGTGCAGTTGACATGCCTGAAGCAGTTGACAGGACTCTTGCCACTCAGAGAGACCTGGACAAATTCAAGAAGTGGGCCCATGTGAACCTCATGAGATACAACAAGGACAAGTGCAAGGTCCTGCACCTTGGGAGTGCAGGACCTTGGGGGTCAGGGCAACCCCTGGAATCAATATGGTCTAAGAGATGAAGCAACTGTGAGCAGCCCTGCCGAGAAGGATTTGGGGGTACTAGTGGGTGAAAAGATGGACATGAGCGAGCTTGCAGCCCAGAAGGCCGACTGTATCCTGGGGTGCATCAAAAGAAGCTTTACCAGCAGATCGAGGGAGCTGATTCTCTCCTTCTACTCTGCTCTGGTGAGACCCCACCTGATGTACTGCATCCTCCACTGGAGCTCTCAGCAAAGGAAAGACATGGACCTGTTGGAGTGGTTCCAGAGGAGGGCCACAAAAATATTTGGAGGGATAAACCACCTTTTCTATTAAGACAGGCTGTGAGAATTGGGGTTGTTCAGCAGGGAAAAGAAAAGGCTGTGGAGACACTGTATTGTGGCCTTTCAATACTTCAAATAGTCATAAAAAATATGCAGACTTTTTAGCAGGACCTGTTGCAATAGGACAACAGGTAATGGTTTTAAACTAAAAGAAGGTAGATTTAGACTAGATATAAGCAAGAAATATTATACGGTGAGGGTGGTGAAACACTGAAACAGGTTGCACAGAGAGGCGGTAGATGGCTCATCCCAGAAGCATTCAAGGCAAGGTTGGACGGGGGTCTGACCAACCTGATCTAGTTGAAGACGCTCCTGGTCTTTGCAGAAAGGGGTGGACTAGATGATTTTTGAAGGTCCCTTCAAATCCAAACTATTCTCTAGTACTATATTTAGCTTAGCAGCATAGATACAGTGCTAGTGCTTCCTAACATAGCAAGTTCCTAGAGGGCCTCATAAAGAAAGTAGGAGAGAATAAGAGAATCCAAAGTTTTGTTTCCCTTTCGTTTTTCATTCCATGTACAATTTCTGCAAAATTAAATCGCTGAATGTGTTAGTATTAATTTGGGACTAGTAAAAGTTTTCTTTATGAAAACAGAAAAAATAAAAATGTTGTCCTGAAAAGGGTAAAAATGAGAATTTTATACTATTGAAAATCAAGAATCGCATCTGTGGATGAGTGTTACAGACCTGGCTTTCAACTTTGGAAATGCTGTAAATTTTTTATAGTTGAAGTGATAACATTTCTGTGTACTGACAAATTTTTCTACCTCGTGGCTAGTGGTGCTGGTGGCTGAGCACTGATATGACTTCATTCTCAATTACATGCAGATGGATAGAATGATAAAAATAGACCTATTGGTGGGGAGAGAGGAAACAAATAAAAATAGTATTCTTTAAACATTTACAAAGTAATTTTCTTTAAGACATATATCAAAATGCGTGAAATGTTTTGTGATATGATAAATTTTTAATTTTGCTTGTTTTGGCCAACCTGAATGTCCTGCCTATATATACACCCAGTTTCTGTAACTATATTCTACCTCCCTACATTTCCATCTGCACTATTCTTTAAAAATTCTTCCCCTAAACTATTGTGTAGGATTTATGTGTTCTGTTAAACAGCTGCCAAGTTTCACTCCATAGGCGGCTGCACTTCAGTGGTGGATGAAATGCTTCTTGTAAAGTTTATAAAGCATTTTGGGCTCTTTGCAGATGGAAGAACTGACTAAATCAGTGATACGCAACTTGTGCTTCTAGAGCTGCACGTGGCTTTTTTTGGAAGGCATATATCTGATAGGAGCTGTTTTGACTTCTTCCTGAGAGGGAACAGGCAGGGTGTTTAGCTGTTCCCTTCCATCTCTCCAAGCAACCAGGAAAGTTGGCTTACGCAGTTATTTCTCTGTACTTATATGCTCAGTACGATTCTGTACATGGCATTTGATAAAATATGTTTCAGAGCCATGTATGTTCAAGAAAAGATATATGTGAGATATAACGAGGTAACGGAGAACGGAACGTGTATCCTATTGTATGTTCTGTCAAAATGATGATCTCAATACATTTCTTCATCCTGGATTGAAGTAATAAACCAGACTGTGAAACTTCAGGAGACTGTGACATCATCAAAAAAACATTATGATTTCACTAGAAAGCCGAAGTTGAAGGAAATCAAAACTGAGCTGTTACCTCAGTCTCTACTGTTAATAGAGACAGAACACAAAGAGTGTGCATGATAAATGAGCAATGCAGCTAACACTTTTAACAGGGAAGCTACCTTTCTTATGTTTCTGACCTATTCACTGAGCAGCTGGCAAATAGCTCTAGTAAAGTCATCCTTTTCTTTTTTCCAACCAAAAAATCTATTGTGTGTGCAGTCTTTCTAATAGATAGAAGAGATATGTCATTCATATCAATCGATCTTCTGTATCTCTGTGTTTTATTCAGCTCCTGAGTAGTATGCTAAAATTCACTCTGATATTCATCAAGTTTTCAAACTCCATAACAGCAACCGAAAGTGAAAAATAGCCCAGGAGTCATTACTGCTTTCCTCAATGACCTGGGAGGGGCTGATTGGCATAGTGTGACTGTGGAACTAGGACAGAATTAGGAGACATGCTTGGGAGTAGGGAGGAACCTGTAGCATCAGTTTATAGTGTTTGAAAGTGTTTTATAGTGTTGAAAGTGTTTTATACTCTCCAAAGTAAAAGTACATTAATCTTAGTGCGGCTGTGCCATCTTTTACATGTTTCTTTTTTATTGGCAGAAATACCAAGAAGTGGATATGGTGATGATGTTCCTTTCCATTATAATTTTTAGGCTTTTTCTTCCATCACTGCGTAAGCAAATTTAATAGCTCATTATCATCATCAAGACTACTACTTCAGCTAAGCATTGCACTGTATGCCTTTCAACTGACAGAATGATTGATGTATCATACATTTAAAATTATAGAAAATAATCTTTTAAGTGATAATTTTATTTAATCTAACTAGTATAAAATGGTCAGGATAACTCTGAAAAATAAACAAATACAGAACAGCAACACATCAAACAAACAAACAAACAAAACTGAAGTCTGAAAGAGTAAGAGTCTAAAATTGCCAAACTCTCACTGAAATGCAATGGTAGCCCTGCAAATTGCAGCCCGATGGCTAAGCATTTCAATGGAGGCATTCTGGCTGTTTTTATTCATTGGTACGGTAACAACGCCTGAGGAACAACTAGGAATATACAACATTGTTGTCAAGACTCACTGAAACTGCTATCAAAGTCACTGCTTTAAAGAACACATGATCCAACAAAACAAGATAGAAAAGGAAAGACAAATGAGATATAATGCACAATAAGAATTAACATCCCCATTTCCTGATTCTCCCTTTTTTTTTTTTTTCCCCTAAAATAGTTTCATGCAGGTTTCTTTTTTTCATTTGTTTTCATCTCACTCAGCCAACGAGTGGTGGGCTCAGCAGATAATTTTAATAAAATGTCCTTCCAGGCAGAAAATCAACAATTAACAGTATTTTGACTATGGAAGAAAAAGAAATATTTGATCTTCTCATCAGCATAATGATAATACATTTCATTTGCAGAGTGTAACTGTATATTGTTTCCGGAAAGATCGTAGGCTGCTCTGCAAATGGGTATTTCTATTCCACAGGCAATACCTTACATTTGGAAAAGCGGAATTTCACTCCTGTTCACTAAGCTTATGAAAAGCCTCTTCATTACTAAGCCTGAAAATAGGTTTACGTAAGGCTTACAAAGTGAGTAAGATTTGTGTGGGTCTCCCTGTAGGAGAACGATTTCATCCAAACTGCAGATAGAAGCAGAATAGAAGGAGGTAGAAGCAGGCTTATTCTTGATGATCACCTGCTAAAGATGTCGTCAAAATCGTAATTTAACTAGTTCCATTTCATTTTAATACAAATTAGGATGGCTATTTAAAAATGAGCTCATAATTGTTGTCATTATAGTTGCAGAACATTTTGGGATGTGGCCTTAATGACCGAGGAAAACATCTGAGAAGAGTTTCTGTTCTGTTTAGGATGTGTGTCTGCGTGTGTGTGTTCATCCAGATGCATCCACATCACCTACAAAGGCATTTTAGAACTGTTTCAGGATTTTTCTATCAGAATGGTTTGCTAATCAAAAATGCCCCTTTTACTCAATCATAAACCAGTATATTCTGTTAGAAAGCTGTAACTTTTTGCTGTTTACAAGGAGAAGATGAAATTAATTAGAACCTGCGAAAAGAAAGCATGTACATAATTTCTCTCAAAACAAAATCTGGGGACAAAATCATTTCAGAAAAGCCTGTGATATTTTTTTTTTCATCCTGATTTAGATTTTTTTAAATGATTTTTCCTTACTGTAAGAAACATCCATTGAATATCATACTGTTTATATGCATATCATCTTGATAATAAAAGTGCAGTAAATCTGCAAACTTATATATGTATTTATCTGAGTGTACTTCAGCTGGGTTTTGGGGGTTTTTTTTTTTTTTTATTTTTATTTTCCCATATTTTTTTTCTTTTTCCTCTTAATCTTTTTTTTTTTTTTTTTTTTTGGTTTTTTTGTTTGTTCTGGTTTGGGTTTTGAATTCTTCCATTGTAACTTGCTCAGCAGAATAACTGTACTGGTTCAGGCCAAAGGTCTTACCTAGCTCAGTATTCTGTCTTCAGCAGTGGACATAAGTGATGTACCATTAGCGTACTAGTAGAAAAAAATTCCTGTTAAGATTGTTTGCTTGGGGTGAGAGGGTCATGGAAGGCCGTATTTTTTATTATGTAGGTACTTTTCATTTTTTTATTTTATTTTAAAAAAGGTGTATTATAAAACCAGTTGCTTATTCCTATTGTAGAAAAGGTTATATTTCTCTGAAGTGTCATGGCTACTGACATGTGCTGCAAACATTTCTTTCTTTTCTTCTTTAATAGAAAAGCATTACCAAAAATAGCGAGAGGGAAATATCTGAGTGCAGCCAGTGATGGTTAGTAGGGACACAGATTACATGAAAATTGCTGCTTAACACTGTGACAACATTTCTGAAAGAAAGTATTATTTCCTTCCTTTATTCACCCATTTGTCTCTGTCTTGGGGTGTGGGGTTGTTTTTCCTTTGAAGTTGATGTTATTTAGGAGTAAAAATATCAGAACAGTTAACTTTTCTACTAGAGAGTCAGGCAAGAGGAAACGTCATTTTTTGGGATTACTATTTTTTACAATTGTGCCTAGATAGGTACCAGATATCACGGTGAGGATTCATCTTAAGTAGATAAATAAAATCCTATTGATAGGCATTCCAGATAGATTCTGTTAGGAAAACTGAGATGGATGTTTATTTTTATCTATGGCCTAAATATAAAACAGCATAAATGACTGTTGAATATCATTTGATATGTTAAATTGCTGCATTTAGCATAAGCTGACCAATAGGTGTACCAATATAATGATTAGTATTGATTAATGACTGTATTTATCTTTTTGACCCAGATGTTATTCAGGAGATCTTAAATGAAATGTTTTGTTTGCAGTAACTACTGCTTTATTTTAAAATATAAGATATGGAGGTTGCTCTATTGTAAACTAGGAAACTTCATTCTGCCCACTGTGAGTTATGACTGCATATCAAATTTTAATGAAAAAGGATAAATAAATTGTCTCACAGTTCACCATCATCTACTATATCACTCAGTTCATCCCATATAATAAGTAATAAACTGAATGCTTCAATTTTTGCTTTATGTGACCATTTACAACCAGTACTATTGCCTGAGAAATTGTCATCCCACAGTATTTCACAGAACCAGAGAGCAGACTACGGTCCTTGCTGTACATCCTGACTGAAGAACACATGCTTTTTAAAAATCTTTAATAAAAGCTAAGACTGGCAAAAAGCTGAGATATATTAATCAAAGTATGTTAACAGTAATGTAGGACCTTATTCCTCAGCTCTGGTCTTCACATCTTCAGGACTTAAATTTCAAACAGAAAAAAAAAAAAAGGAGAAAATAAAATAAATAAATAAATAAAACCAACAAAGGAATAGCCAGTAAAACAATTTATGCAATAGTCGCACTATTCATTCACTATGTCGCCCAAGTAATTCTTCTGTTTACTATTAATGTCCTTACCCTTCTAAGAAGAAAGATCTAACATTTAAAAAAACTGTAGAAATTTTCTGAACACCTGTTTCATTAAGAAACCTCCTGGGCTTTTGCTGGTACATTCCAAAGAAATTAGAGAAAGAAAGTGGACAAAGCAGTTGGGAGGCTAGGCTAATTTTAAAAGCTCTGATTGTGGCAGGAAGAGTTGTTTTTATTTTCAACCTTCTTTATATTCAGCTTACCATTCACTGTACATTGTTCATCTGTGTGCAGGTACAAAATGAAATATCACAGTACAGTTAGTAGTCATTAAAGAAGCTGGTGTAAATTTATTTCTGTTATATCTACAGCCCAGATGATGAAAGTGAGGAACACCACGGAGGTTTACTGGATTTGAGTTAAATATCCTTTTCCCTAGTGAGGACTCTCAAGTAGCTTTCTTATAAATTTCATATCTAATGCTACGAAAAAGACCTACCACAGTTCTTATTTAGTAATGACATGAAAAATTATTACTCCAAGAAAGAAACATGTATTAAACAGACCTGCTTTGCTTGGATTTTTCCCTACTCTTGTTAGTGGTTTCTGTGGGAGCAAGAATGATCATGGTCTAGGTTCTTTCGCTTTGGACAGTCTGTGCAGAACTACGCAGAAGAATCATTCCAGGAGGAACCTTTGATGAGATAGCAGAACAGTTCTTGATATTTTTTGTTTCCTGGAGGGCAGCTGTTTGTCACACATCTTTCACTATTTTATGTGAATAAAAGCTGAGAATACCATGAGTAATTCGAAAACTTAGGTACTATATGGAATCCTGAGCCATTAGCAATTTGTTTTTTTAACAAAACATGAGCACTTGCTGCTTTAGAATCATTCCTGAGAAGAGGAATATTTGTCGTAGTTTGATTCTGAAAAGATATTTTTACATTATGGATGCTCATGTGAAAATGAAAGGTGCAGAATAAAATGTATTTTAAAATCTTTCCTTAATATGAGGTGACTGATGTACTGTAAATGAAAATTAAGGGGTTTTTAACATTCTTTTTCCGACTATCAAATTCCCTACACAGAGTATGAGGATAATTCCATGGTAGTTCCAGGGATCTGAAAGTTGGCAGGGGAGAGGAGGGTGGTTGTATTTATTTCAAAGCAAGGGCACTAGTTAAATTTTTTAAAAATAAATTAATTTTTAGGATCAGATATCTACCTTTAGCCTGACTCCTAAAGTCAGACTTCCATAGTATTACTTAAACCTCTTGGTGTATGTATGCATCTATCTCAATACTATTTGCACCTGATGGCCAATTTTAACCAAATTTGACAATGAATTCCCATTGTTAGTGTCCTCACTGAGAAAGAGGCTGAATCTCAAGATCAATCTTGAGATACCAGAGAGGCTATGCCAGCGTGTACTACTGTGATTCTCCACATTAGGGAAAATCAAGTGAAAGCTTTCACATAATAAAAGCATGAAAGTCCAAAGCTTGAGATGTGGAGACTAGTATTTATTAGCTCTGCTGCTTATGTTGCTATGCATGTAAAACACGTTTATTATGGATTTACTTAATTTTGATGACTTTTTAATGTTTCAAAGTATTTCTTAGACCTATGTGTCTAAATACTAATAAGACTCAAATGAACACACTACTTACTGAAGCTAATGGGAGATAAATGTTGTCTGGGCCTCTTAATGTACAAATGTGTCTTCTTTTTTATGAGTGATTCCATGATATTGAAATAATTTATACCGAGATGGGAGAAAATCCATTGTGACAGATCATGTTTCTACATTCTTGAACTGCATGTCAACAGCTCATAATTTTCTTAAAAGTGTTCATTATTCTAAATCACACCAGATCAATTTGCTGAATAAAACTTGCTGCTTAAGTTGGTCAAGAAGAGTAAGTTGCAAAAGATTTGTATGCAAAATTGGAGCTGTGATGGCTAAAAGTTCAATTTGTGTGCTTAATAACACAGCTACAAACACCGAAAGATTGCCTCCCTAGACTGTTTTTCCCTGCAGTAGCCTGGATAACATTAAGAAGGACTACAGAGCCCTGGGAGAGGTGGTTAGGGGCTCTGGAGCTCAGATAGTTTTTTCATCGATTCTTCAGGGCAAAGGGGAGGACCTTAAAAAAGCTAGGCGTGTCTGGCAGGTTAATAAATGGTTAGAATGCTGGTGCCATAGTCAGGGGTTTGGCTATTTAGAACATGGGGCTCCATTTGGGAGGCCAGATCTACTGGAGGCTGGTGGAGCTGGTCTGACAAAGAAGGGGAAGAGCTGTTTTGCTAGGAGGCTTGCCAGGCTGGTCAGGAAAGCTTTAAACTAGATGTGTTGGGGGAGGGGAGCATTGATCCATCCCAACATTCCTGGTCAGTTGCCAGCACCTGTAATAAGTGCTTGGAGCGATGTAGAGATGTTCCAGCTGCCCCAGCCATTGAGTCGGCTTCATTTGGAGCTCGGCTAAGGTGCCTCTATACAAACACCCGTAGTATGGGGAACAAGCAAGAGGAATTAGAGATGTGTGCAAAGCTACGGGAATATGATGTCATTGGTATCACAGAAACATGGTGGGATGGCTCCTATGACTGGAATGTCGGAATGGAAGGTTACAGGCTGTTTAGAAAAGACGGGCCAGGCAGACGGGGAGGGGGTGTTGCTATCTATGTCAGTGATAGGCTAGAGAGTATGGAACTCTGTCTGGGGACGGGTGATGAGGTAACAGAGTGTTTGTGGGTCAGGATCAAAGGGAAAACAGCAATGGGGGACATTACGGTGGGGATCTGTTACAGGCCGCCTGATCAAGAGGACTCTGTGGATGAAGCGCTCTGCAGACAGATAGGAGCAGCCTCACGCTCGCAGGCCCTGGTCCTCATGGGGGACTTCAACCATCCTGACATCTGTTGGAGGGATGGTACGGCCCGGCACAAGCAATCCAGGAGGTTCCTCGATTGTGTGGAAGACAACTTCCTCTTTCAAGCAGTAGAGGAGCCGACGAGGAGAGGTGCCATGCTGGACCTTGTGCTCACCAACAGGGAGGGACTGGTTGGAAATGTAACGCTCCAGGGCAGCCTTGGCTCTAGTGATCACGAGATGGTTGAGTTTGAGATCCTCAGGACGGTGAGAAGAGCATGCAGCAAGCTCACTGCCCTGGACTTCAAGAAAGCAGACTTTGGCCTCTTCAGGAACCTCCTTAGTAAGGTTTCATGGGATACAGTCCTAGAGGGCAGGGGGGCCCAAGACTGCTGGTCGGTATTCAAGGATCACCTGCTACGTGCTCAAGAGTGTTGCATCCCGACTAGAAGAAAGTGCAGCAGGAGGGCCAGGAGACCTCCATGGCTGGACAAGGAGCTGCTGAGGAAACTTAGAGGGAAAAAAGAAGCTTATAGAAGGTGGAAGCAAGGACAGGCGGCTTGGGAAGAATACAGGAGCATTGCCTGAGAAGCTAGGGACCAGGTTAGGAAAGCTAAGGCCCAGCTAGAATTAAGTTTGGCAAGGGATGTAAAAGATAACAGGAAAGGATTCTATAGATACGTAGCAAATAAAAGACAGACTAGGGACAATGTAGGCCCTCTCCAGAAGCTATCAGGAGAACTGGCTACCATGGATTTGGAGAAGGCTGAGGTTCTTAATGACTTCTTTGCCTCAGTCTTCACCAGCAAATGCTCTGACCACACAACCCAAGTCTTGGAAAGCAAATGCAGGGACTGTGAGAACGAAGACCTTAGGCCCACTGTAGGAGAGGATCAGGTTCGAGACCATCTTAAGAACCTGAACGTGCACAAGTCCATGTGACCTGATGAAATCCATCCACGGGTCCTGAAGGAGCTGGTGAATGAAGTTGCTAAGCCACTGTCCATCATATTCGAAAAATCCTAGCAGTCAGGTGAAGTTCCCGATGACTGGAAGAAGGGTAATATAACCCCCATTTTCAAGAAGGGGAAGGTGGAAGACCCGGGGAACTACAGACCAGTCAGTCTCACCTCTGTGCCTGGCAAAATCTTGGAACAGTTTCTCCTGGAAAACATGCTAAGGCACATGAAAAACAACGAGGTGGTTGGTGACAGCCAACATGGCTTCACTAAGGGGAAATCCTGCCTGACCAATTTGGTGGCCTTCTATGATGGAGCCACGGAACTGATGGACAGCGGCAGAGCAGTTGATGTCATCTACCTGGACTTGTGCAAAGCATTCGACACTGTCCCACATGACATCCTTGTCTCTAAATTGGAGAGACATCAATTTGATAGATGGACCACTCGGTGGATAGAAATCTGGCTCGATGGCCGCATGCAAAGAGTTGTGGTAAATGGCTCGATGTCCAGTTGGAAACCTGTAACGAGTGGTGTCCCTCAGGGATCGGTGTTGGGACCGGTCCTGTTCAACATCTTTGTCGGTGACATGGACAGTGGGATTGAGTGCACCCTCAGCAAGTTTGCCGATGACACCAAGCTGTGTGGTTCGGTTGATATGCTGGAGGGAAGGGATGCCATCCAGAGGGACCTTGACACACTTGTGAGGTCGGCTGATGCCAACCTTATGAAGTTTAACCAAGCCAAGTGCAAGGTCCTACACCTGGGTCGGGGCAATCCCAGGCACTGCTACAGGCTGGGCAGAGAAGAGATTCAGAGCAGCCCTGCAGAAAAGGACTTGGGGGTGTTGGTTGACGAGAAGCTTAACATGAGCCGGCAGTGTGCGCTTGCAGCCCAGAAAGCCAACCGCATCCTGGGCTGCATCAAAAGAAGCGTGACCAGCAGGTCGAAGGAGGTGATCCTGCCCCTCTACTTTGTTCTCGTGAGACCTCACTTGGAGTACTGCGTACAGTTCTGGTGTCCTCAACATAAAAAGGACATGGAGCTGTTGGAGCGAGTCCAGAGGAGGGCCACGAGGATGATAAGCGGGCTGGAGCACCTCCCATATGAAGACAGGCTGAGAGAGTTGGGGCTGTTCAGCCTGGAGAAGAGAAGGCTGCGTGGTGACCTCATAGCAGCCTTCCAGTATCTGAAGGGGGTCTATAAGGATGCTGGGGAGGGACTCTTCCTTAGGGACTGTAGTGGTAGGACAAGGGGTAATGGGTTCAAACTTAAACAGAGGAAGTTTAGATTAGATATAAGGAAGAAGTTCTTTACAGTGAGGGTGGTGAAGCACTGGAATGGGTTGCCCAGGGAGGTTGTGGATGCTCCATCCCTGGCGGTGTTCAAGGCCAGGTTGGACAGAGCCTTGAGCCACGTGGTTTAGGGCAAGGTGTCCCTGCCCATGGCAGGGGGGTTGGAACTAGATGATCTTAAGGTCCTTTCCAACCCTTACGATTCTATGATTCTATGATTCTATGCTAGCTTAAAATATGGTGTTTCCAAAAATATTCCCAATAGTTGGTTCATTTATTAGTGTATTAGGAAAACGTGATTGAAAAAGGTTGTGAACTCCATCCGGTTGTTCCATAGGCCCATTGACTGTATTGGACTTTTTCTTGAGGTTTTCTTCTGCTCCTGCACTGGCTTTTATAATTCCAGAAACTCAGGTGGCTAACCATATGTGTTCTTAATGAGGCAGGGAGTTAATTACCCATCTAGTTTCTTTAAGAAATTCCCTGGCTCTCAGTGAAGAAGCTTCCTTGAAACAATTCTACCTCCTCGCATGTCCTCTAGCTTTTTATGAGTGATAGATATTAAGTGCTGGACATTTCCGAGACTGACATGCAGGAATTAGCAGGAATGTATTTGTGCATTATCCTTCAGAGGTTTCAGAGACTTGCATTGAAAACTTTCATGACCCTGTAGCAACAGAGAAACTGTTACCCAGAGAAACTGATTATCCAAGGAAAAATTGCAAAGTAGCCCAGCGAAGAGCAAACATAGTTTTCAGTAGATTTTTAGTTTCACTTAAAAGCTTTTGAAAGCATTTTCTTCTAGTGACACACCCTTTCTGTACTACTTCATGGAAGCAGTCTAAAAGTTGGCTTCAAAGGATTTTCTTTAAACATGAGAGCACTGAGTTTCCTTGAGTCTTCTGGGACAGATTTCAAATGTTTGAATAAAAGCAATCCCAATCTGGGCCAGTCACTGTTATATCCAGTGTCATCAACGGAATTTAGTAATTGCTCTTAGAAAATAAGTTATATGATGTGTCTTAGACACTATATATTCTGATAATATATACATTCTGATAATGGAGTCACTTTTCAGAAGGGATCTTTCCAATCACTGACTATAAAGGGCATTTTACGTGACTTGCATAGTCTTCCAGGTCTAACACCTAGGCAGCTAAAGTTTGGTAAAATAAATGCTATTTTTCACATGCAAGTATTTTCAAGATTTTGGAATTATTACTCTTCTATCTCAGATCTCTGGCACTATCAGTGGAGAAAGATACCAGAGATTAACAATAATAATAATAAGAAAAAATATATGCAGCCTTAAGAAAAATGAAATCATGTTCCTAGTA
Source organism: Strigops habroptila (assembly GCF_004027225.2). Taxonomy (NCBI): domain Eukaryota; kingdom Metazoa; phylum Chordata; class Aves; order Psittaciformes; family Psittacidae; genus Strigops; species Strigops habroptila. The sequence goes on from NC_044278.2 coordinate 59,662,696, forward strand.
TTAGTCACAATCACTATTAAGGGTCATATTGCAGGACTTAATAAGACAATAAGCCAGTAGCCAATGTTCTGCATAAATAATGAGCCAAATCAAAATCAGTCATGCATCTAATTGGGACATTTGTACTACACTGCTTGAGGCATAGAATACTTTTCAATGCTAGATATGTGCTTGGCAAAATTAATCAGATAATCAACTCTCAGTCTCATCTCCATTTTATGAAACTCTGTGGCACCAGATATGGGTAAGATAGTATTTCTGCTGACGGTGGTCTTTAAGAGGTTAAAAAAAAAAAGAGATAACTATGTCATAAATATCCATAAAGAAGATTTTGTGAATAATTACTCTTTTAAAAGTACCCAAGCCTAATGCGGAAGGAACCAGACTGGTGATCAAGGTTCTCTTTCTATTTCTTCAGATACCCTGATAGTTGACCATAGCCATATTTATTCCCCTTTTTGTACCTCAGTGTCCTCCTTTCTAAAAGAAAAGTAATGATAAAGTATTACTCTGAGGTCTGCTGAAAGTGCTATTTCATAAGCCCAAGAGATTGTTTTCAAAACATAGCTTACATTGAGAACTCAGTGAATTATTAGAAAAGCCTAGGAATGGTACTAAAATCTTGTCAGGATCAAGTTCCAGAGTTTATTCAGCACAATACTGTAAACAGTACCAAAAAAGTAAGTTAGAGTGTTTTAGGAAGATTAGACAGTAATTTTCATCCTTAAGCTAACAATCCACTGTCAGGGAAGAGATTATTTTTATGCCTCATGCCTGAGATGGACAGAGGCCCAACTGGGCCCCCAGATAAATTAATTCAATTCACCTGTGGTCACCTGAATTATTTTGTGGCTCTTGTCCATGCTGCCTTCACTCCTGTGGGGCATAGAGAACAACAGAAAGAAGATGTGGACACACCCTCTAGCAGGAAAACACCGGAGGCTTTCTGGACCCTACTGCAGCTCATGTGACAAGTACATCTTTGATGACCCTTTCTTCATGTTTAGGGGACAACAGGACCTGGTCATATGGTGAGACATGGACAGGAAATACATGATGGGCAAAAAAGCTTGTTGATAATACATGTGGGAGGAGTAACAACGATGTGTATTCCTCAAGAGATCTTGTGGCAAGGACTGTGCAGCTGTACAAGCACTACTGTCCTAAGCTACAAAAAATAGTATTCATGTCTACATTTATCATAGAAGCAGAAGGGATTCTTTTTTTAAAAAAAAAAAAAAAAACACAACTCAGGAAGGAATATGTGCTGTGTCCAGATATTTTCAGGAAACTGGATTTCAAGACTCTATAAAGAAGAAAAGATACTGAAAAGAACTGATTTCTGAACATTAACATGAATTGGCTATGTCTAAGTTAGGCATTAGTTATTTTACTTTGTTTAGCCTGATAGTTATAGTACAGTAACAAAGAGCTCTGAATAAATATCAGCTTGCTGCAATGCTAATGAGGACTCTTTGAGGGAAGATTTTCAGCCAAGTATCTCTCAACACAATTGGAATGAAGAAGTACGCAGGCTTTCAAAGTGACTATTTCGATGCTTAATTATGTTGGAGAATTTAGCAGATCTCTTTAAATTATACAAATTTTTAACAGGACAAGATCATGAAAGCCAGCTACATGTCCTTTTCTGGGATAGGTTTAGTGTGATTATACTAGCCCATCTTTCAGGAAAGTTTTAATGATTTCCTGTGCGTATGCTTTCAGCCCCAGAAGAGGTATAAACACATCATAGTATGGGCTATCACTGAGGTTTTTATGGTTAAGGTCAAAATGAATATAACAAACCTTCATTCACATTGCTGTTGACTGAAACCCCTTCTGAGGTTTTAAAAAAGTTTGATTAACTTGAGAAAGTTTGGTATTTTTCATGCTTTAGTAGAGCAGATAAATCTATACAATGGGAAACTGACATATTACAAGAGACTATTCTTGCTGTGTTTCTGATTTGGCTGGCATGACTATAAGTCAGTCAGTCATGTTTAAACGCCGTTTTGTAACTCCTTTAAAATAGTGGCTTGGGGAGATCAGTCTGTCCACAAAATCCTCTTAAATTATATAGAGCCACAGGCAATTAAACAGTTAAAGCTGAGTCCAACCTGAAGAGGAAAAACAAGTATTCCCCACAGCACAATAGTTGCTCAATAGTCTTGCCCCTGGGACAGGGCAGGTTGGGGACAACCTGATTTTAAAATAATGCTTTGGCAAAACAGCTGTTCTGGATGCTTACCAGAATCAAAATTTTAAAAATCTCTGTTTCATCAAGCTCAGATATGATCTGCCTGTCAAATAACATTAACTGAATTTAAAAGAGATATAACAAAAATGTGATGGAGGTCCAGCAATTGCAAAACTAGCTTTGCATTAAACTAGAACGTTTAAAATTAGGTGGTTATTTCCCAAAAATAAACTAGATGTGTTGGGGGAGGGGAGCATTGATCCATCCCAACATTCCTGGTCAGTTGCCGGCACCTGTAATAAGTGCTTGGAGCGATGTAGAGATGTTCCAGCTGCCCCAGCCATTGAGTCGGCTTCATTTGGAGCTCGGCTAAGGTGCCTCTGTACAAACGCCCATAGTATGGGGAACAAGCAAGAGGAATTAGAGATGTGTGCAAAGCTACGGGAATATGATGTCATTGGTATCACAGAAACATGGTGGGATGGCTCCTATGACTGGAATGTCGGAATGGAAGGTTACAGGCTGTTTAGAAAAGACAGGCCAGGGAGACGGGGAGGGGGTATTGCTATCTATGTCAGTGATAGGCTAGAGAGTATGGAACTCTGTCTGGGGACGGGTGATGAGGTAACAGAGTGTTTGTGGGTCAGGATCAAAGGGAAAACAGCAACAGGGGACATTACGGTGGGGATCTGTTACAGGCCGCCTGATCAAGAGGACTCTGTGGATGAAGCGCTCTGCAGACAGATAGGAGCAGCCTCACACTCGCAGGCCCTGGTCCTCATGGGGGACTTCAACCATCCTGACATCTGTTGGAGGGATGGTACGGCCCGGCACAAGCAATCCAGGAGGTTCCTCGATTGTGTGGAAGACAACTTCCTCTTTCAAGCAGTAGAGGAGCCGACGAGGAGAGGTGCCATGCTGGACCTTGTGCTCACCAACAGGGAGGGACTGGTTGGAAATGTAACGCTCCAGGGCAGCCTTGGCTCTAGTGATCACGAGATGGTTGAGTTTGAGATCCTCAGGAAGGTGAGAAGAGCATGCAGCAAGCTTACTGCCCTGGACTTCAAGAAAGCAGACTTTGGCCTCTTCAGGAACCTCCTTAGTAAGGTTTCATGGGATACAGTCCTAGAGGGCAGGGGGGCCCAAGACTGCTGGTCGGTATTCAAGGATCACCTGCTACGTGCTCAAGAGTGTTGCATCCCGACTAGAAGAAAGTGCAGCAGGAGGGCCAGGAGACCTCCATGGCTGGACAAGGAGCTGCTGAGGAAACTTAGAGGGGAAAAAAGAAGCTTATAGAAGGTGGAAGCAAGGACAGGCGGCCTGGGAAGAATACAGGAGCATTGCCTGAGAAGCTAGGGACCAGGTTAGGAAAGCTAAGGCCCAGCTAGAATTAAGTTTGGCAAGGGATGTAAAAGATAACAGGAAAGGATTCTATAGATACGTAGCAAATAAAAGACAGACTAGGGACAATGTAGGCCCTCTCCAGAAGCTATCAGGAGAACTGGCTACCCTGGATTTGGAGAAGGCTGAGGTTCTTAATGACTTCTTTGCCTCAGTCTTCACCAGCAAATGCTCTGACCACACAACCCAAGTCTTGGAAAGCAAATGCAGGGACTGTGAGAACGAAGACCTTAGGCCCACTGTAGGAGAGGATCAGGTTCGAGACCATCTTAAGAACCTGAACGTGCACAAGTCCATGTGACCTGATGAAATCCATCCACGGGTCCTGAAGGAGCTGGTGAATGAAGTTGCTAAGCCACTGTCCATCATATTCGAAAAATCCTAGCAGTCAGGTGAAGTTCCCGATGACTGGAAGAAGGGTAATATAACCCCCATTTTCAAGAAGGGGAAGGTGGAAGACCCGGGGAACTACAGACCAGTCAGTCTCACCTCTGTGCCTGGCAAAATCTTGGAACAGTTTCTCCTGGAAAACATGCTAAGGCACATGAAAAACAACGAGGTGGTTGGTGACAGCCAACATGGCTTCACTAAGGGGAAATCCTGCCTGACCAATTTGGTGGCCTTCTATGATGGAGCCACGGAACTGATGGACAGCGGCAGAGCAGTTGATGTCATCTACCTGGACTTGTGCAAAGCATTCGACACTGTCCCACATGACATCCTTGTCTCTAAATTGGAGAGACATCAATTTGATAGATGGACCACTCGGTGGATAGAAATCTGGCTCGATGGCCGCACGCAAAGAGTTGTGATAAATGGCTCGATGTCCACTTGGAAACCTGTAACGAGTGGTGTCCCTCAGGGATCGGTGTTGGGACCGGTCCTGTTCAACATCTTTGTCGGTGACATGGACAGTGGGATTGAGTGCACCCTCAGCAAGTTTGCCGATGACACCAAGCTGTGTGGTTCGGTTGATACGCTGGAGGGAAGGGATGCCATCCAGAGGGACCTTGACACGCTTGTGAGGTGGGCCGATGCCAACCTTATGAAGTTTAACCAAGCCAAGTGCAAGGTCCTACACCTGGGTCGGGGCAATCCCAGGCACTGCTACAGGCTGGGCAGAGAAGAGATTCAGAGCAGCCCTGCAGAAAAGGACTTGGGGGTGTTGGTTGACGAGAAGCTTAACATGAGCCGGCAGTGTGCGCTTGCAGCCCAGAAAGCCAACCGTATCCTGGGCTGCATCAAAAGAAGCGTGACCAGCAGGTCAAAGGAGGTGATCCTGCCCCTCTACTCTGCTCTTGTGAGACCCCACTTGGAGTACTGCGTACAGTTCTGGTGTCCTCAACATAAAAAGGACATGGAGCTGTTGGAGCAAGTCCAGAGGAGGGCCACGAGGATGATAAGAGGGCTGGAGCACCTCCCATATGAAGACAGGCTGAGAAAGTTGGGGCTGTTCAGCCTGGAGAAGAGAAGGCTGCGTGGAGACCTCATAGCAGCCTTCCAGTATCTGAAGGGGGTCTACAAGGATGCTGGGGAGGGACTCTTCCTTAGGGACTGTAGTGGTAGGACAAGGGGTAATGGGTTCAAACTTAAACAGAGGAAGTTTAGATTGGATATAAGGAAGAAGTTCTTTACAGTGAGGGTGGTGAAGCACTGGAATGGGTTGCCCAGGGAGGTTGTGGATGCTCCATCCCTGGCGGTGTTCAAGGCCAGGTTGGACAGAGCCTTGAGCCACATGGTTTAGGGCAAGGTGTCCCTGCCCATGGCAGGGGGGTTGGAACTAGATGATCTTAAGGTCCTTTCCAACCCTTACGATTCTATGATTCTATGATTCTATTCTAAAAAAACAAAGTTTCAGGCTTTATTTTATCAAACCTGATATTTTTTGAATGTGAGAGTTGGTAACAGTTTTCCTTTTCTGGGTAGGAAAAATTTTTATTTATAGGTATAAGTCCATCAGAGAGATCACCTGTGTTTAGTGATCTCTCTGATCATCTAAGATGAAAAATCTAAGAGAACTGATATAAAATTGACAGACCAGGGAAGGATGTGAATTCAGTTGCATTTCTTCACTAAAGATCTAGAACTAAATAACTTCATAAATATGGTTAATACCTTAGAGTCATGGCTATGATTAATTTGTCTCTTAGTTGGTAAATCCAGGCTGAAGAGAAAAGCCTGTCTAAAAGCAATTAATCAGGTGCTCAAGACTACCAAAACCAGCTTGTCTGAAGGGTGGAAAATTGTAATATTAAAACATTTTGGTCTTTGTTACTAAAATTTATTCTGGAGACCTCAACGAAAGCCTCAGAAGTGACTCAAGTCAGAGAAAAAAATTGTGAAATATTGATGTACCTCTTTGTTTAAATCCCAGTGGTTAGGCAATACTCTTCTTGGGTTTGACTGTCACCTAACACAAATTTTATAGAAGTGTGTTTTCACTGACTTCATTGTTGCTCTTTAAAACAAGTAAGATCAGAATTAAATTATATTCAGAGTTCTATCAGTACTGTACATCTGTATTACAAGGGGATAACAGAGCTTTTAATTTTTCTGGTGTTATCACCACCTTTATATCAGGAACAAGAAAGTTTCTATTGCTATGTTAAATCTTCAAATACTTCAGTTTGAATTTCAAGTACATACTGGAGCTGGAACTGTTGTACTTAGTGAATATGATTTTCTTCCTTTCTCACTGTCCAACCATAACTGTTATATCCAGAAGTCTGTATTCATAGTGTTGTTCTAAGCTTGATAAATGATAAATTTTACCTCAGGTGATCACAGGGCTTTTTAACAAGTTCTATGACAATATCTGAAGTAAATCCAACACCATTGTAACTTTGGAGGATTAAAAAATATTAACAAGCAATGGCATCTGAAGCATTGGTTAGTTCTGCTTCTTGCTACAGACCCCCGAATTTCCCCCAAGAGTTTACATACTCTTGGAGACGGGTAGTCAATATGACTAATGAACAAAATGAATGCAGAGTAACAATGAAAGTATTTTGATTAGCATAAGTATGCACAGTTTAGCAGTATATTCACCATTTCTCTTAGCTTTGGGAATGTCATGTGGAAGGAAGATTAATTTTGTGGGGCTCAAACTAGACATCCAAGACCCTGAAATTCTGTCTGAAACAGAGGCAGCAGATTGCCAGATTAGAAAAAAAGTTTGTAATGCTTTCAACATACCATTATGTAAGGAGGGGGACTAGATGACAATTTTAGGTACGTAAATAAACGGAAAGGCATAGGTCTGTATTGCCCAGGAAGGAGCAAGAAATATTTAAATTTGCTAGTTTTCAATCTTGAATGTGTATATAAAATTACACTAGTTTTAGAGTAAAAAATTTAACTGTATTACATCCCCTGTGAGCCATCTTACGGATCATCCATCTCCTATTCTGACAAAATTATTTTTGAGCTTAGCCTTTTAGATTTAGGATGACCTTTTGATTTCAAAGATTTGGAAAGTTCCCACAGACTCTCTCTGGGCAACTTTGTATTGCTTTGCAAATTCTTCCATCACTGGTTCATATCTACATGGTCTACGGCAACAGAGATTTGACTTAAGATGTCACAGATGCTTTACAACCTAAAAGCACTCATAGAAAGTCCATGCATTTGTAATTTGATCTAATCTTTTGAATGTTTACTTTTTCCAACATTATCAGGACAAGGGGTGAAGGAGAGAATAGTTAACTCAAACTAAACTGTATGTTAACATATTTTTTAATAAGTTTTGCTTTTGGAAAAAAAAAACCAAATCCAAACACCAAACTTGAAGAATCTGACAAGGTAATATATATTTAGTTCACAAAAACATTTTGACCTTTGATCATCAATGTGTAACTGAAAAAAGCGTGCTGCACAGTTACACTTTTCTTCACTTTAGAGGTCAGAGAGGGTAGGAAAACTGCTTTTTCATTTAATTGCATATAAACATGTCCCTAGCCACTGCTTAAACCAAATCATACACAGAATGTTAAACTACTGCATGTGAAGTTAGCAGCAAATTAATATTTCATGAAAATCCTGCATTAACGCCTTGATCCTGACCTTCAGGTTTAATGGGGAACTGGAACAAAGATATAGACCAAAGGCTTCAGTGCTGCAGTAACAACAAAGAACACTACTTCTAGAGCTCATCTCTTTCCTCTCTGTTCAAAATATCCATGAAGGTTTGACGCAGTTCTAGATATTTCGTCTTGGCTCCAAAGTTCTGACTGTCCCCACACAGATCCTCTCAGGAGAGGCTTTCATTTGCCAATTTCATTTACCTATTTACCTTGTATGTTAAAGAAAGGACAAAATTATTTCCTGGCCTGCATATCTCTGCTAGGCTTTGGCCAGTAGTTGTACATAGTCATAGGTCTGAAGATACAGACACATCTTTGTTGGTCTTGGCCTGGGTGGTCTGGGACATTGTCATTCCCTGTGACACTACAGTATCAAGTACTGCTCAACAGTATTCCCTATGTCTAGCAAGTGATTTTGCTGAGTATATTAATCTCTTGCTTAGAGCCATCCATCACAGTTCGCTGCTCTCGGAAGCACGCTACAGCAACAAAGCACATGCCCATCCACTGGCTGAGTTGTCATGGTCATGATTTAGGACAACCCCGTAAGTGTTCAGGAGCTGTAGATATGGTGTGGACCAGTCAGAAGATGACATAGGTAGCAACATTACACCTGAAGAAGGGTGCTCATTGCTGGAGATTGGGCTTAGCAGTAGAAAGAGACTTTTAAAGATGGCTGTTGTTGATTCCCATTTCTCAAAACAAATCTAAAGGCCAGAAAAGAACAAAACCGATGTGTGGCAATTTCAGTGCTTGCCCAGGGTTCCTTGAAGAATATATTTACCACAGTACTCCTCAAAAACTTTTCCTGTTCCAATGGGACTATTCTTCTCAATATTTTATGTTATCTGATCCCTGGCTCTTAACGTAAACTAAAAAGAAGACGGCATGGTAACTCCCACATTTTGTCCAACACTTGGCATTCATTAAATTACTGTCCCCAGTAGAGAAAAAATTGATCAGACCATTTGTCTTTTCCATATGTCTATTGTTGTTAGGACCCCTTTTGTACTAAAACTGGCACATAGATACAGAATGGATAACATATTGATATTATAAGTATACCACTAAAAGGGCATAAACACCTGAGCTTTCAAAATCAATCAGTCAATGAGACACTAGCCCCAGTGTGGGTACAGAAATCCTCTGAAGTGGGAGGAAATAAATACAGATTGATGTCATGCTGTCTGCTTTAGTCTGCCAGGAATCAGTAGGTCCAAGAGGCACAACTTTCCCTTTCACTACTACAGGCATCATTTCTGAAACTTCATGATGGCAAATTTAAACATTAACTATGTCTCTGCTAAACATTTTAGTACACTCATAAAGTCCAAGTGCCTGGTCATGGCCATTACAGGACTGCAACAGGAAGCACTTGGATGTTTAACACTGCTAGAGGGTACGCAGGTGAAGAACACAGAACTGAGAGAGGTTCTCCATTTTGATGCAGAAATCTTCCCAGGTTATATTTTTGTATATAAAAGTAAAGACGTCCCTTCACAAATTGTCCTTTGAAGAATTCAAACCACTCTACTGCTAATACAAATGACAAAACAGATATGGGACTTGCTTATACTTTCAATCTCCACAGTAGCACACGTTTCAATTAAAAGTAAAATTATTACATTCTTTAGTTTGTGCATTTTTTTTGATAGAATAGTACATTTATATGTTAATTTTGCTAAGATCAACTTTATTTATCTACAGGAAGCTATTCCAAGATTGTTGTACATTTTCTTCGCTTCTGAAATGTTATCACATTTAATTGCCTGATCTTATTTGGGTTGCAATCATAGTCATTAATTAGCAGGAAGGTGAGGGACAGCATCATATCTAACTATCTGTTATGGCTGCTTTAATGAGGAAAATACCTGCCATCATTTTAAAGGCATCCTGTATACTTCACAAATACAGCTTGCTGTAGCATTCTCATTTAGACTGTGAACATCAAAGGAAATTGATGTCAGGTGTGAACAGAAGCTGTTGAATATATCTGGTGAGGAAGCTGAGTGGTATGTCTGGATGAGAGAGATGAAGGGCAGCTTAAAACATTAACAAAACTACAGGTAATTAGTGTAAACTTTCAAGGGTAAGGTATGCTTGAGGAATAAAAATGTTGTTTATAGCTATTCCCTGTAGTGCCACTATCGCTAAGGGTCTGTCAATGTTTTCATTTATAAAGCTCTATTTTTATAGGATTGTGCACTAGTAATAAAAAATGTGCTTGGGGCTAGAAGTTGACAATTTAAAGAAAAATAAATTGGTTTTGTTGTTTTGGTGTTTTGGGTTTTTTTTTAATTATATTAGTATATAAATAATAGAAGTTTGTCTTTTTTGCATGGTTGTTTTCCTCTGTATAATTCCGCTACTGGTTTAAAATCAAATTAATGAAATTTGGCAACCAACTAGTTCCTAGTATGGACTCATCAGTGTTGGAATTCTTGGGGAAAAAATAAATAGAATAAGATTATTTAGTGTTTCATGGGCAAAATTATACCTTTCAAAGGGAATAATAAAGAATTCAATGCATCTGTAGAATACATTGAATGAATGTTTTCATTCCAAGGTAAGTGTTACAGTATATTACCTGAAAAACGTGCTTAAAGAACTGCCAAAATATAAACAAGTGTGGTCAGTTATAAAGATGTTTTAAGTTTACTGTGCACTATCAGGCTTCTAATGATGTTGTCATATCTCATATCAATAATTCACCATAAATAGAATACAGTAGAAACCTTCTTGGGCTATTAGTACCCTCAGGCTTCTACATACTTAAGAGAGACACAAAGTAATTTTCTAGGGGAAGAAAAGTGCCTTTTGACTCTTACTTTGCAATTATATCAGAATCTCTTTACTGTAAGGAACATTTTTTTTCCTCATCCCATTACAATAATCATAGTGAAATAACGGTTGCATGTTTGTGAAAGGCATCCTTTTAAATAGAAGTTTAAGGGCCAAATGTGCCATGGGTCACAAAAGTGCGTATCTAAAATAGTACTTACTGTTCACACAAATTTTTTTATCTTCCAAGATCTCAGATTTCTTTAAAAGAGAGGTCAAGTAGCATTGCCATTATACGGATGAGGGAACTGAAGGCAAGTAAACAGTTGGCTCAAATGCCTCTCAGCAAAGCAGTGCTAGCAAGGGACTGGAACTCAAGTCTCTTGAACACCATCCTAGTGCTTTAGCACTGTATGAGTATGCCTCTGCTATCTCTTGAAGTCTTGGAAAATAATGGCCCAAAACTCCATCTCAAGAGTTGGTACGTACTCCAAAATGAAACTCTTTAATTTTTTCAAATATTTTAAAGATTGCTATCAAATCCTTAAAATACAACCTAGATAAAGATATGTCCCTTTTTCTTCTTTTTAATGGTGGAAGTCATTGTTTCATCCATATATACATATATATATGGTGTGTTCCTTAATCCTCAAAGGTCATGGTTTCAAACGCACAGTGCATGAGCACTATGAAAGAGATAACATCGTACTCACAAATACTTGCTGCAGCAGCTTTTGGTAAGAGATGACTTTTTAATGTTAGAAAGGGCATTCATTTTAAACTGTGCCTTTCTTAATTGTAAGACCAGGGTTTAACTTCTATGATGATTAATACAGTTGTCATTTCTGTGGGAACACATTAGTACTTTCGTGCAACTCAACTAGTTCCTGGACCTGCAATCATGAATCCGAGTACATATGCCTAAAAGGCAGGGATATGGACATCTAACCTAATCATCTGCATAGCATAGGCTAGAAAATGTCCTAAATGTGATTCTTTGTCTTTAGGAACAGAACACCTCCCAGAAACATCCAAACACAAGCCACCATTTGCTCTGTGTAATTTCATGACTTTTCAGGAGAAAGAGTGAAATTGTCGTTGTCACATTATACCTCATGAGCCCTGGCAAGCCCAGAGTCAGTGTAACTAGGATCTCTTTGTCTAACTAGAGGTGCCTCTGACAGGGAAACTGAGTGGATATTACCAGTCTGGATTCTGATACTAATTTTATAATAAAGCCAGTCTGTGAATCAAGACCTGATCTGGATCGCAGAATCAACTAGGTTGGAAAAGATCTTTAAGATCATCAAGTCCAACCATTACCCCAGGTCTGCCAAGACCACCATTAAACCATCTACACGGTTTTTGAACACTTCCAGGGACAGTGACTCCACCACTTTCCTTTGAAGCCTGTTCCAATACCTGATCACCCTCTCTGTGAAGAAATTTTTCCTAATATCCAATCTAAAACGCCCCTGGCACAGCTTGAGGTCATTACCTCTGGTACTATCGCTTGTTGCTTGGGATAAGAGACCGACCCCTAGCTCACTACAAACTCCTTTCAGGCAGTTGTAGAGAGCAATAAGGTCCTGCCTGAGCCTTCTCTTCTCCAGACAAACAAGCCCTCAGCTGTTCCTCACAGGACTTGTGCTCCAGACCCTTTACCAGTTTTGTTGCCCTTTTCTGGACCCACTTCAGCAACTCAATGTCTTTCTTGTAGTGAGAGGCCCAGAAAAGAGCACAGTATTCGAGGTGTGGCCTCACCAGTGCCAAGTACAGGGGGATGATCACTGCCCTGGCCCTACTTGCCACACTATTGCCGATACAGGCCAAGATGCTACTGGCCTTCTTGGCTGCCTGGGCACAAGCTGGATCATGTTCAGCGGTGTCAATCAGCACCCCCAGGTCCTTTTCTGCAGAGCAGCTTTCCAGTCACTCTTCCTCAAGCCTGGAGCATTGCATGGGGTTGTTGTGACCCAAGTGCAGGATCCGGCACTTTGTCTTGATGCTCATGCTTGTATATATATTATGGTGGGGTTTTTTTTTCCATTCTCTTAATCTCATCACCTGCTGCCCATATATGAAAGGGCTGAATTCTGCCCTTAGATCCCTGACTTCAACCGAGTTTCAGTTTAAAAGGCTGAGGAAAAATTTGGCACAAAAGATTCGATATAGTCACACTTTCTTTTTGTGAGCATGAGGTTATGTTCGGGTGCAATAAACACCTGTCATCTTAAATAGCAAAGAATGTACTGCATTCTGCTTGTGTGTGGTTGGGGGTTTTTTTAGGATAAAAATACTTTAATTTCTAGTTAAATGGAAAGACATAGTGGAAGAACTAACATTTCAGAAAAGATATTGTAAGGAGGACTTCAAGTAAATCCAAATAAATAAAGTGCTAAATATCCTGTTTCATGTAAAAAGACACAATGCTGCTGTTATAATTCAGATGACCTTGAAAAAGATATGACACAGCCATTTCGTTTAATATAATATGCCTAATATTAATATGGAGATGACAAAAACGGTTTTAGACAGTTCCCAATGACTGACAGGTAGTGATATCCTATGAAAAGCTTGAGCAGAACTCTTTCACCGTTTCAAGAATTATCTTTTTTTCTCTCAGAAGTTAAACAAGAGATGAGACCTCCTAATGGCTTTCCATGTGTTCATCACAGCTACCTGCATGAATTTGCAGTAATTAAGCAATCTGAAACACCGACTGACCCAGAGAGAAAGCTATTCCATACCGGTGGTGTCCTTGAAATGTCTTCATCATCAAGCGGTCTCTTCTCTTCATCTCAGTGAAAGCTAATGTCAGCACTACTGTGTAGCAACCCTTCCTTTAAATAGCTATTGAAATCTTATAAGGATGCTTTTTTTATTTAGAAAAAATAAAAAAAAAAAGAAAACACTTTAAAAGGGAAAAATCCCACCAGCAAAGCAGTGTGGGCAGAGAAATGGCCCTGTGAAATGTTTCTGCTATCAGGAGGGGGGGAAAGGGGGCTTGATGGGGATAAAAACATCCTCTCTTTTTTTTAAGGTCCAAAATATAATTAGCATTTGAAAGGATGTGAAGATGCACTACCTCAGGGACCACAATGGCCAAATTTGTGCCATTTAATGTCAACAGCCATTGGAGTTGTGATAAAATTAATAGAGCCTTTTGTGATTGATAACATACCTCATCTGCCATTCCAGTACAAAAATCCCACAGCTTTAGCAGCAAAGAACAATGTTTAGATCAGTTTTGAAAGGAAACTGAAAGCTGTACTTATGCGCTTTAATTATCTTCTGAAACCCGTGACAACCTCCCCTGCTACCACTACCAAAAAGTAAAAATCTATTGTTTTATTATTAACTGTGTGAGGTGAGTTTAGAGCATTTAGTAGCATACTTTGTGAACACTGAAGGGCAAGAGTGATGAGAAAGGGAGGATTTCTACAGTGTTTTTTGAGGTGGAAAACTAGTAATTTATGTGAGGGAAAGAAAGGAGGTGGATTACTGGCAGTGAGATCAACAATGACTTAAGGACTGAAAGGAAGTTAGACATTCTATAAATGTCATACACTTTAACTAGGAATCAGTTTATTTTTCACTTATTGGTAGACTGCACCCATTTTTCTACTCTATTCTGAAAAAGTGGTTAAATCTTTTGGCCAATATGACTTTCAGAATCATGCTGATTAGTTATGTTATGAATCAGAAATTAAAATTTTGCTTAAGGACACCAAGTCACTAGCCTTATAGGGAACATATGTATGATTCTGTTTATTGAACTGAAAAGGCAGCCCGAACATTAATGTAAAGTATTAATTACAAATTTGTTTCATGTTTTTGGGACACCAGGTTTTTTACATTTTAATAAACAGGTTTTTTTATTTGATTTAGAGTCATATAGTGGTACAATTTTTAGATTATTTCGTGCCATCAATCCTCCTTTTATTCTTTTTATAAACTATAACTTATGTAAATCAGCGCAATAAGTTAACAATCTGTCCTGTTCTTCAGTAGATAATATGATACATATACATGTCTAGTAGCACAGCATCTTTTATCCTACTGAAAACTCCCGACAGTTGACTGAAAACCAGTGTATACTTAGCTGAATATGGGCCATTGCACAGCGGCAATTTTTTCATATATCTATACATATTTTCACTATAATTTTATGTCATCAAGATTACAATCTCAGTTAAAAGGTGTCCAGTGTTTAGAGTTGGGTAAGATCTAACACATTATCCCAATAACTTACCTCAGTCTGGAGGAGCAGCAGACTGCAACTCATCACCACCCAATTATTGCAGCACTGACTTAGGAAAGAGTTCCACCATAGATCCTAACGTATTCCTCAACAGTTGCAACAAGTCTATCTAAGCTGTCAAGAGTAGAGCTTGCTAAGAAATCACTGGGGTGAAAGGTGAACTGGTTCACCAAAAACTGAATCTTTCTTTGGTGAAAAATGTATTCAAAACTTAACTGTATCCATCAAGATCACAAAGTTTTAACTGTAGAAGTCACCTAATGCACTAAATAAAGTGCTGAGTCACTATGAATTGCCTCAGTGGTGGAAACCACTCACCAGTTTCAGTGGGGAAAATACATGTCAGAGGAAAGAAGCCGCAGTTATACTGTCCCCAGATGTCATTTCTCCACCACTGCCTCTGCCCTCTAAAAATTTGTACAGAACCTATTGAAAAGTTCTTGAAACCCAATTATTTGCTCTGAAATCAATAGTTCAATGTAGGAGGTCGCTACGTCAGAGTTTCTGTTGGCAAATCTCTGTCACTTGAGCGGTAGCACACAGTATCTGACATCGTGCTCCCTGATATATTGCACAGGCAATAAAGGCATAGAAGAAACAGGTATAGATGCATAATGACTAATAAAGGCAACAAAATCTGAGACATCATTTACTTCACATGATATACATGTAATTTATCATTTCGTGTAACACTTCTGATAAATAAATTTATTCAAGATTTTTAAGTTGATAGGGAAAAGCTTCCTGAATAGTCTAATGCTGTGATAACTTAATGGGACTATCCATAGCCCCGCTGATGAATGCACAGCAATTCCTGTCAAGATACTGGCACTCAGAAAAGCTGATGGACGAAAATATACTTTAAATACCACTTACCTCCGCAGGCTAACTACTGACAAAAAGGACTGACCTTAGAAATTGAGTAACAATGACAGTATCATGTCAAAAAATACATGTAATACCAAAACAACAGAGAAAAATATTTTTTTATCATTATTGTATGTACTTCAGCAGATTGCTGAATGTAGTAAAATGTTATTAATTTTCCTTTTTACGGAGCAGTGAGTCTGTAAAATATGATGTGTTGAGGCCACAGAGATTAGAACTGTTGTACATATATAGTAACACTCATAACTATGACAAGGAGCTCAAACACATAGTTTATACTGCTGTTATAGGTAAAGCAAATGGGAAAGTCTATAATCAAAATTGTCCTTAATTTCCCAAAGAACTTTATTTTAAGCTGGTATGACTATGCCATTGACTTGTTTTAGCATAAAACAATCAGGCTGAAAAAACTCTTCAAAGGCAGATGTCTTAGTTTAACCTGCAATATTTTTCAAACTTCAGCTATAATGGTCTGGTGAGCAGATTATTTACAATATTTTTGCTAAGAAATCTAGTACTTCCAAGCTTTCAGAGAGGTGCTTGAAATTCAGCTCAGAGGAAAAGGGTTTAAGGGAATGAAAAGAGTCAGATTTGTGCCTGCTTGTTAATTTATGATGTAGTTTTCTGACTGTGTCTGTACTGAGCAGCCTTTATTCCTTCACAGCTCTTAACTGCTGAGGGACTGTGCTTGTACCTTCCACACAAGTATGTATAAATGTCCGAATATAAGCCTGCAGCTCACAGTGAGATTTCCCCATCAAATTTCCTTCCAAGCAAAATAGTATTTGCTGCAGCAGTGAGCACCAGAATGGATAGCATGACTTTGCCTTCATTGCTAGCAGCTGTATTTGCTTGCTGTATTGAAGGAAGAACAAGAAATGGGTCAGTACAGAAGCAATGAGTGAACTGCAGCAGGTGTTGGCTGCACCATGCTGGAAGAGACTAACTGGCCAAGATATGGCTATCTTGCTGAAACGACTAGCTTAGTTCTGCAAATATTGAATGCTTAAATGCTTGACTTCAGGCAAATACAGTTTTTTTAAAGACATGGTTCATTTTATACTTGATAACACAGTTGTTTGAAAGACTTCTGGCAAGACATTTCCTTAACAGAACATGACATTTTATCAAAATCAACATTTTCAAAGAAAGCATTGAATTTGTTGAAGTTTTTATTTGACTATGGAAGAAGGATTTTTGCTTTATTATTTCAAATTTATTTCAAGATATAACTAATCAAAATGAGGTTCTGGTGGATGTGGAATGACACACCTCCCCTTTTGCTCTCCAAACTGTGATTCTGCTGGCACTTCCATTTTGCCAACCTTTTTTCCATTGGCATTTAGCAGAAATCTCACCATAAAGTACCACCAGTACAGAAAATATTTGGAGTACTCAGTTTAGAACCACTAGAGAATTGAAGGAGGAATAATGATTATTATACTGCCCCACTAAGTTATTTGCCGAGTTATTTATTTCTGAATATTTTGTATTCACATAGGATATTTTGTTTTGATAATAAGTATCTGAATATGGCAAACTCCATAACGAACATATGTATTTCTTTCTCATTTAAAATTCATTTAAAAACGCCAACAAAAAAGTAGTGATTCTGCTCAGTAATTAGGTTCTTTGTTGTTTAGTATAGACACAACATCTACTAGCCACAGAAAAAACTACAGTAAAGGACAAGGCCTGAAGGACCTTAGAAGAAAAAAATTAGAACTGGTATTAAAATAATGATCAGTAAAATTTCACTAGATGCGCCAAAAAATATATGATAATTCCTACAATAAAACTAACTGTACATTTTTGTGGTGTGTTGACCTTGGCTAGACACAGTTGCCTGCCAGGCTGCTCTATCACTCCCCTCCGCAGTGGGCAGTGGGGCAGAAAAATAAAGTGGAAAAAAATTTGTGGGTCAAGATAGAGGCAGTTTAATAAATCAAAAGCAAAAGCCACATGCAGAAACAAAGGAAAACAAAAGGTTTATTCTCAAATTCCAATCAGCAGGCAGTGTCCAGCTTGTTCCCAGGAAATAGGGCATCAGTACATGTTAGCGGTTTCTCCATAGGACAAATATAGTAATAACGAATGTCCTTCCTCCTCCTTTCTCTTAGCTCTTATTGCTGAGCATCCATCATATGTTATGGAATATCCCTTTGGTCATTTGGGTCAGCTCTCCTGGCTGTATCCCCTCCCAAGCTCTTGCCCAACCCCAGCCTCCTAGTGAGAGGGAATGTTGTAGAGACAGGCTTGATGCTGTGTGAGCATTGCTCAGCAGTAGCCAAAACACTGGTGTGTTATCGACACCCTTCTAGATACCAATGCAAAGCACAGCATTATGAAGGCTGCTATGGAGAAAATTAACTCCATATCGGCCAAACCCAATACAATCTGGTTCATTAACACCATGAGTTCAAAACAGCCATGGATACCTGCCTTGGAGACAGCATGCCCATTTATTGTATGTCATAATTCTTCAGCCTTCTGTAACCTCACTTCTCCACTGAGCTCAAACAATGAACCTGTGACCTCACAAAAGAAAGTAAATATATCATTCCAAGTTATTCTTGTTTCTGTGCCTTCCAGGTTACCTTATTATCTCATTTATGGTCCTGAAGTTGGCCACAAGTATCAAGGTATTCACTGGGAATATGCACTGTGCAATGTTTACAGTCTGTAACATTTTTGGGTTTCCTTTCTCATGGACTGCATCGAGCAGCATGTCAGCAATAGTATTTTTTTGTTTCTTTCTATAATCGTCAATACCCAAAATGTTAACTTCAGCAAAGTTAAAACTACAGTCTGAATATATTGTTAACACCAGAGCAAAATCATAAAAAGTACTTGGATATTAGCCCTTATCTGATTTTACTTTCACTCATGAATCATGAGAAACTGGCTTGATTTTTTGTTTCTGAATGTAGAGCTTTCAGTGAAGATTCTTTTTTATTTGGTTCCTCATTTAGAAGGCTTTTCATGCTTTTGCTATCTGTTTCAAACTGGAGGTGAACTTGACTTTCTATGCTTGGATCAGCTAGACCACACGAGATTTCTTCTCCATCCCTTATTTGCCAAATCTGCAATAGCTCAATGGGTATAATTTTTAGACCTTTTCGCATCTGTATTTGTGTTCAGACTTTTCATCTGGCTGGAGAAAACAGTGCATATTTTAGGAAGAAGAGAAGAAAACAATGCTTTAGTTTGAGCATAAGCCTCTGTTAATTCTGCTGGGAACTGACTTATATTTCCTTTTTTCTTTTTGTACTTGTTCTGTGTATGTGGTACATTTCTTAGAATTTTATATAATTCCTTTTCAATAAAAAGTTTTCCTTGAAGCCTCTTAGCATTCGAGTGTGATTCAGAAGAGCTGCTTAAATATCTACTTACATGTGTACAAGCAAGTATTTCCCCAAAAAACAATGGGGAATTCGTATGCTGAACAGCGGATGTGTGCTAAGGTTAGTTGTTGCAGTAAGGACTATATTAAAAAAAAAAATAAATCTGGAGACATGCACTGATTCCTAGATTATTTTTTTTTTTTTGCAGGGGTTGCATAGGAACCACCTTAAAATTCAATCTCTAATATTTCTTTTATCTTGTAGAAACAGGACCTGTACACATTTTGGAAAGGATCAGTACAGCTACCAATACAGCAGTCAATATCATCTTCTGTTTGGGGTGCAAGGCAAAATCAACTTATCTCCACTCAGCATCATCAGCCAGAACTGGTCAGATAAAGCGGTCATAAAGGTAGAAGACACCTTTACAACTAGCAGACAAGTATGCTCAGATTATAGTTTAAGGGGTGTCAAGATTTTGTCTGGCAAAAGAAGCCACTGTACCTGCTTAACCTGAAAAAAATGAATTTTCAAAAATTAGATTTCAGGAACTTTTTTCAGATGTTTTGTTTGGGGTTTTTTTCTTTTTCTCTTCCTTCTCTCCAGAGTTTGGAATACTGAATTTCCAAATCCTTTACATAGTCTCAATAAAGAGAATCAAGTTCAGCCCTGTGAGCAACATTAGCTTAGTGCTCTGCTAGTCAGAAAAGTCAAATTGGTACTGATAATGTCACTCTTTAACTGCTTTACTCTCTAACGGCTTTTTCTTACCCCATCATTGGGGTTCTAAGTGGAGCTAAATAACAGCAGTAGATGGATGGATGGATGGATGGATGGATGGATGGATGGATGGATGGACGGAAGCAAGCAAGCAAGGAAGGAAGCAAGGAAGCAAGCAAGGAAGGACGAATAGGTGTTCGAATTAATGTAAGTGACAATGAATGAATACTGGAAAATGCACTTGGGTCTGGAATCTGGGGACGGCATAATTTCTATATTCATATATAATTAGCTCTCCATCAGTTTTGCTCCTCATTTTTGATTTTGTGGCAGCAAATGAAAGCAGACGTTCTTAATTGGTAAGTTTTGTAACATCAGCAATGAGAGTTATTGCTCCAGATAAGACCTGGTATTTACTTGGCAATAAATAGCCATTGTTAATTCTTCTCCCAAAACAAGCTGCTGTTCTTATAAAAAATAACACATCATTTCTCAGTGAAAGAATGTTTAAAGGAGTATGTCCTTTCCTGGTATTTTTGTACTATGGAAAATAATTAATATATCTTTATCTGTGCATTTTCCCCTCTCTTCACATGATGCCGTCCATCTGCACAGCTAATGGCAATAGTTTCAGCACTTTATAACCCACTTTTGAAATACTCACCTTTGTTTTAAACATACAGAATATGTAAAGTAGATTCAAAGAAATGAAGGAAAGGAACGTGTAAAAGGCACAAGAGACTTTATTCACAAAAATATGTTGGATCCAGAATCCTGATATATTTTGCCATTGGAGATTCCAGAGCAATCACAATTTAAATGGTGCTGTTTGGAACACTGGCCTGTACAGGCCTTAAGTAACCACCACAGAAATTTTATTGTGGTTCCTACTTCTGTTGTCAGTCTTTGGGAAAGGACAGCCTGAAACACATTTGCTTTTTTGTTATCCAGCAGGTACACATTTATTGGCTGGGCTTGTTGCTGTTTCTGCAAGTCCTGAAACAATTTGCAAATGCACATTTCAACATGCCTCTGTTGAATTCAAATATTTGAATACTGAATAGCTAAGATGATAGAAAGTAATTCCATTAAGATCCCTGATAACAAAAAGGGTTTCAGAGAGATGATTTTGAACATGTAAGTATACTGAAAGTGCATCAGGCTTTATGCTACATAGCTGTCACGTATTTGCCAGAGCTTGGTGTGGAGTGTAAATAAAGATGGTCATTACCTTGTCACCTCTTAACTGTTAATCTGCCCAGAAAAAGCTGGATGTATTGTATTCAGATACTCTTCCTGTTGATTTCTTACCTGTGATGAATAAATAAACAAAAAGACACTTTTTAAATATATAAGCAGGCATTGGAAAATAAGCTGTTGACCTCTTAAACTCATTGGCAGGCTTCTCTGTAGGTACGTAAATAGTTCAAAAAGCATCATTTATCTGATTAATTCCATTAAATTTTTTCAAGATCACGAAAGATTCATGGACAAATTGTGAAAATCCCACACTTATTTGTTATTTAAAATAATTCTCATATTTCTGCAGTAAAGAGTTATTCATTGAATATGCTGATAACTTGAAATTTCCGTAGTTTTTGTTATACAGCAATGGGTCTGATGATAAGTAAAGTAGCATGGACGTGCACCTCTATTTTGTACTGCACATTCCAATTAAAAAAAAAATCCTGTCATCAGTTTTTTTGAATTATGTATTTCAATATCAGTTTTGACAAATATCTGTCATTTAAGTTCATAATTTAATTTTTTTTTCATGTTTGTGTGTTATTGAAACTCACTATTATTCAAGAACAGTTTGAGATCTCAGAGATGGTGAAATTGATCAAATAAATGATTCTGTATAAACAATTGTCTTAGCTGTGGAAAGCCTAAAGAACAAAAAGATTAAATTAATCCCTATATAATAACTGTGTTAATATCAACGTGCAGATTCCCGACACTTTAGTGGCAGCCAGATCAAGCCCAATAATTCTGAAACAAAATGGTGCAACTGTAATTAATATGCATTCATTTATAAACTAACAAAAAAGAACTAGTCTTAAAAACAGATTTTCTGATTTTTTTTTTTTGCCTACTATCTAGCCTTTGTGCTATTTCAGTGGTTAACATTAGTGGAAATATCTATCTATCTCACAGAAAACCTGAAGTTGGAAAAATGAAAAAACCCCACTTTCTTACTTGTTTATGTTTTCAAGAGCTTTATTACTGTTTATAGAAAAACACGAGATTCTGAGCCAACATTTAAGGATTCAAAACACATTCATAAAATACACACAGAAAGATGCATATGCACATATATGCACACAGACACCAAATGCAATCTTACAGAGTAAACAGGAAATAAAAGTAGTTGTGAAGTCCGCAAGTTCACCTGCATTCACTGTTTATGTGTTTCTGAGCTTGTCTGTAATCCTGATAATTAGCCTCCTAGAATTTTTTCTGCTGAAGTGCCTGCAGTGCATTAGAAGTGTCGAAATGAATCATGGTGGGAAACACTATAGAAATCTACAAGTATGGGGGGGAGGAAAAAATTAAGCAAAAATCAAAATACAACTTGATAATTACAGATGAAAAGCAAGGAACTAAAGAGATAAAATTGTGGTAGGAAGTTGAATTGAGAAAAACAAATGTCATTAACTTTCTTTTTTTTTTTTTTTTTTTTTTAATAATAAAACAGAGGAAAGAAACCTTGCCCAGGTTGAAACAAAATATTAATACACTAAACAACTATGATTTTTTCTACTGGTCACATTTAGCTAGGGAGAAATTTAAAAATTCTGCTGGCATGTTTGTTGGGAATAAAAAAGCCTGTAGGTCAAGTCTTTCTGAGAGAATGCCAAATGTCTTTGTGTCCAGTTATTTATGGTTTCAGATAATTGTACAGAAAATATCAAATTTGCATAGTGTGATTATTGCTGATTATTTATCTAGCAGTCAAAATGTTTCAGTGGTTCCTAGGATGACAGATTGACAAGTACTTAAAACTCATTCATTTTTTGAAATTTGCATGTAATTAGGCAATAATGAAGGGGATGTTTGTGGACAGCGGATTATACTACAATATGCTGGAAGCGATTCAAATGCTTGACAAAGTGTTAACATTATCTTCGGTTTCAACTAAGTCTTGAATGTTTGGCTCAAAAAATCACTGGAAAAATGAAATGGGTTATGGAAAGTTACTAAATGTATTGCTAGAATGAAGTATATATTTTTTAGTCCTCTTTGTCTATTCCTACTTATTGAAGCACTGCTGATGAATTGTACTTTAGATATTTAACTCATATCACATTCGGTGCAGCTCATCTGTAACGGTTTTGCTGTCACTGCTGTGGTCATTATCACAGTGAAATCCTATGAAGAGTGGCTTGCTTTGGTTTCTTGACATCTATGTGGGATCTGAATTTTAAAGCTCCTGCTTTGAGGTTCATACAAAAGAATTGATTGAAGAACTGATTTATTACACAAGATATAATTTGTTTCTTAACCAGTTGTTTCCACACAAATACGTTATTTAACTTGATGGTACATGCTTTACAAGTGGAGCTACCTTTACCAGTACTCTGTGATAGCTGACAACTGCAGATGACTCCTGCTTGTACAAAGGTATAAAATTAGTTCAAATGTCCTGGCAGTCACATTTTATTTAATATAATGTTGATTCTTATTTTAATCACATAAGCAGGTATAGCCCTGGTTTTAGAGGATTTCGTGTATATGAATCGAATGCACTTCTACATTTGACTCCATAGTCAGTGCTCACCTTAATACATACATGTGTATGTATTAAACATACTTTGTAATCAGCAGTTTTCAGATATTTGTCTCTCTTTTTTGTAGTATATTCTCTACCTTAACTTAGTATGCTCCCAAAGTAACAGTAAACATGCCATACAACTTTTGTAGAAGAAAGTTGGTTTCTACATATGTGATCCACAAGGTAAATGTGCTTATTAGGGAATTGCCTAGGCTGGTCAGTAGAAGAGGTATGCACCTAGAAAATCTG
Source organism: Strigops habroptila (assembly GCF_004027225.2). NCBI lineage: Eukaryota > Metazoa > Chordata > Aves > Psittaciformes > Psittacidae > Strigops > Strigops habroptila. The sequence goes on from NC_044278.2 coordinate 59,686,397, forward strand.
CCCATGCTGTTTTGAGGAATACAAAATCAATGTCTCTCTTACAGGGTGGTGCACACTTCTAGTGAAGCAGCATACTCTGGAACCCCATCCACAGCTAATGTTTTTTTCACCAAATGATTTGATGATTGTGCTACTCCTGTTCTTTTTTGCTCAGGGTAGTGGTTTAAGCTTCCAGTCAGGAGCCTGAGCATGTCAGATCAGTGTTCCTACTGGAGTTCCATTTTTCACGGAATAACCAAGTTCTATAAAAAGAAGAATTCAAACTCTCTTCTGATGATTAAGTCACTCTCATGAGGGGAAGAGACATGTTCAGTCCCCACACACATGAATGCTCTGACTACTGTGCATTACTCTTTTTCTGTTTGGTCCAGGGAATACTTAAATATCCTTAAAACAGCTGCAACAGATGAGACTGCAACAATAGTAAGTACTGCATGAGATTTCGTAAATTCCTAATGAAGGGACCTCTGATAGGCACAAAGAACTGAACTGAGGAAGAACTGAATGAGCATCAAGTGCTCTGAGTGGCCATCCAGATCTGCAGAGGCAGCTAGCTCCTCTGATTTCTGTAGCTGGTTCTGTGTAGGCTCTATTCTAATATGCCTATTTTGATAAGAATAAGCATCACATTTGAGGCAGGCATGAACACCTCAAGCCTAATCAAAGCCTAGAATGAGGTACCTGCCTGGGTCTCCAGTGCTGTTAAGACAGAAGCAATTCAGTCTTTAGCATGCTCCAGAACTGACCTAATGAAAACATTGACACCTAGAGATTTCAGGCACCTTAAAAGCCGGGGAACTATATCCATATGAATGCCTAAAGTTACTCTAAAGCATCTAAATCCTGTCTAAAGCCTTTTGTAGATTTAACCTCTAGTGTTTGGGGATAACATGGTAGGTTTCCCACTCAATCATGAGTCCCTTCATGATTCCTAGTAACCTCTGGATGGGTAAATTTTCATCCTATTCATCCCTACCTCTCTGAAGCAGTGGTAGATGTCATGTGAGGTTATGGACCTGCTAAGGTGAACTGTATCTGCAAAGACCATGTGAGATCACCTCCTGGGAAGTTTATGTGCATGATGGTGGCAGTTGACAAGTATTCAGACTCCAATATCTTGGTGCAGATCCAAGTCTAATCAATGAAAGGTGTGAATCCTGATTATAAATAATCCAGACCATATTATGGAAGATAAAATGGATGCTATATGACAGCAGATTAACTGAAAGTCATCTGTGTTATGTGAGATTAAAAACTACCCTGTTTTCCCTAGCATGTGTACATACATGTACAGTTGTGCACCCATTTCATCTGCAACACAAGTATGTCATTTTTTCTGTCACTGATCTCCAGGTGTGTTCCCATAGCAGAATTCTTATCAAGAAGTTTAATCTGCACATATCTAATACAAGATCTTTCACCTTTCTTGCCAAAGCAAATGGCTTAAACATTTGTTCAGAAGCACGAAAAAAAACTCTGTACTCACTGATGACTACATATTGAGTTCTATCAAAAATTTTGGGAGCATTTTTTCAGAAACGATTTCACATTAAGGAGGCAGAAATGTCAGAAGAAGGAGGGGGAGAACATTCAAGCCCCTGATGGACCTTTCTCAATGAGTTTTCTGCATAGTATTCTCAAAAGCTTTATGTAACCTGAATTAATTACTAAATCTATCCCCTTCATTATCTAATTAACTCATTCCACTGATTTTTTTTTCCCTGTCTTTAAAAAGCTGTTCAATTACTAACATTTCAGCATCTGCTTCTGTATTCTGATGCAAGGCAGAAGGATCTGATAGTTCTTTTAACTCATTCAGACATGTGAAATTTCAGAACCTTCACATTCTCCCCCAGCATATAGTTAGCTACCCATCTGGTTGACTTTTTGATGGAAGGGTTTTCTAGTGTCAGAAAAGCCATATGAGAAAATGAAGAGGAGTAGGTAGAGCACAACGAGACCATAAGCCATACTCCTAGGCAGAAGGAAAACAAGGTCACCCTTTATAGTTTCAGACAGGCAGCTAGAGAAAAAAGAAGAGAAGACAACAGTTGTAGGGTATGCAAGATGGCAGTTGGAAAGGTTAGGGTATAACACCTAAGCTTCTATGACAGAGAATGAAAAGAAATGCTCATTCTTTCATTCATTCATAGAAGACAACAGTACAAGAAAAATAAAAGTCTTTGTGGTTCCTGGGGGCTTTCCTGGTCTCAGGGGTTATTTCTTTGAAAGCTAAACTGCATCCAAATTGTTTCTTTGCACCCCTTTTTAAAGGTCTTTTATGCTTACAGAGTGGTTTTGGAGCTGTGAAAGGATTACTTATCTTTGAACTATTGAGTTCAATAGTAAAAAGTACTGGATTATTTCTTGTATTGTATTCATTTCTTTCCCACTATTCTATGTGTTAGTTATCATTTTGATTTCTAAAATAAAAAAGAAGGACTTTAAAATAATTTAAAGGGCCCTGACTAGAAATACAGCTCTGAGTTAAAGTTTCTTCTTTGTGAGCTGTCAATTTTAACTGAGCTACAGCTGGTGTTTACTGTTTTTGGAGATATTTGATGGGCAGTGGTACTGATTAGTTAGCTATCTACCCTGGATTATTTTTGGTTTTTAAAAGGGATAGACAGAATGTGGATGGGACTTTCTTTGCTCTCAGATTATATGTTCTTTGTGCTCTAGAACTGCCCCAAGTTTCCTAGCTATCAGTCTCCTTGCCATACTGTTGCGAGTGACTTTTTTTTTCCTGTGTGAGATCTAACCTGCTGATGATTTGGAAAGCCCTTACATCCTCACAAATTCTGCCTTTGCCTGACTATCAGCTTCGTGCACTTCCCCCTGCTCCAACAGCAAAGAAATCAAAGTCATGGTACTCAAAGAAACTGGAAGGGTTCCCCCATCCCTCTTTCCTTTAAGGAACAGATATTATTATCAAAAGAAAGAAAAAACAAGGAAGGGCGGGAAAAGAATGATATTTATGTAACATCTCAGAATACAGTTCTTTATTTTAATCAAGAAAGGAGAGGTCTTCTGATAATCTTCCTGAAAGATGAGATGCATAAAGAGACCCTAAAAAGAGACAATGAGTCCCTGCAGCATTTTATGCTTCATCAGCTCCAGAGGCATGGATGGAGAAAAAAAATCCTTAGGAACTTGAAAAGGAGCAGAGGTAAAGCTGTAATAGCACAAATAATTACTGAGTAGGAAAACTGCTAGATGGAGGAGACAGACAGCATGTACAGCAGGAGTTTATTATTAGGTTGTTCAACTGTAGAATATGGGAGAAAACTAATTTTTGCATGCACTGGATAAAGTGGGTTTGGATCTCATGATCCTTGAACCTTTAGTGTTTGCTAGGAGTCTTGACAGAAACCCTTGACAGCACTGCAAGCCATGCTGTGGCTGCTCTGTCATTTCCTGTGTGCTGGACACCAGCTTCATCACCTGTTCTGTAGTGGCTGGGGCTCTTTCATATGAGTCCAAATGGTACCTGACCAGTCACCTTTACCAAAAGAACTACAGCAATGTTAATTTTCATGCTTCTTTACAATCACAACATGGCAGCAGGATCAAAATATTACTAATGGCAACCATTTCTGCTTAGATTGTATCTGTGCCCAATGTGCCTTTCGAAGACAAAAAGAGAATCTCTGCTTTTTAACACCCTATTGCAATGTTTCTTTCAGATTTCATACACTATATGGGCAGATCAGCTGGCCTCCAGGACTTTGTAGAAAGGAAAAAGACTGAGAGGCTTGACAGAAACAATTATAAGGGTATGCTGTGAGTCATAGAATTGCTGAGTTCTGGAAAACTGGAAAGCGTCTACTTGTGAGTACTGCCCAGAGAAGAGCATAACACAGGATTTCAATTCTCCCCTTCAAGCCATGCATGGCCAGGATGAAGCTAGTTATGACTCCCTGATACTGTGCTACTGTCACCCAGAGCAGGTAAAATAACCTTTCGCCTGCTCCATCTTGGTCTAAGATTTCTTTGGCTACATCTGTTACTGGGTTGAAAGCAGTTTTGTGTTTCTAGATCTGTTTGCACTTCTCAACCACGTTCCATCTTAAGCCCAATCCTCTTGCACATGCTACATGGAAAGGGAGTCTGGTCACGCAAGTCAGGTACAAGCACGCTTTGAGCAGTTTAAATGCAGCCTTAGATAACAGGTATGCAGCAGTAATGGTCTAATATAATTGACAAAGCTCTGACTCATCTCTTCCTAGGACCAAGATTGTTTCCTACCCTTACACTTGGACAGGGGACTAGCTGTTCCTAGAGTTGTTTCTTCCTTCGCTACACCGTTTATGAATCACAGCAATACCAATGACAAACCATGACCAAGTTCCCAAGCCATAATTACCAGTATAAAGATAGGTTAAAAGTGATGGAAGAGGACCCGATGTAGAAGCAAAAGTATACGATCTGATGCTTTTTGACACAATGAAGAGCACTTGATTACTTAGTTCATTGATAATGTTTGTGCAGGAAACTATTCTGCATGAGCAATAACATCAAAATGTGGTTCAAATAGTCAGAACAATTGTGGTTAACATAGAAACTAATGAAAGTGACCACATGGTGGTATCTTTCTAGTTACATTTGTGGCAGTGGTCCTCCAATACAGATCAGGTTGCCACAGGGCAGCAAAGCTTAGGTGGCACGGAACAGAACTCTTCATAGCATTGTAAAATGAGCAGAGGTTTCTCTTTATGATGTGTGACACTTTATCCGCAATGAGGTATGGGCTCCTTGCTCCCCATGCGGGGTCTTCCTTTGTTTATCAACAGAGGTTTTAGGAAAAAGATCAAGGAGAAAAGTCTGCACACGTGAGTATGTGAACTCTACAGCTATGTTTTGTAGCAGCCAGACACTTTTCCAGGACTTATTAGGGAGCTATAATAACCTTTCATTTATAACAACCTGGATAATAATGGCCATGGTCTAAAAGGCTGGGGAACAGTACCTCGATCACAGCAGTACTTATTGTTTGAAGAAAAGAATGGTGTTGGAGTGTTCCTTTCAAATCCCAGGCAGCATTTGCACACATCATTCGTGCTCAAGCACTGTAACTAGCGTAGAAAGAAAAAGGACTGTGCCACAATTATAACCACATGCTCTGAGTCATGCAGTTGCCGAGTTCTGGGAAATTATAAGGCATCCAGTTCTGGGCATTGACCAGACAAGATGACAGTGTCAAGAAAGCCCCCATTGATCATGGGGGCAGAACAAGAGAAAACAGCTGTAACAGCTCAGAAAAAAAGACTTGACAGCTCAATGAAGATCTCTGCACAGTGCTCAGTAGCAGTTGAAAAAATAAGCAAAATGTTGGGATTTAGAAACAGCTAGGAGTTATAGAAGGGGATAGAATGCTGCAGAGCATGAGGTGCTGGGATGAACTTCCCTTGTAGGCATGTTATACCTGCATTTTTCAGAGGCTGCTGCATCTGTCTGTGAAGCTGACGCAAGGAGATACAGAGAGGTGATAAATGATTAGATAGACCACTGATCTGATCCAGTCAGGCAATTTCTCTGTTTCTGTCAGTTGACTGGAATCATAAAGGTAGCCTGTGGCACAGCCAGGTATTAAATCTTTATCTCAAGAGCCCTCGTTCAGTTCCTTTAACCACAAGACCATCCTTCATCTCCAATTTCCTCTTTCCATTTCATCTGAAAATATCAAAGGAACATAATTTCTCCTAATATTGTAGCATTCCAGTCCTGACCAAAACCAGGAAGTGAGCAGCAGGTAAATAAAAATTAAACTGACATTTTCAAACTTCAAACAAAGATCTTTGTGAGGCAAGGAATGGTTCTCTTAATTTAATCCAAGTTGGTTCACTCAGCTCTGGTGATAATCTGATCCATACCACAGCAAACTTGCAGTCAGAAGAACAAAATAGTGTTTGAATTATGCTGAACCCAAAAAAACACATTTTGTCTGTGACCATACATACAGTGTTGCAGGATGGGAGTAGGGGAAGTGGGATGGAGAGGTAGGATGGTGAATAAGACTCAAAAGTAGTTGGCCTGTTGCTTAACAGCAGTTGATGAGAAAAAAAAAAAAAAAAACCAAACCAAAAAAAGAAAGAAGAAAGAAGGAAAAACAAACAAAACTGAGGCATGTATAAATGGAGGCATTGAACCTAAGTCAGAGAAAATATCCTAGCACTAGGTAAGAAACTACTGAAAGCACATTTGGAAAACCATGTGCTGTCCTTGCCCTCTTGTATTAAAGGCATATTATACAAATGGATTAACTGTAGCTAACAAACTTCCTATAAAGAGGCTAGAGACACACGGGTTTTAAAAGTACCATACAGGTTATTGAGAAAAGAGCCTGCTCAGATATGTAGAACATCTGAAAACAAAAATGTAGGTGTTCCAGTAGTGAGTGGGCTATTCATAAATGCACAAACAGAAAGTACAACTTAGGAAATGAGAAGGAACCTTGGAGCCTATTCTAAAGTCAAATTTAAAATTCTTATTATATTTTATTCTTTTTTTATTTGGGTTCCCAGTGATTTCACTGGCATTCATTTGAATAAAACTGAGAACCACAGGTCAGATCAGGCATTTGAGATTTCGATGACTGGACAGGAGTCACTGTACACAGAGCTTTTCACTTCTTCTGTGAGTATTTAGCTACATTCACTACTCCATTTCCCTGCGGTTGTGAGACACGGCAGTTGACTGATTTACATCAAAAATATCTCTCCTTCTCTTTAATTCTCAGCATGCAATGGACTGCATTTCGCACACTACTCCCTGGTGATCTGTGTTCCTTTTGCTTCTCATCAGCTCTTTGGTAAATTCTTACATTTCGTTCTTGCGTGGGGTGTGGGTGGTTAGCAGAAAAATCTTTCAATCTTCCCTACACGCATCTGTGTAGGGCCTGTAAATTCAGTCTTTTGTAGCCTTTTTAAAGTATAACACGAAAAACCCTTAAGATATCTCTCACTAAGCACTGTCAGTTGCTGAATCAGTATTATTATGCATCATTCTAGTTTCCCCAATCATTCATACTAGAGGAATGAAAATGATGTTAATACAAGGTAATCATTCTGCTATCATCAATGTACTAACTAACGCTTTGTAAAAAGTGAAAAATTAGTGAAACTTAGACCTTCTATTTTGCAAGAAAACACCTCTTAACTCATTACATTTGCTAAAACATATTTTAATGTCTGTAAATTGATACAATGATAGCCATAGGAAGGTTACTGTAGTGTTGTTATTTTTAACACAAGAAGTTACTTCCAGCCTCTAGTCAAAACTGTATTGATCCCTTTTCCTATGAACCAAATGCCTTATTCATCTGTTCCAAGTGTTTTTTTCTAACCATTTGTCATTTACATAACACTGAGTAACCAGTCTTGGGAATGTCCTAAACTACAGAAAGCCTCTATAATAATTTCTGACACAGGGGGTTTCATGTAGAAATCCTTACATTCATCAGCTGCAGATTCATTGCACTTTCTGTTTGGCTTACCATTTCCTAGTGGAACACTGATATTTTATTTGGCTGGCAACAGCTTCTAGCACAGGAGAACAGTTGTATTCTTGAAACTGGCTATCAGAAAGAATTTCCTTGCTTATTTTTCCTCTGTGTGTGTTTGTGCGTATGCATGTGTGTAAATGTGTGCACACATGTGTATGCACGTATTTTAATTAAACATATTGGGTGTAAGTTGTATTTGACACATCTGTGATTGTTAAACAGCAAAAACAAAAGTGTGGTATGAGCATGGTTCCTCTGTGTGTTTAAGCCATTTCATTTAGAATGCTTTTTTTCCTCTCATTTTGTGTATAAAGAGATGCACTTTTAGTCAAATATGATTCTTGATTAATATATATGTTGTTCCTGTATTACTTGTTGCTTTTTATATTTTCCAGATTTCTATATATAGATTGATCCTTATAAGCGAGAAAAAAAAAAAAAAATCCATGTGCATTGTCATTAATTACTTTTTCTACCATCCTAAAATATGAGCTCCAGTAAAGCAAGAACCAGTTCTTCACCTATGACAGAAACAAAATGTCACCTAACATTTTATTTTTGTTTCTAGCTTTGTCCCTTTGTCTTTCTAATTATCTTCCCATCTATAAAGTGTTTCTCAGCAGGGAGAAGTATGGGAGGAAAACTGTAAATAAGGCTCCTGAAAACAAGCCTTTCCAAAAATAAAAATAACATTTTATTTTCCTGGGATTTTCAAGATTCATGAAAAGAAAGTGTATGACAAAATCCATCTGAAGTTGAAGGTTACTTCTGTAATGGATTTCTTTGTGGAGTCAGGTTGTCTCTGTCTCTTCAGCAAATCTGGGCATCCTCGGGTTTACCCTTTGTGTACAGATTGACACAATAGAGATGTTGAAATCAGTCATTTACTTTGAGATTCTACTGAATTTCATTTGCATTCTGAAGTTTCTCAACAATTTTAGCACTGGCTCCCTTCTGTTACTACATTTTGGGTCTTAACCTCCTTCTTTTCTCTTTGCTTTTATTTTCCTTTTTATTTCTTAAAGGTTTTGTTGGTAAGATGCCTCAGAAAGAGAGCACATACTTTTGAATAATTACTTCTTCATCCATCCATAAGTATTAGAGGGATTCTGGCTCTCTCACTGTTTATAAAATATTTAACAAGACACGACAGTGGAAGTTTTCAAAGTTTTCAAGCCATTATATGTAACATTACATATGTGGATATATATTCACTCCCTTTCTATTGTTCCTTTGTGTCTGTTTCTTTTTGCTGTTTGGCTGCAAGTTAAATCCAGTTCCATTGTACTAGTCACTCCCACAGGAGTAAAATTCACTCGCCAAATATCTTTTTCTATACACTTAAAATGTTCTGTTTCTGCAGTTATCTGTTTTGTTAAATATAAATACCAGAACAACCTGGTCAGCCAGCATAAAAGGGTATGGGCATAGTAAAAAATGAATTCAATGGTTTTGATGAAAACAAATCTTTCACAGAATTTAACCTGCCATGAGGAAAATTCTTCTGTTCAGTGTTTTAAAAACTTCACAAAAGAAAGGGCAAAATGCTGTAATATTTCCCAGAAACACTAGGAAAAAATGCTGGAAAATTTTAACATTGAAATGGATCAGACAGATCTTCGAACACATGGGTGTCTGTGCCTAACCACGCAATTCCCCTTTTCTCTTGCTGTTATTGGTCAACCAGCTAAACTAATAAAAAATGATGCATGAAGGTGTAAATACGCTTCCTAGAATCCTCAGGTATTTTTTGAAAGTATGTGTTCGTATGTGTGTGTGTCTCCTCCTCTGGAAGGTCTCTCTTCCCACTCTGTGATTATCCAAAGCGGAATATGTCCCTGCCACAGTCCAATGCTAATCCCAGTCTATCTGACAGAATGTTTCACTAGAAGAGTTTAATTTTCCGTACCATTTTCCCCCAGTGGGAGCTTCCTGCTATCCAAACATTATAAATGATCCTTCTTTTGAGTCCCTAGGAAATGCAATGTATCATTCACCTCCAGTCAGATTAGCTCTCATTACTTGATATCTCCTGTGCGAAGTACAGAGGGAATTTCACCAGTTATAAACTCTCCTTATCTTCAGGTGCTTTGGACAAACTTCAGATTTCCCCTGGATCTTCATTTTTAACTTTTTCAAATTGTTTTACAGTTCAACTTTTCAGCTTCATACCTGATTTTTCTGCCTAGCTTAGTTACTTACAGACACTTTTCTTTATGGTTAGAGGATGTTAAGAAGTAGGGCTACAAGACCTTGTTTTTCATAGTGAGAATACATTAAACGTTTTGTCTCCAGATCCTTTGAATCTGGAGGTACTTAGAATGTTTGGTATATCTCAATTTTTACATCAAAATGAAAGAAGGAAGTCTGGGAAAAATAAATACGTTGTTGAACACCGTTCTTAACGTTAGAGCGGAAATTCTCAGGACTGAATGCTACAAGAGATCATAAGAGGTATCTTGATATTCACTGCAGTCTCTTCTTTCTCTCTCCACTACCTGTATCTCACTTACACACACACTTTGCTCTGAAAAATTTAGCAGTTATATAGAGTCATTTGCTCGGACCTACTCTTGGATATACAGTGAACTAGTCATTATTACAGGAACCTTTCCTGAAGTGGAGTAGTACAAGAGAAAAAAAGTGAACTGGCTAAATAGTGCCTGCACCTTACTTTTCAGCCACTTAGACTACCTTGCTAACAGTTTTCAAACATCATCTCAGATAAGACTGACCCAGTGCCACATTCTTTCTTTCCACAAACAATTGTAGGATGTAGGCCAAGACACTTGAGCATTGGGATTATGACAAGAAATCAATAGTATTACAGAAAAAGAATGGTGGAAATCCCTGTTCTGGGATTAAAAAAAACAACAACAAGAAAAAGATAATATGTGTAGAAATAAAATGAGGAAAATATCATCTGCAGTGCACATTTAATGCATTGAGAACAAAATAGTTTGACTTAGCATCTATAGCATCTATATCATAGAATCATGGAATCATTTAAATTGGAAAAGGCCTTTAAGATCGTGTCCAACTGTTAACCTAGTACGTAAGCCCACCACTAAACCATGCCCCTAAGCACATCTAAACGTCTTTTAAATACTTCCAGGGATGGTGACTCCACCACTTCCCTGGGCAGTCTGTTCCAATGCCTGACAATGCTTTTGGTGAAGAAATTTTTACTAACATCCAGCCTAAACCTAGCCTGGTACAACTTGAGGCCATTTCTTCTTGTTCTATCACTTTTTTCTTGGAAGAAAAACTGACACTCACCTTGCTACAACCTCCTTTTGTGTGGTTGTAGTGAACAATAAAGTCTCCCCTCAGCTTCTTTTACTTCAGACCAAAGGACCCCAGTTGCCTCCGCCACTCCTCAAAAGACCTGTGCTCTAGACCCTTCACCAGCTTCATTGCCTTTCTTTGGACGTTCTCCAACACTTCAATGTCTTTTTTGGAGCGAGGGCCTAAAACTGAACACAGTGTGGCCTCACCAGTGCCAAGCACAGGGGGATGATCACTGCCCTGGTCCTGCTGGCCACGCTATTTCTGACAGAGGCCAGGGTGCTGTTGGCCTTCTTGGCTGCCTGGGCACAAGCTGGCTCATGTTCAGCCATTGTCAACCAACACCCCCAGGTCCTTTTCCATCAGTCAGCTTTACAGCCACTCCAAGCCTGGAGCATCACATGTTGTGGCCCAGGTGCAGGACCCAACACTTTGCCTTGTTGAACCTCATGCAATTGGCCACAGCCCATTGACCCAGCCTGTCCAGATCCCTCTGTAGACCCTCCCTTTCCTCCAGCAGATCAACACTGCCACCCAACTTGGTGTCTTCTATAAACTTACTGAGGGTGCACTCAATACCCTCATTCAGATCATTGATAAAGTTATTAAACAAAACTGACCTCAGTACTGAGCTCTGGGGAACACCACTTGTGACTGGCCACCAACTGGATTTGACTGCATTAACCCCAACTGTTTGGGCTTAACCATCCAGCCAGTTGTTTTCCCAGCAAAGAATATACCTGTCCAGGCCATGAGCCAGCTGTGGGAAACAGTGTCAAAGTCAACATCCACAGCCTTTTCCTCATCCACTAAGATGATGGTCCACTAAGAAGATCCTGTCATAGAAGGAGATCAGGTTAGCCAAGCAGGACCTGCCTTTCATAAACCCATACTGACTGAGCCTGACCTGATCACCTCATTGTCCTGTACCTACCCTGTGATGGCACTCAAGATGGTCAGCTTTATAACCCCTTATCACCGTGATCGGACTGACAGGCCTGGAGCTCCCTGGATCCTTCTTGTAGATGGACTTCCAGGGCTTCCAGCCCTTCTTGTAGATGGACATTTACCAACCTCCAGTCAACTGGGACCTCCCTGATCAGCCAGAACTGGTGATCAGTGATGGAAAGTCACTTCCTGAGCACTTCCACCAGCTCCCTCAGTGCCCTTGAGTGGATCCCATCCAGCCCCATAGTCTTGTGTGTGTCTAAGTGGTGTAGCAGGTCACTGACCACTTTCCCCTTGGGTTACAGGGGCTTCATTCTACTCCTTGTCTTTGTATTCCAGCTCAGGGGGCTGAGTACCTGGGGAACAACTGGTCTGACTATTAAAGACATTAGCAACCTTTCACTGCTAATGTATTTATAGAAACATTTTTTACTGTCTTTTACAGCAGCATCCTGGTTAAGGTCTACTTGGACTTTGGCCCTTCTAATTTTCTCCCTGCATAACCTCACAACATCCTTGTAGCACTCCTGAGGGGTCTGCTCCTTCTTCCAAAGGTCATAACCTCTCTTCTTTTTACTGAGTTCCAGCCAAAGCTCTCTATTCAGCCAGGCCAGTCTTCCCCACCGGCTCATCTTTCAGCACACAGTAACAGCAATGGCCTGCTCCGGTGCCTTTAAGATTTCCTTCTTGAAGAATGTCCAGCTGTCCTGGACTCCTTTGCCCTTCAGGACTGCTTCCCAAGGGACTCTGTCAACCAGGATCCTCAACAGGCCAAAGCCTTCTCTCCAGAAGCCCAGGGTAACAGTTCTACTGACACTGTCATATCCAAGAATCAAAAACTCCACCATTTTGTGATCACTGTGCCCAAGACAGCCTCCAGCCATCACATCACCCACTAGTTCTCCTCTGTTCACAAACAACAAGTCCAGCAGGTTGGCTCCCTCACCAGCTGTGTCAGGAAGTTATCTTCTGTACACTGCAGGAACTTCCTGGACTGTTTCTGCTGTATTATGTTTCCAGCAGACATCTGGAATTTGAAGTCCCCCAAGAGAACAAGGGCCAGTGATTACGAGACTTCTGTCTGCTTATAGAATATTTTGTCTGCTTCTTCACCCTGGTCCTTCCTGTTGATATTATAAAATTATAGTGCCTAAAAACATAAGGAGTTGTTCTAGCAGACTAGAATTGATGATGGACTGAGCGTTTGCTGAGCACAGCAAATGTTACCCATAGGTAATAGTTGTGGTACCTGAGACCAGTAATAGCTCAGAGCAGCTGTGTGGGCTCTCTTCTGTGTGCCAGCTGCCTTGGGAACTAGTCCATCATCAGAGAATGAACAAACTGCAGCAGGAACACTCCAGCCGTGCATTCCTGTAATCTACTGTTCTTCTCCCTGCCTCCTCACCATCTAGACTGCCACTTTTATCTGAGGACAGTGGCATAGAAGTCACCCAGACTGTTTCCCGGACTTAGCCGTGGTCTTCTGCAGGCTAGGGCAATCCTGAGATAATAACCTGATGGACTGTGTCTTTCATAGATGAATAAACATGTAAATATTTAATTCTGGCCTTAGAACACCTTTTCTCCCCACCTCCCTTTGTCCCTTTCTCCTTTCTTGCCTCTTTCCTCTCTTTTCTGTGTCTTCACTCTTCTAAGATCTATTTAATTACACCCATAGAAAAGAAAATGCTGATATCAAAAGAGCAATTCCCTCTTTTGGTTTCCAATTCAGTTTCCCCTCTCATTCAAGAGAATAGAAATATACAAAGTAATTTGGTATATAAAATGATTCCCCATAATTTTAATCCTTTTAAAGTGCTTATGGAGATTATCATGGTTTGATTTATTTTGACAAGGGGTGATAAAAATTGTAAGAACAATAGTCTACTAAAAATGTTTTAAGAGCCTGTTGCTGTGTTACGGGAATGAACATTTCAGGTGTTCCATGGGTTTGGTGGATGATTTCCTAATGCAACTAAGTGAATTAAAGTAACACAAGGACAAGCATTCACAAGAAGTAAAATGGACACACTTTTGTTAATGCTGGAAGATTTTTTTCTGGCAGTGAAGCCATCATCATTTTTCCGTTCTGTGCCTTTATTCTGTTGCACTTCCTTTTGCTTTTCACAGGTCGAGAACTAGATGTCTGAGCTACAAGGGAAATCACAGAATTGCCAAAATTTCTAAGACATGGGTCTGTCTTATCAAGGGTTTGGGTGTGGCCATACTAGAAGCATAGAATCATAGAATAGTTAGGGTTGGAAAGGGCCTTAAGATCATCTATTTCCAACCCCCCTGTCATGGGCAGGGACACCTCTCACTAAACCATGTCACCCAAGGCTCTGTACAACCTGGCCTTGAACACCTCCAGGGATGAAGCATTCATAACTTCCTTGGGCAACATGCTCCAGTGCCTTACCACCCTCACAGTAAAGAACTTCTTCCTTATATCTAATCTAAATCTCCCCTGTTTAAGTTTGAAGCCATTACCCCTTGTCCTACCACTACAGTCCCTAAGGAACTGTTCCTCCCCAGCATCCTTATAGGCCCCTTTCAGATACTGGAAGGCTGCTATGAGGTCTCCATGCAGCCTTCTCTTCTCCAGGCTGAACAGCCCCAACTTCCTCACCCTGTCTTCATATGGGAGGTGCTCCAGCCCCCTGATCATCCTCGTGGCCCTCGTCTGGACTCGCTCTAACACCTCCATGTCCTTCTTATGTTGAGGACACCAGAACTGTACACAGTACTCCAAGTGAGGTCTCACAAGAGGAGAGTAGAGGGGCAGGATCATCTCCTTTGACCTGCTGGTCGTGCTTCTTTTGATGCAGCCCAGGATACAGTTGGCTTTCTGGGCTGCAAGCACACACTGCCGGCTCATGTTAAGCTTCTCATCAACCAACACCCCCAAGTCCTTCTCCGCAGGGCTGCTCTGAATCAATTCTCCACCCAACCTGTAGCAGTGCCTGGGATTGCCCCGACCAAGGTCTAGGGCCTTGCACTTCGCTTGGTTAAACTTCATAAGGTTGGCATTGGCCCACCTCACGAGCATGTCAAGGTCCCTCTGGATGGCATCCCTTTCCTCCAGCATATCAGCTGAGCCACACAGCTTGGTGTCATCAGCAAAATGGCTGAGGGTGCACTCAATCCCACTGTCCATGTCACCGACAAAGATGTTGAACAGGACCGGTCCCAACACCGATCCCTGAGGGACAGCACTCGTTACATGTTTCCAACTGCACATTGAGCTGTTTACCACAACTCTTTGCATGCGGCCATCGAGCCAGTTCTTTATCCACTGAGTGGCCCACCTATCAAATTGATGTCTCTCCAATTTAGAGACATGGATGTCGTGCAGAACAGTGTTGAACGCTTTGCACAAGTCCAGGTAGATGACGTCAACTATCTGCCCCTGTCCATCAGTTCTGTAGCCCCATCATAGAAGGCCACCAAATTTCTCAGGCGGGATTTCCCTTTAGTAAAACCATGTTGGCTGTCACCAACCACCTCATTGTTTTTCATGTGCCTTAGCATGCTTTCCAGGAGAAACTGTTCCAAGATTTTGCCAGGCACAGAGGTGAGACTGACTGGTCTGTAGTTCCCCGGGTCTTCTACCTTCCCCTTCTTGAAAATGGGGGTTATATTACCTTTCTTCCAGTCATCAGGAACTTCAACTGGCTGCCAGGGTTTTTCAAATATGATGGACAGTGGCTCAGCACTCAGCAACTTCAGTCGCCAGCTCCTTCAGGACCCACAGACGGATTTCATCAGGTCCCATGGACTTGCGCACGTTCAGGTTCTTAAGATGGTCTCGAACCTGATCCTCTCCTACAGTGGGCCTAAGGTCTTCATTCTCACAGTCCCTGCATCTGCCTTCCCAGGCTTGAGCAGTGTGGTCAGAGCATTTGCCAGTGAAGACTGAGGCAAAGAAGTCATTAAGAACCTCAGCCTTCTCCAAATCCAGGGTAGCCAGTTCTCCTGATAGCTTCTGGAGAGGGCCCACATTGTCCCTAGTCTGTCTTTTATTTGCTACATACCTATAGAAGCCTTTCCTGTTATCTTTCACATCCCTTGACAGTTTTAATTCTACCTGGGCCTTAGCTTTCCTAACCTGGTCTCTAGCTTCCCAGACAATGTTCCTGTATTCTTCCCAGGCCACCTGTCCTTGCTTCCACCTTCTATAAGCTTCTTTTTTCCCTCTAAGTTTCCTCAGCAGCTCCTTATCCATCCAACAAGTAACCCATTCCCCAGGCAGAATCAGAGTGAGAGGCAAAGCCTGGCCCTATGCTCTTACAAGTCCTACACCACCTCCCTTGTCTCCCAGATTCCTTTGTTTTGTGCGGTGAAATTGTGTCTGACCTCCATTTTGGACTGGGTCTAGTAGCTCAGTGCCCAAAAGGACTAAGTGCAGTGACCGTGAGAGTCATAACAACAACAACAAAGAGCTTTCTTGGAGTGAGAATCTACACTCAGAAACTCAGTAACGTCATGGTCCCACAGGCCGAGAATGGGTCACGTCACCATGTAATGTGCTACACGGCTTACTCAGCCATATGCAGCAAGGCTTATTCATCAGCAGCATGAAGACACGCTGCTCATAACCCTACCACAAACATGCAATCATTTGGCCTGATTTGTAAGTGTCAGGATTAGGAGTACAACCAGGGAAAAGACCACTGTGGTAGAGTGTGTGCAGTCTTTCGGGGAGCCATGTTCAAATTGCCCTGTCTCCCTCTCTTTTCATTGCTGCAGTAAAACACATGTGAGTTTCTCCCATTAACTGACCTCCATTACCCAGCTGTTTTGTGACTCCAGTGTCTGTGGTCTTATACCAGAAGAGATCAAAAAAGAGGTGGTTTTTTTTCTAAGAAGGCAAGTAATTCCATCACATATACTGAAATTATCTATCTATCTAATGTGTCATATCATCCTGTTGCAAGAAAATATTAGAAATTCAATATTAAATTTTCATTATATTCATATCCCCTTGTCCTGTGTACTTATTTCTAATTTTGGGTCTAAATTTCGCCCATTGGTGATACTTGTTATCTCTGATGGATAATACACATTGTTCGGAATAAATGAGAGCTTTTAGAAAATGGAATTTATAGAGAATTGAACCTCTAAAAATAGCAAATACTGGACATGCCACTGGAGAGCTTAACTTTGTGAAGTGTGTGTAGCATATAGAATTCAGAAAGAAATCGGCTCCTGTCATAAAATTTTTTTAACTAATAAATCTAAATTTCAAACTGTTTTAAAAGAAGTAGTGATCTTTACAATTGCATTAAAACAGCAGAAAAAAAATGAAAAGAGGAAGAGGGTGAATAACAGGGCAGGCAAATGACTGATCTTTCTGTGTGGTTTTCACTCGAGCACAAGAAGAATGATTACATCCCTACAGCAGTCTTCAAAGTGTTGGAGTCAGAGAGTGGAATAGGAAATGAACTGCAGTTCAGTGACCCTCTGTGGCCTGAACAGTGGGAGCTGGTAAGCACAGCATTTCCACTTTATTCACTTCTCTTTTTTCAGCCACTGTCAGTAGAAGGCCTTCCCCCCCGCGCACTTGTGCATCATTATTGTAACCTGAAAAGAACTAAATGTAGTAGATCTATCTAATGTATACGCGGATGTAATCTGTATGGGTAGATGTTTCAATGCTGTACATACACACAGGCTTATACATGCGTATGGTATGCATATGAATTGCTACAGTTTTCCTGAAAAAGCCTGTTTTCCAATTTGAAATAGAATACATACTGTGCCATGAAATTTTCTCTGCGTTTCATTAGGAGTAAAACCACAAGTTGGTCACCTAGGTCTGCTTGAAGAATAAAGTACAGCTTTCAGCCTAGTCTGTAATTTTCTTTCTAATGGAGGTGCTTCCTTTGTCACAGCACATCAACAAAATACTCTAGCCTCAGCCTCCAGGAGGAGAAAAAGCCCTACATAAACATAGCTGCAGTGTGATGTCACTTAAGAGATGCTCAACCTTGTCATCTTGATCTATTCTCATGCTATATGTAAGAAGGGTAATCTAACGTTTAATAAAAGGTTTAATGCACATCACATAGTTGTCCGCAAAATTACACCTATGCAATGGCATGATAAAGTTACACATAAAAATACCCAGATGTAAACCTGCAAGGTGTTACAGTGTATGCATCTTTATAGACAAGTCAAAAGGCTATTGATGATCCAAGTGAAATTCTTTTTTGCTTTTTTGTTTTGCAACTGGAGATCCATTGATCTTTGAAAGGGAGTTCCAGAATTTTCTGTGTGTTTATTTTAAGAAAGAAGTACATCTTTAATCACATCCAGATTTACCAAACTTTTTTATTGAGGTTCAGAAGCAGCTCAGATAAAATTATCATTTAAGTGCTATAGGAAACTGATGACTGAGGGAACCCTATTGGTTTTTCCAGTAGATTATGATGGCCAATTTTCTTTTCATTCAGAAGATATGACTGGGTGAACCACTGAAGACTGTCAAGAAAAAAAAGTTTAAAATCAAGCTTGTAGTCTCATTTTTCAGTTTAGTCTTTCTGCTTTGAAGCAATCCCTGACCTTCCAAATTTTCTTGGAACCTCTTTTTGCTGTGGCTTCAGTATGGTGTGATGCCACTTTGGTTCCTGCAGTTGGAAAGAGGGTGAACCATTGGTTTTGCCAGCATTATAGAATGATAGAATCACAGAATAGTCTGGGTTGGAAAGGATCTTTAAAAATCATTTAGTTCCAGCCTCCTTGCAATGGGCAGGGACACCTCCCACTAAAACAGGTTTATCAAAGCCCCATCTAACCTGACCTTGAACACTTCCAGGGATGGGGCAGCCACAATTTCTCTGGGCAACCTGTTCCAGTGTCTCACCACCCTTATAGTAAAGAATTTCATCCTATTGTCTAATCTAAGATGTGATGTATGCTTCCAA
The DNA here is from genome assembly GCF_004027225.2 of Strigops habroptila. Classification (NCBI taxonomy): domain Eukaryota; kingdom Metazoa; phylum Chordata; class Aves; order Psittaciformes; family Psittacidae; genus Strigops; species Strigops habroptila. Next base: position 59,705,063 of record NC_044278.2, read on the forward strand.
ACAAAATTAAACTAGCATTAACAGTATAAAAGATGCAGGGTGCACAGTACTTACTGCCTGTTACACTGTCTTTAATGTCATTTTTCTTTATTATGACTAAGGACTACAAGGCGATAAGACCTATTTTAGTCACTCTGTTTATAACAAAATTTATCCTCAAAAAAACTTCACAGAGTCTCTTGATCATATTGTGAAATGTGAGCCAAAAAACTCCAAAGCTATTATATCTCTTTGTTTTTTACAAAATCTTTCCAAGATATGAAAAGAAAAATCATTGTTTTATATACCTATTAGAATTTTGTTGGAGTCTTACATATTCTTACAATGTTCTGAAGTTACATTTTTCTTTCTACTATTCCATTTTTATCTGAAAAGACTAGATATATATTTGAAAAGAGACACACAAAGAACATGAAATTTCAGTCTAGCAGTCTGTGGTTTTGGAAACTCATTTTTTTAATTGAAGGTTTGTCTATTTTCATATGGTTTTCACTTTAAATTCTCTGTAGTTTTATAAAAGAGTGTAACTCTTCATTCCTCTTACATTCTAAATCTGCATTTTACAAAAGAAATGCCTAATATAGTACTCCTGAGAGCGCAACAAAGAAACTCCTAAATGAATAATTAAGAGGTGAATTAATGTTTTTATGATTCAAAATCTGGGAATATAAATGGAGGGATGTTGCGTCATCATGTGGGCTGCAAACAGAATAAAGGATTATGTTAAATGAACACTGAAAATAGAAACTTTGCCTTTTCCTCTATAGTTCCTTGTTGAAGCCAACGGCTTGATAATTACTCTTGACTATTTCCAAATCCCATCACAAGAAGTGTCTTTTCCTCAGCCAAGGAATCCTAATTCACTTCTGTTCTAATTAAAGAATCAGACCTTTCTCTCTGGACTCACCCTTTCCCAGACCTGTTGTTACTGTCAAAATTTTCCCACTTCACCCTCATCAACTGGGACATATGAAAATCCTTAGGTCCTACACAGCTTACTTATATTTATATGTAAGAAGACTAATTCAGTCCCTCCCTACGTGTTGTGATCAGGGCCTTAGATCATTCCTTGCACGACTCACACTGCATCTGAAATGATCTTCAAGGACTCCTGCTGGCTTCAAAGAAACAGATTTTGTTTAGCATTTTAGCAGAGCAGCTTTACTAAAGAACAGCTCTGCTGCTTTGGATCATGGTACTCTTTAAAATAAGTGGAAAATGTAGAAACTGTGTCCTTGCTTCATAAAATTTCATTCTGTCTGAACTCCTGATGTGTGTTCACACCAGTGGGCTCTGTCTGTTATTCTTGTATATCCAAAGGCTCCAGCTGATAGGGTCTTTTTGTATGCAGTTTTCTCCAATGGATGTCCCACCCACTCAAAACACCAGTTTCGTATATCACTGAGCACACATTTTATGGAAAGGTGATGGCCGTGTTATTGCACCTGATGTTTATGACGAGAGCTAAGCTCCTGCATCTGTGAGGTTGAAAGGGCTTCATCTGATCAGCAGGGAGCATACCTTATCCTAAATAGCAGGAAAAGTAGCATTTTAGTCCCTTTGTGTTGCCCATAACTAATTCTCAAGAAGTGATGTCAACTGGTAGTGGAGTGTGTTGTAGTTTGCTCTGTAGGAACTCCACTCCAGCAGTCTTCAGAGTGCTTTAATAATAAGACCAAAGGCTATAAGCACCATTGTCTGTACTATCTAGTGCAAAACTTTGGTCCTCATGAGGTGCAAGGACTCAAGTTTATGTCAGCTTTACATATGACATGGTATCAGGAGATTCATTCACCAGGTCCTCACCTGGTCTCTTACAACACAGAAACACGAGAGCTCTGTCCCTGATGTAACACACATATTCTTTGCATCTTATAACTGCACTCATCCTCAGTTTTTCTTTGGATAACCAAAGCATACTTTTTTGGAATTCCCCTCTTCTTGACAGTGTTGGGGGTGTCTTTCCCTAATTTCACCACTAGTTTATTGTAAGTTCTGTTCACCCTTTTGTCCTGGCTCTAGTAAAGGCCTTTGGGTGACTGCCTTATCAGGTTCATATTTCTCACTTCCCCCCAGGGAAGGGGGCTAAATCAAACACCTCTGCTTTTGGCTTACTGGTGTCTGAATTTGGCCTACCATGGCCTCTGCCAGCATGTTTGACCTGCAATTCAAACTCTTCTACTTGAGGAGCATAGCATGTGTCCTTTACAGATTCCTCTGCTAAGCCCATTTAGGCTGTCTCTGGACTAGTGCTGCACTAAATCTTTCTGATTGTTTCTGTTCACTTGAATTGTACAGGAGAAATATTTTTTTTCACAGGCAGTGACATTCATAGGGAATTATGACTCTGGTAGGTGGGTTGTTCAGATCTGTCCTCAAAGGAAGAAGTCGCACAAGGAAGGTGTGTGACATGTTGCATGTGTATCATGTAGAACCAGCTGTGCAGCAGTTTATGACACCGCTTTGAGAAGAGCTGCGTTATGTGTAAAGCTGACCATAAACACATGCCACCCGTAGTCCTGTACAGAGCCCCAGCCCTCCACATTGCACAGTCTGTGAAAGAATTTCACCCCTTACAACAATGCCATAACACACAGGACTTTATTACAATGAACTGGCGTGGCTTTCAGAGGCTTTCTCCTAACCCCCAGCCCTGTCTGTTGTTTTTTTCTCCAGCAGACACACTGTGTTAGTATTGCTCAAGGCACTTCATTTGCTAATGCCAGCCTGCTTCTATCTTTGAAATAGTCTTAAAGTTTCTTTCTTCCCTTCTTACTGTCTCCCCCCGAACCTGAAATGATGCCTCACATTTGAAGCAAATGTTTGCAAGTGGAACTGCTGCTGTGGATGTCGTAGAGGCCCCAGGCTGGCAGACACCATCACTCTGCCGTTGCAAGCCTGTTTGGCTGAGGGTAAGCATAAAAAGGGATACATAACCAAGGCTGGCCAAACAGCCCTTCCCTCCTGTTCATTGTTTTCAGGAAGCACCAAAGTGAACTCAGAATGGAGTTTCTCACTGTTTCTGCTGGCACAAGCAAAGAGTGTCTCTGTGGTACACTGCAAAGCCAACCCTACCAGCTGCCCTAGGAGCAGCTGGAAACCCAGAGGCAAAGAAAGAAATTCTGAACTGGTGAATGAGGATCTGGTGCTCAGGAGCACTGGGATGTTTTAACGTCTGACTGTGGGTTTGGTTTGTTGGGTTTTTTTTGGTGTTGGTCTTTGGTTTTTTGTGGCGGTTTTTTTATTTGCTAAATAACCTAATGGTTTGTTTGTACTGATAAAGGTGTTGAAAATGCTGTCTGTTAAATAGCTGCTACCCCGTAGTTAAGAGATGGGAGTTCAGAACACATTAGCAGGCCCACATAAAAGCCAATTACAGAGAAGATTTTGTGGGTAGAAGTGTGGCTACTAAGATAAAAGCTTTAAAATATTCAAAGGCCTTTTTAATTTTTCTTTTTCTTTCTTTTTTTTCTAGTAGTGGAACTTACGCCTCTGTAAACACAATTTACTAACATATGTTGCTGCTCAGTCTGAAATAACCCCCTCCAGTCTGACTGAAGAAAGGGGCTGTGCCTGAGCCTGCTGCTAGGAGAAAATGAAGACAGGTTCTGAATCTAGGGCTCCCATTTTGCTCCTGAAGGAGCAATTTGAGTAAGCCTCTTTTAGAATGCAGTGCCTCCCCTGTAAGACAGCTCCAGTGGGTGCATCAGTGTCCTGAAGAGTAGTACAGACCCAAAGGCCTGTATTTGTGGGAAGTGAAGGTTACAGTCTGTCAGAGGCTGTACCTCTCTGTCCAGGCACATGAGCCTTTGCAGGGGAATGAGAAGAACATAGAAGAAGTCAGAAATATTCATGTATATGACAAAGTTCACATTCTGTGAAAAGTCTGAAACAATGTCCAAAATGGTCATGTGAGACCAATAGAAAAGAATGATTGCTCTATACATTTATGTGTGTGCATATATTCACAAATTTACAAATGTATATATGTATATCCACCACCAGATTAAGTTGCATGGCAGCTGAGCTCTGCAGAGCTCTGGCCCTAAGTAAAGGCAACCAATGAAGATAAGGAATGATCAGTAAACATGGTTTGACTGTAGTATCTTTTTCTTTACGTGAGTTTATGCTAACAAACTCACTCTCTAGTGTTCAGGACATGGCCGTACTCCTTTTTGCACACTTTTCTCTTGCTTGTAACACCATGAACTTGTTTTATTAGTGATTTCATGAGGTATCTCCAGAGAGGATGCCTTCAACACTGGAGTGAGGGGAAACACAGCTTCCAGGAGCCTCAAGTCTGAGCACCAGGAGCCACCAATGATCTTAGTCCTTTCCAACCCTAACTATTCTATGATTCTATGATTTTAAGACCCTCTTAGGTCTTTCCATGTTAGCCGGGTAAGGAAAAAATAGAAGACTGATTTGCGTGGAAATAATACATGCTAAAAGTGAGCTCAAGCAATTTAAAGAGGGCACGCTGGAGCTAGTTGCCATCATCATAATTTGAATTAGCTGTTGGCTAGTTGTTTTTTCAGATATTATGGGAAATGGGTAATGGAGAGGGTGAACAAAAGACAAATTATTAAGAATAAAAAATACGTAAATTCATGGCACTGGTGTGAACACTTAAACTTAACACTTAAAAGTAACACTTAAAAGTAAAATAATCATTCAGTTGCTTTAAATAAGTAAAAGGAAACAATTCTTAAAAAAAAAAAAAGATACACATTTAAAATTGTTCATCATGTTTTTACCATGTAAATTAAATTCTTTTATATACATATGATACATATGGTATATGGGGATATCCAGCACAGGAGTCTCTTGCAGTATTTTGAAATATATCAGATAAACAACTCAAAAACACTGGTATCAGCGAGTTATCTATGACATAACCAGGTTTACTTGAAACTGGCTTATGAGTTGAAAAGCTGTTGTGGAGCAGAGGAACAGAACAGATGCAGATAGGCATGCACATGTTCACCTGGACATGAAGTACACCTGTTTAGGTCTCTTTTTCTTAGGAGACCAAGAAAATACTTATGCATTAAGATCGGTAGAGGACACCTTCTTTATCCAGCTACTAAAACAGGAAGAAAAGATTATATGAGAAACAGTTATGAAGATTACAAACTTGAAAGTGTCTCTATCTCACCTCTTTTAAAACATCAAAACCCACGAACCCTCTAAAATAAATGAAGCATAAGGAATGTGGAGAACTTTACCCAAATACACTCTTGAGATACTGTAAGACGAAATAAATAAGTGTCCTACTACAGTACTAGGTAAATGTCTTTTCCTGTAAATAAGGAAATTACCTTGTTGGAAAATGATACTAACTTTGGATATGTTGTACATATTTTATGACAGTCCACTCATACCCTATTACAATATGGAGTATTCTCAAAGGTTCACCCTGAAACAAAAAGAGATTCCAGATCCAAAACTTTATAACAGCTGATTTATAATTCATATGTAATTCAAATCTTCTAATTTTACCCTATAGATTTTCCCTTCTCTCTTCAAGCTTCAGACTGTGCGACTGTGCTGTGGAAGAATGATGTAAAGAAAGCACTCCGTCTCAGCTCTCTCAGACATGAGACACTTGTTGAAAATGTGATGCTTACCCTTCTAGCTTCTGAGGTTATACTCCAGTGTTGGCTTTGGCAGTCTTTATGGGTTTCAATCTTCTGTACCTGGAATAGAGCACCACTACTGTACAATGAGGAAAGCTAACATTTTGTCACCAAAATATTGAAAATTCCTTGCTAGTGGCCAGGAGATATAAAGTGGGGCTGCCATCCTGGCTAACATACTGCTGAGTTGAAAATTACTGAATGGAAGTAAACATTCTCCACTAACTTAAACCTCCTCAGAACAGTGGGAGCTGAAGCAGGAAAAGCCTACATTGTCTTCCTGGACTTCCTTTATTTTCCCCTTCCAATGAATTTAATGGCAAAATCTCCATTGATACCTGGACCTGTGTTCTAATACTACACATATATCTGAGCTCTGCCTTATAGAAGAAGAGGTTGGATTCATTTGGGGTCTGCTGTGGAGACTGTGGCACAGCAGCTTGTGCTGATTGGAAATTTCTTACAGAAAACATTGTCAAAAATGTAACTCTGTTATCCCTTTGAATGGACCAATTGGTCCCAAAGGGGTCATGGATGGACTGACTCCTGCCTTTTTAAACTTCTTTTCAATTCACATTATTTATCAAAGTGATGGGATTACACTGCACTACTTGCCCTTTTAGTCAGTGCTGTAGAGACTACGTGGTAACAAGTGTTTGGATAGTGCAAGTGCTTTCCTTGCTTAGATGATTTTATCACATTCTGTAATAACATTTTGAAACAAGAATTTCTTTAAATATAAAAACTCTTGCTATTTTGGCCTGGTGTAGAATTAGCGGGCTTGGGATTTAGCTGTTTCTGTTTCATTTCTATTCAAAATTTACCCATGAGAAATGATCTTCTTGCAAAATCAGGCAGACTGCTCCAACTCTCCAATGGATCATGTTCATTACACACTACCATCACAGGTATAGTGCAAGAGAATGTTTAAATATCACACTTACCAGCGCTTTGATAACATATGACAGTGTAAAATGTAGCTATGTACTTTTCTGGCTTGTGAACATGAACTACCCAGGGCCAATTTACAAATAACATGATTAAAAATCTAATCGCCCTGTGTGCAAGATGCTTGAATATTCATGCTATCCAAAACTAATCATTGTGCAGACATTTTTTTTTAATCTCTAGAAAATTTGTCTTGCTCTTAACAGGAAAGCAGGATGCTGTGTGGGTACTGGTTCGGGGAGATTTCAACAGCAGTCATCTGTTCAGACTGCACTCACCCTTTTTCTTCCTAAAGTTGTGGAGAAAGGGACTGAGGGCTGTGTGCACTACAGCACTGATAAAGCAATCGTGTAGAGAAATCTTTGGCTTTTGGCCAAGATTTTCCAATTTCCCAAATACGATTGCCAAGTCTCAGGATTTCTCATGAATCACTATCCATCATAAAGACCTGCTGCCCCAACCACTGACAATGTTGTATACTTCCTTACCAGGACCTTACAGGACTTGAATCTACTTTTATGCTTCTTGCAATACACTTTAATTTTTAATCTATTTTTTTGATAGAGATTTATCTGTTTCAAAGCTTGGAGTGGGAGCTGGAACAGCACGGTTTACCCCAAAACTTGGTCAGCTGCTGAAAAGTTTTAGAGAATATTTTTACAGTCATGCATAAGGAAAATTATGGTAATTCACCACTCCTTATGTACCATAATATTTTCATATACAAGACTTCATGCTGACAGGGACAGTATTGTGGTATCATGCAGGATGGAAGCATGCCCTCAAAATACATTTGGACATGTTGGACAGTGAGTTCACTCCACAAAGGCATATTTTTGTCTGATTTTGGGATTCTTCAGATTGGTATTGTCCCTTTTACTATGTCAGTCCCTGTTGTGTAATCTCTTGTGGTTCTCTTTAATGTGAGTGCACATTGTCTGATGTACACACCAGCTTTTCAACATAAAATCAGCCTATTTCATGATAGCATCTGCTTTGAGTCTACTGTCTCCTTTTTCCCTCCTTCAAAGCAAATGAGCCCTGTAAAGTTACTGTATGAGAATTTTTCCTTTCTGTTGCAAAATAATAAAATCCGACTATTCAATAGCACATTGGACATAACACTTTAAAAATGGCTTTAACTCTTTTTGTATCTAGAAATGGCTTTAAGTCTTCTTGTATACAAGGAATATCCTTCAACTCTAGAAGAGAGAATAGCTCTTTGGTGACCGAAAATTGAAAATTTCATTAGTTTCAAAATAAGAAATTACATTGTGTACTTCAACCATTGATTTGCAAATGAAAAAACCACAGGTGAGTAAATGATGAGTCTGATTAAGATTTTTTTTGTGCCTTTTAATTACTACCCTTTTAATTTCTGTTAAGTAATTACTGTTACTGTGTGGTTTATACTCCTGCATGGGATTAGTTCATTGATATTTTAATGATAGCACATTATATTTTTATCACGTGAGGATTGAGCTGCTGTTCAGTTACTAAACTATACTAGCTGTAGTTTTGCATTAACGTAAAGTACTTAGCTAAAAATAGTAGAAGGTAATAATATTTAAAGATATCCCATATAAGGAAGTGAATTCTAGTGACTTAGTACTATTTGAAACACTTGTAAAAATATATTGAAAGTTTTGCATTCAAAATGCTCAGTGGTGAATTTGCAGACTGAGCTCTTCCTGGGGCAACACCTGCTTCTTTGTTATTCGTTTTCATGTTGGCTAATATTACTGAGCTTGTGTTCTTGGTGTGAGTACTTTAGGATTTCATCATAATTGGTATGGTAAGTCATAAAAAGGAATATTTTCCTTACACTAAAAGAACAATCCTACAAGAATGCATGTGTGAATTAGTAATTATTACCATTCTTAAAATCCCAGGAAAATAATTTATTCATAGCACTGGGAAAAAACCTCCACTGACATTTCATTAAGCATTTTTTTCATATATAACTGCATTTCACATTCTTGTCTTACATATTTTACAGGGTAAAACCTCTATATTAAGATAAAAGGAGAAGAAACAGTGTTGATGGATATATTGTAGTCTTATCATATTCCATCAATACTTTGTATATGTATAGCATTTTCCAAATAGGGTCAGGGAAATGGTATATACAAAAATATTCTTTTCATACTGCTAGAATATTATCCAGAATTTGGAAGATAAAATAAACAAATAATACTATTCTTTAGTATGTTGGACATTGGAAGAAAAGAGGGGAGGAGGTGTGCTCTTTTTGCAATTGTTAAAGCATGAAAAATGCTCTATAATCAAGCCTCAAATAGAGATTTCATCCCTAAAATGGTGTTGAGGAAGTTGTAAAGGGAGGAGTTTATTCCAGGCTCATCTGTAATTAAAATAAGTTTTAACAGCCCACTCACAAAATGCAGTGATATAGTAAAACAATGCTTAATGAAATGTCGGTGGAAGTTTTTTTCCAGTGCTATTAATAAATTATTTCTCTGTGATTTTAAGAATGGTAATAATTACTAATTCATACATGCATTCTTGTAGGATTGTGCTTTTAGTATAAGGCAAATATTCCTTTTTTTATGACTTACCATACCTATTATGATGAAATCTTAAAGTACTCACATCAAAAACACAAGCTCAGTAATGTTAGCCAACATGAAAATGAATAATAAAGAAGCAGGTGTTGCCCCAGGAAGAGCTCTGTCTACAAATTCACCACTGAGGGTTTGTTGCATTGTACAGCAAAGCTTCTGTTCTACTGCTATATTCCAATGCTACTTTATTTTATTGGGAGATGTCTATTTTTTTAATTGGGCTTTCACACTGAGACAGTTTTATAATGGATAACCCTGCACAGACATGTACATTTCAGTCAAAGTCCACCCTGGACAGGCAAGCACTCAGATGAAGAACTGCTGAAGTGAAAAAGGATATATACAAAAGCAGTATCCTGTTTAACGTGATAAATTTTATTCAATATCCGGTATAGGAATCACCAGAAATTGTTAAGAATCTCTCTGTAGCATTCATTCAGTGAACCGAAATGGTCAGTGTTCAGCAGAACCACACAGCAGTGATGTGAGATGTACCCTCATAGGTATATAGCTAGCTAAAATGCTAATTGTAGAACCATTATAGAAATTAAGAGTGTATTTTCTTCATCATCTGTGAACACAGCAGCAGTCAGACAGCACTATCAAATGTTAAAGCATCTGAAAATGGTGCGAAATGAAATTCTGCTTCTCACAGAGACAGACTTCTCCAGATGCAGCACTCAGCTTCAGCTTCTCTTGAGAGTTGTTCAGGACACAGTTGAGAAGATGGGAGAAGGAAAAGTGAGGCTTTTCTTTACCAGTCCTTCAAACATAACCAGGAACCTTTCTGTCTCCAGGCTAGCATCTGGGCCCTCTTGGTAGCCACTAAAACTAATTGTCTCCTTCAGGTGGTCACCAGCACTGCTGCAGTGCTAAATACTCAGGGCTTAAGCTGTATCATTCTATACAATGACACAATCATTACATATAGACACTGTTTTTTTACTGCTTTTTATTCTTATTCTTATTTATTTTTATTTACTGAAGAAATACGCTGGTAAAATTTCATTAGAAACATGTATTTTTAAAAGTTGTTAAAATGCAAAGTTGACAATCCAAAAGTCAGGAGGTGCCAGTATTCCTGGTGCCCATAAAACAATAATTCTGTTTTAGATTTACATTACAGGTTTTACTTACAGCAATCATAAGGCAGCTGCAGATATAGTGCTCTGTTCTGAGCATTTGATTTGCAAGCAACCAAAGAATTTTATTCTAATCTCATTTACTTACATAACTGTGCAAATAACCTGGGCTTTTTTTTATTTCTCTAAGCAAAATCTTTGCCTATTGAAAAGAGGTGCCAGAGCATAAAAAATATAGTGGGGTAGAAGAGACGATAGACAAAGAAACTCCAACAGATAAAGTTACAAAAAAAAGGAAAAAGAGAAGAGAAATCAGAATTGTCTTTCCAGCTTGATGTTTCTTAGATTAAAAAGTAATTGGGAAGAGCTAGAGAAAAAACTCAGAAGTTTTCATTGTTACATCAGGGACACGAAGAACCTGTGCTTATCACAACTGTTATTTACAATGTGTTCTAAATCATAAAGGAAACTTTATTTTAGTATGGTAACTAGAGTTGGTTTTAGCAAATTAGAGCAAGAGGAAGAATCTGCAAGGTTGTTTTTCCATGGAATACTGAGTCAGGGAGACTAACTGAGTTGCTGCTGTTCTTTTTTGAAACATTAGTGGCTCATTTGCAGGCAAATCCAGTTCTTCTTGATTTGGAGAAGGGATCCGAACTTGAGTTTCCCAAGTTGCAAGTTAGGGCCTTTCCTGCACTGGCTAGGGGGCTTCAGTTGTGTCTTGCAGCTGTTTCACCTTGTACAAGTTATACTGATCACTCCTTATTGTCCAAAGAGAATCATGCTTTACTCCCATGGCTAGAGCATGCACCTCACATCATTCCTAGGATCAAGATCTTGCTGCAGTTATTACTCAGTATTGAAAAGTTTTGACAAAAGATGTCAACTTCAGCATGGTTACGGTAGTCGTTGGGCTAAGGTATTAACATGGGATATGAAGATTTAAGAGGTTTGATCCTGTGTTTTCAGTATTCTAAGTGAGTGCTCCATTGGCCACCAAGCAGGTTTCTCTGTCTGGGAATTCCACGAAGAACGCAAAGGAATGGATCCAAGTGTTAAGATTTGCTGGTTTAATTTGGTTTATTGGTTATTTTTAGCAGCTTCATCCCTATGACAATTTCACATTTTGATGAGCTGAACATTTCTGATGAAAAATTACTTCATGAAAAAGATTCCTGAACAGTTAAAATTAATACACTGTTTTGTATTATGCTGCTTAGTGAAGTTTTGAAAATATGGCCTTAGGGATAATCTTTTAAACAGTTTCTTTTAATTGACAGTGTTATTCAGACATCTTCCTTCCACCCCAACCCTGGTAACATGTGTGAATTATATTAAGACAGTAATTATTTAGATCAGTTTTTTAATTTCCCCATTTTTTGTTCAAATGTTTTTTTTACTTACAATGTTTTGTAATGCTTTTATGTCTCTGACTTCTTCTCAAGTAACAGTTTTTTTCATGTATTATTTGGAAAAAGACATTTTGGATCCCTCTAGAATTATTCGATTTGGAAAACATCATATAGACATAATTTGCTGGAGGCAAGCTAACACTGCAGATTAAAAGTTTACATGAAGAAAACAGACAAACCAGCATCAGACTGAAAGAGAAAAAAAATGCATTTCTGTTAGGCCCAAAAGACCTTTAATTACTATCTCCTCAAAAACTGAAGTATATTATTACATACCCAGTAAACTATTGATCTTCACTCATTTACTATGTATTCCATTAGTATGCTGTTCTTAATGCTAGAAAGTGGTCTCAGAGATTCTCAGAGATACCTTTTAGCTTTGATAGATTTAGGCAAATGATTCATAGGCAATATGAAATGAAATACAAAGGGAAAAAGTGTTTCCTGATTCTTTCTGGTCCCAAAGTACCTAATCTCAGAAAATTAGCTTTCTCATATACAGATAACAGGTCAGAAGCATACTGACAGGGTTAAAAAATAAATAACTAAGTAAATAATTTAAGAGCTTAGAGATGTTCCCTCATGCCTCTGCAACAGAATTCATTCATTCCTGCATGTTACTTTCAGAACATCATAATTTATTTCAGAATAGGCTACACATGTGAATAGCAAAGCAGGTTACTGCTTAGTATCTCCTCTGATTTGTAAGTTTTATGCACTTTGATTTATACACATATACATATATACCCATACATATACTTATTTCTATTTTTTTCAAATGGAAAGGCTTTATCTTACTTCTTTCCTTCGTGCTAAAATAAGATGTTAATTGCCTTTCTTGCTTTGTAAAAAATGTTCAATGGAGTGCATGGTTTTATGTGGTACAACAAATTAGTAAGAATATCTGAATCTTAAAATGAAAATATGAAGTTAATATTGTACTGTCATGCCTAAATCATGAAGATAATTTTGCATGTATAATATTCAAAGAAGTCAAAATAAGCCAGTATTTCCACTGATGATCATGAGACTGGATTTCTTAATTTTTAGTTGTTCAGTTTGAGACACCTAAAGCTTGATTACCCCTCTCAGAGTCCTAAGGACTATGTCATTATCTATTATTGTGTCTGTGCTGGTTTTGTCTGGGACAGAGTAATTTTCTTCAGAGTAGCTCGTACGGAGCTTTGTTTTGGATTTGTGACCAAGTTTTGGTTATTGCTAAGCAGCGTTAACACAGAGTCAATGCTTTTCCTCTTTCCTACCCCACCCCACTAGCGAGTATGCTGGGGAGCACAAGAAGCTGGGAGGGTACACAGCTCTGACAGCTGACCCCAACTGACCAAAGGGATATCCCAGACAATATGATGTCATGCTCAGCTTACAAATCTGGAAAAGAGGAAGGAAGGAGGGGCTTTCAGGGTGATAGTATTTGTTTTACCACGTAACCATTACGCGTGATGGATCCCTGCTTTCCTGGAGAGGGCTGAACATCTGCCTGCTGATGGGAAGTAGTGAATCAATTCCTTGGTTTGCTTTACTTGGGTGCATGGCTTCTGCTTTACCTATTGAAGTGTCTTCAAAGAATCATAGAATCATAGAATAGTAAGGGTTGGAAAGGACCTTAAGATCATCTGGTTCCAACCCCCCTGCCATGGACAGGGACACCTCTCACTAAACCATGTGGTCCAAGGATCTGTCCAACTTGGCCTTGAACACCTCCAGGGATGGAGCATCCACAACCTCCCTGGGCAACCCATTCCAGTGCTTCACCACCCTCACTGTAAAGAACTTCTTCCTTATATCTAATCTAAACTTCCTCTGTTTAAGTTTGAACCCATTACCCCTTGTCCTACCACTACAGTCCCTAAGGAAGAGTCCCTCCCCAGCATCCTTATAGGCCCCTTTCAGATACTGGAAGGCTGCTATGAGGTCTCCATGCAGCCTTCTCTTCTCCAGGCTGAACAGCCCCAACTCTCTCAGCCTGTCTTCATATGGGAGGTGCTCCAGCCCTCTTATCATCCTCGTGGCCCTCCTCTGGACTCGCTCTAACACCTCCATGTCCTTCTAATGTTGAGGACACCAGAACTGTACACAGTACTCCAAGTGAGGTCTCACAAGAGGAGAATAGAGGGGCAGGATCACCTCCTTCGACCTGCTGGTCACGCTTCTTTTGATGCAGCCCAGGATACAGCTGGCTTTCTGGGCTGCAAGCGCACACTGCCGGCTCATGTTAAGCTTCTCGTCAACCAACACCCCCAAGTCCTTTTCTGCAGGGCTGCTCTGAATCTCTTTTCTGCCCAACCTGTAGCAGTGCCTGGGATTGCCCCGACCAAGGTCTAGGGCATTGCACTTCGCTTGGTTAAACTTCATAAGGTTGGCATTGGCCCACCTCACGAGCATGTCAAGGTCCCTCTGGATGGCATCCCTTTCCTCCAGCATATCAACCGAACCACACAGCTTGGTGTCGTCAGCAAAATGGCTGAGGGTGCACTCAATCCCACTGTCCATGTCACTGACAAAGATGTTGAACAGGACCGGTCCCAACACCGATCCCTGAGGGACACCACTCGTTACAGGTTTCCAACTGGACATCGAGCCATTTACCACAACTTTTTGCGTGCGGCCATCGAGCCAGTTCTTTATCCACCGAGTGACCCATCCATCAAATTAATGTCTCTCCAATTTAGAGACAAGGATGTCGTGCGGGACAGTGTCGAACGCTTTGCACAAGTCCAGGTAGATGACGTCAGGTAGACGACGTCAACTGCTCTGCCCCTGTCCATCAGTTCTGTGACTCCATCATAGAAGGCCACCAAATTGGTCGGGCAGGATTTCCCCTTAGTGAAGCCATGTTGACTGCCACCAACCACCTCATTGTTTTTCATGTGCCTTAGCATGCTTTCCAGGAGAATCTGCACCAAGTTTTGCCAGGCACAGAGGTGAGGCTGACTGGTCTGTAGCTCCCTGGGTCTTCCACCTTCCCCTTCTTGAAAATGGGGGTTATATTACCCTTCTTCCAGTCATCGGGAACTTCACCTGGCTGCCAGGATTTTTCAAATATGATGGACAGTGGTTTAGCAACTTCATTCGCCAGCTCCTTCAGGACCCACAGACGGATTTCATCAGGTCCCATGGACTTGTGCACGTTCAGGTTCTTAAGATGGTCTCGAACCTGATCCTCTCCTACAGTGGGCCTAAGGTCTTCATTATCACAGTCCCTGCATCTGCCTTCCAAGACTTGGGTGCTGTGGTCAGAGCATTTGCCAGTGAAGACTGAGGCAAAGAAGTCATTAAGAACCTCAGCCTTCTCCAAATCCAGGGTAGCCAGTTCTCCTGATAGCTTCTGGAGAGGGCCCACGTTGTCCCTAGTCTGTCTTTTATTTGCTACGTATCTATAGAATCCTTTCCTGTTATCTTTTACATCCCCTGCCAAACTTAATTCTAGCTGGGCCTTAGCTTTCCTAACCTGGTCCATAGCTTCTCGGGCAATGCTCCCATATTCTTCCCAGGCCACCTGTCCTCGCTTCCACCTTCTATAAGCTTCTTTTTTCCCTCTAAGTTTCCTCAGCAGCAACTTGTCCATCCATGGAGGTCTCCTGGCCCTCCTGCTGCACTTTCTTCTAGTCGGGATGCAACACTCCTGAGCACGTAGCAGATGATCCTTGAATATCGACCAGCAGTCTTGGGCCCCCTTGCCCTCTAGGACTATATCCCATGAAACCTTACTAAGGAGGTTCCTGAAGAGGCCAAAGTCTGCTTTCTTGAAGTCCAGAGCAGTGAGCGTGCTGCATGCTCTTCTCACTGTCCTGAGGATCTCAAACTCAACCATCTCGTGATCACTACAGCCAAGGCTGCCCTGGAGGGTCACATTTCCAACCAGTCCCTCCCTTTTGGTGAGCACGAGGTCCAGCATCTCAACTCATGAGTTTTCTCACCTTACTTTTCTGATTCTCTCCCCCATCCCACTGCAGGTGAATGGCCTCATGTGGCTGAGCTGCTGGACAGGGTTAACCCACAACAGGTTTCCTACTGGGAGAGCAGTTCTTCAAACATTTAAACCTCATGGAACTCCAGTTCCAGATTATAGAAGTCATTCCCTCTAAACAGCCTTTACCTTGCAATAGGAACATTCATGAAGTGACTTAAGCCAAAGTGAGGAATGTGAAACATGAAATTAGATCTGTTCTTTATCAAAAGCTAAAATATTTTTTTTGTATCTTTTTACTTCAGTGCTTTTATTCTCTTGCCCCTCCTCCCATTTCCTTAAAAAAAAAAGAAAAAAAAAAGTTAAATGAATCACATCAAAATTTGGGATATGACCAGAAGACTTTCTTTGCTAACCAATCCTCCTTACCCTTCCAATGTTTACTTCATATTTTGCTTAATATTAAACTGAATATCTGAAGGGTACCTACTTTATCAAATAAATTCCTAAATCTCAGCAAATCTGCCTTCCTTTCTTCATGTATTTGCATTTCATAAGTAACATCTATGCTAAGCCTAGGGTTTTAATATACTCAGTCTGGTGCTATCATCCATAGTTAAGAGGATGGCTGTGTTTACTAATGGCAAAAATTGTTTCTCAGCTTGTCCTGAAACTGCAAAACAAGCAAGCCTCTGCTTGTTAGTTTTCAGCCTTAGTCTCAGGGAATAGCTGGTCACCCACTCAGTTGTGCCATCCTGCACATGTACACTTCACTGCCATGCCACCTCTGACACCCTACAGCCACACTGCCCAGACAAGACTTTGTCCCTGGCTTCTCTGCTGTGGACGTGGCAGTGTCAAAATAAGACCAAATAAGTCTGAGGATGAAGCACTGAGAAATGCAGGTGGCATCTCGTTTCTCTGTCATTTACCCCAGTATGGCTCAGGAAAGCTCTTACAACACTTTGCCAGCTGTGTAAGATCCACCATCTCACTTCTCCTTTTAATGTGTGAGCTAAAAAATACTAACAGATACCATATGAAACCCATCTCTATTCCTACAGCATCACTAACAGAGCCTACTGAGTCTTTCATGCTGTTCAGTGGACATCTCCTTGTCTGAGGTGTGCAGGATAACCTATCCTCACTATTAATGCTGAGAGAAACACTGACCAGGTAGAAGGGTACCAAGGAGCTCTGTCACTAATTGAGAGGGAAAAGGAATAAGAAAACAGACAATGGGAGCACAGTACTAAATGTGTTGATTTTTAACAGTACTTCACAGTGCCAGAGGAGGGAGGTGGCCCCATGTGGCCCCATTGCCTTATCCCAAAGCCATAGAGAAAAGACTTATGGCATTCTTCTACACCTTCACTGTTGTCTTGGTAGTCTCTCCTGATTTCAAGATGTGGAATTTTCCTCCTTCAGCTGCCTGTTCTGACTCTGTATGGAGCTCACCTCCCCAGTGTGCAGCTGCTCTCATTTCAGGGGGTGTTGCCACCAACAAGAACATTTGCCTTCATGTGATAAGATTGCAGGCGATCTTATCAGCAAATGGGAAGAAAAAGCAAGAAGGCTCCTAAGATTTTCATTTCCATAAATCTTGCCTAAGGCTCCAGCTGGAGCTGTCCTAGAGGGGCCATGTACAGTATAGTACAGTATATTCCCTGACTTCTTCTTTAGCCAAATAAATTTTGTTGATGAGTCATGTGGGCACTGCAGAGCATTTCAAAGACCCATCTGGCAGAATAAAGTCACTCGCCTTCAAAGCGTAGTGTATCTCAAAAGGTTCAGCATTTGGATTTGGTTTGAATTCTTGGATCCTTATCTGAATTCCCTGAGACTGTATAACAGGCTTTCTTGCAGAATTTCCATCATTGCAGCTTCTAGTTAAAGCCACATATTAACACAAGAAAGCTTGTTCTCCTGGTATTTCTGTCAAAAACAGAAGTGCATGTCAGGAGGTGGGGAAAGAGGAAAAACCTGAATATATCAGAACTTTGAGTAAGATTTGGTTCAGGATTTGTTCTAGAAATAAGTTGAGGATTCCACTGTATCACTTTGCTGTTCTTTAGATATTTATGTCATTTTACGGGCTGACTCATTTCATCTAACAACTTCCTTTATCTTTCATTTCTACTAAATTATCAAGATGACTTCTGTTTATGTCTCCTAATGTGGTGATTTAATTTGAATGGAGCCTTGGCTTTGCAAATGGTGCTTATAGTCCATCAGTTGTATTTTACTTCAATTCTTATAAACTATTTCTATGAAGAATGTAAAATGCAATGATTTTTCAAAGAATTAATATTTTAAAAGATTACATTTAGTAATTTGAGGCTCAGCTGAAATTTCACTATGCTAACTTTTTCTAGAAAGATTTAAAGCAACTTACTAATACTTAAATATTTTCTGTTTTCCACTAAATATTTATATTTTTTGTCCATATGACTTTGGCTTAGCTAGAAAATTATTATGTTTTGCTTAGGTTCCTGCATGGAAAAAACACATCCAGAGCATTTATTTGCACTTATAAATCCATGGATGAAATGTACACCTTTGTTTTAAATTCCTTCTCTTGGCTCTATGAATGCCTGATTTTTTCAATTTTTATCACTTAGCAGATTAGACCTAATATAAATCATGGAATATCTGGAAATACATTGCAGACTGTCTTTCATTACTTCATCTGGATGGCTCATTTTGTTCACAGCTGCTGATAGAATCTATAAAACCTGATTTTCAGAAGTACTGCATATCTTCTGGCCCTCAAAAAGTGTAAGTAAGTTCCATAATTTTCTCTTCATTCCCCCACAGGACTGTGTCTGTTATAGTATCCAAATGTAATGAAATATCTACTGGCTAAGAATGATAACAAATTAAAATGTTGAGAGTATTCTTAGGGCTCGATCATGTTCGGTGCTTCTGAAGATAAATGTACACCAAATCAGAGAAAGGCTATACATCCCATTTATAAAAGACCAGGTCTGATCATGGTTTCTCTTCCAAAAGCAGAATGAACTGTTACTTGATAATGTACCAAGCACAGTAAGCTGATGAAGAAAGAAAATATTTTCAAATACTTAATTTCCTATTAGGTGCTGTTGCGATTTTTAAAACACTTTACTGTATTTTACCCTGCCTTAAAACAGCTTCTATGCACTTTGCTCTTGTTTCAGGAATGTGTAAACAAAAGTAACGTATAGAAGCACAGTAGAGGCAAAACAGGACCACCAAAGATTTATAGTCTTCCTGAGAAAAGTAGAAATGGGAGACGATTAGGATGCTCATAAACTAAGCAACATTTTACTTTAACCAGTTATGAAATAATGCACTATTCAGTGAGTAAAGATAGCAATAGCATTGTCAACATGGGCATTTGTCTATACTGGAAACAAATTGTTAGAATCATATAACGTAATACACTGGTCAGTTCTCAATTTGTCATGATAGCAGAAAAAAGGAAGAGAAAAATAGAGGAAAAAGTGTTATAACCTTGATGTAGTCATCTCAAGAAGGTTTATAAATTACTTGTTTCTTTCATACTGTTTGGCAAGGTGCAAGCCAGTGAACATTACAAGTACTGAGGAAAACTTTGAAAAAAAAAAAAAAAGAGACTTCATTTTTCAAACACAAACCATTATGATATTAAGTGGTTTCATGCTTTAGTTTCTTCACGTTATACTCTCACTTCTGAGTGCAAACTTTGCCTATGGCAAAGGGAAATACAAAGTGTTGACAGTTAACTATAGCTGGCCACCTGGCCATCCATTACACCCCAGATGTGAATTGTGAATTTTTTATATTCTTTCTATTTGAGGAAAATGTTTCCTCTGATGTTCTTGAGCAACACTTTTCAACTGGAGAAATCCACAGATTCTTAGTTTGATGGACTCGTCATTTAGTGTGGACCGATGGAAGAATGGTGGGGACACAGAAGAACGAAAGACCACATGGCGTATTTTTGCCATCTGTCTGCTTGTAAGTAGGGTATCCCTTTCAGTAATTGTCTGGTCCATAGAGGTGCATTTAAGTCTGCAAAATTGTTATTTCATAGGTAGATTTTCTTCTTTCTGTACTGATCAGTGAGAAGCCTATCTGGGTTGACAAAAATCCTTCCTTGGCTTGAAATACCCTAAGAGCAAAAATGTATATTTGTTACTAATCAGGATGAAACAAAAAACTTCTGAAGTTAAAAATGCAATTGCACTTCCTGTACTCTGTACAAACGTAGGTATAGCCTCCATCTAACAGAAAGAAGGCCGAAGTACAAGTTCACACTCCATGTGACTGAGACCAGAGACAAGCCTTGCCTCCCACACCCTGCTTTCCCATGCTAGTGGCAACTCTAAGGCTTCCTTCATGTCCATAGTTGGAGCTGATGTACTGGAGCTACCAGCTCCAGTTGGAGCTGGTCCTTAATGGAGCAGTCTGCTCACCAGTTTTAACACCACTAGCAGTCAGCCCAACTATGGCACACTGCTTCGTTGCTGGGTGGGGGTGTTAAAATATTTATAGAAAATGAAACCTCTCCAATAGGAGTGCTCAGGACACCGCATTCTTTATATGACCTGGTGGTGATGCCAAAAACATGGGAAGTAGTTTGTTTTCTTGGTCAGAGCAAGATTCAACACAAATGTGAACCTTGAAGTCCTACCTACAGCGTGAATGATCTTGCCATCAGGGCAAAGTTATTCTGTCTAAATCTCTCTCATAAGTTATAGCACAATATGTGATCCTTGTGGTAATAAGTGTAATATATTCCTGGGAAGAGGTTTGCTATTCTTGAGGGGAAAAAAAAAAAAAGGAAAAAGGAAAGAAACAAACCAACAGCAAACCTACATTTACGAACAGATCACGTACAGAAAAAGACCAGGAAAATGGACAAGAGAAAACATGCATTATCTGATTTATGAATTTGAAATCAAAGAAGTGGCTACTACTCCAGAATGATGTTGGTTTAGTCTACCCTCTACCCTTTCTCTCCATTCAGGAATGTGTGAGAAAAAGCAGTGCCCCTATCAGTTTCTCAGGGTATAGGGAGGGGTGTGGCATGGATGGGAAGAGTGGAAAAATAGATTAGTTTCCAGTGAAGTTTTAGTGAAGTTTGTTTTTAACTCCATCTTTTTAAAATTCAGTTAAAAGAGAAAAAAATAAAAAATAAATAAAACCCCACAACAACTTAACAAACTTTTTCTATTAACCATTTATTACCTCTAAGGCCTGATTCTTGCTTTTTACTAAGGCTCTTCTATATATTTTGACCTCAAACTAGAAAAAATTTACAAGCTTCTTGTCACCATCAGAGTGGCAGAAAGTATCTGTAAAGTAAATGAGAGTTCTTTGGGTCTTTCATTTTTAAAATCCCACAGTCACACGTCTCTTCATCTGCTTCATGCCTCTTCATCCAGTTTTCTTCAGAAGCTCCACTTAGCAGCAGTGGCACCTACAGGATGGAAGGAAGTGGAGGCTTCTGTATCTCAGGCGATCATTTCACATGATCAGAGAGATGCTCTCCTGCATGCTGACAGTACACTTGGCATTAATTCCTACTCATTGCACAAAATTAAAATGCATTTTGTAATTTTGATGCAATATCTGGCACACCAATAGCTTTCTTCTGCCTTAACTCCACGCTTAAGATATGCATAGCGTTTCCTGGAAGGAAAGGCTCTGTTTGTAGGCAAAGCTGAAAATTTACCACAAGACACAAGCATCATCCAACTGTCAAAAGCAGCTTTTTTCTTGCTGGCAATGAAGATTTTTTTGCCCATTTTTTACCTTTCAAACTTAACTATGAAGTATGGCATTTAAAAAAAAAAAAGGGAAAAAGTGCACTGTGGGCTAACCTCATGAGATGTACATCTCATCTGGCAGGATCTTTTTCCAGCCCTCAGTTTTTTATCTTCGCAATAAAGTAACATTTTCCCTGCTGATCACACTACTACTGAAGCATGAATCCTAGGGCTTGTAACATTAGACCATTTTTATTGATCTTCATGAGTTTGCAGCAGGGACTTCAAGGTCGTTTGGTCACTGGGGTTAACTTTGCAGCAATGAAAAGCAATAAACACTTTCAGGATAGGCGGGTATTTGTTACGAGCATTTAATTTCCCCAAAACTGCAATACTTATTACAAAGTATTGAAAAAATAAGTTCTTGTTTCCTTTGACATGTCCTTTCTTTAAGCATTCTTCTTAACTTGCTGCCCCCATGACCTCCTTAGTAGCAGATACAATTCATTTCTTATGCAGACTGACAAAAAAGATGCATGGTATATGGCACTGCATATCTTTACTTCATTATTTCCTCATAGCAAAGACTTGAAACTGTAATGTGTGAGAAAGAAAAGGTGCCAACATGACATTTACTACTGCTAATATGAATCTGATTAATTCTACAACAAGAAACATCATCTTAACTCTTTATCTTCTTGTGTGTGTTTTTTCTTTGAACCAAATTGATAAATCAGAATATTTTGACAAAAAACATATACTTGCAGCCCTTGTTGAAGCAAACAATATCACAACCTAGTCATTTGCAGTAAGTTTATTATAAGAGAATCAAGAGGCTGTCTTTTAACAATATTTACATTTGTCTACTAAGCTGAAATCTGTTTTATATAGTTCATTTACAATATATTTAGCCATAGCTACACTTTATTTTTAGGACAGCACAGTGAAAGTTAGAAATAGTTTCAGTTTGCTTCACCATGCCTTATTCTGCAGTGTTGTGATTCACCATGTTCAATGAAAAAAGACTTTCTCATAAGGAGGTGTTACTAAAGCCTAATTATTCTATTTGTGCCTTTTTTAGTAGCACAGAATGCTTGCTTTCTGTTTTTAACTTGTGCAAGAATTGACCTCTTTATATCTCAATGATGCAGCTTTTTCTTAGTTTATGCCATCAAAATTATTTTAATAATGTATTTTTATTTGGCCTGATGTCTCATTGATGATTTCTTTTGGCTTTGTACTTTAAAAGACTGCTTTTCTCTTCCCAGTTACTGGTGGACAGTATAAGAAAAATGAAATGTATTTTCACGTTCTTCAGTCTGATTTCTTACTACTTGCAGGTTTGGATGAAATGTCAAAAATGTAGAAACTGTGAAAAATACCATAGAATGTGCCGATATATATACTTATAGAAAAAATGTTTTTCATCAAGAGAAAAAAAAAACAAAAACAAAAAACTCCACTTGATCTATATACATATAATGTTTCCCTTATGTATAACATGTATACTTAAACATTTATGAAAATTGTCAAGAAATAACCCAGAACATTCAAACACTGTGATATTTTTTAATGTAGGGTGACAAACATTGGATTCCAATGTTTGATGACCTTATGAGTAAAATATTTTCCTTGGATGCACTTTTTTTTCTTCCTTTATTGGATCAAATTTAAAATGTCCATAGAACTATTACTGTGGAGAAAAATAAGCTGACTGCTAACACAACTGTCTGGCCATAAAAGGCGGAAAAGAAGAGGGAAAAAAGAAAGTGGGAGAAAAAGAATTTATGAACCAGTACTGGAGGAGGATAAACAACAATTTTGCCAAAGTCCATAGACTGTTGGTAAGCAAGTAAGGTTAGTACTGGCTGTTGCTTTGTAATACAAAGGCAATACAAATAACTTCGAATGCAAGCAAATGACACGTAGGTCAGGATTTTAAATGTGAACACATGCTCCAGAGGAAACCATACAGGAATAAAAGTTGTTCCTGTTTTGTTAGTTTAGATTTTGAAAGAAGCTTTTGTGTGTAAAGATGTAACATGATCCTATGCCTGGAGCCATGCCCCATGGTACACAGACTGCTGTGTTTGTCCCCGTGTACCAAAGATAGAGAAACTTGCAGCCTGTCTATCTCCAGGCTGGCACTGGCTTTTGTGAAATGTGATTTATTTTTACAAGAATGATACCAAAAGTGACCTTTCTTATCATTCCTCAGGTGGATTTAGTAGGGAGAGTGTGAGCCCTGCTGAAGGTAAATCTCGATGATCATTGCTTTAAAAAAAAAAAATATATAAAAAATTAAAGAGCAGTTCTGTTTCAGTATTATAAACTCTCCTCTTTGAACACCTTCCAGAAATCTGCTGGTTTAATTTCTTAGTCCCATCTGTTTCCCTCTCACTGGCTATATTTGTTAGTATTTCCTCAAGCAGCATGTTGTATTGCCCTTACTGTGCTGGAGGAAAAGGGCATAGATTGATCATTTTACAGGACAGGGAAATGTTTATTTTGGGCTGGAGTAGAGTGCATTTCCTCTCTTCCTGCCCAGAGTTATAGGAAAAAAAAAAAAACCACTTCTCAGGGAAAAAAAAAATAAATAAATAAATTAAAAAAAAAAAAGAAGAGCCTGTTTTGGTATACCAGGGAAAAAATGAGGCAGCAATGTCAGGAAGGCCATTAGGCTGCTTATCTGTCTTTCTACTTTGGCACATGAAAGCTCCCAGCTCAGCATGCCATGTGTCAAATCTATCATTTGATATGTCAGGAACCATTATTCCCTCTTTTGTCACCAGTTTTGACCAAAGGATGAAAAATTGCTGTCTTACACAGACAAAATTATTGCTGAAAAAAAGGGCAACTATGGCACATAGGAGTAGGCCAAGGTGAAACCTGGGGAAACTCTCCTTAGATTAGGTCTGGGTTAAGAGAATATTGATCTGTGTGCTAAAAACTGTTGATCTCTCTCTGAGCAGAGGATGACAAATGGTAGCAAACAAAAAATTGAGTGTCTCCAAGGACATTTGAGCTGCTCTCTGTTTTCTGTGAGTATTTGTTTGGTTTGTGGGTTCTGCTCTAGGGATTTAGACTAAAATAAGCAAATATTAAACAGAAAGGAAACAGCCACAAAATGATATAGTGAGAAACTCAGGAAAACTACAGTCACTCAGAAATTAGACCCAGTATTAAAACTGATAAATGGCTTAATCATAAGAAAAAGCATGTGCTCACTGCGGAAGTTTAGGGTATTGTAATTTTTAGGTGTTTGGGGCTAATTTCTTTTTTTTTTTCCAATGTTCATGCAGTTTTATTATAGCAAATGGGGTTTTTTAATATTAATTTCTGGAACATTCATTCAAAGCATTTTTAGAAGCACGAATTTCATGATGCTCTGCATGGGTGATTCACAAACAAATTCTGTTAAGGGCAGTAATAAGCAGAGGCTTCACAGCAGCTTGAGCATTTCTTGACACCAGCAGCAACCTCCCCTTTTCTTTATTGAACATACCCAGAGATGAGAAGAGTGGAGGACAGAATCCAGCTCCTGTGCTCAGATCAGAGAAGTAGCTGTAATGGTTGACCCAGCAAGCACCCAAGCAGAACAAGCAACATTTTTCAACTACTAGAAGAGGCAGGTAGGCATGTAGAAATCTCAAAGGAGAAGACACAACTTCATTGGGGGATAAAATTATTGGCAGGCTTTTGTTTTACTTCAAGTTTTATCTGTAGAGCTCTGAGTTTGAATAAAGTTGATAATAATGGTCATGAAAGGCTATTTTGGTCTCAGGGGAGCTAAGGCATACTATAAGCTAGTGCCATGTATAACCAACACTGAAAGGGAGATTTGTTTTCTCAACTTTGAGACCCAGAGCAAGTGTGACTCCCTGAGTTTGTGTTGGCATGAACCTTGGGCCTCCTAAGGCCATCTTGTCCTAACAATGCCGTTGATTCAGAGCCTGTTCAGTGCATGCTCCTCCCCCCCATTCCAGCATACAGCTGCCAAATGTCATGCATCTCCTGCGACCTTTCTGAATTTGGCAGTGCTGGATTGCCATCCATGTACTTTCCCATTTTCTGCTCCTTCCCACTGGAGGTCACTGCGGCAGAGGAGTTGTGGGCAGCTAATCAGAGCTTCCCACCAGCATGGGTACATGGGAGCAGGTGGGGGTAGATGTGGCTGACATGTATCATTTTGAACCACCCAGGGAGCATAAACAGTCAAAAGACACATACAGCTTTTGGACGGATGTGGCAGAATGAAGAGAAAATGCCGTGGAGATGCTCAGCTGAAAGATTTGATCCCTTGAAAAAAGGAAATTTATCTAAACTGAGAGTGAAATATCCCAGAGTTGGTTTCATTTCAATACAGTTGCAGCTGATTCCTTGCTGATTTCCTGACAGATCACCTGCCTCCTTCCTTGGCACCCTGCCCCTAAGCTGATGGTTCCCCAGCTCCTAAATTCCCAGGCTCTTTCACCTTCCAGCTGCTTGCCTGATGAACTGATGCAGAACAGAAACTCCTTCCATGGAGTTAGAATTGCTCTCTTTCTAAGAGAACAATGATATTCTAGATGAATGTTGTGTAGTCTTTAATGCTAAGCATGGCATCCCAGCATGGAAAAGTAATTTAGTCCCACAAATCTTTCACAACTAATATTGGGTTTGACTATTTTGAGACTGAGCAGACAAGTTTCAGCACTCTTTGGAACTGGCCAGAAAACAGAGGCATGTAAATACTGAAAATGTTACATCATTGTGAGCTGTTACTCAGGCATGTCTTGCTTAAAGTTGGTAGAAATTCTTTGAATATCTCAAACATTTTTTCAATGTAAAAAGCATCTCACTTGAAACCAATAATTTGCCCACATAGTTCAGTTGTGACAGTTTCACTCCTCCTCTCTTATTTTTACAAAATAATTAAAATATGTTGGGAAAAAAAAAATTGTTGTGTAAAACAAAATCAAGAAAAATGTCAGTTCAGAATATATATATATATTTCATATCTGGTTTTTGAGACCGGAAAAAAAGTTCTACTCATTTGGTTTCCTTATGTGAAGAAGGAGGTGCAAATCAAGTTTGTGGGGTTTTGGGTTTTGGTTTTGTTTGGTTTTTTTCCACCATCAAGACTGCATGAGTGATCAGCCAGATGTACATACCCTTCTCTTTGTATTGTCTCCAGTGAAGTTAAATCCAGGCAGATAAGGTGGGCAGAGAGCAGCTCTATTTCTACTGAAATATTTAGATTCTCTAGAACATAGAAGCAGTAGAACATCCTTTGTTGGCAGTGGCTCTAGGGATCTGTAAAGTGTGTTTTTTAAGATTTTACTTCCCTGGGAGGGAAAAATACCAGTTCAGTGCAAAAGTTAGTCATATGTTCTTGTGGACATGCATTTGCAGTAGGGTCCTAGTTCTCTGAAAGTTCTGGGAAGCTCTGATTTCAATTGAATACTGTTGCAGAAGTGTAAAACATTTACCCTTTTAACTTAGCATTAACTCACAGGTTAGTTGTCAGCTTTACAGAGAGAGACGAGAACTGAGCCTGTGAAACAGCTCATTACCCTCTAAAGAGGCAGCCCTGCCTCCTGCCCCAACCTGCTTTCTTCTCTGGTACACATTCTGGCATTTGTCTGACCCCTCTGTGAGACAGCTCAGCTCAGTGCACTAGCAAATTTTACACCATTCATGATTTTTTGTGGGTTCACTTTCCATCTAGTCAATGATCTGAACTGATTTACCAAGGACTCATTTGAGCGTCAGAGCCATCAGAGGAAGGTACAGTTAGGGTTAAAACATGGTAGGAAGAAGAGAAGGGGAACAGACAGAGAAGAGCTGACTAGCTGACTAACTCAGATCCCCTCAAGGAGGAGATGAGGGTACTGTGGTACT
The DNA here is from genome assembly GCF_004027225.2 of Strigops habroptila. Lineage (NCBI taxonomy): Eukaryota > Metazoa > Chordata > Aves > Psittaciformes > Psittacidae > Strigops > Strigops habroptila. The sequence continues at coordinate 59,732,269 of NC_044278.2, forward strand.
TGTATGTTGAAGTTGCTCTAACACATTTGCATGATCATTGCCAAATGAGTTTTTTTCTCCATGATGGAAAAATGTGGCTTAACTTCTACTTGTTTACATGGGGATGGACCTAACAATGCAGTTACACATTTGAAAGCAGGGATGAATTTGAGAGGAGAGAAAGGAAGGATCTCCCCTGTCTCTTTTCCTGGTTGTCTCCACAGTAACATGATGCTGCTTGTTGTCAATCTCCCAGGTCTACCCACCTGGATTGGCACCCACAACACAGCAGGGAAACAGCAACAAGGAGCTAAAACCTTCTGGTGCCTTCCATATTAGGGTAATTGCTGCAAAAGCTGCCTTTGAGCAGCTCAGTGGTAATACCGTTCTTTAATCACAGTTACTGTCACAACTGTATCCCATGCATGCCAGATACAGACTAGAGGGTACTAGAAGCAAACAAGTATGATTGTTGGCCACTGGTTTCCAGGTGCGGAAAATTTTAATTTCTGTTCTGAAGTGACTCTGATTTCTCTGTTTTGTTTCTCTCTGGCTGATGGGACCAAGTTCTGAAGAGCAGTCTCATCACCAAGCTAAAAAAAAAAATAAACTTCCTAGAATTTCAGAAGGGGTTAATTCTTCCCATACAATCTTGCCACAATCTTTCTGAGACCTTCAAAGGGTCAGAAGGAGATCACTGCTAGCGATAGGTACAAACATGTTTCCTTATTTAAATGGCAGAAGCAGTCTCCTCAGGTTTAATGCTACTCCACCATCAAGGACTTTCTCACACATGGAGCATCCCTATCTCTACAGGATGTATTGTGGTGTCACATAGAGCATTGATACCAGACAGTGAAAGAGCTTGTGCTGAACTGGTGTGTATCTTAGGAAACTGTTCAGCTTCATACTTTTTAAAATGAGCTTCAGAGAGTCCCCAATTAATGAACGTATGGTACAAATTGAATCTGAAATAAAATTTTCTGTCAGGAGCTTCTGAAATATCATTTGTAAATTACATAAATTACTAGATTTTGGAAAGGATAAATGTGATTAGGTGATTTTATGATTTCTTCTGTGTTTTAGCAAATTAAGATATTCCAATGTTATTGTTATCCTTACATGTGTGAGCATGTTAACTTCTTCCCTTTTTCCCCTTAAATTTCTATCATTGGTCCCAGTTCAAAATTATCATGTCTCCCTTACTGTCAGTATCCTATGAATGACGTGTTTGTTTATAAGTCAGCCCTAGATCACAAATTCCCAAATATTAATATTCAGAAGACACTTATTAGACCATCATGTTGGATTTCCCAATAGCACAGGGTTGTTCTTTCCAGCTTCTTGGAGTGCTTCTATCGATATGGTATCTGAGTGTCTTCTAGAAGTACTTAACTGACAGCTGTCATGTATGAGTCAGAATTTCTTCAGTCTTCTTCTGAAGGAAAATATTTTGTGTTTATTAAAAAAAAAAAAACAAGCAAGCAAACAAAGAAACAAACAACAAAAAAAAAAACCCCACCAAAAAAACAAACCAGAATTGTAAGGAAAAAATGTTAGCTATATAAAGGTAGCATGACCTTGTCTATCCAAGCAGCACATCAATAACCAAACTGCAGCTGTAATGTCACTTCCGATGTTCAAGTTGTAGCTGCATCTTTAAGGCAGAGTATTGTGAACACAGCAGTTCAATAGTAGTTTTCCATAGTTTGCAGTTCACTACTTGAACATTAAGACATACCTTTAATGCGTATTTCCTTATTTTAGGTACTAGTTTATCTCGTTTCTATTTACATGCTTCAGTCTCCATTTTTAGTGTTTTTTATTAAGCAAAAATAAGCATTTCCAGCAGATGTATATACACTCTTTAGAAACCTAAGTTTTCATTAATTTACATGCTTGTATATGTAGATGAAAACCTAAAAAGTCTTCCCAGAATGCCATCCTGTCTCAATTAGCAACATTAAACACAGACACAACTGATATATAATCTTTGACACTCTTCATTGTTTTTAGACATTCCCTCAAAATCCTTTTATATTATGTCAGAATCTCCTTATTCTTAAGCTAACTTAGTTGTCCTAATTTCCATGACAGCCAAAAAATTACTTTAAGCAATTATTTATGTGATAATTATTATTACTCATTATAAAGCTATTTATCTCTTATTCAAACATTAACCAGATTAAGAAAAATTATACTATAAAAATAACTCCTGCAGCTCATGGCCCTTAAACTCTAAGGACATAAGTTATCCATACAGGAATGTACGCTTCCCTTCTGTTCTAGGCAAAAACTTATAAAAAAGTGCTGCACTTCAGTTGATTGCCTCATTTTTTCATCTGTTCTCAAACACTGTATGGAGAGGGCCAGCAAATGGCTGATGTACCACTTTTGGACTATACAGATGCATGATTTCTCCTTTTATTTGTCTGGACTATACAAACGATTTTTGCTTTTATTGGTCTCCCTCAACTCTTGTGCATGAGTATATGAATGTGTTCATACTCTGTTCTGCTTTAATCTTACTACACTAGTGTGTGTTTATTTCCCTATGAAATGTAACTTGATACAGCGTATAGCCAAATGATTATCAGAAATGGTGTATAAAATATTTATGTAAAAACTTGTAAGTAAGGCGAGGAATTCATTAGTATAAAAACTGTATGGGAATAAATTGTTAAGCTCTTTATTTGTGCCTGGACATTTGCAAGATATAAAAATTAATCTAATGTAGCTTTACAAATCAGTTGGTCTAATTTGGCACTACAGTCATTCTGTGTATTTCTGTGCAATACTTCAGAGAGCAGTTAAAGTTATTCATATGTCTTAGTTGCATTTCGGGACCCATATACATTAGGATACCTTTTATGCTTATGTTGAGTACTGAATTTCCTGGAGTTGTGACATCTGGCTTGGGGGAACCTACAGAGCCTTAGATGTAGTCTAAGTATAGTGAAATTACAGATCTGTCTTTGCCTTAAAATGATATTTTGGATTGGATTCATCTCAGCTGATGTTAATTTTCTAGGAGCTGGATATCTGGACCAAACATGATATTTCAGCTTCTTTTCTAGTCTGTGGAAAGAGAGAAGCAGAGGATGGATTGTTCCATCTATTTTAGACACACCTATTTTAGGACAATTGAGCCAGAGATTACTATCTCTCTACATTGATTTCAGAGGGATCCTTGGGGCGTGGACTGGACTTTTAGTGAGTTGAAATGAAGTAAGATTTCTGTTGCTTCAGAATAAAAGTTAATAATGAACCAAGTTCTACTCTCAATTCCAAACATAAAAGTATGAGTATATAGAAGAGTGTTGAATTGCCTCCACTCTACCTGAATACCTGGTGTCAACAACTAGGCTTTAAAATGTAATCTTTTCCCGCATAAATGCAGAACTGTGCCTTTGAATTATCTGAGTAATTTACCTCACCATACCCCCTCTCTTCTTATCACCTGAGATCCATCCAATTTGCTGGGGAGATGGGTTAGTCTTCCCACTGCTGAACACATCTCCTCAGGCAAGTAATTTTTTACAGAGCAAATTAAGTTTGAGTTGTTTTTTGGGAATCTTGGTTTCCTTTCTGTGGCAGAGCTGTGGGCAGTACACCATTCATGCCCAGAAGCCATATTGTGGCTTCATACCACCATGTGCTTTCCCATCCTGCCAGCTCATACCTGGCCCGAGGTATGTGGGTTCTTCCACACATTCTGGTCTGCTTACCCCATTAGCTCTATTACTTTAAATGCAAAGATTGAAGACTGGATCAGAGCAAGCAAAGTCTTTTGGCAGAAGCTTCCATCATGTTGAAGATCCGACACTGTTAGCTGGTAGAGTTGCACTAAGTACAAACTATAGGTCAGTGCAAAATATGTTTTCATTAAAGTACTCAGAGTTCTGTTTTTCTGTGAAGGCTTTCACTAACTTATCCAGTGTGGGTCTTTCTATCAGCACTAGTGTTTCATTGCTGACAAGAAACCTGCAGAACAAGGAGTCCTGCGCAGACATTTCTACCAGTCTAGGCAAGCTTGCTAAACATGAATTTCTTCTGCTTTCACAGAAGTCTTTTGGCCATCATGTTTTCTGTTTAACAGATACTTGTGTTCTTACCATGCAACTCTAGATACTTTTACTGGCTTTGCTATTCTTTGCTAATTCATGGTTTGATGTTCATCTTACCTGATTTAGGTGCCAGAATTAAGTAGTTTAAGCTGGCTAATTTAGCTAGGAATAAATTGCTATCTAAGATAGCTATTTTAGGATGGGATTAATTGCCTTCTGTAAGTGCTTATCTGTATCCATTAATTACAGAGGCAGGCTAGATGACTAGCTTAAAACAAACATTTAACATTAAGATGGTTAAAGGTAAGTGAAATGAATCCTACTCTTGTGCAGGAATAAATGAATTTAGACAATGGAAAAACAAAGCTCTTCCACTTAAGGCAGAGCATTTTTCCCTCTCACACCCTGTGGCTGGTCAGGAAATGCAGTCTGTCACAGAGACTTATCCCAGCAATACACAACTGCCATACATCTCATTTTTGTTGGTACAAGCATATTTCTGATCTTTTCTAAAAATCAGCAAAATGATCCACTTAAGAAAGAATCACTTATCTATCTATAAATTATTTTCACTTGTTTGGTATTGTCCTTGGTTATTCTGAAGTGGATTTTAAGAAAAGCTAAAAATTTACTTTTTTATTCTTCTGACATTGCCTCACAACTTCCTCAGAAATCAATCTGATTTCCTTCTTTGAGCTTCAGTGTGAACAGTGTCAAGATTCCTTTCGTGAAAGTAGAAAGGTTACTCACCTCTTTCTATCAATTACATCTTTGATCAAAAAACTCTCATGAATAAGACAGGAACTTTTGGATAACTTCTTGGCTAATGCTTGCCAAATGTTATATAGTTGAAAAGGACCTTTGGAGTGTAAAGTATACTAATATATTGTAAAGTTTTTTTTGAGTTCTTTTTTATTTCCTAGAATCATAGAATCATAGAATGGTTTGGGTTGGAAAGGACCTGAAGATCATCTAGTTCCAACCCTTCTGCCATGGGCAGGGACATCTCCCACTAGACCAGGTTCCTCAAAGCCCCATCCAACCTGGCCTTGAACACTGCCAGGGATGGAGCATTCACAACTTCCTTGGGCAACCTGTTCCAGTGTCTCACCACTCCTATAGTAAAGAATTTCTTCCTTATACCCCAACTAAATCTCCCCTGTTGAAGTTTGAACCCATTACCCGTTTTCCTATCACTACAGTTCCTGATGAGCAATCCCTCTCCAGCATCCCTGTAGGCCCCTTCAGATATTGGAAGGCTGCTATGAGGTCTTCACTCAGCTTTCTCTTCTCCAGGCTGAACAGCCCCAATTTTCTTAGCCTGTCTATTTCCTGTTTGTTAGGCATGCTAGACAATGAATCTCAGTTTTCTCAGACTGCAATGTTGTTTCAAAAAAATCATGGTTCATACAGCATAATTTTACTGATTCAGTTACTCTGTGGGGCACATTGCTCCCAACAATGATATCTAAGACAAAAACAGATAACATTGTAAAGTTTATTTGAATCAAGGTAGAAAATAATACAAGCCTAAATCCATGCACTTTATACATTTACTCTTCTTTGTTGAAAGACAGAATAATTCAATGTTTAATGGCATATATAAGGACAAAGGTGTTTAAAAAAATAGAGTTCATGTGTGTAGACAGAAAGCTGCCCTTATGTATGTGACTTTGTCTTTCAAGAAGTGCAACTATTGTAATACAGTTCCAGAGAAAATCCTCGTAAGTAAGTTCACAAAAGACTTCTCTTAGGCAAGAAGTATTGACATAAGGTTTTGGTTTATTTGTGAGGTTTATTTATTTATTTGTGCTATTTTAAATTTGATGTCTTAACTCTGTTTGGTTTTCTTTTTCCTGGTTGTACCATGGAACTATACTTAGAAAAAGACTTTTGACTTCCATTTCTCAGGATCCATTTAAGAATTTTTTTTATGAAAAGTAGGGTAATCTTGAGATGTTTTATGTGAAACATTAAAGGGGGGCTGATTTTGAGAAAGTAGGACCTCACAACTTGATATCATTGCAAAAAGCTAAGTTCATAAAATTGCTAAACAGAATTACTATAGTAAAAACAAAACAAAAAAATTGATAGCTGGTTATACCTTAGGTTCAAAACACAACACATCATTACCAGTGTTCTTTTTTTTTTCTCTTTTTTCAGTCAATCACTAGAATATTGAGGGTGAAAAGTAGAATTAGTTAACAAACTTTTTCAGGAGCTTGTGTGGAACTGAGGACAGTGAAAAATGGTAAAATGTGAGCTGAGTTTTTTTATTTTGGAATGACTTCATTTTCTAGATTAGTAGGAACAAAATTAATCCAAGGGAAATGGAAGCCTAAATTGAAAATGGAGCTTGAGATCTTCACAGTCACCAGTCATGTAAAAGAGACAGTCACATGCATACCATGCAAAATAATCATATATGCATAATATTGACAACCATGAAGACATAGAAAGCTTTTTTCTTCCTGAGGGCCAAACAGTTTCACACACCTTCAGCTGAAGTTGCCTATAACATCATCCAAGAATGATTAAGAAACATCCAATCTTTATCACACTTGTGTAGTTCCTAGGTCCTCTTTGATCTCACCACAAAGGCCTGTGAGTTGAGGCTAGGGCAAGAGCTGTACCATCATCTGATCCGAGGACAAATATGTATTGCTTTTCCCCCTGAAAGGTAGTGCGATACCCAAATTCATTTGCAGCTCTTCACTTTCTTCCCATTGTAGTTTGTGTGGACAGGGAGAAGGGTCTACCACTGCAAGAAGCTCTTCACTGGAAAATCTTCATCCATTCAGCTGCAGAGCACTCCTGTGGATAGTCTGTGGACAGCAGCTGATCCTCCGGGGTTCATTAAATCTGAGCCCAATAACTTCTCCTTCAGGAAATAAACTCAGTGCCCCAGAAGGAATACTGGGAGTGAGAGGAGAAACTTCTACTGAAAAGACCAGATATGTTCAGCCTGCCTTTTTCCAGTAGAAGGTCTGTAAGGCTGGTAGCAGAGCAGGTGTTATACAAACATCAAACTAAAACACTAAGCTTTACCAGTGCCACGGACTCTATCTTGCCTCCAGAAAGTTCTTTTTGAGCAGCAGCAAGGTCTGTCTCTTGACCTTCAGAACAGGACCCAGTTCCAGAAAAGAAACAAAAAACCTTGTAAATAATCTCTATCATTTTGCCAGCTGCTCTCAGCATTTAATCTGTCTCTTAAAACTGAAAAATTACTATTGCACCTGATGTTCCGTCTTTTCATGTCAGCTCTCAGTCAGGATGTTGACGTGCTCTTCTTGGCGTAGACTGGCTTCAGTCTTCACTTTTTCATGACAGAAACTCATTTCATTTAAACTGCTATGAAGCGTCCTTCCCTGCAGTTGACTTCCCTGCACAATTCCCATTCAAAACAATGGGAAGTCTGCAGGTGAATTAATGTCAGTGCAGATTTCTAGTTCTAGCAGATTAGAAACCATTAATTGATAAAATAAGGACTTTGTCAGTTCTGCTTGGAATTATAAAGGGGAATTTTGGGGGGAGCCTCCCTGTGCATGTGTGTATGTACTTTTAAAGGAGTGACCACCATGAGAGCCATCCAGCTGTGCAGTATTGCTAGCTACCTACTGCTTTTCATTAGGGGGATTTCTGACACTGCAAAGTCTAGAACTGAAATATAAATGAAGATGATGAAATGCCAGTTGTATCCAGGTTTCCTAAATGTCTAGTACTAGCAGAACTTGTAAGAACATTCTCTCCCTGTTATATTAAGGTCATGTACACAGCATAGCTAAATAATTGCTTCTACATCCGTTTTTCTGGTGAAATTCAGCTTTTCACCAATTAAAATCCTCCTTGCCTTCCTGCTTAAAATATGATGTGAGGCTGCACAAAATCATTTGTTTAAAATGTGAAATGAAATCCTGTCTTGACAAGGTCACAGTCTGAAAGATGGTCACTGTCCATTAAGAAAATCTTCTCATTCACATGGCTCTCACACTGTTGATAGAGCCTTTCCCAGGAATAAATCTATAGCTGCAGCTCTGCTTTCTTCCAACCTGATGTTTATTAGTTCTGCTTCTTTACTTCTACTACCGGCATCATTTTAATGCCTTACTAAAGACAAAACAAGCAGTCAGGCTTCTCTGTTCTGGCCTACCTTCAACTACGATAGGATTCATTAGTAAAGTCTGCCAAAGCTTGATGGCATGTCCTGGGGCCCACAGGTGGTTCAGATCTATTCAAAACCTATGACTGTCCCTGGCCAAACTTGATGCATCCATGCATGTTTTTTTCAGAGGCAATGCATGGGTAATTATTAACTGTATGGACACATAACCATGCTTTCTATGGTACACCGTCTGTAAAATGCAATGCTGAAAAAAAGGATGAATGAAGCTGACATGTAATAGAAACACGGAGAGCACTCTTCCTGGGGAATTGCCAAGGCTGTCTGGGAAGGATGGGGGGGATAGAATATCCGCTTTGCTTCTTGCTTTGTGCTAAAGACGCTCACAGTCTTCAGCAAAATCAGTTCATACATTCTGAGAAAAACAAAAAGGGAAAAAAATGTTCAGTGTTCTTTTTAGTGCTCTTTTTTTCTTTTCTCTTTTATTTTTTAAACTTTCATCCCCAATCTACAGAGATAAGTTAAGCTCTCTGAAATGATTCAGATGCAGATAGCCGTCTCTAGGTCCTACAACATGTGAATGCCTCTGAAGAGCTTTATTTAAAACTGCTTGCAGAAAAAAGGGTGATTTTTACTATGTGTGTGGTTTTCATTATTATCTTATACTTAGATGGCATTGACTGAACAGGACAGGTTCTTTGTTAAGAAAGAGTGAAGTCCACAACATCTTTATCTTGTAAGATTTATACACGTTTAATTATACAAATTCATTAATCTAATCAGATGTCTACCTTTTCTTCTTAAGACAGCTTATATGTATATTCTGTTTAAAATCTTCAAAGTCAGATATAAGCCTTTATTTTTTTCCCTTCTTAACCTTGTGATCAGTCCTTGTATACAAGGGAAGAGGGTTTTCTTGCACGGATTATTTGAACTTACATTCCATGCATGATATACATTATTCAAATAATGTAAAAGCCTACCTGAACTGAACCAACATCCTTGAGATAGAAGTGATGAAATGCAGCTGCTTATAGTGGGTTCTATGTAAAAATAAGAGAGTAGACAATAGGCCTGAATACTATACAAAGAATACTGCATCACATTTTTAAAACACTGATGTCAGAACCTCTGAAACATATGCAAGCTCAAGCAAAGAAGGTCTGGAGCATTCCTACAGGTTTTATTGTACTTTAGATTCGTTTCTGGGAGAATTATATCTATCCATTGGTGGTCCAATCTTCCTTCCATTGAAATCAATGTAAACGTTCCCATTGACATCGATGAAAATGCTCCCATTGACTTTGTTAAGTGCAGAATCTTACTTACTGTTCGTTTGTGATTTCAGATAGGCTCATTACAATGGAAAGTTCACACAGTGACACACAGTTACTTCTTGATACGTGAGAGGGATCAGCTTAGCTCTGTATTTGCTGGACTTGTTCAACAGCTTTTCAGATCTCTTTCCATAGACAAACTTCAGTGTATACCAGTTTACTAGAGTACTGGGAGGAAATAATTTGTTTATACGAGAGTGGCTTCCAGGACAGACTTTTTTATGTAGACAGCATGATCAGAAACTGTTCCTTCTCAGGACCCGAGTCATAGCTATCTTCTACTTCAATACATGAGGATGTTACTTCACCTCAGGATCTGAGTTGTGAGAGCTGATCCAATAACCACAGGAGGCCTGAGATTAGGCCTCTTGTTTTGGGTGAGAAAGAGCCATTGTGCATGTGAATGTGAGGCCTGTGAACTTGCATGTGAACATTTAATACATGGATTAAGCTGATTGGAGTGCACTAAGTTTGCACACAGTTTTGCTGACAAGCAGGAACACTGGAATGGAAGAGGCAAGATAACCTGTTTATTGTTCATGGCAGCCATTTATAAATGTGACACAAGGACAAGTGCCAAAAACTGTAAGAACAAGGTATGTGCTGTTGCTCTGCTTGCCCACATCCTTGAGGACCAACTCGGACAGTGGTGATCTCATGAGTATTCAATACACCTTTCAAGAGGGGTTCAGTCTCATAAAAGATCAGACACAGACTTTAGTGGTGCTCTCCTAAAAATACTTTTCCCTTCATCAGCTTGCCTTTTTATCTGTTTGGCAAACATATCTTTTTATCACCCACATTTTAAAATGAATTAATATTAATCTCATTATTTTTCACCAGTACTCCAATTTATTGTATGTAGTTCTTTTAACACACTTTTTGTCAGTGTGTTAATAGTAGCAAGAAAGCTCTGGAAAAATGTTTGCTAGTCATCTGCATTGGAAAAGCTGAGATAAAATTGTTTAATATAGTCTGATAACTCCTACAAAAACCTGCTATTTTTCTCCGTTACAGTTCTTTTTTATGAACTGTTTGCTGCTGTGGTTAATGGGTATCACTAAGAAGTCATCTGCATTATAACTATTTTAGTCCTAGAGGTTAAAAAGATTAAGCATTGTGAAAATGCTATGGAATGATACTTGCACTCAATTTTCCTTAGTCAGGCTTCTAATGATGAAATTTGGAAAGAGTATGACCTTGCGATGGTTTATCTTTAGTATTAGTTCTGAATCTCAAATTTCTGGCCTTAAAAAATATTGAGATATCCATTATTACACCAGCTTCAGCCTCTGGAACTGTGGATGCCTCTGAAAATGAGGAAAGCTGAAAGAAAGCTTCAAGGGAAGTTGATGCAGAGGACTTCCCGGTATTTGTTTCCAGCACAGGACTTAGCCAGAGAAACTGGATTTGCTTAATTTCTTATACTCTGTTCCCTAGGTATACTTTACTGAGAAAGATAGACTACTTGCAAAGGCCTTGCTTTGACCCCAGGTGGCCTTTTCATACTCATAAAAACTAACAAGTCTGCCAACATTTGAAATTCAGAAACCGATAATTTTGGCAGATTTGTTTGATTCTATTTCCCCTTGATGCCTGGGGAAAATCCCTTGCCCTGAGCCCATGAGACACAGGACCTTTCTTTTTCTCAGTACTCAGAGGAGTACACAGGAGGGTCTCTGCAGCTTTTCTGGTCTACTGCAATGCCAGGGTGTGAATTAGCATACCTAGTAATCCTGACAAATCTTAGGGCTTGAGCCAAGCCAACACAAGAAGGGCATCAGTCAAATTTAAAGTATCTACATTTGAGATAACTACCCCAAGCTCTCTACTAGGGACAAGGATAGTCACTTTTAAAACGTGATTCCTGTGGCCTATTTTATGTACCTATAATGGGCAGAGATGGTTGTTCCAAGCCTCTACATTGCTTACTAAATTTGGTCAAAATACAGGCCTGGCATTTCCAGAATATAAAAGTCTATACAAAATGGATGTGCCTTCCTAGCTTCAATGCACTGTTTTCACAGAGCCAGAAGTGGGCTGGGGACCACATTGATTGCATACTGGCAACCCACTGGTTTGAGCAGCAGGACAGGCAGAGCTATGGTGGTAAGCCCTGTAGGTGAGTGAGCTGTTCTTTGTGTTACCAGAGTCTACTCTTCAGTAAGGAGAAAAACAGAAAAAGCAAAAGAATTGTAGGCAACTTCTAAAAGCAATAGTCTTCTGGGAAAAAAGGAAAATCAGGTAAGTGGTTTTAAGCCAAGTCAAGTTTGGGGATGCATGCAGAGAAGCCACTGGACTTGGGAACAAACTGCAGGTCTAATGGGACAGTGCACCACTTCAGCATACATTACCGTAGCCAGATAAAGACTGAAAAAATAAAACGGTTAACAACAGGGAAAAGTTACATTCCTGAGGGTAGAAACAGTAGAAGGAAAATGTGACAAATACTGTTGAGCCAATCTTTTTTTGGTGAAGATAGCAGTTGCCACACACACGTACTGCACGCATTTGGCAACAGATAAGCCAGATTCATCTAGCAGCTGCCAAATATCACTCTAACTGGAGCTACAAAAAGTACTGAGAGATTAGCTTCAGGCATTGCTGCATATGTGAGGTAGATTGTGTATGAAAACCCAGAGGGGCAATTATTTACCTTTCTTTCACAGCATTTTCCCCTTTTTGAGATCCACATTACTTTGTTTTCAACTGCAGAAAAAAATGAAGCATCTTCCATGAGGCATGCTTTTTGCTCTGTATGCTGTCACATTCCCATGTGTGAAGACATATTATCTATTTAGTAGTCCCAACTGTAACACCTGCTGCCACCCAGACAGTATCAAGGGGACTAACAACACTAAATTGCTCTCTCTTCATTGCTGTGGTTGTTAGGTATATTCATACATCTAATTATTGAGTTATAAACACAATGAATTTATCTGAAGAAAGATATTTTGTTCCGTGCAAATATTAGTAATTTAACTATATTGCCTGTAGGAGTGTGTAGTATTAGTCTCTACCCTGAGACACTGACAAGTAAAAACATATCTTCATTTGTCTCCTGTAAATATTTTTTAAGTTTTACCTACAAAGAGATGATTTGGTATCAGTGCCTATCGTGTGCGAGGGCTTTTTTTTTTTTTCGTTTCAGTTTTTAAAAAGCATAGTAAGAAAGCACTTGAAAGGACCAAAGAAGAGATGCCTGTTGCAACAGGTAGATGTGACACAGGTGGAACACTCTAACTGCAGCAATACTCAGCAATACTAAGGCAAAAGCAATAGGATGCACCAAGATACTTAAACCCAACTGATTTCCCAGCAAATGACACAGGTACGTACTTAAGCTAAGCCTAAATTTAGTAATAGGACAGCCCTATCTGGTAAGGAGTGGAAAGGTGTGGCTGCAAACCATCTTTGTGGATTTATAATTCTGGGACTGAAAACCATCATATGGCTGAGCTAAAAGTACTCTGAGCCACTATAACACCAGGAGCCCAGATAGATAGACTTACACCCTACCTGTCAGTGCTGAGGTTTGCACATCTAGAAACATATATGGTCATCCAAGAATTGCTTGGACTGGTTTAATCACCTAGTGAAATATCCAGGTGTCAAAGACTGTCAAACCATAGGTACGTAGCTGGGATCTCAGTCAGGTGATGACCCCTGTTACCAAGTCATAAGGCTGCAGTAAGAGCCTGTGAAGCCAATAGCAAGGGTAAATTAGCAGTCTCAGATCCTATTCTAGTTAAAAGCGGCCAGTTCTAGCCTGATTAAATATGCAATGTCACAACAGCCAGTGCGATGACACAGAATGTAAATCAGGGTAAAAAAAAAAATCTGTAAAAGGCCAAGCCTTTTTCTATCCTTACTTCTGCTTTCTGATTCTTATATACTGCTTATTGTAATGCTTAACATGTGAAAAACCCTACTGTTATTATAACCTTAATTTTTTAAATAATACATACAATAGCAATGACATTGCTAGCAATAATATTTATTAAATTTTAGATGATGGCAGTCTTATTCAGCTATCGTCAGCACTATGTCCCACAAATTCAAATCTCCTGATTGCCTTGAGGACATTTTTTTACCTTTATCCTTACAATTGTGTGCTGCATTTCTACAGTGCTTATGCTTGATTTCTCACGCTTTTTAAGTGGAGTTTCCTCTGTACTTTGCATTCTTATTTATTCCGTCTCTTCTTTCTAGCACAGTAGTGGTCAGATCAGAGAACAATGAAGATTTGGCTTGAACATGATGTTAGCTCAGAAAAAGATCATTAATGGAAGATGCTGGGGAGAGTTACAGACAAGTAAGCAAAGTTTTCCACAAAATATAATGTATCGGCATCCAGGAAATTTGTTCAGGATATTTTGAAATTCATTTTAATTTTGTTTAACTTCTTTTAATGTCACCCCAGATGAGATCCTTGTGATCCACACATCCTCCTTTCTTCCACTCTTCTTATTCATCATCATGACAATAACAATTTCTCTTTCGTAGTGGTTTAGATGAAAAACAGCTTGATTCACGTTTGTGTGGGTGAAGGGAAAGACAAGTCAGAGATGAGCTTTTCACTGGGCCATGAGTTCTGAGGTAGATCTGCAGTTTCTGCTACATTTTGTCACCAGGATGTGAAACCTGAAGTTTTGATGTAGCTTCTGTGAAGACTGTGTCTTCTACTTCATATTTCCTCCTTCTCTGCAGCAGAGATACCATGACAGGTCATAACTGTGTAGAGGGAGGTGGTCTCATAGGAAGAGAGGCAGAGATCCCGTATCACACAGAGAGGTTTAAATATCAAGATGCAGACCCTGAAGTGGATAAATGTGGCAATTTGCTTCGCTAAACAGACATTCTGTCGTATTTTCCCCCATGTGGAGCTTTTTCAAGCCATATGGCTTAATTTCTAGGTCTGAGTTGCAGTAATGCATCCTGGAGGTCACTAATGCAGGGATAACTGTATGGTATGATTACTGTGCAGATTGCCACATAGCTATGACTCAAAGGGAAAGCAGGAAGCAACATGGCTATTTGGACGTATAGTGGTATCAAGGAATCAAAAAGGATGTGAAAGCTTCAGATGGTTTTCCCCAGATGTTTATGTACCAGCTTCAAGGAACAGTTTATTTAGAAATACATTGTTGTGTTAAACTCTTTTACCTGCTATTATTACAAGAAGCACCTACAGCTATCATCATGGAATATGGAAAAATAGAAGTATTTGTCCACCTTTTTTTAATTTTATTTTTTCTACATTTTTCAAAATTTTGTGTTCACTTTTTTTTTTGCTTTTCTCCTCTAGCAGGTACATGTTCTTATTTTAATTGTGTAGACCTTAGATACCAACCAGTATGAGAAAAAAAAATAAATATTTGTTTTCCAGTTGGAAAATGTGATTCCTCGAAGCTTAAACATCACTGAGAACTTTCAGTCAGTTATAGTATTAAAGCTATATTTAAAATACCTTTAAGGCCACCACAATGATTTGACTGCATTCCAAATTTGACAACATCGTTTCATAATGTGCTTTCAAGAAGTTAAGCTTGGTAAGATTTGTAAAACCTATTCTTCTGAAGATTTACAACAGGGGGGCACCAAATGCCTGAGGAAGACAATAATCTTCCACATGACCTAATATCCTGTAGCCATTTATTTTTGGGGGTGCCAAGAAGAGGGAAATTTATTAATTGATTGTAAGAATGCAGTGAGGATGTGTATAGCTTGCAGAGTCCCATTCAGTGCACCTGGGAGTCTCGATCAGGATGTTTTGACTCATTACTCTGGGCTTTCATCAGCTGATGGAACTGATGCTTTTTTTCTTCAGCTGATTAAGATTCAAGATAATGAGTCAAAACATGACGGAAGTAATTCCCTTCAGGACTGGAGACAGGATGCACACAGAAGAAATAATGAGAAGTGTAGTTTACCAAATTCACCTAACTGGTGAAAAAAAAAAGAGTTTTACATGCGTCTATGAAAAAAAGAAACAGCCTCAAACCAGAGGACAGAGAAGACTGTCATATTTCTAGCAGAATAGAAGAGGGGACAAGACAGGTAAAGGAGCAATAGCAAAACACAGATGAGGAAGGAATTATTGCATGTAGACCAACAAAGAACCTAGGGAAACATAAATTCCAAGTATTTCGGACTTATTACTTAAAACAACAAATATTCTTCAGAATGCTTTTGATCTTTCTTTTTTTCCCCTGCCTTAAAACCATAGAAGTTTTTTGCAACTTCTTTGACTTCCTTTGAATGTTTACCATGCTGCTGAGCGTTGACTTTAACAAAGGAGATCTTTCCACTCAGCTTGAAAACCTTTGCTGTTGATATATACAAATGTCACTATATGTTTTCTTTTGGGAAACATTTGGAATGTTTCCTTCCTACATTATTTAATGTGCAATGTGAATGGGTTTTCTTTTTTTTTGGTTGTTTGGGTTTTTGACAGGGCTTTTTTTTTTTTTTTTTGAGCCGAAAAGTGGGAGTAAAGGGAGATAGGAAGGGACAAGCAGGACTTGTACTGGGGTTATAGTCTGACCAGAAGTTCAGTGCTCAGTTACAGTTAATGGGGTGAAAAGCTGTGATAAGGCATGTGATCTGAATAGTTAATGTACGATTCCTACAGCTAGCCAAATCCAGGGCTTCCTAAATGTGGTTTATTATTCCAGAAGTTGAAAAAGGAGTAGTCTCACAATACGAGCCAAGCTTTTTTAACCTATCCACAGAAATGTCAGTATTATTTTAGCAAGTGATTCATAATATCTGTAATACAAAATCTTGTATTTTGTATATTGCATTTTATATAGTAACTGGCAAATTATAGTATAGCATAAACTGAAAGTTAATGATTTGTACTGCGTATCATGGCTGTGATCCCAGCATCTTCAAACCACAAGGGCTGGAAGTATGTAGCAATTTTAAATGCAAGCCTCTGTTACCAGAAAAGAGGCTGAACTCTTACATGTATGATTAAGGATCACTTCTCCCTGCAGTATGCAGCTGATCTTCATGTTTCTAAAATAATCTTCTTGCTGGAACACTTTGTTACAATTGCATACAAGGTTTTGGAAAAAGGCAAAGTGCTGCAGAGCTGAAAACGCTTATTTTTTGCTTCTCTCCACACAGATATATCTATCCTGTAACAATTTCTAAACTGTCAGCTTCTCCAGACGCTATCAGTAGGTATATTAGAGAGCAGGAACTACTACTATTGTGCAATTTACAATGTGCAATTGAGGCAGAGCAATTGTCATACAATCTATAAAGACTCATAAACCTCTTCAAAGAGGTCTTAATTGCTGCATGATTTACTACATGGAGAATACCTTCTCTTTTGTGTTTGGAAGTATTTTTCTGCAAGAGAAACCTTTTTAGCCAGGCTTTTATAGGCCAGTCTTTACACTGGTAGCATGCATTTACTAGCTGTATAATTGGTGGCACAGTTCTTCTATCATAAACATTGTTATCAGTTAATTAAACTTGAAATGCAGCTTTGTTCCACAACATGTTTTGTCAGATTGTTTTCCTTATTTATTTATCATCATAAAATTTTATTTTATGACTGGCAGCTTCTCAGCCCTCCAATAATAATATAAATCAAAACAAGATTTTAGTCTTCATGCAATTTCCTTTTGGTCTCAAAATATGAAACCAGATGTTTTGGGCATGCTAAAGATGCTTTTCATCTTTTTTTAGATTCCTTCAATGCAGTCAAAGTAAATGCATTTTTAAAACAAACTTATGAAAGTTAAATTTCCTTTGTTCGCCTGGGTGTAGTCTGGTTTGCATTGATGCAGCAGCAATGAGAGACCTTCCAGATAACACGCAGAATGCCATTGAAGAATTACACATGTGTGTCTCAAACCTCAGACAGCAACAGGGATTGTATTAATAGCAGATCAGTAGATTTATATTATAATTTAAAACATTATGAACTCTTTTTTTTTTTTTTTTTGTCTGAAGGACTTAACAAGCATCTAAAGAAAGACTGGACTACAGGACAACTGTGTATCCTGCAGTCTGTGTACAGTAAGTGGCTAACCTACAAAATTTGTTCACATATCTAGCAGCCTTTTTCTGAGTTAAAACAGATTTTTATTTTTTTTTATGATGCCCTAACGAATTGTCATCAGTATTTCCTTTAAGCAGTGAATCCTTTCTTCAGCAGACATGAGATTTGAGCCTAAGGCTGTTACTAAAGGACCTAAACATTCCCAGGTGGGCCCCTCTTCAATAATAACAGCAGCCTTGAAGGGATTTACTGATACTGTAAAGAATAAGAAGCAATAAACAGGAACTGGAGCAAAGTGGGACAGTTGTTATGAACATTTGCATGCCAGTCTTCAGAATCCTGTCCTATCAAAATAATTGTGGTTTCTAACCCCTGAAAGCAAATGGAAAGGCTTTGGCATGCTTGTGCACAGTGGTGTGTTCTGGGGCTTTTTTGTCCGCTTCACAAGCAGGGACTGCAGACCGGCTTATCTGCATCAGTCTCCACCTCTGAACTCAGCGTAAGAACTTAGCAGACATTTGCCATTAACCCTGCCCTGGTCTCAGGCGTTAGAGAAATCCTAAGTTTTCTAGTGAGGCTAAACACTGTCAGCCACACAAAACTGTAAGTGAATCTGAGTGCTGCACAAATCACAGAAGAGATGCACATTTGCCCGTTTGTGGCATCTGTTAAATCTCTGAGCCTTGTTTATTCAGGAAAAATAAGTTGAGGAAGAGATATGTTACTGAAAAAGAAAAAAAGAAGCCTGCAAATTTAAATTAAATGTTATCACTCCAGCTGGTCACTTTATTTATTTGTTCAGATTTTCTAGTTTCATTTTTGGTGAACTCACTTGAACTTTTGTTCTCATTTCTCCTGCTTTTTGAAATCAAATGAGTACCTGTAAAAAGACATATATATGAAATTTACTGCACAAATATGGTGCTCTTACTATTCTGAAAGTACATTTGACTCCTTACTTTAATGTTTTTCCTCTTTGTATTTTTTAACGGTAAAAGATAATTAGGTCTAGCGTAAAAAAGGTTGAGAATCATAGAATGATTTGGAAATAATAAATAAATAGGACCCATCCAGAGGAGCAACTGCCGATGTGCAAGTGTTAGGGGTAGAGAAAATTCAGTCAGGAGGGAATCCAGGGATGTCTGGGCTGTCTGTGAAGAATATTTTTCTTTGATTTGTCTAATCAAAATGGGGGAAGGAGAGGAGTAATAATCATAATTTTAGATCCTCAAGATGGGAGATGAAAGGTCCAGTGACCAAAGTAAAAGCTCAGAAAGGCAACTGGTTCAGAGTGGGTTAATTAACCAGAATAAAATAAGAAGTGGAAGAGAAGGTAAATGTGGACAGACAAATCTGGCAGTTTTCTAAGAGCTTTGATTTTCAGTGCTTTTATACAAAGGATGACATTTAAATAAAACAGTGTTTAGCAACTCTCACTTCTGTTGTTCAGAACTACGCAACCCTCCTCCCTTGTCAGAGTCGTATGGCCACTGTGTTATTTGCTTAGAAAAGTGTGAGGAAGAAATAGGGAAGAGGCATAACTGAAGGACTTTAAGTAAAACATCTTTATGAACGCAAGCTTGGATGATTTCATAATGTGAGTACTGTACAGGCAGTAGGTACTTTCTGGTTTGTGGCTTTTCTTTGCAGTGAAGAAATACATCCATAGAAATGGCTGGAAACAAAAAACACATGACTACCTAATACTGCATGAAGCTTCAGAAATTTTTCCATGGACCGCAGGCCAGGACCTGGTCATCTATCACCCTTAGAACAGCTGGAAATACTTTCTTGTTTAGTTTTTATTTCCCTCTAAAAAGTAACTGCGTTAAATTTCATCTATGTGATTGTAAATGATGAGTAGGCTGCTTCACTGGCCATTAAATATTAAAACTTTTATCTTTCCTCTCACGATTTTTTTGTTGCGCTGTACAAGTACCACTATTGAACCAAAGGAGCCACTAGCATGCATATTGCAGATATGAGAAGTTCTTCCTTTCCCATGCTAAAATGGGAAGATATGTGGATATACAAGATATGTTCTAAGCACTCTCATAATGGCCCTTTTCAGGCTAATAGTGGTGTATGAAATAAGAAGCAAGGAGTGTTGTTTACATCTTTTTAAATGGGTTTGCTTACATCTTTTTGCATATATCATGAAGCTGTACGGCTTTACTTGTAGGAATGGTCACTATCTGCTTCATTTTTCAAGATGGTGTTTCCCAGTCCTTGCCTCATCTCCCTGAACTCACTGCAACACCCTATGCAACACTGTGCTTTCTTTAGGCCAGTGAATAATCACATCATAATTTAACCCAATATTTTAATCTGCTGATATGTATAATCAAGTATAACCTTGGTCGTTAGTGTAAAGAAATTCCTATAGCAAAGATGTGTATGGGTTAGAGCCATTGAATGGCTGCAAAACCTCAGAAAGAGTTTGCTTAGTTTATGAAATGTTCCATTAAACTCTTGCTAAATACACACTGCTGAGTTTTGACATTAACCACCTTCATTCGTCATAATAAACACATAAATTTTCCACTTGGAGTATCAAATCTGATTTTTTAATAAGAAACAACTATGTTTATCACAGTTTTCTGAATGCATTGCCCAGATATCAGACTAGATTCGTAATGTTTTGATATTGTCCAGAATATGTATGTTTTCTTTCTCTAGTAATCTTTTTTTCCGTTTTGCAAAAGTCAAATAAGACTTAACAAATACCTCCTGCCATGTGGTGGTAGGTCAGATACCTGTGTTATATAAATCTTTACGCTAAGAGTTTATGACATTTTAAGCTAAGAGCTTCATTCAACTTGATGGCTTTGGCAGCAGCCAATTATGACATTAAACAGTTCACAGAACTTAACCTAAGACCTAAAATTATATAATTTTTGTAATGACTGATTCGCACCTCTCTCAGTTCAATTAGAGCAATTCAGTTCAAAAGTCTTACCCTTCTTAATTACTTCCTTTTAATTTGAAGCTCCAATGTCTCTCTTCATTCCTCTACTGTAAGTACTTATTAAAAATTATCAATTTAAAAAAAAAAATCCTCCAGGCTTACAGGACCTATATGGTTGTCCATATACATGTTATTGGAACAAAAAGAATAGAAAACTGTTGCTCTTACTAGAGAGGCCAAAGACTGAAAAGCTTTTTTTTTTTTTTTTGACGGTGTTATGTTATTTAAAAGTGTGATGAGAGAGTTATTGCAATTGTGCTTTCTCAGTATAAGAACTGTGAGATTTCAGCAGATAAAAGATGGAGTTTGATGCTGCATACCTCAAAAGTAAAAACTTGAATGCTGGATGGTGTTTAGGCTTTTTCTGAGCATACAATATCTTCCCTATTTTCCTGTGTCCTTCTGCAGACTTGGTGGTTCTAAAAGGCTGTGCTGGACAAGCAGTTGAGCTGAAAAGAGCAGTTTCACAAGTCACTAAGAGTAGATCATCATGTCTGAAGTGGCCTTGATAAAAGTGAATGGAACAGGGAGTTCTGGGTGGGAAAGTAAATAAATGAAGGAAAAATTTCTGAAACCACAGAAACAGTAAAACAGAAGCTGAAAGATTTGTTTGAGATTGGGACGTAAGGAGTGTTGGAAAGACCAAACTCCAGAAGAAATGGGACCAGAGCAAGATGTACAGTCTCATGAAACTTGGAGCAGGAGAACCAGATGAAGAGAGAAAAAGGGTATGCCTCAAATTGGAAGATGCAGCAGCCAGGAAATCATTTTGTGTACCACTATATATTTACCTAGCCCTCTCTTCTGAAGCTTAAATTCACACACACACCCTTTTCTGAACAGTTCCCATTCAGATTCTGCCAAAACATATAGAGTTATTTCCAGTAATTGGATTTTAAAACCAGCTTTACCCTAAACAATTTATATGGCAATGTATAGCTTTGTTATAAAATAAGCCGTATGGAAAAGAAGACATAGAGTTAGCATGTTAACAGTGTAGAGTTGTAATGCTTTGTCTTCTAAAGTAACAACTTTATAGCACTTGCTTTTCACATGTGCTTCAATACGATTTGAAACCTGTTTTGAACATCTGCAGTGCACAGTTTGGCAGATCTTGTGTAAAATCTGTTGCATCTTGTTTAAAATAATGCAGTATCTCAAGTACCTGGGAGAAATACTGAGGAAAGAGAAAACCCCCCCTTGTTAGATATTTACCACTTGAGTCCTGAACATCTGCAATTAGCTAAGAATGGTGATGTCAGTGGACACTTCCCAAGGTTAGCTGCCTCAATATTTGTACAGATCTAATCTGAAGTCCTTTCCTTGAGAAGAGGAACACATCCAAACTCAACAAATTGTCATTGACAAATGACCACAGTAGTATAAGGATAAAAGAAGGACAATACAGAAAGAGAACATGAACATTAACAGAATAAATGTGACCTATTTAGTGTGTTTAACCTTCTGTGATTTCTCAGACTTGGATTATTTATTAGCATGTAAAACTCAGGATTTTTTTGTATCATTCTCACAATTTAGACACCAAACAGCTCCAAACAGCTGCAATTTAACTGTGGGTGAGGTTTTTGGTTGTTTGTATGTTAGGTTTTTTAGTTTAGTTTTTTTCCCCTGAAAGGTTGAGAAAGATTCTCTGTGCACACTAAAATGCAGCATTAGGATCAGGTGCTTTCCAGGTAGCATTTAACACCCTGTGCTAAAAACCTCAATTAAGTGAGTCTCTTTCTATCTTGGTTACATCAGTTTTGCCAACTGTACACTTTACTGTGGAAGGGGCAATGCCAAACCGCCCCAGCCTCACGTTCCCTAGTGCATTGCACGGAATATGAGGGGAAAAAAAGATTGTTTTTTGTCACCACCTGATGGTGAGAGGCTCAGCATGGGTGCAAGAGGTACCTTTCTGGAAGCTATTGGACAAGCAGTAGAGGTGATTTCTGGAGGGCTCACCTGGACACGGCGCCTGCTTAGCTGAAAGGAAGGGGCTGCAAACCAGCCATGGTTGTGATGTGTTATACAAGAAGGGGCAATGCAGGGGCAAAGCAGCGATGGAGCTGGTCCCTACAAACACAAACCTGGTAGCCTAAATAATGAGATTCAGGTTTGGAATCATTGTAGCCAGAGCTCTTTATTCCAGTGGAAAACTAGGTGAAAAAAACAGGTTCATTTAAATTAGCTAATATAACCACACTGCTCCTCGTCTGAGCCCAGCCTGTGTGAACCACTGTGTTTAGCTGTCAGCAGGTGAAAATTAGACCCCTGTTTTTTGATGCCAGTTCATTGGTCAACCAGACTTATGCAGACCAGGATAAATGAGAAATATGGGTGGTGTATGGGGCATGGATGAGTTTCAGATCTCATAGCACTAGAGTTCAAGCTTGTTCTAGTTACCAAGTCTATTAAGGAGCATACAGAGAAGGGTTTTTTTGTTTGAAGCAAGCTCATGCCTGTTTCTGTAATTCACAGAATAGTTTAAAATATTAATAATGAAACAGTTTTGATATTTTAGCAAGCATTTAATATAGCAAATTTTTAACTTGTTAGTGTTTCAGTGCCTACCGTATTTTTAATGTGATTTTAAAATTTGAATGTATTTGACCTGTTAAGGCAACTCCTGTTTGAATCTGTTTCCTAGAATGAAATTGAGCAAAACAAAAGTAACAGAGAAGAAACAAAAAAATTATGAAAAAGCTAAAAAGAAAAATGAAGCAATTTGTTACCTTCATTGTTTATTTGTGGAAAACATTTTCGCCAAACTCTTTAGAGAGTATACTGAACACTAGTCATCAAAATGCGTATATATATGTTATTAAATGTGTGTATGTGTATAAAACAAAAGATTCTTCTAAATCAATCACGTTTGATCAAAATTTCAATCATTTGCTCAACAATATTTTCCTATACCACCTATGAAAGGCTTCTGTCTCAGAATGTCACGCTGTATTTCTTCTTCTATAAGTAAAGTGATTTTTGTCACTGTGCATAACTGTTCAGGATATAAAGCTCCAAATTTTTAAATGTCAGAAGGGGTGATGATTGCATTAAGGACTGCCCACTAACTCTATTGACAGAGCACCAAGTCTATAAAACCATGTATCTGTGGGATGAAATGCTGAAAAGAAGGTGGGTTTAATTGTCTTTTCTTCAGTGTTGACTGTTTATTTTCTTTTCACTGAAGCTCAGAGTAGTTAGCAGTCTATATAAATATGCATTTATTCTTAAGGCTCATATTTAATACAGTTAAAAAAACAATTTGCATTTACAGTATATTTGGTAGAAAGTAGTGTTATTGGACAGTAGCACTGTAAGTAATGATACCCAAGAATTTTTACCCCAGATACCAATTTTTAAGAAAAAAGAGGGGGACTCAGATATTGTGCTAGTGACAAAGCAATATGCAGTTATTTGAGGGGGGGAGGTTCCATTTATTAGAAAGAAACAATCTTTAATTAGAAGAAAAATGTTAATTTCAATAGAGTATTCTTCATATCTTTGCACCCAAAAATCTTTGCACACACCTACGTTCTTTTCATGGACAGTACAAAGGAGGATAATAGACGCCTATAAAAGTAACTAGTGAAATTCTGCATTAGGATAATCTGTCACCCATTTCCATTTTTTCTGAAGAAAGCAAGCATAATCAAAAGCCTAAATGACAAAGAGTTGACAGTAAGATTCTGTAGTAAATGATTCCAGAGTCGCTGGCCTGCGGAGATGCTGAAGAAGTCCCCAGCAGACCTGATTAATTCCAGTTTCTCCAGCTGCCAGGGGAGCAGAGGCTAAGCAGTTTCACAGAGAGGAGCCTATTACCACTACTAGGCTGAAATAGATCTAATCAACTCACAGCCGCTCAAAAGAAAACTTTACAGGTTTAGCTCACTAAGGCAGCGCTTTAAAATGATGACTACAAAGGATCATGGGAGTCTGAAAGCATTTAGTCTTTATTGCAGCTCAAGGAAATTTTCTGCTGTGGTTAGGCCATGCTAATTTACTGAACATGACAATGCCTCCCAGATTGTATGACATCATTTCAATAATGGCCCCAGTACTCTTAGTTAAATATTTCTACTACTAGTTTTTTAATTCTAAATACTGCATTTATTGAAATACCATCAAGTTTAGGATTAATTAGGTTTGCTGTTCCAAATCTATGGGATAGCCTGCTTTATCCTTCAGTTGGAGTGATGATGATGCACAATTTCTCATGGCACTGTCAGAAAAATGATATTTATATGATTTTATTTATTATTTTATTTTCAGAGAATGAACACTAGAAGTACTCCGTACCTTGGCTGTAAATTTTATGTCAGTTTTGCACTGCTTCAAATATTTTAATGGGCTTCACAATGATTTTAAGAACAAAAATTTAAACAGTTTGAGTATTGCTTATTTTGACTGACAACAATTATACATTAAAAACAAAAAAACCTTTAAAATTTTCTAATTTCTTTTGTTCATTCTTTCATTTGGAGTTCATTTTTAAAGTCCCTCAGTCCCTAGGGAGAATTCAAAGCAAGGGAAATACACACGTAATTTGTTAGATTAAGAAAATACTGGAATCAACTCTTTCTCAGTATTCAATTGAAAAACCTTCCTTAACAGATAAAATCTGCTTTTTTTAAAACAATCAATATTTCCAAAACCCTGAACATAAGTAATGTGATACAATACTGTAAAGATGCAGCACAATACATTCAATTTGCAAGGCAGTTCTTTAATGATGGCTAATATATTATTATTTGACCAGCCTCTGAAGTGATTTAAGGTAGAATCACACAACAGAATGGCATTTGGAAAAAAAACAAGTTACTTGTGACCCTGATGGGAAGGGAGAGAAGTATGGTGAACAAGCAGCAGTGGATCTGGTTGTGGAGGCTGGCATCCAGGATTGGGAGCTGAGAGGTTGCTGGAAGCTGCTACTGGCCTAAATACAGCCCAACTCACTAACCGTTGGGTTACCAGCTGCTCTGTCCTTGCTTTTGTGAAATAAGCTTGGCATTTGCAATTTGTGGCACAGTGGAAAAGTGCTGTGTGTTGGAAGTAGCACCATTTGCATGCATTTTAGCAAGGGCCTAAAAGGCAATAGAGGTTGAGCTCTCCCTGCCCCAGGAACATGACGGGCGAGGTTTAAGATCTCATAACAGCAAAGCTCCCTGGGAAAAAAATAAAAAGGTGGAAATAGAATTAACCTTTTCAGTCTTACAACACTTATTCCAAACAAGAAACATACAGATGTATCTTTGATCCAGTTTAAAAATCAGACATTTGTCTATCTAAAATCTGGTCATTTTATTCCAAGCACAGAACTTTGGGGAGTTAGCAGGGGAAAAAAAGAAAAAAATTGCAGCAAGATATATGAAGAGTTGACCAAAAGGGAGAGAGAAGATGTATTCCACACAGAGTTTCTTACATATCTTTTAAAATTATTTTAATAAATAACAAAAAAAGTTCCATAAATGAGAGTAGAACACTGGGTAGGGGCAGCAGGTTAAGTAATTTCTGGAATAGGAAAAAACCCCAAACTGCTCCGTTATCATTCATTCTTCTTCCCATTACTTTTATGAAAGAAGGTAAGGAAAAATACGTTGTACTGTGCACTCTGGGCACTGAATTGCAGTGGGAATGTGAGACAAGGAACCATTTTATCAGAGTTCAGGAAAGTTGAAATGAGAAATGGTGGAGTGCTGCAAATACCGAAAGATGAGCAGTATATCTGTAATGTAATTCTGCAAAATAATTCCATTAGGTAGGAGTGAAGACTGCAAGCTTTTCATGTCCTCAACCAAGTCAGTAGACCTGGGATAGGTTGACTGTAATAGCTGGAAAAAAACAGAGCCCACAACAGGTGAGACAAGGCAGGAAGGGACTTGGGAACAAGAATTTTAAGCATGCAACAACATCCCTGATGAAAGACAATGAAATGAAACTCTTGCCCAACTGGGACAGCCTGTTGAGCCTGTTGGTACCAGAATTTGCTGAGTTTGAGTGTTAAAGCAATGGCAGTACGAGTTGATGGGGACGGTAAAGTTTCTGTTCTCGCTGTTCCACTATCAAGAAACAGCTCTAAACCAGGAGCGTTACTAACTATCCCTTTTGCACTGTATAAATCCTTGTCTCTGATTCTTCTTTTTTTTTTTTCCCCTAATTTGAACTCCCCCTGTATTTTGTACAAGCCTTCTCTGGTCTCTGTGAGAAGCATTCCTGCTGATGCTACGGTGTAAAGAAAATACTTTGACAATTCATATTTTTGCTTGTGTTGGTGGCCTCTCAAAAACACTCACTGCTGAATTTACCTGCTGACATAATATTTCTCATGGCTAGGGACTCATGTTTCTTCCCTGCTCACTGGAAAACTGTAACTGAAAGGGATCAATACTCCTTATGCCGTTTCTACTTGCACAGTCTCAGGTAAAGATTAGCACATTTTGGACCACAGCACTCCAAAGGTTTACACCTATTTCTAGCAATGCAGCTGTCATGCTCTTGCTTCCTGAGTTTTAAGATCTGAGTCAAAGTTCATTAACGTCAACAGAAAGTTTCCCATTTGTTTTAATGGCCTTTGATCAGGCCTCAGAGACAACCATCACCAAAGGCATTGTTGCTGGTGTGGAGGGGGAGGCTGCCACAAAAGAGCTACGTGTTTGGGAGTACCTCGTGTAATGTATTTTTCTACTGAAGTGTGTGAACTACAAGGAAGAGAAATAAAATATTAAAAAAAAAAAACCTTTCAATTTGCTGCAGCGTCACCTGACAACTAGTCAAGGTGCTGGAAAGGCTGTGGGTCCCCAAGACTGAAGGAAGGTTGTCAGGGCAGGACCTACCAGCCAGGAGCCATCCCACCCTTAGCCGTGCCATCTCTGAGCTGGTCCTGACCCTGAAAGACAAACCCCGAGCAGGAGGGATGCCCATGATGCCCCAGTGTGGAAGTTTGTTGCAGGCTATACAGCACTGTGCCCATTCCTGGTATATACAGTGGAGTGACACCTTGCTTATTATGCATGTTGTGATGTCGCTAATGCGTATCCACTGTCTCCGATCAATGTCACACATAGCACAATAGCTAGTGAAGCAATAGAGCTGTCGATGAAGGAAGTGGTAATGGACCACAATGGGAATTTTAGTGCACAACAGGATCCAATACTGGAATGGCAATGGCCAGGATGAAGGTGGAACAACAGATGTCAAATACAAATAGATATGTGTGTGTATATGCACTTACATGTATATAACACTTGTAAAGACTTGAGTGTCCATAATAGGTTTATACACATATACACACACACATCTATAGAAACTTAAAATACTGTGTGCATTGTGTTTTAAGGTACACATTAATTTACCTTGGTCACTGAATTTTGGGGTTTGTGGGGTTTCTTTCCCTGACAATGTTATCATATCATCTGTGAATATGTAAATGAGCTATTATAAACTGTGAATATTTTGATGCGCTTTTAAGAGGCTGGTCTGGATGTACAAGAACAGCGAAAATGATGGAGGGCAATGTAGGACAACAGCATTGTTAAAATAAAAGTAAAATGTGGTGAAGAAAATACCAAACAAAACATGTTCTAAATGAAACATGGATACCTAATTCATAGGCTCTATTTTCTAATATATATAATATATAATATATATTAGTAAACGTCTTGCTTCTGTTTTCTTTTAATGCCCCTTATGGAGGCATCCTACTGGGTATAATACAATAATTTATCTACCCACCCATCTGTCAAGGTTCTTACACCAGTACCCATGACTGTAGTTTCAGAATACTAATATTAAATAGAAAAATGCCCTTTTCCCACAGAATCACTCAAAATACTACGGGGGGGGGGAAGTTTTCTATCATCCTCCCAAATCCTATTTGATTTTATCCCTGTTCATTTCTTTTCTGTATGGTAGATTTTTGTATACTGATTTCACACTATTTCCTATATATGTCAAATGTTTTCAAGCTGCTATTATGAACATATTCTTTTGGTACTAATTGCACATAATAAACACATTAGATCAGGCAACACTATATAGCCTTATTACCTTACATTTGATTTTGACACAACTCATTACCTAAGAACAGCACAACAAACAAAGAGTTAAGTACTTAAGTCATCATTCAGAAAATCCAGGTGCCATGCAAAGTGTTACCAGACAATGTAAAGATTTTCCTTTCCCGTGTAACAGTGGGACTGACAGAGCTGGGACTACCAACATGTGAATGAGTTTCTGCACAAGCATTGCATCTCCATACAGGTTTTGCAGTCTTTCTAGTTTGCTGCAAAAAAAAAAAGTCCAAAACAGATACTAGAAGTAAACCTCAGGTGTATTTTAAGATGCACCCTCCACTGGTTAACACTGTCTCACCAGTGAAGCTTGAGCTAACGCACCAATTTATGTCATTACAAATCATAAGCAATTTTCACAAGACTGTGGGTGTTAATTCCTTTCTCCTGGTTAAGTCCCTCCTTGGGTAATTGTAGTCTGCCTGCTTAACTTCCCCTGCAGCTTCAACTCTAATGTGCTCATCTCTCTTTCTTACCCTTCACTGTGTGCTGCTGAAAGCTGCCAGCTATCATGTGGCCTCACAATTTCTCACATTGCTATCACCACCATATATGTGGTTTAAACACAAGTATTGTGCATTACTGCAAGAATGTCACTTTTCTCCTTCTCTCTCTTGTCACCAGATGAAGGAATACCAAATTTTATGAATTTTATAAGGACTTGGGAGTTAAAAATCAGTATTTTACATGGGATAATTAAACACACTTAGGTGTTATGGACCTTAAAACCTTGTCTTTAAGAACATGAAGTGTGGACTGTTTTCAAGTTAGGTTGAGGAATATTGTCGGATTTGAAAGAGGAGGTAATCCATCAATTTGATAGATGGACCACTCGGTGGATAAAAAACTGGCTCGATGGCCGCACGCAAAGAGTTGTGGTAAATGGCTCGATGTCCAGTTGGAAACCTGTAACCAGTGGTGTCCCTCAGGGATCGGTGTTGGGACCGGTCCTGTTCAACATCTTTGTCGGCGACATGGACAGTGGGATTGAGTGTGCCCTCAGCAAGTTTGCCGACAACACCAAGCTGTGTGGTTCGGTTGATACGCTGGAGGGAAGGGATGCCATCCAGAGGGACCTTGACACGCTTGTGAGGTGGGCCGATGCCAACCTTATGAAGTTTAACCAAGGCAAGTGCAAGGTCCTACACCTGGGTAGGGGCAATCCCAGGCACTGCTACAGGCTGGGCAGAGAAGAGATTCAGAGCAGCCCTGCAGAAAAGGACTTGAGGGTGTTGGTTGACGAGAAGCTTAACATGAGCCGGCAGTGTGCGCTTGCAGCCCAGAAAGCCAACCGTATCCTGGGCTGCATCAAAAGAAGCGTGACCAGCAGGTCGAAGGAGGTGATCCTGCCCCTCTACTCTGCTCTCGTGAGACCTCACTTGGAGTACTGTGTACAGTTCTGGTGTCCTCAACATAAGAAGGACATGGAGGTGTTGGAGCGAGTCCAGAGGAGGGCCACGAGGATGATAAGAGGGCTGGAGCACCTCCCATATGAAGACAGGCTGAGAGAGTTGGGGCTGTTCAGCCTGGAGAAGAAAAGGCTGCGTGGTGACCTCATAGCAGCCTTCCAGTATCTGAAAGGGGTCTACAAGGATGCTGGGGAGGGACTCTTCCTTAGGGACTGTAGTGGTATGACAAGGGGTAATGGGTTCAAACTTAAACAGAGGAAGTTTAAATTAGATATAAGGAAGAAGTTCTTTACAGTGAGGGTGGTGAAGCACTGGAATGGGTTGCCCAGGGAGGTTGTGGATGCTCCATCCCTGGAGGTGTTCAAGGCCAGGTTGGACAGAGCCTTGAGCCACGTGGTTTAGGGCAAGGTGTCCCTGCCCATGGCAGGTGGGTTGGAACTAGATGATCTTAAGGTCCTTTCCAACCCTTACGATTCTATGATTCTATGATTCTATAATGATAAATGAGGATCTGAGTATAATACGTACATTTAGAATCCACGGTTTTGTTGCATTTCTGGTTGACTCTCAGGCTTTAGTTTCTGTTCACAGATTTCCACATTTCCCTGATTGAAATAGAATACCACTAGAAATGCCAGCTAGCCAGCACCTCTTTTTGTTTGGTTTTTTTTTTTTCTGCATCTGTAAAATCTGAGAGCAAGAAAATTCAATTAAAAAAGGCTACTTAATGTTGTAGAGCCCCCCAGAAGAATGCCTAGATCAAATACAGTTCTGTCCCTAGCAGAAAACTCAGAAGTCCATTTGTTAGCCAGCTGAATATGCATAAATAGGAAAGCCAGGAATTATCACGGTCAGGAAAAAACTCCCAAGTACCTAAAGCCAGCCAGCAGCAATGGAGGTCTCCAAGTAGCCTTTGTAGCCTTTGTTTCTTTTGTATCATAGAAAAGGGTCTGACATATGGCTCTGTCAAATTGCAGATCTGCTAATCACAACCCTCACAACCTCTGAACTTCATGGTACAGGAGGAGGATGCCAAGTTTTGTTGTTATAAGTAATCATATCAACACAGAAGGCATATATAGGTTAGGCTTATAGCTCAGTCTTGCACAGAAAAGGTTTACTGAGGTAGAGAAATATAAAGTGTGTGTGACATACCTTGAATAGATTCAAAGCAGTTAACTGATCTCACAAATATTGCTGTAAATGGTATGGTTCTATCAAGGTCTCACAAAGATAAGCTGTGTCCCTTTACTGTTTAACATCTTATCAACTACCAGGGAGAAAACATGAACTGGTGATTGACAAAGTTTGCAGATGACACAAAGATTGGAGGGGAGGTAAATGATCATAAGAGTACAGCATTATTCCTTAGAGAGATGAGAACCCCTTGGGAAACTGGACCCCAGTTCAAATAAAATACATTTCACTGCTGCATACCTCTGTGAAAAAAGGAGGTTGGGTGTGCATTTAGGATGAGGAATTCTGTTCTGAGAACCAATGAAGCTGAAAAAGGCTTCCGGCTACAGTAGAAAATCACCAGACTATAACTTTCCCATGAACCACTGTGATTAGGAAGGCTAGAGTATGAAATCTGAATAAATAAGCAAGGAATTTAGAGAAGCAGAGGTTACATCGCCTCTATTTGGCATTAAAGACAAGACCACTGCAAGTGATTGTTGACAAATCTGTGAGGAGTTTGTCTTCCATATCCAAAATCTGAGCTGTTTTGTGTAGACCAAGTGATGCGACATGTTTCTATCCACCTGAGTATCATCTTAAATTGAGCTTTCCTATGGGACTACTCAGGAATAGGAGTTTGGAGAGCACACTCTGTAAAAATTCAGAGACAGAGGTTTAAATGTGCTGTTCTGGAGGCTATGCCTGTTCCTCTTCTCAACCAGAACTTGTTCTTCCAGGATCTTCCAAGATACGCAGTGCACAACGAAGACAAAACCAGAAAGGAATTAATTTTTAAAATGCATATAGATAGTCACACAACATTTGCACTGTTTTCCCCTCTTTATTAAAAAGTCAGTGAACAACGCTTCATCTCCTCAACTACAGCTAGACACTTAAGTCACTTTGCAACGATTCAGCAAGAAGCATTCTATTTATTTCAAGTATTAAGTGTCTATCACTTTGATATCTAAGCACCTACCTGAATATTACACTTCATAATATTGAAAGAACACAGAAGTGTTGCAGCACAATCTGACTGTATTTACTATATGGCAGCTTAATCACTGATTAAATACTAGCAACAATATGAAGATTGACATATGAGCCACAGGAGAAAGAAAAGTTAACTGCACAAAGGTGAATTGCTGTAACTAAAAATTGTTTCTGTCCTATTCAGAGCATGATCTTCAGTCCCTTAAAATACAACTCACTTAGAAATCAGAGTTGTGAGTGGAAAAAGAGATGGTACTCACAGTTTGAAGGTTTAACTGTGGCCATCCCTTGAGTTTACATAACTGTAAGGACACAGGGTTTCCATGAACTCTTGCAAATTCTGCCAAAATAATGCATACTTAGGTGTTTGGACTGCACCTTCACACAGCTGCAAGTCATAAACGAAGAAAGTTGTTTTCTCCAGAACACCCACTGTTTAAATCTAATCAATGAATCTGGTAGAGATCTAAAGGATTAAAATGCAGTCTTACGATCCACCATAGAAAAGAGAAAAATACATTATTAATGTTAGGTTTACACTGTTTTCTATGGATGAAAAGCTGACAAAAGTAAAGGTGGGTCTTACCATCCCAGAATTGCTATTGCAAGGAATTTCTGGCAGGCAGAAAGGACAGATAAGTATACAAATAAATGCAGAATTTCAGGGGAATAATATGAGAATTAAGTTGTTCCGAAAATTAACCAATAATTTTCAACAGATCAAGTTGTTCTGTGATATACATTTAAGAATTAAACTTAAATTAGCTCTTTAAAGTGGCCATGTGAATTTAATTATTCAAAATGTACACAAATTTAATGAGTTTTTAAATATTAAAACTATTCTCTATTGTCACTACTGTGAGTTCTTAATTTACAGAGCAATTAAGTCAGGACCCTCATTTATCAGTACATGTGCGTTTTTTGAAAACACAGTCAGTTTTTATTAATTGATGCTATAGAAATACTGAGGTAAAATTAATGTGTGTGCTACAGAGGTCATGCTGGCGATAGTAGGTAGCTAGCAAGGAGCAAGACGTGAGATAAATAAGTAACTGCTGTTCCCTGATTACACTAGAGATAACTGAAATATTAAGTGGCACAATGGTCACCATGCTTAGCCAAAATGCTTGTAAACAAATGCCCCCTGAGTTTTCTCTGGCAAGCATCTGTCATGGCAGTAGCTGTGAAATAGGGAAACTTCAAAGCTTTAGTTTCTGATTATTAGCAGTGTGTGTAGCGTAATGTTCTTACATTTTTATGTAAAGTCGGCGTTGATGAGCTGAGAGGGTAGAATCAAAAAATACTTCAGCTTGCCTTTGTTCTTTGGGACACGGCTGACAGAAACGTTAGCAGCTAGGAGTCTCCCGAGTGTCTATCAACTTGTGAATTACAGGGAGTATGGGGCCAAATTTGCAAAAGAATCAGGTGAATAAGCTACAGAATTGGAGCACATTTTTTTTTCTACATTTTCCCTTCCCCCAGTGGTGCATCTACAAAAGCTCTGTGATGGCACAAAAAGTGACTGGAAAGTAGGTTAGGCATAAAGATGAGCACAGCCGGAGTGCATGGAGATTTTGAGAGACCACTGGTGGGCTGCAGAGCATTAGCCCCTTTGCCACTTGCGCTGTTGAAAGGCCCTGAAGCCATCATTCACATCTCCTCTGCTATCCCAGTACTATTTGACCCGTAAATAAAAATTTACAGTGGAGAGATTCAAAACAAACGGTGCAAGATTTTGGAAAAGGAGAAAAAATCTGGCCAGGTTCTCCTGCTTCGGTGGTTGTGTAGGGAATAAAAACTTGAAAAGCCTGGTATTTAAAATAGTAAAAGTTGCTGTTATTGGGAGTCTCTTCCACAGAGCCAAAGGCAGTTCAGACTGGAGGATGTGTGTTTCCTTTGAAGTTTCTCTCGTACAGATGCACACACTTCAGCCAGATAAGCACTACTCAAAGGTCCTCCTGTCTTGTGCTCTGGGAATGCAGCACACCTTGCTGGTTAGTCTTTGTGAAAAGGTGGGAGAGGTGCGAAACTTAAACCTTCCTTAAGGTTAGCATACACCTTTCTGCAGATCCTGGTAGCTTATTGAAAAAGTTCTGGTCTTCTCTTTGGTTGCCAAAAAATTTCAGTAGATTAGAGATGAACAATTTACATTTTAAAAGACCAAGCAGTTTGGCTTTCTTATGCCACATTCTGTTAAAATATTTTATTTTTAGTTATTGTTACAGATGATTTATCTTACACTGGTAAGGCCAATTGATCTGTGATTCTTCAGATTGCCTGTGTGCCTTTCTGAAGACCTTGTGAGAAATTATGGTCATTTTTATGGAAGAGTGCATTTCTCCAAATTGACTATTTTAATGTTTATTTGGAACTTTTACAATGGATGATCCTAGTGATTTATTTTTTTGTTCTTCGTCAGTTTCTTTAAGATTCTTTTCTTTTGACAACTTGATCTCTGATACCGCCTTGTGTTTATTATCTGAAAATAATTGGCTTAGAGAAAGGCATCTCCATAGTGAATGCAGATGCAAAGAAATTGCTTCATTTTTATGCAATATTCTTAATTGTTCTCTTTATCTTTAGTGGTCCAGTGTCTGACCAAACCATTTGCAAGCTCTTTGAAACTGTGTATGTACCACTACATGTGTGTGGGGGAGGGATAAAGAGGGAGTACTTATAATTCAGAGCTGGGAGAGTAGTGTGGAATCCCTTTTTCTGATTATTTATCAACCAGCTTCTCCAAATCCTTTCCCTCCTTTTTATTCACTCCCCACCCTGTTTACTTTTGATTTGAAATATGGGGTCAATGGGCTGCTGATGACATAGGGGTGGGATACGATCCTTGCAATTTTTCCACTAATTTTGAGAGCCAAAGGTAGCTGCCTATTAATTATTGGCAATAAAGTGGTTTTAATTGCTGCTCTAGTTTTCCTTAACATGTATTTCTCTTTAGTTATTGAGGCCAATGCTAGATCACTTCTAATTTGAGAATGCATCAGTCTTAATGCTACTGTGCACCATGCTGCGCCCTTTCACTTGTGTATCTCACAGCTTCTCTATCCTCATCTGTCCTATACATATAGTTTCAGGCCAGGACAATGAACCCTTAGCTGTACAGCTGCTAAGAGAGGGACCACCAGTACTTTGACACTCTCTACAGATGTTGTCTCATGGTCAGCTGGCAGAGATCCTAGTCTTTCTAAGCATAAAAATGTTTCACTAATTCTTTAATTCTTCGTTCATTCTCCGTTATAGATCAAACCCCATTTGCTAAGGGCCGTACAGACCCAAAAGGTGGAGGTAAAAAAAGAGATAAAAAACCCCAAATATTCTTAGCCTAAATACTGTGATCCACTCCCAATCCCAGGAATTTCTTACTTACTCTAAAGTATCTTCATCTCCTTTTCCTCACTACTGACCTGTCCATTTTGAGTCTGGACATAGCCACAATAGAGGGCCATTAGGAGGCTAAGCACCTAAAGCTGTCTAAAATACTAAGCTTGGATATACAAGCACAGACAGACTGGTCTTCTCTAGAAGCTGTTATCCCATTCAAGAAAACACACCTCTCCTTCAATACACAAGTTGTGTGAAATCTTCACCTTACTTACAGCTAAATTTCCTCTTTAATCCCTGCATTTCAGACTGTCTCAGGAAAATTTCAGAATCTTAATCATAACCTCTGAGCAAAAGTGTTCTCTAAGCTTGGGCATCCCAGGGTACATATATGTTGGGCTACTTTTAAATAAGTGACATATCTCTTCCCAATAATTTAAGAAATGGTCCTCTGCACAGATCCCTTTATGCATCAGTGCACAGCATACCATGATGGCTTAATAGAACTCACACCCAGAACAAGTATGTGAAATGTGTGTGGAGCCAAACCATTCCCTTGTGATTCCTGCAGCCCACAGAGACTACAGGCAAAACAGGGCACGTGGCAAACATCACAGAAACAGATGTTGCTGTTTCAAGCATCTTGTGGGTGCAGAAGGACCGGTAAAGGAGGAAGACATACTCGGAGTTGACCTGATTTGTTCAAGGCCATGAAATAGTCTTGTGGCAGATACAGGCAGGCAGTAACCCTGTGAACCAGGGCACAGAAACCTGTGCTTTGCGCATTGTCTTTCCAGGAGCAGAAATCTCTCTGCAATTAAAAATAAAGTTCAGTGCACACGTCATTAACATGCTCCATTTACTAAGGATTTTCCTCAGTGAAAATAATGTTGGCGCAAATAGAAGGAAAGATTAAATGGCTTCAGATGGATTTGGCACCTTTTCACCGTTAGTCTCTATTTCTTCGGTCTGTGGTGTATTAACAAAGATGCACAAACACTCAGGGCAAACATCCAGCCCATAGGCCTAATGGTAAATGTGGAACTGCAGCCTCGCAAAGATGTTTCTTAAGTTTATCTATGTGACCCCTGAAGAATATTACACCTCATTGCACTATACACTTTCCCATCTGCTCCAGGCTGGATGGTACCCTCCTGCTTGTGACATCTTCCACTGCAACCAAGTTCCTGACTAAAGAAATAAAGTGACTCCATTCATTCCTAGCAGTTAAGGTTAAAGAGATGCACTCGGTTCTAAATCTCAGCTGCTAACACTCTCTTGACCTTTGACTTGCCTTAGCACAGCGAAGTTTGATGGGCCCATGCCAAGCCGTCTTCTGTAACCCATGAGTTGGTTAATATACTCCCATTTCTCATTCAGACAGCCAACAGAGGCAAAAAAGGCAGCAGGGCAACAAATGCTGTCTCCTGCAAATGCTCAGTAATAAATTGCTCTTTCAGTAGTGCAGAAGACAGATTTTTCTTTCTTTGCCTTCTTTCCTCCTTTTGCACGGAAGTCGCCAGTGGGAAGCTTGCTTTCCCACCTGGCCCCAGATGACTATGCCCATAAATTTGCCTATGCAATGCCTGTTTACGGGTCGCTGACGGAACACGGAGACGGGTGCATTTTCTAAGCACCGGGTAGATAATCACGGTAATTGATGTTTAGAGCTGCTCACTCCTAGGAGCATAGGGTCTCTTTCTCCCAGTGAGGCCCTGCTTCATGTTATCAGTCCAGCCCATAATTAAATATCACTCTTTTACAATATGTTTCAGGCTCCTTAATGAGTCTAAAGCAGAAATAGTCACCTCTTTCCCCTTTGAGCTTTATTTGCTTGTTATTAAACAATGTTATTGAGCTGCCTTCTTTCTCTGTGTTGCCAAACCTGCATCATTTCCGTTTTATAATTGCACAATTAGAGTCAGTGCTTTGCTTTCATACATCAGCAGGACCAGAGA
The DNA here is from genome assembly GCF_004027225.2 of Strigops habroptila. Taxonomy (NCBI): domain Eukaryota; kingdom Metazoa; phylum Chordata; class Aves; order Psittaciformes; family Psittacidae; genus Strigops; species Strigops habroptila. The sequence goes on from NC_044278.2 coordinate 59,769,707, forward strand.
GAGAGAGAGAGAGAGAGAGAAAGTGGAAAAAAAATCAGGTGTTCACAGACAACTCAAATGCATCTTATTTTCATTAACTACCAGATTTTGCAAAATGGGAAGCTATTTATCATGATCTGTTTTCTACCACCAGCCACCCCCACCACCCCACTCTAGTGACTTTCGCTATGACCTTGTGCTGTATTGTTAAGGGTCCAATTTGCTCATTGTTACTTGCCTGCATAATTCTATGCACCTCCCCCACCTTTTTTTTTTCCCAAGCAAAATCCAGTCATTTATATTCTGAGACTAAATGATATTCCTCCTCCCCTACAGCCTCCCCCAAAAAGGGGTAAAAAAAAAAACAAAACAAAACCAAGCCCAAGCAAGCTGTATAACACTAGTAATTCCTTCTAACAAATTTCCACAGATCCCCCTCTCCTTACACATGCACACTCTCCCTCTCTCTCACACACATACTCTCTCACACGCACACCCTTAAGCTGCTCTAAGCAGTGTATTAAGTAGCTGAAGAAAATCCATTCACATTCTGCTGTGTCGCTTTCTTCTCAAGTCATGAACCCATCACAGACTTTTTCTAGCTGTAGGTTGCCACGGTGAAGATTTACAATGCCAGTTATTCATACATCTGCCTTCTCTTTTTTCCCCCCTTATTCTTAAATCCCTTGGGCGAGGGCAACCTTGATACTGAGACTCGTAAAATTCATGCAGGCTTATCATCCTTGGTGAAGGCTTCAGGCATGCATTACCGTATCCAACTGCCTGCTCACCGCCATGACAGAACTGGGCCTATAGCTTTTATTGCTAACAGAGGAAAAATGTATTAATGTGTTAAACAGAAAAGAAAGATTAAACGTTTTAAGGAAGAAAACAACAGCTAGCATTATCCATTTCTCTGAATGATTTTTAAATTTGTTTTAATTACTCTACTCCCCACAGAATAGCATAAATTTGAAACCTTTTCTTTTTTTTTTTTTGAAAGCATTCTTTAATTTCTGTGGAACACTGTTCTGAAAGTCCAATCACACTGCAGTGGGGAAGTACAGTAATAATACAGCCTCTGAACTCCACATCAAAGTAATGAATACAACAAATATGGAAGGAATTTTAAATGTAAATTTTAGAGTATTTTCCTTATTTTTATTCTGATTTTTTTTCTGTATTTTTAAAGACTTGCCATAGAGATAAATACTTTCTTGAAGGAAGGTGGAGGGGAGATGAATGTATTGATTTTACAAAATAAAAACAAAAAATTAAAAGCAGAAGAATCCCAAACATATTGTAAGTGTTCAGTTACAAACTCACAGGTTAAACATGGAGTCTGCAAAAATGCTAATCACTGTGATTATAAGTTTGATATAATCATAATTTGCTAGAACATTAATCACATTTAACATTTATCTGTTCTTTTCTGGGTATTACTACTACAGAGTCTTGAGGGATCCTCTATAGGGAGTTCAGTTGTGAAAAACAGAGGGTTTTGTTTCGGAGTCTGGTTTTGTTGCTCTGTTTTCAACAGGCCAAAATCATGCTAAAACTTCTCAGGCTTTCAAGGAGGCAGATTGCTGGATGCTATGTTTAAAGACCTGTACACCTCTTCTATTTTCTCTGCATGAATGTATGCAGTTCTAAATCTACTGTTTCATTTTACTATGTGTTTGGAAATCAGTCATGATTTTCGGAAGCTGGACTGTGTGATTGAACTATGAACATCCTAAAAGAAATCTTTCAACATTCTTGGGTCTGTGCAAGTGAAGCCAGCATAGCTAGAATGGGTGAAAATTACAGTGAAAAAGGTATGGAGCTGGAGTGCTGCCTTCAGAAGATGCCTGGGTGTGTGACAGACTTTTTCTGGAAAATTGTGACTTGCAGTTTCAGAAAGAAGTAGTTTTGAAGACACAAAATTATTCAAAGAGAAATGAAACCTCATGTCCTTTGAGAAGTCGCACCCCATTATCCTCATCCTTTTTTCCCTTTTTATGTTTTATTGTTGCTTTCAATGTTTCAAAACTGTTTCAGCCATTATGCTGTCAAAAGTGTCTTTTCAATCTCAGATCCATATCTTCTGACATCCTAAGACAGCTACAACAGAAAAGAAGACTTGTGTTGATGTTACTCAGTCAGCATTAAGTTGTCACAAATGCTGTCTCACTTCATCTCGGTAGTGATGCTTAGAGCCTACTCATACCACCATCTGCCTGCACAGAGGTGACATCCCCGGTTTGCATGATGAAGCACTATTTACAGGGCTCCAATTTCACGTCCACAGGGCTCTGACAGCAGTGCATCCTGCTCAGCTTGCCACCTATAATCACCTGCAAGCAGCATTTCTCAGTGAAATAGCCATGCAAGACTTCTGATGCTTTAAATCAGAGGGACAAAGAAAAAATTTCTGTATCAGTATGTCACCAGTGAGGCAGCTGTTCTTCCACTTAGGTTGGTTTTACAAATGAGTAAAAAAAGTTGTGGTTTCCAAACACTCTTTAAAATTACCTCAGGGTCATTCATCTTTTCTGTCTAGGGGAAGTGCTTTTTGGCATCTCTTTCCCATGGAAGGGAGAGCTCCATGATGTACCCCAAGTGGGAGTTCACATGTCCTACATGAAAACCACAGGGCAGGGAAGAGGAGTTCAGTTCACCCAACAAACCTTATGCTGATTTAAGTTAGGAGGTTGCTGAGGCACAAATGTAGATCTTTGCCCAAGGACATGTCCCTGGGTCCCACAGCAGACACGTTGTTGTTGGGTGTCTCTGTACTCCAGGCATGCAATGTCAACACAAACTGTTAGAGAGGACAGGTACACCTGAAAGTAACTGCAACAGAAGACAGTGCCGGTTTTTCTTAGAGAGGCATCTGCTGGTGTCAGGATTCCACCATGCTTCTTGCTGATGCCCTTTTCTAGGCCAAGGGGCTCAGAAGATCATCAAGTCACACATCAAGGCCCCTTAATTATGTTCCTACAAGGAGTAGCACTAAGCATAACAATTTGTTCCACCCAGGCAATGGGCTTAATGGTTCCCCAGCACTGTTTCTTCTTGCTGATGTCCCAGTCCTCAGACTGATCCATTAGACAACTTTGTAAACCAAAGAAGACTTGTCAGAACTGCTTTCCATTTATGGAGACTTAACTGGAAGTATTTCCCAGTATCATTCCATTCCAGTATTCCATGTGAACACTTCATTGACATGGGTCAAATAGTCAAGCACTCAGTGCAGAGATTGTATATATCATTGAATATTAGATTAAATTGAAGGCCTTCAGAATATAGGAATTACAGGCTGCCAGAAGGAAAGAAGAAGATAGATCCAAAAATTAGAGATCTGAGTAATTTCTTCTGAATCAGTTTGTATTCTCAGGCACATCCCTTATTATTAGTAAACAATGTGAACTGGTGTCGGCTTTAATTATTTCTTTTTAAATTCTGTTTTCCTCCTGCTGCTTTCCTTGTGCGGTAGTATTTGTCAGCTTTTCAAGTTAAGGTAATAAAGGAGTTATGTGAAGCAAATTATTTCTCTGGCTTTGTCACATGTAGGGTGTACTAAACAGTGGAGATAGATACATTGAAGAGGGGAAAAGAAAAAAAAGAATATCCCAAGCCTGACTCACTATTGTCTTAGTAATATTTTAAGTGCCTATCAAGCCAATGAAGATATGATGTTGCTCAAGCTATCTGATTGGGAATTATTGTTAGGCAAAAGCTGATCTGATTATGTAGAAGCTATTACTTCTCCACCTGGTTTAACAGTGCATCATTATGATGGATCTCTGGTTCCAGTGAGCTGAGGTGGAGGACAAGATGTATCTTCAACAGATAACCTGGGAAGTTGCTTCATGCAATGCCCAGACTTGTTTTGAAGGCACCTTTGCCCATGTAGAACATGCTGGGTGAGGGTGGGGGTTCTGGCCATGGGAGATCAGTAGAGATTGCAATTACCATGATGCTTGTGATGTTCAATAACTGTTTATGTCTTTTTTTACAATATGGATGACAGCTAGCACTGAAGAAAAGCTCTGCTGGCCAGCTAATAGGTTTTTGGAATGTCATGTGTATAAAGCCAGATATAATTGCATCTGGCCATTGCGCCAGAGGAATTTTTTACAAATATTTTGTTTATTATAGAATTCTAACTTTTGGAGTGGAGGAAATAGTATTGTTCTCTAATACCAGAGTCCTCACTAGTAGTTGCAGAATTATAACCGCTAAATACCTACCAGTTTAGTGCATACAGTAAATATCTATGGATGCATCCAAGTAATGGAGATTTGATGAAGTTCCTTGCATGCTGTGGTTTCCCTGGTTTGGCAGTAGTTTTTATGTTATAACAAGAAAACCAGAGTGGGTCCATGAAAGCTTACCAGTTCCAGAAGACTTCATACAATTTCAGTAGTGACTACCCAATAAAATAAAAGTTATTCTGAACCTCAAAAGGGTTTGTTGCCTTGAAATAAAAAAGTGAACTAAAAAAGTGAACAGTAGAGTCATAAAATCACAGAAGGGTTTGAGTTGGAGCTGACCTTAAAGGTCATCTAGTTCCAACCCTCCTGCCATGGGTAGGGACACCTCCCACTAGACCAGGTTGCTCAAAGCCCTGTCCAGCCTGACCTTGAACACTGCCAGGGATGGACCATTTACAACTTCTCTGGGCAACCTGTTCCAGTATCTCAGCACCCTCATAGTAAAGAACTTCTTCCTAATAGCAAATCTAAATCTATCCTTTTGAAAGTTTTAATTTGTAAAAAGCAAGGAGATTTAGGATTAAGCTTGGCTGCCCTATATTCAGATATTGTAGTTGCCACATTCCACAAGCTAGTTGTGGTGCAGCCATTGAGAAAAAAAGCATAGGCTTGACAATCAGTCCTTATCCTTAATAAACAACAGCCTTTTTTGGCGTAATGTTCTCCTGGAAATGTTTCTTTATAGTGGTTTTCCTAGTTCATTGACACTACTTGCATGTTTAGAAACATGCATTTCTTGGGCAGTATTTTGTTTTCTACCTGAAATTTACTTGGGTAACTCGCCTTCCTATTGGAGGCTGCACTTCAAGCCAGATTTTGTCAGAAAGCCCAGAGCCTTTAGGCTTGGTCACTTGCCATGAGTCAGTAACAATCAATTTTTATAGGGTCTCTGTGCTATTTACCTTTGGGTTGTTCTTTTTTACTTTGTTTGTTTGGATTTGTTTTCCATCTCACATTTCTTGTATCTTTATATCAACATTGTAAATATAATTAGCAGAACTTAAGGTATGGTTATGATAATAAAACCATCAAAGAGGAGAGAGGGAAAAGAAACAGGTGATCATGGGCTTGAGGTTGGATTCTGTAAAGAAAATAAAGCAGGATTTTTCATGGCCTTTCCTTGCAATGGAATTTAGCTCAGCACTAATGAGAGCTTGTAACTGCATGGGTCTCCTTTGCACAGTTTGTGTTTCTGAGGTGTAAGATGCTGAAGCATCAGGCCCTTTGAACGTTCTCCATCTTAAGTGGCTTTAAAAAGCAGCATAACCACCCTCTGAATCATGGGCATGTCACTGATGAACTGGAAAGAAGAATAGGAAAGACCTACCCCTGGTTTCCGCTGTGATGCTTTTCATCAGTGCCCTTGGAATGCCAAGGGTGTCAGCGTTAAGGCTGCTCTCATTTACATTTGCTGTTAAATCCAGACTGCAGAGAGGACAAATACAGCTTCTGGCCATCTTTGCTCTAACTTCCCTCCCCTTAACAGATAATAATGCTTCTTTGCTTCAAAGTGTTTACTCATAGGTGTAAATTTTGTTAAGCAGATAGCATCTGATGCATAGGGTTTTGAGAGGAAAAGGTGCTCTTTAGGGCAGAGACTATGTACTTAGCCTGTCTTTTATAGCAGCCTTGCACATAAATACCTCTAAGTAGAAAATAAATATATTCTAGATACAATATGTTCCATATACTGTTCGCATACTTATTTTTACACATGTACACATGCTGCAAACAAACATATGAGAGGAACAGAAATACAGAGAAAGATAAAAAATATAAGAACATTTAAATATTTTGAACTGATGGGTAGGCCATTGACTTTTGCACTGTTTCATTTATTAGACTTTGGGTGACACTGTCTTGGAAAGCATTTATTTTGGTTTGTATTTCTTTATTTGCATCACACAGCACACCTGGTAGAAAAGATATTTAAGAAGTGAAGGACTTGCAGCATTAGTAATTAATAGGTCCCATTATGCTAACTCTCATGCAAGTTTAGGACATCTTAGATGCTAGATAAGAGATGAATAATTTGAAGTAATTTTCCTGTAATCATGCCAATCACTTCAGCAAAGTAGTTATTAAATGAAACAGTATTATGATGAATTATAGGACATCTATTGAATATCTTTTCTTATGATCTACTTATAGTGCCTGATGCTGAAAAAAGGCAAACATATGAATGCTCTTTCCCAGTAAAATATGCACACTTCTCACTGTAAATAATAGTTTGTTTAGCAAACCTTGGTTTTTAATGAGGCCTAGAAACAGATTTGTACTAGTCTTGTACTCTCTGCTGCTCCAGAAGATCATCTAGTTTTACTTTTTCTTTAAAGGTAGATATTAGCAAGAATGAGTCACCACTGATGACAAGGAATTTTTCTAGTTCAAATTCGCTGATGTGATTAAATATTATTTATCTAATTAAATGCTCAAAACAGATCATTATTGAAAGGAATAAATTTAGTGGATTTGTTGAGCAGTGTTAGCTGAAATATAACTGCACATCATTTGACTTTTTAACATTTTATTATATCTAATAAGTCTTTCTGTGCTTAATTAAATCAACTTATTTTTTACAGCTAATTTAACATGATTTCAGTTTAGTTACAGCTTTTGCGTCAGATACGCAGAAAGCCAACTGTATACCCAAATTAAGCTTGTTCTACTCAGGTGCTCTGCTGTACTTTTACCTCTAGCCATTACAGATGCCCAGACTGTTTTTTAGTGTTTTCTTATCTTTTACTGGAGAAAGGTTACTCATTTGTAATTACACTCTATTTCAAATACTACAGTAAAAAAAAAAAAAAAAAAGTTATACCATATGGTCATAAAACATTTAATAATTCTGTCATATGTAGCAAGCTCTGAAAATCAACTTTTTTTCTTGGCATAGGACTTCGCCTGGTGTCAAAAAATGCCGAACAGGAATGTAAGATTAATTCTACTCATGGCTGCCCCAGCAACTTAATCTGCATGTGTTTGGGCGAAGGCAGGGGTGGACTTGCTAGTGTACATAAAGCTTTAATTTTTCCCAGGGTACACCATATCTTTTTGCATGTTATTCCAAGACTTTTGAATCTGGTTTTCTTGTTCTATTAAAATCAATCCATTGGCTTCATCCTTTTAAAACTTCAGAGATCTTTTGCTTCTTTCCTGAACAGTAACCCACCGTGGGGGTAGGCTAGGGTGGGAGGTGAGAAATTCAGTTAGCCTGCCAGGAATTGCAGTTGGCTTGAATGAATGCCACTCCTTTGACTTCAGTAGGATTATGCCTGGGCCACAGTAGCATGTGTGAGATCAGAACCAGACTGAGGACATCCCCATATTGGCTAAAAAAAGGCTTTTTATGGATTTTGGTCAGCCTGCTCACTGGCTAGCTTTTCGCACTGAGTTATTTTAAGAGTCACTGTCCCTCCAGAATCTAAATGAAGAGAGCAAAGTTCACTGAGTGAGTAGATGGGTGCTTTTGATAGATCATTATCTAATCCGAATATCTATTTTACCCTCTCAAATACCTGAATATTTTTTAGAAAAGCTCAGGAATGTTCTTCAAGCTAGCCCTGGAGCAGAATGAATCTCAAAGCGCAGAGTACCAGTTTTTAGCAGTGTAATCAGTTTTTAACCTTAATAAAAATGAAACTGCCCGCAGTTTTAAGCTCCTCTGTGAAGGACTGCACAAAGATACATTTTTGCCCACATGCATGTAACACATTATTATTCCTGTGGTGGCTACCAATAGCCATTTCTGCATAGAGAGAAAACTGACTAACACTTGGGCTTAAATTCCCCAGAGTA